>NC_142127.1:76755000-78097083 GCF_024610735.1 Ursus americanus | reverse complement strand
GAGCCGACCACAGCGCTAAAACAATACTAAAAACAGGCTTACAGCTCCGTTTTTCATCTCTCAGATGAGAACTAAAATAGATGTCCTGTTATCAACAGATGTCTCTGCCGTATAGGTGAAAATATATGGCTTTGATGTTTTCCCCCTCAGTGCTCTTTAGCCACATTTGAAACCACTTGGCCACGAAATTTTAACGGCAATTGAGTGATGTTTCAAAGCTCAGGTGCATATTATAACAATATTTGCATTCTAAAAAGCCAACTGCAAGTTTCTTTTGAAATGCACATGAGGTTTTAGAATGGGTGTAATAGAAAAATTATACAGAGAAGATTTGAACGTCAGGTTACGTGCCCGATGCTCATACATAAACATAATGTAAATTGTAAAATTAAAATTCTGGGCATAATTTCAGAATCTTTGTTTTTACATTTTAGAACAAGAATATCTGTGCTAAGTAAAAACAAGTTGTATTTGATAAGCACACATATGAAATGATCATGCATTTTGGTAGTCAAGCACTGTTATTCAAGCTTGACCTAATACATACTCTTTGTGCCTTGGGCAACACCTTACCGTGGGAAATCACGGCTGCATAGACACCACCTCAAAAGGTTTCAGTTCTAGCAATTTAACATGCCCATAATTCATTTCATGTATTTTTTCATATTTTTATTTATAAATATATATATTAGATTGTGTGTCCACAGGTCTAGAAATTGGCAAGAAAATTGGAGACTTGAAAAGCGCTAAATTTCAAGTTTCTTAAGAATAAGGACAATTTTAACAGAGATCCTCAAATTTTAGCATATATCAGAATCACCTGGAGCCTTGTGAAAACAGATTATTGGGGCCCATCTGAGGTTCTGACCCACTAGATCTAGGGTAAGCCCTGTGAATTTGCACTTCTAATAAGCTCCTGCTGCTTCCAGTCAAGGAACCACACTCTGAGAAACACCGCCCTGTAGCAACTAGCGCAGATCTTCAGAAATCCTTAGCAATGTTAATTAAGCGCTGGGAAGAATGGTGCTGACGAGCCAGCCCGCTCATTTTATAGCTAAGAAAACTGAGACCCAGAACGGTGAGGTGACTACCCATTTTTACTGATTGCGAAAGCAACGAAGCCAGAATCCAGGATTCCTGATTTTCGGTTCAGTGCTCTGAGTATCAAGGTAATAGCTACGGACTTAATGAATGCTGACCTTGTCATTCATTTTATCGATCTTGTTTTCTTTCAATGACATTAACAGTCTAATAATGTCTTGAGTATATTTTCTTTCTTTCAAAGATCTCAAAATATTTCATATATAACTAGATGCATATTCATGACAATCCTAAATGATTTCTTGGCATTCCTATCTTAATTTTAGGCATGGACATATCCAAAACCAAAAGGATTAATGTCTTGTTCAAGGTGAAACTGAGGGTCAAAGAACGAACCAAACTTAGGGCCTACGTCTCCTGAGATTTAGGTCTGCACGCAAGCACGTTAAATATATTTACATTGTAATGTCTCTCAGTTACAGATTTTATGCAAATAGAATAAAGAAACAACATCCTATCATGAAACATTAAAAAATGATTTACATGAAAAACTATCAAGTGTTTCATTATTCTGAAGATTGAGGTCTAATAATTCCATTTTAAAAATAAAAATTTATTTTGGCAGAATACAATGAATTAGATCATAAATAATGAGTCCCCAAACCTTGGCTGTGAGGTGTTTGTGCACACACGCTGCAAAGCCACGAGTAAGTTACGGGAATAGACATGGGATAAGACTGGGCTGGATTTAAATAATTCTGAACTTTGTTAAATACGCCACAAGTCAGCAATCTCCCAGTGGACTGTCTCCCAGAGATTATACAGTTACGCGTGACGTGCTGCCCAGGTTAAACCCCACCAACACCACAGAGCTGGCTACACCTTCTCTTTATCTGGTCTGTGTCCAACAGGTATTGCAGGGTTTTAATAGGTTCAATAAAAATAAATTTTAAAGGGGGAAAACCAAGGTATTGTAGTAAAATTAAGCTCTGGTCTAAGACAAAGGAAAAAGGTGCAAAAGAAGTTCTCTTGTTGCTTTGCCTAGTGACCGGACGCCTCATCTCCTGGCTCTCACTTTCATTATCTGTAACATGGAGACAAGATTTCTATTTCCATTCCAGATCTAAAATGTCCCAGTACTTGGCGAAGGTACACTACATAGTAAGGCAGGCTCGCCCCCGCTGAAGAAACATACTTATAAAAATTCTCCAAGAGATCAATTAAGAGGTGATTATTCATTTGAACAAATGCTTTTTTGGAAAGCTTTTCCTGAGAAGCAAATTCTTACTGAAATATATAATTTTATACTTTCTTCACATACAGATTCTAAACAACTCTCGAGGAACAAATCTATGGCAGGAGGGAAAGCATACTTAAAATAAAACCCTCCCGTCTCTACCTCATTATCTTGTTATTTTCTATGCTCTTTTCTTGGATATTTCCTTCCCTTCTTATTGTTAATTAGTACAGTTAGAATTCATTGTTATGATTTCCCAGTATTCTGAGTTAGGTTTGAGAAGACAAATGAAATTTTTTTTTAGTGATTTTTTTTTTCTTTAACGTAGACCCTTTACACATTCTACCCGCTGGAGTTTTTTGTTTGTTTTTTGCTTATGTGTTTCTGGTAGGAATTTATAAAGTGGCCCCGACTAAACCTGATACCAGGGAGTTAAAACCCAGGATGAATTTAAAGGGGGGAGGGGGCAAATTCTGTTTTGTCTGTGAGGTCTGAGTGGAATAGACACGTTGGCCAATCTCATCGGGGTATCAAAGGAAAACCACCACTGATGTGAGGGTCAGAGTGTCACAAGCTTCTATCTTTCCGCAGAAGACCAACACCAATGGGTCGCTGCTTCCCAAGCAAACACCTTCAGTGAAAGGCTGCTTTAAAATCCTTAGAAATGTGGAAGTTCAGAAGTTCAACAAGGCGATCCTGCAACCCTTACTTTAATGTCCACTGTTTCTTACACTCAACACATTTCAAAAAGTGCTGAAATGGAAAGGGGAAAACACATGTATTTTTTTTCCAGTACAACACTGACACAGACATATTTATAATGACCGCTTGGATTTATAATTAGATTCTTGCCCCCACCCAGTTACAGCTGATTTTCCCTAGTTTTCTGTATTATTAACCACTTCAAAACCGCTGGAGCCTAATGCTGCGGCACAAGACCACACCGTGTATTCCTGAAGGGTGACGATATTGAACAATACGGCACATGCCCCCATCATAAAACATACGCTCAAAGGTACTGTAAACATCTGCTGCTCTTCCATTTAATCTATTCAAACTGTACCATCTTCTCAAATATTTAGAATACAGGACTGCCAAATTGGACAGTTTGTTGGCACTGCGGCCTCACGTGTGTCTACAAACCATCGCCCAAAGCTGGTAAATATAAAAAGACTTGAGGAAGTTGGGATGATTCAGCAATTACAAAAAATTTCTAGCTTAATCGTTTTCATTTTGCTGGCTGAAATATATTTCAATCAAGTTTGACTCAGGTAAATGTACCACGGGCATTTAAGCAAAGTTATACAACTTTCAGGTTTGGCTGGGAGAGAGTATAAAGATAAAAGGACACGTTATTAAAGGAATACTTTGCATTTGCCCGAGCATTTCGCTCTGGCTGGCACAGGCACGCTCCCCTGCTGGGCTTCACTATGAAAATCTTCACCTATGAAAATGGGATGCAGAAAATTTTGAGTCCATGGACCAAGTCCATAAAGACTTGTTTTAGGAAGGGGGAAAAAAAAAAGCACAGGGAATTATGTGTATGCTCTGTTTAGCAGAACCTTTCAAAAATATTTTCAAAATAAAGGAAGTCAAAAATCTATGTTGAAAAATCCTTTATAATGGTCAGATGGGAGCACCAAGTTTATAACCCATCTTCATTCATGAATAAGGCACATTCAAGGACTTTAAAAAACGCCTTTCTCATTGCCCTCATCCTGTAGGCATTTTACTCTCTTCTCATCCAGCCCCCAACTGCCCTCACCCTGCCATGTGCACTTGTATCTCTCCCATGACCTCCATCTGTCTTTCCACACAATCGTTTTGCCATTCACTTTGTCATTCTTGCCTTTCACTTCATGACACCTTTATTGGAAGCCTCTGGCTTCAAAAAAGCGATCTCGCTAGCTTATAAGACCAACTGAAAATAATCATTGGGGAAGGATCTTCTCTGACAACGTAAGGTGCACTTGAAGCAATCTTTGCCATGACATATGTGAAGACTGAAGAACAGCAGGAGAAGCAAAAGCACAGCACGGAGAAAAGAAGCAGGGCAAGGCTGAGCCAGCTGTGCTGTCTCGGGTGTTAACAGCATGTGGAAACAGCTTTAAGGAAAGTGCAGAGGTCTGAACCACAGAGAACAGCTGTAGTCAAGAGTCGCAGTCAGCAAAAGTATGCTTTTGTTTTGTTTTGTTTTGTTTTGTTTTTAGATACAGAGATACAATAGAGAGTTGGGGAGACTCAGCACTCAGAAGTGGCTAGAACTAGACCAGATCATATAAGGAAGCCACCACGCATTTCTGCTCAGACACAAATGTTCTCTACTTAAAACTGTCCAGTGCTTGCGCTGTGGGGGGAAGCTCCGCCCTATTAAGAAGATCTCATTGGTCTAGACGGCAGTAGCTAAAAGGTAAGCCTGTGAGGCAGTGGTTTTCTTCACTCATGTATCCCCAAAGCCTAGAACAATGCTTGGCATAGAGTAGATGCTCAACGGATGTTTAGACACACCAGCGGTGTAGACCACCACTGCTTGTCTGGCAAACATCCATCCCTCCTTCAACACCCTTTAACAGAATGGGCACTTCCTCCTTGAGCACTCCGCACAGATTTGGTCTGGCTCCTCAGGCCACGTCAGTGCCACACAGAAGTTCCATATGCGTTTCAGGGTAGGCAAGGATTCCTTTACAGGTCCGGCTCCCTCGCTTGGTTCTGACATCCTGGGGGTGGGGAATGTGTCTTTTCCATTTTTGTATACCTAGCACAGGCCTGAAATATGATAAATATTTCCCTTTAGAGGTGTTTACTGGATAAAGAAATCCTTTCCCTAGAAATCCTTTCCTTTATAGCCTCTTAGGTAACATTCGATTAAAAAAAAAAAAGTATGTATCTCAACACTGGTGAACCCTCTACGACATGCAGAGGATTACGTGAGACTCTATGGGGAGATTCAGAGATGAACACGACACTGTCTTTACATTCAAAGCTGCAAACTAGCTGGAACTGTTGCCAGAGGCAGCTCTGGCAAGAGAATTTAGAGCAGAATTGAAAGCTAATCTTTATTTATGGATTGAAATAATTGAAGAAAAAGAATGCACCGACTTGTACCTGGCTGGTTACGTTTCTTTATATATGCTTGTATATTTTATTTATTATAATGCAATTTAAAGTGACTTCCACTATTTATAAAATATTTCTAAACCAATATTTAAAACTATCTAAGTTCTACGGTCACTGGAAGCTTGAGTCTGTCAGGCTCTCACCAGCTGGGAAAGAAACCCTACCATGCTGACACTTCCACATCCGGAACCTCCAGACTGGAGAGTATTGATCATGGGGAAGGTGGGGACCTTCCACCTGAGGCTGGGCAGTGAGCGAGGCCCCACGACTACAGCAAAGCTCTCTGGAACTTTTAGTCAATATTCCCCTCTTCTTGCAGCTGTCTCACTTCTTTAGATCCAAATACAGATCAAGATGAAAAAAACCTCTTGGTTCAATTGTCTTTTTTCATTGTTCTTCCCTCCTTGGGCGCCTCCTTATCCATCAACAGTACATCACTTCTTAAATACCTCCAAACCCTCCTCCTCCTCCATTATTTTTAAGAATGCCCGAAACTCTTTCACAAGCTCAAGAACTTCAATTATCCTCTCTACCACCTAGATTTAAATGAAAACTGATTTTCCCCAATGAAGGGACTTCCTCAGCAACCCTCTGAAGTAGGACATGTCTATTTTCTTCATGCTCCCAACCCCCATCCTAGAGCTGCTTCTAGACTGAGATTCTGTTTCCTTCTTTATAACCTGTGGCGTCCTTCCTTGCCATTCCCTTCTCATTGCCTTCACCAATCTTTGCATTAGTCCTCTAGCATTTCCTCCAGTCCCATTATTTTAATTAACCTATTTATCTACTTCCCCCTACGCCTTATCTCTCGTTCTCATCCTGGTTGATTTCCACTTCCACAGTTTTCTTACACCTTCTACTTCTTGCTTCTGTATCAAAAACTATAACCAAAAGCAAAATCAAACACAGGAAGCCAAGGGAGGGGCTAACCTAAGTCCTTATTACTCACCAAGGAGATATTCTTGTGAATCAAAACATTAAATGATACATTAGCCAGGCTCGTAAACCCATGAGCAAAGCAGGATTCATTCAGTTCACACACACTTGTTGTGGGTCTCCATTGTGCCAGGCACTATGCTAAGTAGTGGGGATAAAAAACATATACTCTTCACCTTAATGAGCTCCTTTTGGGGAGAAACGGGCAGAGAGACTAGAGAGAAGATAGTAGCAACTGGTCTCACTAATATTCACCTGTGTATGCTCCCAAATTCAACTCAACTGACACCCAGTCAGATCCCAACTATAGTGCTATTCTTTCCGCAACCTCAACCTCTTTCTGCGTGTAACAGCTGTATAAGCAAATAGATAACAGAAATTAATTATTCTCCATTCAAAGCAGTATTTTTAGTTTTTCTTTTCTTTTCTTTTTTTTTGGGGGGGGGTCATAGTCTCACCTGCAAAACTAATAGTAATGGTTCATCTCCCAGCACAGACATATATGTGCACATACACACAGAACTGTCCATAAAATTTCAGGGCTTTCAATACTCCCCAATTTTGACAATGATCTCCAGGTCAAGATCTACTATTAACCTGTTAATCAAAGTCCATATTTGTGACAGAATCATGAGATTTGTCTTATAGAAATATTAGATGTTTTCACCTCTGTGAAAACTATCCTTAGATAGTTTGCTACACAGGACAGTATCTGAATAGGACAGGTGGTGGCTGTTGCAGGTAAAAGGCCTGAGTGGATTTGGAAGGGTATCACACTCATCTCACTGCTCATCTACTTTTCTGAGACTCTCTAGGGAGAGGAGAGGCACAGTACAGACAAACATCCCTTCAACATCTGTCAGCAAATGGTGCAATCTTTTTCTGAAGCCTCCTTGACAAGCTAAGTGATTCCTGCACATGAACTTCTCAGTGTGAGTGACTCACATCGTGCTATTGCAAAATTACGAATTATTACATGTTCTGGACCTTTGGCTTACATGTAGTATAAATGAAATTTCAAATGTTACATCTGTGAGTACTGAAGGTGTGATGTTCCTGACTACTGGTCCATTTGTGGCTATTCTGAGATTGACAGATTTTGGCCTCTAATGCTTAAATCTCTTTCAACCATGGCCCCCAGCAATTACTAGAATATGTGGCAAAGGTGTACTCTACAGATTTCTTTTTTTTTTTTTTTTAAGATTTTATTTATTTATTCGACTGAGATAGAGACAGCCAGCGAGAGAGGGAACCCAAGCAGGGGGAGTGGGAGAGGAAGAAGCAGGCTCATAGCGGAGGAGCCCGATGTGGGGCTCGATCCCATAACGCCGGGATCATGCCCTGAGCCGAAGGCAGACACTTAACTGCTGTGCCACCCAGGCGCCCCTAGATTTCTTAATTCACATTTTTAGAACTGCTTCTATTAGATAGTGATTTTTAATCCAAATGGCATGTCTGGATGAACCTTTGAATCCCGTCCAGATCTACCAAATGAGCATAGCTAGTGGGGCAATTCCATAGGACAAGAAATTTAAGCAGTGAAAACTGGTAGAGGATGAAACTGGAAGATTGTTTAGAATTCCTGATTCCTCTTACATAAGAGCTACAAACCAGCTTCATGACGAACTTCCCAGAATCACAGGGCCAACCTTCCACATAGCATGGGTATCACCGCCATTTCTCTACCACCTCCACTTTCATTAGGCTTCAAGAACACAGTAACTACACCCAGTAAAGGTTGTCTGATCGATGTCATATGAAATTCTCACGAAAGCTCACATGGCTTCAAACTGACAAAATTGGAAGAAAGCAAGCCTCGCCAGTCTACATTATGTTCCCTGCTTGAGTTTTATCACTGTACAGTGGACACTCATCTTTATAGAAATAAATCAGTAAACAAACCAATTCACCCATCCTGTTGTCTGTGAACCAGACTGCACCGCTATCCTCCCTCCCACAGAATTGTGGGCCAGTGCACTTTTTCATAATTACATACAGAAATAACATACTGCAAAGAAACTGTATCTTTCTAGTCACTCAGCATAATGTTGGTTTATTAATATGTACAAATATTTGAAGGTTTCCTGAACTATATTTTTAATAAATGATGAGTATAATACAAAGGTTAAAAAACAACAACAACAACAACAATGAAGTGGTTCTTTTTCAAATCTATACCAGATCACTTCCTCAATGACACAACCAAACAGAGTCCCAAATGAAAAAGGAGAAAGCGTTCTAATCAAAGCCTCCCTTAGCCCGAACAAAATAGAGATTTTTCTTTTTAATTCAATTTCTGTTAAGGTTGCTGCCCCACCACCATCACCCCGGCCCTCAGCCATGTCTAATCAGTGACGCAATCTCACACTTTTAATGAACTCCCAGGGTTGCACAGAAAAGTGCATGCTTCCTGACAGATAAGGGTTTTTAAACTGAGGGGTGATGTAAACCCCTCACTTCTCTCCTTATTACAAGGGAAATACTTCTCCTGTCGCTGAGGGCACTCAGGTGATGTGCCTCTACAAAATACTGCAAATGACCTCTTCACTTGGGAGGCAATCACAGCAGATTAAAATTACTGCATTTAAGAGCTCTTCAGAAGGGAATGGCAACAGGAAACAAAAATAATAGGTCTATATAATCAGATATATTGGTTAACTTTCTGTGGGTGACCTTCTCCTAAGGAATGATCAAATAACAAATATGACAATAAGGAAAAAGCTTAATTTTTACTCATTTTTCAAGACGGAAATACAGCATATAGAAAGGATGATGGCTAGGATTTTCGCTGGATGAAAGACTAGGAAAAAAATAATGGACTCAATCTTACCCTCTGCTCCAGTAAATGGAGAATCGATGAGATTTCAGGCTCAGATGTGTCATCTCACCGAAAGAGAAACAGACAATAATTTGGTGGCTGATGGACAATGAAAAGAATGAGGGCACACAACTTGTGTGTTTCCTTGTCCTCCCCAAGATGATGGCCAGATGTGCTCATCAAGATGGTGCACGGTTTCATGGCTGGGTACAAAGATTTAGAGCTTGTAGAGAAGAGAGGTCATACGTTTTACGCCATTCTATATATTTGCAGTATGAGGTCAGCAGATATTCATATAAATCTACATTATTGACACTAGGGTACCCGAATATGCCACTCCAAAATACACTACTAAGGCAAAAGGACTATTCTGAGCTAAAGGCAATTGAGAACAAGCAGACACAGGGAAAATCTCTTTACCTCACCCTAATGCCTAAAAATAAAGTATAAATTTCCCCTTTTGTAAAGGAAATTTCCATTTGTAAAGGTGCCTTCCTACCCAGAAGACAGCTATTCCTGGTGACAACTTTTATCACTTGACTCTTATCTGCATAACAAGACAACACTTGTTTACCATACACAGCTCTTCATCTTACCTTCCCAAAGCTTGCTTCCCAGATTAGAACCCCCAAGCCCCTTTTCCTTCTTTAGCCCCAAATGGTATATAAGCCTCATCCATCTGGCCACCTCCTTAAGCCACATTTTTGTGAACTCCTATGCAAGCATGTGTATTACGAAACTAAAACTGTGGTGTTTTTTTTTTCCTTTTGTTATGTCTTTTATCAGTTTGATTGGCCCCAGCCATTGAATCTGGAAGAGTAGAGGGACAAAGAAGTTGAGACCAGAAAGACATAAAAAGGAGTTTAGAAAGGGAAAAAAAATGAGTTAGTAACCATTTGTATTAATGTGATGTGAGTTTGTCCCACCCTATTGTCAGACTTTTGGCCTAAAAAAAGAGTGAAACTTGAGGGTCAATTTTTAACTAAATAGGGGGGCCCAGGACAGGCCACCCCATGATGGGTCGCTTTGGCATGAACTTATTTTGAGTTAAAAGCAATCAAAGCCCAGCGGATTCAGGAAAAGCTCTGTTCCTCCTCTTCAATTGCCTGCTTGTACCAAGAAAAGAGCTGCTGATAGAGATTCCTCTTTGCCTAAGGAACTTATCTATATAAGAGGGTAACCTTTGTTTTCCAAACATCTCTCTTCACCTTTCTGCTAATTTATGGTCTTTCTCCCCTTGGTATCCTCAGACTCCTACCTCCGCTCCTTAGCTCATATAAGCATCCTGTTGCCCAAGTATCTTTAGAATTTCCCGTATCTGTGTGGATTCTCCATATGCACACTACTAAGTAAGATTTCCTCTTGTTAATTTCTCTCTTGTCAATTTGATTCTTCATCCAGCTAGAAGAATCTTAGAGGGTAGAGGAAATTTTTCCTCCCTCAAAACAGTTCTCTCATAGTCTTGTGGTTATGGTCCCAAATGGCCTGAAAGAGAGCAAAACTGGTTGGCTTTTTTCCCATTATTTTTCACAACAATCCAGTCATTTCCCAAATCCAAGTTATCATAGTCCACCCTATTCTTTTACAAAGCAATATACCAATCTATTTATGCTTTTCCTGCCACCTGAATAATTCAATCTTCAACGTGTTCGTGCATCTAGACTTGTCTTATCTTAATTAATTTCCTCACTTAAACCCAAACTCTGTCAAATTTTAATCTTTCCCTCTAAAGGAATTGACTCTGTACGGCTGTCAAATGCATCACTGAGTGTGTTTCTTTCATTACCCTCAGGTTCCATTAGGGAGCTAATGATGACTTCTCAGTGTGTGGGTCTGTTCCTGGAAAGACTAGCGAGTTTCTAAGAGTTAGAGCCTCCATACAAAGACCTGGTACTCATTTGGTTTACAGGTTAAATTCTTTAAAGCCTGATGCCATGTATTTTATCATCTCTTAGAATCATATTCATCTGGACACTTCCACACAAAAATCTCTCTCAATATATAACTGCTTTGGACTAGAACAGTTGGTCTAACCTTACAGTCCCCTATACTTCACTGTTACATTTGAAACTATGCTTTAAGAATTTCTTAGGTATGGCTTCTAGTCAACACACAATTATCTATGTGGAATGGTACCATACCCATTGTGCCTGCTCCTACCTTCAATAGCTATTGTGATCAGCATCAATTTAAATCCGGTAGAGGTTTTGTTTGGTTTTGATCTTACCATTTTTGATATTACTTTGCATCTTTACATCTAATACTAACACTGATGAAATGGTGACATCAAGTCCAGCTTGATGCCTTTTCACACCACCACTTCCGATAAAATTTTACTTTTCTCTACCTATTTTTTGATAAAGCAAGTCATTTCAGCAAATTATTAACTTTATCTCTTGCATTGCTCAAATAATCTCATTAAAAAGATGTTTTATGAAGTGTAGAGAACTTACTAAAATATGATCATTTTTGTCCATGATGCTGAAGACAGCAGAAAGGAGGAGAAAATTTACTGCTCAAATTGCCATGGTCGATGACTTTTTTAAAAAGCTAGCTACAGGGCTGCCAGGATAATAAAATGCCAAGTCCCATGCCCCACTTCAGCCTAAAGACCACTATAATTTGATTAGCATAAAAAGAAGAAATGAAGCAGCTAATTTATGGAAAGTACATTATATGATGGACAAAGAAGAATGACAGTTTTAATCAATGGAGGAACGTGTGTGTGTGTGTGTGTGTGTGTGTGTGTGTGTGTTTTAAGCTGAAATTTAAAAGAAACCAAAAAGAGAACTCAAAACTTTATTTCCCCCAAAAAACCAGAACATTTTCCATCTTCAGTTTGGACACACTTTTAAGTTCAGACAATTTTCCTTTGTTTTTATCATTAATACTCTCCTTGTTGAAGAAGAGTTTAAAACACACACACACACACACACACACACACACACACACACACACAGAGATATGGCTTAATTTTGACAGCAACTGCATTAATATGAACTGTTAAATATACTTCTAAGACTCTAAGCAATAAAAGCTAGAGGAGGGCTGCTAAGAATGCCCATATCTAAAATCTAAATTTCAATTATCTGCTATATTTACAACTTCATGCTTTACACAATGTGCCAGAAGGAATGGCTTAGCAGTCTAAGCATCTGGTACTAAATTGCTATATTCTTTGAATCACACAATTCATTCATCCGCTAGACCTTGTAGGGGCTAGAAGTGCAGACAAGTTGTACCACTTATGGGTTTATTCATCCAGGGCCATTTACACTGTTGGTGGAGCAGTGGGCTGGCCCTAGATCTCCCTTCTGTTTATAATTGCAGCAGACCCTATTTTGAGTGAAGACTAGTTTTCTCTACTTTAGGAGTACCCCCAAAGAGTCCCTCCAATGTGATGAAATACATAAGGTAGCAAGGGATTAATTACTTTGAAAATATGACAAAATATTTAATAGCCAAAATATGGTCACAGTAACTAAAATGTCCCAAACTGGAACAGAACTGATTCAGAGGCAGCTCAAACCATGCAGAACTAAGTGCAACTAGATGTCTTAGTCTCTGAGGCAGTACGAAGAGAGGCCTCCGCACCTGCTCTCACATAAATGACTTGTCTAGTCCTGCCTCTCATAGTCTTCGTGATTTTTTCCTGGAAAATAAAGAGGCCACCAGAGAGTTCGCTTAGAATGCTCCTGTCATGTAAATACATCTGCACTATATGGCTTTCCGAAGAGTCGCACTTCATTTTGTAAAGGGTATTATTTCTATAATATTTACTGTCACCTGGGAGAAAAAACAGTAGGTCTTGTTGAAGTCTTCACTAAAATAGCAAATTAATTGAGGTTAGAAGTGCCATCATTAATTAGACCAGCTCCTCTTCACTTGAAGGGCCAGAATCTATACTGAGTGATGGTAATCTGCACTTACTAATAAAGTTCTATGGCTAATAAAGCAATATGTTATGTGTTAACAACAGCATCACCACAAGTTGTACAAGGTGTTGAACTTGACATTTTGTGGTTTCTCAGCCCTCCAGGTCCCTTTTCTGCAATGAACAATTCTGACCATATTTTAAAGCTTACTTTAGAATAGAAATGGCTTATGTAATGTACAAGAATGTCTGATAAAAAAACGTGCATCAACTCAACCCGGTTGTTTATAAATATGAGAAATAATGGAAAAATCTAATTGTTATATTTTATTCCTAGGATGACTATAAAAAATAAACACCTTCAAATATAATTCAAGTGTACAATGAAATTATATACTAAATATCAAAAACAGCATTAAAGATTTAAGGGTTAATGATTTGGTAGAAGATACCTAAAATAAATGCAAGTGATGCCTAACTTGAAGCTTAAGACAAAAAGGTCAAAGAAGGTGAAAGCATCAATGATTATTGTTTAAAATATGTAAACGTCAACGGGAGGAAATTAATGATAAATGTTGACACTTATTATTTAAAGCAAAAAAAATAATAGATAATTTACACTATACAATGGGATAATTATTTGCAATGGCAACAATTTACTTTATATAAAAATAACTTTACTTAATTTGTGATACTTTAAGGGTATTTTTTTTAAGAAAAACGTGCTAAAGATTTTCCATTTTTTAAAAACGGAAAATAATTAAAAGCAGAGTTTCTAGATTAAAAAAATAAAATCCAACTATAACTTACTCCTTTATAAGAAACATATCCAAAACATAACAACCCTGAAAGGCTTAAAATGAAAGGGCAGAAAGGGTAGAAAACAAAAACTTGTAGAACTATGTTACATACAAAATAGACTAATTTTTAAAAAAAGGTATTATTAGGGAATTAAATGGCCACAAATCACATAATGACAAAAAGAACAATTTAGAGAAAGATATAATAATTACCATCTTACATACCTAATAATATAGCCTCAGAATATAAAAGATGGACACATTTACAAAGAGAAATTAGGAAATCCACCATCATTATGAGAGATTTCCATACGTTTTTCCTAATAAGTGATAGATATTGCAGAATAAAGGATACAAGGCACTTAAATAATACAAATGGAAAGTTTGGTATAAAGTGCAAATAGACATCAACTGGCATCTGACAATTTTGTAAGCAAATGAGGACATAAAAAGAATAAGAAAAGCAACATATAAAGGAAAAAGATGTGACTGTGTACCAGGACATAAAACAACCTCAATAAATCCTAAAGAGATTATCAAGATGCCCCTTATTCTCCGACCACAGTGCAAATAGTACGTTAAAATCAGTAAGAAAAAGTAAACTTAAACAAAAACTCCACACCTACACATTAGGTAAAAAAGAAAAAAAAAATTAAAGCCATGTATCTAAAAAACTCACGTATCAAAGAGCAAATCACAATGGAACTTTAGAATCATGTATAACTATACAATTAAAAAAATTTCAACATATTTTAAAACTTCAATATTTATATTTAAAAAAGAAAACCTGCAATAGATGGGGGAAAAAATCAAATGAAAAGTAATGGAGGATTTTACGAAGAAGGGATGAGGTGGCTCTCGCCTAAACACTCCCACAATAAACATCCTGCTTCCCATAGTGTGATGCAAATACGTAATGAGTTCACAGCATCACCTCTAAGATAGTCTTGCCCAAAGAACTGATCCTGAATCCAATCAAATCTCCACATTTAACTACGGAAAACTCAAGGAAGGAAGGAACAAGTTAAATGATAGCACAAGGAAGCAATGTGCGAATTCCAGAACGTAGGATCCTGTAGAGTGAAAAATAACCCAGTTTCTCCCCAAATTCAAAGGACTTGAAATAAAAAGGGAAATAGGAGGACAGTTATAAACTAAGAATCCTAAGTCCACAATAAGTGAATGCAATGTGTGGGCACAGTTTAGATCCTATTGCAAATAAATGGGCTCCTGAAAACTTTTTTTTTTTTTGAGATATTTGAATAACTTTCAACATGGCTAGGGTATCAGGTAATATTTAAAGTGGCATTTATTAATTTTGTTAGGCATGATGATAGGGTGATTATGTTTAAGAGTTCTTCTCTGTTAAAGAGGCACACTGAAATACATAAGAAATGGCATGCTATCTGGAAGTTGCTTCACAGTTTAAAGTAAAATTTTATTTTATTTTATTTTATTTTTAAGATTTTATTTATTTATTCGACAGAGATAGAGATAGAGATAGCCAGCGAGAGAGGGAACACAAGCAGGGGGAGTGGGAGAGGAAGAGGCAGGCTCATAGCGGAGGAGCCTGATGTGGGGCTCGATCCCAGAACGCTGGGATCACGCCCTGAGCCGAAGGCAGACGCTTAACTGCTGTGCCACCCAGGCGCCCCTAAAGTAAAATTTTAAAAAGAGAATAGTTTAAACAAAATGACAATATATTGCTGATTATGGAAACTAGTTGACATGTACATGGGGATTCATTATACCAATCTATTTTGGGGCGTGCTTGAAATTTTCAATAATAAAGAGGCTAAAAATGTTTCTAATTTTTTTTAAGAGCTGAAAATTAAAGAATAAACCAAAAGGAAGGAAAAAAACAAACATTTTTAAAGAATAGAAATAAAGCCAGGGCTGAAAGCATCAAAGCCAATAACTGGTTCCTCAAAACCACTCACTCACTCACTCACTCACTCACTCACTCACTCACTCACTCAGAAAAGCCATTGAGAATGACTAAGAGAAAGAAACAAAAGAGAGAAGGCACAAATAAACAATATTAAAAATGAAAGAAGGGGTTAATGGGAACAGATCTGTTGATGTTTTTAAAACCAGAGTTTGCCCTGAACCTATCATGGTGTTGATTTTCATAAGTGAAATCAAACCACAATTTGCCCTCTTTGTGCCATGCTTACCTAGTTTTAGCATTAAGGATATATTAACATCAGCCTAAGCTGGAGAATCCTTCCTCTCCTTTTTTTCTATTCTTTGGAATCATTTTTGTACTACTGAGGTTATCTGCCCTTTGAGGATCTGCTCCTATTAAACAGTCTGGGACACCCCGGATATGAGTATATTTTACATTTCGGTTCAATTTATTTTATAAGTGAATGTCTAATATGGACTTCTATTTTTTTAGTAGCTTTAGTAATATATTGTCTATTAAAGCAAAGATTTCAACTTATTGGTCTGAGCTTGTTTATAATAGTCTCTTCTAAAATAAATTCTCTGAGTTTCTACTTTAAAAAGTTAAAGAAGAGCAAAGAAGAAAGAGTACAGATACAAGCAGAAACCAATACAAATGTACATATAATAGAGAAAAATCAACTAAATCAAAAACTGATTGAAAAGATAAATAAAATTAACAAATTTCTAGCCAGAATGATCTAGAAAATAAGTGAGAAGACACAAATTACCAAAGTTAGGAATGAAAGAGGGAACACCACTATAGATCCCATAGATGGTAAAAGAAAAATAAAGGGACATTATTATTTATGACAATATATCTGTACTTTAGTGACACTGATAAATTCTCCGAATGACACAAATTATCAATACTGACTCAGTAATAATGATAGAACTCTATATCATATAATGAAATTGAATCTACAATTTTAAACCTTCTCACAAAGACAACTCAAGGCCTAGATCATTACATCTCAAACATTTGGGAAATGACAGCAACTCCTAAAATACCTTTTAGGAATAGAGAAGCAAGGAACACTTCGAACTCCTTTTATGAGACTAGCATTATTCAGAAACCAAGATCATATAAAAACATTACCCCAAAAAGAAAAGCAGAGACCAATATCCCTCATGAACAAAGATGTAAAATCTTCAATAAAACATTAGCAAATTAAATCCAGGAATGTATACAAAGGCTAACATATCTTGATCAAATGAGGTTATCCTGGGAATGCGAGCTTGATTTAACATGCAAAAATCCACCAGTATAATTCGCCATGTTAATAGGACAAAACAGACGGATATATAAAAAGTTTAATGATTAAAAACTCTCAGAACATCAGTAAAAGAAGAAGCCTTCTTCAGTCTAACAAAGGGAATCTATGGGAAGAAGAACCTTAGATGTAACATCACATTTAATGGTAAAGCACTGAATGCTTTGCATCTAAGACTGGGAAGATGGCAGGGATATCTGTCCTCAACACTTTTATTTAACATTATAGCTGGTGCAGTCAGGCAAAAAAGGGAATAGAGGCATAGAAATTGGGAAGAAGTAAGTAAAATTATCTTTATTTTCCCTTTTTAAAAAAATAAATTATGTTGGGTCAACTGTGTATAAATACACATACAAAAAACTGACCTCTAGCTTTTACCACAGGGGGGAAAATACATTTCAGGCAGGTTAGAGATTTTAAAATGAATAGCAAAAATAAGAAAACTTTTCAAAAATAACAAAGAAGACTACATTCATGATTTGGGGATAGGAAAAGCCACATTAAACAGGACACAAAAGGACTATCCATGAAGGAAAATATTGGTAAATTGGAGTACATTAAGAATAACTGTTCCTCAAAAGATACCACACAGAGAGTATAAAAAGCAAGCCTCAAACACATATCTGCAACACATATTTTCAATTAAAGCATTCTTATAGAGAATATACAAAGAATAGCTGCAAATCACTGAGACAGAGGAAGAGAGAAGTCAATAGAAATACAGGCAAGAGACCTAGAGGAGCACTTCACAGAAAAAGATGAAAAAATACAGACAATAAACACATGAAAAGGTGCTCAGCCTCATTAATCCCCAAGGAAATACAAGCTGAACCCGAATTTGATACCACTACATGTGCATCAGAATGACTTAACTGAAAACAAAGCAGAACAAAACAATATCAACTACTGGTAAGGCTATGGAAGTCCTGCTTTCATAACACTGCAAGTGTCAGGGTAATTTAGAACAGCTATTTGAAAAACTGGTCATGGTAATATGCATACAGCCTTTAACTCCCAAGTGTACAGACTCAACAAAATGTGCATGCCCATGCACCAAAGGACAAGAATGCTCATAGCACAATTATTAATGGTAATCTCAAAGTGGAAATAATCCAAGGAGCCATCAACAGTAGAATGGATAAAGAATTTTTAGATAAAAATAATGGATTCATACAAATAGAATGATAAATGAAGGAAAATTAAAGAAAAATTATTCTACTTCCTTTTTTTCATAATAAGGATTAAGAATGTTGTGTTGGGTACGTAAATTAAGAATAGATATTTAAGTACAGATGGTCCCCACTTACTATGATTTGACATAACAATTTTTTTTTTTTTACTCTACAACGATGCAAAAGCAATATATATTTAGTAGAAGCCATACTTCAAATTCTGAATTTTGGATTTTTTTCTAGGCTAGCGATATGTAGTGGGATAGTCTCTTGTGAGGCTGGGCAGTGGCAGTGAACCATGGCCCCCAGTCAACCATGCAATCATCAGGGTCAACAACGGATAAACAATCGATACACTTACAACCATTCTGTACCCATACAACCATTTTGTTTTTCACTTTTAGTACAGTATTCAATAAATTACATGAGATATTCAACACTTTTGTTATAAAATAGGCTTTGTGTTAAATGACATTACCCTGCTGTAGGCTTATGTAGGTGTTCTGAGCACATCTCAGGTGGGCTAGGCTAACCTATGATGTTTGGTAGGCTAGGTGTATTAAATGCATTTTTGACTTTTAACCATTAAGCTGAAAGGTATTTGTAAGAATCAGGAAGCAGAGGAGGTGAATGGGAGGTAGGAGGTAATGTAAGTATATGAAATTCTTTACCTCTAATAGCCGATAGTCAAAAACAGATACTATATAAAGTTAACAAATCCAGAGAGGGGAATGCATATAATATTTAAAGTTATATGACAGCCACCAAAAAACCCTACAAAAGCAATCTTTAGCAGTGTTTGACTTTGGGATTGTGACTGAACGGGAGGCAGGGAGGCCAACATTTCATTTTCTCCTTTTTTGGGGTGTCGAGTTTTAAGCATGTGCCATCTATTCCTCCTATAAAATAAATACTAAAAAATGTACATAAAATAAGTAAAAGCCTCTAAGCAAAGCCCTTAAGAGTTCTAGCTCTCTACCAAAGCTCAGCAAATCGAGCTGGTAGACAACTGGTTGTAGCAAGGTAAGGGGACACAAAATCTCTCAGAACGCTGGAATATGCACTTAAGACATCGCCTGGGATTTTATAACTGAATGAAAAGTAAACTCCATAGAACATTAATTTTCACTTCAGTGTAATTTTTAACTTGTTAATTTTTAAATAATTTCTCACTTCAGTTAATTTTTTTCATTTAAAAAAGTTTATGATTTACATTTTCAACAAATATGTATGTATAATTAGATGACTTACTAATTTAAAGATTGACTCATATGATAATATAATGTATTTAACTCTTTGAGGCAAAATAATTTTTAAAAACTTGATTATCTTTTGTGATATATCATAAGAAGAGATCTATGTCATTTAATAAACCTACTTACAGGTTACTATTACTGTATAACAAATGATCCCCAAACTGAATGGTATGAAATATGTATACTTGATTACATATTTGTATTTCACAGATTTGTGGGTCAAATTCTGAAGGGCTAAGCTGGGCAGCTCGTACTTGGGGTCTGTTATAAGGTTAACACCAGGTGTAGGCTAGGGCTGCAGTCAAGGTCTAGGTATCCACGGTGGTACTGACAGTTGATGTGAGCTGGACACTGAAAACTCCACCACGACAGCCAACTGGAGTGCCTCCACGTGGCCTTTCCAGCTAGGTGTATTCAGGGTAATAGAACTTCTTACATGGCAGCTGGCTTCCTCTAGAGTGAGTGTCCCTAGGAAATCAAGTGGAAACTGTGGCTTTTTGTGACCTAGTTCCAGAAGTCACACAATATCTGCTCCGTACTATTAGTTTCAAGTGAGTCACTAATGCCAGTGCAGATTTTTGGAGAGGGGACATAAGAGCCCTGTTCTTGGTGGAAGGGGTGCCAAAGACTTTATGGACTTGTTTATAATCACCACATTACTCGATGGATGAAAAAAAAAAGTAAATTTAAGCAAAACACAATTTTAAACTATCAAAGTTACACTTTGAATTTCTACCTTTGCAATATGTTTGTGAACCATTATAGGTTCATAATATTCACTGGGTGGAGGGTAAGGGGAGAGGATTACTAAAAAAAAAATAAATACATACATAAAAAATTCTTGATCCATCTTTAGAAAACAAATACTTTCACCTGAAAACATAAAAGGAAAACTGTACAATTAACAAAAATCATGGAGAATGATGCTGTAGTAGCTACTGAATGAACTTAAAATACTAAACTGCTCTGTCACATCAGACTAAAGGGGCAAAGTTAAATTACGAACACCCAACTGGAGTTTTCAGTGCCTTAACTTACTAACTAAAATCCTCACGGCTCCTAATTAGTTCAGGTTAAACATTCAACCAACGAAGAAATACCTTTTCTTTTTTTTTTTTTAAGATTTTATTTATTTATTCCACAGAGATAGAGACAGTCAGCGAGAGAGGGAACACAAGCAGGGGGAGTGGGAGAAGAAGAAGCAGGCTCATAGCGGAGGAGCCTGATGTGGGGCTCGATCCCATAATGCCGGGATCACGCCCTGAGCCGAAGGCAAATGCCCAACCGCTGTGCCACCCAGGCGCCCCAGAAATACCTTTTCTTAAACTATACTTTACTCTTAATAACAAAATTGCTTCTCTGGAAAGCTATGTATGTTATAAATACTTTAACTGATTCTCTGAGATTAGAACCTCAATGAAATCACTCTTAATCATTAAGTCAAAAATCAGAGGGTATAATTTTAATGATTTGGTGAATTTAATTTGTGACAAATGCAAAATAACTTCTTTCCATTTAAAAGAGACATTGGATGGGTAGTAAGGAGGGCACGTATTGCATGGTGTGCTGGGTGTTATACGCAACTAATGAATCATGGAACTTTACATAAAAAACCAGGGATGTACTGTATGGTGACTAACATAATGTAATAAAAAATATTATTGTTAAAAAAAATAAAAGAGACATTGGAGCAAGTTATCACTTGCCCTATTACTTCATGTACTTTCCCACCCCCAACACTAAAATTCCTATCACCAACTGTCCTTTATTGTTGAAACAAGAAAGTAAGGAGCTGTGAAGGTTGTTAGTAACAATGTGGGTATTCAACAGAAGTCTTTAAGTTATTTTATTTTGTTTTTAAATTTAAATTTGATTAATTAACATATAGTATATTATCAAGTTTCAGAGGTAGAGTCTAATGATTCATCAGTTGCATATAACCCTCGGTGCTCATCACATCAAGTGCCCTCCTTAATGCCCATCACCCAGTTGGCCCATCCCCCCTCCCCTCCAGAAACCCTCAGTTTGTTTCCTATGATTAAGAGTCTCTTATGGTTTGTCTCTCTCTCTCTCTCTCTCTCTGATTTCATCTTATTTTTTCCTCCCTTCCCCTATGATCTCTGTTTTGTTTCTTAAATTCCACCTATGAGTGAAATCATATGGTATTTGCCTTTCTCTGATTGACTTATTTTGCTTAGCATAATACCCTCTAGCTCCATCCAGGTCATTGCACATGGCAAGATTTCTTTTTCTTTTCTTTCTTTCTTTTTTTTTTTTTTTTTTTGGTGGCTGAGTAGAAGTCCTTTTTTTTTTTAAAAGAAAAGTATTACTCCATAATCTTGCCATTTTCTAACAAGAAAGAGTCCCTGAAGGGTGTAGATTCATTTTAAGCTTCTCTATTAATGTTTTGTCACCTCGCTCAATCATTCTCAAAAAGATCTTTGAGCTAGCTTTAATTTATTTGGAAATCACTTCACACTGCGTTAAGAACAAGATTTGGGGTGTAGAAGGGCTGACTCCTCATTCTTGGTTTCCTCAAGTAAGAGGGATCGCTCCCAGGACTTGAGCGGCCAATGAATGAACTTCCCTGGCTGCTTCTAATGTCAAGCCTGCCTGCATCAACCCAAACAGCTGGCAAAATACGAAGAGTATGATGCCCAGATGATACTGACTGAATTGTTACCTAACTTTTATTTCTAGACTCTAGTTCTTAAAAAGGGGGAAAAAAAAGAAGAAGAAACTCAGTCTTGAGACATGGAATCTCAGAACACAGAAGGTTGACATCCCTCACTGATAAATAAGAAAACAAGACCAAAACAAGTACTGCAATTTGCTCAAGGCCTCAAACGAAGGCCATCCCCAGGCTCCTGCGCCCTTTCAACCATAATGATTTTGGATATTTCTCAGAAGTAACAATACTCCTTCTCCTCTGTCTTCCCACCCACCTGTCAACTAAATCTAGAAGTTAAAATCAAACAAACAAACAAACAAACAGAAAAACACTTGGTAATTAATTAAACCATATGCATCTGGTGAACTAGATTTAGGGTTCGCTTTTGCTATTAATGAGATACAATAAGATTGGTATTTCTGGAATTTCTCACAATGTCATCCAGGGGCTATTAGTAGATGGCACCTGAAAGAAAAGGGTCTTGTGGTCAAATTAATTTGGGAAACTCCACTTTAAATTTAAAAAAAATCCATACATAATACTTCTCAGAATTTAAAATTTGCTATACTGTGAGTCCCCGTGGAGGGAATAAAATGTGTAGCATTCCCCAGTCCTATTTGGCATAAGATCATCTAAAGTACTAGAAATCTATGGAACGGACTTTGGGAAATCCTAAACAACATGTATTGAATTATCTCCAGTTCTCTTAGCATATGATCCTGTATATGTAAAGGGTAATTAACATAACAAGATACAATTTATTAGCCAATAGTTTGAGATGTTCTTGAAGGTCAACAGCCAATTAACTGGGGTTAGTTAATGCACTGGTAACCAAGGATTTTAATGACTTTCTTTATTTTGTTAGTTGCATAAAACTAGTTATATACTATACGAATTAGCCATTTAAGATCGTAGTTAACTAGACAACTTTACACTTATGCTGCACAGCAGGGTACTCAAAATCTCAAGCAATTTAACCTATTTACCTAAATCAAAGGTCACAATTTTAAGCTATAGCTTCCTCATTCCCCTTTTAAAAATTTCACAAGGCAATTACGAAGAGAACAATTCAGTGTCACAAAATTAGGTAAAATTGAAGGTTTAAAAATATTCTCTCATAAAACACAGGACACTTTAAAATTAATTACTGTGATATTC
Source organism: Ursus americanus (assembly GCF_024610735.1). Classification (NCBI taxonomy): domain Eukaryota; kingdom Metazoa; phylum Chordata; class Mammalia; order Carnivora; family Ursidae; genus Ursus; species Ursus americanus. Next base: position 78,073,782 of record NC_142127.1, on the reverse strand, counting down.
ACTGCTAATTAAATAATTGAAATTTTTTACATAATAAGATATCCTTACATCATAACTTTAAAAAAATTATAAGCAGGTGTTCATTGCTGGCATCAGGTATTATATAAATATTTACTGTAAGTGAATACTAGCTTTATATTTTTAAGCATGAGGATGGCAATCATGGTTCAAATTAGAACCATAGTTTCAATGACACAATACAAAGTAAAAGTGTGTGTGTCTGGGAAAAAAATTTTAACTGTAGAGGTCAAGTAAAATGTTACTTCTGGAGAATGTCTTGGGTATTTCACCATTATATCAGAAAAATGATCTATCCAAAATTCTCATATAGGTAAGGCAGTTAGGGCAAACATCTATTAATTTATTTCTTAGAAGGAAATAGTAAATATAGAAATAACTTTACAAACTAAAAAAATAAATGAAATTTCTCATTTTCTTGGAGATAGGTTGACCATAAGCTCCCATAGGCATGTGAATATTTCTTAATGTATGTTTTGAGATTTCCTCTCCTTTTTTTAGGGTGAATTAAAATGTTACTCAGTTAACTTGGACTTTCTGTATATAAATTTTAAACATTTTTTTCATGTAGGAGAGTTCAGACATTTTATTCAAAAATTCATCTTTCCATCATAATTACTGGGGAAAAAAATCTTTACAAATATGTAACCAAATTTTGCTAGTTCAGAACTTCTAAGTTGAAAAAAAAAAAAAACAAAGAAACAACAACAACAACAAGGGGCACCTGGGTGGCTCAGTCAAGCATCTGCCTTCTGCTCAGGGCATGATCCTGGGGTCCTGGGATACTAAGCCCTGTTTCAGGCTCCCTGCTCAGTGGGGAGTCTGTTTCTCGCTCTCCCTCTGCCCCTCCCTGTTGCTTGTGTTCTCTCTCTCTCTGTCTCTCTCTCAAAATAAATAAACTTTAAAAATCTTAAAAAAAAAAGATCTAAGGGAGTTCCACTCAATAATTATTAACAAAGAAACAAACAATAATATCAAATAATATAAAATTCATTGTCTGGCTTCCTTGAAGCTCCTGAACTTCCCTTCACTGTGACATTCCATGTAAAATACCTATAGGGCTGGAAGAGATTGTCTCATTACAATACATTATGTACAATACCCCATTTAAAGCCATATCAAATCATAAGTAGTAATGTTTTTAAAAGGCCATCCTATATAGTCTTCTTATTCCAGAGTCATAATGAAAAAATTATTTATTAATGAGTTTGATTTATAAAATTTTTGCCTTTGGGCACCAAAACGGAGTTAAAAACATTCAGTGAGCTACAGAACACTTAACAATTATAAAAGCAGTCAGAATCCCCATAAATCACAATTATTCTGAAACAATACACCAAAAATGCAATTTAAACTGATAATGTATCATTTAATTATATTTTGATGTAGAGCAACATTTGTCTAAATGACCTAGGAAAATACGGAGTCTTAGAAGATTGTTATTATTAAGGAATGAATTGGAGAGCTGTTTTTTTGTTTTCTTTTTTTTTAATTGTTCTTTTTTTGGAGTGTGTATGAAACAAAAGGGCAGCCTGAGTCTTTGGGTGCCACCATATACTGCTTAAAGAGAAGCCATACTCTGAACATTTGTGGATTTTGTGATGTACAATGAATAAGAGGAACCTACTATGTTAACAGCTGCTGCAGAGTTTTAATAAACCTATTTGACACATCAGACAGCCATAATTCCTAAGAGCTCACCTAATCACAGAGGGCAGAGCAACTAAATCACCATATTCTATGAAGTTGCTTTCATCCTGCATGGAACAGGCAATAGATGACACATGATAGCTTTAGATAAATAGTTACATGAACCAATAGTAAATTGGCTTTCAACTTCTTCAAGATAGAATTAGAGAATTCCCTCACAAATTAGCAACTTTAAAGAGTTCGAATGAGTAGGGAACCTTTGATAAATGCAAATGTGTCACACAATGTATTTAATTCTTAGCATAAAAGTCGATTAAGTAAAAGCCCTTTCAAAAATACTCCTTTGTAATTAATGTCTTTGTTTTTATTCAAATAGACAATTTGCAGATTAATAAAATTATTTCAGAAAGCATTATATAAGTCAAGCATTTTTGATACAAATATTCTGAATACAATCTAAGCTTATAAATGAGAAGCCCTGTGGATAAATGCATTTACTGAGGGGGAGAAACAACAAACCCACATTTAAATATAAGAGACAATGGGCATGTAAAACAAACAAGCCCCTAATGTGTCCACTAAGGTCAGCAATGGAATGGCATTTGTTTGTCTAGTGGGATTAAAATGCGTTGTCCACAGACCCTATTAATAAAATAAAGAGGAATATCTGCAAGTCAGATTATAGATTACAGCTACCACAAGAATCATACCTATAGCTTCAATATGTTGCTTATAATTAATAAAACTAAAAAGCAATAGAGATAATTGTTCATGTTCCTTACTTGGAAATGTGTCGGGCTTTGTATTCAACAAATCTTTTCCAACAGTAGCTACAGATGTCATGCATGTGCCTTAGGCTTTTTAATCGTTTCCTATTTCGAATAGTTGGTGTGAATCTAACAAAGTATGGACTTTCCTTGCCCTTTTAGGGAAAGAGGAAAAAAAAACAACAACAAAGAAACCTAATCAGGTCTAAAAATGAGTTTATCCTATTTTGTACAAAGAAAACAGAAAGAGTCTGGGGAAGATAAACTAATTTCCACCAGTTTCTGCCTACTACGTATACGCTAACTCAATTTAGATTGATCTGATAATGTCTACGGACTTACTACCAAGACACAAGGCTACTATATACATTGGACTCTTTTCTCCCCAAAATAGCATAGATGAAATGTTGTCCTAAGCTTCTTTTAATTTTATTTTAGTTTTATCTTGGTTTTTTTACTTCAAAGCAAATAAGACAAGTTTTCTTGACATCTTTTCAAAATTTACCATAGCAGGACAATGCCAGAACCAATATTCTTTATACAGAGCAACACAATTTTAAGTCACAGGATGATTTTTAAGAGAACACATCCTGATTTACTTTAAAAAAAATGCTGTGCATGCAAGAAGGGAATTAAATAGTAGCTTTATTTTACACTTTAAAATTGCTTTAAAAAGCAGCCAATTTTCCTACATAAAAATATCCATTTATTCAACTCTGGGCAATGGAAAGGTAATTGAAATTGTAACCAAGAGAACTAAACCATAATCCTTGATTTTCCACTAATTGGTCTAAAACATTCAAAAGACTTATCTTTCAATTTATAAAAGTAGTTAGAACTTGGTAAAATCATGTAATCCCTCTGAAACTTAGTACCTACGATTCAGTATTTACTAAGCAGTTACAATAACACCATTTACTAAGCAAATCAAAGAACAAGACAACACTTCTAACCTCCATGGATTGTTTGATTCTTATAAATAAAACTTTAATTTTAATATATTTAACTTGATAACATTTTTCAAAAGCTTGTATCATCACTGTTTAATATAGCTTAATATAATTAAACTAAGAAATATGACCATCACAAGTAAAATGATGTTTTTAAACAGTACATGAATACAGTTATGGAGGATGCTATTTTCTTCCTCATTATGTTCAATTTTCCTACTTAAAATAATTCTTACAAAAATGAGAAAAGGTTATTTAGAACTTAAAATATCTAGACTGTAAAATGTATTATAGTTGTGAGCCAGTGATAAGAAAAAGAATTTAAGTATCTCTTCTTATTCTTTAATGAGGAGCCTGAATTATTTTACTTACGAAACTTGAGTATGAGTTTATGAAAACATAGGCAGTCTTTAATGTAAAATTTTTCAACATATTATTTAATACCCATGATATACTAATGACAGAAATACAATCTTCAAACTATAACTTATTTCTTTTTAATAATTAAAGCACAAAGTTTATTATTATACATGAGACTATATAGGTTCATAAGAGGAAATATATAAGGAACTCAACTTATATCTAAAATTTTATTTTTTTAAGATTTATTTATTTTATTTGAGAGAGAGAACATGCACAAGTGGGGCAGGGAGGGCAGAGGGAGAGGAAGAGAGAATTTCAAGCAGAGCCCCCACTAAGCACAGAGCCCAATGCAGGGCTTGATCTCACAACCCTGAGATCATGACCTGTGCAGAAACCAAGAGTCAGACACTTAACTGACTGAGCCACTCAGATTTCCCTATATCTAAACTTTTAACAAAGATAAAAAGTATGGATGTTCTATACAATGAACAAGACTTTGCTTTATGGTATAATATTCCATTAATATGCACAGCATTAATTCCATATAAAAGGAAAAATGGATTTTTTTCCCATTTCTTTTATTTTATTTTATTTATTTTAATTTTTTTAAAATTTTTTTTAAGATTTATTTATTTATTTATTTATTCAACAGAGAGAGACAGCCAGCGAGAGAGGGAACACAAGCAGGGGGAGTGGGAGAGGAAGAAGCAGGCTCATAGCAGAGGAGCCTGATGTGGGGCTCGATCCCACGACGCCGGGATCACGCCCTGAGCCGAAGGCAGACGCTTAACCGCTGTGCCACCCAGGCGCCCCCCCCATTTCTTTTATTTTAAAAAATATCATTAACGATATTCAGCAAAAAGGTAGCAGGGCTTGATACCACTTCTACTTAAAACATGCAGAAAAAAAGATAAAATACAAAAGAAGAAACCTTAAAAGGTAAGACTGGCTAAACAAGATTAATAGTATCCCTGAGCTGAATAAAAACAAAGTCATAAAAGGGGCCCAAACCATGGACCTGGTGGACTCTAGAATAATAAGTGGAGAGACCCCAATGGACTTCTAAAAATAATGCCAGAAGTAGAAAATGATAACAAATCACTGTATTCTGAGATAATAGCCAATCAATTTTCAGAATAAAAGGAAGATGTTAGTCCTCAAGTTAATATTATATCTCAAGTACCAAACAAATAAAACATATTGAAAATGAAAAGCATCAAAAATTAAGAGAAAGGGCAGGTCATCTACCAAAGAATGACAATTAGACCTGCATCAACAACAGATTGCCAGGAAATATGCACAATATCTTTAAAGCTTTAAAGAAAAATAGCTGGCAACCTAGAACTTTATACCTAACTAAGCGATCATCTAAGAACTAGAGCAAATTAAGGCATCTTTGGAAAGTTAGGGTTTATGTTTTGCATATCCTTTCTCATTAACAATAGTCAAGAAAGTACCTCAGAATTAATAATAAAAAGAAAAAAGCCATTTCATGGTGAGGCATGAGTCACACATGTACAAAAATTGCTGAAAGAAATTGCTAAATCTAACTAATGACTTTAAAATATTAATGACCAGTGTTCTGAGCGTAGAGAAAAAATTCAAAACTATAGAAAACATTAACAAGAAGCATGAGAGTACTGATCAGTAAATGATGAGTGTAAAAGTGACAGTCATGTTTCGAAAGACAGAAATTCTGAATAAGGAAAATGTATTTTAAAAATTACTAAGTGCATATATGTCTTTAACTATGTACACATACATACACATATATGCACACACATGCATGATAAACTACAAACTGAAAAGATTTATTTCAAATGACTTTAGATGAAAACTTTGATAAGAACATCTTTTGTTATTTAGAGTTATATCGGTGCTGTTATTTTGAAATTTTTTGACTTATATGATAAATCAAATGAGTAATTATGTTAAACTTAATAGCAATCAAGACTGTTGAGGTAAAAGAGAAGCACTTACAAATCAAACTCTTAATGCTAAAAGTGAATTACAGATATTGATTTGAACTCAAGATTTTAAATACACGTATTCATATTTTTTTTAAATCTGGCCTCGAAATGTGTAGAAGTAACATACTCTATGGAAAAAATGCACACCTAAGACCTGGATTTTGGTCAAAGCTCATACCATTCTCCACAGATCTTTGGACAGAAGACGGATGCCACGTCTGGGGCAAGGAAGGTATAAGATGATCTTTGGAAATCTGGCTGTTCCAGAAAGCAAGGAAGATTGTAAAAATTAAAAATCATGTTAAGGACCCAGAAATTAATCTGAAGGGGTTTCCTGCTCACCAAACCTGAGGCATCAAAAAGAATGATGGTGATTGATTAAAACACACTACATCAATGAAAGTCTGAGTCCACAGTGATAAGAAAGAAAATGCCAGAGCAAACTCATTTGTCACCATCTGGCACTTCCAGAAATCAAATCATTTACTTTGAAAATTATTAATTTAAAGTAAAAAAAAAAAATCAAGCATTTTTCTCTATTACTAGAATGAACAATATTTCAGAGTAATCAAATAGCTCCAGCCGAAAGCTGAGGAAAACACTAGATTATTAAAAAAAAAATTGCCAGCAAACATAGAAGAAATGAAAGAATTTTAAAAGCATCATATAATAATAATTATTGCTTCAGGATAAAATTATCATTATAAACTATTTGATAGTAACTGAACATAGCACCAAAGTTAGTCTATAAATGATTTTTTGTGGTTGCAAGTGGAACATATGCACATTTGCAGTAGAGGGATGAGGCTATCATCATAACGCAATAATCAAATTTAGGTCATTAATGGTAAAAAACAAAACATATATCATGTCTCTTTTGATCTGATACATAAGAAGTACATATCACCTGTGATGTAATCTTGCTAAAAACATCTAACTTAATCAAGAACTTAATAGAACTTCCAGTGAACAGAATCTCTAGGGACCAGAGGAACAAGTCAAATTATTTCAAAAGGAAGCAATCGAATCCATAAAAATGACCTACTAAGGGCCAACTGGTGGCTTTTTTCTCTAAATCAGTGAAGTAAATAAAAAGCCTATTCTAGGTTATAGAGATGTAAAAGATATAGCAATCAAATGTGTGGTCCTGGATTAAAATGGGTGATTTTGATTAAATCCTAATTTAAAACAATATTTGGAAAACAGTTAAAGAAATTTTAATATGAATTTGGTATTACATAACATTGAACACTTAATTTCATGAGGCATGATCATGTGACATTTACAATGTAGAAAAAGATTTCTATTTTTTTGAGGACCCTGTGAAAGTTTCTGAGGATTGTTTATCATGGTTTCTGTTCTGCAAGGCATCAGTGGTCACCACCTATTGGGCAATAGGGCTCAGGATGGTTTCACAATCTCACATAGAATAGGTTAAAGAACAAGGTTGGAGAAATTAAAGAGGGGAGGTGCTGGCAGGAAGAAGAGGGACAGCACAGATTCCTTGATCATTCCATTGACTTCAAGAAAGGTTGGGAACAGAGCCCAAGGTGTTCTGCTGGACATGACTGGGCATCACAGTACATCCTCTATTACTCTTACTTTCTGCAGGACAAACATGAGAGTAGCCTTGTCAATGGCAGGAATAAACAAGAAGCCTGAAACCAGGCCGTGATGACTGTTGATACCAGCTATTCACTGAGGTGCTCGGCAAAGGCTAGCTGCCTTGAACCTCGAAATCCTGGGGCCTGTGGGAATTTGCTGTGCCTGCTGCTGGTGGTAAGGCCCCACTGGCCCCACTGAGGATGAGCTCAAGAGCAGTCCCTTCCCGAGTTGAAGGTGAGGGCTCGATTCCTAGCCAGCTTATTTTTCAGGCATCCCAGGGTATGCCCCCACTGTCATTTCAGATGATCCTGCTTCCTATGTCACGGTGCTTAAAATCTACTTCAAATTCTTTAGCATGAAATAAAAAAAAATTACATAAAATTTATGAGTAATGGGTAAAGAACACAAAATGTATAGATTTGGAACAAAGAAAAAAGGGGAAGAAACTATCAGTCCAATGGCAATAAAAAATAAGACCAAACGGATCACTAACAGCAATAATTTTAAACAGATTGGACTAATCGATTTAAATACACAGATAATCAGATTGGATTTTAAAATATAATCTAAAAAAAAAAAATACATTCCATATGCTCCTTATGCCTCTATCTACATACCTAAGGTAAAACCACACTGAAAGGTTGACAATACAGGGATAGAAAAATACAATGGGAAACTTGTTAACTTAACTTAATTAACTTATTGAGATAATAAACAAGTAGGAGATATGCATTTATTTTAATTATACATTAAATTAAAAAATATATACTAGATCACAAAATAGCCACATAAATTTCAAGAAATTAATATATAAATCTCTTTATGACAACTGTGATTAAAGTAGCAATGGGTCTAGAGTGATACGTTCATAAACTTTAAAATGTATGTTAAATTATCTGCGAGGGTAAAGAGGAAATCACAGTGGAAATCCAAGCATTCGGAAATAAATGACAAATGAAGGTACTATCTATCAAAAATTAAAGGATGCAGCTAAAGTAGCCGTATTTTGATGGAGGAGAGTATATTTTAAGTATATTTATTTAAAGCAAGAAAGTGAAAAAAAGTAACCATGTAGGAAGCTCGGAAAGAAAATAACTTATTGTTTCTCTACTCTTACTTTACCTAAAACTAAGGTAGAATATAGGAAATAAAAGCAGAAGTTAATAAAATAGAAAGAATGGAGAATGAGACAAAATCAGAATTTGTTTCTTTGAAAACGCTTTCTTAAAAAATATTTTGTTTGTTTGTTTGTTTAGAGAGCACAGGAGCAAGGGAGGGGCAGGAGAGGAAGAGAGCCGACTCTGTCCCAACTATGTGTCCAGCTGATGCGGGGCTTGATCTCACAACCCTGAGATCATGACCTGAGCTGAAACCAAGAATCAGACACTCAACTGACTGAGCTACCCAGGCGCCCTGAAAACACTTTTAAAGAAACTAGTAATATAGACAAATCTCCATTAAGATTGGTCAAGGTAAAAAACAAAACAAAACAGAAAACAAAACAGAAAATTTACAGATTAACAATTTAGGGGTGGGGAAAACATAACTATACAAATAGAGATTATTTTCAAATTCTAAGACTATACAAATAAATCTGAAGCCTTAAAACAATATAGATACATTTCCAGAATTTTTTGTTTTTATTGGCAACATACCAAAATTTACATAGACAAAACAAAAAAATCTGAATAAGCCATCTCCTCCTACGTCCCATTCTACACACACACACACACACACACACACACACACACACACACACACATAGAGACTGAACAGAGGAGTTTACAAAAAACACAATCTCAACACCAAATACAAATCACTTTAGAGAAAGGAGGAAAATACAGTAAAAGTTTTCCTACTCATTCCGTGAAGCTTACAGAAGATGTGTAAAGGATATGCCAAACCAAACCTGAACTACAGAGCTATCTCAGTTACATAAATGACCCTAAATAAAACATGAGCAAGTTGAATTCAGCAATATATAAAACACAGTCCATCAACGCCAAGGAGGCTTTATCATGGAAATGCAAAGAAGGCTAGACAGCAGGTGCTGTCCGGGTGGCTCAGTGAATTAAGGGTCTGACTCTTGATTTTGGCTCAGGTCATGATCTCGGGGTTCTGGGATCCAGTAGACCCCTGTTTGGGCTCCTCACTCAGTGGGGAGTCTGCTTAAAGATTCCCTTCCTCTTCCCCTCTGCTCATGCACCCACCCTCTCTCTCTCTCTCAAGTAAATAAATAAATAAATCTTTTTTAAAAAAAAGGCTGGACAGCAGAAATGGTGTTAATGGAATACATTACCTTCAGAGATTAAAGGGAAAAATATCATCTAAATAATCATAGAAATAACATTCAATAAACATTCATTATTTTAAATACTACAATACCAAAATATAAAATAAAAATAGATGCTAATATATAACGCTTAAAAAATTGATAGGTGAATTAAAGGCTTAAATATGAAAGAGAAACTTAAAAATTCTCAGGAAAAATAAGAGTGGGAAATCTTATCATGACAGAATAGGAAATTATTTCTTTAAATACACACACAACAATAAAACTAATAGAACCTATATATAATAAAATTAATTAATTAATTAATTAATAAGGGCAAACAGGACAAGCCATAGACTGGGAAATATATTTCCAAAGCCTGAAACTAAGGAGAAAAAAAAAAAAAGCCCAGTATTCAGAATAAGAGTAAGGAAACACAACAGAAGAAAATGGATGCAAAGAAGGCTTTTGATGACCCCAGAGGAGAGTGTTGGTTTTTTATTAAGATCATTCATCTCATTTCCCCTCCAGTTAGAAGCACCAGTTTTGTTCAGTCATACACCCGCCCCACCCCTCATGCACTGCTTGGGATTCAGGGTAAGCTAACCCCAAGCCTGTTCCAACTCTCTTAGTGTCTTCTTGGTCATCCGAGAGAGTTGAAAAACTGAAAATCAAAGTTAGACATACTTCTTGCAATCAGATGATTTAAAACTAAAGAACAGCTTTAACTGTGGGGGAAAAGAAAGTAAAGAAGCATGTTTTCTCATTACAAATTCTTACACTGGGAATGAAGAACATCAATGATTTCCAAATGCGTTATACCAAATTTATGTTCCTTGCAGTATTCTATGAGAACACCCATTTTAATCCTATCATCGTTCTCATTTTACAGATGAAGAAACTGTCCCTGGGAAGTTAAGTAACTTCTCCGAGGCCACGGAGACCACCAGTGGTGGGGAGGTCCCCCAGTTTCTAACCAGAACACATTCGCCTGTGTGGTGTATTCTGAACTCAGGTAGAAACAGCCCAGCAATCTGTGGTGTGTAGTTTTCTGCTTCAGTGGATTCCTCCGCCCAGCTTTCCGCGAGTCGGAATACCTAGCTTAACTGCTTTACCAGAAACCCATTTCTCTTCATGCTTGACGTTAACCATGCAGCCAAATGTCAGAACTCCTGCAGGACAAAGAAATGCTACGAGGACCGGTTGTTCTGTTCAACACAATCAGATGAAGATTGGTGCTTCAGCCCACAGGTCGAAAACCATGCACAGAATCGTTGGTGGGAACTTTATCTGTTCTTACATCAGGTGAATGTCAGTTCTGCTTGAGATGCATGAACTTTTCCAGACCCAAGGGAGTCTGTCTCCTAAAGTATCGCTTCTGTGGCCTGAGACAAAACTTTTTTCTAGGGAGATGGTTAGGTGGTTGTTTTCTCCTTGTCTACTTATTCAATGAGGCTGATGATACTAAATGTGGTTTATTACAAGGCAAATGAATAAAACACATGCTTGTGTCTTACATAATATACCACATCAGGGTGCCTTATGGTCACGTTAAACGGTCCTTTGTTAAACGGTCCTCTGTGTATCACCACTCCTTTCCCCTTCAACAGAAGGTCTGTCGCTCCCCCTTCTCTTCCCCTTCCACCTCCTTCCTCCTTTATAAAATATATATATTTTTATTTTTACAACTTCACAATTTCATGCTAAATGTTAATTTGTTTTTCACAACTCTAGTGTGTTTATTAATTTGTCAACTATATTGTGATCTTTTCACTCCCCTCGCCACATCTTTAAATAAAATCACGGAGTTTATGCCTCTAAGGGCCTCGCCCACCTCCGCAGCAACGCTGGGAGAGCCGAGCACATCTCCTGGTGCTCAAGCAGCTCGGCCTCCACAGGCCAGATCCGGTCTCTCTTTATAAGCGCATTTCACGCCATTCTCTCCTTGGAAATCGCACGTTGTAAAGGGAACCCGTTTACTGTGCAGATTCCCTGGATCCCACTCTCAAAGATTCTGGTTCAGCAGACTGGGTGTAACTCAGCAACCGGCATTTTTGCAAACTCCTCAGTGTTTCTGAGGCCAGTGGCCTTCTGAGTACTCTGAGAAACAGTGCATTCAGAATTCTACTCTGCCCCGTAAGTCTGCCTCCGTCCAAGCTTGACTTACATATCCTTTTTTTTTTTTTTTTTTTTTTTTTAAAGATTTTTTATTTATTTGACAGAGACAGCCAGCGAGAGAGGGAACACAAGCAGGGGGAGTGGGAGAGGAAGAAGCAGGCTCATAACGGAGGAGCCTGATGTGGGACTCGATCCCAGAACGCTGGGATCACGCCCTGAGCTGAAGGCAGACGCTTAACCGCTGTGCCACCCAGGCGCCCCAGACTTACATATCCTTGTTGGCATAAATTTGCTCACTGAATTCTCCATGCCTACCTGATGCTCATCTTTTCTCTACCACCCACATCAAGCCACCTTTCTCCTGAAAGTCTCCTTGACCACGAGCTCTTCTTGCACTCACTGCCATTACCGCTTGTTCATGCCTGGCCTTGGCTCTGGGGATTCGTCTACGGGAATGTCTGCCCAACTCTCCCCATGCTGGAAACGGCCCCATCCCCAGGGGAACACTGTAGCAAATATCTCATGACGGCACACTACTCCCTCCATCGCCTCACTGCCATGGTTTGGTTTAAGTGACAATCAGACTTCTTTCCCGGAGCCCAGAAACCATCTGCGCTGGGAAAACTGAATCGTGAGCGTCATGTTTTCTGTGTGTTGAAGAAGCTGGTCTACAGATAAACATGGTGAAATCTAGGAAAGAATGTGGCTCGAATCCCTGATTTCAGAAGCTCAGCGGCATCTCTCACCTCCCAAGATGTGGATGTTTGACATGCTTGAAGATACTCAACTTTCTCAGAAAACAAACAAAAAAACAACCCCCCAAACACAAAACAAAAAACTTCCTTCCTTGATTTTAATTTTATTTTTGTGTTTTGACAGAGCCATTTTAAATTGTACTTTTATCACTTGAAATTGAGAGTTCTTGTTAGTAGCATAAAAAATTCAACTCTGTGTTCTCCCCAATGTTATTGTAAGTTCCCTACATGCTGTTTCCACTGCCCTGCCTCCAGTTTCCTTCTCAACCAAAAGCAAAACAGTTTCTACCCCACTTTCCTCCACTGAAACAGGTTAAGGGTATCAATGACTTCAAGGTTTGAATTCCTGTTTCTTTGATTTCCAAGGATCTCTACTTTTACCTGTGTCTACAAGCTGATTTGAAGTTCTGCATATTGGTTGGTAAAACACTTATCTGCTTCACCACTAAAGTGAAACCTGGGAATTATGCTACCCCTTATCTAAGATTTATGGATTATATTTCCCAAGTGTTTCTGCCACTTATTAGCTTTATGACTAACTGGACCTTTACTTAATCTTTATGTCCCTCATTTCCTTATCAATACAATGGGGATATAAAATGGTACCTACATCAGGGGCACCTAGGTGGCTCAGTCAGTTAAGCATCCATCTCTTGATTTTGGCTCAGGCCATGATCTCAGGGCTGTGCGACTGAGCCCTACTTCAGGTTCCATGCTCAGCGGGGAGTGTGCTTGAGATTCTCTCTCCCTCTGCCCCTCCCCCTGCCCCATGAGCACTCGCTCTCTCTAAAATAAACAAATCTTTAAAAAAATGGTGCCTCCATCATAGGACTGTTATGAGGATTACATAGAATGCATCTGAAGCAGTTAGAATGGTAACTGGCACAAAGTAAGTGTGGTTGTGGATGTTTTCTAATTATTATTGAAGCAATCACTGAGTGTATACGCATAAAGGCATCGTGATCTAATTCAGATCTTCGCCACCTCTGCCTTGAATCACATACTACAATGAACTCCTAAGTATTTTCTTATCCCTATGCTGGTCTTTGCAAAGTTGAACTTCTAACTCCTCTACTTAGAGTTCCTATGTAACATAGGAACGTCAAGCTCCTAGATGTGACATAGATGGTTCTTTAGGATTTGGCCCCTCCTCTCTCAGCACTCCCTCAGCAGGACCAATGCATTTGTAATTCCTCAGAACTATCCTATGGCTCATACCTATCTCTGTCTTTATTTTTGTCAACCTCTGGCTAAAATGCATTTCCCATGATTGGGCCTGGTTGCCTCCCATTCATCCTTTAAGACTCTGTATCTCCATAAAACTTCTACCCCTGAAGAATTATTTTCAAATTCCTGTTACTTTTCTATAGGTTTTCCCTGAACATAGGAAAATCATTGCACCTGCCATACTGTACCACTGTATCATGATTTCCATTTATGTCTGTACTCCTCAATGGATGAGGGAGAAAATCATAAATGAGAACTCCATGGCAGGCAGGAGGCCCATGTTTTATTTAGTTGTTTTTTTTTTTTTTTTTTTTTTTTAAGGGAGAGAGTGGGGAGGAGGGGGAGAGGAAGAGGGAGAGAGAGAATCTTAAGCAGGTTCCACAGCCAGTGCAGAGCCTGAGGTGGGGTTGATCTCATGACCCTGAGGTCATGACCAGAGCCGAAAGCAAGAGTCGGATGCTTACCCGACTGAGCCACCCAGAGACCACGTTTTTTTCAGCTTTAATCCCCAGTACAAACCAAGGTACTTGGCACAATCTTTCTTCTAGGAAGAAAGACATTATCGATGGTTTTGCAGAGTCAACCCAAGATTATGGATAAAAGAGGTCAGAAAATGCACAGCCAAAAATGGGAAAACATTAGGAAAGCTTTACAAAGCCTTAATTTTCCATAATGGTCTCCAGGTATAAAATCAGTTAAGAATCATGCAAGGTCCTAAAATGACGCAGAATTTTTCTTCAAATTAGGCCAGAAGAATTTTTTACTGAAACAGATACCTAGATTTATGGTTTTAAAATATTTAATTTTACATGTTATCTTTGACCCACCAATTTGAAAATTAGTAAGAACTTTAAGACCAAAAATCAGTTTGGCAATCCCGAAGGTAAGTTGCTTTAGGTTACATGATGTGATAAATCAATTTCACTACGTGTGGTAGATGCAAACCAAAACATTCCACTCAGGAGTTTCCATCATGTGGGGTGCAGTCACGCCAGGAATGGCTATTGTATGGTTTCACAATTTACCTGTCTAAGCACTAAAGGTAACAAAAGAAAAAAAAAATAGAAGGTATACTGGGGAGAATATTTATTCTACTTGTTATTTTATGGAAAATACTTTATGGATATTCAGTAAATGTATATCTGGTCCCAAAAGAAAGTTTTTCTGATATTCATATACTTACCAGAATACCCTTGCAAAAAACCTCTAATTTCTAGTTCAGCTATTCATCAAAAGAGATTTAGAAAACCAGAAAAACTCAGATTTTGACATTAAATGGTTATTTTGGTAAGTTCTATGATTACTCTCCCAAATATACACAGATAATTAAATTAAATCCTATATTTTCAAATTGTTAAGAAAGCCCTGAGCAGAGGCTTAACTTGGACAACTCTAACCTTTTGCAAATAAACCCTCCCCCCCACCACTGCCTTCACAATTACAATGAAACAAGCTAGGAAGTGACTTCGACAGATGGAGTTTGAACTATATTAAAAACACAGAAATAACCCAATACTCTGAGGTCTATGTCTGCTCCGTTTTCCTTTGTGATACAGATACAAGATACAGGTAAATTTCATGCTGAATGAAGTCTATTTGTTCACCACTTAACAGTGAATGCAGAACACATAAAAATATACTCCACATACTTTTAAAAACACTTTATTCTTTACTTAAATATTACCTTTAAAATCCTTTCTTCCTAAAAACATTAATCTATTAAAAACTGATATTCTGTTCACTTTTTCTTTCTTTCCACTTGCTTATCCACTTTCATTCATTCATTCATTCATTCATTCATTCATTCATTCATTCAGTTATGCAATACCTACCATAGGCTAAGCATCAGGCTACAAAGATAAAAAGCACATTCTCTGCCCTTGGAGCACTTCTACTCCAGAGGAAGGAGGGAAACTTACAAATAAGAATGTCATGACACTGTTCATGACAGATGTGTGGACCAATCTCACTGAGGAGGAAGAGGGCAGGAAGAACCGAGGAGGTAACTGTTGGCTCAAGCACAGGACATGGCCGAGTAGGGACAGTGCCTGACACGACAGGTGCCAATGCTGTGCTCCCGCCGTGTCTTCTGTTTGGCCTCCAATATTTTGGTCCTCTATTAAATACTGCTTCCTCCAGCAATATTTTCATTGTGGTCTCAACAAATGCCAAATTAAACATTACTTTAAAAAATATTGCTCAAACGGTACCTAACTTTTGTCAGAGAGTAGATTTGGGGAAAGGATTTAAAGAGAGGGTGTTGGTTTAGGTTGGTCTCAGCAAATGGTAAGGTACCTGTGACACAGACAAGGGAGCAAAGTGACTCAAGACAGAAGGGCAGGAAGAGTAAACCAGGGAAACACCGGAGGGCAGGGACTTTCAGAAAACTGCAGGAGAGGGATGACAGGTTGAACCACTTGAAATTGCCCTGCTTCTTAATAATCCAGCCTTTCCTATTTTAAGTTTTCAATTAAAAAAATATTAGAAGGAAGAGAACTAGTCCACATCAACAAAGGAAATCCAGAGGAAACATTGCCTTAAGAACTGGACTCTTTTTTTTTTTTTTTTTTTTTAGTTTGGTTTTCAAATGAAAACAACTTGTAGGGATCTCTATAAGCAAAAGACACTCACCATGCATTTAATGTTCAACTTTGGAATCAATATTTTCTTCTAGCTGTGTGCTAAGTGCCTTCCTTAAAGCTGAACCTGGTCAAAATCAAATCTTTGAAAAAGATTACTCTTAGAATTATTTCTATAGTGTAACCTATCTTACCACCCTTCCAACACATACATTTAACATATACAGTACTCGCCATACATTGTGAGAATTTTTACAAATAATCCCTCATTTAGTTCTCAATAAAACCCTATGAGGTAAGTACTGTTATCATAACCATTTTATAGATGAACAAAGTGAGACCAAAAGAAGGGAAATACTTGACACAAATCAACCAGCGAGTCAGTGGCAGAACTAGATTTGAACCAGCTGATCAAGCTCAATACAAGTTATTAATTATACAAGTTACAACTAATAATACAAGTTACTAACCATAGCAGCCTGTTGTCTCTCAGGGTCTACCACTCTCACCTACCACTCCTATGAAATAATAATACGTTGAATTCAAAGGATGAATCTCCAGGCTGAATTTCATGGAAAGTTATTTATGATTATTGCTTCCTCTATACCCTTTATGGCTTCTAGAGGCCATCCAGGCAGAAGTGTTTTGTTACCCATGGCTGGGATGGTGCCCAGCTTCCAAGAAAAGTACCTTTCTCTTCTAGAATTCACAAACCGTATTACAGGGATAAATCATAATAATAATGTCCAATGCACAATTTCACGTGGTCAAGCTCCAATCACAAAAGTTTCTTGTGGTTTCCCATCCACAGTCATGTTTTTCAACTCAAACAGATTCCCTTCTCGTTTCCAGACCTTATATGGGTTCTCCATACATGACCCTAGTGAAACTGTCATCATAATTGAATTTCTTAATACTGGATTCACAACCATGACATTAGTTAAGAAGCTAAAAATAAATAAAAGCTGTGGCTAGCTCTAGTTTTTGTGTGCATGCATATTAATTTAAATCATTTCCCTTTAATTATATTTAACACACATTAGAATTTGGTAATTATAAGAGACCTTTAATTATCAACATTCATTATTATCACTATTATTAACATACATTAAGCACCCACAGTCTGCTAAATGCTATACTCAAGATAAAAAGCATTAACCTTGCAATTCCACTGTGAGCAAGATAGAAGACAGTCTTCTTCTTCCAGATAGAGAACAAAATTATATTTGCCTAACTTGACAAAGAGCCAATGGATGAGTCAGGGATAAAGCCTAGCGGTCTTAACCACTAGACAATTGGATAAACAGTAGAATGGCTATAAAACTCTGCCACTTTAAGCACATCTGAATCTGTTCTTCCCTAAATGTTTTTAATGCCTGCATCAGATTTTTTGTGATGGCAAAACTTTCTGCTTCATATGAATATCTAAATCGTATTAAACAGCCAAGTCATTTGAGACCAACTTTACAATATACAATTTGGCATCAAATGGAATGATGTCATTTTTGGTTGGAAAATAAAGTGTGGCTATAAAATAATGAAATTATTATTTCTTTTTTTTTTTCTTTTTAGGAAGAGGCTTGTAAACTGGCTTTGAAAGAAGTTTCAAATGAAGATTGCCCAAAGCATTTGAGGAATCAGTGGGACAGAGGTATAAACTCTAGGGTGCCACTTGCGAAGCTAACATTTGAGTGATAGCATGAACAGATGCTATACCGGATTAAGACATATTTGACGTAAATGCTAGCACTGCTGTTTAGTAGTATGATCTGCAGTAAATGAGTTAATTTGTTTGAGTCTTAGCCTCTTCACCTATACAACAGAGTGAACAAAGCTGAACTTGCATATTGTAATGGGATGAAATAATATATTTGAGTATATATAATAAAGTGTCTACATCTGACATGAACTTGGAACTGAGCAAAGAAAGTCCCTGACTCCATGACATCCTGGGTACTATTATGTGGCCATCTGTTGGCAGACCTAGCATGTAGATTATGCTATTAAAACTGCAATTAAATTGCTTCATGGTTTAAGTAGGCTACTGTGAGATCAGAGAATGTATTGCATTCTTTATATAAACGTTTTCTAAGCAACCCCTGTTCTGTAGGCACAATGCTATGTTCTGGGTACGTAGAGGAAATGTGATTCACCCACTAGGGGCTCAGAGTCTAGTAAAGAGATAGAAAATGCAGAAAATCATAATGTAAGATAGAAGTATAATAAAGATATGCTAGTGTGCATTGGATAGGAAGTATTTAATTCTGTCTGTAGCAGAAAGGGGTTAGGGAAGGGTTAGTAAAGGAAGAGGCCGTTAGACTAGGGTTTAAAAGAAAACTGGATATGTACCAGGGGGAAAGAGAGATGAGTGACAGTTGTCATTCGTGACAGAAGAAATGGCTGGGCAAAGACACACAGACAGAAGCATTCCCTGTGCGTGGGAGAAACCGTTCACAGTGCGCATGGTGAGCACAGGGGGCCTGGAGATGAGCTAAACGTACAGGTAGAGGTTAGGTTGTAAAAAGTTGTGCCAAGAACCCAAAAGTAAACCCTTGCTAATGTGATTAAATACATTTGGACAGGAAGAGTACCAAGACTTTTTAATGGGAGGAAAAACAGTATTTTCAATAAATGTTGCTGAAAAACTGGATATCCACATGCAAAAAAAGAAAAAAAAATGAACTTGGACTTTTACCTAGCACCATATACACAAAAATCAACTCAAAATGGGTCATAGACCTAAACACGAGAGCTCAAACTTTACCACTCTTAGAAGAAAACATAGGACAAGGTCTTCGCCACACTGGAGTTGGTCATGATATCTTGAATTTGACACAAAGACACAAGAAACAAGAGCAACAAAGCAGACAAACCAACTTCACAAAAATGAAAAGCTTTTGTGCACCAGAGGAAACTGTTAACAGAGTGAGAAGGCAACCTACAGAATGGGAGAAAACACTTGCAGATCATCTATATGGTAAGGATTTATATTCACAATATTTGAAGAACGCATAAAACTCAACAACAACAAACAACCCGATTTTAAAAAGGGCAAAGAAACTGAATCGATGTTTCTCCAAGGAAAACGACAGGTATCCCTCACTCTTTGAAAGTTCACATTACGCCACTTTCCTTACATTAGTACCTTTTCTACATTAGTACCTGTTTTCACCAACCAAAAGAAACCCAAAGAGGATTTTTTTGCTTTGATAAAAAAAAAAAAAAGCGAAAATAGTGTTAAGTATTTGTTTTGCAGCCAGCGTGCACCCCAAGGAGCTAGAATGGCTACACTCAGCATAGCTTTCAACTGTGTGAGTATCTGTGCTTTATCATGATTTATATTGTACAACTGTTAGCGAGATGTGTCCTAAGGTATTAGAAAAGCCTAGGAGACATTATTTTTTGGGTGTGGGAATGCTCAAAGCTTTCCCCCTATAAATTAATGGTAGTTGCTTTTGCATTTCATGCCATTTCGGCTTACAAAAGCTTTTCATTGCAATAGACACTCTACTTTTGGTAGTTGGGGAGACCCGTATATGAGTGGCTACTGGGCACCTGAGAAGATGCTCAACGTCCCTAGTCATTAGGGAAATCCAAACCAAGACTCTAACTTGCCACCTCATACTCATAAGGATGGATACTATCTGAACAATAGAAAATAGCAAGTGTTAGAATGTGGAGAGACTGGGAGCCTCACGCACTTGCTGGTGAGGCTGTACAATTATACAGCTACTGCAGAAAACAGCATGGTGGTTCCTCAAAAAACTTCAAAATAACCATATGATCCAGCAATTCCACTTCTGGGTGAATACCCAAAATAACCAAAAGCAGGGTCTGAAAGAGATTTGTACACCCACATTCACCGAAGCATTATTCCCAAAGCTAGAAGATGAAGGCAACAAGAGTGTCTCTCAACCAATGAATGGATAAGCAAAATGCAGTCTATACATACAATGGAATATTATTCAATTCTTAAAAAGGAAGCAAATTACGGCACAGGCTACAACATGGATGAACCTTGAGGACATGATGCTAAGTGACATAACCCAGCTACCCAAGGACAAATATTGCATGATTCCACTTACATGAAAGAACCGGAATGGTCAAATTTATAGAAACAGAATGCAGAATAGTGGTTACCAGGGGCTGGGGAAGAAGGAAGTGGGGAGTCACTATTTACAGAGTACAGAATTTCAGTGTGGGATGATGAGAATGTTCTGGAGATGGATTGTGGCTTCCAGCTGCACTACAAAGTGAACACTTCATGCCGCTGAACGGTATACTGAAAAATGATTAAAATCTAAATTTTATGTTATGTATAGTTTACCACACTAAAAAAGAAAATAACTTTATTCTTTCTCTGTTGATTAATAGGTACAGAGTTTGGGTCTTATAAGAGGAAAAGAGTTCTGGACATGGATGGCAGATGGTTGCACAGTATTGTGAATGTACCTGGTGCCACTTAACTTACACTTAAACATGGTTAAGATGGTAGATGTTATATTATGTGTATTTTACCACAATAGAAAAAAAAGTTCTACCAAGACCAAGAAATTTAAAATAGATCCTGGAGGCATGGGAAATGGTCAGTTCTTTCAATGCAGGAAAGTGACCTGTCAAGTGTTGTAAACCGATCCAGATACTTATAGGTATATAATCATTTTATTCATGATACAATAAGGAACCATCTCATACTAATAAAAACCCCACGGGACAAACGAAACAACCATTAACTAAGCAATGTCTCTATATAATGAGACTATTCAAATGACATTTTAAAAAAAGATTTTATTTATTTATTTGAGACAGTGAGCGGGGGCGGGGGAGAATGAGCAGGGGTGGAGGGAGAAGCAGACTCCCTGCTAAGCAGGGAGCGATACATGGGGCTCGATCCCAGAACCCTGGGATCATGACCTGAGCCAAAGGCAGACAAGCATCTGGGCTTAACCAGCTGAGCCACCCAGGTGCCCCTCAAATGCCATTCTGACTCAGTAAATGTGTGAGCTCTTCCTAGGTGTTCTAGATATGTGCCATCACACTATAGCAACAGCAAATGCTTTAGATGCTTACTGATGTTTGGATCTTCACAGAACATAGCTGACTGTCAAATACGTTTTATTTAAGAATTAAGAAGGCATGGGTGGTCGACACAGCAGTGAAATTAAAGGCACAGAAAAAGGGAGACAACACAATTTCTTTAGAAGCAAATCCATCAATTCTGACTTCTGACACTTAAGAATCTGCCTTCTCCTCTTAAAGGGGAATAATCCTTTACGATTTTTGCAACAAAAGCCATTTACCCATTCTTTGTGTAGAAAGGAGGGAGATTTGTAGGGAAAGAGGGCTGGGAAGTCAGTTGCAAAACATCAGGGCAATGTCAGTCTGAAAATCATCAGCTAGTTGGAAGTTAAAAAAGATTTGCTAAAAGTAGCAATGTTTTTACTGGTTCAAGTCTGTCAGAAGGGTTTGGATTCTCTAGTGCCTCACACCAGTAACTTCAAAACTAACTCATTCCAGATGTCCCTATGATCATCTAATCAGACATCAAAAGCTGTATGGTGACAAGCTCACATGCTGCTTACAAGGACGCTGTATGTTTCCACAAGCGTAAAACACACACAGTAGCTACTTTTAAAATGTGATTCATCTAAATCAGAATTCTATTTTCAAGTACAGAGGTATTAGGAAAGGGGCCACCCTCCTGAGAAAGACAGAAATCTTTTAAATGTCTGTACAGTGTCATTCTATGACTAAAGTTTGAAAGGAAAAAAACCAAAATGAAACACTTAAGAAGAGTTTATGTTGTGAGAAAAAAGAAATCCCCCATCAGAAGAGATTTCTAAGAATCACACCATGCTCAAGGAAAAAAAAATCTTTTCCGCTTAATAATTGTCTTGCATCTTCCCAAGATAAACCCCATGAACCGTTTCCTTCCATGCCATCATTTTTCAGTAAATGTCCACAACGTGGAAGGTCCATCGGAACAGAGAGACAGAGATATGGTCCATACCCTCCAGCTTTCACTTGAAAGCAACATGATCTACTGTACTTGAACCTTCAGATTTAAGTTGTGCTCTCTTCCACAGAATTTAAGTGTGCTTATGTATGGATGTATGTCTTTATACTGCTGCCTTTGTGTATTTGGCCTTACACACACACACACACACACACACACACACACACACCCCTTAATATTATTACCCTGACCAATAAAAATAATCTTTGGTGTTTTGGATAGAAATACAACCCCATTCCATGAACAATTATAAATATTGAGGTATTAAAAGGAAATTTAAAGTTGAATTCATACCCAGCATGTTAACTCACATCTGGAACCCTGAAGTTGCTAGTCTGGATGTTTCAGTCCCTAAGAATAACAGAAGTTCATATAGGATTTCTATTTATTATTTCCTTTTAGTTACATGAAATTTGAGGAAATCACGCACAATTTAAATAATTTACTCAGGCTCACCGAGTTACTGCTGCAATCAGAATACAGGATCTTGACCTTTAGAATAAGGCTACTTTAAACATCACCTTTACCAAATTTTAAACAACACTGTCAAATTACATTTGCCCACACTGCTAACATGAGATGTTCATTAGTATTTTCACTAAGAGACACCTTGTAAATGTTCCCATACTCTTGAATTATTTCACATACCAGGATTTCTTTTTCTTCTTATTTTCTTCCAAATCACTTGAAACCAGAAGAACCTCTAAAAGAAGATGGAATAGGAGGAACGTTTCGAAGGGGAAATCTGCAGATGTGGTAGGCATACGAGAGGGATGTTGCCCAGACATTTCCAGTCTAATCAAGGATTTTCTCAATTCTTTGAACACAGTTATTAGAAAACTAAAAAGCTGTAACTGCCAAGATCATGAACCTTCGGATTCTAGAACTCACAGTTTTGTTGACAAAGATGTAGAGCTCAGATAATCGACTCCCTTGCATGCATATTAATTTCTACTCTCTGTTCATGTATCAAGGGCATAAACAAAGTTAGGCTTTCTAATGTTCATCCCTAGAATTATCAGTTTGTTGTCTTCCTATCATTTCTGTGCTTCCTCAGAGCCAATTTCTAGGTGAAATCACTGCTAGACCTGTAAAGAGACGAAGTAGTTCTCACAATTGAAACGGCTGCCCTGAGCCATCAACCCACGTTTTGATTCCAAGTGGAGACTTTGTGTTTAAACATCTCTCTCCCCTTGTCAACACAGGTAACACATTGTCCTCAGCAGAAAATTCTCAACTAAAAGCTATTTAGGGAGCAAAGCAGTACGTTGAACAGGTGATTTCACGATTTTCACATTCTAATTCATACGCTCATTCCTATCGATGATACACACCCACACCCGTGCACAGCTTCACAAGATGTGTTAAAAGTTGTCGAATGCACTCTGTCCATCTCAGAAGTAACAGTTTTAATCATCTAGTCATGTATGTATGTGTAAGGTGTCGGGGGCTTGGATAAAAAAATGAATATACTGACTCATGCCCCTGAGGAGCTCAGTCTTGTAGCAGACATGGAAAAAAAGGGTGAGGGAAGAGCTAACAGAGATTCTGCACATGGGAATTCCCTCGAGGGGCCTGGGAGGCCGAGCAGAGTGCAGACGTAAGGCGAAGGACGCGAATTCTGATCACTAAAATGTATTATTTAATCGTTTGATACTTGCTTGCAGATGGCTAGGGTTGTTTAATTGCTTTAGATTTGGTCATCATAACCAGGCTGTAAGTTTCCTGAGGACAAGGACCATAATTTATGCTTTCCAGATGGCGCAGAGCAGAGGTCTTGGGCATCTAAAAGATTAATCAATTTATGCTGACATTAAAGCAAAACTCATTCAATTTTCTTTCTTTTCTTTTCTTTCTTTTTCTTTTCTTCTTTTTTTTTTTTTTAGATATTCCTTCCTTCCTCCCTCCCTCCCTCCCTTCCTTCTATCCTTCCTCTGAGAGAGAGAGAGAGAGAGACAGCACCCGAGCAGGAGGAGGGGCAGAAGGAGAGGGAGAAAATCTCCTGCAGGCTCTGTGCTGAGCACGGAGCCCAAAGCAGGGCTGATCTCACAAGCCTGAGATGATGACCTGAGCTGAAATCAAGAGTGAATGCTTAACCGACTGAGCCACCCAGGAGCCCCCATTCAATTTTCATTATGAGCAGATCAATTTAAACAGCAAAAGATGACATGTCATGGTTATTATTTTAATTTCTGAAACTAACCTCTGAATAGTGGTCCTTCTCTTAGACTTTCAGTTCTGGACTAGACCCAGGAAGTATGATCGGGGAGCATACATCGACACAGGAATCACGTTTCCCAGGTTCCTTTATTAGTCATGGTGCAGACATCCAGAGAGTCCAAATTTGTTTCACCAACTTCTGTAAGATTTGGTGAACAATTCTGTTGCAGAATAAATTAGGCTTCTAGATTTTCCCCACCTGGAACTCAGGTCTTATAAATGCTTCAGAAATTAAGCTGCCGAAACCTGCCAACCTAAGTAAACATTTGGCCCCGTGAAATACTGGATGGCAGCTTTATCTCTTGAAAACAAAGCCATATGAAAACCATCGTTGCAATGTGTCTCCAAGCTTTGGTCTTATCAGCGCACAGCGTGAACAGCTGGAGTTACAAACACCAGGACTATTATTAAATCACTGTGTCAGGAAGGGGGAAAAAAAGAAAAACCTTTTGCAGGCTTCGGTATCTCTAAATAACGCAATTATATATTACATGCTATTTCTCCCTCCCTTTTGCTCATTGGTATCCACCTCTCCTCATTGGAAGACAATGAGTAGAGCCTTCTTTCCAATCTACATCACTGTCTACAACAATTAATTTATTTCAATGTTTCTACAGCTACTTAATTGCATATCTAATGGAAAGAAAAATAGGATTTGGTTGTTCAAAATTTTTAAGTTTCTATGTTGGGTTTTGACAGTCAGCTGCCCACAACCGAAAGTCCTCTCATATCACTCAGTGACAATTTGATGATTTTAATCCAAAACACCAAGCTACTTAAATTTCTCTGTAATATTTCAGTGATTTCTTTCATGGATGTGAAAATGTTTAAGCCAAGACCAACACTGATGATGATTTCAATATATGTGACACACAAAGGAAAATTTCTCAAACCAGTGTTCCATCTGATTATCTGCAAACCGCAAAGAGAATGCCCGTATGCATTGGAAATACTTCCTCCCAGTTGAAGCTACCTGCCACTATCTTTGCTGATACAATAGGAAAAACTACAAAGAACCATCTCATCTTCCTTAACATGCAAGACCACCAGAAACACTTCTCCCCAGGGTGTCTTCCCTTTACCTCCAATCCTACTCTTGCTAACAATCAGGCTGCTACTCACTTAAGAATTATTGCTGACCTCTCAATGCAGCAATTCAAAAACTTCTCTCCATGCTTACATCTTGAGTTTATATCCTATGTGTTGGACAGGCAAAGTGATAATATGATGAAATAGCCTTAATTATTTAAAAGTTGGGGGGTGGTGTCCACCATACTTCTTAATCTCTATCATGCATCAAATTCTGAGAACTGGTGGCTTTCCCATGTTGTTTCATCCTAAACCTGCAAACAGGTAGTTCTGGATTATTTTTTTCCTTTTAAAATTTGATAAGAGTGAGAGAGTCTCAAAAAAAAAAAAAAAAAAGCAATAGTCTCCTTCACAAAAATGCATGCACATGCAACGGTCCACAGAATAAAACTTTAGAGTTAACAGACCCTCTGAAACTCATCCATGAACTCCCAATTTAATAACCTCAGTATTGCCCTGTTATTTTTAAAAAAGAAAATGTATATTTTGTGGATATGAACTTTTAAAAGACGGACCAATATTTTCTTAATTTATTTTGGTGATGCAAGACAAGTAACAGTTTTAGAACAAACAAAGTCATTTACTATCCGAGAACAACCACAGCATTATAATTTTCAGGAATCCACTTTTTAATTTACTCGCCCTGCAGGATCATTTTGCTTTAGGGGTTAAATGTGAAACTATAAACAGTCATTAAAACACAAAACAACCATAGTAGTTAACCGGATATTAAGAAAAAAATCACATCTGTTTTAGAGTTCTCTTCCACCCACAAATTCAGGAACATCAATTTCAAGAACCTGGTTTTACGGCATGCCCTTAAGCCAAGAACACCAGGTTACAATCAAGGCAAGGGAGGTAAGACATCCCATAAGCAGACTCCCACTATTACATCTTGCCCCCAGGATTCTCTTTCTTTAATTCAAAAGCAGTCAGTAGAATTGGATTTTCTATTGCCTTGAAAGATAAATAGTCATTACGATTTGCACATTAATAATTATGCTATTCTGATTAACTGATGGGTTTATGAAAAGAGGAAGAAAGAAAATAAATTTCCATGCTGTTTAGCTGGTGGTACCCTAAGTAACAAAGAGTGAGATTTGGTGGCTTTTCAATACACTGAATGTGAGTCTTGTAGAGAATTTGATTTTCCCAATTTAAACGCTTTTTAAAACTTCACCTTGTCTGAGGGTGTACATCTTAAATTACCAATTTGTAATAATTTAACCAGCCAGAAAACAAGTGCAACTTCTCCAACTTTTCACAAACATGCGTCTCTGGGCATCAAAGAAAGTTCTTCCTGCTATAATAAGCCTAATGAAGTACAAGTAAAAATAACAGTCATCAACTGTGGTTTTAAAGGCAATATTTCAACATAATCAAATGTGTCAGATATTCATCCTTACAGCTTTTTAAGCTGTGGGTTATAAGTAAGTTTCATTTCTTGGGAATGACTGAACATAACCCACTTGGGGCTCTGCCATCTGTGAATTACTTACATGTGAACACTCTGTTTAAGAGATAGGAATTTTGATTGTTTTTCTTCCTTTGGATATTGAAAGGCAGTGCAATTGAACAGAGCTTTTTAAGCAATTATTGTTCATGTTAGTTGCACCATGGCTGTATTACCGCACATTCCCCATATTCATCATCACATATTAATTCACAGGCATCAAATATGGTGCGGCTGGAGTTGTAGAAGAAGCACCAAGTGGAACAATGGAACCTGAGGGATGGGAAAGACTCTGCGGTCTCCAATTCTGTGCTCCCTGGGCTCAGGCGCTGGCCACACAAACCCCTCTCTGCAGTGGGCTCCGATGTGAGAGTTGTGGTTGTGTTCCCATGGTTTCCTTGAAAGGCCATTCCTCTTATCACTGAGCAAACAATAGAAGTGACTATGGGGCTATATGTAGGGTGCCACATAATTTATCATCCATACATGGACACCTCTGAGAGTTAGTGGGGACACTATTAATAATTATGCCAGAACAACAGGCACGAACTAGGACTGCCCCAGGCAAACCTAATCACACTGTTACCCCAGAGATGATGTGCAACTCAAAGAACTTCTCCCAAGGGTCTCAAACCATTTCATTAATGCTGTATCCAATTTTACTTCTGTCTAGAGCTGTTCTGTCCAATGGAAATAAAATGTGAACCATAGTTCTAATTCTAAATTTTCTAGTAGCCATGCTTTAAAAAGAAACAGGTGAAAATAATTTTGGTAACATATTTTACTCCACCTAACTTACCATAGTATTATTTCAATGTGTAGTCAATATAGAAATTATTAATGAGGTCTTTCATATTACTTTTTTTTATATCTCAATCTTTAAAATCCATTATGTATGTTACACTCGAATTACATTTCTAGTGCTCAGTAACCACGAGTGGCCAGTGGCTATAATATTGGACAATGCAGGTCTAAATAGTCCATGAGTTAGGATACACAGGAATAAATGAACAGAATCATAACACACACACACACACACACACACTCACACACTCACACACTCACAGGTATTTTTCTTCTGGGTAAAAATAGACTCAACTAAATATTTTCCTTTACTAACTTTGCCTGCTTTTCCTAGTACGGCAGTTAAACTGTCTCTTGCCTGAGGTGAACCAGACTTTGGAGCAGATAAATCTTTACCTGGTAGATCTTTTGAGGAACAGAGAGAATGGCCAAGTTAGAGAAGGTGGGTAAACTGATGAGAAATTCTAGAACTTTCCCCAGACTAATACGTGCCTACATTCCTAAGTCCAACACACACACAGTGAGCACCCTCCACATACCTGGCATTAGAAATAGAAAGAAAAATAAGGCACAATGTCTGCACCTTGGACTGTTAAGGCTTGAAGTTTGCTTGGACATTATTTTACAACTGAAGAAAGAGAAGGTTAGGATGCGCCAGTATTCCGTGGCAAGCCAAGGACCAGACTCTATTCTTTGGGCCTCAGGTCTGCAATTTCACCAGCCACAGGGAACACTAAGGAAAGGAAGAAATGTGTTTTCCTTTTTACTGTAGATACATACAGACTCAGCCACTGTTTGGTAACTGGCATACGATTAGGTAAAAGAATTTGGGGTGCCAGCCTTTCTTCTTGAATTAGGATTTGCACCTTTGCGAGTAATAATATACTCCCTCACCAAATGTTTCAGCTTAGAACTCAATAGTATCCTAGTTTGGTAAGAATACGGAATCTATCAGAAACATACTAGTCCTCATTTCCTGTAGGGAAAGCAATATTGAGTATTTTCGACTGGTCTAAACCCAGATCCTAAGTGATAAAAACATTGAACTACATACTGGTGATTCTCTGCAGGGAAATGATGGTAACACAATCAGATACACTCTGACTTGGGGTATACCGACATTGTAAAGATAAGCAGTAAACTGTAACTTTTCTCATTTATAGCTTCTCTTCCTCCAATCCAATATACTTGGACTTAACATAGTCTCAATCAGTGTTTTAAATACTGGTTCTGTTTAAACTCCCCATTAAAGTAGAATACATACACCTGATTTTTATTAAAATAATGTTCCTTTAATATGTTTCCTTAAAAGGACGGTGGGGAAACATTACATCTAAAATACTTTGAGGACACTTGCTTCCTTGTTTACAGAAACAAATATGCCAAAATACCGCCACAAACTTATTTGTAAATAATCAATGGTTTGGTATAGTGACTCCTAACAGATACACGTTAGCACTGATTCTTGATAAGATCTTTTTATACCAAACTGGTGAGAATCCAGTTAGCTCATTCAGCATCCTTATATACTCTAAAATACTGCTTTTTTTTTTTTTTCCTCTTAAGGCACTATAGACAGTGAGACTTAAAATGGGGGAAGAGCCTTGCTTTTAGGAAATTTTTTGATATTATGGCTACATTATTGAAGATCACCTATTGCAAAAATATATATCCATTAACCAAAATCTAACTCTCAGGTGATTTCCAAGGATGGACCACAGTCACAACCTTTCCAAGTGACTCAGGATTTATCAGAAAGATCCGACAGTACCATATGAAAGGAGGACCTCATTTCTTCAGGATTCATCTTCCATTTAACCCATCAGTTGTAAGTGTGTCTTGTTATAAGCACTTCCAGTATATAATTTTATTTTTCTTTAATTTGGATGTTGAGTTCTAGAAACCCAGTAGTGGTACCACATATACATGATACTGGTATCTCAAAACTCTGTGACCATTCACTATGGTAGGACTTCACAAAGCACTGCATTAACACACTGAAAAAATATAAAATGATACCCTTGGGCATTACAAAGCAGGAGGATGGAGGAAATTCAACAGTGCAGTGCACTGGTTAAGAGCACAGAAACTTTGGAGCCAAACCACCTGGGTTAAATTCTTGACTGTGTTACTTACTAGTTGTGACCTTAGACAAATTACTAAACCTCCCTCTGCCTCAATGGCATTATCAGCAAAATGGAGGCAAAAATTTGTGACCACTTGATGACAAAGTTTAAGTGACTTAGTGTAAAGCACTTCAAAGAGTCCGTGGCACATAATCAGTACATGTAAAATTACTAGAACATAAGTTCTAATGATAGCTCATAGTAGCTATTACTAATACTGTATGTCCTATCAAATGCTCTCTAATGATCAACTTACTTAAGACTGCAGAGTCCCAGTTAGTCTATCAGTAAGGCACTTTGATCTTTCATTAGAAAGGCAAACTGCAGGATACCTACTAGAGTAACAGGTTTCAGACTCTGGCCACTGGGGTGTGAAGCACTTGGCTGGGCATCAGCAGGTGGGCCCGGTGCTGGGTCGCTGCTTCTCCTCACCTGCAGTGGAGTGCCTGTAGGACAAAATAAGAGGTGAGAGGTCAACAGAACCCTGGGGAGAAGAGAGTGCATGGTACAATGCAATTTAATTAAAAAGGTTTATAACATGCTTTTATGTAAAAACATTCTATTTCTAAGGATGCTTGTAAATTAATCCATTTAATGATCTTTTGTCATCTATTTACAGACTGACACATGGAAACAAAATCTTTCAACTCTCATCTTTCCCCACTTGCATTTCAAAACAAGTCATTGTACTTAACCAAAAACCATTAGGTAATGCAGAAGTTGACAGTGTGCAACTGAAACTGATCTGGAGAATGTATCTGAGTATTAAAAAGAATGATTATCCAGCAGACAAGTGAAGAGGTTCACACAGGGCAATTTGCTATTCAGTAGAGCTAGAAGTATAGTTACTGCAGCCATTTGATGCTTCCCAAATCTTTTGAATGATGATATACGCTGAAATAAATTATTTGCTGGGATTATAGCATTAATGTCTATTTAAGTACAGAAAGAGATGGGTTCCATTCTCTTCCTTTCTCCTAAAGTCGATAAAACTGATAAGGAAAATAAGTTAGTTTTTCTAAAAATATATCTTGATTTCTTTTTAATTTAATGAAAGCTTCCACTATTAAATATTTGAGCCAGTTATTAAATTCTGAGAAAAGATCATACTATTAGAAAGTTCAAGTGAAATTCAACCTCAACAGAGCTAGCAGCCTAACTAGTCTGCCTGCAATTAGGCCTAAAATAATTTGTTTCATACAAAATTGGCCACTGTAGAGGAAACTCTCAAAAAAAGTCCTTTTGGGGTCTAAAAATTGCTCTCATGTAAAAATTAACTTTTTATTTGCATGCTTTGGGGAAAAAACGGAAAGCAACAGAAATGCAATTCTCCATCTATCAATATTCTGCAAAATCTTCCCCAACTTTCTCAAGCTATTGCTGCTTAAAAGAACATTTGTTTCATATTTCATTTTATATGGTACAGTTACAAAAAACGAATGCATTTTGAAGTTATTTACAAATCTGATTTTTATATGTGCTCCAACATTTTTATTCTGTGTTCAAAATATAGATGCTAATACCTTCCATCTTTGTTCAGACTCTTTCTATCCTTGTTGCTTTTTAAAAAAATATCTTCTTTTATAATAGGAAATTAACATGCTACCGAGGATGAAACCTAACCAAAAGGTATTATAAAGTCCAAGTCTATGGTCCATTATTTCTTTCTGATTAATAAACATTTCACCACATTATTCCCTAATTCCTTCATTTCCATCTAAAAATTTCTTAAGCAAGTGACACAGTAATGGTTGTATGGCCGGCAACTCTCTTGAATGAGACATTAAAAGAAAATAAATAGAAGAGAAAATATCATCAAAATCTCAAGACAATAGGGTCCCAGTCCTGTACTAATATTTCCCCTGATTCAGGTGATCTGAATTACCATTAACATAAAGTGAACAGATCAGTCGAAATGTGATATCCTCAGAAGCAACCTATTAGCCTAAAAATTAAGAAGAGAATGGGGAAAACTCTACGAAACTCTAGTTAGTTTCTAAACATTTAACCTAGACCAGGACACTGCATGCCAGCAATCTAAAAACTGAATTAAAAACAAATAAATCAGGGGCGCCTGGGTGGCACAGCGGTTGGGCGTCTGCCTTCGGCTCAGGGCGTGATCCCGGCGTTCCGGGATCGAGCCCCACATCAGGCTCCTCCACTATGAGCCTGCTTCTTCCTCTCCCATTCCCCCTGCTTGTGTTCCCTCTGTCGCTGGCTGTCTCTATCTCTGTCGAATAAATAAATAAAATCTTAAAAAAAAAAAATAAAAAAATAAAAAAAAAATAAAAATAAAAACAAATAAATCAAAAGCAAGTAAAACCAGCATGGGACACCAAGGCCCAAAAATAAGTTGATTTAGAGGCACAGAAATGGAAATGTCAGTGACTGACAACTGCACTGTTTTTTCAGATGAGTCAGACACACATATATATGAATACAAACAGAATACACATAGTGTGTGTCTGAGAGAGAGAGAAACAGAGACTTGTTATTTTGCCTGGATAATAAATATATGTTTTTCTTAAAGCCAACCTAGATAATTTTCTTGCAACTCTAAGGACATGGTTATGACTCTTCACTTACGATCAATGTCTGCTGTCTTAACAACAAAATGCTAAATTATTTAAGACATAATTCTCTGACAATATGAATTTGAGTTTGTGCATTTAATCAATAGGCCATAACATTACAGTTCTCTCCCAGAACAAGATAGTTCAGTTTTGTACCAGCGTACCCACTATTTGGAACGTTAACAGAAAAACAAACAAAGGTGGCCAGACCTTAAGCATACTCCCAACTCACTGGGAATAAGTTTTTGTCTTCTCTACTTTTTCTGGATTCCACACTTGAATGTCTCCTGTTGAGTCACCTTCTATCTTTCCTTGGGCTGTCTTAATGTGTTAATAACAAGTATAAATCATTTCACACTGGAATTAATAATGAGCATATTTAAATATGAACTGCTATCTCAGAGAGTTTTAAACAACCCTTCCTTTGGCAATTTAAAATTCATTTGATATTTGTTTTTTTAAATTGCCAAGCCTCATTTGAAGGTGCTGGCCAGGAACAGACTGAGTTACAACTTAAAGACAGACAGATGCATCCTACTATAGAACAGAAGACAAGTAATCCCAAGTACTGGAGATGATCTGGGGGAAATCCTGGGACATATGTCAGTAGAAAGCCCACCTTGCAAGCACCGCTAACCGAAATGAAAGGGAAACAACCACATCCAGTTTTATAGAATTTTCTGTGGGAGGAAAAAAGTAATAACCTCTGCACTAAAGGAGCTTATAACCTAACAGTAAGATTAGACTCTAAGAACTATCACGTGTCCATACAGAGGAGAGGACCGTCTGTTTTGGAGTCAGAAAGACTGAGATTCGCCTTTCCTGGCTCTGTGACACTGGGCTGCTTGGTGACACAGTCTCATCTTTTAAAAACTCGTGATAAAAATACACCATAGAATTGACAGAAGGTTAAAATAAAAGAAGGCCTGCATAGGACATGGAACTGTCCAGTCTGCAATTTTCATGCAGGAAATCCCACACCCCCCCCCCAATAAAACGGAGTTAATAGCACTTGCTATTGTTGTGAACAGTGTCATCTGCTCAAAAGCTGAACACCTAAAAGTCAGTTTTCATGAAATAATATGTAAATTAGGGCTCCCGAGTGGCTCAGCTGGTTAAGCGTCTACCTTCGGCTCAGGTCATGATCCCGGGGTCCTGGGATTGAGTCCCGAGATTGAGTCCCACATTGGGCTCCCTGCTGAGCAAGGAGTCTGCTTCTCCCTCTCTCTCTGCCCCTCCCACCCTGCTTGTGCTCTCTCTCTCACTGTCTCTCTCAAATAAGTAAATAAAATTTAGAAAAAGAAATAAAATGCCAGTTAAAATAGTAAAACATAATTCTTTCCTGAACCAGGTATAGACTTACTATAGCAATCAAAGCTTTTAAGAAAAAACAAATGATGGTGTGGGAAGGGAGTTGAAAATGGAAAAAAATAACCCATTATCCATTGGTATTTTTCAGTTAATTAAGAAAAGATTCTTACTATTAGATTTTAGAGGCAAAAGCCCTCAGTTCAGCTCAAGAGAACAACAGTATTCCTTGGAATCAGAGTTTAAAAGCTACTGGCACCAAAGCCCAAATAAAATAAGAAATGTTATGTACCTTAAAGCATAAAATCTTATACAATTGCATTACGTTTTTGCACATGGTTAAATGTTTGAGGCCTTATTACGCATCAGGAGCTGGACAAGGGGCTGCCGGTATTAAGATGAGTAGTCATGTGCTTACTTAGGATTTATTTTTAAAAAGAGGATGTGAGGGCAAAGAACAATTTAGACACAGGCAGATACCAGTGCAGTGTCCCAGTGGGGTTATATACGGATCGTTGAACACATCCCAGTGAACACTCACGCTGGAAACTTGATGGAAGCCAGAGAGCACCAGAGAGCAGCAGTGTCCCTCCAAGCAGAAGAGCTTCTGATCAGGTGTGTAGCTGCAGGTGACTGTTCTTGATGATAGGGTTTTGCCACATCAGAAATTCTAAATTCTTTCTGGAGCCCTGTTCACGCATACCCAGGGCTTATATTAAGCTCAGGACAAAATTATTCACACACTCACTGTACTTCCCTCTAGGAAGATGACTAGACTCATCAGGTCCTCCAGGCCTTGGGCCAACCAGCACTGGAGTCTGTTCCTGGGTGTCTATGAACAACTGCACCTCTCCCACTGCTCAATCACATTCTAATGGTGGCAAAACCAGAATTCAAAGGGGTACAGTTACTTATCCAATGTCCCTTATAAATGTAAATAAGGGGAACCACAGGAGGATCACCTACTTCATTTTGGGGAAAAGAGTTCTGAAAGAGGCAGCGACTAGCTAAAAGGATCAAATGGGTACATTAAGGAATCATGCAAGATATAAAGATCAACACAAATTCAAGTTATCTATATAAGTTTCTGTCTCTTTGTTATAATCTCTCTCTCTCACTCTCTCTCTCATACACGCGCACACACACACCCCTGGATGGATTTTTTCCACATTTGGAGGATGTGTTTGGGATGGAATAGCTTAAATGATAGATGATGTGTTGTACATAAAATTCTGTTTTAGAGATTTTGAAAGACATCTTTTTTTTTTTTTAAGATTTTATTTTTATTTATTTGTAGAGAAAGAGAGCGAGCGCCAGAGAACACAAGTGGGGGTGGGGGGTGAAAGGTGTTGGGGGGGGAGGGAACGGCAGAGGGGGAGTGAGAAGCAGGCTCCCCACTGAGCAGGGAGCCCAATGCGGGGCTCCAACCCAAGACCCTGGGATCATGACGCGAGCTGAACGCAGACGCTTAGCTGACTGAGCCACCAGCTGCCCCAAGATTTTGAAAGACATCTTAGAAAGACAGGCAGTTATAGAGACTGAAACCGAAGCCCAAAAGAATCATCCACGTGATGCCACAGTGGGCAGAGAAAAAAACCATAAATCCCACACCAAATATCACAAAGGCACGTGTTCTAAATTGTTCAGTAAGAGTAGAGATTTACCTAAAAATGGTTAATGATTTTCCTGAGCAAAACCAAAAGGCCAGCTTGTCATCAATATTGGTGCTATTCATTCTAGGGTGACTGATACCTGAAGAGCTCAAGGGTGTCCCAGTTCATGTGCCAACAGGGCATTCTGTGAGAAGCTGATGGACGCAAGCGCAGACAGACCTGAAGGGCAACGTGAGGGAAATGGATAGAAACTCAGCGGCACATGCAGAAATGGAATGGCTAACTTGAGGCAGACATGGGAGAATTTAGCAATGACTATACATGCAAAGCAAATTAAAAGCATAAAAGAGAAATCTAAAAACTTTCTTATACTTCTTGCTTAGGGAAGAGAGAGCAATAGGAAAATTTCAGCAACTGCTATGGTTTGTTTCGGAAAAAACAAACAAAACAAACAAACCCACGAATCTTGGCTTTAGCCCATTGAGGGTTAGAAGGATTTGCTTTTAATTCAAGATGTCTTGAGATGTGTGAGAAATAAGACACTAGATATTCAGGTGGGCATTCGTAAAGATGAGCATGAAGTTCATAAAAGAAATCATATTGGCTTCCAGAACGAGTGAGTAGAGATAAAGATGGGGTAAATACAGGGGGAAAAGGAGGATTCGGTACAGGTGAAGCAATGGCATCACATGCAGAACAATGAGAAAAACAGAATTTTACATTCTTACAGAATCTTCAGAAAGAAAGGGTATCTCGAATGGCAAGTAGTCAACAAAGCCCCAAAGGCAAACCTAGAGGGAAGGCAGGGTGGGAGAGTGGAGAAAGGGACCGCAGGTTCCAAGATGAACTCTTTATGTACAGAGAGGGGACAAAACCTGGTCTTTTTAGTTTCAATTTTCCTTTTCTCTAAGGGATTACTTCTGTGCTACTAAATTATCAAATCACCAAAATAGACAGTTTAAAGAAAGAAAACACGCTCTCTTGTCAATGCTACTGACGCTGAGGATAACAAGATAAATATGAAAGGGGAAAAAGCCATTGAAATACACCTAAGTTGGTAAATATTTCACTTTGAGGATAAAAATGAATTGCAAACAGTTAAAAATCTTATAAACTTAAAAAGTGATAAATAGGAAAAGACATATTTTTCCAGGTAATCAATATTAATAGTATTTTGATAATAATATTAACAGTAGGTGTGAGTTGCATCTTGGTTTCACATAGTACATTTCCTTAATAGAGTTTGTACTAGTCAGCATGTAGAAGAATGCCTTTCAATTATCCTGTACTTCAACACTCATTGAATAAATCTGACGTTAATTGAATCATTTTGACATTAAAATATGGATATGTCCTCCGGAGATATGGTGAAGAGAGACTGGGGGTCAGGAGATCTGCCTTCCAGAGATGGCGCTGGCGTCACGTAACTTCCAGGAAGCCGCTCTACCTCAGCGCCTCAGCTCTCTCCTCCTCAGCCAAGGAAGCATGTTGGATAAGCTACACCGAAGTCCCGTCGCAGATCTACAAAGAGATAGTTCTATGATTTCTAAAAGCCAATTAGGAAATTGAAGTCCAGAGAAATTAAGTTTCTAAGTCTCTTGGACTTGATTTCTACTCCAGTTTTATTCGCTTTTCTATTGCAGGGTCACATTCTCTCTGTGAGTAGGTGTGCGAGAAAAAGGGAAAGGACAGCTCTTCAATGCAGGGGCCCTTCTTTTCATCTGAGGAGGGCAGCAGAAAGAAAAATTTGGATAGAGAGTTATCGATAAAAGGCAAGGGTGGTGGGGATGAGTAGCTAAAAGGCAAACATTAAGCTACAGTCACATGGGCATGTCTGGCAAGACGCTTGACCCAGTAGCCAAGGCACAGCAGCACCTCTGCCGGAGTGCGTGATCCCTCTTGCGGAGGGCTTAAACGTCTCATCAGTATTTTCTTCCTATTGATCCTGTCAATACCTCAATTAAAAAAAAAAAAAAAAAGATGAGTGAAAGTAGTACATCATCTGTAAAGGAGACAGCTAGATTTTCTTTATTGTAAGGATTTTATGGGTGTTAGAGAAGGCTTTTCAACCGATACCTAACAAACTCCATTGTACGGAAATCTGGAGACCCATTAAAAAACAACAACAACAACAACAACAACAAAAACCAACCTGGTAATGATATCAATAGTGGCACAATTTATGGCAAAGGACCAAGAAAAGACCACTTTCACTACAGGAGTGCCTGACCAACTTTGGCGCCTGGCCTGTGATGAATGGGGCAGCTGTGACATGCTTTCAGACACCATGATGGAAAAACCACACGAGAGAAACCAACTCAAATTTTAGCAGAATTGTAGCTGTCCAAATACTTTAGTCTTAAATATCACTCCTTTAGGAAAGTAACTCCCAGTATTGCCATAAAAGGAGCAAAGAAGTTCAAGCTGATGAACAGTATCATTTTTTTCTTTCATTGTGGGTTGCAAAAACCATGCCTGTTCAAAACACGAAAGGACAAATGCAAGTAATTCACAGAATAGTTACCAGCTACACAACAGATATGAATGGGCACATACACGATAAAAGATTTTTCGCTACCTGGAAAGCTGCTTAAATTGGAGTGCCGCTGCTATAAAAACAAGTGAGGGGCTTTTAAACTGACCTTTACTGAAATTATACTTTTTTCTGAAAATGGTTATGTTTTCAACTCACAGTATATTATTGCTGTATTTCTGAGGATACATGTTTTTTCTTATATTGAATTTTTCACATTTTAGCCAGTTGATATACACAAATCTAGAATTTTTTATATTGTTTAAACTACTTCACAACATTGATATACTCATGTTATTTAAAGTCAGTTAATGCCATGTACTAGATACGCACAAGGTCCCAAGGGTTATATTAAAAACAACGGCAAGTAAAAAAGGGACAAAACTCACTGTATGTTTCAGCAATGCTAATGGAAGAAATACAGAAGTGGTCATTTTAGTTAGGGTAAAATCTAAAATATTAAAAAAATAAAACAATGACAAGCTACAGGGGAGTTTCAACACAAACAAAGGTCCTGATCTTTGAAAGGTATACACTAAAAAAGGAATGAAGCATTGGGAAACACAACTAAAGATACCTGAATTAATAAAGCCAAATAAAAGCTCCCAAATCATAGAGGTGGAAGGAAGGAATCTGACCTATGCACATCAACCTCCAATTCCTTGTTCTGGTATTCAAGGACCTCATTGGTTTCCCCCAACCTACCTCTCTGATTACATCCCGTATTGTATTCTTTAGCACGCGGTACACGCCAAACAGGACCATCTGCCATTGCCTAAAAATGCCCTGCAGACTCAGTGCTCATGCTGGTTCTAACCTCTAAATTACTGTTCTCTAATACAATCAGTTGTAATCCGGTCCAGTCTTTAAGTCATAAATAACCTCAACTTCTTTGGAATACCAGACACAGATTTACTGTGGAGCTAATGAAGCGTAACTTCAGGGCCTTGCACAAGATCCCAGGAGGAACCTACGTAATATGATCACATGATTGTATGATTTTGTAAACTCTACATAAGTATAATCATTTAATTGCAGTAAATTAATTCTCTCTCTTTCAACTCTAAAGACTCCTCCTGGTGGGTGAACGTAGCTAGAGTGGTCAAGGACATTTCTGGGATCCAGTTAAAGGGAAAATCAGTTGGGTGTGTATCTCATTTGAATACAATAGACTACATTTGCATGGTTCACAGACAACATTGTGTATGGTTATTAGTAGTCATCCCGGTGAGGAATATAGGTAGAATCCTATTAGTCACTGTGTTGGTTCACCAAGCATCATGACACAACCGTAGAGGGCCAGCTGACATACAGAAATAACTGTGTTCTTTTTGTACCCACATAGAAAGGTGTGGGTACTGGAAGATAAACAAGATATGAAATGCACAAAGCCAGAAGCTAGTCTACAGAAACTTCTTCTATTCACCCAATGTTTAATATTGCATTTAATTCAGTATTTGAATAATTCAGGTCTCACTGATATCCTAACAAATAGGAAGTTCTCTCCTACACGGAAAATGCAGCATAGAATTAAAATTCCCATGCTAGTGAGTACAAACCTATAGCAGTTTCACAGATTACAAGAATGTATGTGCAAAGCCCCATGTTTATACACCCCAAATATTAAACAGCATTTCAAATAACCATGTATAGCAAAGACCGAGTCACTCGTTCATTCCTTGTATAAAAAATATTACATATGAAGAGGTTATTGAAGAACATACAGTCAAAATTTGTAAGGAAAAAAGTGTTAACAGTTATGTTCAGGCATTTTAATATAGAATCAATTAGTATATCATTAAACATTTTTTCATATTTTCTGACATCTCCAATATATTAATTTGTAAATTGTTGTCGTTTTCAATCATTCTAAATAAGTATCTTTTATGTTTTTTTAACTTAAAATTTATGTCCCCCCCCTTTTTTTTAGAGAGGGAGAGAGGGGCAGAGGGAGAAGGAGAGAGAAAATCTCAAGCAGGCTCCACAGCTAACACAGAGCCCAACATGGGGCTCAGTCTCACAACCCTGACATCATGACCTGAGCTGAAATCAAGAGTCGGACGCTCAACCAAATGAGCCACCCAGGCGCCCCTGTTCCTTTTCTTAAATAGCAATCTCCCCACATGTGGTACATTGAGAACTCTACGAAATGCAGATCTGCCCTGTACCTTTCTAGGGTATGTCACATCCCACTTTGTCTTAGGTGTCTAGTTGTAGTCGTATTTTTGTTGTATCTCCTTAATTTACTAATTCAACATTTACTGAATGCCCCAAATAAACTGGGCAATCTTCGAGGCACTCTGGATATTATTAGCACACAACACACAAAGGCCTTCATCTTGTAGAGTTTGTAGACAGCTGGAAGAAGATGGGAGACACTAAACCAGTACACAAGTAAGTATGTGTGTTTAAGATAAGGATAGAGCAAGTGCTTAAGCAAGACTATGAGAAAGTGACGGGAGGGAGTAAGGTGGGGGAACATTGCACTGTCAGCTCCTTAATAGCAAGCCCCTCACCTCAATCACTTCGGACCCCTGGCAGAGTGGGTAATTAGCGGATGTGTGCTGAATGAACTACGCAGTGCTAGAGGAACAAAGATCAACCTCTAAATTCAGAAGTCTTTGGAATCTGAAGTGCCTCAGACAAGAGAATTTTGTGTGTGTATGTGTGAGTGGGGTCTATGCCCCTAATATGTAAATAAATTGCTACTGTCAGGTTTGTTTCCCACTACCTAACACTTTTTTCTTCATCATCAACATTTATTTTAAAACAAACACTAGTCACACTAATGCGGCATATGTTATCACCCTTGCAACTTAATGATAAATGAGCATAAAAGTGACATCAACACCAGTGTTAAACAACCGGAGAGGCTCTGAAATATTGACTACAATCTTGTCAATTACTGTGGTTTATGAAGGAGTCCATTGCCCGGTCGGTTGATCTTTTAGTTTTCCATAGTTTACCGTCTTACCATAAATATCTTTCTAGATATTTATGAGGTTAATCAATACTCACAAGATTTATGACAACCTGTGGAATAACTAGAAGGATAACAGTTGAGTTTACTTGAAAAGAGCCTTTGGAGGAGCTTTTATTTTTTATTTATTTAAGATTTATATTTATTTGAGAGAGATAGAAAGAGAGTGTGAGTGGGGGGAGGGGCAGAGGGAGAGAGAGAGAATCTCAAGCTGACTTCCTGCTGAGCATGTAGCCCAACTATCTGGGGCTCGATCTCAAAACCCTGGGATCATGACCTGAGCTGAAACCAAGAGTCAGATGCTCAACCAACCGAGCCACCCAGGTGCCCCTAGAGTTTTTAAACAGAATTTTGAAATGCAGAAGATCTACAAGTTGATACATTGGTATAAAATAATGACTAAGATATTTGTAGTATTTATAGTAGGCAGATGGACGCATGGTTTGAGAGACTAAAGACGGACCTCCATGCACGGATACTGGTAAGACCTGCTCAGCCAGAAAACAGGCATGAACCACGTAACTGCAGGAGAATGTGGTTGAGGAGACAAAGGAAGCTGGTTTAGAAGAACAACACCAGAAGGTCTTAAAATGGGGAAGTTTTAATTTAATATAATTCAAACAGCCGTGAGGCCTCCCAAAAGGGACAATCCAAAGCAGTGTTTTCAAGTACTGAGAAATTGGTTTAAATACATTTTGGAAAGACATTTGCAGATTAATACATGAAAAATGTTTACGAAAAGAATACATGGAGATATCCCAATGGTTTATTTAGTAATTCCCTTATAAAAACCAGAAAGTGAATCTTAGTATGTGTCCAGTGGAGTGGCTCTGGACTTGGGAGGGCAGTTTGATTCAGCATGGAACACACTGGAGATGGTTCATTAGGGCAATGATGTTGGTCTACTCTAAGTGTTTATGGAACCTTTCTTTTGCCCTAAATTTTAGGCCACAGTTCCCACTGAGTTGAGAATAGCCTCTGAAAGACTACTTCACTAGCTCTTTGCAAGATGAGAAAGGGAGAAATCAGCAATGCCTTCAGGCCATTCAGCTGCAGTTGCAAACAATTACTGGCAACATCAAAGTACTAAATTCAAATCACCAAGTCCTTCATGATAGATGAGAAACATCCACAAGTCAATTTAAGGCATCCTGGGCACAAATCTATATGACTTATCAGCTGCATTTGAAACCTTTGATCATTACATTTTATTGGATCGTTCAAAGTCCCTGGCAGGACTGGAAGAAGTGGTGCATTATGGAGCCACCGTTATCTCTTAGGAACACTCAAAAGATGGTTTTATGCCAATGTCTGTGTGCCCCAAATGTTGTCTTTTGTGAGGCAGCAAAGGAACTTAATGCCTCTAGGGCCCTGACTTCTGATAGGGAAGGCACAGTTTCTGTTCAACAGCACTTAAAATTCTAAACAAGAGTCAATCAACCCAAGTTCAATCCAGAAAACACAGAAACCAGGCTTTCCTGGCAAGGAACACATCTAATGAAAATGCCAAAGGAAAACCTGACTCTATACTGTCCTGCATGGAGACTTTTCCAACATTTGTAACTGGTGCTTCAGACCTCGTGTGCTGACCCATATCTACTCCTGGAGCCCAGGCGTCAGCTTTGACCCCAAGCACCTTTTACCTTATGCATCCAGTAGGCAGGGGTCGTATTCTACCCATGATGTGGAACTGGCTCCAGCTGTCCAAGCCTTCGTGACCTCACATTAGATAACTGAAATCTAATCCACTTGAAAGCACCCTGGAAGCCCACCCAGGTGTTTCAGATGGCTGTTGTCTTGCTACTAAATAGGTCCATTACACAAGCTGTAGCACATTACACCAGCAGACTAATTCACCCGATGGCATAGCAAGGCAATGATCCACGGATCATTATTGACTTTTTTGTGTAACTCCTGGCATCAAATTCGATGTGCATCAAAATCCAAAGGCCACAGGTACAAAAGTAGATTGTGTTTTTATGATTCTTCAGAAGAGGCAAACTGCTCTTGCAAATAGCATTAAAGCTCTTTCAAAGTAAAGATTTGGACATAGAGAGCTTGCTGATGCTAAGTATGAGGAATATAGAGTTTGGTTTGAATTTTTTTAAAGATTTTATTTATTTGTCAGAGAGAGAGAGAGAGCACAAGCAGGGGGAGCGGGAGAGGGAGAAGCAGGCTCCCCGCTGAGCCAGGAGCCCAATGAGGGGCTGGATCCCAGGACCATGGGATCATGACCCGAACTGAAGGCAGATGCTTAAGTGAATAAGCCACACAGGTGCCCTGAATTTAGTTTGAATTTCAAATAATTTCCACATACAGATTTTTGAGAGTCAGAGGAATGACTGGGTTCCAATCAATTTAAATAAAATCAGCCAAAGATCGGAAATCCTTTAAGGGGCAGAAGAAGTAAGTTTGTATCACTTTTTCCCACAGGTCCTGGGAATAAACCAAATTACACCAGAACATGAGATGTTTATTAACTTGAAGGTGATACCTGTTTCATGTGGCTTTTATCACAAGCCCATCTCGTAAGTGTTGCATTTTACTAGGTTAGTATTTCCTACAACCAAATAGCATGAAACAGAGAACTTTGATAAGAAGTGACAGAATAGCAAATTAAAGCATAATCTACAAAGATTAGAGGGAATTTGATACCATCATTTAACAACACGGACATACCACCTATGAAAAGCATTAAGTTGCAGGTGCTGGTAAGAGGCTAGTCTCTGAATCAGCTGGTATTTGAACTTGTCAAATGGTTCCTGAGACAAGCCTTTTCTTTTTTTTTTATTTTTTTAAAGCCTCCTTTAATTTGAGGTGAAGGATCATAATCTCATCTTTGGGTCTTCTCAGGGCAAAGAAACCAATACACAGTGTTGTTTTCAAAAACGGCTGACATGGAAAAGGAGTAATTGCCCTCGTAAGCTATCCATGACAGTTGGGAGGCTGATAGAACCGTCTTTGTACATTCCTGGTCTAGGTTATCCCCTACTACGGTATCTGTCTAGATTGGAAAGCACACAGACATGCGTGCACGCACCAAGCTGCTTCCACAGAGGAAACAGCTGGGCCTCAAAATGCAATAGGGTGAAGGCGTGGGTGCTCCAGGGACATCGCTGAAACACTGAATTTGTGCCTTCTGCGTACACGGCTATGTGGGATGGGTGACGGGGATCCTTCCAGTCTGTGACAGTCCTTGGTTATGTTCTTGAAGCCAGCCAGTATTTTTACAAAGGGCTTGTGGGACTCTTTGTCCATAGCCCCTGGTCATTTTTGAAAGTAGCTTCTAAAGGGTCTTCAGAGAGAAAAATCAGCAATTCCCAACTAGACGTACATGCCACAGTAAAAAGACCTGCTATCCAGCAAATGTTGGGTTTAAACCAAGCAGTTGACTACAGATTCAGGGGAGCGGTGAGGAGGAAGACTCTCCCTCTGGAGGTTCAGGAGCAGCACGATCGTATGACAAAAGGGACAGGCACACTGGACGGAAGGGCTCCGCGGCCACGAAACAATCTACCCAACGGCCGCGCCTGTGTACTCATTTCATAAGCCCTTATGTTTAGAATACAGATTTCATAAACCCTTATGTTTAGAATAGATTTCGTTTCCTATCTAAAACAAACATATGGTATCAAACAGTCTTTTAATGCTCAGATTTAAATTAGTTTTAAAGAGATAAAAAGACTGAAATAGTTCTGCTATTTGAACACGCTTAACGACAGCAATATTTATATAAACATACTGGCAGAGGAAATGTTAAGTTCCTTATATCTCAGTGGGCCCACAGTTTCATTTTAGAAATGACACGTTTACCTAAAACATTCATAATACTGTGTATGATATGGTGGACGGGATGACGAGGAGACCTACTCGCTACAACTTCGCAGCGCTCGAACCACGGAACTC
Organism: Ursus americanus; assembly: GCF_024610735.1. NCBI lineage: Eukaryota > Metazoa > Chordata > Mammalia > Carnivora > Ursidae > Ursus > Ursus americanus. Next base: position 78,028,887 of record NC_142127.1, on the reverse strand, counting down.
TGACTTACAAAGGTGCCCCTAGGACCCAGCCTAAGTGGTCGTCAGGGACAGCTCGCTTCACCTCGTTGCCACATGACCATGGCTAGTTTTGTGCAAATTTTCAACAAATGGTCAGCATGTGCTCAGGCATCCATGGCTCCAGGTAGAGCTTACGCTGCTTTCTCTGAAGTTTACCTCCAGAGAATCTCTTGATCCCTGAAAGCAGGATTTTCTCACTCTGTGGGTTGCAAACCACTTATGAGTCTTGAAATCCACAGAAGGAGGGTCAGAATCAGCATTCTGCACCATGGATGGTATCAAAACTGGTACAGAAAATATCAGTCTGTGTTACACATAGTAATGACACACTGTTTTATAGCACAGTTAATCCTTCTGTGTGTGCCGGCTTTCTGGCTTTGAGTTGTGCTCTCAAGTGTTTGAAGGAAAGCAAAAGAGATCTAAATTTGCCTTGGAGGATGCTCCCCGGCAGGTCTGAACCCCTGACTGGCTTGAGAAGTTTCTGAGGGATTACAAACTCCTCAAAGAAACACGCGTTGCCCAGGAATGAGCCCGACAGTCTACTTCCAGAGCCCTTCTGCTTTTGGAGCTTTATGTCCTGTTTAACATTTATTTTGCTTAAGCATTTACTGGATATTTGCTAATTTTAGGAACAGTGCTAAATCCTGGGGAAGCAAAGATGAATATGACATAGTCCTTGACTGCAAAGGGCTCTGAAGAGACTGACTTATATACAATAATGCATAAGACAGTGTCGCCCAGGTAGCCTAGTGGTCACCACAAAGTGCCGTACGAGGGAGAGGGAGAACTGTAGCTGTAGAGGGCTTCGCGGGAGGCTTGACGCCTCGGTGGGTGGGCAGGCAGCTACTCATCCATCCACCTTCGGTTCTGCCCAAGGCCCGCATGTGGAAGCCTTTGCATTGGCTGATCCTTCCATTTGGAATGCTCTTCCGCCCTTCCCTCTCCTCCGGGAGCAGTTCTCTCACAGTCACTTTCTATTCATTTATCCTGCTTAGTCGTCTCCATTGCAAGGTTACCATCAGAAATACTCTGTGCATCTGTTTACAGGTATAACTGTAGACTCGGCCAGAAAGGAAGCTTCTTCAGAGCAGAGATCCTGTTTATGTTTTTACTGCTGTATGCCAAGATCGTGGCACACCGCAGGCACTGTATACATGTTTGCTAAATTAAAGAAGGAATTGAGAGAGGACAGGTGTAGGTTGAGCAACCATGCAGGCATACAGGTGGGTCTGAGCCAGGATACACAGAGTTACATGACAAATCAGCAATACAGGCTGCTGATTTGACTTAGAAGATCAGACGCAGAGTGTATGTGTGTCCAGGGGTCAGGGAACTGGGTGCGGGTGTGGAGGGAGGGATATGGAATAGGAATCACCCTGGGACCTCAGAGACAGGCTGGTATTAAATCCAGAGAGGCTCTTGGCTTTTTACATGTCTGCTCCAGAGGAACCCAGACCACTGATCCAGCTTCATGGACATAGAAAAGCTAGAAGCACATGTCATTGCTGATTCTCGAGCGGGGGGCATGTTAAACCAAGGCAGAGAATCTGGAAACCAGACTGCCCGAGAGAACACTGTGGCACAAATTCCGTCAACACTCCCAAAGTATCAGTTCAGGGAAAAATCCTATGTGTATTCCAACTTATTCTTCACGGGAATGGTAGGTTCCAGGCAACTTCTCCACGATGCTGAAAGTTTTCTGTAATGTTAGCAGCAAGTTAGTTCGCACAGCTAAAGGAGACTGTGCATGTGTCATACAGGCAGGTCAGGGGGAGAAATGCTGACATTTCTGGCAAAAACAGCAGACCAAAAACAGCCACAGCAAGCCCATCTCTCCGTTGCTGTGGAGCCCTCTGATTACGAGCCACAAGCATGCAATCGCTGGCATACAGAAACTCCTGCCTAATAGCCGTGAGCAGTTCGCCTTTGCTATCTAAGTGTCACAGACCGAACACACTCTTGCCCAACCTAAACTCGGCATTAATACCTGAATCACAGCCTGGGGAAGCTCAATATTCCACTGCAGGGAAGAAGATAAACAGCAACAATACAAAGATGCAGCCCTTTTTAGTGCTGCTAGTTAAACCAAATGCATTTAATCTTTCTCTTGCATCTAAAATGTCTGTCATCTTCTCTCGGTGGAATAAATGATATTGAAACACTCCTGCAGAAAGCCCGTTCCTTGAAGGCTTTTGCACATACCAAATGACAGCAATGAAAGACCCTGGTTACACTCAGCATCACAGGGCGCAAATTGTTAGGTTGCCAGGGGACATGCTGTCCATGGTTCCACAACCAGAGAAAATCACATGATCACTACCTATGGCACTGAAATACACAACTAATTTCCGTAGTCTAACATACACATAATCTGCTCTGGAAACAACTGATGGACTTCAGGAACTATCATGGTGTAAGTGTCTCATGTATCTATAAGAAACCTACCCATATCAAATGCTTTCTTCTCACTTTAGCCTAGCAAGACAAAGGATTAAATCATAGTGTCTTATCAGAAAGAGTTGATTAGCGTATCTGGACCAATGTCCATTTAGTCACAACCTCCATTACCACAGCTAGGAAGTCCCATCATTCGGGGGGACATTGTATGTATGAGGCACATTCGTAGGGAAACATGAACTTTTGCAGAAAATGATGGTGATGCATATGTGGTCAAAGCTATTCTCCTCAACATCTCACCAAGCATCAGGCAGGGTTCTAAACGCTCTGTGTGTTTGTGAGTCTTCATAGCAATTCTAGAGCTTGAGGGTGACTATTACTCCATTGCACAGCTAAGGAAACAGAGACCCAAAGAAAGTTAGGTGATTTGTTCCTGGCCACATACCAAGGACACAGTAAAAGTAGGATTCCAACCCAACCAGTTGTCTTTAGAGGACTGTCCCTCTGTCCATACCCACAGCACAGCCTTCTAAGGAGACTCCTATGAACAAACCAAAGCCGATTCTGCCAGACCAAAAAGTCCCAGACATGCTAACGTAAAGCTGCCTTTGTTTTCTTAAGGAAGGAGAGTGCCGTCTTACTAAGCACCTAGATGGTTGAGTCCATGAATGAATACATCCTTCAAAGGAGGAAAACCTAAAACAGTCAATTACACTGAATTCAAGTTGCAGAAGAAATATCACTGAATGGAATGTCCCTTAAGCAAATGTTTCCTGGCTGTAGGATAGCTATAGGGCTTCTAGCTAGGGTCTGGGAAGAGGGTCACGCTCATTCTAATCACAAAGGAAAAGAGAAAGAAAAAGAAAAAGGAATAGGAAAATATTGCTGCTAAAAATAAATAAATACATGAAAATAAAAAGAAAGTATATGACTTGGGGAAGGTGTAGGCACAAAGAAAGATGCAAACCTAGTGACCACAGCTATCACAGGCACCCCCTCAGCTTCCCCTTTCTTCCATATCCTTTGCTGGAAGGCCAAAGGTAGGGACCCATCTAAGCAGCATTGCTGCCGTGTACAATTATTATTTTAATCGACATTGTGCTGTGTTAATGAGTGCCAACCATGTGCCAGATGGTGCTGAAAACAAAGCCTTCTCTGCAATCCCGCCCACTGGGATCACCACCTCTCCTCTCTGTGAAAGCGATCACAAATATGGTAATGAGCTAACTCCAATGCAACCGAACTTCTAATCCCCCCGACACTTTCTGATTGGGCACTGCACCAAGATTTGGCATAGAAAAGGCACCTGGAGTGCTGTCGGATGATCTCTTCAGGGATAATGGACCAGGGAACTGAGCCTGTAATGATTTCATATCAGTTTGTTCAAGTTCAGTTGCTATTAATTGGGTTCAAGTTCAGCTCCAGTTCACACAATCTAAATAAATAGCTGTTGAAACCAGCTTAGTGCCTGGCACAGTATGTATCTTTGTAACTAACAAGAAGCAAGCAAAAGAGAAAGATGTAGAGAGACATCTTGCATAGATACTGTCTGGTGTAAACAGTCTGCCTAGTGGATGTGTGAAGTAAGGGGGTGGGGGGACCAACAGTGTTCTGGCTTGTTACAGTTGTGCATGGTTATACTGCTTAACAAATGATAATATTCTGAAGAATCGGGCCTGAAAACAGTTTTAAACACAGTAAAACTTGCACATAATTCCGGAGAACAGCTGCAGGCAAAACGCTGGCTCGAAGTTAACATGGTCTAGAATCTAGACTTTATCTATACTTTCCGCCTACCTTGGCAATTCTAAGGCATTAATTCTACTGTAATTTAAGTAAAATCTGAAAAAGAAATGTTTTAGACAAATTCACTGTTAAACAGAGAAAAAGAGCAATATCACAGAGAAAAAAATCTATTTAAAAATAGGGCTTTGCATATTTTATGGGAAAAATCAATCCCAAATCTATTTTGTTCTAGCCCATTAAGATTCACTCTAAGTTGGTTTCACTAGAATGAAATTTAAAATACGTTTCTAAAGAGCATTTGTAGGAAATTTTGAATGGAGGCATTTTCTAATTCAATGTTGGCTGGCAAATTCCGATCTCTGGTAAATTCAGTCATAAATAGTAAGTTTAAAACTAGACTTGTTCAAGAAGTTACTGGCATGGTTATTTAACAAAGTAATAGAATTATATATTGAAGGCAATTATGTACAGATAATATTAGACAGGATATATAATACACATCTATTTTTTATGACATGGTAATATACCTTTTAAAGTAGAACTAGTTGAATTTGACTGAATATAATCATTAGATGTATTATCTTTGTATTGTTTAAAGCTGAACAATGAAATAAGAAGGTGATTACTGAAAACAGAACATTACAGAAAAAAGGGTAGTATAAAGGCTTGAATTCATTTGAAAAAGGTAACTTCCTGATATTTTGGATTTTTTGGATCTTCTTTTTTTTTTTTGGTTTATTTCTCCTAAGCAAAAGCAAGGGGCGTTTGATCCCTTGGTAAGAGTGTGGCACCCTAATGATGCACGTGACCTATAATAAAGTATGCCGAAAAAAAAAAACATGTGGTATGGAATTAAAAGGACCCAGATTCCCTATTTCTACCATTTACATCATGTAGGAATAGGTCAAGTTCCTTCACTTTGTTGAATCTCAGTTTCCTCATACTTAAACTAAGAATTAAAAGAAAAGGCATTGGTTCACTGAAAACAGTGAATGTGAAAGAATAATGTGTCCAGCAAAATGCCTACAACATACTAGGTGTCCAACAAATAGTGTCCCCTCCTACTTGCCACACTGCAATCCCATGCACTCTGGTTCCACTTTGTAGTCAGTTTTCCAATGTGACCACCTCCTCCAGTGGCGGTCTGAGCAGCTGCTGAGAAGTTAACCCTAAAAAGTGAACAGTAATAATTTCTGCTCCCAATGCTTCCTCGGAATCAGGCAAATATACAACACATGATTTGCTTACCACGTACAATACATTTTATTGTTTTATAACAAAGTCTAGATAATTATTTTATACCACATTCCAGCTACTCATCATCTGTTCCCAAATCCTTGGGAGAGTTTTAAAATCTGGATTCGGCCAGTGTGGATGTACTTCTATTAACTGTTAAGATAGCCCTTTTCAGGACACCTTTCCAATTGTAGGCCTATCTATACAGGTTCATGAAATTATTCACATTTGCTTTATTTACTACATTAGAGATATGCCGGTTCTGTCACCCATCACCTCTCTCTGAACTCTGTCACCCTTTCCACTGAGGTGCTCTGCGGCGAGGTCGCTTGGGGAGTCCCTTCCTGGTCAGATTTCCAGTTCAAGTAGTCGGAGTCTCTGAAGGGAAGGCCTCTAGCGGGACCTCACTTTCAGGCTGACAACTCCCATCTGTTTCCTGTTAGCCTGCCTGTGTTAACCTTTGCCTTGTTTGCTTGACTTTGCCCATTTCTAATTTCGGATGGAGCGCTCAAGGACAGGAATGGAATACAGTGTTCCAAAAGGCTAACCTTGAGGACAACTCAACGGAATCTGCAAACTTAAGTGCCCTACCCCCATAACCCCAGGGTTTTTAAACGTGGAGGGAAATGACATCTCACGGCAGTATTACCCTTCTGACTTTGACAACATACAGACATTTCAAAAATAATTTCATATACAGAACAAGTCCCCTAAATATAATAAGCAGAGATGGCATTCCCCAGATCCTTCCTAAATTATCAATTCCCTAAGGAAATGTTATAATTGTAAATGGGATCCGACCTGGAAATAAACTCATTTTTTTATCTGAAAATATAAACTCTTCCCCTTGTTTTGTATTAATGAATTTATAAGATGGGTATTTTTTCCCAAGGCCAGTGAGAACCTGTCTGCATTTATGAAATTCTATGAAGAGTTTAGATGAAACAAAGAATAACACATTGATTTAATTTAACAAATAGGAGATGCATTAGGCACCTATTATGTTTCTGGTTTTATAGGCAGTATTAGGTAGTATAAACCCATGCCTTCCCTTTAAGGAACACACTGGAATACTTGAAAGCACATATAAAGTAATATGAACCATGCAAGACACTTTTTTCACTAAGAACAAAGCCGAGCAGTGTAATCCACCAAAATGCTGTACAAGGTCTAAAAGGCAACTTGTCAATGTTGTCCAAGAGGTTAGAGGAGTCTGCATGAGCAGGTGGGCTGGGCATTACTCAGTATTAAGGCTGGGATTTGAATGGATAGAGAAAAGAGGAGAAGTCACTCTAAGTGAAGGAAACATGCAAAATCAATGACAGAGGGGCAGGGATGACCACAGCATGGAGCACTGGGAAGTGAGCAGTTAGGAAGACTAAGCACATCCAAACTACTCCGAAAAACTTAAAAGGCAGCTCTACAATGCTTTAAGCCACTTTTTTCATACGAACCAATTGTGTAAGAATGAGCTACGACACAAATACGTATATACCTACCTTTTCATGAAGGACTGCAACTTCACCACCACAGGAACATGCGTCAGAGCCATAATCCAGAAAAATAGGTTCTAGGGAGCACTGTCCTGCCTACCGTGTCCCATGTCTTGGCCAGTTCTCTAAGCAACTTTGACTTTTACGTTTCCATCCCGGATATCCTTTTCTCTCTGTGTACTTTCTCCAAATTTTTGTCTTTGTCATTCTGACATTTTTCTTTCAAGATCCATTCAATCTACCCTCAGGGAAATGTGAGTAAAACCACAGTGAGGTGCCACTTCACACCCCCGAGGATGACTGTCATCAAAAAGATAGGTAAGGACAAGGGTTTGTGAGGATGTGGAGAAATGGGAGCCCTTATATACCGCTGGTGGGAATGCAAAGTAGTATGGAGCAATGGAAAAGAGCAGGGGAGCGTCTTACATGGTTAACTTCAAGGTAAGCATATGACCCAGCAATTTCACTTCTAGGTATATATCCGAAAGAAATGAACACATATGTGCACACAAAAACTTGTATATTAATGTTCTTAAAAGCATTACTCATAATAGCCAAAGTGTGGAAACAAACCGGACATCCATAAACTGATGAATGGATAAATGAAATGTGGTATATCGATAAAATGGAGTATTTTTTGGCAATAAAAATAAATGAAATACTGATACTTGCTGCAACATAGATGCGTCTGGAAAGCATTACACTAAATTAAATAAGCCAGTTACAAAGGATCACCTATTGTATGATTCTATTTACATGAAATGTCCAGAAGAGGCCAATCTATAGAGAAGTAGATAAGTGGTTGCCTAAGGCTGGGCTGGGGGAGGGGGTTAAGGGTTGTTTTGAAGGGGTGCAGGGTTTCTTTGTGGTGTGGTAAAAAAAAATGTTCTAGGGGCGCCTGGGTGGCACAGCGGTTAAACGTCTGCCTTCGGCTCAGGGCGTGATCCCGGCGTTATGGGATCGAGCCCCACATCAGGCTCCTTCGCTATGAGCCTGCTTCTTCTTCTCCCATTCCCCCTGCTTATGTTCCCTCTCTCGCTGCCTGTCTCTATCTCTGTCGAATAAATAAATAAAATCTTTAAAAAAATGTTCTAAATTGTGATGATAGTTGCATGATTCTGTGAATACACTAAAACCCACTGAATGGTACACTTTAAACAGATGAATTATCTGTTGTGAATTACATCTTAACTATCTGTTAAAAAGAACCATCCATTCTGGTTGGGTAAAGGCACTTTTCTTATGAGTCATAATAGTCCTAGCTTCTTAGATCTGAAGGAATACTACAGGTGTGGGCCAGTGAGAGAGACTTACTAGCAGAACTCATTGGCCAAATAAAATATCGCATGGAACATAATAAGTAAAACAGAAAAAAAGCAATATTTTATTAATCTACATGTGAACTTTTTAGTTATAGAGCTAAGTCAAATTGGTAACCTTTAGGCCAACTCAGCAATATTTAATTACAAGTTTGGGTCAAGAATAATGAGGCTTTCCTTATGAGGAAAAGTCTAGGTATAACACACTTACTTAAGTGTGCATATTATTTTTATTACACCTTTCAAAAGCATTTAGAGTCAAACATTTCTGGAATCTTTGCAGAACCATTTGATTCAACAAGGGATCAACTCAAAACATTTAATCTAGTCCAATACTCTATTTGTAAATGAGAAAATTTAGGAGCCTTAGTAGTATGGCTAATAAGTTTCAGAATGTTGGTCTCCTAACTTCGGCCCTTCTTTCTACATTTATTGATCACATTTTATATTCTGAACATTAAACTGAAGAAATCATGCTATACACTTATGGATAAATAAGTAGATAAGTGTACATATATATATCACACCCATTTATTACTCCACAGAGTGAATGCCTTAGAGGATTCCAAATCACTCACTCTCATACTCCCAGTGTTTAGAGTGGTGCCTGGCAACAGCATATGCTCACTAAACACTGAAGGAATTAATAGCTGAGGAATAAACCTTCTCTTCTAGTACCATTAAGAAACACAGATTTCTAAATGAGAGTTCTAGTCCCTATCTCTAACCACCTAAATATCACCTCTGCTTGAACTAATTGTGTTATAAATTACACTTCTCTCTTCCCTCCAACAGCACCCCTTTGACCTGTTTCTATCAATGGTACCACTTCCCTGCTAGTCACCGTGATGGGACCAGGATTTAGAGTGCCTATATGGGACAGTTCAGTAGAGTCTACGACCACTTCATTTAGGCAATCTAGATTAAGCAGAAATTAAGTCAGTAAGCAAATCACTGATGTGGGTGATGCCCAGGAGGAGGGGTTTGGTAAGCACGAGAGTCCCTTTGTGAGACCAATAACCAAAGCCAGGGAAAATGGTAAGATATTATTCAAGACAATGATCCAGGCTAGGGCAGATATTCATAGAAGTAAAAAACAATGAGTGTTGTTTTTCACTCCCTTTAGGCATTGGTAAGATGGTGCTGGAGTTTGAGATCAGTGAATGGTTACTCTGTGAACAATAACCAAAACCAAAACCAAACAAAAACCCAGCTCAGAGGAAATCAGCCATCTGCCAAAATGTTCTTGACCAAGAAAGTGATGGTCGGACAACTAAGATGTATCTTCAGAAGCAAGAATTGGAAAGAGACTAAAATAAAAAATAAAACAAAATAAAATAAAACTTTAATTCATTCAATTTTTCCCCCTAGAAGGACATTTTTATTACAACAACTACTCTATTTGTGTAAGTGCAGTGTTCTGTCTGTGGTATGAACTGGCTTAGCTGCCTTAAGTATTTGTAACCTTACACTACATATCTGTAGGCCAGGCACTCCATTACAGGCTTTCCATTTCACTGACAAACCCTGCAAAGGTAGATATGATTACCCGGTTTGAGAGAGAAAATCCCAAGACAAGAGAAGGTACATAAGGGGGCAGAGCTGGGGTTAGAACCTGGTTTAACTCCTACTTCTGTGCTCCTTCCTCCAGACCACAGTGGTTTCCAGACACAGCTTTTCTCTACATAGGAAAATGGGGAGTGGGACGTGGCAGGGGTTAAAGAGGGAAAATTCACAGAATATTTGCACAGCTCTGAGAACAGAATGTTCTGCTTCTAAACATATAACCATGGATATTTAGATAGAAAGATCCGCTAGTAGAGAAGGGTAATTCACAGGCTGGCCAAGCTTAATGGAAATATCCCTTATGAATAATCAATTCCCTTTGTTGTAATTCTTTTTGCACTAAGTAATCTTGTGCCCTGTGATTTGGTCTCCTGACTAGACTTTCCTGAGCAGGTTACCAAGCCCAGTTCCTGAGACAGATCTTTTCTCTATAGTGAGGTGATCAGTGCCGTAAAAGTTCACAAATCCATCTCTGAGGGGTTTTGGCCCTTGGAGCCTACTCACCTTTAGAAAAATTAATAAAATTGTATGTGTGGGCCCTAAAAGCAGAGGGGCTCATTACACAGAATTTTATAGTGATCAAAGGACTTTCATATCTACTCCATGCCACAATGAGATTAATGTCTCTTGAATTTATCTATCTTCCATTTCTACTAACCCCACCCTAGGTTCAATGTATTTAAAGCAGGCAATTCTAGACAGTGTGTCTTGTAAGTAACCTGAAAGAGTAAGTCATGGTTAGATCCTCCTTACTTCTTGACTTTGATTACGTAAACAATGCCCAGTTGGTTTTCCCATCCTGCTTTCATTTAGCATGCAAGTTAAGAGACAGACATAGAATCAAATCCTGTTTGCTACACTGGTGAAATCTGTATGACTTTGAGCAAATAGCGTAACATGCCTAAAACTCCACTTCCTCATATGTAAATGGAGATAATGATGGAATTTATCTACAAGAACTGTGAAAATAAGAAATTCACTTAAAATGCTGAGTATAGTGCCTGAAACATGGTGTTTATTCAATGCATTTAACTATTAGGTGACTATTCCTTCAACCACCTTGCATGCTTTCATGGCTCCCATTCATTCATAGCTTTGGATCTGTCCATAGTGTGACACCCAATGCCTTTTACAATGGGATACCAAATACTTTCACGTCTATGGCCTGATATAATATAGTGAGGCTAATCCAGGGTCTCTCTCAACCACCATAACTTTCTCATTCCCTTTAAGCTTTGGCTCAGACTAACTATATAAGAAACTATCTGTATCTGTCTCATTTCTTTCTATTCCTTACTATTTTCTGGTCCTCATCTTATGTCCCAGTAAGTCCATGAATTATTCCTGTACCTCTCTAACCCCCAGTAGATTCCTGCTTCTCTGGACTCTTACGATGCCGATGAGAACTATTTGCAAGTTACTCACGTGTGTTTTATTTAACTTCCGTACATCCATTTCATTTTCCCACTTAGATTGTTTTAACTTTCCAAGGGTAGCATGTTTGGTCATTTAGGAAGGTAAGCTAAGAAGGGAGAGTTGGGAGTTCAGCTAGATGGGAAGCACATTCTGCATGCCTCAAAGGACAGTGGTCCAAGTTCAGAGAAGCCAGTTAGAATAAATACAGAAGACAGGTGGCCAGCATGGGACTAGATCAGTACCTTGCGAACCATGACCCATGGAATCCTATGTTTCCAGAAGAAGCTCTGGCACCCACAGGTGGCTTTTGGGCTTCTTGTTCCCATGTGAGTCAGAGTAACACCACATTCATTCCTTTTATATGCTGGAGTCCTGCATAAAAATTTCTTGGAAAGAAATGATTCCACAGGTTAAACAGCATCTGAAAATTAGTAGACCACAGAACCATCTGTGTCACTAGCAGCTCCCAAATGTCTGCTCTAGAAGGGATCCTCATCTGGGGGGTGTGAGTAGGATATGTCCACAACATGTGTGGAGACCAGCGTGGCTGTAAGATGGAAAATGAGATGGCAAAGGAAATGAGATGAGCCCACAGAGGTAGGCAGGGGCCAGCGTAGGTAGGTCCGGCAAGTGGGAAAGGATCTGAGTTTCATTCTATGTGCCAGAGAAGGCCATTACAGTTCCCAGACATGATAGTTCTCAGTGCTCGTGATCTGATTTATACAGTATTTTAAATTCAACATTCATATATAAATATTTGCATGTTATATTCTAAAAGATAATTCGAGCTCCTTTGCACAGAATGGATTGTAGAGAGAAAGAAAAGATTATTGTAGGTGTGCTACAGAGATAATGGTGCTTTGGTCTAGGCAGAGAAGGATGCAGTTTTGTGACATTTTAGAGATAAATCTGATTTTTCCAATTTTTCATTTCCAGACAAATTAACTTAAGTGTGTTTGTTGGGAGTGGGGGGACCCAGAGTGTAGAAATGCGTCGGGCAGGCAGACTCTGGATTTCAGAGGTGAAAAAGCAGGCGTAGATAATAAGGCTCACAACTAGAAAAGTAAACCCATTCTTTCATTCATGTACTTCTTACTTATCAAATGGCGAAGTGCCCCATATTGTGCTGGATTCTGGGCATCCAAAGTCAAATAGGGCCAAATGTTCCAGGCTAGGTAAGAAACTCCACAGCACAGGAAGAGTCTCCAACAGCAGGAGTGAGACAGTGTGGAAGCAGAGGGCAAAGCAGACACCAACACCCTTTACTGCATCCTCAAATTTGTTCATTCATTCATTCATTTCTGTCATTCACTCATTCACTTCCTCAATATGATTCCACTCAATGTTCCATATTATTGAGTTGTGAAACTCAAGACTGGGTCATACCAAGCTGAATAAGACTCAATCTGTATCCCCCAGGAACTGTGCATTTTGTCGAAGAGAAAGGCGCGCGAACATGTCAGTTAATGTGAGGTGTTAAAATAAAAATATACACAACTAACTGTTCATGAGACATACAGACTGTGACCTCCGCAGCCCTCAGCAGAGGCCTACATGAATAAAGGCCCAAAGACAGGAACACTCCTTTCTGCCTAAAACATACTCTGCTTAAACTCCACTTCCTTACAGAGCTCCTGTCTGGCTCTCTACATCGGGCTCCCCACATGCTCTTGTCTTCGTAGCACTTGTCAGAGTTTGCAGGGACATGCTCGTTCCTTGTCTGCCACTTCCTCTAGACTAGAAGCTGTGTGAGAACAGGGGCTGTTGGCCCTGCTGTGCACTGTATTCTCAATGGCGAACACAATACTTGGCAGAGAGGAGATGCTCAGTAAATATCTCTTGAATGTGTGATTTTTACTATCCAAGACAATCGCGGGCACATTTGGTAGGGCCAGCTGTCGAAGACCAGGTAAGAAATGCATGTGACAGATCCTTACAGGAGCAATTATTTCCCAAAGCTCCGAAGAAAGTGTTGAGTAACGCCACTTAGGCCCATTCCCTTCAGCCTGCAAACTGGGGCATCCCAGTCGTGAATTCGATATCACTCCCTTTGTTGCAACTATCCCTTCATGCTCCACACCTGAGAACTATAGATAAGAAGGTAGTTCTACCCTGTGGCCTTCAATAACTGTACATGCGACAGCCAGGCATCACAAACGAAGAATGACAGGAATCTACTTGCACCTGCAGAGAGGTTAACACAGCTGCGGTTGAAGTCCAGCTGTCAGGAAACTTCTGGGTTTTGCAGACTTATTTGAAAAGGACATGAGGAGTCAGGTTGATATTAGCAACAGCATGCAAGTGAAACTATTTTTATTTTTATTTAGCATATGGTTCAACCCCCTTTTTCATTTAATTTAAAGTAGCAGCATGCCAATGTGAATATAAGAAGCCTTTCTTAAAAATTCTCCAAATTCTAGGAGTGAAGTTGGTTAGCAGGACAATTTAGATAGCTAAGTCTGCAGCTAGGCTGTTGGCACGGTGAATTTCCAGACACACAGACACGTATGGAATGATAAACAGATGACACATCCTCTCTGTCTACAGATTTCACAGTAGTGTGACACTTTTATTCCCAAACTGCCTAAATGCTTCCATTGTTTACTGCCATTAACTGTGGAACCTTCCCTGTGATGGTACAGGGCATGCTGCCCCCTGGCCCCACTTGGTACCTTGGCCATTGTTCATTTCAAATAGTTTTCTGAGCACCTGGGTGGCTCAGTCTGTTGAGGGTCCTATTCTTGGTTTTGACTCAGGTCATGATCTCAGGGTTGTGAGATGGAGCACTGTGCTGGGCTCTGGCTCAGCCTGGAGTCTGCTTGTCCCTCTCCCTCCCCCTCTACCTCCTTTACCCTCCCCTGCACTCTCAAATAAATAAATAAGTTAGTAAGTAAGTAAATAAATATCTTTAAAATGTTTTTCAACCTCTGGTGCTGAGCACAGACCTGCGGATGCCAACCCACGGCACTGCCAATCACCTCTCCAGAAGTCATCGGGAACTTTGATCTTTTTGCTCCCTCAGTTTCTCCGTATTCCTGAGTCTCGCGGTAAGATTAGATTTCTGAATCTTCTCAACCTATCCCATCTCTACCTCCAGTGTTAGGCAACTAATCTCAGGTCTTTTCCCAAAGTGGGTTCCATCACACCAGTGGGATTGCCTCTCCCCACCCCCCGTAGGGGACATTCGACAATGACTGGAGATATTTTGGTTGTCATTAATGTGGGGGTAAGCATGGGGTGCTACTGTGGGGTATCGAGTGGGGAGAGGCCAAGGATACTGCTAAACAACCTACAATGCACAATGCACAGGAAACAGCCTCTTCATTATACAGAATGAGCCAGTCCAAAATGTCAGCAGTGAGCGCCGAGGCCGAGAAAGCCTGCACTGCACCGCAGGATACACGAAGGAGCAAGAGAACAGATCCTCTACTCTGGAAATTAAGCAGTCTCATCAGGGATAATGACATTTATACACAAGACAGTCCAAGAAAAGAAGTTCAAATGTCTAAAAATAACTATTTTGAATAATTAAACTATAGTTATAAATTATGAATCGCAGAAGAAGATAGATGAACAAAAGAAGACCACAGAAAGTAAATAAGAATTGGCATTAGAAGTACAAATAATACGAACGGCCCTGGGATAACAGCTTTGTGCCTGCCTGGGGAGGTCTCAGATGGCACGCTGCCGCCTGGCCAAGGGAAACCACATTGGGTTCTAAACTCCTGCTGCAATCAAGAAGGGAGAGGCGGGGGCCTAGCCCACCTGGGGAAAGACAGTATGTGAGCAAGAGTCAGGATAGTACCTAGACTTTAGGTCCACCAGCAAAAAAATTTAAAACCTTAACTATATTTTAATCTTCTGTTTATGCTAGACATATAAGAGTTACTAATTTTTAAATATTTTAAATATAGTATCTTAAAAATGCTGCATTTGGGAAGTAGTTTCATTTGGGAGTTCAAGATCGTTTCTCATGTGCCTGATATCTAGCAGTGTCATAAATTACGTGTGGAATGACTTCAGTGGTTTCACCCTGAGGTACTGTAATAAATACTTCCAACTTGTTTATGGCTTTCTTTCCATGATCCTAGCACAGTAAGGAACAACAGGCAGGTTTAAACACTGAAAACTGAAGATAAATACAGATATACTTACGTTATATGTGCAGTTAACACATTTTCTTTAATGCGGTTGCATATGTTAAACTATCAAGTGTTTGTTGTGATTGGCACTTTAAAGAACAGGCTAAAATAAATCCCAAATCCTCAAGATTCTAAGCTTATCCTCCAGACATTATGCTACTGACCACTTCCACCTACTCTTCTTTCCGTGTAGACCTACATCCTGAAACAGTCAAAAATCAAGGGAGGCATGGAAAACAACATCCCTTCTATCTGCACCTCAGGAGCTTTGGGCAGAATAAGCTGATTAGTCTGGTAACATTTTGAATTCTTCCCTAAAAGTAAACTTCATAGAAGACACTAGTTATCAAGGTATACATTGAAACTATACAAGCAGAAAAAATGGAAATACATACTAAATACGTAGTAGGGTAAATATAAAAATTCATCCACCTTAAAACCTTATCACAAAGACAGTGAAAGAGTAAAAAAGATTAAGACCACAAAGACAAAGAAAACTGGAGAGAAAACATGAGCAGGTGAGTGATGCCAACATAATGTTGGAAGATGCAAAGGGGAGATATAAGTAATTATCCTACCAGACGGGAGAAAACCGAAGTCTAAGGAAAGCCAACTGAAGCTGTAAAAACGTAGGAAAGCTCAAGAATTGGGGGAACCAGGTAGGGATCCCTGAAAGCTAGTGTGTGGCTGAGGGCAGGAGGACTGACGGAAAACCTATAAAATGCCCAGTTAGGTCTTGCCCCATTTCGCCCCATCAGTCTCCATGCTCCAGGGACTGCCCATTCCCTTTTCTCATCCTTGCACACATCAGAGCCGCACTCCCTGCAGAGGCTGACCAAAGAGGACCCACAACGTGAGATGCCAGGAATAACCACAGAGGGTGGGTGTGAAGCACCGTACTGAAGACCAGGAAACTCGGTGACAGTGTGAATGACCAAAGAGTGAGACGCCCTCCTCTCTTCCCAAGCCAGGTTTCCAAAACACTGCCATCCAGACTCCATGCTCTAGGCAAGGGGCCTGGGGGAATCCTCTCTGAGGAAACTGAGAAGAGAGTCATACTAGCCTGCTTCTATGATGGCCCCCAATATTCCCTGCTGTCTGGATTCATAGTCCTTTCCCACACTTCTGTCCCTTCCTGTACTTCCTACATAGAATTGGCTCATGAGATGAATAAAATATGGCCAAAATATTGGTATGTCATTTCTGGAATCAGGTTCTAAACAGCACGTCTGTCTTGGAGGAATGCTCACTTACTTTCTCTCTTAGATCACTCATTCTGGGGAAATTCAGCGGCCATACCCCAAGCAGCCCTATGGACATACCCTAGTGGTGAAGGACAGCCAACAATCACCTAAGTACAACCCTGCAAGTGAACTTAAGAGTGAATTCGCTGAGCTGGGCAAATATTGAGAAGACTGCTGCCCCTCCTGACAGCTTGGCTACAACCTCTTGATAGACCCTGATCCAGAATCACCCAGCTAAGCTGCTCCTGCATTTCTGACACTAACAATCTGAGTGAGGTGGCAAATGTTCATTTTTCTAAGTACCTAACTTTTGGGTAATTTATAGATAACACAAGATCCATGGATAAAGACATTCAGGAGCCCTAGTGAAAAGGCTAGATCTCTGTCCAATCAGCTTAAGGATGCTCTGCCCCACCCCCACCCCCCCACCAGCCTTCAAACTTACAGAGCCTGAAATCATCTTTCTTTAGAGGATCCTTCTTAAATATGAACAGATGGCTGAGGATAACAGATACTTGAGAAAAACCTCTAAAATAAATGGCCGAAACAACTGCGTAAAAGGAACTCAGAAGTAACACAGGCAACAAGAGGAGAATTGAAGATGTAATGCTGAATATTGAAAACAACAGAAAGATACTCTATTCATAACATAAAAACAGCATGATATAAAAAGGAGTATTCAAGAAACAAGAAAGGTTAAAGAAATTAAGAGTACAATGGTAGAAATAAAAAATAAACAAATACAATTAGGGAAGCAACCTGTGTCCATCAATAGATGGACGGGTAGAGAAGACATGGTGTATACACAATGGAATATTACCTAGCCATAAGAATGAACTTTTGCCATCTGCAACAACATGGATGGATCTAGAGGGTATAATGCTGAGTGAAATAAGTCAGTCAGAGAAAGACAAATACCATATGGTTTCACACATATGTGGAATTTACGAAATAATACAAATGGACAAAGGAAAAAAGAAAGACAAACCAAGAAACAGACTCTTATAGAGAACAAACTGATAGTTACCAGTTTGCTGGGGAGTGGGGTAGGAAGAGGGGTGAAATAGGTGATGGGGATTGAATCACTATATTGTACACCTGAAACTAATAAAACACTCCATGTTAAGTATACTGAAATTTAGATAGATAGATACATAGATAGATACATACACACGTACATACAGAGATGTTGGAAGAGAAATGCGAGGAAATCATCTAAAAAGTAGTACAGACAGACACAAATGTGGAAAATAAGAGAGAAAATATAAAGACCTAGGACATTTAGCCTCCAGCTAACACAGAATTTCAGAAAGAAAAATACGCAGACAATAAAAAAGATGCATTAGCTATCAAATAAATAATACAAGACAGGTTTCCAGAATTGAGGTAGCAGAGTTTCTAGATTAAAAAGTCCTACTGAGGGCCCAGCTCACTGAAAACACATAAACTTGACAATGTGTATCAATGAATTTTCAGAATACTAGAGGTAAACAGAGGATCCTAAAAGTTTATAAGAGGAAAAAGAATCCATGCACAGGCTCTAGAATGAGAATGGCACCGTACTTGTCTAAAGCAAAATGAAGGGCTTTAAAAAAAAAAAAAAAAGCAATGGCTTCAAATTTCAGAAGTAAGAGATTTCCAGCCTAGAGTTACAAATGCAGCCAGACTACAAATCAAGCATGATGGCAGAATGAAGGCATTTTTTTTAGAAATACACAGTCTCAAAACATGTTTGCTCTCACACAGTATTTCTTAGAAAACTACTGAAAGGTATACTTTATGAAAATAAGGGAATAAACCAAAAATAAGACAACATGAAATAATGATAAAGAGGGGACTCCACCCAGGAGAAACGTGAGGGGATCCTCTGCACTGCAGCTGTGCATTGACCTTGACAGCAACCACTCCAGGCTGAAGGAAGAGCATCCAAGGGGGGTGCCGATAGGAACGACTTTGAGAACAAACTGGCGGACTGATGGGCTTGGCCATATTGTGGGCAATTTTACATTTCTTTTGGAAATTCTTATTTGGAATTTCTATTAATATGCATTAATCACTTAGTTCTAGAAAAATAGTATAATGAAGGAAATGTGATCACAATGCATTATATATATTCTGTAGTATACACACACGTATTGTGGGTGTGTAAATATATGTGTGTAAATGTATATTTACACATATATGCATATATACAGAGATAAAATAAGTACAAAGCACAGACTGAATCTAGATTTCATTATAATTATTTTTTTTTAAATTTTATTTATTTTATTTTATTTATTTATTTTTTAAGATTTTGTTTATTTGACAGAGAGACAGCCAGCGAGAGAGGGAACACAAGCAGGGGGAGTGGGAGAGGAAGAAGCAGGCTCATAGCGGAGGAGCCCGATGTGGGGCTCGATCCCACAACGCCGGGACCACACCCTGAGCTGAAGGCAGACGCTCAACTGCTGTGCCACCCAGGCGCCCCTAAAAATTTTATTTATTTTAGAGAGAGAGAGAGAAAGAGTGAGAGAGAGCACAAGTGCGAATGGGGGGAGGAGCAGAGGAGGAAAGAGAGGGAGAGGGAATCTCAAGCAGACATCAAGCCCAGCAGCGAGCCCCAATCCCATAACCCCAGCCAAAACCAAGAACTGGCAACCCAACCGACTAAGCCATCCAGGCACCCCACAATTATTATTTTTTAAATGATGGGGGGAGAAAGCTGAGGGTGGTTGGTATAAGAGAGTTTAACTTTTAACTCCTTCTCTTCTATAATTAGGAATTTAAAGGTTATGTCCCAGACTGAAAAATAAATATCAAAAAGGATACAAGCTTTCTATTTAGAAGAAACTAGAAGAAACAAACCAAAGAATTATAAACAATTGTCTAGAGAATAGGAATTAGTATGGCGGCTACACTTTCTTATGAAACTTTTAAGATAGAAGGTGACTTTTTTAGCCTTGTATATTTTTATTATTTTTAATAACATAAAAATGACTGGGTTATCAGATACAAAGCAAATAAAAAGCAGAAAAAGATGATATTCACATGCATGAAGAAGGCAAATATAAGGTTAAAAGTACTGTAAGGGATAAAGTAGGATGTTAGGTAGACAAAAAGTCTCCCTCCTCTTGCATATACCAAAAACATAGCATTTAAGAGTTTCGACAAAGAACAGAAGATAAACTGGGGTGCCTGGGTGGCACAGTTGGTTAAGTGTCTGACTCTCGGTTTTGGCTCAGGTCCTGATCTCAGGGTTGTGAGATGGAGCCCGCCATGGGGCTCTGTGCTCAGCAAGGGGTCTGCTTAAGTTTCTCTCTCTCTCTCCCTCTGCCCCTACCCCTCACCTGTTCTCTCTCAAATAAATAAATCTTGAAAAAAAATAGAAGATATACTAGTACATTCTCATGCTACTGAGAATCCTAGGTATTTTTTTGCTTCAAACTCAGTGGCAATCACAGTATCACGTAAAATCTTTCATTTCCAGCTCGTTGCATGTTCATCTGATAAGCTAAGTATTAAGCAATGCATAATCTTAGTGAAGAAATGCCACAACCATTTTGTAGATACAAAGGGTCTTTTTTTCATTGAAGGGGTAAACCATTCAAGTAAAAACCAGCTCTTCTGATGAGAAGGCTTCCTTCGCTACGTTTATTAGATAAAAGTTGTGAATTTCCCATCCCTACCTTCAGAACACATACGTTCTTTTTCTTAAAAAAAAAAAAAAAGGGCCTTTCTCTGCCATCAAGTCCACTGACATTTGACATTACTATTAATATGCTTAGAAATGTATTTTTGAAAAGCCCATTTCCTCTCCTTTACCTTCCACTTGATTGCTCTACTATTGTATTTTCCAATGCTGAATAATAATTGGAAATCAGCTTTATATATCCCTTGACTAAATAAACTGAGGGATAAAAAGAGGTATAAAAGCTAATAATCTTTTAAGTACAGACCAGGGCAAAAATGTCTCTCTCAAGGAAATCAGTTTAAGAATTGTTGGAAATGGTAAGTCAGAAGATAACAGGTCATCTCTGTGATGCATATAAAGTTAATCCCTGTTTAAAGGTAATTATTCTTTGTATCAGAGAGGCTAGGTGATTTTTCCAAGATGACAGAGTTTCTACGTAGGTCACAGAACTATTGTTACAATCAAGAATCAAATACATGAGGAATCTCAGGAATAAATACTACCATTCCAGTTACATTATGACCAATAATGATAAACTAGAGACTGAGAAGAAAAAAAAATAACTTTAAAAACATTAAGTGAAATAAAAGGCAGTACCTGGTATACAGTAAAGGAACAAATACTTACTGAGTGAATTTATTTATATAAAGCAAATTAAACAGATTTACATATATTGTGTGATTAGTTCAACTTTGATGTAACTTTTTTTTAAGGAAATGGAGGCATTTGGAATATGCATTGTAATTAAAATAACAAACTGCTATCACCTAACTACTTAACACTGTGATATGTTTGAGACAGGAATGTTCTTTGCCAGCCATTCCCAAAAATTTTGTAGAAGAAACAAACTGATGTTGAAAGAGTCCTGGAATACATTTACTGGGGGGAGGGGCTATATTACCAAGAAAATACATGCATCATGATCCCATCTCTATTAAAAAAATAGAATTTGAAAGTGTATACAACTACATATTAAAATGTTGCACTTATGCTTAGTTGTGGCCAGTGGGATTACAGTAACTCCTAATTTCTTCCTTTTGATCACCAATACTGCATTTTAAAATTCTTCTACAATGAGCATACATGACCTCAACACACTAGCTATGAATTTTTTAACAACTGACTTGAAGGTGTAGAATTTGAACCCAGTTCCTGGGGACCAGGTCGTCTTAACTTTTTTCACTGCTGGCTCCTGGCACTGTGCTGAGCTTTCCACATCGTCAAGCCTGTAAAGTAGGTCTCAGCTGTTCCCATTTCACAGGGAAACTGAGAAAACTGAGGGGGCCCCCTCTCATCTCTGAAAACTTCTAGTAAGCCAAAATAGTAAATTTTTTTCCAAGCAGGCAATTTTAACCACTGATACTACTGACTGTGGAAAAATACATACCCACCCCCCGCCGGAGAAAGAGAAAAGGGAAAGAAGAAAAAGTGAAACGGGCTTGACTATTAAAAGAACAGAACTTAAACCAGAGGGTGAGTTGTGCCATGTGCAAGTGGGGCTAAATGGAATTATAGTGACTCTCCCACTAATTCTCAACAGAAATTGTGCTTCAGGAAGCAGAGGAGCCCAGCAGAGAGGCTGCCTGAGCAGACCGAGGGCGAGAGACTGAAAGCCTGCAATAAACGTGACAGGAATCTTGAGAGCTCACTGGGTTGAGCCGAGGAATAGTGCATCTCTCATTTTGGCTGAGATGCTTTATGTCTAATTTCTGGATTTAATCCTAATAGTTATCCTCACGTATTTGAAGTGATAATAAGGAGAAATGCAATATTTATTTACCATATGTATCTTAATTTAATTTATGAAAATATTATCGATATGACATTGCCTTGGCAACTTAACATTCTTCACAATGGACACGCATTACCATCATTTCATTTCATTTCCTCCTGCCTTCACAATATTACCTTAGCATTGTCAGAAAGTTCTCAGGATAGCGATGCAAATCAAAGCTTCATTACAAAGCCCAGTGAAATAGCATTATTGCAAGAACATTTCATGAAAGGTAACTACTGTGCATGCTTAGGGCCTGAACTGAAATGATAAAATATAGATTTCATTTATTTTTATAACAAAACCTTATTTTAAAAAAAATAACACCTGGTCTTCCAAATCTTCACTCCTCAATTCATTTATTCAGAGGGAAAAGAACTATTTCAGAAGCAGGAGCAGAGGCTAGAAAATACAGGATATTTCTCGTCATCCACACTGACGATGCACTGAATGATTAAATATTCTCTTCCACAGCTCCCTCCACGAGACAAGAACAAAAGAGCCCTCAGGGCTGAAGACCTAGAGGGGGTAATTTCAAGAAGCAATATAGTGATACCCCAAATTTTAATAAGAATACAGGCACTCTTCCAATACCTCGCTAACCTAGCCCATCTCCTGAATTACACTATGAAATTGCCTGAAACTCTCCTTAACTTTGTTTCTGAAATCCGGTGTAGACTAATAAAATGAGGAGGGCTTTTTCATGCCTTCCACCCAGGACCCTACTTTGGTAATTCACCTTGACGTATACCAAGTGTCTCCAACAATCCAGCTTCCAAGCTGGACACCATGCAAGACTCAAAGCCAGCCGTATCATGGCCCCTTAGTGAAGGCTATGGGGAAATCAGATGCACGTAAATAACTGCATTCATGAAAAAATATTAAAATAGTCAAACTTGCAGAAGCAGAGAACAGAACAGTGGTTGCTAGTGGGTGGGGTGGGATGGGAAGAATGGGGAATGGTTGTTCGATGGGTATAAATTTACAGTTACAAAGAGGAGTAAATTCTAAAGAACACAGTGTCTGTAGTTAACAATACTGAATCGTGCCCTGAAAAACTTAAAAGTGTAGATCTCACGTTAAACATTCTCACCACAGAATTAAAAAAAAAAAAAATTTAAAAAGCAAGGAGATACAACAAATCTTTCGAAGGTGAGGTGTATATTTATTACCTTGATTGTGGTGACGGTACTATAGGTGTATGCATATGCCCAAATTCACCAAAATGTGCACTTCAAATACTTGCAACTTTCTATATACTAAATATACCTCAATAAAGCTGAAAAGAAAAAATGAATTAATACATTCCATAAATATTTACTGCTTGCCTACTATGCGGTAGGCACTATTCTAAGTGCTGGGGACATAACAAAAGAAAAAATAGAGAGTGATCCAAGTTCTAGAAGAATTTATATTATAGATAACAAACAAAATTAACTCACTTACAATGATGGATGTGGGTGAGTGTTATGGAAAAACAAAGATCAAAGGTGCCTGGGTGGCTCAGTCAGTTAAGCGTCTGCCTTTGGCACAGGTCATGATCCCAGGGTCCTGGGATCAAGTCCTGCATTGGGCTCCTTGCTGAGCAGGGAGCCTGATTCTCCTTCTGTCTATCACTCCCACTGCCTGTTCCCCCCACCCCCCATCAAATAAATAAATAAAATCTTAAAAAAACAAAACACAAAAAACACAAAGATCATAGTGCAGGGGTAGGCTGCAATTTTAAATAGTGTGGTCAGGATAGACCACTGAGAAGGTTAATTTTTGAGCAAAGGTGTGAAGGAGGTAAAATAGGTAGCTATCTAGATCTTTGGAAGAGTGAAACCATCAGGGCAAAGCCCCAAGATGGGAGCATACCAGGCATTTGTATACAACAGCAAGAGCAATGAAACCAGCACGTGGGAAAGTAAGAGGGCATGAGGTCAGAGAAGTAACAAGAGCTAGATAACAAAGGCCTTGTAATCCGCTGGGGAGGTGGGGGATGATGACCTATCACCTGCCCCAAGACGCCTATGTCCTAATTCTTGGAACCTGTGACTATGTTGCATTAGATGCCAAGGGGAAATTAAGGTAGCAGATGGAGCTAACATTGCTAAACTGTTGGCCTTAAAACAACACGACTACCCTGGATTATTTGGGTGGGTCCAATGTAATCACAGGGGACCTTTAAATGTGGCTGAGGGAGGAAAAAGAATCAGGGACAGAGTGATAAAGCATGAAAAAGACTAAATAGGCCATTGTTGGCTTTGAGGATGAAAAGGGACCAGGAGCCAAGAAATGCAGCTGACATTTATAAACTGGAAAGGCAAGAAAACAGATTCTCCCCTAGAGCTTCCAGAAAGGAACTCAGTCCTGCCAACCCCTTAATTTTAGCCCAGTAAAATTCTAAAACTATAAAGGATCAACAGAAAAATAATCTATCCATTGGAAGGAATTTGACTTTAACTTTGTGAAAACCAAAAAAAAGGAAACCTCAACAAAATGGAATTAAGAGGCCCTGAAGTGGGAGCTCTCAGGCACTACCAGCCACCACAAGAAGCAGACCTTGCATCCTCTAACAGGAAGAACCTGACTTTACATACCCTAGCAGGAGGAAGGAAGAATATCTCCTTGCCCAGCAACAGCCCCACCAATGGGAAACTGCCACACTTAGCCAATAAGAAACCATAAAAGCCCCCTCCCAGCTTTTTCATTTGTCCTATAAAAGCAATCCCCTCCCTTCTGTTCTCCAGACTTGGCTGTAGTTTGCCATAGTTTGCTTGCCCCAAATTGCAATTCTCCCCTATTCTGAATAAACTCATTTCATGCTTAAAATAGTTGGCACTTTTGTTTTTTAAGGTCAACAACTCTGAATTAACTGGGGAGCTACTGGATGACTTGAAACAGAGGAGGGATCTGATCTGACTTATATTTAAAAATTCACTCTTGTTTCAAGGTAAGAAACTATGGAACTATGGAACAGCAAGGGTGAAGGCAGGAAAGCAGGTGTTAGGTTTTCAGAGGGAGAGAGGATGGAAGCTTGAACAAGAGTCGTCGAGCTAGAGGTGGCTGGAGATAAGTAGTGGCTGGATGATTAGGATGAAGAAAAGACACTGCCCTGGGAGAGCAGGACTCAAGACTCCCTGAAAAAGGAAGTGTTTGATTTGAACCTAGAAAGACCAAATGCTTTCCTTCAGATAAAAATGTCAGTGGGGAAGAAAGCTGGATGCGGGTGAGCAGGGGAAAATTTCATATTGAACAAAGAATATTAAGGGCACAGAGCTGGAAAGTTCAGCATGGGGACCATTCAATGATGTGGTCTGCCTGAAATGTCAGAGCCAGACTGTGATTTTTTTTTTTTAAGGCTTTAGATTTTATTCTTTAAATGTAGTTTACAACCTGCAAGAGGGCAGGAACAGGACTGCTTGAGAGAAGGCCAAGTCCTTATTTATGACTTCTTTGGCTGGTAACCTAGGAACATACACTTTCACCTTATAAATGCTATCTACCTCATGACTATTGACAAGCTTTAAGGGAATTGATGGGCGTTTGGGTTTTTAAACTACTCACATGAGCAATATGAATGTTACTAGTAGCTACTTATACTAGGGGATGGAGTAAATATGTTTTTGTTTGGGGAGACTTTCTTAGTATTTCTTGGGGAATTTAATCTATAAAGGAGCACAATGAAATTTTAATATATTTCCACTTTACTCCTTCTCCATTCAATACTGTATATGAGATATTAGGGGAGAGCATCTTCCCAGTTTAGTCCTCAACTAAAAAGCTCCTCACAAAATGGGGCCACTCTCAATCATTTTATTTTACCAATGTCCATATCAGTCTAAAACAATCGTCAAACGATCTAAGGCTTGGGTGGTATCGTACAGCCTTATGGCGCTTGTCCTACCATCAGTTCTTCCTAGTAGAGCAGAAGAACACATCACACTGCCCCACAGACATTTTCATTGCTGAGTTCTGGTCAGTGGGTGAAGAGCTGAAGCAGTATGTGCCATTTCTGAGCCAGTTTTTAAGTGCCTGTGTGAGACACCCCAGAGCTATCAGCCCTGATGCACCAAGCAGGACGGCCAGTATTCCAGATGGCACTGCGACAGATGAGAGGGCCTGTCACCCTGGATGGCTGAGTGACTTCACGGAGGCTGGTGTACCACAGAGCCACTGAGACCTGCAGTGGAGTTTGTATGAAAATGAACTGTTGTATTCAGCCACTAAGATATGGGGGTTGAGCCTATTCAGACACTAATAACTATAAATCAAGAACAAAAGAAATTTAACAGGGAATCAGTATTCTTGGAAGTGGATCCCACAGTTACATAAGTACTGGATATGCTTGCAAATAAGTATTTATATATATCGCTGTAAAAAGCAATAAAGTGGAAACCACACACATATACCTATAGGACCAAAACAAAACAAAATCTAAAATAAAAAAAGGAACTTCTAATATCCCTAATGTTGTGCACAACCTAGGATGACATTTACAGTGACAGTATCATACAAAGATTCAAGAACATCAGGTATCTCAAACAATTTAGTCGGAAGTAAGAAAAAGAACATGTTTCTTACACTGTGTTAAGAAAACCAGTGTAAAAGAAAAAAAAAGTTCCTATAACAGCAAGGGATTAATATCAATAAATGTTACATATGCAATTATAAAAATGTATGTTTAATTAAATTAATAAATAAACTTAAGTAGACATTTGGCTATTTTACCTACTTCCTTAAAAGTTTTCACATCCTCGCTGGGAAAACGGCAGTCACCTTATATTTGACTATGCCATTGATCCAGGCATATATGGTACATAGTATAACAAACATGAACTTCTTAGGGAAATCTAATAAAAACCAAAACAAAGAAGCGGAAGTGACTTCTCTCACACGAGCTAGCAGCAGAAACCTTATCTCGTCCCCCAACCACTACAGCCACTCCATAAATAGCAACACGTTGTATATATGACACCCGAGCAGCTCACTCGGCATCAAGCAGAAGGCCATGGCCACAGTGAAAACATAATTTAACAAGCCTACGTAGCAAATCAAGCTGAGTGGTGCTGGTCCCATCAGGGTAGGAAAGGGCTGGTTGTGAACGCTGTCCTGCAGAGCTGCTCCGGCATGGGCGTCTGCTCCAGACAGGGATTTATATGATAATGTTTCAGTAAAAGCTTCACTAGTAGAGCAGAGCTGCCTTCCCTACTTACCCCCACAGATGCAATTTTTCTATAAAGGCAAAAGGAACAAGAGAAAAGAGAAAAGTATACTTCGACTTTAGTAGCACTTCTATTTCTCATTCATAACAATTCTGCAAACTCCCAGACTGAAAGAACTTGAAATTTATACTGCCCTTGTAGCCTATAAGTAAATAGACCGTTTTTCTGAACACTATTCTATTGAGATAAAACTTTAAAGTTTCTGTGGTCCTGAATGCATGCCAAACATTTTCCTTATCACTCTAAAAGTTCAGGTAAATGTATCATGTACCGCTTGCCTCCTAAGAAAGATTGAATTCACTGAAGTAAATTGGGTAGTTCTCAATACCACTTATCTTTATCACCTACAGTACTATTCTTCAACTGAGAGCACTCCAGTTCCAATGGTCTCCTTGTGAATATTATAGCAATTAAGGACACCACTTTAATGTATAGGGGAAGGGAGAATGATTATCGGTGGGATTGGGACTCTGGAATTAAGTTTAAACATCACAGG
The DNA here is from genome assembly GCF_024610735.1 of Ursus americanus. Classification (NCBI taxonomy): domain Eukaryota; kingdom Metazoa; phylum Chordata; class Mammalia; order Carnivora; family Ursidae; genus Ursus; species Ursus americanus. The sequence continues at coordinate 78,001,160 of NC_142127.1, read as the reverse complement.
GAAAATGTTCTCATCTCCAGTGGATGGGAAAGATTTGGTGCACTTGGCATTATTATCAGGTGAGATTGAAAAAGAACATGTTCAAAGTTCAAAACTCAGTTTTAAATAGTTTCTCTGCACATTCTATAGCAAGTTGCTGAGACTAGTAGAAAACGTTTCATGAATTAATTTCAGGAAGTATGGAACCATGGAAATTCTAAGTAAATGTTTTCAAAAATCATTCTTATGACAGTGTCATATTTTGAAATATACTTCCACTTAACAGGGCAACATCTGCCTTTCTTTTCATCCCCTTTCTTGCCTTAGTACTTTTCTAGCAATGAGGTAAATGATGATGGCAGATAATAAATGCAGAACCATCATATTTTAGGTTTGGAAAGAATCTTGCGGACCATATGGTAACCAAGAATTCTCTGTAGCACATCCGATCTATGAATGAGATACTTGTCTCTGTATGAAGGAAGATGATACTCCTTTATGCTTCCAATTACGCTCCACATTAGAGCCAAACCTCAAAACTAATGAGATTGCTACCCTGATCAAAAATTTTCCACCAAACTAGTCAGAGTTCAAGAGTAGAAATTATAGGACAGTCTCACTCAAGAGCACAGACACAAAAAGTCCTAAAGAAAATACTAACAAATTGAACCTAGCAAGATATCTATCTCTATCTCTATCTCTATCTCTATCTCTATCTCTATCTCTCCATCCATCTTTTTAAATAAGACTTTTTCCCAATTTGGAACTACCCAGGAATACAAGTTTGAACTGAATTTGAAAAGTCAATACAACTCACCATATTACTAGATTAAAGGAGAAAAACATTTAATTACCTCAAAGGATACAGAAAAAATTGTTTAGTAAAATTTGACATTCATTCATGCCAAAAACTTTTGGTAAACTCGGAATTGAAAAAACCTTCCCTAAAGTGAAAAAAAAAATCTTCCATTTATTGTTACACTTTTCTCTCTTGCATTAGTATGTCAAGACCTTCAGTACAGTGTTGAACAGAAGTGGCGATGGTGGATGTTCTTACTCGTAACCTTAGTAAGAAAATAAAAAATTAACTCAACTACTTTTCACCCTGGATTATGGTATGTATGTGTGTGTATATGTATTTGTACACATATATATGTACACCAATGTGGGATAAAAATTAAATATAAATATATATTCATATCATAAATGTGCTGTAAAGTGCTTATATACATAACATAAATCATAAATATATACATAAAAGTCAAGTAAAAATCACATGCATGTGATATTTATATTATACAATGTATGTGAACAGCAAAAACACAATCAACAGTGAAAACTGAGCAAACTCTTAAAATCATGAATAAAATCAACTGCCATCACCTCTTCTAGTCAGTAATGGAGGTCTTAGCATAGTAAGGCAGGAAAGGGTTAATGAAGTAATAAAGGAATTTGAAAGGAAGAAATAAAACAATTAGCACTCATAAATGGTATGACTGTGTGAAACCCCTAAGAGAAACTCTAGTTAAATTATAACAGTTCACATAAGTGTTCAGGAAATTTTCTGGCCTAAAAAAAAATCCAATTGAATTACATGTTCTAGCAAAAAACACAAATAAAATATCTTAATATTCTTTGCAATTGCTTCAAAAATACAGGTATTTGGAAATAAATTCAAAGAAATACAAGAACTTTGTGAAGAGACAGATCATCAACCTTTACTAAAGGGCAGTAAGGAAGATATAAAAAGATGGAGATGGAGCATTATCATTGATTTGAAGAATCAGCATTGTTGGGATGTCACCTCTCCTCAAACTCATCTATGGATTGAATTCAGTCGCAAACAAAATGCAATGGGTTTTTATTTTTGAAATGTGACAGGCCATTCTAAAATTTAAGTGGAGGAACAAAGGACCAAGGACAGTCCAGCCACTCCTGAAGAAGATGAACAACATGGGAGACCTGTCTTGACAGATATCACAAGCTATTATAAAGGCATGGTAATTAAGTATGCATAGTATTAGCATAGGAATAGATAGGATGACAAATGAAATAGTTTAGAACATCCAGAAACAGACAACAGAAATAAAAAGAAATCTGAATTTTGACAGAACCAGCTGTGCAGACAGACAGAGAAAAGACAGACTTTATAATAAATGGTATCTGACAACTGCTCATCTGTATGGGGAGAAAAATTATACCCCTATCTCACACCATATGCAAAACAATTTATTCCAGGTAAAGTAAAATTTTATACAGAAAAAATTATAAACCTTTTTACAAAACAAAGAAGAATCTCCCTATTACCTTTGAATAGGGTCAGATTTCTTAAAGAATTATTCAAACATAAAAAAAAAGGTTGAAAATTGAGAAATGAAGACAAACAAGGTGTGAAAAGACAAATCATCAAGTGTGAGAAGATTATTTCTATTTATATATAATCTACAAATGATCAGTATTCTGAATTTGTAAAGGGATTCCTACAAATCAATAAGAAAAAGTAAAAGCCCATTAGAAAAATGGATAAAAGTCTTGAACAGGAACATCACAAAAGAGTAAATCTGAATGGTCAACAATTATATTAAAATATGCTTAAGCTCGACTATAATGAAATATCTCATACCGTAAAGTTGGCAAAATTTTAAAATTTGGGAACATTAAGAATTTTTTGCACTTAGTGGTACAGAAAAAAAATTTGGTAAAAATTCCATGTGAAATAATATGTCATTATCTAATATATTTGAAAAGTGGCATGCTCTATGAATGAACATTTTTCTTCCCAGGTATATTTCCTAGATGGAACTCTTACACATGCTCCTCAGAATACATCAAGGTTTATAGTCACGGTGCATGTAAAAACCTTGAAATAACACCAGTGTCCATGAAAAGAAAACTGGACAACTACACAACATAGAAAAGAAATGGGTAACAGGTACATGTAGCAAAATGTATGCTTCTCCGGAATAACGTATCAAGAAGAAAAAGCAATTTGGAGATGGATTTTTATAGTATAGTCCCATTTATGAAGTTAAAAATCATATAAAACTAAACAATTTTAATCCTTAGGTATATAAAAATATGTGGTCAAATTACAAAGAAAAGCAAAGGAATGATGATTCAAGATAAAAATGAAATAAAGGCGATCAGCAAGGGGTACACAGGGGCTTTAAAGATAACGGTGTGTCCTTTTTTTTTTTCCCCAAATGAGGTGTTAGGTACATCGCTGTTCATCGCACTGCTACTCTTCATACCCCACATAGAGTTTTAGAAAAGTCTGTTATCTTTTAGGCTTGATCAACAAAGTGTCCTTCAATGACTTTTGGGAAAATGTCTGGCTCCTTACCTTGGCTATCTAGGCCCTTCCAGACCTGGCCTCCTTCTACTTCCCAGACATCTTTCTCTATACTTCTCCCCTCATCTCACATCCCGGATGGCAGTCACGCTCAACATTTTTCATTTTCTTGAACATACAATGATTTACAGTTTGTCTAAAATATTCTTTCCACTTCAACTAGCTCAGTCAATGCCTCACTTCCTCTGAGAAACCTTCCCCAAATCTCCCATCCTCAGCTCTCTCCTTAGGTTAAGGGAGTCTATGTTGAGTTCGCATAGTGGCCTGTGTTCACCTTATTACACTTCAATCCATTATTGCTATTATTTTGTGTGTGTGTGTGTGTGTGTGTGTGTGTGCGCGCCTGTAACAGGCTGTTTGTGTGGTGACAGCAAAGACCACTGCTATCTTGCCCATTGTTACACGTCTACTAAGTAACCCAACATCTGGAACGTAGACGGCACCTGATAAATATTCCATAATGAATCAATGAACAAACAGATGAATTAATTCCTTTTTGTAGAAGCACATTTTTTCTGTAACTGGATAGACCCAACAGTTAAAAAATTATTTGTCATAGTGAATCTGCCTCAGCCTCCCTGCCACTTCACCCACTAATCCCCTTTTTTTAAGCATAAGCGTACTTCGGCACAGCGAGATACAGGACAGGTGACTGAAGTTGGGAGGAGAACCAGCCACAGATGAAGAGTCAAGAGACCTAGATTCTGGTTTAGGGACTTCGACTTCCATGACCTCTTCTAGCCATAATTTCTTCCTATGTGGTAAAACGGAATACCGTATTTTGTTTCACAACATCATAGAATCATGCAAATGCAAACATTAATTCTGCTATTAACAACAATCATCAGGTAATTTGGTTTCAAAATCAAATCTTCCTTTGAACTATCATCCTAAAACATGGACACAGCTTTCCTGTGAATTTCTGATTTCTCTTTTATTTTTACTTAGTGAGAACTAAGTTAAGTTCAGGAGTGTGATATGAGGAACAATCTCCAAATCTGAAATTCTTGAGCAAAGTTCTTTCCTTTTTCTGTCATGTATAGTTATTTAGTTCACAATTTTTTTTTCCCTCTGAGAACATGAAGGCCCTCTTTTTCTTCATAGGGGACTTCAATATAGCCAAAAGCCAAACTTCCACTAGTAGCATGGTATGGCTTAGCATGCATGAAGTGCTAATCTGAGGTCACCTCTTGCTTGACCAGAGCTTTTTGTCCTCTTTGTATCTCTTGATCAGTATGTCTCTCTCTCTGCAACTTCTCCAGAGACCTTTCCCTTCATGTCCTCTTCCTCCTCCTGTGAGGTGATAATCCTCACTGGACTCTAGGTGTTACTCCCTCTTTTTAATTTTTTTGTCAGATTTTCTCCTATCTACTTCTTTCCCCGAACCCTGTTTTTCCTCTCCATGTTAACAATTTTTTCCTTCCAGTCTTTTCAATGTGACTTTGGGGATTCTGCTTGTCAGCTGGATGAACACAGAGGCAAATCCATGAACTCTCCAGAAAGAAGCTAATGGAATGAAAGAACCTCCCTCTATGAGGATCATAGATGATGTTTCTAACTTTTTCTGGCACGTGGTTAACATTCTTGTTGAATGAGAAACAGTGAAACAGGATTAAGATTCCAACTTGAAAAGACTGAATGAAAAGGCCTCAGTCTTGGGGCACTGAAAACCAGAAATACCAAACAAAAAAGATGAAAATATATTTAGAGGTTATCTTATTTAATTTGCTCATGCATTCATTCAGTACATATTTATTGACTGACTAGACATTGTTCCAAGGGTTAAAGATACAACAGTGAACATAATGTACAGTGCCCCAGAGTTCATGTGCCATACTTTCTAGAAAGAAGGGAAGGCATACACATGAACAGTATGTGTCACCTTTATAATCTGTGCCCCAAAACTGCAGAAAAACTATTCTTGGACAAAGGTAACATGATGAAAAATACACTTGACGCAAGCACATATTTTATCAATCAATAAGACTGTTCTGGTGATATGCTCAGAATTCAAGGGAAAATATCTTTCGAAATGATTTTATTCCCACAGAAAATATTTGTCTTTGGAATTTACATGTCACCCCAGGGCCACATATCAAAAACGTGTTTACTTGCAAATTAATTGCCTTCATTTTACTAGTAAATGCTTTTTTTTTTTTTTTCTTTTTGGCTAACTCAACTGGCTATTCCATAGTGCCTATTTCTTCGAAGTCAAAGCTGTCCTCTTGCTGTATGGAGAGGCACCTTTGGCAGTTGTGTTAACTCTTATAGTAGGACTCTAGAGTGCCATTTAATACACCAAACCAGGACTATTTAGCAACCTTACAACAGAGTCCCTGACACACCTGGGAAATTTGATTCAGCACCTGTACTATTGTTTTAGGATTCCTCCCCAAAGGACACATTTTCTCCAGGTAATGAAAAATACCTTGAAAAGACAGAGAGCTTTCAAACTTTGCGGAACTGCACTGAGGGAGATATACAACAAATGGTGGTTGAGAATCTTATCACTGGAGTTAGAATTTTGCTCCTGCATTTTATGGCAGGAAGTAAAAGGCTGGCAGAGACATGGGAGAATGCTGTCCATCAAGTGTCTGTCAAATTATCCACTGCAAAGGTCATTCCAATGACAATTATTCTTCTAGCTGCTAGCATATAGGAATTTTTGCCAGAGATGTTTTAAAATTCCACAGAACAGACTGAGAAACACTCCCCCCACCCATGAAATCTAAAAGTCACTTTAGAATGCTAATAAGAATATATAATATTAATTGCATATTTTAGAAATGTAAACTTGCTAGAGGGGAGAACTAATTGCAGGATGATTTCCTCTTACTCAGAGATAGCGATGTGAGACCCACAAAAAAGGAGGGTCACCATTCAAGAGGTTACCATACTAGTCTTTACATTTAATTTGATGTATTACAAAACTAGATTTAAGAACTCAAACGAAGGTTATCATGGTTCATACTAGATAGAGTAATGATTATTCCAAATTAATAATTGCCAATGCTGAACTAAATCACGGTTTAGGGCTGATCTGTGCTATCCATAACACTTCCTGGTTCCATTGACATGTTTTAAAGAACAATGACTCAGGGGCGCCTGGGTGGCACAGCGGTTAAGCGTCTGCCTTCCGCTCAGGGCGTGATCCCAGCGTTCTGGGATCGAGCCCCACATCGGGCTCCTCCGCTGGGAGCCTGCTTCTTCCTCTCCCACTCCCCCTGCTTGTGTTCCCTTTCTCGCTGGCTGTCTCTATCTCTGTCAAATAAATAAATAAAAATCTTTAAAAAAAAAAAAAAAAGAACACTGACTCAGACACTCCTTTTGAGATGATTATTCCCTGTGTTCTTTTGCTGACTTATATACCTGTATCCTCTGAGGTTTCCTTTAGGTCAGTAATGGCATCTGACAGGGCTTAGTGAAATAAAGGAATCCAGTAACATTAGATTTGCCAACAGAAGCCACTATCAAAGATGCAATGGGCCTGCCACATCCATGAAGGTCTCTAGCACATGGCCTGAGTCACGCCCTTTTCAATACAATTCGGCTTCTTCCCCTCCTTAAGCCTGTGTCTGTTGCTTGTCCGCCTCCAAAACTCTTCCCAGATCTTTCCCCAAATGAAACCAGCTTGGTACATGAGGCTCCACCACTCGTTTCCACTTTCTTCAAGTGGCTTTTTACGCCACATTGACATGAGAAAGACCCTCTACTACTTATGGGTTAGATGCTCACTTCGGTGTCAGGAAGACCCTTTGTCCATTTGGTCAGACTCTAGCCATGTTCATGGCAAGAATGCAAACACTGTGAAATTTCCTCCTCCTTATTTTTCTGCATAATCTTAGTGAATTGTACTTGCTCCTTTGGACTCAGTGACTTCACATGCTCTATTTCAATTAATCAATTATGAAACCTTTCCTTCCAATTCCAGAAATTCTCTCTTGCCTTATATCAAGAATGTCCACTCAACCACTTAAGCATTTGGTCTTGGTACTGAAGTTCACATAGATTCTTATTCCTCAGAAAGATGATCTTAGGAGTTAACTAATTTTGCTATTTGGGCTATAAATGATTGTCAAAGAAAGGAAAGTCAAGAAAGGTGGCAAGAGGGAGCGAAGAAAGGAGAACAGGGAATACAGGAGATTGGAAGGAAAGAGAAAAAAAAAGGAAAAGAAGGGCTGAAAGAGAGAGAGAAAACAGGAGAAAGGGAGAAGAGGGAGGGAGGAGGGAAGGAGACTAAGCCAGAGAGTCCCAACTCTGGTAGTGCACAATAGTACCACTGATTTGGGGGCAATGCCTACAGGTATTATTAGCTGTGCCAAACACGGTAGAGAAGATTTTTTTGGGTGTTGAAGCTGTGTAAGACTGTTTGCTTGAACATGCTGAAATAAGACACCATGAAGTCCTCTGAGGTGGGGGTGGAGCAAAGGTGAAGCAGTTCTTTCCCCTAATGATTAGTCCATGCCTCCTTTCCATTGTCCCTGCCAGACTTAAGCTCAGTAGTTTCACAGGGCTCTGTTTATGGTACTACACCAATAAACCCATATCTAACTGCATAACTGGGTGGAAAGGGGGATCACAGTCTGTCTGACACATGCAATACAGAAATAACCCTTCTCTTTCTAACCACAACATCTGAGTCCTCATGTAAGAGAAAAGTCCCTCCTCTAAAGTTCCAGGCCCATCCCATTTCCTGCTACTGAATTAAATACTTCCCAGAAAAAGGACAACTCACACATCCCATAACATCATCTTTTGGCTTATTTGTTACACATATTATTGTACAAATTAATAACATATTAATGTTACTCATAATAAATACAGAAAGGGAACTCATACTTCTCCAGGGGCCCTGGCTATGACTGATTTAAATTTAAAACTCCATGAAATCATCTTGCCATATCTTTTCTTGAGTATTACATGATTTTAATTCCATTCCATCCTCAACATGAAACGACAACAATTTCAGTGATAAAGTAGGAGCATTTTTACATCTGAACATACGGAAACTGTTTTAATTATTCTCAACTGACTAATGAACAGACTAAAAAATCTTGACTGTTATTAATACAGCTTAACAAAGATCTATTAATACTTGCCAGATAATGCAAGTTGAGATCTTTTTAAAAAGAAATGTATCTCATTATTGTGTTAATTTACCCATACACTGTAAATATAATAAACATTTTCTCAGATCTTGAATTTTTTAAAAATAATTTTGATGTAGATACCTTACAGATAATAAAAACACCTGAATATTTTCTCCATGCTGAATTAGCTCCACTAACTTATCGACTATATTTATTAGTTGAAGTGAATACCAGATTCTTTCATTTTTACTTTCTTTGAAAAGAAGTTTCTCCTCCCCCATATTTCATTTCCCCCTCTATCCAAACAACACACACACACACACACACACTTCTATGTATTCTTTACCAAAACCTCAGCCTGAAACTTCATGAGTTTCAATCCACAGTACAAATTCAGTTGGTCAGGACCACAGTACAGAGTTAGCAAATATATTTGCTCAAGATCTAAGAATAGGAAAAATTAGAAAAAAAGGTTTAAGAATATCCATATTATTTTAGAATATAACTACCCAATAGGGAAATTCTTATATAATGTCTAAAAATCATCAACCCCAACCACCAGTTGCACGACCAAAACAACACTGTTCCAAAAACATTTCTCAGTATCAACACTTTGACTTCAAGTTACTGTGTTATGAAAACTCGAGTACAACTTCCTATAAAATACTCAAGTTGCCATCTGCTTACACTCAATCAGGTGGAAAATGGAGGCAATTATCCAGATAATCCGAGCAAAAAAAAAAAAAAGACAAAAAACTCCCCAATTATGTGTATACCTTAGATGAAGTATTTTTAGTTTTTCTAGATTTAGATAATTACATCCATTATCCTTTTAGACATATACAATTTGAAATTCTCTCAAGTACAAACAAACAAACAAAAAGATAATCCCTATGGGGTACATTATGATTTCTAAGACTGATTAATTTTCATTAGATACAATGACGAATTCCTTTTGAGGTCTGTAGTGATTTAAACCCTGAGTAAACACACACAGTTGTTTTAATACTGAATTGTTATACATCATCGACAGACAATGATGTAGTTCTCTACCCATCTCATAAGGTTTAATTAGAGAACTTTTTGTTTGTTTGTTTTGCCATACACCTAACTAAAATCTTCGAGTTTGACCTTAAAGACTGCGAGTGATAAAGTGAGCTGGTATTGGTGGGAAATATGAACCAGCGCCTCATGATAGAGAAATACAATTCAGGTGGCAACTCCCAACACGGTACCCTGCCCCTGAACTGATGTGCTTAATGTGGGGGTTGATTTGGGGGTACTCTGCAGCTGTGCTCAGAGCTGGTCATGGGTACATCCACTCCTGAGCCTCCCAGCTCAGTCTGTGAGTTGGAGAAAAGCGATTGAGCAGTTCCTCCAAGCAGCTGACAGGTGTGGTATAAACAATCCTTTTTTAGTAATAAGTACTTAATTTTGCAAATGATTTATCTTCTACACATTAGAGTGATTTCAAGCTTCTCTAATATCTCTCACATTCCTTGCCTACTACTAGTGTCCTAATGTGCCCCTCAATTAAAATCTTATTTGAAAAACAATTCATACCATCATAATAATTCAAACCAAGCAGAAAGAAAGAAAAAATAAAATGTTCCTTTCTCCCTTGCACTATGAGGCACACCTTCCAGAAGTTACTCTTTTATGACGCTGCTGTTCTTGACTCTTTTGGTGGCTAACTGCATATATACATTCCCGTGTGTGTGTGTGTGTGTGTGTGTGTGTGTGTGTGTGTGTGTTCAGATGTAGCATCATTCGATTCCTTGCTCGGAAGGATGAGGCATTTTCCTCATTTGCGCCTCCCTTCCTCTCTGCTCTAACCACCACTCTTCTTCTCTCACTGCCTTCCAATTTTTGCTTAAATGCTACTCTGTTTAACACTGGACTCCCCATTCTCCAAAACTCCTATCACTTTCTAACATACCACAGAAATAACTCATTTATTATGTGTATTGTCTGTCTCCTTCCAGGAGGTAAACTGCGTGAGGGCAGGAAGTTGTTGTAGTTCACTGTTATAGTCCCAGCAGCTTCAAAGATACCTGGCATACAGATAAGTATTCAATAAGTACTTGGTGAATGAATGAAGTTTAAATTAATTGCCATTTTATTTTTTAAATACCTACATTTGCTTGACCTGGATGGTCCAGCCTGTACGTCTCACTACCCCACCGTAGAAGACAAGGATATTAACATGAATACACATTCTATTTTCTGTGTCTTCCAGGGTGTGTTTTGTCGCAATAGTTCAATCTCAGTGTTGTATTCTATTATATGCTACACCACAGCTGCTTTACCATTTTACCATTAACGGACGCTTGAGCTGTTTTCAGTTAGGGACTAAGAGGAACAGGGATGCTGTGTGGTATCTTTTGACAAACATCTATACTCTTTGCTGCTGAGAATTACCTGTGTTAACTAAGACTGAAATGGCAGAGTGATAGAGGTTGTGAAGGTTCACCTCTAGTAGATACTGCTGAACATTTTTCCCAAAATACTGAACTAATTTAACCTCAGGTTATTAGTGATGAGGGTTCTAGTTACTGCACGGACTCACCAATACCTGGTGTTGTCTTTTTCATTTTAGTAATCCATGTATTAGTAGTGGTCTTGTATTGAAAAAATAAATGTAAACCAACTTTTTATTTTGGACCCTAAATTTATAAAAAGTTGAAAAGATAGGAGGGTGTCTAATTTTTCCTATGTTCACATCTTACCTAACTATGGTGCATATGTCAAAACGAATGAGTTATTGACACAGGATTATTCACTAAGCTACAGGCTTCAATTGGGTTTCCCTAGTTTTCTCACTAATGTCCTTTTCTGTTTGAGAGTCAATCCAGAATACCACATCATAGTTAGACATCGAGTCTCTTCCAGTGTGGGACAGTTTCTTAGTCTTTTTGTTGTTGTTCATGACCTCGACAATTGTGAAGAGGGCTGGTCAGACACTTTGTGGAGTGCCCTCAGTTTGGGTTTGTCTAATGTTTTTCTCCAGATGAGCCTTGGGGAAGAACATCACTGAGGTGAAACACTCTGCTCATCACTTTATAGGGAATATATCAGCTGACTTCTCCCTGGTGATGGTAATCTTGATCAGCTGGTTCAGGTAGCACTGGCCAGATTTCACCTCTGCACACATTACTTTTTCCCCCCATAACCTATATACTTGGAAGTGAGTCACCAACCTCAGTTTATACTCAAGGGGGAAGGAGTATGTGTATATATTATTTGGAACTCTTCTGTAAGGAAGATTTGTTCCTCACTGCCACCATTACCACCTTTATTTATTCAATCATTTATTTGTATCCGTATGAAAACATGTATATTTACTTTATATCTCGGGTTATAAGTCAATACTTTACATTATTGTGTAATGTGTAACAAAATACATAATTTTGTTCTCCATTTTGCAATGTGGTTTTAACATGTCTTTCACGAAGATTATATGAAACTGAACCCTTTTTTATATATTTATTGGCCATGCAAATATCTATTTTATATGAAATGCCTTGTTAGACTTTTATTTTTCCCTTGAATTATCTGCTTTTCTCTTCCTTCTGGGAGTTCTTCATATTTTTGGGGCATGGCCTTTTGTCAAATATATGTATTACAAATATCTTCTCAGAGTCTACAGTTGTTTTCACTGTTTTAATGTTATCATTTAGTGGACAGAATTCTTTAACATAATCCAATTTATCTAAATTTTTCAATGGCTAGCTCTTTTTATGTCCTGAATTAAAAATAAGCCTAACTCTAAAGTAATGCATATATCCCTATATCATCTTCACAGTTTGTTTGTAGATCTAAATATAAAGGAATGGCAAAAGCAATCTGTCTTGTGCTGATTTTTGTATAAGGTGTGAGGTAGGGGTTAAGAGTATTATTATTTTCTCCATATAAATATTGAATTGACTGAGCATCATCCCTTCCCCAGTGCACAGCAGTGTCAAATCTGACATAAAACAAATGACTATTTGCTAGGGTCTGTTGTTAAAAATTTTTATCCTATGCCATTCATCTCTTCTTGAGCCAAAACCATACTGAATCAATTACTATAACTTTATAAATCTTGGAGTCTGGTAAGGTACTCCCTCCCAAGTTTTTTGTTCTTCTCTAAGGCTGTCTTGTCAATTCTACTCTAGCATCATTTTTTGAGTTGTTCCCTTACATGTCTGGTGAGCGGTGGTTGCCCACTTGTATCTCTGTATGAAGTACTCAGTTGCTTAAGAGTAACAAGGAGCTTCAGTTGTTTTAAAGCATGTTCACTGACAGGTCTCACTTTAACAGGCATAAACAGGAAGGCAGGCAGGCAGGCAGGCTGTCCACCTCCACCCCAGCCCATCCCTCAATGCCGAAAGAAAAAGACTTGACTCTAGGGCAGCCTGAAATCCGAGTCATCTATTAATCTGACTCTATTTACTTTCCATTCCCCCTTCTTCCCATTTCCAATAGTTTTAGTAATCTATCCCCCTCCCTTTATTTTTATTTACAACTGTCATTTCTATGAAAGTTTGGGAAGGAGGAGACACAAAAGAAATATATTTAATCTACTTTTTGGGAACTAAAAGCTGATGTGATTTACTGCTTTACTTCTAAAGGTGATGGAATTATAGTCAGCAAGACAGGTAATTACATAAAGGTGGGTATTAGATTTCAGTGCACGGTATATATAAATATCACCCATGCTATGGGTCAATTTAAAACAAAATAAAGAATGAGAGCTATTGTACTGAATCGTGAACACCTTGAGGATAAAAGCAATTTTAATTTCTGTTTGATATCTATATTCCAATAGAGAAGTTCTATGTGAATCATATAATCAACTGTTAACTTTAAAGCATTTTTTTATCTATACCAGCATTTTATTAAAAAAAAAAAGTCACCTCAGAGACACACAGACTGGATATTTGTGCTGGCTGGGCTCCATGTTGCTATCCAGAGCTACTTCCCAGTCCTTTAAGCCCTGTTCTGGCTGCCAACAGGCTGACTTCCATTCAGTAACTCAGTCCATCACACTGGCCACTTTCCCTCTTGCTGCCTGTTGGGTTTGGACAGTAGGAAGGACCAGCTGGAGATCAGAGGATAGGAAGAAAGGGGCATTAGGATGTTTATCCCCCACTATGTTCCCTCATCTCTGAAAGCGGCAGCATTGGGCAATCTAAGATCACAGGTTCTGGTCCTCTAAGGACTTCTCTTCTACATCTGCAGCTCTCACCAGACTGCTAAGAATTTTCTCCCCTTGCCACTTTCAGGCTTGGGATGGTAAGGGTTCTCCCAATCTTTTCAGGACTTGAGTGCCTCGCTTTCATAAATAATCCCATTATTAAATTGTCTTCAAATACACCTTTGAGATGCCATCTGTTTCCTGTTGGCACCCTGACTGATACATTGTTCTAGGTCAGCTGCATGAGTGAAACAACATTACAAATAAATTCTTCTTCCATTGTGTAAAGCTATTGTCAAACATAAACAGCGAGCACTTACCAACTGTAAAAGAAAATTCTTATGAACGATATGCTGAATCAGGGTGAGGACATGAAAGTAAATACTTGAGTTAAGATAAAAAGAATCAAATCTCTAAAAACAAGCACAAAGGTATTATATGAAAACTCAGCAGCAATTATATTATTTTAATGTCCCTGAGTATTATTTTAGCTTCAATAAATCATTTTACTGTTTATCTTGTAAGCCTGAAGAGAGGAAAAACAAATTTAATTTTATGGCTTAGGAGAAGGTATAAGATGACCACAGTCTACGTTTATGAGAAAGAGAGAACATGGTGTCATGGGTTGAAAGTGGGGAAAGGGGAGAACAAAAATCCAGACCAAAATATTATTTACATAAACACAAGGAGATTTTATAATTTTCTGCCAAATGATCAATAATAAAGTTAATGATAAAAATAATAGTGACTTAGCACTTACTACATGGCCAGCACTATTCTAAATGTTTTATATTTGTATATATATGAACACTTTTGATGCTCACAGCTCTACTCGGTCATTACTGATATTACCCATTATCTATACACACACACGTGTGTGTATATATGTATACGGATGTGTATATGTGTATAGATAATGGGTTATATATTTTATATATATATATGGAGAGAGAGAGAGAGAGAGAGAGATTTTATAGAAGAAACTGAGACATACTGAGGTTAAATAATTTGCCAAAGATCACCTAGTTTGTAAAGGACAGAGTCATATTTGACCTATGTTTGTGCTCTTAATTTCTATACTACACTTTGGTAAATATATTTACATATTGTATCATCTATATCCTTCTTCATCCTTTTTGGAAATAATGTGTTGCATACTTGTTCATTAAAATACTAGAGAAAAAACAAAGTCAAATATATTCATGTTACATTTTGCATACTGAGAACCAATTTTTAAGAAGACATGAATTATAGACAAGAATTTTGCCTAACCTCATATAACTTTTTACCTTGTAAAGACAGAACATTATCATATCAAATTTATGACAACTACCAAACAAATGCTAAACATTATTTTTAAAAATAGGGCAATAAGGCAGTCAAGGAAGTTCTTTTAAAGAAATTTATGTTTTGAGTAAGTTTTTGAGGACGGTGATAATTGGTCTGAAAAGGAGAAAATGCACAACATTCATTCTCTAAACTTCTCTAAGGAAATCTTCCAAAATGGTCAAGATGCTCCTTCCCTACACAGTCTGCAATGTAGATGAATTCACATACACGACAATCATATTTAGACAGTTTGGACATTTGAATAGAGAATGGTGTTTATGAGTAAGAACAGAGGGACTGAACATAGAACTTTAACTTTCTGTATCACATAAATAAATCAGGCTGAGATATAGCCTATAGATTGGAGAAGAAAAGATCACCCTTAGGAGTCCAGTCAGTACTTTATACGGCACTCAGTAAAAAAGCAGCAAGGAGTGGGTCACTGACATCTACCTCCAGTTTAGGGCACAATTAATTCTTCCGAACAGTGCATTTACTGAACTCACCAGGGTAGAAGTCTGGTCTCCAACTGTACTATCTAGAATTAAAAGAATACATTTGACTGGGGTGTCATTGGGAAGAAGGATGGATAGATGGATGGGTGAATAAATAAATATTCATCCATCAACCCATTAGGTCCTTGGAGACCTTCCTTGGGCAGCACGGGACACTGTTAGAGGTAACAGAAAGACTTGGGATCCTAGTTATTTCTGGTCACTTAATAGGAGATAAAACTAACAGTGCCCAAAAGAGTAAATGAAAATTGCAGAATCACATACAGACCACAAACTTGAAGTTTTATTATTTCCAGAACCTCTCTGTCAAACAAAGACCCAAATAAAAGATAATTAATCAAGCTTTGGGGAGACATCGCACATGAGTAATGACACACAGCGAAGCTTTTTGTGCACATCTAAATCTACTTATGAGGTAAGACCTTCTTTAACTATAAGGTTTCATAATTGTATGCTGTGTTATTATAACAAGAGTTGTAAATTATAAAAATGGAAACCTAACCAAGTTAAGAGATTCACCCAGTAATTTATTTTAAGTCAACTAGATTGCAAGCTGCTTGGGAATGAGTTCATGGCTTGTGCTATTTTATATTCCTCTGGTAGCCTAGCATACTACTTCTCATCTATTGAGCCAGCACTAAATAATTATTGATCACCTGAAGTCAGTGACAGGCACGCCACCATCTTCTGTAGCAATGACATCAGATAGACTGACTGATTTCCATAACTACATTCTTAAGCCCAATCATCGGAAAAGAGCAGATGTTAGCCATGCAAAGGCTGAGTTCTCTGCCATGAGGGCAGTTAATTGTAACACCCAACTAAAGTCGTGAGGTCAAAGGACATTATTCCTGAACTGTGACTAAAATACAAAGTTTGCCTCATGCGTTTGGGTCTCTGGGGCAGAGAGTCTATTTGTTTTAAAAACATAAGGAGAGTTTAATTGATCATCACAATTCGGCAGAACCAGATGACACAAAGCCATTCCCCGTCCTGCTATCCATGTCATTTCTCAGAATAAATAATGCAAAAAGATATGGACAGGCCATTCTTATCAACAGTTTCAAGAAACATGGACATTGAGGTAATGGCTTCTTTTAACTAATATTATCTTAAAACACCAACTATAAGAGCTATGATTTTAAATAGGTTGTGGTAGGTAGAAGCCTTCTAACTTATTTTCCTTGATCATGCCATATTCCACACACATGCATTAAGTAATCCTAGCCAAGCCTTCCAAATAAACGAAAAGAAAATAGGCAAGATGTCCCACATAATTTCTTTTAATTTTACACACAGGAAAAAAAAAAGTCCCAAATTTCTTCCATCTGTAAAGGAATTTGAAGATTTTAATAGAGTCTCATATTTACATAGAACAGTAATCAAGATTTTTCTGGTATTTTTAGAGGGTTACCTGTGTTTTCTGATAGTTATCAAGATTTTCCCATGAAGTCCATGAATAAACAGAATGGGCACCATTTTCTGTGTACCATATGATAGATGCATTGTTTCAATGATAAATTGACAGACTGTGGTGGTGGAATCTAGGAAGTTGTCTTCTTTTATCTGGCAAACATTTTAAAAAGGGTAAACACAAGAGAGATAGCTTTCTTATGGCAATTGCTAAGCAAAGGCTGTCACCTTTCCTTATCACCTTGGGATGTGAGAATGAAGAGATCAAGCTGTTTCAGTATTTCTTACTTTCATTTAGCCAAATCAAGATCTTAGCAAAATTTCCAAATAGGTATAGTGCAAGGAACTAACCAAATATGTGTATATTGGGGCATAATTTATCATATGGCTTTATCAGATAAAGCAAATGAGAAAATCCTGAGCCAGTCATAAAAGCGTGTCCAACTCTGAGTGACTTGTCCTTAAGATGGATCTTCTGTAAATAATTAAATTAGTCCCCCAGATGGGTAGAAGGGAGGGGGGGATCTTGTCTACGGGCATGGGCATACACACACACACACACACACACACACACACACACACACACAAAACACACACAAATCCTAAGGGCTAAACCTTATATTTAAGTTGTTAGTATAAATGAGGCTTTACCACATACTGAATTGTTAGCAAGATTCCTGAATTTCACACTGCAAAAGAAAATCAGCATGATTATCATAAATAATTTGGTTAGGTGTGATTAGAAATTTATGAGAACTGTAATCTACGGTCACAAAGACTTATATATTTAAAAATCTGAGTCCTATTGTTAAGAATGTTTAATACAGATGCGTAATTTGAAAGCATTTTGAAAAAGGCATGTGAAACCCTAGAAGGCTGTGAAAAGCAGAACCTCTATCCAGAGAATGGAGGACCATTCTGTCTGGTGCTGTTTGGCTGTCTCAGAAAAGAGGGGTGGGGAACTGTTTATAAGAAAGGAAGACAGGGGTTGTAATGGCAGGTGGGAAGGGAGTAAGAAGAGACTATGGGTATGTATGTGTGTGTATGTGTGTGTTGGAGTGTTGGGGGGGTGGTTGTCCCCTTCTTTTAGTAAAAGAACAAACTGCAAATGATTTTATCAGTGGCCCAAGGAACTATAAAAAGTTGAATATGACAGTATGACTGAAAATATTTTCACCACTCAGGGAGTAGGCCTTTGCAAACATGGCCTCACTGGACTTACTATTAAAAGCAGTGTGCAAAAGAGGCCTGAAAACCCAGGGGTCTAATATCAAGCGAGCGGTAGGAAGGTGACCTTTCATTCCGTTTGTTTACGAGCGGATCTGTAGACTGTCTCTGTGTGGGTCCAGCATCGGCAAGAGGCCAAAGGGGAGACGGTGAACTTGGCGTTTTTTTGTTTTTTGCTTTTTTTGAGGTCATATAATCAACTTAGAAATTTATAGCTGGAAAACAACAAGAGTAAAAGCTTGCTTTTTATAGACTATCCTACATTTTTGGATAAATGGCTAAATGCAAATCCCCTTTATTTATTTTTTTCCATAGAGTTCAACCACCTTAGTACCAGTTTAAGTACTAAATTTAGCCATTGAATACAGCACACGAAATTGAAGGGACAAAAGGAGAACTGAAGCAGGTAGTAAAAAAGAAAATTAAGGCAAAATATAAAGATAAACTCAATAGAAAAATGAAAATAGTTCTGTTAGGATGATGGTAATGTTTTTTCTTGTTTAATATTCTATAATTTAATAAATGATATCTCACTTAAAAGACATTTATAAGAATACAGAATATTTTCAAGCAAATCTCACTATTATTTTTATAAAATGTTATAAACTGATTGCCTGTCTATGGAGTACGCCCGTATAGACCATTCATCTGCAATTACTTAGAAAAGGTAATGCCAAGCATGCTGGAAAGTTCTTATTTGAACTATTACCCACATCTGTACTTCACGAACACAAACAAAAATGACTCCTGTGTGGTAATTACCTTCTAACATTTGTTCAGGAGTTGCTTGTCTTTAGGAATTGATTTTATTTTTTCATTCAACGAAGTACCTCTGGCCCTTTCCGGAGTATTAAAACATTTTTAAATATTCAATATATAATCTGACTCCCCCAACCCCCAGCCACTTTCACCTACTGTGAAAAAAAACTAAAATAAAAACCAAAACATCAGGAAAAGAAGAATGATGCCAGAAATGGGTTAGAAACGCCGTGACCTCCTTCGTCCCGATTTAGTCACTGTCGTACCAGAAAGCATGCACACACTTTGTTGACTCTGTGGCTGTGACTGATTGATGATGGCCTGGCAAGGTTACCATAGCTAATTACAACATCATTCATCTAAGCCTGCATGGGAAGAAAATACCCGGCTCGCAGGGAAGAGAAAAGTCAAGAAAGGAAAGCTATTCTATAGCTGTTAACTTTTGAATAATCAGCCCCAACAAGAAACAAATAAGATGAAACTCAATGACCAAATTATGACTTATGGATTCATCCAAGCAAATGACCTCAGTTGCCTGGTAATTTCAACTCTGGTTTCACAGCCCACAGCGGAGAGCTTCCAGCAACGAGGAACCCGCACATGCTCGTGCGCTTTGTGGTCAGAATTCAAAGGCTCCGGCAGAAGCCCGGCCCAGCCCTGAGCTTTCGTTCTGCTATGTGTGTGGTGTGACTGTGTTTGTCTAGGGTCAGATGCCAATACTTAAACTCACATTATGGGCACAGCAGCTACTTACACATTGCAGCCTAATTAAAGGAATAAACTTCCCCTTCTTTATTTTTTCCTGAAGATCAGAGCCATAAAGGGATTTGGTTTCCTTAAAAATTCAGACAAATGTTCCCATATGTTTCCCTTATGCAGTAAATTAGTCAAAATCAGATAGAAAACGGTCACAATTTCCAACACTCATCTACGGCTATATAATTTTTTTTTCCCTGAGAACTACTGAAAATAAAGACAGGGGAACTCAGTGTTTTGAAAAATAATTATATTACAACAAACACACAATCATAATTTCCATTTCAGTTTTGAAGCACAAACACACATGGAAACAATAAAGCATCGGAGGCACCTTTCAGCTTTCAAGTCTCAGAAACAAGAATCACTTTCAAATAGAAAGTAAGCTCATCTTCAAAGTTTAACACACGAGACGGGAATAAAGCTAACGCTATTTCAACTCCAAACTTTAATCAGATTGCTTTATATCTGGGTAACACAGATCACAAGACTGGTAACAACCAAGTCCCCAACACGTTTTATCCTGGCACACTGTTTAAATTACATTGCTAAAATAAGTATAACTAAAGAAAATATTTTCTCACGTAAGCTTGAACCCAAAATAGCAAGTTTCCGTCAAGAAGTACTGAAAAACATTATCAAAAGATCCAAAATAAAACTACTAATGAACTGGGGCCATGGGACAGAAATTGGCAGGCACGTGGAGTTGGATTCAAATTCAGTGTGGTATGAATGAAACTCTCCTAAGACAACCACAGCTCATCAGGACAAGCAAGGTGTATTTTACAGATGAGAAAACTGTGGGGCAAGGACACATGGTAATGACACATCACGAAGTGACCCGGATGGTCTCAACTCAAACATTCACTTCTATGGAAATGACAGATGGGTCCTGGTTTATTGTTTGTTTGGAAAGATGGGGCCCTGATGTAGATTAAATGATTTACCTGGGCGCACAGCTAGATAAATACTGTAGGGTCTGGGACCAGCTCCACACCACTGGTTCTCAAGGGACAAGGATGGGCCAAGCTTGGGGCCACGATCTCATGACATCTTCTGCGAACAGAGGGTGAGCTACCACAGATTTAAAGGCAGCAAAGGAACTACTGACAAGAAGGCTAAAAGACCCTCACTCTTCCAAATTTCAAAGTAATTGTCCTAATTTGTCTGATGTACAGAAGGCCCCATGGACAGATACTTGAAATGTCAAAAAGAGTACAACAGCATCCGCAATATAGGAAACAAACAAACAAAAAAACAAAAAACCCACCTCTGTATCTCATTAGCACGTTGGTTTGGGTGCACTTTCCCCCCCAAACACATACACATGCATGCATGCAGTTGTGTGCAAAACTACAGGAGATGAGACAGAAGCAAATTCTTTTTTTTTTTTTTTTAAACTTATGGAAGGATTTAAAAGAAATTTTCTCCATCTAATTTTCTGGTCTTTATTCCCTTATTAGCTTTTGACTTACAGCTATTCATAGTATCTATTTATTAATTTACACTCTATCTCAATTCTAAAAGGATATGAGGTGGTATTTTATCACATACACTATTCAAAGACACGGTAATTGAAATCTACAATTAATCCCAAAACTGTCATGTAGTTGAAAGAGCCCTGTATTAGAAGCCAACAGACACAGGGTCCAACTCTAGTTCTTTACCTAACAACCAGTTATTTGACATCAGAGCACACATTTGCTTATTTGTAAAATAATGTTAATTGTCTAGAGAACTGCTAATTATGAAGTTCTATGGAAATGTCTAATTCCAGGCCAGCATTTTACAAAAGCTGTTCTCAGGGGCACTAAGAATTCTTTTGAGTGGAAGTGGGTTTCTTCACTGTAGGACTTCTAAAAGGCATTAGGATTCCCTGTTGTCTACTCAAGAGCCTTCTGCATCCCTTTCTTCCCTGCCAGCATAACCAATCCCATCCATAGAAAGAGTGAACATGAATAAATTAGGAGAGCGTCTAGAACTTAAATGCTCAATAAATGTCATTTGTCATTAACTACAATCACATAATTGTTGAAATGCCAAAACATGTTCAGAAGTACCATAGGGCCCCAAAGAAGACTTGGAAAATCCCTGAACTGGGTGACTTTAAAGTCCAAGTGGACTCTGTGCATATCATTCTTTGTGTTCTACCTAGCGTTTGTTTTACCACGTCTCTTCTTTTAAATAGATTTTTAGGTTAGCAATCTCTAGGCCATACAGTAGGAAGAACTGGCCAATTTCAGAAAAGAATCTTAAAGTGTTAGCCCAAACTAGCAAATATTTCTGCATCAGGACTTAGTCATTTAGCATGACATTAGAAAATCCATTGGGGGGGGGGGGCTGGCACCTGGGTGGCTCAGTCTGTTAAGCACCTGACTTTGGCTCAGGTCATGATCTCAGGGTCCTGGGATCCAGCCCCTCATCGTCGGGCTCCCTGTTGAGCAGAGAGTCTGCTTCTCTCTCTCCTGCCCCTCCCCCAAATCGTGTGTGCAGACGAGTGTGTGCGTGCACTCTCTCTCTCTCTCTCAAATAAATAAAATCTTTTAAAAAAGAAAGAAAAAGAAAATCCATTGGGAAAATAAATGGTAAGAAATAATTTAGATGAATGAAGATGGAATTATGTAGATGTCCAATTAATTTGAAACTCCTCCTATAAAAAAAAATATATACCCTATTAGCTTATAGGGTATATGGCTGAACCCTTTTAGGTCAGTAGATTTCTTCAATTCATCTTTGTAACTCATCATCGCTGAATGAAGTATTGTGAAATTTATTTATTGTATACCTATTGTACTATCTTGAAGATGTGCACAAGGCTTTACAAACATGGTCCTATTTGAGCTTGAATTTAAAAGGTGTATAAAATTCCACAAAGTAGAAAAGAGGCAAAGGGAGGGTCAAGGTGGAGAGGATAGTACTTCTACAAACACGGAGACCTGAAAGACAGCAGATCTGGGGAATGGCAAGTGGTTCGTGGCGCCTGCAGGTTAACCCAACTGTGAAAGTGTGGCCAGTAATAAAGGTGGGCAGAGAGGGTGTAGGTAGGTCACGAAGAGCCCGTAAATGTGAACTTCTGGCATATTCTGTGCATAAGTATTTCATCTTGAAAGAAAAAGAAGAGGGGCCAATCTCTGTATGCATACAGGGAACGTTGTTGGCTTTTAACAGAACACCATTAATTATCATCTTGTGTTGGACAATGGTATAAAAATTATACTGAATATCGAGCATATTTTTATTTCAGATACCAATAAAATACAAATTTTTGGTGATTAATACAATCTAATCATAAGAATGTGTTGATTCCTATTATGTTAAATGGTATCTTGGTAAGAGAGAGAAGCATGTGAGCTGATAATGATTGAATTCCCCATCTTCTTGAACAGGTCTCAAGAATTTGAAAATCCGTGAGAATAAGCCCTGTGTCTGCTATGCCAGTCTACGCAAATGAGCCCCACGAGAAGCAGAACCAGTTCCAATGGCCTCTGGGAGCTGAGTGGGGAGTTGAGGTGAAGAGCTGGGGCTCTGGTGTTTGGCATTTTATACGCACCCTGTTGTGGTGATCACGGGAACACAAATGCTACTCCCCCTCTTGTCACCCACCCCCCTTCATCTAAGCAGGATCTCAGAGTGGGCCTGACAGCACGACCAGGTCACATTCCCGCAGCAGCCATGATCATTGCCTCTGCTGCCAGGCATATCCCTCCATCCCGAGGTGACACCTGCTCCATCTACGACCACATCCTGTCCAGAAGGCAACAAAAGGAAAGGAAAACAGAATAGGCAGACCCCTAAGCAGCCTGCGTGGCTTTTTTCTTTAATTTCTCTGAGAAACTTGATAAATGTTTTCTCTTCTTTGCTTTTAAAGTTCCAGAAATGAAAAGTACTCAATGTGCTGGACCCGTGAGGTCAGATAAGGAATGATTTTTTTCATCATTCATCCCTGCCCAAATTCCTCCAGCGAATTCTGAGGAACCATCTGCATCGGTCTGCTAATGGGTTTGGACATGGCTCTCTGCGCACTAGGAAGCCACTGGAAGTTGTTACGCAGGGAGTGATATAATCAGATTTGTGATTTAGAAAGGCAGCGCTGGAGAAGCAGACCCTGGGAAGAGAGGGGTCAGCTTGAGGCCTCTGCGATGGTCTGATGGATGACAAAGCTTGTCCTGCTCCAATGGTCACGTGCATGAAGGCGGAAGGAAGTGAGGCTGGCTGGCAGGACAGGGGAGGAAGCGGAGGTGATGCCAAGGCTTCAGACCCCATGGCAGGAAGGCAACACTGACCACCCAGCAAGGAAGGTTAGCTAATCTCATCATCTCATCCACAGTACTATGTGAAATGGATTTGAAGCCGGGGAGTTAAGCACTTTCAGGGTTTAGATATATATTCACAAAATACACCCCTGAAAAAGTATATCTACTTATTCTTTTACTACTAGCATAGGAGAGGCAGCACAGAAAAATGGTTCCTGACACTGGGGCCAGAAAGAGTCCAAATCCTGGCTTTGCCATCTCATCGCTATGTGATTTTGGATAAATTACTTAAGTACCATGTGCCTGTGTCCTCACCTCTTAAATGAGGGGAATAACAGAACCCAGCTAAGTATCACGAGGCTTAAATGAGTTGTCATGGGGGCACCTGGGTGGCTCAGTCAGTTAAACGTCTGCCTTTGGCTCACGTCATGATCCTGGGGTCCTGGGATCAGCCCTGCATCAGGCTCTCTCCTCAGTGGGCAGCCTGCTTCTCCCTCTGCCCCTTCCCCCCACTCATGCTCACGCACGCATGCTCTCTCTCTGAAACAAATAAAATCTTTAAAAAAAAAAATCCTTAAAAAAATGAGTTGTCATGAGCAAAGGATTTAGAACACTTGGTACACTGCTTTGAGCTCAGTGCCTGGCAAGAAGTCCCCACTTAATAAAGAGTCTATCTCTCATTTTCACCAAAAATTAGTACTAAAGAAGTAGAAAATTCACTTTCAAAGAAAAAGAACCTCAGCTTACTTTTCTTCCTGATTTCAACATTGTATTTCTCAGGTGGTTCAAAAAAGAAGCTGAGAAAGCTTAAGAAAGATAAACATTTTTTTTCCCTGAGAAAGACCCTAAGAGAAGGCAGAAACAAGTTCCCCAGCACAGGGTACTCTAAGGTTCAGCCTTCTGAAGACCACACAGTGCTTGCTTATAAATAGAATATTAGAACAAGCAAGAGCAATTTTCTCCTTTCGTCTTCCCTTATTGCCTAATTTCCCTCCCACACCATTTGCATAATGGATAAAAAGGCATCCATTATGCAAATGAATGATAGGGCGGTGAGGTTGCTGCAGCCACAAACCTCGGCTGTGGATGGAGCGAAGCTGCCACGGAGCCCTGGGCTGTCCACATTCCAGAACACCGCGTCACTAGCTGGGTTTCCAAAGCATAGAGGAGCAGCATGAAGATGAGAGGTCATAAATTTCCACTTGGTTTATTATAAAAGCGGCACCACAGATGCTTTCCAGAAAATCAGTACCAAATAGGGATATTCAGTATTGTGGTAGGTAAATTAAACTTTCCAGTAAACATTTTGTTCCAGATGGGAAACACTAGTACTCTGCAGGACTTCTGTGATTTTAAACATATACTTTGCTTTGCAAGGGAAAGATTCCCCATGCAGGGTAGTAAAAGCCTCTGTTCTTCTACTTGGAGAGTTAACCTATACAACAGGTGCTCAGAGCAGTCTCAAAACAGATGCATACACTCGACAGGAATGAAATTTGTTCTAAGTACCAAAATGTTAGCGGATTTTCAAAAGCTTCATGCTGTTATACTGACCTAAATTTATCTCTAAGAGGTATCACCAAAAACTGACGCTGCTCTTGGAGATGGAAATTCACTGAAACTTCGGAAGAATGTTTCGTTTTCTCCCAATGCCTTCAAAACAAAAATGAAGAATTCTGAACAAAATTACTGGGTGGGTTGTTCTTGTTTGAATAAACCAATAGGACAGAATTAAGAGACTAACTTCGAAATGTTTTCCCCAAAGTCTGAGACACATAGTTTGAGGAGAAAAAGAAGGTGGCTGAAACAGAAAGTGACCTTTATTCCTAGTCTGAATTCCTTGATAACCGTTAGCTTTTGCCAAATGACACTTTTCAGAGACTGTTTGTTAAGTGATCCTCACAGGCTACAGATGAACCCCATCACTTACAGACCAGCCTGTCCTGTCGGATAATTCAAGAACACGCAATTCAGATCCACCCGCCGTTCAAGAAAAAAACCGCATCCCCTTGTCTGAGCGTCCCGCAGCTACAGAGAGCTATGTAAAAATAATCTAAAGAAAAGACAAACCAGATTTTTAAAGAAAGATACTAAAACGATAAGTTATAATCAGCAAGATGATGTATTTCAACCAGGCGAAGAACATACCAGTGAAAATACACATACCTAATTTCAGAGCAGAAGGGGTTACTTCAATTTCCCCACCAACTGGTTTAAATGCAGCCAACTGGGCAGCCACTTCCGTCTCAAAGGCATCTGGGCTCTGCCGACCTGCAGGGTTTCCAGTGGGGCTCTCAATCTTGTGGAGTGGTTCTTGTTCATCAAACACAGCAATCAGCTACAAACAATCCAACAACACTAATTACTTTGAATGGCATGCACGTCACACGGCCCTGCGTCCAGCTGATGGTGATCGCTCTTTGATTTTAAAGAAAATGGCCTCTGAAAACCTGTAACTTGAATGTTTCTGTACCACAACTCTCAATTCAATATTATGTCCAAAGGTATGGTGGCAGGACTTCATTAATGGTTTGTCTGTTCTTGAAATAAAGAATCTATTTTGGCTAACTCTCTTGAAGGAAGAAGACAGCTGCCCCTCCCCTCACCACCTTTCCCAACATGCCGAAAAGGACTTCAGTATTTTTTTGAGAGAGTTTCCGGAAATATAAGTTGAAGATGCAAAAGCTGAACAATAGAACCACATGGTTAAAAGAGGACATTCCCGACTCAGAGAGCTAAGATATTGTAAAATCCATAACAACGGCTGTCCTTTTAGACACAATCACAACAAATACATGTGCATATTTCCATATGTGTTCACTTTGTGCACACAGATATCCCTTTTTATTCAACCCTTTAATTTTGTTCTTTTCATTCATGACGCTATGTTGACTGGTTTAAGTCCAATGAACATCAAGTCCAATGAGACTACACATCAGCACTTTTAACCAAATTATTCCCCTTTTCATCTCAGTTTTGTTTCGTACGAGAACTGCTCTTGTCATTAATATAAAAACATTTAATTGTCCATTTCCAAGTCATTTTTCATAAAGGGCAAGATGTAATAAAATATTCATTGCATAGGCACTGCTGTACGAACAGTGAGGACAGTCCTGCTGAAACTGTCCTCTTGGCCGGCAGACAGTGCCACCACAGAGCGACTTCACACGCTCCTCATCGGGTGATGTGGAAAAGTCCAAATGTGCATGTAGTTGGCAGCGAGGGGAGCCTACTGTCAGCCCGATAAAGGACAGTGTGCACAAACCTGAAACCTGCTGGTAAAGCCTTAGATATTTTTCATTCATTAAGTAAAACAAACCTACTTATGATTCAGACATTTATTCAGGAAAGGCACTCAAAGGCCCATTCATAGGGGAACCTTGTTAGCAATAGTATTAATAACACAAATGCAGGAGTAATCAATCAAAACATCATAAATTCCAAGTTCAGTCTTTCAAAAGAAATGAATACAATTAGGGATATGCAAATTGTCTATTCAAAAATAATTTTCATAATTGACTACTCATTTCCAGTATGGAGACTTCTTTAATTGGAAAATCCAACAATCCTCTTACCACAGGAAAGAAATGCTACTCCCAAGGCATTATTTTTAATTCTTGAAATTGAGCACATACATTTTCTATTTTTAATTGGCAGCACTGATGAAATGATTTGAGAGAAGACTTAAATAGATTAATAATGAAAGATTATTCTGGTATAAAAGTAATCAGTAGATCTGTATCTTTCTAATCATCTGGTCAGAGTGAAGAGTTTAACACTTTAAATCTTGAAAAG
The DNA here is from genome assembly GCF_024610735.1 of Ursus americanus. Classification (NCBI taxonomy): domain Eukaryota; kingdom Metazoa; phylum Chordata; class Mammalia; order Carnivora; family Ursidae; genus Ursus; species Ursus americanus. The sequence goes on along the minus strand of NC_142127.1, from coordinate 77,973,513 downwards.
GAAAATAAAATCAATTTTTAAAATGTGCTGCAGTGTTATTTTTATCACTATTTTTGTGACATAATTATAATTTCAGTTTTGCATATTGGTGAATTCTAACACATCTTAGTAACATTTATTTTAATTGCCAATTGGCTAGGCAAAGTGGTTTATTATACTGGTTTTATGAACACTTTTGTGTAAATTAAAACTAGTACCTTACTTTTTCCTCTTGCTACATCCTTTTTTTTTTTTTTTTAAGACTTTATTTATTTGACAGAGAGAGAGACAGCAAGAGAGGGAATACCAGCAGGGGGAGTGGGAGAGGGAGAAGCAGGCTTCCCACTGAGCAGGGAGCCCGATGCGGGGCTTGATCCCAGGGCCCTGGGATTATGACCCAGGCCAAAGGCAGATGCTTAATGACTGAGCCACCCAGGCACCCCTCCTCTTGCTACATCCTTAACTGCTAGTATATGTACTGTGCCTTAAATACTGGGGAAAAGAGAAAAAAAAATAGAATATCAATCTAGAGCATAATACAGAATCTTAAAACTGAAAACTCATAAATCATTACCTATGTTTATTATATAACCCTTCCTCCTGAAGATACTTTACTGTTTTCCATACTATCATATCCACACAAATGTATAGCATATGTAATAACAATGGTACACCTACTTGAGAGAACACAACAGTTCAGAGATTTTGTTTCCCAAAGGGATAGACTAAATAGTAATTGGTATGAGAATCTAGTCTATTTAATTTCCCACCCAGGGTTTCAGACCACACTATGACTGTTTTCCAAAAAGAAACTGTAAAAAGATAGGCTATGTTGTCAAGCATACGTGGTTTGTCCATTAGGATGTTATGTCCTAAAGAATACAATAGACACAGAAAAGGCAATGCATGACTCTTCACAAAGATGATGATAAGAAGAACTGGAGCAGCCCCAAATCTCACAGTCTGTCTCCCAACCCCATGACTGACAGGAATTATTTCCAGAGAGTCTACTCTGGATGTACAGATGAAGGAAGGAAGGAAGGAAGGAAGGAAGGAAGGAAGGAAGGAAGGAAGGAAGGGGAAGAAAGAATGAACAAATGAATGCATGCATGAATGCATGAATGAGTCTCTATTCCTGGAAAGAAGAGCTTCACTTCCTGAATCTGTGGTGCCCAAACGGAGTCATTGGCCCCATCGGCAGTGGCTGCGAAGCGACTACCCATGCACTCTTCATCTCAACATCCACAAGACGCACAGAACTTACACTCGCTTCAACATCGACAATTTATTTAAACTGTGCACATTGCAGGTGCTTATTAGCTAGATTACTTGACTCAACAGGACATGTACACTACTGGGTAACAGAGTTCCCAGGAGACAGTGTGACAGAGATGCATTAATTAACATAAGCCACTGTTCTAGTCCCTCAACAGAAGGCATGCTGATTTCCAAAGTGTCCAGTGCAGGAAAATGGCCTCTCTTCCCTGACCTTAAACCCATTAAAAATTACCTTTCCCACAGAGATGAGATGGGCATGGAAGAAGGAATTCTATTTAAAGTTTTCCGTTGTTAAGGTTTCACCTAGACTAAACTTCTAAGGCGTGCGGAAGATTTTTCACTGACATCGCAGGGACTGTGGTAACCTAAACGCTACGCAAAATGCAAACAGGCAATATTTCATTTGGATGCCTTCCTCTTCCGCTGCCTTATCCATCTTCTGGTGACCCTTCTGCTCTCCTCCTGTAATGTTGGTATTCTCATGTCACCCAGCACAACACCGACATTTCCCAAAGACCCCATAATCCAAGATTTTTTCACAAAGCCATTATTCCCAATCAAAACTTCTGTCTGCACAGATCTCTGTCAGTATTTTGGCATCTTATCCCCAGAGAGACACAGGAAGGTTAGTCCACGAATACGCTATTCTCTCTCCCACTCAAAACAAAAATAGAAACAAACAACAAAAAAGGCTTTAACAACCTTCTCAGACCCTTACAGATACCATACTCATTTCTCAACTTTCCTTGAGAGCAAAATCTGAAAGAGCTGTCCACACAGCAATTTCCAGGCTCTCTCCTCCCATTCTTAGCTGCGACCACACTAGTCAGGCTCTCTCCGCTCCCCTCCATGGAAACTGTTCTTACCAAGGTCAAAACCAGTCTTCAGGTAGCTGCATCCCGAGCCGCTCCTCAGGCTTGATTTGAGGACACAATCACTACCTCTTCCTTCAATTATTTTCCTCACTTGCCTTCCCCGACATCTTCAGCTCCCCGGGCCCTCCATTACATTTCCTTTTACTTATCCTCCTCGTCTCTAAAAATGTGAAATATGTCTAAAATTTTTTTGGACACCTCGCTTGTCTCATGGTATAGATTTAAGTATATGCTGATAAATTCCAACCTCAAATCTTCAACCCAGAGCTGCTTCTTGAACTCCAGGATCATATGATCCACTGTCTAACGTAACATTATCAAAAACTGAAAAACTGACCTTCCAAAGTTCTTTCCATAATCTTTTTACATCCCAATTAACGGCAATCCATTCTTCCAATTGCTCAGGATAAAAACCTTCTATTAATCCTTGATGCCTTTTCCCCTCCCTTCCTCCCTCTGTCTCTCACACACCACACTCACATCCAGTTTGTCAACAAATCTCGAAATATAGTCAGAGTTTAACAGCTTCTCACTCCTCCACTCTCACCGCTTTGGACCCCGCCCCCAGTCTCTCCAATGGATTATGGCAACAATTTCCTTTCTGGTCTCATTGTTTCTATCCGTGCTCCCTTTCAATCCGTTCTCAACACAGCGGCCGGAGTGACCCTACTAAAACGCAAGACAGGTCATGTCTCTCCTCTCATCAGTCGCCTTCCCACGTCACTTAAAGTGAAGCTCAAGTCCTTCCAATGGACTATCTGGTCGTGGGCTCCCCGTGACATTTCTGACCTCACGTTCTGAGTATGTTCTCCCCTGTTCTCAGGATTCTGTCCGGCTATGATTTCTTCTTCTTTGTCCCTGACTCAGTGTCTTTGCATTTGCTGTCCCCTCTGCCTTCAGTGGTCTTCCCCCAGACACCTGCATGGTTTGTTTCTCTATCCTTCCGATCTTTACTCTCAAATGCCACCTCTAACTGTGTTTCAACATCACCACCACCTCCTGTCTTCCCTTCCTTTTTCTTTGTAGCATTTATCACCGTCTCAATGTTGCATCTTTTATTGTTTGTCTTAGTTATTGCCTGTCTTCTCACTGTACTAGAATATAAGCTCCAAGAAACAGTGCTTTTTGTCTTTTTTGTTGTATCCCCATCGCCTAGAATGGTGAGTATACATAGTAGGCACTGAACATATATTTGTTGGAATAAAATGAGTAAAATGAGGCAAGAACAGATACTAACAACTAAGATAGCAATAGCATAAAATACACCTGGAGTTTTTCCTGTGTTTTTAGAATAAACATTCAAATTATTATTATTTTATTTAGAAGTGAATGTGTATAAACCACCAATACATACTCATAAGAGCCTCCAAGTTCATCATTATTGCTGTTGTTTTGGTTTTGTTAGTATGGGGGAGAAATTCCTCATTTTCTATTCAACACTGGCAGAAATGCTTCTGCCACATCAAGCTCCAAAAAGAGAGATTATGTGTGTTCTCTTTTCTTTTTCAGTCTCAATTTTGAAAGGGAGAATGTTTCTTTGGTCCCTGAAGGAGCAGACATGTCACACTAGGGGTGAGAGGCAGAAGGAGAATGAGGAAAGGTTAGCAGTCTGATGCCAGGCACTCCCTTGCGCACTTTCCTCCAAGATGCCACTTGGATGTACCTGGTGTCAAGCCTCTAGATGTGTGCCCCAACGAAGTTCGAGAACAAATGTGAAGAGACCTCCAGGATAGTGGGGGCCTAGCCTGAGTTGGCATTCGGTAAGTGCACAGTTTTTACAAATTTACAGCTTTCACAAATTCATGTCTTACATTTTGCATTCTACCAGCTTTCTGTGCTTGTCTTAATACAAAAAGATATTCTCTTTAATTGCCAGTAAAATCAAGGCACCAGGAAGAGGTACAATGTTTATCCATGCATTTCCTACCTCTGTTTGAGAGGTCGAGGTGGAGTGTAATTCTCAGAAAGACTCTTAACTTCTAAATAGGATTTAGGAAAACATGGAAAAAGAAACGCATTAATGGAGCATGTCCAAATCATACTCAATAACTAGATCTCAGTTGTCCATGTGGATGGTGTTCCCGATTCAAAGATGAGGCACTGGTCTTGGTAACTGCCAAGTATCCCCTGCCGTCCCCTGGAGGCATATAGAAAGAACAACTGAATTTAGGATTCTCTCAGAAAAAATATCACCCATAAACCTCATGTTAAAGAATATTTCCATCCTTTTCTCACACTCACCTTGTAAAGGTTAAAATAATGAAAAAGTCGACAATAACAAAAAACTCAAAGATGAAAGGAAATAGAAGAACTTTGGATAATTTACAACATCCATGAAATCTGAATAATAGACTTGATCAAAAGAACCATGTGTTCTCTGAAATTTCACACCATCAATATCTCTTCAAGGACTCAGACCTGTTTTTCTACTCAAACAGTGAGACTACTACGATCAATATCACTAGCAAAGGTGTGCGTGCGTGCATGTGTGTGTGCGTGCGTGTGTGTGCGTGTGTGTGCGTGCGTGTGTGTGCGTGTGTGTGAGTGCGTGCGTGTGTGTGCGTGCGTGTGTGTGTGCGTGCGTGTGTGTTGGGGGTAAGTCGAGTGGAGGTAGGATGTTAATTTCCTTGATAATACCCCTAACATGCCTAAATGCTTAGTACAGAGCCTGGTACACAATGGAAGGTTAAATGTTAATTCTATTTCCTACCATAGCTAACATTCTCTGGCTTCCAGACTAAATCCCACTTGACTTGTTTATCCATATTCTGCTTTTACTTTGTTGCTTCTCTTTAATCTCTTCATCACAGGATTGACAGAGGAACAGAGAAAGCACCAAGATCAAACACATCAAATAGGTAATTTCTGTTTTTCTTTTTTTGTTTTTGCTCTTCATCACACGAGAACGCACAACCCTTAGACGCGTGATACTGCTCTTCCAGCTAGCAATACATGGGTTGTGCTCTTTCCACCATAACTGGAAGCAATATACCAATGCCTTTAGTTTCTACACTGACAAGTAAATATTTTAATAATAAATGCCACCAAGTGCATTTGTTGAAGAGTCCTTCAATATTCATGATGTGGTTTGCTCTGTTATCAACCTACAGCATTCTGTCACTTTTATAGCCCGAGTTTTTATAATCTGATGCTATTATCTTAAGCCTACATAGAGAATAAAAAAAGAATGATCCCAAAGCTCATAGACTATAATTTATGAAAGTATTTTTTTTGTATTAGTAATTACAGTAAGAAATATGTGGCTATATTTTAATTACACGTCAAGTAAACTAATGTACTACTAAGAAAAGCTTATTTGCCATATAGAGTTCTTTGGGTTAAACTGCTAAATTTAACAACATATTGCTATTTTTACTCTTTCATCCATATTCCATATTACCAACAACTATCGAATAAAATTAAAAGACAAAGGAAAAAAAACCAGGATCCTGCAAAACAAAATTGGAATCATTCGTCTCAAATCTTAATAAACACAATTAAATCTAAGCAAGACTGTGAAATTACAACAATTTCACAAGTAGAGGAAAACACATTATCACCTTTGGGAAGAGAGTTGAAACACTGCAGAATTTCATTTAAATGTATGCATCTGCTTGTAACTAAATAACAATTGGCTATGTGAGTTAATTTTATGCCACTTTAAACAAAGGTTTGAAAATAGGTGATCTTCCTTCATAGGCTTTTGACAGCGAGCTAAAAGCAGTTAATCCAGATTTTCAAAATTAGCATGCTCACATTAGCGTCTTCATCAGATGCAAGCATCAGATCCAGCATCCTCAGAGCAAGTATGTAACAGCTCTGATTCTCACCAAGTTCAATCCACATTCAGTAAATGAGATAAACCAATTTTCATCTCCTCTCCAAACTGAAAATCCGTAATAGGGACCTTCACAAACTTTACAGCTTTAAGCTTCACTCTAAAGAAAATAACATAATTTATTCAACTGTACTAAGAACCCTACTTATTGTCATCACTTTTTAAAGAGACAGCTGCCTACATTGCCTGTGATGACAAAAAAAAAAAAAACAAAAAAAAAAACCGCCTATTAAAAAACCACCAATACCTTGGCCCAGGCTACATTTACCTTCTTTAATTGTGCACTACCTCACTAAGAAGCCAGGCATGCATTAAACACATTTATACTGAATCACAGTTTTCCGGGGACTCACTTAAGTTCGAGAGAATCTTGGGTTTGTTTTTGCTGCATTCTTGACTTTCCTTAGTAGTCACAGCTCAGCACTTAGGAAACAACCTTCACAAATGACAGCTAATATGCACAAGGAAAGCCTGAAGACACTTTCCTCTGCGCCCTGCACCATCTGCAGCAGTGGCTGGGCAAAGGGCCCCATGGAGGTCACCTGGCAGCCACCAAGCCCCAACTCCTAAAGGACCCTGGGGGGCAGCAACGGGAAAAGCATACACGTAAGGAAGCTGGAAGAAGCTTCAAACATTCTGAGGGAACACGAATGTCAGAGATTATAAAAACTCAATATATCTGGCTTTGTTAGCAATGCTGTTTCCACTGTCTCTGAATTACACAGATTAAAAATGGCAGACACACAAGAAAGTGAAAGATCCTTAAGGTTAAACCAGCTGAGAAATTCTCAGAAATGATGCCAGTCCGCTGAGTGGCTTTGCTTGCCATTCACCCAGTATATCACGGATGTTCTTCGGTTTTATCCATTTGCAAGGGCTTCGAAGGTCTTGGGAGAGTGTAACTTATCGGAAATGAAGGTAATGTTTTAAAATGCATGGACACGTGAACATACAAATGGCTTTTTCTTCAAATTATTCTTAACTAAATCACATGCATCTAACCTGCATTTTTTGGAAGGTTATTCTTTTTTAAGGGAATATATCCTACACTATGAAACATAAAATAGCACAGGGAAGAATAGTTGGTAATTTACAAAGCATACGTACATTGACAATGTCGTAAGATGCACATAAGTACTATCTCCCCGCCTCAGTTTTTCTCCTTACTTCCCTCCAGTTTCTATTCTCTATCCAAACCAAGGCTGTAATCATCTCAGAAACACTCCTTCGGTAATTTCTTGGCCCGGGCCCAGCGAGGCCACAGCCATCCATGAAGGCAGTAACTTACTGGAATCTAAGGTTGATTTCTCTCTGCAGGGATTACTTCATGACAACAAAATGCCTCAGTGCCTCTGGCCAGGTCCTCACATCTCCACTGCAAAGGCCTCAATTCGCTTCTGGCCTCCAGTCCAGCCCCCGAATGTGGATCCCCAACACCAATTCTGATGTGGGCTTTCCATCATACAATCTGGCATGGTCTTGCTCCAACTTAAAATTCTTTATTATATATTATCCTGGCTTCCAGAATGTAGCTCAAGTCCCCCAGATGAGGTCTTCCACCAGGCTTTCTGGTGTTCCCACAAAACTGTCCACGTCTCTATCATTACCTGTCACACAGCCCAAAGATCTTGATTTACTCGCCTCTATAACTGTAAGCTACTTGGAAACAAAACAAAACAAACCTGTAAGCTATTTGAAACCATGAGTCACATAACTAAAAAATGCTTTTAACAAATAATTACGCGGCCCGCATTACGGGCTAGGCACTGCTGTAAAGTGCTTACGTGTTCTATTTCATACTCATAAGAAACCTTATGAGAAAAGCAGTGTTAGCCCCACATTACAGAGGAGAGAATTCAAGTACAACCTGACTTTATTATTTTTTTTTAAAGATTTTATCTTAAGTAGTCTCTACACCCAATGTGGGGCTCAAACTCATAACCCTGAGATCAAGAGTTGCATGCCCTACAGACTGAGCCAGTCAGGGACCCCGTTAAGTACAACCTGACTTTATAGTCCAAGCTCCTGGTGGGGACTTGGCACATGGAAAGGGGTGAGATAAATGAATGATTTAAGTTCTCTGCTACACCTGAGAGGAAAAGCAAAGCCTCTGTTTTGTGGATGTCTACACTTTTCGGGTGGACACTATCTCCCCGAGTGCAGATTTTTCCATCCAATTGGGATTATAGGTAACCTCTCTTACCACGTATGTGCCTACGGAGGACAGAACAGCTCCTGCCCATCCTCGAGGCTTAGTGTAAAGTTACATTTTACAAGTTTTCCATTGAAAATGCACTTAGTGTATTAGGATCCCAAACCCGTTTGCTGGTGGACTGCAGTTAAGTACTTGGTTTTCTTCCAGAGGAAGAGAAAAACTAATTTGTACATTAACATACTTAGTTTTGAAACAAACACACCCGTACAATGTGATCCACTACATCTGACGCTTCGAAGAACCCTGCGTATTTGTACTAATGACTGCAATCCAGGGTGTGTTATTTAATTTTGTGGATTAATGAGTAAGCAATCAAACGTGATTTTAAGTCATGAATATAACAAACATACTATTCATTTATTTTGACAAGTCTTTGAATTTATGAGACTTGGCTACAAATAGAATAGTCTATTTGGTAAAAAAAAAAAAAAAAAAAGAAACCTTCCTGCTTTTAAGACAACTCAGCAGCTCTCAGATAATGAACCTCTGCAGAGAATGATGACAAAGCCACCACCTTCTAAAGACAGATAAAGAATTGATAGCTTGATAGAAAAAACAATGAGATCCTACAAGATCATTAGGAGTTTCAAAGAGAGAATGTCTGTTGCATGCACTCGAGCGGGACAGAGCCCTCTAACTAAAATAGGGCGGTGCTGGCCTGAGGCAGGTGTCCCCTCCCCTGTCACCCTGGTAGCCTAAAACACAAGTTTCGACAGCTTCTCCTGTCCCTGAGAGGCCTCACGTTCCGGGCCTGAGATCCCACAAGGCCAGGTAAAGTGATGAGTGGACAACAAACACGAGGAAGTTTTCAACTCCCTGAAAATTAGCTGGTGATTAATTGGTACTACGTTTCATCGGACTGGTGAGGGAACGGACCCTTTAGCAAATTGGCCTGAGCACTGTCTGATTGACCTCATGACAGGTCCACTGATGTTCCACTTTCTCCAGCATTTCGTGACAGCTGAGCAACTGGTGGAGACCACGCAAAGGTCAGCGTGCAGCCTGATTGAGGGCTGAGGAAGCACTGCTCTTAAATATTCCATTTAGACTCAGATCTTCCCTGTCACGGGTGACAAGGCTTTGAAGCCGATATTTTAAAAAATTAACACTGCAATTGCAGGTGGGTTTAGTGGCTGAACTCCTTGCCTCTGAGTGGTAGAGCTAACCTTTTCCTTTAGCTTCTAATTGCTCTGTATCTCCTTAACTAGTGATAATGTGGCTAACCCTGCTGGGACGGGTGTTGACTTTGGGAGCATCGAAATGTCAAGATTTGTAATTATGATTGTGGGTGTATTAAACTCACATAGAATGATGCCTCGCTAATTGGGGCCTGATGACAAGAAGCCTGGGGTCCTTGGTCCTTGCTCCCTGCTCACAGTCACAGGAGGTGTGTTACCTCTTCTGGAAGTACTTGCATTTTAGGTCTTGCCTCTAATTGTAGAAAGATGGTCTTTGAGAGTCCATTGCAAATTTGTCTACTTCACACAAAAGGCCTTCTTCCTAAAGCATCTAAAATATATTCTGTGGGCATAAAAACTATGATATATTTCTAAATCAAGAAATGAAACACATTGAGCATACTTACAGAAAAAAAAAATAAAAGGAACCCAAGTTTCGAAATTAGGATTGGACCCAGAAATCCAGGTTGCTAAGAACATCATCAATCTTGGGTTTCGAAAGCCAGTCTTTACACTAAGTCTCAAATCCAGTGGCCACTTCTGCACTTTGCTACTCTAGGCTTGTATGTTTTTCAGGTAAAAAAAGTGTGGAGGCAAGAATATGTAGGGATTGCAATCTCCCCCAGTTCCCTCTGGCACTTTGTGTGTGTGTGTGTGTGTGTGTGTGTGTGTGTGTGTTTATGCATGCGTGCACAAGAGACAAGGAGAGAGAACTTCAAACTTCAAAAGGATGTCATTAGAGAGACTTCTGAAAACACACAGTAGAAAAGAAGACATACAAGATCATCTAAAATCCCAGAAAACTCCTGCTACAATGTTGGCGTTTGGGGTCCAACCTTCTCTTTCACGGATCTACACACAGATCTCAACATTACTTGAACCATACTATATAACACACAAGTTCCTGATATTTTCACTTGGGATTTTCTTGTGTGTAATTTTCTCTAATTTTAATCTGCAAAAAATGAAGAAAACTCATGACTGAATAATATTTCATAACATAATTAGTCATATCATAAATAATTTAGCCATTATGCCATTTGGGACACATGAAAACGAAGGTTATCTGTGCAAAGAAAAAATGATATCATTTTTTCAATCATTGCTAAATTGGCAGACAATATTATATTCTCCTTTTTAAAGGTCAATTATTTGATTACTAGTGATATTGAAAATAATTCCATAAGCCATTTTTATTTCTTCAGTGCATGGTCTGTTCATGCCCTTTGCCCTTCTGTTCCATTTTGCTTTTAGTGTTTCTTACCAACATGTATAAGCTCTTTTTATTTTAAGTATATTGTCTTTTTTATCTTTGTAAAATATTTGACAGTTTACCTCTCATTTTTGTTTATGATGTAAAATTTTTCATTGCATGGTATTCCATTCATTTAAAACCCTCTATTAAATCTTCAAAAGTCCCTTATAAATAGGTACTCACCTGGAACCAGTAATACTTTATGATGGGCAAGTAGTAAATCGATGTTGGTTTCATTTAATTTACTACTTTGATAGCCCCATAAGACAGAACAGGTGGGAAATGTTTTGATTGATAGGCAGTTGGTTTTTAAATCATACATTCATATTCTAAACAAATACAGATGAATACAGCCATTACAATAAAGCAATCACAAATAAATTTTTAATATTTCACTGATTTCATAATCCAAGTGTCTAACTCATTATTTTCTGCAAATTTTTTATGCTGAAATTCCACAGTCAATTCATTATTAAAATGGAAAAAAAAATACGTTCCTACAATTTGTTTCAAAAAACTTTCAAGTGCTTGAATACTTTAAGATTCCCTCATTTTTTTTTGTCCCCCAGACAAGACCAACTTTTAGTGTTATTTTTTAAGGTTTCTTCTATATCCCCTACTATCCTGTCATCAATCATATCTGTTCTTTCCTGTAAACTCTCCTGGCTCTTCATATTGCCAAGGATTAAAAACTCTAGAAAGTGCCCGATTACTGGGAGTAATGGGTAAAAACTCTATGTGTGTCCTTAACTCTTACCTAAGTCTTTTCATTTATTTGACAACATGGTTCTCAGCCAACCTACTGTCCCAATGACTACTGGGTTTCTAGCCACAATCCTCTATCTTACCAAAATGACTTTGCTTATATTCTATCCTCCAACCTTTTCTGCTAGATAATCGCACTTTCATGTAAATTTCAGAGTTACTGACATTGATTTCATCTGCAACATGTAAGTGACATATAGGACACTCCTTAAAGAATCAGGAAACACGAATTCTTTCAGAGAGCTAATCTAATAAATAAATGCATAATCATCCATCTTTAAATACACAAAATCAACTCAAAGAAATAAACCCAGGGCAATACTTAATTCATTATATAAGCAGGCAAAAGAAATGGTATGTCAATAAGATAGTAATGAAAGTCAGGAAAATGGAGTCAGAGATGACCATACTAGCAGCGCCATTTTAAGCTTTATCCAGTTGAAGAGGACTACTGCATTAAGGAACAAACCTGCAGCCCCATTAACAGGGATATATGCTTATTGTGAAATGGGTGACCTGTGGGGATTATAGTATATTATCATTAAACTCATTAATCTAGGACCAGGTACACAACTTCGGGGGCCCAGTGCAAAATGAAAATGTAGAGCCCTTGTTCAAAAATTAAGAATTGCAAGATGGTGATAGCAGAGTACTGAACGAGACATGGGGCCCTGATGAACAGGGGACCCTCAGGAAATGTACAGGTCACATGCCCACGAAGCTGGTCCTGCTTGAATCATGTGACTTCCTGAACTTATACTGGTCTCATGTTCCCCAAGTAATCTGATTGAGACTTGACTTCCCACAACAATCCCTCAACAGGGAGAAGATAGGTTGGCTAGTGGATATTCAAGATCTAGTCCCCTTGGCAGACGTTCTACATCTGCTGATGGTCCTCGTGAACTTTATTAGCCGGAATCAGAATCCTTGAGGCAAACCAATCCATAGGAGTTAGAAGGCACAGTTTGTAGAACTACAGTGCCTGAACCCTGTATTGTGGTTAAAAACTAGTTTCATGCGGCACCTGGATGGCTCAGTTGTTAAGAGCCTGCCTTCAGCTCAGGTCATGATCCCAGCATTACGGGATCGAGCCCCACGTGGGGCTCCCTGCTCAGCAGGAAGCCTGTTTCTCCCTCTCCCACTCCCCTTGCTTGTTCCCTCTCTCGCTGCCTCTCTCTCTGTCAAATAAATAAATAAAATCTTTAAAAAAAAAAAAACAAAAACCCTAGTTTCCTGTACATGGTGTCTAGTGAGATCTCTTCTGAAAATTCCCTAATTTTTGAGGACTCTCCCATTTGAACTTGTACCTCATATTTATTCACTGAAATCATAGTACTGGCTTAGAAGACAGCTTAAATCAAAGGAAAATGCTGTTTTTTTTTTCACTGAAATGCAAAAGAATACTATAATTATGTAATATGACAAATATTGCTACAACAGTAATCATATCACAACATATAAATGTGTCAAAGTAACACACTGTATACCTTAAATTTGTACAATGTTACATGTCAAATTTATTCAATACAAATAAATAATGCAAAATAATTGCAGAACAGGTTATTTTCCCTTGATTCCTAGTTGTCTCTGTTTCTATTCAAGCCCTTACAAGGCCTTCCACAAGTGGCCTGAGACCAAATCCAGCATCATGTCTCTGTATTCACTCATCTATGCTCTTCACTGCCCCCAACCCCAACCAACACTACACTCAAGCTTCCCCATCTGCAGTTACTCTTTCCTTTCCTAGAATCTTGGTAGTAGCAAACCTAGCCTCTGGCACCAGAGTTCAAATCTGCCTCAAACCACTTTCTTAAACATAGGGAAGTTACTTAGCTTCTCTAACACTTAATCAGTTTCTTCATTTATGTAATAAATAGAATAGCAGCTAACATTTACTGAGCATTTACCATGTTTCAGCACATACTATCAGACTGTATTATCTCATTTCTTTCTCATACCACTCTTAGAGGTAGTAACCATTGATATCTCCAAAACTGGAGGCACTGAGAGGTTAGATGGTTTACATGACCTATAATTGAATGATTAAATGATAAAACCAGAATAAGAAGCCAAACTCCAATACCTCCTCATTATTCTAAGCCTTCCTCTTGGGTTGTATTATATTAGATATAACTTGAGCGCCTAACCACAAAAAAGGTGCTCCTTTAATGCTAACCCGTTGCTATTATTATAATTATCATCATTATTTTTATTATTGATTAAAAGTCCTACTCATCCTTTAAGACCCAACTCAATTTGTATCCTGAATAATATCTGGTATCAAGAGATTGTGTTTAATGTAAGAATACGCCCTAGTATTCTTTATTTAGAAATGCACAAAGTCAATTTAAAGAGGCCAAGTAACTCCTAGCCCAGAACCTTATAGAACTGAATATTTGACTAATAAGACAGACTTGATTTCCAACACTTAAATAGACTAACGTCCAAAAAATGTAGACATTTTCAACAGTATACACACACACGCACACACAGTTGTTAAATAAAAAGATATATAATGTTATTAGAAGATATTTCACCATGTCAGGTGATAAGCATGAAAAGAAAAATTAAAAGAAAAACCGGCTGATGGGGAGGAGGTACGACACTAATTAGAGCATAACACCCATCTGACATTTTGTACCTAGTTTCTACTCATGAGGTATTAACATTAGGATTAGGAGAAGTAATTCCCATTTCTATAGAAATATAACACAGGCCGTTAATAAAACATAACTCCAAATATAAACCGTTATCAAAAATTGCATTTCATAATTGCATCTTTAGATTAAATAGGAGTGAAGGTGATTGCCTTTCACACAAGTTTCATGACTGGAAACACTGTGCAGCATTTTCTCAGAAACTACTCTGGAAAGTCTGTACAGTTAATCAACTTGAGCTTAGAAAGCCTCCATTCTTATAATTTATTTTGTTTTTATAGAAAAAAAGACTTGGAAAGGTTCCTATGAGATGTGGAAAAATACCAAGATCTGTCAAGGATAAACATGTTTTCTTCCCAAAGCCCTAGAAGTCCATGAAAATGGTTTCCAATAATGAATCACCAAAAGAAAAAGCCCTGTTTTTATTGGACTGAAATTAATAATTTCTATGAAACAAGAGGACAAATGGAAAGTGGATGCAGGCACCCAATGGAGGATGCCCGACACTGCACTTAAAAAAACCCATCAGGTAAACACTGGAATGCTGGAGAAGGATCTGCTGAGGGAAGATTATTTAAAAAAAAAAAAATTAATGCTCATGTCCACTCTGTATGCTGGGAGGAAATTGTTTTAAATGTGTTCATAACTGGGAGCTTTTTGGCAAAGGTGAACCCATTTATCTAGTCAGATTCGAACGGAGTCTAAAGTAAGTGTGCAGGATGTAATATGCAAATTATTCTCAACTAATGTAGCTAAACGTGACAAATGTGAGTCAAATATCACACATCTCTAACCGTCTTGCTTCTAACTTAAAGGGGAAAAACATCATTTATTTGTAGCTGCCAAATACTATATTCTCACTAATTTAATAAGCAGGCACCATTTTCTCCATCTTTGAAAATTTATGTTGGTCTTTGGACGGGTTCAGCTGCCTTTTTAAATCTAGTGGTCTGTGACCATAGAGGGTTTTAGCCAAAGGGAAAATGACTCCATAAATCCACAGAAGCTGTCTTGCTTTAAATTATAGTTTGAAGGCTTCAAGACTATATGAAAAGACTTTGAAAAAGAAAAATCAACACACACCAACACATATGTATTGAAAGTTATCCTATTTTACAATAGAAAGCATTCCCCAAGCACTAGAAAGCACGCGCACGTACAGTAAGATATAGATGTGGCAACACCTGTGGAGACTGGCTACTGAATTATCAAGAAATTTGAAAAAAAAAAAAGAAATTTGGTCATGCTACATCATGAATCACATTAGTATATGTAGTTTTTTGATTCAAAAGTACGATTAGGGTATTTTTGCTCTTGATACTTCAGAAAACAACAGACATAGTCATTATGATGTCACTGGAAAGTGGATGATGTTGCTTCAGACGATGGTGTGTCACTTGTCTTTGGAATGCATGTTAGACCTCTTTCGATCAGGAAAGGTGATTTCATAACTTCTCAAACTTAAATGGCAGGTGAAATGCATGGAAAGAATCTTGAGACTATAAGATTAGCCATATATTCTAATAAAATAACTGAGTTGTGGAAAAATTAAATGAATTTCTAAAATCCTGTAGCGAGTTAATGAGGGAAAGAATTTAGCCAAAGCCTAATTTTAACTGGCAGCTTAAAAAACTGTTTGCAGACCTGTAAGACAGGTACTGAGTGCTTCTGTGCGTCACAGTTCCCACCGTTCTGGACTGCCAGGTGCTCAACATACTTATCTACTAATGTGCCTAGCTTCTGAAATGACCTGAGACCTTAACCCTATGACCGACTAGAATATTATAAGGGTTCTTTCCACCCTATGCTTCTTCTCTGATTAAAATGCAACGAACAAACGAGACTACACTTCAGTCTTCTTGCAAGGACCATATTCACGATCATTTGCAAAATAAGTGATGCTCTTCATACACAGAATTCCTTCCTTACGTCAACTGGTTGGCATCGTTGGCAAAATACATGTGCAGAGCACGGCCTCTGTGATGATTAATTTTATGGGTCAGCTTGACAGGGCCATGGAGCACCCAGATACTTGGTTAAATATTACTTTTGTTTGTGTCTATGAGGGTGTTTCTGGTTGAGAGTAACATTAAAATCAACAGATGGAGTAAAGCAGATTGTCCTCCCAGATGTGCATGGGCCTCATTCAATCCGTTGAAACCCTGAATAGAATAAGAAGACTGAGTAAGAAAGAATTCCCAATTTCCTGGCTGTTTGCGCTGAGACATTGGTCTTCCCTGACCTTCAGACTCCGACGGAAACATCTGCCCTCTTCGGGTCTCAAGACTGCCAGCTTTCAGACTAGAACTGACACCATTGACTCTCGTGGCTCTCAAGCCTTCAGGCATGAGCTGGAACCATACACTGGCTGTCCTATGCATACAGTTTGCTGCTCAGCCTCTGTAATCATGTAAACTAATTCCTTGTCAAAAACTTCACATCTATGTGTGTGTGTGTACATGCACACACATGTACACACAACCTCTTGGTTCTCCCCTGGAAAACCCTAACACAGCCTCTTCACTCAGAGGTCAAGCAACTGGCAAAATCAATGCTTTAGAACAAAGTCTCAGACCCATAAGCAAAAATGTCTTCTCAGTGCTCCTTACAATGATGTACATCCTTCAAGATGGTCAATTATGGAATTTCTTGGCTAGAGCTGACTAACAGAACAGAATTGGAAGAGACGGGAGACTCCCTAGATTGGAAACAGGGAGAGCAAGGCTAAAATGAAATAGAGCAACGCTTCACAGCAGGGGTGCAGGCGCAGTGTTTGTGGTCGCCTCCACTTGCCTCTGTGAGTGAGGATGGGGAAGGTTCCGTGGCCCGGGACAGGCATCTGGGCGAAGTGCTTCAACCCCTGCCTCCAAGGAACACTTGGTGAGTACTTACAACATGTCAAGGCCTGTGTGAAGAACTCAGGACATAGCCCCCCATCTCAAGAACCTATCAATTCAGCAGTAGGAAGGGCAGATGACCATGAAAATCAGTATGAACACGGTGGCATGTGGCGACATGGCCGGACGAGCAGAACGCCACGTCAGGAAGAGAGGGGAAGATTCATTCTGTGTGTGTTTGCAGGGAAGCTATTCAAGAAGCTATGGAGGGGAGATGACATTTAAGCCGGGCCTTAATTAGCATGATTTCATAGGACTGCAGGATGGAAAAGCCCTTCAAAGCACAAGGGGCAGCACACACACCGGGGCGGGACAGGAAATCGCAAATTTGCTGTTTGCAAATGCCAACCAGCTAGTTTGAGGTGTTTGGAGCGCAGGCTAGACTGAAAGGCTAGAGACAGAAAATGAAGGACCCTGAATGTCGCGTCCACAGGTACATTTCCTAAAATCTCCACAAGGTTTTATGGCTTATAATGTATGCTTGTGCTTCTCAGACCTCCAGTCCTAACAGGACTATGAAGAAGGCCACCTTATATCACTTTCAGACTAAGATTAGATGTAAACAGATAACCTCTGCAAAAGGGACACATCGTGCGCCCGTCTCCTTCACTGTCCCTAGCCTAGTGCACTCCCACTGACAGATTAAAATACACAGTTTGGATACTCTGAACCTTGAGCTGCCTGACATGCACCTGAAGGCTTCCTCCGCACAGACTGTGGGCACGAGTTAGGGGCGGTCTGTGTGTGGGTGGGTGTGGAGGAAGAAGGAGTGAAGACAGGGAGGCAATCTTAATTAATGATGCAGCTACAATTACAACATCATTCCATCAGCAACTGAAAAAGTGGACCTTTTCAAAATAGAACTTTCCTCAGTTTAGAAAGCTTATTATTGTTTTTAATTGAAAATAACTGATTATGAAATATCAACATTAAACAGTTGGATTATAAAAATATAAAATAACAAAATCACTGATTGTGTAATGGCATGATCACCAGGCACTCTGCCTTGCCCACCTGCTTGAAGAACAGCGGGCTAAATATAAAAGTCCTCCCCCAAAGAGTGGGTTTCACAAAGGGATGGAGCTGGTTGTGGCAGCTTTCATGCCTGTAAGAAGCCAGCAAGGGGAAGCTGGCAGTTTGATGGATTGCTATTTACTGAAGGGCACATCTCCTCGCCCTCTCAGGTAGCCTGGAGAGAGCCAGGGGACAGGAGCCATTGACAGGAGGCCCCCGAGAGTCACGTCTTACCCTCCACAGTGTAGCTCTCTCTGTGCCCTTAGAGGTCTCCCCAGAGCTCCCAGACATGGGAGCTGCCTCATTTCAGGGGACCACTTTAAAAAAGCAACCTGCTTTCTCCTTTTCTCCCATCTACAAGGCTACCTTTTTAAAAAGACGGTTGGCTTCACTTATTTCATTCTGAATTCATGTCAACTGTTTCTTGCATTCTTTCTGCTGTGTTCAGATCTTTTTTTTTTTTTTTTTTTTTTTAATCTTGGCTTATACAACATTTGCCTTGTCCCTAGCTTAGTTCCTTTAGGTGATAAAATATTGAACGTCCAAACTTCTCTAGTTTTGCTAGCATTCTTTTTTAAGTTCTCTTTAATATTTTACTTTTCAGCTTTATTTTCTCTGTTTCCCCTCTGAAATCTTAATTTCTGGCATTATATTGAATTTTGTCACTTCGGCAATCGTGATTTACCAACAGCAGATAGGAAGGACAGCACAGTGATAGCAGTGGAGAGCACAGTGTTCTCTCAGACAAGATGGATTTTCTCCCTATTTGCCAAAAAACAGTGTTGCTTGCCTTATTTGGTACCTCCAATACTCCTATTCATGCGGAGTCCAGTAAAATAAATTCCAAACTGGGTAACTTAAGGAACCTTACTGTTTGCCTTCTCTCGTACCACGAACCATTTTCCTCCATTACGAGCAGTCTGCAGAATCCATAATGTTGGCACATAAAATCACTGGGCAAAGGGTAATACTAGACCAGAGGGCCTCCCCAGGGAAAGGACACTAAATCAGCTCCCTGGGTTTACTTTAGCAGCACCGAGAGTTCCATAGGAAGAAGGTGCAATAAAGGGCTCATGGTGGGATCTTAGATTCTCTGTGTAGCAGCCACCCTGCTTCTAACCCGCAGGTTTCCCATCCCAGGTCACAGGGAGATCCACTTGGCCTATGGGGTCTTTCAAGTCACCTTCCTTTTATAAGAGAAAATGTCTGGGTTTGAGAAAAGCAGAGAGAAGCTGTTGGAACCATGATCATCCACAAACAGAAGTGTTCATTAAAAAAAAAAGAGAGAGAGAGAGAGAGAAGAAGTCAAGGATAATTTCAAAGAGGGGTATTTACACAATTTTTTTAAAGATATAAACTTAGATTGCAAAGAAGTCAAAATCACTGTATAAAAAGAAGTTTGTATATTTCCAATGTGTTTCAAATATAGAAAATTGACCACATAGAAGATCACTCCCATTAGCACTCACTGGTGACTGGCGCAATGTTCATTTTACCACTTGCCCTAGTTTTATTTTTAGTTTTTTGTTTTTTTAATATTACCCCTTGGAAAAAAAAATTAAAGCTTTGTTAAGATGTCCAAGTCTGTAAAAGGAAAAGAGGATTTTTCTCCCATTCTGCTCCTCTCTTGGGAACAACTTCAATAAAATTCAGAATTCAGCAATGTTTCAAATGTTCTCAGAAAGGCTTGTGATCCCTCCGAGTCCCATCAATAAATCAGTTCACAGAATCTGGTAAGGTTTAGACTGGAACTAAGGAATTTGTACTAAATCACTACGTTTTTTGAAATATTGGTTCTCAAATGAAATATCAAAACAGAGAGAGAAAGAAAAAAATATTTTGACCTGACATCTTAATGCAGCGTTACTATAAAAACAGGGAAAGTAAAAGTTACATTTCCAGAGACAGTCGATTTTAACTATAACCAACAACAAAAAAATCCTTTAGTCCTACTTATTCAGCCTAGCCATTGGTTTGTAACACATATCCTGCCTTGTTTATTAAATACTACAAAAGACTAATTTACATATTGAAAAATCCAACTTAGTTCAGATGTATAACGTAGTAATTACTGAATAACTGCAACTCCAATTTTTTTTACATATTTTAATATTACCTGAAATGAAAATTTAAAAACCTTAACAGCAACACATTCCCTGAATCAAAATCATATAAAACGTGAAGATATGCATCGGAGAAAGGCTAAATTCAAGGTATGCACTTCCCTGTGGACCAAATATTCCAGTGGTTACATTTGACATTTAGAACACGTACAAGGATACAATTTTTAAAAAATATATATATTTTAAAAATATATAGAACTCAGAATGTTACAATAATGAGAGCTCTAAAAAACCCAATGAAATTCAGTTTATAAAGAAACACAAATTATTTCTGCAACACTTTGCACTCTCTGCTCATCGTGTACACCGTCTAAAAATGTCATTGAAGGGAGAATAAATCTTTCAGGAAAATTTCCTTTAAATGGAACCAAAGGTTAAAAGACCCACATTGGAAACCCTACAGCACAAAGGACTCCAATATTACCTTGAGCAATTTACAATAAGCTTTAATTTACCCATTTAGAAAACCTGATTTCCATAGGAAAGGTACAGCAGCAATAAATCTTAGCCTGCTAGGAAGTCTAAGAGGGGAAAACAAAACAAAATTTCACCAGCTCTTTGTGCCTTAACTCTTTCGTGCCACCAATAACCATGGTGCTCGATATGTTTTCAGGGCATTAATGACCATCCTAACGGGTTACAGTGTTAGAACGGAGCAATGGAACAAAGCTTTGGAAATATTTTGTGTTCTTTGAGATGTATGATATTGAAGTACTTTTTCGTTCAGAAATCTTGATGCATTTTACTATTAATTCCCATTAAATAGAACACCGTCTATAGCTTTCAAGGTTATCATATAAAACGAAATGTCATGGCTAAATTAAGCCTATGGAAATAAATAAAAAACCCCAAGGTTTATTAGTGATTGTGACGTTAGTGTCTAACTCTTCCATGTTAATTGAATAGAACATATGACACGGAACATCTGCTACTCAATCAACTAACTTGTGATGATTAATTCATTTGTAGCACATCTTTCATAGCTCTTCCACTCTTCCTTGTGCTATAGCTATTTTGACTCTTCACTCCTAATAAATTATAAGCCACTTGAGGCCAAGGTCACTCTCTTATCAATACCAGTGGCCCTGCAAAAGTGAGCTTCCTCCTTGAATGTAGCACGTACTCTCAGCGTAGGCACTGTTGTTACTGGAACGTAACAACACTGGCCATTCTTAACAGCTCAGACCTCACATCCCATTTCCCAGCTGTGCTCAAAACCACTGTGATCACACACACAGCCTTGGAACTGTCCCACCCATTTATGTCCACAACCAGTGAATTGTTCCCAGGGCTCCCAAGTAGTACCTTCTAGTAGCAGGACTCTTAGTCGCAGGAGTACCTTCCCATAGTAGCACCTTACTTTCCGTACATATCTTAGAATTGTCTCCACGTAATTTTATTTGTAAAGATGTTCATGCATATGAATGATGGAATCAATTCTAGACATAAAACTTGTAGATATAACCACTGAGCGGAGGTGGGGGGGTCGGGGGCCCTCTTAAGCTACCGAACTGTACTCGGCATTCACTTTACTGTCACGCTGCAAGCTGGACACCCAGTATGTCCCAGAGGACTGTCGTTACTTTTCGATTTGGGCTGTTTAACTCCTGCATCACCATCATGGCACTAGAATTTTGTCATATGTGCTAAGGAGGAAATAAGGGACTGCATTTTAGATGAACATGAAACATGTCTGACAGAGGAGAGAAGCCAGAGGTTTCTGTCCTACAGCTGGCTTGGTGATTAACCTGGACAAGTCACTGAACACTTCTGAACTCTTTCCCCAAAGCATAAATCTTGCTACATTATTTTTGAGGATATTATGATATGAATTTAAAACACCCATAGTGCCTGGTCAGTTCTCCACAGAGCCTGGAAATCTCTCCTATGAATATTTTTCTAAAAGGGTCCATGTAAACTTATCTTTTCTGTTTCAGAAAGAAAAAAAGTATAATACTTCAACTTACAAATTTGTTTCTAGAGTAAAAGAGCAGATATGCTATTATCAGGAGATATCGGAAAACCACATGGATGATGGCGACTTGTGTACATCTGGAGGCAGCCCATGGCCTGAAAAAAGCATGTCAATTGAGAAAAAAAGGAAAGAAATAGGGAACATCTTTGGTGGTTATGAATTTCTGATAAGAGGTGGAGTTTCCCTGAAGAAATAAATAATTTATCAATGACTTGTAATAAGATACAAGGCCATTTATAAAACTCACTTAAATTGTAGACAGAGAATACTGACATCGTAATCCCTCTTTCCATTTCCTAAGGATACTGTGAGCACTGCGTTACACAATGTATGTGTAATGGTCTTTAAGTGATAAAGGACTCTTAGAATGCAATTCTCTTCACCTCAGATTTTAGCAGCTGAGTGACACAATGAAACTTTGTTAAAGTAGATTTTAATTTCTGAAATGATGTACATCTTATAAACGTTAATTTTTTACTATCAGAATAGAACATAACATTTATTTTTACAGTATAATCTCTCGATTACTCTGCTATTTCATTGGTTTATTTAAGCATCGACACATTGAATAAAAGACTTCTGTAACATATTGTCCTATATTTCACCACCTGCCTGCTAGGCATCTATCCTCCAATTCAAGAATTCCTCCGAAGGACCACACCAGCTCCCTCTGGAAAAAAGAGATAACCCCTTTTTCATCCTGTTTGGTTAATGGAGAAAAAAATCTGCCATCTCCCTTACATGAGGTATTTAAAAAAGACCACTTCTGTTTTGTTTATAGGGCAGGGGTGCTTACATTAATTTGGTTGGGCTTTATTAATACATTAATTCATTGTGGCTCTTTGTATACAAGCGACTGCACTAGGCCTCAGGTGTACACATGGGTCAACAGACATCATCTCTGCTCCTTGGTTGCTTACGATCTGGCCCAGTAGTTCTTTTTTTTTTTTTTTAAGATTTTATTTATGTGACAGAGAGACAGCCAGCGAAAGAGGGAACACAGCAGGGGAGTGGGAGAGGAAGAAGCAGGCTCCCAGCGGAGGAGCCTGATGTGGGACTCGATCCCGGAACGCCGGGATCACGCCCTGAGCCGAAGGCAGACGCTCAACCGCTGTGCCACCCAGGCGCCCCTGGCCCAGTAGTTCTAAACCCTGGCTGCACACTGCAATGATCTGAAGAATGTTTGGAAAACACTGATGACCAGGCCATGACGTCTGCTTTAATTTGTCTAGGATGACATCGGAACAGTGGCATATTTTGTTTTGTTTTGTTTTTTGGTTTTGGTTTTGGTTTTCAGTGGCATGTTTTTAAGTTTCCCTAGGTGCCCTGAAGGCCGGGCCATGGTCGAGAAGCACGTTTCTAGTGGATAAGAGAGGCATGAGATAAAAATGCAATTATAAAGTTTTAGAAGTGCCATAAAAGAAAAGTGTAAGAAGGCATGACAGTGATTAACGGGACTGAAGAGACAGGGAAATTAGTCAAGAAAGGCCTCTCTGCATCAACGGCATTTGCACTCAGAGCTAAAAGAGGAGGAGGGTTGGAAAAGCAAGTGTGCTGGCGGGAGGATGGCAGGCACGGGGAATGTGTGCAAAGGCTGTAGGACGAGAAAGGCCTTGGCTTGCGGAAGGAGCAGTGACAGAGCCGGCATGTTGGGAATGCAGTGAGGGAGGGAAGAAGGTGCAGCAGGTGGCTGAGGGCAGGCATCGGTCGGACCTTACTGGCCCACAGGAGCTGGACACAAGGATCCTGGATTTCACCTTCAGTTCAGGGGACAGCATGACACACTAGTGTTTTGTCACAGGGTGACATTCACATGGGAGGAGCAAAATGACTTTTTCCCCGTTTGTACAATATTTCTAATTAAAAAGTTGTTTTAAAAATTCTAGATAGCCACCCCAACAGCAAATAGACATGACTCCAATAGGTATGAGGCATCATTTTCCTCTTCCCCTGGCAGATGGCAATGCTCATAGCAATTATAAAACCTGAGGGCATGCCCAGGACTCGCACACCGACTGTGTCTCACTCTTTTCGATTCCAAGAATTTCTCCACTCTTTCCAATTTTGACGATAACACTGAATTTTCTAACCAACTTATCTTTGCAATGGGGAAACTAATTATTTGGGGACTCGGTATTTAAAATTTATGAAATTGCCTATACACACTAAGTAGGATGGGAACAAAGAAAAAAAGAGAGAGAGAGAGAGAGAAGTGGAGGAAAAGGAACAGACCAGACTGAGGAAAGAGACCCTTATGGCTGGTAACAGCTAGAGAGGAGACACCAGTACAACCAGCTGAGAAGAAAGAACCCGCTGGTCCCACAGGAGTTCTTCAGACACACCGACACGTACTAACCAGTAAGTCACCTTCGGGAAGTGAGAACGATGGCATATTTTAAGAATCAAGTTCTAAAAACATTCACACAATTTTTTGGTAATGACATCTTAGGCAATGCCCGGAAAAGCTATCTAGTCTATTAAGCTAGTGGATCATGGAGTGCCCCAGCACATGACCACAAAATTGCACACCAGCATCCACAACCGAGAACTAAATCATCACGTGAGCTAACAAAGGAAACGTAAATGCAGATTTGTACTTTTCCAAGAAAAACTAGCCAAGGAGCTGTAGTCAAGTACCAATCAAGGCTCCCCAGGCCGGCTGAATGGGTGGGGGGAAGGGCAACAGTGCTGAAACATATCTGTTCACAACAGGAAAGAGTAGGGAGAGTCAGCACGCAGAAGCAATCAAAAGAGCAAAAAACAGCACGTTATAAAACTTGAAGTAGGTTCAGTGAGGAGTGAGGTGATCGAATCCTTTCCCTCTATGTTGGTCCTGGCATCATCCTACCTCAGTGGTTCCCTTTATCCACTGAATGTTACTGGGGACCCCAAAGAGATTTAGTTTATGTGACCTTGTGCAAGTGACTTAAGCACTATTTGTGCTCACTTCCTTATATATAAAATGGGGATATTACCTAATTCCTTTGACTATTTTCACAAGTGAATATTAGGTTATTACAGGACCTATCACTTTGTAGGTGCATAATACATCAGAGCTATTGCTTTTACTGACAATCTATCTTCTTCAGATCCTACAATCCTATGTGTTTTTCCATATTTCTGTACTTTTCATCGTCTTTCCTTAATCTATCAAACTATGTGTTTGGCCATATGACGGTTTTAAAAGATTCACCAAGGTAACGTGTCTACTTCTCTGATAAGACCTCATGTATTTACTCATGATTAACTAGACACATTTGGAGTCACCACACTCATACCAAAGCAAAGACTAAGCTGTTTATGTTTATCGTTAAGAGTTTGGGTTATGGAAGCACCTGGTGGCTCAGTCGATTAAGCATCTGACACTTGGTTTCAGCTTAGGTCGTGATCTCAGGGTCATGAGATCAAGCCGCGCATGGGGCTCCATGCTCAGTGGGGAGTCTGCTTCTCTCTCTCTCTTCCCCTATCCCTCTAGGGCTTTCTCTTTCTCTAAAATAAATAAATAAATCTTGGGGAAAAAAGAGAGTTTGGGCTATGAAGTCAGAGAATACTCAGTTCAAATCCTGGTTCTACATCATACTACCTTTTAAAATTTGGCACATTTCTAAGATGGCTAAACTTCTGCTCCCTCACCTTTAAAGCCGAGACAATATAAATTTTTAATGGAATCATTACTAGGATTAAATAAGAGGAGTAGAGCTTGCTGTCTTGTGAGTTCTCAGTAAATATAATATCTTAAAAAGAGGGAAAAAATGATGGGATAAACAGTCCCAAGTACACGAGAAGGGAGAAAGATGATGATCTAGTGTTTTAATAGGTAATTCACAGAGTTCTACCTCTGTCAATGTATGTGTATATAAGTAATGCACTGTTTGGAAACCATGGAAGAAGAGAAAATGGAAGAATCCATCTTACTCAAATACCATTGTTACTAATAAGCAGAGAAGTCACCAGCTGTTCCCACTGATGACTCCCTGACCATATGGCATGTGGCTCAGGGAGAGCGTTAGGTGAGGAAGCTCAGAGCAGAAGCAGGGAGCGTGCAGCACAGAGCGGTGTTCTGGGACTTCCTCCTCAATGGCCAGAAAGCCTGAAGTCCGCTTCTCCCGGAGCAGCCTGGGAAGCAGATCCGTGAAACTCAATATCCGCCATCATCTCCATGGCTTATTTTTGAGTAAAACTCCTACTCTCTATTCGGAAGATGAAAGCTACACTCAGAGCCTCCCCAGAATCTAGTACAAGGTGGATCCTCAATATTAAATAATTTGAAATTTGTTTTTAATTGCTCTTTCCATGCAGTTTTTTAAAAAGCCTAATAATAGCCTGCAATCAGCTATTATTTTACCATCCGTAATCATGGAATTATTGAAACTACAGCAACGCTGTTATTTAAAACAGTGATGGTTTAAAGTAGACGCTCCATTCAAATTAAGCCTTCAAGGTGTTACAGACACTGTATTTTAAATGAAATGGCCTTTGCCTAGGGAAGCAACTGATTTCTAAAGCACATACATCAGCTACACGTAGCTGGACAAAAACAAAACAAAATCTACTTTTTTTTTTTTTAAGATTTTTTATTTATTTATTCGACAGAGATAGAGACAGCCAGCGAGAGAGGGAACACAAGCAGGGGGAGTGGGAGAGGAAGAAGCAGGCTCATAGCGGAGGAGCCTGATGTGGGGCTCGATCCCACAACGCCGGGATCACACCCTGAGCCGAAGGCAGATGCTTAAGCGCTGTGCCACCCAGGTGCCCCCAAAAATCTACTTCTTAAAATAAAGACAAAACTTTTTTTTTCTCAACACATTCTCAACAAATTTAACACGACACATAGTGATCTCGTGTGAATAGGGTAAAGAGGTAAAAAGAAAATAGAAGGAAAAAAAGAATGAAAAACAGTGAAAAAAGGAAAAGAAGTGGAACCATGGGAAAAAAGTGACTAAGTGAAGTCTGATTATTTATCGGGTTATAATCAAGCATCATATAACAAATGACACTTTCTAGGGCAGGGCAAGAGGGCAAAAATAATAGGATCTGGTGGTCACCAAATTAGACTTCATTATCAATAAATCTGTGGTCAGAACAATTAAATCAGTTCTTTCTATTATTAAATCAATGAGTCATACATATTAGACCCAAACATCATGGGAAAACTTTGATGGATATACCCTTCAAGTTTTTTGCCCTTCCATTAAGTACCCCCAAATAAACAAACTAACTAAAAGTATCCACCCCATGTCTCACTTTGTTTCAAAACCTTACCCTTCATTCAGAGGAATGGGACAGGATGTGAAGTATCCAAACAAGAGTTACGGTTTCACACCTCAGTGTATAAAGGGAAACAGAACATTTTAATGAAAGAAGAAGAAGAAGAAGAAGAAGAAGAAGAAGAAGAAGAAGAAGAAGAAGAAGAAGAAGAAGAAGAAGAAGAAGAAGGCGGCGACGACGGCATGGCTAATAGTTTGCAATTTTATCTACACTTTAATAAGCAGGCTTTAAATATATATTAACTGAACCTCAAAAGCTTGGCTATACATTTGGATAATTGAGCATAAAGAGACACATCTGCTAATTCAGTGGACACTTCACTGAGTATAATTCAGTAATCAACTAATTGATCATGTTTTGCTTCAGTTGATGCACATAGGAAAACGAGACCAGTAATTTCTAGGCAGTTGCATGATTCAAAAAGCATCATTTAGGTAAAACATCAACCCCCAGCAGCCCCAAACTAGTGATGTTCACCAAGCAACTGAGATCCAGTAAAACTAATCTATCTGTCCTCCCCATCAAGTGTCACTGTTTCTCTCATGCTGCATTAAACATGTTTTTAAACACTCAGAGTGTATCTGTTCCCTTTAGCTAATCTTGCAGTAAAATGATATTAAGTAATTAACAGCGTGACAATGATGGAAACAGATGTCACAAGTAAAAAATTTGGAGGCAAAGTGATATAGAAGGTAAAAAACTAGTTTTGAATCAGGAGCCCTGGCTTCTTTCCCGTCAATGTCACTGATTATAGCTTTACCCTAGGCAAGTCATTTAACCTGGTTACACTTCAGCCTCCTTTTCTGCAACCATCTGCTTTGCTCACAGGAATGCCGTGACAATTAACAAGAGTGGCTATAAAAGTGCTTTGAGCTCACAAGAGAAAGACTGCATAAATACAAGGTATTATTACTCTGATTACAAGGAAGTATCAAGCAGATTTTTGTGTAAGCTGTAATTATAAGGGAGAGTAATCCTCGACAGCAAAGGTAATTCTGCAAATTACAATCTATGTCAATTTTCAGACACTTATCATTCTAGGTAATGATATTAGAGACATAACAAAAGAGAGAAGCAACTCCAAGTAAGATGC
This sequence comes from Ursus americanus, assembly GCF_024610735.1. Taxonomy (NCBI): domain Eukaryota; kingdom Metazoa; phylum Chordata; class Mammalia; order Carnivora; family Ursidae; genus Ursus; species Ursus americanus. The sequence continues at coordinate 77,945,103 of NC_142127.1, read as the reverse complement.
TGAGCAGAGAGATAAGAGATTTGACAAGCTGAACTGGAAACCTTACAATGCAGAGCCATTTCTTACATGTAGATTTGAACCAAAAGTCACTAAAAGATGAACTCTGATGACTTATAAAAAAAAATTAAAAAAAAAAAAAAAGCACAGTGGTTTTGTAGTCCAGGCACAACATTAAAAGCAATTTGGGGCTTTACGGTCACAACCATTATTACTCACCCAGCATGTATTTTTAAATAAAGAATCTAAATCTTGCAAATATCCATGTTTCTTTTAAGTGGAAGATAATTGTTAGTAAGTTCTACATAGCATTTTCTATAAAAGGAACAAAACATCTAATAAAGCCACACTTCATTAGTTAAGCCTCCTCTATTTCCAATTACCAATATTCCAATCCTCCCTACATTTTTATTTCTTAATTAAAGAACCTCTGATACATCAGGGTGTCATCAATTTAAATCAAACGTAAATTAATTGTGGCACTAGATTCCTAAACCATGAAGTGTTTTCATCAACCAATATTCTATTCTTCCTTGAGAGTTTCTGGATAGGTTTCATTTATAACTTAGGAAGCAATTTGACTCCAGGCAGATATGAAGGACATACACAGAGCCCTACAAATTCTAATTTTAATGACACAGTTACTCATTCGAATTATTTCAGATACTGTCCCTATCGACACCTTAGAGCAATCACTTCCTAACCCTAGAATTACCTCCATGAAGTTTGAGTCAAAGGTCACTTAGGGGCTCTCACAGCGCGAACAGCCCTAAACTTTGCCATATAAGATTTAAGACTCTGGGTAATCTAATAATGCACAACCCTCTACAGTTAGTTCTTCACAGGTCAAACCAACTAGACACGGGAAAAGCTGCACCACCTTGCAGTTACCCCAGTACCACCAGCCTAACAAATTAGAGGAAGCTCTTCAGTGAGATAGCACTGACTCAACGTAAAAACAAGAAGACACAGGTCTTTAGGGATAAGACCAGGTGGGGTTTATTTATGGGTTTATTTAATCTATTCTCCCTTTAATTAAACATAGTTTAAGGTAATTTTTCACAGCAGTTTAAGATTTACAGTAGAATTGGGCATTAGTTACAACTGATGAACCTACGTGAACACATCATAGGTACCCGAAAGCCACAGTTTACATTAAGGGTCAACTCTGTGTTTCACAGTCTACGGGTTTGGATAAATGTGTCATGGCACGTACCCATTATCATGGCATCATACAGAATAATTTTGCTGCCTTAAATATCCTCTGTGCTCCCCCTATTCATCCATCCACCCCCCAACCCCCCACAACCACTGATCTTTTTACTGTCTCCATGGTTTGCCTTTTCTAGAATGCTGTGGAGTTGCAGTGATACAGTGGGTAGCCTTTTCAAATTGGCTTCTCTCAGTGACACACATTCACGTTTCCTCCATGTCTTTCCACGGCTCTTTTTAATGCTGAATAACATTCGATTGTCCAGACGTGCCACAGTTGGTCTGTCCATTTTCCTGCTGAAGGACACCATGGTTCCTTCCGGGTTTTGAAAGTTATGAGTAATACTGCTGTAAATATCCATGTGCAGGCTTTTGTGTGGATATAAGTTTTTGATTCCTTTGGATAAATACCAAGGAGTACGATTGTTGGATCATATGTAAAGAGTATGATTAATTCTGTAAAAAACCACCAATGGTTTTCCACAGTGGATGTATCTCTTTGCATTCCCACCAGCAATGGATGAGAGTTCCTGTTGCTCCACATCCTCCCCAGCATCTGGTGGTGTCAGTCTTCTGGTCTCTAGGCATTCTAATAGATATGCGGTAGTCTCTCACTGTTTTTACTTACATTCTCCTGATGACATATGACATGGAACATCTTTGATATGCTTATCTGCTATCTGTGTCTTCTTTGTCAAGGTGTTTGTTAAGGCCTTTGGTCCACTTTGTACTTGAGCCATTTGGTTTTTTGTTTTGCTTTTGTTTGTTTGTTTTCTAAGTTAGTCTGGAGTTTTCAGAGTGCTTTGTATATTTTGGTCAACAGTCCTTTATCAGATGTGTCTTTTGCAAATACTTTCTCCCAGTCTGTGGCTTGTCTTCTCATTCTCTTGATCTTCATTTTATTCATAAATTATTATACCATATCACTGTCCAAATCCTACGTACACTTATCTCCAGTTTAAGAATGTTTATTAACTTAATCAGAAATGCATTTTTTCCTTGACAAAATTATTTCAGATTTCTATTATCCTCCCACTTAAAAATATAGTTTTTCTTTCCTTTACAGTCAACAAACACGCTTCAACAAACACTAAGTATCTATCATATGTAGAAAGGATACAGTATGTTCAAGTAAGAAATTCTCTCTCTACTGCTGACTCATAAGCAAAATAAATTTTCAGGATGAAAACTGAGCAGGGACTATTAAAGGCAGATGTTGATTTTTTTTTTTTCCTGAAGGGGAACTTAAGTTCTTTTACTAAAGTAACAACAACAAAAAAGAAAAAAATCAGAATATTAAGCTCATTAAAGAGAGAAAACATAATCAAGTATAGGGGATGATACTTCCTGTAATTAAAATCTAGACTATGACAAATTCTCTGCCCAAACTTGAAACACTCTGAGCTATGATTTGTAAAGGGACATAAAAGCTGCTTAAATGAACAATTTCTGTATCATCTGCTGTACTGAAGCAAACCACCACCTTCCCCTGTAGTACACTGACTGCATGGACGATTAAAAGAGCTGTAAGATACCACGACACACGTAGCACGCACTCCTCCTGACCTAAAACACACGAATGGAATTCGGCAAACCTAGATAAAGGGATGGTAAATGTAGCTACTAAGGTGTCTCTCTTCTACATCAAATGTTGTAAGATTTTTGCAGCTGGGTAATTAAATACTGCTCATAATCAAACATTTTTTAAGTGCTGATTCTGAGTATCTGAGGCAGATTTATGTGCTCAGAGACACCAAGTAAATTGAGGTGAAAATTCACTCTTCTGTTCTGAAAATTCACCAAGAAGTCTGGTATTCCTCCCCCCCCCCTTCCTTAGTTTGTTTTTGTTTCAACAAGAACTTGTAGTTCAAAGAGTGTTTAAGTGAATTAACCAGAGCCTTTGGTCTAGTAAGTAATAGGTCTGGGAGCTGGATCAGATCTGTAGTATCTAAAAGGTCTTCCAAAGTATCAAAAGCTGGAAAACATGCCAATAGTTTTTCCTTAGAAGACAATGAAATCTTCCTTTTATGTGAGTGTAGGATTCAAAGTAAATTATGTTCTCTATTACAAGAAAAACAGTGGTTACTTCATATCCCAAAGTTTTTCATACTCAACCTATAGAAAAGCCTCATGGTGATATATTAGAAACTATGATTAAATGGGCCTTCTCTAAACCCCAAAACAAATACTCTTAAATTGATAAGAAAATTGACCTAATGAACAACTAACATTTATTGAGTACTTTCCATATGCCAGGCACTGTGCTAAGAGCTTTGCATGGATAATCTCATTAACACCAATAATACAAGCTACAGTTATCCCTGTTTTACAAACAATACAACTGAACTTTAAAATGTGAAGACCTCTGACTGACATCATACAGCTAATGTGCTAGAGAGGTGGCCTGTGAAGTAAAGTTTGACTTCAGGGTGCTAACGCTACAAAATTCTTAATTTGACTTCATAAATGTCCCTGAAGATCCATTTTTGCTTTGGTTCTATGTTTAAGTCAAGCCATCCCTTCTATCAGCATTCAGCCAACAAATGAAACTCTGGTTCCCGAAGACTGTGACATCAGCCTAGAGAACTCTGCTCTCTCGTTTGGCAAAATAAGACAAAAACTTAGAAGATGTTATCTGTGCCCTTAAAGACCTTTACCATTTAGTTGAGGAGGTAAAATATATACAAGTGTTAAACTTGGTTTTCAGACAAGTTTTAAAGCTGCACGGAGAGCAAAGGAAGCAAGAGAAGCTATGGATTGATCTAGAAGAGGGAAAAAAGGGAACTGGAGGCAGCCAGTAACAAAAGAACAGTCTGAACTAGCAATCGAGGGCACCAGATAGTCCTTGAACTCAGAAGCAAGGGAAAGGTAAAGCTTCTGAAAGAGAACACAGCAAATGGGTTGAGGGTTACAATGGCCTAAAGATAAGCCATCTGATATGATGACCCTATAGTGACTGCCCTTTTTCAGAATGAAGTTTCCCTAAAGGGATGAGGGAGTGTAGTAGGGCAGCCAGAGAAATGGAAGGTCAGATCACTGGGTGAAGAACAGAGTGTGAGGTAATGAAGTAGAGTTGAGGATAAAATAGTCCAGAATTTTAGACAGGAAATGAAAAGGAGAATACCACCCAAATTTAAAAGAATGCAGATTTTTGTTTTTAAAAAGAAAGAAAAATTGAGCATGTTTGTAAGTAAAAGTAGAACAGACTATACAGGAGGAATTAGAAATGTGAAAGACTTTTTCAAACTCTTTAGAAAAATGTAATTGTTTACATTTCTTTAGGAAACTTTGGGAAAAATGTAATTGAACAAAAGTCCTAGAGATTCAAGAAGATGGGGGATTATGATTAAAAACATAAATTAAAGGGTTGGGCTTGGCAAAGAGGAAGACCATTTCTTAGTTAGACACAGTAAATAGAAGCAAGTGAAAACATAGCGAGATTTTCATGTCGAGGGAGGGAGGGATTAAGGGAGCTAAACTTGGGTAGCCTCAATATTCTCAGCAAATTAAAAGTTAATGTCATCCTGCTAACTGTAATGGGAGTAGGGATAGAGTTGGATTTGGGAAGAATTAAATTGTCTGAAGTAGTCAAAATAGTGAAGAGAAAAATAATTATGTCTTATGAGTTGAGACACAACATTTGTTTTCATTTTCTGTTTTGCCAGCATTCTAGGGAAAAGAACTTTCTCCCAAATGCCCATGTCCTGGGGAAGAACCAACTCTTATTTATAGAAGTTTCTCATTTAGCTGATCTTCTGATAATCTGTAAAACCAAGAGGATTTTTTAAATTTGGTTCACATTTATCTAATCTTCAAGAATTGCCTCCTAGTCTCTCCCTTGCTGGAAAGTAAAATTCTGTATAAAAATTTAAACATGAAAGAAAATAAATTTCATTATAGTATTTAAAACAGTTTCCCATCAGTTATTTCTAATGCACTTTATCATTGGCTTATAAATATTATTTAGCCAAGAGTAAGACAGTAATATTAAGATACTTTCTTAAGGCAAAATAACAAGTAAGCTGTCTTGATCCATTCTGCAAAGTCATTAGGATTGGCAAGTTTGAAGCTTAGAGTACCGGGGATCTTTAGCAGTATTATTGTGTCCATTAGCAGATTACTGGACTAGTTCAACAAATACCTTTATGTTGCTAAATTCCAGAAATAATAGCGTAGCTACCTTCGTTTTGGAAGGTATATGGTACATATACTGATACTTTATTAACAATAAATTCTTTTCAGAAGCATACTGAAAAGAAGTCCTTGTAATCTTATGGGAAATATTTTTGGTTAAGCTAGGATTGTGAAAAAGCATTGATTAAGAACACCAGCTGCATGGAAAGTCCACTGACCAGGAAGATCGGGGCTTAGTAAATTGGGGTCAGTTGCAGATATTAGAAAAATAATCAGATGTCTTCACTGGGAAGGGGGAAGCCAGGACAGAGACCACACAGGTCAATTCTCAGTTCCTAGCTGGAATATTTTCATCGAAGCAGCCCTACGTGGGTGGAAGACTAGGCCACTCTGACCAGTTGCAGTCTGTTACTTAGTCAGCTCTAATCTCAGCCTTTCCAATCTAACCATTGTTATCTAGAGGCGGCATTTAAAAATTAAAGGCAGGTTCTCAGAAAGAGAGTAAGAAAGCCACAGTGGAGACCAGTACATTGATCTGCCCAAAGCTCCCTGATAGGAAAATTAGGCAAAGTTCTCTTTTTTCTATTTGGTGGGGAACCTCATCCACTTATAGCACTTGGATGATGAGATTGACCAAGGTATCTTTGATGAATCTCCTGTCCAGAAGCAATTGTTTCTTTATCACCCTGCAAATGATGTAGAACCCTGCTCTTCATAAAGCTCAAATCATACTGTGAAACTTCCAGAGTTTAGATACATGTTTGGGTCTTTAAATGTCTCAGTTTTCCTCCGGAGGACTTCCTCTGCAAGGTGACTCTGAAGCTCCTTTCATCAGAGGTGGAGTCTGTTTCCCCACTCTCTGAATCCAGGGTGGCTTTGTGACTCATGCTGCCCAAGAGAATCTGGCAGAACGGATACTGTGCTGTTCAGAGTCTAGGCTGCTGAGGCCTTGCACCTTTCTGCTAGCTCCTTTGGAGCTCTGCCACAACTGACAACAAGGGTTGGGCTGCTACAGGGGAAAAGATACTGAAAAAGAAGAGCCCAGTTGTTCTCAGCAAGGTCATCTTAGACCAGCCAGTAGCCAGCTGGTCCCAAACATGTGAAAGAGCACAGCCGAGATCACATCTTCTTACCTGAGACAAGTGTCCAAAGATACATGCCTAATACCAGGCAAAACCGGAAATGCCCAGTTAACATGGGGACACATGGGCAATGAACAACTGCTTATTGTAAGTCACTGAGTTTTGCAGTAATTTAATACACAGCATTACTTTAACAACAGATAACTGATACACGCTTTTTAAAAACAGTATATACACATGCACACATGTGTATAATACACACACACACAGATACCTTTATTTCTATTAATGTTTTAGCTACATAGTTTCCAATTGTTTATTAGGCCTTATTAAGGAGAGGTAATGAGCTATAGAAAAAGACTTGCGACACATTACCAAGACTCCATCACAGAATATCTTGTGCTTGTAACTACTCTCAAATAGAATGTATTTCTGTATCAATTCAAACCATTCATGTATGATTTTTAAGGTTATAATTATAATCCAAAATAGCTTGAGTAGTAATTCTCCAAATAGACAATTATATTATTAGTCTTGATGTATCTTCTGTAATTATTCCTCTTTTTTTAGTATTGCCCAAAACATGCTTTTATTCAGTCCTACAAAGGGCTATGGATCTCTGCTAAAGCAGTGGTGAAAACTCAAACCCCCTTAAACCTCATTTTTGGACTTTCTCTAGATCACTAAAAATAATTCTGACTGCATTATACTATTATCTTTCAGTGAAAGAATCCCAAGCGTACTACTAGAATTAATTAATCCCCTTTCAGTGGCACAAACCATGTCAATGTTAGCTTGGCTTTCAGGTGAGAGGTATAGATCTTTTGTCACTTACGTCCAGATGTCACAGTTTAGGAACTTCAACATTTTAAAAAACTAGTATTTAATAACAATGTAATCATGTAATGGGAAAACTCCCTGAAAATTATGTTATACAATTGACTTTTAAGAACTTGTTAAGGTCTACCCTTGGCTTCTGAGATACTGTGTTGGAAGTCTGGGGTTCGATGGTCTGAAAGAGATTATTAACTAAAGAAACTTAAAACTGCTATGGAGACCTGGCTTGCTTTGGAGAGAAAACACAAAATACTTTCAGAACAGAGGGAGCACACATGCTGTCAAGAGCCTCTGTAGGAACACTACTTGGTATTACACTGTATGGGGACTTCTAGCTGTTTAGTCCCCAGGCAGTTTCATTAACATCATTGGAACTGGGACTTAATTAGTAATACTTAGATTCTATCCTTAGTGGTGAAGGGTGTGTCATTTCCCATGGAGAACTATTTCATCCAGGAACTTCTTCAGGGAAAAAGAAGTTGCTTGATAAATATAGTAAGAGTTTGAATAAACGGATAAGTAGCTGCTTTAATGTCAAAGACTCTAGGATAAACTGCTCCTGTTTTTCCACTCAAGTTCCAAAGACAACAGAGTGGACATTTCTCAATATCTGGCCAAGCCACATCCATTCCCCATTTCTAACAGGCTCTGGATTTTCTACAGGGGACTTACCTTGTGCGCTGTCTTGCTTGGATGAAAAATCCAGATGCCTGGAACTCAACTACCAAAGACGAAGGTTCTAGATATTGTCCCTGTCTCTGGCCTGGAACAGTGTAGGGATGGGAATGAGACCTAAGCTCAGCAAATCCTATTTTCCTGGAACATTAAGTCTCACTCAAGTGACACGAACATGAGGAAAGATTGATGTTTCCTTGTTGCAGAGAATTGCATCCTGACCAGATTACTCCTAAAGAAGCATCTTTAACTCTCATTTGGTCATCTTGCCTTGATTCCTGCCCATTCAGAAGTTCTCAATCCTGAGCCTCTCTTTGATTTTATGAGCCTTCATGTTTTTCAAATATATTTCCTATTACTTGAGGTAAGAGTCGGCTTTTGTTGCTTGGACTCAAGGAGTTCTGTTACAATGACTATGCCAAACACAAGAATACTACCCATGAAATAGTGTGAGGTGGTTGTGGTGGGGGGGGGGGGCTGCTGTAATCCCAAATACAAAGTTAAACCACGCACTAATAATCAAAATTTCTTTTTTTCTTCAACTCGCCATTGTCAAAGGAAGAGATAAAATTCCCCCTTCAGTCTCAAGACCTCTAGCTGCCACAGTTCACCTGCAGTGAGTAACCATGCTTTGCAATTTCCATCTCTTTCCAAGATTTTCTATCTACTTAGGGAATACTCATTACCATCCCTGTAACTGCATGAGTTTTTGGCTTTCTTGCACCTTCATCTTTTATTTATTTAATTTATTTATTTCCCCCAAATGACAGAATTTTTTCCATCTTCCATTCCAATTTACACCGTTCTCTTCATTGAAACCCTGCTCAGTATTCAGTTTCTGGGAAGTTGTCTTTTATTAACCTCAGTGACTGATCATTCCATTACTGTGAATCCAATTCAACACTTGTATATGTCATCTGCATTGCATTTTCACTTATTTTAGTTTGTGAATAGTTCTAGATGTGTGTGTTTTAGCTTTTCTATTAAGTTTCAAGCTCTCTAAAAGCTGAGACAGATTTTTTTTTTAAAGTCGTCAGTGTTTTGGGCATAAAATTCCACACACAGTGGGGAACGATACTGTTGAATAACTATTTTCACAAAGATTTTCAGAAGATATTTAAGACGGAGCCAGATCTTGCAAAAGCTTATTCCAGGTAACTTTAACTACTTTAATAGTAACTAAATGATACCTTCACGGATTTTTAATACATAAAATTGCTGCAAATGTATATGCTTTTAACTTCTCAAATGTTAAAATTTTAGAAAGGAAAAAATGATCTGTAAAATTAATGCCCACTTATTTGAGAATGCCAGCTTGAAATTTTACAATGACTCAGACCCAAACAAGCTAAAAGCAGCTACCAGCCCTATGTATGAGTTTTCCATTACTAATCGCATGAGAAGATTTTGTGCTCTCAGAACTTCTAACAACTTGAAAAAGGAGCCATCTTCCTCCAACAAAAGCTGACATATTTTTGTTTCAGGCTGTCCCTGGGTAGTCTCTCTCCCCTCTGAAAATTCCCTGCAGACTTGTGTTCAATGGGATTGCTATTTTGGTTGCATAGTCAAATCACACATTTTCCATCCTTTAACTGTTTCAACCCAAGACTTGTGGGATCTAATTGCTCAAAGTTCTCCTTCACTGACAATGGTTTAGTCCTTTGTGTTCTGGCTTTCACAGAGTCCTGAATTTAATAAGCTTTTTCCCACAAAATCATTCATCAACTATTGCATCATCAAGGCAAACAACACACTGATGGCATATCTTTGGGACCTAAAAATTCTGGGTTATAGTGGAATTCAATTCAGGTGATTAAAACTTGACTTGTAGTTTTAGATATTTCAGCCTCCGAAATTGTGCCTATCACGTTCTGTTAATAAAAATTACCTGTGGGTATACAAAGTATCATTAAGTGTATATTCTCTACAGGTACTGTGTCTCAAAAGGAGCAGGGTTTTTTTGTAAGTATCCATGCTATCACCTTGCTTAGTAAATCTCACAGATAAATCAGTGTTCAATTGAAGTAGGAACAGAAACTGAGCAAATATTAAGATTCCTCTTTCCTGACATGTCTTCCGATATATTTTTTTCACCACTGTCTCCCTAAGGAGCCTTTGAAAACACTATTTTCCTAATGGCTACCCCACATGAAATTTTAACATCCTATATAACTAGTCATGCACCATATGTATAACTATGCTTCATACATAAAAAGAGTAAGTAGAAGGACTATACTTTTTATTCAGTACAGAGTTAAGAATGACAAAATAAATTTTTTAAAAAGTTATTAACATTTAACTTAGTTGTAGAACTTTATTTGCTGAGCAATTTAATGAAAAATTTTTTAAAAGATTTTATTTATTTATTCGACAGAGAGAGACAGCCAGCGAGAGAGGGAACACAAGCAGGGGGAGTGGGAGAGGAAGAAGCAGGCTCCCAGCAGAGGAGTCTGATGCGGGGCTCGATCCCAGAATGCTGGGATCACGCCCTGAGCTGAAGGCAGACGCTTAACGACTGCGCCACCCAGGCGCCCCTTAATGAAAGTTTTTTACTTACATAAATTGTAATTATCAAACTTCATATGAAGCTAATTTATATAAATACATAATAGCAATGTAATCAAATTTCTAAAAAAATTCAAAATTGTTATATTTCCAGTAAAGGCAAAGCAATGAAAAGATTTAATTCTTCAAGTATATTTTTAGTGAACTGAACTTTTTGCTTGATATAAGTTTTGCTTGATATAAGAAAGTACTATTTAACTTAATTGGCTGCTAGATAATCTTTCAGATAATTGTCAACATTTTTTTTAGCACTTGATGTAATTAATGGTAGGCTGAATGACTTTTTTTAATTAATGTAAACTGTACTTCGAATGTTCAAAGCCCAAATCACACACAAAAATGCTGAGAAAAAAAATCACACCCACAAGGAAGCCAATGGACACAGTCCACTTCTTAGGTGACATCTTTGAGATCCAGCAATAAATTGAAAGTCCCCTCGTCATAGCTACAATGTTGCCATAATTTTATAGCTCTGATCCTGTATGCAGTTTGTAAACCTTCCATTAACTCCGCGGAGGCTACTCATGCGATACCCAAGAAAACCCAACAAGAGAAATTAAGCACTCCTAAGGAAAAAGTTTTGGTCAGATAGGTTGAACTTTGCTGGGACACAACACACTATAATATTTAAGATAGTTTTCCCGCCAAGAACCAAATTTCAGTCCCTTCAGAATGATATCACTCCCCCTGACTCTGCAAAGGTATGCATATTTAAAAAAATACATCGTTTTATGTATTCGTATGCCCTTCAAACTATAAGCCCAATGTGCTTCCATCTTCCCCTTTACTACCAATTTCTCTGAAAGTTGTCAACATGAGCTGTCTTCACTCCCACACCTTTCATTCACTCCTCAACCAAACACAATGTGATTTCTAGTCCTACCACGCCACTGAAACTGCCTGGGTTCTTAATAAGCACTTAGTAAATATTCTCTACACAGAAAAAGTCTTCCTACATTTACTCATTCACAAGTACCTCCCTGGCCCTCCTCTTAAGTATTCTATGAGTATTTGACAGGGTTGGCCATCCCCTATGCCATATTGGCTTCCATGATACTTCCTTTTCTGGTAACTGCTTATTTCAGTCTGTTCTCAGTTCACTTTGGTACGTTTTTTTTTTCCCTTAAATAAATATGCCCTTAACCCCAAGACTGCAAAATTCAGCAGCTTCTCTTTTTTGCTGATATTCCGTCTCCCAAGGTAACTGCAACCCCTCCCATGACTTCAGTTGTTCATTGTATACATGAAAAAAACCACCAAATATCTCCACTTCCTGACCACTGTTCACTGCTATTTAGATGTCCCACAGAGAACTCAAATTCAGCAGAACCCAAACTCAATTCGCAATCTCACCCTACCCACACTTAGGTTGGTCTTCCCACTTGAAAGACATAGCATGAAAGATCCATAGCACCCTGTTTCACCCAGAAACCCAGGAAATATTTTTGTTCCTTCTGCATCCTACCATATCCAACCCAACTGCATAACTACACGTTGGTCAGTAATGCCTTTTCTAGAAACTTCCACCATCACTGTCCTAGTTTGTGCCCTTACTGCTCATCCGGCCTATCATAAGAATATCCTGTTTGATGACCCTTTTGATTCTTTCTCTCATCCTCCTACTATAAGACCAATTTTTTTTTAATTTCTAAGAATTCAAATTCAATCATGATGCAGACTTGCTCTTAAAAAAAGATGATTCCATCTTATCCCACAAAATGAAGGCCCTTCCCCCAAATGCTCCTGAATTGCTCTGCTAGTCTTATTGACCACTACAATAGACAGCAACTATTTCGCTGAATAAACAATGCCTTCCCATGTCTCTGATTTTTCTCATGTTGTCCATTTTTCAAGTGCTTGCTCTCCTCCTTCTCGGATTATCAAACTATCTCACTAGACTTCAAAAAATAAACAACAATCACCTCCTTCCTAAATCTGCCAAAATCCACCCATCATACTGTTCGTCTAAGATTTATTGGAAGATCTGTTGTTTGGGACCTCCTTGTGGCTAGAAACTGACATATTATTCTGTAAATAGATTTTTCTAGATTGTTAGCTATTTTCATATGTTCGATAAAGTGCATGATCTTAGAAACGCTCTTCAACATTAAAAATAACTACCCATAACTTGTTTTTTAATGGGAAAAATAATCCTCATTCCTTCATACATGGACAATGAATGAATTCGATTAAAAATGCTGAAGGTCTAATGAACCAGCACTGATTACATAGTCTCAGGTTTGTAAAGAGATATTCAAAAATGAAATAAAATTCATCAAACCTTAGGAAAGATTACCAGTTTGGCCTCACTTATCTACCGCACATCTGCCTGACCACATTATCTTCGCGCTTAAGCATCATTTTTGCATTTCAATGCGGCGTTCTATCAGATTAATGCCCAAGATATTCCACTGCACTGCTAGTGAGTGAGTGGACATACAGGAATATTATGCATGGCTTGTATCATTGACATTGAGCAAAGGAAATGTGATTAGCACCAAATTGCATCTGACAGGGGAATCAGAAACCTGTCAAACACGATGACATGGATCCAATGTTTAGAAGGCAAAAGGGGGAATAAAGGAGCAGGGCAGTCTGGCATGGAGACAGCAATAAAACACAACAGCGATGAGAAATTAATTCATTTACTTATGAAAAATTAGAGGCTTCCACACACAGCTCTCATTTATAATCTTGTCAATCTGGTTGAGTAAATAAAAAGGCTCTACAATATTAGTTGAAAACACAGGCAAGAGAGAGAAAATGCAAACACTGGATTCTTGGCCTCACTTTTAATCAAATACAATAATTCTTTGGTATGAGCCGCAATGGTCCTTGAAAGAAATTTTTCATCAGCGGATAGATTATATCACCTCCTAGATAGGTCCTCTTTCCTGGGCTCCAGTTTAGAGCTACAGAATGCCAGGGCAGAAGATCATCGCCGTGTGCTACGCTCTGTGCTAGTCAGAAAGGGTATTTAGACAAAAGGACACACCAAAATGGACTCAGCGGTTTGCTCTGGAAGACTCTGAGAAAGGAAAGTACAAAAATCAAACTCGAGTCTTCTGATAGCAAGTGGTTACAGACAAGCATTATAGTTTCACGCCAGGAAAAGTGATTGCCGGAGGTAATATTAAGCTCACATTCAAAATTGCTTTAAAAATTTGTCAATCTAATAGACAGCAATGTATCCTGATGGTTCGCAGTCTCAGGATGAAGGCTTGAATGAGCCTTAAGCCCTGTTATTTTGCCACGCTCCCAAAGTGAAGGGGGCCTTAAATACATAATTACCAGGACCCTCTAATTGTTCTTCAAACCTACCTCCAAAAATGGCTTTCTCAGTATTACACATGGAATAAGAAAAGCTCTTCTATTGTCCCCACATTAACGTGACTATGGGAACGGATAAGAGCTAAGGAACAAAAACCCAATGTGCTAAATGGAAGACCTTTAGAAAACAAGCAACCGCCTGGAAGAGGCCCCTAAGGAGAAGAGATTTTGAGGCCCAAAACCATCCCTCAGACTGCTCAAGTCTCCAAGAAAGCCCTCTTGTCGTATGCAAAGCATTTTTAGAAATTCAAATAAGTTATAATGCATGGATTGCCTTAAACAAGGCTACATTACAAAACTTTTTGGGAGCAGAGGATTATTTATTAGATGAAAGATGAATTGTATTCAAGAGAGAGAAAGGTCATATCCGTATCATTAATAACAACTCAAAACTATAAATATTCCAGGCGCCTGTTAACAGGAGACTATATAAATAACTTGTGGAATATTGATAAAATGGAATATTACTCACCTTTAGAAAGGAGCTTACTACTATATATACGCTATATATACACAAAAGAATACAGACTGGATAAGTCCAATTGCATGAGGTCCTAAACTGGGCGAATCACAGTAGAAAACCATCAAAACAGTGCATGCTGTTGCATGGGGCTGGAGGGGGAGACTGACTGGGAAAAGGTGACTTTCTGAAGTGACAGCATTGTTTTATATCCCCATAGGGCTCTGCATTACACAGGTGTATGCATCTGTCAAAACTCATCAAATGACAGACTTGGGACTTGTGCACATTGCATCATATGTAATCTGTAAACAATACTGAACTCTAGTTAATGACATGAGTGCCACAGTGTTAGGGATGCAGTGTACTGATGTCTGCAATGACTTGGAAATGCATCAAAAATAAGGTGGACTGAAGACTGGTTAGAGGAACAGATAGATGAATGAATATGGAACAAAGCAAATACAGTAACATGTTCATTGTAAAATCTAGGTGGTGTTGACGATGAGTGTTCAGTGTGTAACTCTTTCCGCTTTTCTTTATATTTGAAGTTATTCATAATAAAATGTTGGAAAAACGGTCTACGGGGGAATTGGAGAGGTCACAAATACGAGCTTTCAATGAAGTCCGGTACAGTGAGACCCAAGATGACGGGTCTCAAGGATCAGAGAGCAAGAAAAAAGTCGCCAGAGGCACCACACGACTGCAAAGGAACAAATACTGAGCAGGACGCAAGCAAGTGGCCATTGTTCAGAGTGGGACAAATAACTAAGCCAGGTAACAGGAAAATCACAAACTCCTGCAGAAAAGGACAAATGATATGTCAGCTGTTTAAAAACCATAGTAGTTTTCCATAGCTTTTGCAAATTTTACATGTCAGCAAAAAAAGCAAGGAAAAGAGTATTTTCTACGTGAAGTTTCAAAGTCTCTCTAGCAAAGAAATTTTCCCCTTAGGAGAGTTCACTATCAAGCATTATGATGTTTTAAAAACAAGCTGCCTGTTTGTCATGTTCAAAATCCAACAGCTTTCAGCTTACATTAAGAACGTTCTCAAAGATAAATTCAAAGGTGCATATCTTCCATTTTCTTCTATACATTTAAGGAACCATTTATCTCTTCTTGCTTTAACTTGATTCCACAAAAACTCTCTTCTGATGTCAGAACGTCCATCAGATCTTAATAAAATCTATCAGGCTACACATGTGGCACTGCAAGATTTTCTTAATTTTGTAACCTTTATTTTAATTGCTTTAACGAGTAATGTAAGCTCTTGTAATCTAATCCCCTCCAAAAGCTTCCACTATTCCAAACTGCAAATTCTAATAGTTAATTGGATTAAAATAATGAAAATGCAATCACTTTTAGTATTACTACTACCAGAGTTCACTACTAAAGAAAAAAATAATACCTTGTCTTGGCTGGTATCCACGAGTCATGTCATCCATAATAGCCTTTCAGAACCTAAAATAATTAGCTTTTATTTGAACAACAAATGAAATGCCGTGAATAAAAGAAAAATACCTTTAATTGTCCACACTGTCGGTTAATATCTTTCTGTTCCAAATTAGAAACAAAAATGTCCGTATGGTGTTCTATCCCTAGATTATGAAGGGGTGGAACTCTTAAATGGACATCTCAGTCCGGATCTCTGCTCCCAACTTCAGACCTCTGACAGGACTCATCCCACAGTTTTCCCCACTCAGCAAATCATCTCGCCCTTCCAACTGCTCAGGACAAAAACCCTGGTGTCATCCTCAGCTTTCCTTTCCTTCACTCTCCACATTCAGTAAGTCAATGAATCCCAAATACGCGGATTCAGAGCCACCACCATGTCCTCACTTGGAGACCTTACTCACCGTGAAGCCTTGCGGACTGGCTCCTACATCCCACCCTGCACAACCTCTGTTCCCCAAGATGTAGTGAGGTCATGCTACTCCTCAGCTACAGATCCTTCGGGGGCTTCTCAGACTGTAGGAGAGAAGCTCAAGTTGTTAGAATACTCTACCAGGCCGCATTCGGTCTACCACCCCTCAAGCCCTCATTACCTCTCAGGCTTCAAAGGTCACCTTGTCAGTGAGAACTTCTCTGAGGACCCTATGTTTAAATTGTCCTCCTCTGGCTCTCTCTACCTTCACTCCCTACTCTATATTTCTCCAAAATACCCTATGACATGTTATGTATTTACTGACTTCCTTGTCTGCAGAGAGGGCTCCCCTAACTAAAATGCTAAAATCAAGAGAACAGGGATTTTATCCATTTTGCTCATTACTCCATGTATCTCCTATACCTAGAAAATTGCCTGAAGCCTTGATGGCACCCAGCAAGTATTTGTCAAATGAAGGAATGAATTTAAATTTACTTCAAATGCTAAAAGTTCAGAAAAGAAGACTGACTTGGTATCATGAGTCCTATCCACATTTGAAAAGGATTATTTATGTAAATGGTCAAAATAACTACAAATAATTAAGAATATGTGATACGCTTGCTCATTAGGAAAATTCCATGAACAAATGGATAGATTAGTTCTAATTACAGTTTTTTCACACAGACTCCTTTTTTATTATAAAAAATATCTACATCTTTAGGCATTGAAAATATTTTCTAATTTAGCTTTTCTTACAAATGAACTCTTTTAGATTATTTATCATTTAAAATGCAATTGCACAGATGGAAAAATAATGTAAATTTTAATAAATCCCCAGAACATTTTAATTCAATACGCTACCATATAAATTGGACTGCTCTTACAAGTACTTTGCCCACTCTTTGGGTTAACTAAGAAATTTTTAAATATTACATATCTTTGGAGAATCTCTTTATTTTATGAATACAACAGGAAATGCTACGCATGACTAGGAATTAATAGGGAACTAAATCTAAAAATGACCTATAAAGTTCAAAATAACCATATATATGTTGTATGTACTTTAATGAAAGTGGCATGGTCAGTGAAACAATGAAACAGAAACAGGGTTTTCTGTTTCACAAATGCATAAAATATTCTTTATCTGGCTGAAAGCATTTTGTATGAATAGTGAAAAGTGAGTAGGTATATACCAACTGGTCCTAATTTTTTTGCCTTGAAAAATAAACTGTCTTTACCTTCAACAGTTATTGTAACCATTATTTGGGGCTGTGTGTGGTTACCACACTGTACTTGAAAGCATCCTACTCTCCTTTCACGGCAGCCCTCCGTAAAACATGACGGACTTGGAATCGACCACGCAAACCTATCAAGAACACTTATGGACCCACCGCTCAACCTTCCAGCAGTCAAATTCACAGCCACAAACCGCAAATGAATTTTTAATTATCCCATACTCGATTTTTACAATGCTTTGAGACAAGCAATTACGGAAGGTACTTTATTTGTCTGATGTCATTAATATGTATCAGTGACAAGGAAACCACAGAAAAACCTCGTGAACGGGGTACCTTGAGTATAAATTAGCTAAAACTTGCCAAAAATCTCCAAAGATGGAGTCCTGTGGAAGCCCCAAGTACTGTTACCACTGTTTCAAACTATAAATGCATGTATCTCTGAAAAAGTTCAGCCCTCTAAAATATATTGTGTTTACTTGTAGCTTTTTCATGCTGAAAGTAGAGTTTTAATTTATTTAACTAAACTTTAGCTGCATTTTTTTCACATGTAACCCTGAAAAGGTTATATATACTGAGTACATACTTTGCATATTTATAACTAAAATTATATGGCAAAATAATGACTATTAAAATATCCTTAATTCAAAATTTTCCTTAAATGATGCATAACAACTTTCAGCATTACAGTCATTTACCAAAGGAACAATGGAACTTACTCATAAACTTAAAATGAAATACAGCTATTTGGGGGGAAGGCTTCTCCAGAGAGGGGACTTTTCTAAAATTAAGTTTTATTAATTAGACAGTTTATTAAGTGTGGAATGGGCCTTTTGATGAAGTGAAAAGAAAGTAATGTAATTTAACTTTGAGAAAAAAGTGGCTGACAGAAGAGAGCTGAAAGAGTATATGTTCATACAGGGATATTTAAAAAGAATTAGCTAACCATGTTCTCGATTTCCATTAAGGAAATGTTTTCCAGATGTGACAGGCGCTTCCCCAGGCCAACCGCCGAGAGGTACAGTGAGGGCACAGATTAATAGCTGAACAATTTTCTTAGTATCTCTACGCATCTAATCTGTCCAGGGGTCCTAAACAGGCGAGGGGAAGTGGGGAGGAAGAGAGGGTCTTTCCCTGCCTTTCCCTCTTGTGTTTTCACGGCTTTGGTGTCAGTCCCTGGCTGAGTGCCTGGCACAGCTTCTGAGAATTCAAACCCAGCTCAGTGCCTCCCAGTACAGACCTCCTGAGCCATGGTCTGGGGCCAGGAACAGCTGGCTGCCTGGGACCAGGAGCCTCTTTTAGGGGAACACGTGGTTCCTCTGTGCTCCCGGAGAACCCCACACCAGCCCCTCCACAGACCTGCTGGAGGCTCCTGCCTTGCCCCACTGTCTGCCCCTCCCTTGGTTTCTGTCCCCCTCTCTGCACCTAAGCTCAGCACCACCATATCATGTTTTCTGCTTTTAAGGCTGAGTTGTGGTGTTCATAGGTTTTCTCCTGGCTCTGGAGTGATTCCTAAGTGATACGCGCTCTCTTTTTTGTAGGAGGCAGTCGTTCATTCAGTATTCATCACTGAAGGTCACTCTCATTTCCACACCCCTAGTCAGAGGTCCCAGTCGCCATCAGCAGACCCACTTATTTCATTGCCTTCTGTCCTTGGTTCTTTTTCTCTTCCTCCCTGCCCTTCAGCCCCCAACAGTCATTGCACAAGAAGTAAAGAGTTTAAATGATGGCAGGAGGAATTTCAGTTAAACTTAGGGAAATAGCTTCTGATTTTTTGTCACCACCAACCTCGGCTAAAGGCCTGCCATCCGCATGAGATAATGCCAAACCAGAGATTTCCCAGCTTTCCTGGTTCACAGTGCCTTTAGTAACTTGGTAATTTTTTCATGGTGTCTTTATGCCAAATGTAATGCCCAAACAGTTCTATTCACTAACTAGTTAGGTCCAAAGAATTTAACTATTTACATCCTAAAGAAACTTAGTAGCCATTTGAGAAACACATATTGAACAACCACAAAAATTCTTATTTAATTCTTAAACACAATTACCAGCTAGTGGGATATGTGTGCCTATTGGGCACTGCACGACTTCTTTCCTGTTTCAAATGATGTTCACACAGTACTTGCTTTTTTTTTTTTTTTTAAGATTTTATTTATTTATTCGACAGGATAGAGACAGCCAGCGAGAGAGGGAACACAAGCAGGGGGAGTGGGAGAGGAAGAAGCAGGCTCATAGCAGAGGAGCCCGATGTGGGGCTCGATCCCATAACGCCGGGATCACGCCCTGAGCCGAAGGTAGATGCTTAACCGCTGTGCCACCCAGGCGCCCCCAGTACTTGCTTTTTAATCATAGCAACTGAAAACAAACAAACAAACAAACAAAAAAAGCCCAGCTACACAAAGAGATGACACCCTCAAAAAGAAGAAAATATCTAATTTTGAAACCAAAATAACACAGGCTAACAGTCCGTTTGGTGTTCCACAGAAGTTTAAAATACTGTGCAGTGACCCTGTGAATTTTCTGTAGTGCCTCCTGGGTGCCTTAGCTCACAGTATGGGTACCATGAGAACTGTGGCTCTGTGTACGTTCGCTTTATCTCATAATCCTCTCATAGTCAAATAGGGTTAGTACTGTCATCAGAGGAGAAAACTAAAGCAGTATGACACAGTTCTTCAGTGGTGGGGCTGGAGTCAAGTCCAGAAAGTCTCATTTCGGAGCCCAAGATCATAACTAACCTATAATACAGAGAACATACAAAAAATATGATAAAATAGGATATTTCTATAAAAAGTTATGGAATTTTGTCCACTGACTATTTTTCGGAACCAATCTCTCAAAATCCTTCTATGATGGTTAAGCAGAGAATTTGGGGATTTATGAGATAAAGTATCTCCTGTGAACATAATATTAAATGCAATATTGCATCCTTAGGAAACATTATTTTGAGAAAATCAAACATTTGAAAAATTCATTTTATAAACATATGATGCTCATTTTACCTGTAGGCTAAATTACCATCAGTGGGCTGAATTCATTTCCATGATAAATGATAATAGCCCCTTTGAAAGTCATCACTTTAATGCTTCCAAACATCTATTTGTTATGGTTAGTATTCAGATTAGCCAGGTGAACATGGAAGTATTCTGATAAATGCAGGGCCGAAGGAACAAACAAGAGCTGAAATAAAATAGATCTATAATAACAGAGATAAACAAAGAAAAACTCAAACATTCCTTGCTTATCCCTGTTGGTTTTTCAGAGAGTTTTATATTTAGTCATTTCCAAATCAAACTTTTTTTTCCTGCTGCTCAATGATTTGGCAGACTTGCTATATTCAATATCAAAAGGCAAACACACTTTGGGCATGCTACAAGATCAATTCTTATCAGTCCTTCATATCTGTATCTCCTTCAGACAAACCTACTGCTTGAAATGCACTTGAAATCTGTATACTTTACACTTTTAAAATGTGATAAAACTATCACTACAGTTTATGTTTATGTGGAGAGAAATATCTTCTTTACACACATAAGAATACAATAAAAGTCAAAACACTAATATAAGTGATCTACAATTAATACAACACGATATCCAATGCAAATTTAGGGTCAACTGCATTAAATATCTGGATTAGTCCTTTAAGGCAATCTAGGTAAGATCCAAAGGTATAAAAAAATGTGACTACAAGGTTACAATAATTTTACAACAAGGTATACAAGTTGAGAATAAACATCACTTCCAAATTGTCATGCATTTTTATGTTGCAGATTAATCTATTGAACTTGCTTTGAAGTTCTCATATAACGTTTCTAAAACAATTAAGCCAAAATGACCCACATACCCCGTCAAGAAACAAAGCTAAATGAATAACCCAAATAAATATTAGAGTCTAGAAGACTGGGAACATTTCTAAAATGGCCTTTACTGATACCAAACTGTTTTTAAATTCCAGTATTCCAACCAACAAATTCATGCAAAGATTTTATTGTATCCAATAATATATTAGTTTGTTTAAATATATGTTTTATTTCTCTAAAACTTTCAAGTAAATTGTTGCTATGGGCAGATGTCAATTGCAACTTCCTGTTGACATTGACAAAAAGCCACATATACTTTGTGACACAAGTGAAATTCACATTTAGTGCCTCACTGAAAAGCATTGTTAAGCAGATAGAAATAAAGGATTCGGTGCCCAGAAGCAATTCTGATAACATTATTCTACCTTTATGAAATGGAGATATCATTGGAAATTTAAAAGAGAAAACTTTTCTGAATTACTGAAGATATACTGATGAGCTCTTATCTCCCAAAAGGATATAGAAACTAGAAAATACAAGCGCTGTCATGACTTCTGGCCATTGGTGTTCTCTAGACTTCTTTGTTGTCAAGACCTCTGACGTTGGGGAGACCAAGGATGTTGATGATAATAGCAGCTCCCAAGCACTGAGTTTATGGTGTACCTGGCATTGTGTTGGGGCCTCAGTACAGGAGGGCATTTAAGCTTCCTTCCTAACCTGGAATCATCTGAGCATGTACTCCATCTCCTGCCCCAGCACAACTGGAAACAATGATCTCCCACATACTGGCTTGTTTGTGCACTTATTTATTTGTTCCTTCATTTCCTCAGGCATTATTAAGCATGTCTATGTACTTCGTATTTCAAATCCTCACAGACACACAAAGAAAACAAAAATGCTAACAAAATGTTATAAAATGAAGTGATAAATGATGACCAACTTATTGAAATTGTCATCTTTGGTTAATCGTAAATTACTGCTTTGGTACCCCTTTTATAGACCACTTACATAAAGATCCTGTTCTAAAACTGATTTTTTTTTTTTTAACTGACCTTATTCATAGGTGTAGGCAAGCCCTCAGAAGCCACACATCTTAGGGTCATTTCTGACTCCATTTTAAAAATTTTCTTCTTAATATCTTCATTTAATCTTGCTAATATTTAACTTTGTCTTCATCTTAACCCCTGCTTCCCTTAGCTAGAAAGTACAGAATCAATTCCTTTTTTACCATGGGTACTCCCAAGTTTCTTCCTCTTAACTTTCTGCTTCCTCAGCCTCCCCTGCTTAGCTAACTCTTCCCTTACCAAAAAAAAAAAAAAAAAAAAAAAAAAAAAAAAAAAAAAAAATTCTGTTCTTTAAAAAAAAAAAAAAGATTAAGTTCACTGAGATTAATTTTTTTTTTTAAGGTCTTGGCCCACTGATGCTATATTATACTTAAGGAAAGAATCAAAATTCTCAACCTCTTATAAAATCTTCAAAATCCTGGGAAACTTTCCTTCTCTTTGCAACCTCTTACGTATTCCCCACTTGCCTTCTCTTCAACCAGGTCACTATTACACTGTTTCTTCATTCAATCCTGTTTTCCAAGCTTTCTTCCCAAGAACATTTTTTGCTTGGAATACCTTCTGAAAGCGGGTAGACCTGTACTCTACTTTCAACACCTAATCAGCTCATAATGTTCTATCTATCCATTTATACAGGGTATCCCTACATACCCTGCTGAGCAGAGAGCCTGATGCAGGCTAGATCCGGGGACCCTGAGATCATGACCAGAGCCAAAGACAGATGCTTAACTGAATGAGCCACCCAGGCACTCCATATGCCATTTCTTTTATTTGGAATGCTTCCCTTTCTCTTACATGAAAAAATAGTCTTAAAAAAAATCAAAATGTTCAACAAAGGAAATACTGCATTAATTACAGCTGATTCATACACTGGAATATTGAGCAACACATTTTATTTTGATTCCAAAAGTAAAATCACCCATCATCACACCACTTTTAAAAAGTACATAAACTAAGTCAAAGTCCCTTTCAAAACTCTCTGAACTCTACCCACCACCATCAACTTGCCAACTCTCAAGGAAACCACTATTAACAATCAATTCTGTAAGCTTTCATGGCAGTTATCTTACTATATTCATTTTACAGGTGTGATGGTCAATTTTAAGTGTCACCCTAACTGAGCCACGTATGTCTGCTCACATATTATTCTGAGTGCTTCTGTTGTGAGGATCTGGGATGAGACCCTTACATAGTAGATGGAATAAAGCAGATTGTTCTTCCTAATTATGGGTTGGGCCTCATCCAATAGGCTGAAGGACCAGGTAGAACAAAAAAGTTGACCCACTACAAGTAAAAGAGAATTCTTCAGTCTTGGAACTAGGACATCAGCTTTTTTCCTGCCTTTGCATTCAAACTGAAACATTAGCTCCTGGTCCTCAGGCCTTTGGACTCAAACCAGAAGTAAACCATCAGGTCTCCTGGATCTCCAGCTTGCTGACTATTCACCCTGTAGATCTGAGGATTTGCCAGACTCCATGGTTGTATGAGCTAATACCTATAATGAATCTCTTTATACACACATACACACTCACACACATACCTGTCGGTTCTGTTTCTCTGGAGAACCCTAATGCACCAGGTGAGGACACTGAAGCATTCACAAGTTAAGTGACATGCCTTTAGTCTCAGAGTTAAGAAGTGGAAAACCTCTCATCAAACCCAAGTATTCTGGCCCCATATCTGTCCCTATTGCCACTGCACTCTATATCTTGGATAGACACGTTCCAAGAGTAGTGCACATAGATTTACCTCATGTGTAAAGGAGGGATGAATAGCATGTATGTGGCATATACTTCCAACTATTCTAATATGAGGGATATAAATGAGCACTTAGGTTTCTTTTTTTTTTGGAACCATTATTAACAATGCTGCAGTAAGTATTCTTGGATACGTATCTATAACTTTTTTTATTTTATTTCTATAGAATGGATTACTAGCCATGTTATTTCTAGGTGAAAAAATATGTGCATTTTTAGTTTTAATAGATATAGACAAATTACTTTCCCCAAATACTTGAACCTATTTACACTCTTGACAAGAGTATATGACAGTGTCCTTCCTTGTTTTAAGGCATAATTGTGTGCATGGGCTCTAATGGCATAACATCTGAACCCTGCCGCAGGCCCTTGACATATGTAAACTTCCGGTAATAAATTACCATTTGGCTGTAATCAGTTACAAGAAACAGAAACCAGTTTTGCTGAAGAACACAACTGACAGTATAAATCCACTCATCTGTTTTGTCACCCAGTTTCATGCTCTTATCTAGGCCATAAAGTCTCATGAGAGTTGTTTTCTGTTTGTTTGCTTAATACATTTCACCCAAGTCAAATATACTACCTTTATGGAAACTCTCTGGTCAGGCTATCTCACAGACCTACAGAAAAAGGAAACCACTATTCTGGCTAGACAATCTTTTTTGGATGTTTGATAGCATCAATTATTCTTTTAGGTGCTGCTAATTCTTCTGGTTCACAGAGATTTCAAGAATTATAGAAGCATGGCATCAAGATCAACAGAATCTAGGCTCTAGTTCTTCCCCTCTTGACTCTCTGATACTTAAGTCAGTCTCTTGTATCTCCCAGACTTTAATTCCTTGTAAAGAATTATGTAAATGTTAAAGTAATTATTTTTGTATGAAAAGAATGGTAGCAATCCACCCCCCCATTGTACAACTCCAAATATCATACTTAAAAAAAAAAAAAGATATTCCCACGTGGTAAAACAGCTTAAAGATATTACTAACATCTTTTACTATCCTGGAAGTCTGACACACAAGAAAAATGGTCAAGGAAGAGATCTGGTATTTCAGTTCAATTTCTTCCACTGGTGTTTTGTATGAACTTGGGTGACTCATTTATATAGGATTCGATTTCACCTTCAATAGGTGATAATTATACATAAGTATATTTAAATTTCCTTTTAGCTCAAAATTTGTAAGATACATTGGTTAAGAAGTCATAACATGCGTTCGTATTTCTGAATGTCCTTACTATTTCCTTTGCTATCATTATTCTGGCGCATTAAAAACTCAAAGAAGGAAGAAATTGTATCTGTTTAACTCATTTGGTATAGGATAGCAACAAGGGGCTTAGAAAATGTTTTAAATTATTATGATAGACAGGCTAGTAACAATATAATTTGCAGTGAATCCAATGGGTATCAAAAACAGGGAAGAGAACTTTTGAAAAACTTTAAAGAAATAAGTCTGGGAAATAATCTAAGTCAAGATAGTCTTACGATATCAATAAAAAGACACAATTTTATGATAATACACTGACTGAACTCTGAATCCCGTGAAAATAAGGCTTTGCCTGAGCCCAAAATTTCTCTTCTATTATTAAGAGCTACAGAAAAAAAATAATTCTGAGAAGAATAAATTCTTCTATATTATCAGCAGGGTTCTCCAGAGAAATTAGCTGCATTGGGAATTTTCCTCCAGAGAGATTTTATTGCATAATATAATTTACCTTCAAATAAAAAAATAGAAGGTATATTACAATTTAAGCCTTTAATGCCAAGACCAAGAAGCATGGCCCTGTGGATTCAGAGCATCTATCATTGATCTAGTCATAGTCTTCCAAAGATATTCTCCTAGTTGCTAAAAAAAACTTAAAACGTTTTTCACTTTTCCAAAAGAATTATCTTCTCTGCTTCAATTTTTTTTTCAATATACCTAGTTCTCTAGAGAGACGCTGAAATTTCCAAAGAACATTCATTATCTGTAAATAGCATGCATTCTCCAGGAGATCATCCTGTGCACCTGAATTCAAATGCTTTAGGAAATCATGCAGATTAAATAATAAATGTAAAGTGGAGAACATAAAAGCTTGGGAAAAACACCACTTGGTGGCCACATTACAAAGAAAGCCTCCTCCATAGCTGGAAGTCAGGCTGAACAGGACCACAGATTTCGAACTCACTTCTTTTAAAATATTAGTAGGCAGCTAATATATCATTTAGGCTATGGTTATTAAATACAACAATAGTTGTTAAATTACCAATAAAAGAGAAGGCACTCAAATTATAGCCTGGATGCCACAATGAACAAAATAAATAAATAAGAAGAGTACGGATACCATGTGTTCTGTAGTTAATAATAAGGTCTACCATCCATAGGTAGAACTGGCATGGGAAGAGAATTCCCTCCCTGACATTCATTCCTTCAGACGCGCGTGCGCACATACACACATGTGCCAATGGAAGGAGAAAACAAAAAAGAAAAAAGAGTTTGGCATTCCAACTGTAATTTTCACTTTTTTAATGAGATGACAGAGTTATTGTGGTGCATCAAAGCATGAAAAGCCTGAGTGTAAATGAGTTGCATTCTGACAAGGATGCCTACCCCAGAATCACACACAGAGAAGACACGGACAGGGCTCAGTCTAGCTCTTTGACCAAATGGTTACTGTGACTTCCAAATAATACATTGTCTCCTCTCAGATTAGCCAAAGGAGAAATACTTAACCCGTTACACGGTCCAGGTGAGGAATAAAAGGTGGCACTGTATGAATCACAAATTGTAACCAACTTCTTTAAAAATACCAATGTTTATTAGCACAATCACCTTAGTCAGAATTACAGAAATAGCCGCAACTGCCCCTGACAAGTCTTGTTCTCTCTGCCTTCCATCTTATCTGAAAGGCCCCTCAGTTTCGTTTTCTTTTCTTTTTTTTTTTTTTTTAAGATTTTATTTATTTAGTTGACAGAGAGAGAGACAGCCAGCGAGAGAGGGAACACAAGCAGGGGGAGTGGGAGAGGAAGAAGCAGGCTCATAGCGGAGGAGCCTGATGTGGGGCTTGATCCCAGAACGCCGGGATCACGCCCTGAGCCGAAGGCAGACGCTTAACCGCTGTGCCACCCAGGCGCCCCTCAGTTTTCATTTTCTTATATTAACCCCTGAAGTGCCTTAGTCTTTCACAAGTTATCCTTGTCTGTTTCCACTCCTCCTGACTTAGCAACTTTTCATTTCCAGGAATGTTTTAAGGTCTTAAAAACCACTGGATGCTGCCACTGGTCCTCAGGAGACTTCCCCCTCCCCCCATTAACCCAAATTGTAAGCTGAGTTCATTCACCTTGAACACCCTAAGTAGGGAGCAGCTGCCCAGTAAAATCTAATTTTAACACCCCCCACTCTACTTTTTATCCACAGCGCCTACTGGCATTTTCCCATTGTACCCAGTGCGTGCTCAGTCCCTTACCTACAGCAGACATCTGAGGCGGAAGGTGCTCCCTTCGGAAGCATTCCAGAAGGCAAACAACCCCCCCCCTTTTTTTTTTAGTATTAACGCATCCTGTACAAAGTTTTAAAAAACAGTTACATTTAGTAATCCAGAGTATGCTTAGATTTGGACATTAAAATATCTTGTTTTTAAAAAGTAAAGCCATTTTTCTTTCAACAGAAATCTTAGACTGAACCATAATCGGTTAAACAGATTTGAAGGGAAGTGAGAGCTATAGCTGTAAGAGCAAAACCAGCAAGAAAGGTCAGAAGCCCTACTCTGCCTCCTCTCTCTCTCCCCCCCTCTCCTACCACGCCCTCCACTCCAGGCAAGGCCCTGTCGGCCACCAGCCAGCGCTGTTCCATGACTACAGCCCAAAACATCACTACCCTTCCAGTTGCTTCTTTGGAATATTTACCTTCTCTTTCATTTAGTTAAACTCAAGGGAGGAAGGAGGAACATTGAAGTACTGCTATGTATCAGGGATTTCTATATGTTATCTCTGCTATTTCTCATAACCACTTACCAACTTAGAGTTTGTGTCATTTTTCCCAGGAACAGAGAGAAGCCAGGATGCAATCCCAAGTTGATCTTACTCCAAAGCCTAGCCTCTTTTCACCTAACTGCACTGTCTGTCTTTAAATAAGAATCAATAGGCTGCTTAATTCAGTAAGCACTGATTCAGTAATACACTCACTATCTACATATATATTAAAAATCTTAAAAGAAGATTAGTAGCATTATCAAAGCGTGGAACCCAAATCAATTCTGAATAAGACAAAGTTGAAGAAAATTCAGTGAAACATATAAAAGATCATCAAATGGATCAAGGTACTTTTATAAAATAAACAGATGCAACTAAAATTAGATAACAAAAGACAAAAATAAATACTATTCCAATTAATGCCCAATCTTAATTTGAAAACAGCAACAACAACAAACCTTTCAGGGACATTTCAGAATTTCTGAAAACTGAGTAGAATTTTAAAAAATTGCTATAACTATCATTTATAATTATAATCTAATAATAGAAAATTTACCTCTTGCCAAGACATGCATTGAAATTAATCTAAATAAAATCGGGGCACCTGGGTGGCTCAGTCGTTAAGCATCTGCCTTTGGCTCAGGTCATGATCCCAGGGTCCTGGGATCCAGCCCCGCATCGGGCTCCCTGCTCAACGGGAAGCCTACTTCTCCCTCTCCCACTCCCCCTGCTGGTGGTCCCTCTCTCACTGTGTCTCTCTCGGTCCAATAAATAAATAAATAAATAAATAAAATCTTTAAAATAAATTAAATTAAATTAAATTAATGTAAATAAAATAGAAGTTAAGGGTTACCCACAGGATGGAAATTTTACAACATTTCCAAAGGTACTTGATAAAGTTCATTGGAAGAGACTGTAAATGGAAATAAATAACATCTAGCTTAGTATTGAATACTGAGGGTGTGTTACTTACAGGTTAAGTTAAAAAAAAAAAAAGCCAGGGCGCCTGGGTGGCACAGCGGTTAAGCGTCTGCCTTCGGCTCAGGGCGTGATCCCAGAGTTCTGGGATCGAGCCCCACATCAGGCTCCTCCGCTATGAGCCTGCTTCTTCCTCTCCCACTCTCCCTGCTCGTGTTCCCTCTCTCACTGGCTGTCTCTATCTCTGTCAAATAAATAAATATAATCTTTAAAGAAAAAAAAAAAGCCAAATTAAGGTCTATGGCCAGGTCCCCATCATAACAATTAATAATGGTAAGGCACAATATTACAATTAACGTGCTTAATAATTATTATAAAGCGTTTTAGGGGCTCCTGGGTGGCTCCATCAGTTAGGCGATGGACTCTTGATTTCGGCTCAGGTTATGATCTTAGGGTTGTGGGATCCAGGCCTGTGTAGGGCTCGCATTCAGCATGGAGTCTGCTTGTCCCTTTCCTTCTGCTCTTCCTCCCACCCCCACACCCAAGATCGCTCACTCTCTCTTTCTCAAGTAAATTTTTAAAAATCAAATTTAAAAAAATAATTATTATAAGGCTTATTTTAGTATCAGTTGGTTCGGTAGTGGTAAAGCTAAATTATTTTAATTAGTAAAACCATCCTGGACTATGAAGAATGCAGTAGCAGTTTAACAAAAGAACGCAAGGAAGACTTCTTTTAGAAGTTTAACAAAGGGTAATATTGAATTGAAAAAGAACTGTAAAGCAGTTGTTTGCAAAAAAAAAAAAAAATCAGAGCCTCTTTTATTGTAAGGGTGCAATGTCTTCTGATGGCAAGATTTCAAAACTCCTATGTGTGGTATAGATCAATGATGTTCCTTTAAGTAGCATTCAATAGCAAATGGGATACTTTAGCACAGAGAAATTACAAATAGTAGACCGATAATTATACATTGACAGCATAATGTATAATCTCAGCCTTGAGTAGAGGTTGGTCACCTCATTTTAAAGAAGGTTCTATAGAGACTGAAAATATAGCTCTATTTGCCACAGGTTTTTAAAGTGTTAGCTTCTACAAAGCTCAATAATGGTTAGAGGCAAAATAAGATTTACATATAAAAGGCCATTGCAAAGATTGCCTTTTTTTTTTAAATGAAAAGGTAGAGAGGAAGAGAAGACAGTTTGAATTATACTAGTTCATTTTCAGATAAATAACAAGAAAATGATGGAATTTTTTAGGAAATTAAAGAACAGAAAATCTGTGAACCAATCAGAAAGACGGCTGCCGAAATTACAATATTCTTGATTTGTGAGATTCACAGATTCAAGAAGTTATCGATGCAAACAACAGTATTGGGTTTCAAAGAGATGGCTATATTTTAGCACATTATAATGGTTTTAACCAATTTGTGGTTATGCAAAACAAAATAAATTACACACGTGGGCAGGAATAGAAATTCATACACCTAACACAATGAGTCTAGGAGTCTGTTGTTCTCATACCAAATGTTGGCTATTGGTCTTTTTAAATAAATGGGAAAGCAATATTTATACTTATATCACACTTGGGTAATAAAAAAGGTGTATTTTATTCAAGTTGTTGCTAATTGGTTTCAAATTCAAACTGCTCTTTTGTTTCTCATTACCCAAGTGTTTTTCAGCTCTATAAAATAAGGTAAGGGAACCACAATTTTTCTCAATTTTAAATAAAGGTACTCATTTAAAATTAGAAGTACCATGGAGACCTAAAGAAAAATGGCTTTTCTTTTTTATATGACTTCTAGGGATTGAATATTTGTAGCCCTCTAAAACTGATGTTAAATCCTAATTCCCAACATAATGGTATTTGTAGCTGGGACTTTGAGAGGTGCTTATATCATGACAAGGAGTCCTTTTGAATGGGGCTAGCACCCTTATAAAGAAGTCCCAGAGAGCACCCTCTGTCCTTCTTTCATATGAAGTTATAGTGAGAAGACAGACATCTGTAAGTCAGGAAGCAGGCTCTCACCAGACACCAGATCTGCTACCAACTTGACACTGGACTTCCCAGTTTTCATAACAGTGACAAATAAATTTCCTTTGTTTATAAGCCCGGTCTATGGTGTTTTTGTTACAGCAGCCTGAATAGACTAAGACAATGACAGGCGTGCACCTATTATCTTCTCATTCAATGACTCAGCTATTAAACCATGGTTCCTCCAGCTCTATTCCCCGTGAGTTCTCGATCTAAAACCCTTGCCAGAAGATGCCCTGGATGTTCTTTGTATCACCACTTACCATTTGCAGGAGTTTTAAATCATGGCCAGGATTTCAATGGCCAGGGGCCCACCAACTGGAGCTCTGGGAAAGTGCCCATCAAATTCAGGAGCTGCTGATGGGGAAGTAACTTCATTTTGGCCAAATACAGTAGTAAGACAATTTAAACTTATTAAGGTTCCTAT
Organism: Ursus americanus; assembly: GCF_024610735.1. Taxonomy (NCBI): domain Eukaryota; kingdom Metazoa; phylum Chordata; class Mammalia; order Carnivora; family Ursidae; genus Ursus; species Ursus americanus. The sequence continues at coordinate 77,913,771 of NC_142127.1, read as the reverse complement.
TAAGCAGGACATTTCATTTAAGGAAATATGTAGGAGATAACTGCAGGAACAAATAGCAAACCATTATTTATACAGCTCAGAAATATCTAGCTACTCAGGGGTGCCTGGCTAGATTGGTCGGTAGAGGATGTGACTCGATCTTAGGGTTTTGAGTTCAAGCCCCACGTTGGGCTTGGAGTCTACCTAAAAAAAACAAACACATAGCTACTCAGAAAGTATCTCTGGATCCTTATAAATCTCAAAGATATTTAAATATTAACATATTTAATATATTTAAACCCCAAGCCCAGCATTTAGACTCTAAGATCAGGGGTCATAACTACTAATCAATTAATTTATAGAACCACTTGAAACCTGCCTTAAAATTTCAATAGCTGTTTAAATAAAACAACCATTCTGTCTAAAAAATAAACTGAATTGTTTTAAAAGGAAATGTTATTATCTGAAACAAAACTCCTGAATTATAGTTGAAAGATAAGAAATGGTTTTTGTTGTAGTTTGCTTGTTGTTGCAGTTTGCTTGCTTAGTGGTTTTTATTATGGTAAAATACCCATAACATAAAATTTGCCATTTTAGCCATTTTTAATTCCACAGTTTGGTGATTAAGAACACATACAATGTTGTGCAACCTCATTACTATTTTCAGAATTCTTCATCATTCCATACCATTCCATCAACGGTATTTAGTTTTTCCATTAGCCCCTTTATTATCTACAGAATGCTTTTATTTATTGACTCAATCAAGGTCTATCAGATATATTAAGATTTTTATGAATTTAAAGAGATATTAGAAATAGCCTTTTGTTCTCTACTGGTGGTTGCTGCTCAACTGACTGCAGGAACATTCCACTTAAGAAGCAGAAACTAATGATCAATGTTTTCTTGATAACTTTCTGGCTTGCATCTTTGAATAAAGCTCAGTATTAAGTTGATCCCTTTGAGATGACTTAGTCATCACCTATCAGAGCTCTAATAAGGAATCCTTCTTGTGATGGAAGTGTCCCCTATCTTGACTATATCAATGTCAACCTTCTGGTTGTAATATTGTACTATAGTTTTGCAAGATATCATCATTGGAGGAAACTGAGTAAAGGGCACACAGGGTCTTTATGCATTTTTTTTTTTAAGATTTTATTTATTTGAGAGCAAGCATGAGAGAGAGAGAGCACGTGCACAAGCAGGGGGGAGGGGCAAAGGCAGAGGGAGAATCAGACTCCACTCTGAGCAGGATGTTGACACGGGGCTCAATCTGAGCAGAAGGGAGATGCTTAACCAACTGAGCCATCCACGTGCCCCTTTATGTATTATTTCTTATAACCAACTGTGAATCTCTAAATATTTCAGAAAAAAAATTTTAACTTAAAAAATCTAATCAGAGTTTTAGGATATAGCATATTAATCCTTTCTCTCTTTTAGTTATCTATTTCTTCTATGATACCTAAAGGTCTCATAGTTTTATATTTTTCATAGCCTTCAGATTGAAATACATTCTATCTGTGCAACTATTTACCAACTTTGTCCTCCAAAATTTGATCTTACAAAGTCTAAACGAGAAAATCCAATACAGACAACATTTAATAGAATAAATGAATTCAGTAAGTTCCAGGATACAAAATTAATACACATAAATCTGTTGCATTTCTAAACTCTAATAATGAACTATCATAAAGTGAAATTTAAAAATCCATTAACAGTTGCATCAAAAAGACAAAAAGACAAAAAAATTTGTGAACAAATTTAACCAAGGATATCAAAGATCTGTTCTCCAAAAACTATAAGACATCAATAAAAATTGAAGAGAGCACAAATAGGGGCACCTGGGTGGCTCGGTCGTTAAGCATCTGCCTTCGTCTCAGGGCGTGATCCCGGCATTATGGGATCGAGCCCCGCATCAGGCTCCTCCGCTGGTAGCCTGCTTCTTCCTCTCCCACTCCCCCTGCTTGTGTTCCCTCTCTCACTGGCTGTCTCTCTCTCTCTGTCAAATAAATAAATAAAATCTTAAAAAAAAAAAAAGAGCACAAATAAATGGAAAAATCCACCATGCTCGTGGATTGGAAGAATGCTGTTAAAATGTCTATACTCCCCAAAGCAATCTATAGATTCAATGCAATCCCTATCAAAATACCAATGGCATTTTTTACAGAACTAGAAGAATCCTAAAATTTGTGTGGTACCAGAGAAGACCCCAAATAGTCAAAACAATCTTGAGAAAGAACAAAGCTGGAGGTATCATGCTCCCCGATTTCAAACTATACTACAAAGCTGTAGTAATCAAAATAGTATGGTACTGACACAAAACAGACACAGAGATCAATGGAACAGAATAAGAGCCCCCAAATAAACCCCCACTTAGATCATCAATTAATGTTTGAAAAAGGAGGCTAGAATATACAATGTGGAATAGACAGTCTCATCACTAATTGGTGTAGGGAAAACTGGATGGATACATGCAAAAGAATGAAACTGGACCACTTTCTTACACCACCCACAAAAATAAACTCAAAATGGATTAAATATTTAAAAGTAAGACCAGAAACCATAAAATTCCTAGAAGAAAACATAGGCAATAAGCTCTTGGACATCAGTCCTAGTAATACCTTTTTGGATCTGTCTTCTCAGGCAAGAGCAACAAAAGCAAAATAACCAGGACTACATCAAACCAAAAAGCTTTTGCACAGCAAAGGAAACCATTAACAAAACAAAAGGGCAACCCACTGAATAACAGAAGATATTCACAAATAATATAACCAGTAAGGGGTTAATATCCAAAATATATTGAGAGCACACTCAACTTATTATCAAAAATCAAACAATCCAGTTAAAAAAAATGGATAAAGGACTTGAACAGACATTTCTCAAAGAAGACCTATAGTTGGCCAGCAGACACATGAAAAGATGCTCAACAGCTATAATCATCAGGGAAAAGCAAGTCAAAACCACAATGAGATCTCACCTCACACTTCTCAGAATGGCTATTATCAAAAAGACAAGAAATAACAAGTGTTAATGAGGATGTAGAGTAAGGGAACCCTCCTGTACTGTTGGTGGGGATGCAAACTGGGGCAGCCACTATGGAAAACAGAATGGAGGTTTTTCAAAAAATTAAAAATAGAACTACCAAATGATGCACAGATTCCACTTCTGGGTATTTATCCAAAGAAAATAAAAACACGAATTCAAAAAGATGTATACAACACTATGTTCACTGCAGGATTATTTACAACAGACAGTCTATGGAATCAACCCCAGTGTCCCTCAACAGATGAAAGAATAAAGAAGATATGGTATAGATTTACAATGGAACATTACTCGGCCATAAAAAAGAATGAAATATTGCCATTTGTGACCATATGAATGGACCAAGAGGGCATTATCCTAAGTGAAGTAAGTCAGAGAAACACAAACTCTGTATGATTTCACTTATATGTGGAATCGAAAAAACAAACAAACAAAATAAAACAGAAACAGACTCATATACAAAAAACAGTCTGATGGCTGCCAGAGGGAAGGGGGTTGGCAGGATGGGAAAATAAGGGAAAGGGATTAAAAGGTACAAACTTAGAGATGCAAAATAATTAAAGACACAGAAAGCAATGTATAGCATAAGGAACAGAGTTAATAACATGGCATTAACTTTGTGTGGTGACAGATGGTAGCTGGATTTATTGTGGTGATCACATCATAATGTATATAAATGCTGAGTCACTATCTTGTATTCCTGAAGCTAATAGGATATCATATGTCAACTACACTTCAATAAAAATAAAAATGAAAACGAGACACAAGTATAGCAGTCCCTCCTAAATGCACAAATCCTCCTGATATGCCTAAGCCCCCTTTTGGCAAAAACAAAGCTTGTAGAACTAAAATATTAATGAACTTATAAAAACCTTCTAGATTTACTTGTTAAAAATATTTATGAAAATATATCAATAAAGAAAAAACACTAAAAACAATGTACATGACACTGCAACACGGAACACATGTTAAGACTGAATAAGGTACATTAACTTCCTTTTGTAATTCTTCACTTGTTAAAATCTTTTCAAGCTCTCCCTTCCCTACAGATGCAATTAACTACTAATACACTCATTCTGATGTATTGGAGGACTGTATGCATACCAGGCAGCAATTTGTACTTTCAGACAAAAGTTCAAAGCCTTTCTTATTTTATAAAACTTCCGAACAATCAGGCTCAGCCTCCATTTCAGAGACTCCGTAACAAGGATGTTAACGATGGTTAAAGCTTTAGGGAACCTTCATTTAATGTACTAGACCTGGCTGAATAGGTATTTGACAACTCCCTTCCTAATTAGCAGGAGTAGAATTTTATATGTGCCCAGTTAACTGCCTCACAAATTGTACTATCATTAGTCTCTCTCATGGAGAATACAGGTAATAATAACAAAGACAATACTGGTGATGAGTTTAATTGCTAACATTTGTGAAGCTCTCACATGGTGACAGGAACTGTGTAAGGTGATTTACAGATATGGTTTCAGTTGGTCCTTTCCAATCTCTGTGGTAGGGGGGGTTCTAAAGTGATCTTCATTTCCTATAACTGGTAACTAAAATTTAAATGGACTGGAGAAAATGTGCATGCTATCATCATTGAGACCCAGGGAGCCTGACTCTGGACCCCTTGAGCTTAACCTCATCGATAGGCAGTATACTCCTCTTACTTAGTTAATATCCAGAAACAGAGGCGGGGTCCACCATGGAGGCCAAGGCCAACTTTCACTTACCCTCCCTCCCTTTCACTATTGCATTAATGCAAAAATTCCAAACTTGGCAGACACCTAATTCATTCTCTTTTTTAATGCCTAACCTCAAGTTTTCTTGTTTACTCATTTAATTATCCCCAAACAGAGTCACAAACAGTAAGAGCAGATAGCATTTGCAGAATCCCATTTCACAGAACAAGCATACAGAACAGTGTCAAAGGCCACACAGTGGCAAAGTTTGGTTCAAGAGCCTGTATGTTCCAAAACCAAAATGTTCATCTTGAAGAAAAGTCATGAAGAAAATAAATTATTTATGCTCAGATTTCATTTAAGTGAACTCTTTACTATGTGGCTAAATCGATAGTACTGTTCTTTGTGTCCTGTCTACCTTGATACTGTTAAAAAAAAAACAACAAAACAAAAAAAAAACGATGGTGTATCTTTCAGGTGGAACCCCTATATAGCTGAATAATCATTCCCTTTAACATACATTTTCCAACTCCTGTCCTACTGACTTGCTCTCATGCATGTATTCTTTCAGTTCCTACAGTCAAAAAGCTTCCAGAAGAAATGAATTTAAACAAAGATAAAGGATTGTATCTCCAAAGAATCTGATTAGGGAGAATAAAAATATCCTGGAGATAAAGTACAATGAAGCAATGTTAGTATCAGTTGTTTTCTTTGGGAGTTCACTCAGTTTGAACCAGTTTACTTGAGTCAAACGGTAAATTTTTAGTACAGAATTTAGTGTAAGAATTACATATTTTCTTTTATTGCAAAAATACCACAAAAATTCATATTATAAATGAATGTAGCACAAATAAATGTAAAGTTAAATAACCTCATTCACATATAACATTTAAATATATGATAGCATGAAAAAGACTAACTTTGGCTGGACTATAACATCAATATTTTTGCGAAGTCTCTAACTTACTTTGAGTTTTAAAGGGCTAGGTAACGCAAAACTATGAAAACATATATGTTATATGAATATGATAAGCAATACTTCTCAAAAGTTTCAGGAAAAGCTTTTTGTTTAATATTGCAAAAGACATTCCAAACTACCCTTATAAAAATGACTCTAAAAACATTCAATTTTGAAAAGGAAAATAAACTACATTTATAACATATCCTAGCACTTCCTAATTGTCTAGATTTGTATTTCTCCATTTTTAAATGCACGCCTTGATTCGTCCCAAAAGAAATGCACATTTGCACATCCTTCCTTTCACACTGCTCTATGCACACGTGAAGTATTTATTTTTAAAAAATCTTTCTCCTTAGCTCTCTACTTTTCAAAATATATATTACTTTAGTCCAAATATTTTCAGTTTCTACCTTAAATGGATAAAGCTCATTTTCCCTTTTTAAATAAATTTGATATTTCCCCAAATAAATTTTTTTTACAATGTCTCCCCTCTCTCTATATAGAAAGATTATGAATGAAGCAAGAGATGTATGTATGTATGTGTGTGTGTGTTTGTGTATATATGTGTGTGTGTGTGTGTATATATATATATATATATATCTCCTATATAAGCCAAAGGCATTCTGTCTTTTATTGTTGTTTGAAAGGTACTATTTCCAACATTTTACTCATGTAGTCTATATTTAATATTTTAAAAAATCTGAAAAACTAAATCCAAGGAATTTGTTTTCACGAAATCCATCTCCGAAACACCAGTAACTCAACCCAGGGGCAGCCTCCAAGCTGTGTTTTACAATGTTTCTTTCTTTATTTCGTACCTTCATTGGATGCTAACCGTTTATGTCCAACAGTTACAATTCACTATAAGCTTCCAATTTACTGTAACAAGCTCCATGTCAGAGAATCACAGAACCGTCATATCCTAAGGAGCATTTAGTCCACCTCTTTTTAAGGAGAAAATCGAGGCAGGGATGTTCTACTTGTCCATGGACAGAAAGTGAAGAGAAAAATAAAAACGAAAATGGCTGTGGCTATAACATGGTTCCTACCATACTTTTCTAGTATTCCTAAAAAAAATCAGTTTCAACTATTCCAACCCTGGTTTGCAGTCCTTTTCTGTTTTTCCTCACCTCAAACTATTTGTTTAAAGAAAATGTCTGTATAACATACAACCTTGAAAAAATGCTATCCCATTACTACAATTTCAACAGATCCAAGTAGAATACACACATTCTTTGCAAAGGACACCATTAATCTTAAGTACCAACATGTATAATTCATCAAAAAAAAAAAAAAAAACCTTAATGCCCTTTAAATCACCCAAAACTTTATAAATGTTATAAATAACATTAAACCCATTTCAGATTTCACTGCAACCACAGAGTTGAAATGGCAATTGACCTTTTTTTTTTGTTTTAAACTAAAATAGAAAGTTTAAGATAATGTCTTAGTGTCTTTGAAGGGGACATAGTCATTTTCTACTTAAAATAGTTTTACTCTATGTCGGGATTTCCTTCCTTCTCAAGGCTGAATAATATTCTATTGTATGCGTACATCACACACTGCGACTCTATTTATCCAACAGACACTGGAGTTACCTCCGTGCTTTACCTACTGTGGATAATGCTAACATAAACACGGTGTACAAGTAATTTTTTGAGTTAATCCTGCTCTCAATTCTTTTGAGTATATATCCAAAAGTGGAATTGCTGGCTCATACGGTGATTTTATTTATTTATTTATTTTTGAGGACCCACCATACTGTGTTCCACCATTTTAAATTCCTGACAACAGTGCACAAGGGCTCCAATGTCTCCACATCTTCACCAGCACTTTTTCTTCTCTATTTTTTCTTGATAGTAGCCATCCTGATGGATTTAAAGTGGTATCCCACTGTCACAAAAAGACACATACTGTTATGGTTCTACTTTTAGAAGTCACCTAGAGTTGTCAGATTTATAGAGATAGAAAGTAGAATGGCAATTGATAGGCATTAAGGAAAAGGGGAGAACAGAGATTTATCACTGCATGGCTATATAGTTTCAGATTTGCAAAACAAAAGGATTATTATTATTATTTTTTTTTTTGCAACATGAAAAGAGTTTGGATTGTGGTGACAGTTACCTAGTGGTATGAATGTACTTATTACTATTAACTGTCCGCTTACAATGATTAGGTATTAAATTTTAGGTTTTGTCTATTTTACCACAATTAAAAAATGTTTTATTAAAAAGTACAAATTTTAAAAATGGAAAAAAGTAGTTTTATTTATGTGATATTAATGCACCCAACTAATGACTACATCTTAATTTCTTATTCAGTTTGCAACAATTGGCACAAATTATATACTTTGCATAAGTAATGGGATTTAGTACAGGTTATTCTGCTTTACTTTCGACAGTTGCGCTTTCTTCTTTGAGAGGGACAGTATCAAGAACTGCACCGCGCAGGAGGGGACCTTACCCAGGTGGCCGTGGGGCACCGTAGCGCGGCTACCCGGACAGAGCAGTGCTATACGGTCTAGGTCACATACACACGGATGCTGAAGACTTAATGTGAAAACAGACTATAAACTACCTTAACCAACTACACTAGTTATCTCTTGAAATAATAATATTTGTACATATTGAGTTAAATAAAAGTTATTAAAATTAATTTGGCCTGTTTCTTTCTACATTTTAGTGTGGCTACTAGAAAATGTAAAACCGTACCAATGGTTCACATGTTATTTCTTTAGGGCAACACAGCCTGGGAATCTTCAGGCACATTCATTTGCTCACGTGTTAATCCACCATATAACCATCATTTTTTTGGTTACTTAGCGTCATCTGATAGAAATCTCTCCTGTTACCCTCCATTCCCCTCCAGGTTCATCCGCATTTCTCCACTCACCTGCAGAGCATCAGCCCTGGAAAACCCTGGCTCCACTCCCTGCCTGTCCCTACCACTGCACAGAAACAGCAATCCTAGATGTGACCTGTGACCTTCAACTTGCCATTTTTAGCCCCCCTCTTACTCATCTTACACTGTTGATCCCTTCCTCCTCCTTTCTTCACTTGGTTGCCAGGACACCGGGCTCTCTTTCGATTTTCTTCCTGTGCCAATTCCTCCATGTTCCCATCCTTTCTCTGATATTTCGGTCCTGGATGGTGTTAGGTCAGACCTATGCTTACTCCCTAAGTGCGCTCAGCCAGTCCACGATTTAAAAACCAGTTCTATGCTGAAACACCCAAATGCATTCTTCCCTATAGACCTTTTCTCTAAGTTTCAGTCTCTGTGTCACTATCTGTCAAATGATCTTTTTACCTAGTTGTATAATAGTTATTTCTAACTAAACACATACAGTAAGGACTTATTGAGTCTCCCTTCCCCCAGCCCAAATGCCCTCAACTGCTCCTGCTGAAAGAGTGCCCATGTGCCCCAGTCCCAAGGCCTCGGCATTCCATGCTCACTCCACCCTGACTGCACCTTCTCAGTGAGACCTTCCTCTTCACCCCATATAAGATAGTGTTTTCCACCTCACCCTGCCCCCTCTGGCTTGCTCTCTCTACTTCGCACCATCTGCTACATAATCATGCTTTAACTTTTTCTCTCTCTCACTAGAATGTAAACTTCAAGAGGCACCCCATGCATGTGTGTTAAATAAAAACTAAATGCTTAGCACTCCGCTAGTTGTCATGTATACAGACATGGGCAATTATTAATTACTGCCTTCTAGGATCCCTCAATTCCAACGCAGATGGCACGGACGTATAAGCACAGGGTCGGGAGTGCTGTCATAGAAGCCGGGGACGAGGCTCTAGGAATGCTCAGAGCAAGGCCCTCTGAAAGGCTACAGGGTGGGCACATTCCGGAAAACCATCCAAAGGGGGAGATTTGGAGTAGCGGCAGGCAAATTGTAGCTCTTTGGGGATGGATAACAGGGGGCTCCACAGAAGGATGAATGAGAACGATTTTAGAAATTAGTAATCACATTTGGTTCTGGTACCAAGTGTCTACGTATAACGGGGAGATGGGAGAAGAGAGGAGGACAGACAAAAGATCCATGCGGGCAAGACAGAAATAAATGCCGTGCACACAAACTCACACAAGTGTGTGCAGGTGTATCGGTATGTGTGCAGGTGTGTATGACTGCATATGCCCGTATGTTCCATATATGTGTGTATATGTGTGCACGCACACCAGGATGATGACAGAGCTCTCGGGAACATGTTTAGGATCTTCTCCTCACACCTGCTACTTTTCTGCTGCTCCACCTTATGAGCTTAATAGAAAATTCAGAAGTCCACAAGACTATATAGATATAAAATGAGAAAATCTCTGAACTCCAAATATTTTCTTTTCTCAAACAACAAAAAGCCCCCAGCAATCTCCTGACCTCTACTTTCTTTTACTTTACAAAAAGAGCTTTATAGAAATATGTAGATGCCAGGATTAATGCCCAATATCAAAGCAAGATCTTTTTCTAGGAATGTCCTCTCTCCACTGTATCCCAGCAAAAGGTTCATCAATTTACACAGAATGTTCCTTGGCAGAGAGTCCCTTCTGTTCATCACATGCTGCCAAGAGCCAGCTCCCAAATGGTGGTCAGCTGATGCTTCCTTCGCCCACAGAACCCAGATCAATAAGTGATCTTTAGCAAAAAATTTAATCAAAGTGAAAAACGGACACGATAGCTAAATTTTAAGCTCGACTACGTGGTGTGAATGTAAAGGCGTTTTGTGACACAAAACTCTGGCAGGTCTTTTTAAAAAATGGGATGCATTATAATAATAAAGTAACCTGAGGATATAGTTCGCAGAAGAATGTGGCTGGTTTTCAAGGAGGCTGCAGTGAGCTTTTTACTGCAGGGTGGCAAGCATCTCTTAATAAAGCAAGATTAGAATCTGTCTGGTGAAAATATTTGCGTTATTTTGAACACTGATTAAAACATTTTGTGCGGACCCAGTACAGGAGTGCCATATACTATGCGAGACCCACAGTGGCACTTGGCAGAAAATAAATCATCGAACTCTGAAATCTGCTGTGGTTGCTGTCTTCATTACAGAGACCTGCACACGGCATACGAAAACATCTATACTGTTTACGGCACCTTGATGCCTGGGCTATTAAACATCAATGCAATCTGTGTTCATATCATCTCCATGCTAATCAGATCGATTACTGCTGATAGAGTGTCTTGTCACAGTCTCATAATGCTAATCAAACAAATGGAGCTATGGGGAGATGATTCAGATATAGGTATTTAATAGCACACTGTAGAAAAAAGAAAGAAAGAGAAAAAAAGAAACAAAGAAGAGCCATCAACAGAAAGCATACAAGGTGTAGTCGTGTGATGGGCAGGCTGATTCCTTGTCAGGTCCTGGGTGGCGTCGCTGGGATCTTGTCAGCAGCCACTAAAAGGGGAATCTAATACAGTTTGATGTCATAAAATGGACTTGAAAGAGAAATGGGATTACCGCCGCTGCTGAACATGGCAGAGGTAATTAGCCCCACAGGTAATGAGACACACGTTCCCCGTGTATCCTAGTGGGGACCGTGGAGGGTAGCAAGAGATACTATCTTGTGCCCGCTGAAAAGGATCAATGTCACAGTTGTTTTGGATCCAAAACAATGTCTCATTCAGCATTCCAATCCTGCAGACAGCCAAGATGCGGTGGTCGCTGCAGTGGTATGAGCGTGTCATCACCCGGTTAAAATGAAGGGATGCGGGAGGACGGGTGGGGAAGCAGCGCGAGCAGGGACATCCCTGTCTCACTGCAGCTAGCAAGCCTTCTTGGGCCATGTGCGGATCTGTCTCAGTTGTTACTTTGTGACACGACTGATGGAGAAGGTTTTCTGGCTTCTCTTCAGCTCATTTCATTTATGAAAAAAAAAAATGGTCGAAGACAATAACAATGGGGGGAAATCAGTGATAGTACCTTGAACGTGGAAAACCCATTAACATGTGTTTCTCTAAATTATTATGCAATGAATGGAATATCTGTCTAATGGACACACATTTTGGCCAAGCTTGTACTTCATCAACTGCGATATCCCTACTGCTGGATGTGGAGGCAAATGGAACTTGACTGATAACTGAGAATTAATTTCTCCTACCATTAGCAAAGCAGAAGAGTTCCCAATACCACCATGCAGTTCCATGCTCTGTCCTTTTCTGCCAAAAAGATGTTAATGAAAAAATAAAATAAAGCTTCATTATTTATTCAATAAATATCGGTGAAATGGCTCCTTCACATGCCACACTGAACCAAAGCATCCCTTCCCACATGCACTCAGGCCATTGAGCCATTAATGTGGTACCTAGACTGCTGGCTGGGAGCCACGTGGATCAGAAGTGTGGTGAGTGCTACCCACCAGTCTGGGGGAAAGGCAAAGCCAACAGTAAATTCTGCATTTAGCCACAACAAAACAGCCCCAGAGAATACATTCCAAAAGCAAAATTAAACTTCTGGGAAAAACAAACAAACAAACAAACAAAAACAACTGCATGCCTTTTTCTATAGGAAGCAAAAAGACATCACATATGGTTTTAGAATCAGCAGTTCTGGGTAAGGGATTTGAATGCTTCGCATTTAGGGACATGCCTCGTAGAAAAACAGGTTAGTGGAGAGAGAGTCGTTCAGTGTTACCCTGAAAGAGCCCTACCATCTTCAATGTTCTCTTTACCTTCCCTGCCTATTTTGTGGGCTCGGTGGTGGACTGGATGGTAAAGAGGAGAAACTGCTTTGACACTGTGAGTGGCTAGCACAGGTGGGCCCAGCCAAATCTGCTGGCTGCTGGAAACTGTCTGACAACACAGATGAACTTCAGCCCACAGGATTCACTTTTTTGTTCAAATGTTCTTAATCCTACTTGGCATCACGTCTGTTCTTAAAATGACAGGACAGTTACTGTCCCCTTGCTGGCCCTGAACAGTCCCACAGACCAAGCCAGCTTTGCAGGTATGTGACCTATGTGGTCAGACAGCCACATGCTTCGCTTGGTTTAATGCTCTGTTGCTGTCATCTTGAATTTCTCATTTTCTTAATAGGTTTGAACAATAGGCTGGCATTTGCATTTTGCATTGGGCCCTGCAAATTATGTAGTTGGTACTGCCCATTAAGGAAGTTAGCAGACTTCAGCGTCCCTTTTATTTATGGTAGAAAGACCAAGAACTGCCTGATTTGTCACACTGCATTCACTGTAAAGCCCTTCTGTGTCTTTGATTCCTAATTATGTAAGAAGAGGAGCACCTGGGTGGCTCAGTCGGTGAAGCATCTGCCTTTGGCTCAAGTCATGATCCCAGGGTCCTAGGATCGAGCCCTGCATTGGGCTCCTTGCTTGGTGGGGAGCCTGTTTCTCCCTCTGCCTGCCGCTCCCCATCTGTGCTCTCTCTCTCTTCCCCCCTCCCTCCGACGAATAAATAAAATCTTAAAAAAATAATGTAAGAGGAATAGAAATGATTAAGAAGGGACAGAGAAGATCTTTAGAAGGCGTCAGGCATTGATGAGTGTAAAGGACGCGAAGAAACTGATCTGGTGTGTTCAGCCCTGGCCTAGAACGGGCCTGAAGAACTGTAGGGTCTGGGACACAAAGAAACTGATCTGGTGTGTTCAGCCCTGGCCTAGAACGGGCCTGAAGAACTGTAGGGTCTGGAACACAAAGAAACTGATCTGGTGTGTTCAGCCCTGGCCTAGAACGGGCCTGAAGAACTGTAGGGTCTGGAACACAAAGAAACTGATCTGGTGTGTTCAGCCCTGGCCTAGAACGGGCCTGAAGAACTGTAGGGTCTGGAACACAAAGAAACTGATCTGGTGTGTTCAGCCCTGGCCTAGAACGGGCCTGAAGAACTGTAGGGTCTGGGACACAAAGAAACTGATCTGGTGTGTTCAGCCCTGGCCTAGAACGGGCCTGAAGAACTGTAGGGTCTGGGACACAAAGAAACTGATCTGGTGTGTTCAGCCCTGGCCTAGAACGGGCCTGAAGAACTGTAGGGTCTGGGACACAAAGAAACTGATCTGGTGTGTTCAGCCCTGGCCTAGAACGGGCCTGAAGAACTGTAGGGTCTGGAACACAAATCTCGAGTAGCTGGGAGGCAAAATGAAGTGAAGCAGGACTGCCTCGGGTTTTCCCTAAAATTCTGGAACATCATCTCCTTCATGCAGCAGCGACCGCGGGAAGTCCGGTGATACCACATTTACTTCTCTCACCCTTTCATCCGCACCTATAGTCCTCTTCTGTGTTTGCTTATCTGGGAGATAACCAGCTATCATTAAGAGCATCATCTTTAATTCTTGAGCTTATAGATACTACCAGCCATAATGTTTCACAAAACATCCAGCTATTCTTCCCTATGCCAACTACATTATTTGCTTCTTACTCTCTCACTGCATTCTCAAAAGGTTTCTACTGTCACGAACAAAGGACTTTTCTCAGACCTCATCACCTTGGCTCCTCCACTCCTTCTAACACATTCATGTCCCCTTGGTACCAAATTCAAAGCCTTATCTTTTCCTGTAGCTGAGACCTCAGCGCACGGTCTGCCCCCTGACTATCTTCTCTTCCTAAAGACCCCTTGGTCCACTGTGCTTCAAACCAGGCATTGCCACTCAACCCTGTCTCCTGGGAAGCCTTCAAGACTGTCAGCCTCGGCCTTATGGCCAGTGAAGGTCAGTACACATCCACCAGTGTTCAGAGGATATTTCCAGAGAGATGTCCAGAAACGCATAGATTTTTCAACCCTTCTAAACTTCTCTCCTCCCTGCAAAATCATTGCTCTTTCCTATCTAACATTCTGTTTCTGCCCTTTTGATTCCAGCCTCCTCTGTATTCTCCTGCTTCCTGACTCTCTCTAGTGACCACACCATGTACCTTCCAGCCCGTTCTCATACCATCCCTCCCAGCTGGAACGCTGGCACCTTCCACTCCCACATATTCCTTGAGATCAGCTCAAATTTCACCACCTCTCTAAAGGCTTGTCTGGATATTAAAATCCATAGTGAGCTCTTTATCATCAACTCAGGACATCCAAATCTGGTGCCAACTTTTGGGAATGAAACATCGGCTATCTTGTCTTGTGACTCTTACACAGTTGCCTTCAATTGCTATTGAGCTTTTCATGTGTGTTCCTGTTATGTCTGCAGTTACACTGTCTTCTGCTTGAAGGCAGGGATGTGATTTTAAATTTGCTGAAATCTCCCAAAGGGAATGAAATGGAGCCAAGTAAAGAACGGTGCTCAATCAATATTGTGAAATCAAAGAAACCAGCGTTCTCGTCTACAGTTTTGCCTTCTTTTCAATTTAAAGAGTTTATCAACATTTTCAAATAAATTCATTTTATTTTTAAAGCGATATCATTTCTTGAGTGTTTTGCTTTTAGAACTTGCTATAACTAGCCAACATGCAGAAGGGACATCCCAAATGTGGTCAGGCTTTGTCTGGATGAAAAGCTATTAGCATTTACCCCTGTACATCACAACAAAACAAATAATGGCTTCAGTAATATTCCACTAATGCTTTTTAAACAAAGATATATGCAGGCAGCGAGTGACTCAGCTTCCAAAATAGGCTTAAATAAAAATAATCACATTGTTTTAGAACAGAAGGTTATGTTTAATTGGTAATTTGTGGGTTCTAAGATGGAAACACACTACTGTGGATTCTAATGCTTGGTTAATAAATGAATTATAGTAATATAATCCAATTACTATTCATCTCAATTGAACAGATAACTTTCCCTAAACCAAAAACAAAGGAACCAAAGGAGATCCAGTTTACCTATTTTTGAATGGATGGAAACGAAAACTGATTTTTTTAAGAATAATGCCAAAATGCCTCAACAGGCTTGCTGTGTAGAATGTTCTGTGTGATGATACACACCCTGCAGGCCTTTGAAAATGCTTCAACTGCCCGCCAGACACGAGTAGTGACTGTTAGACAGTCACAGTTATTAGGCTAGAGCCCCATCTAAAAAAAAAAAAAATTGCCTTGGTATGACACCCTGATGTGAAACAGACCAACTGTCTGACAACCCCTCCAAGGACCAGAATCCCCAAGCGTCCTCATCTCTGCATCACTCTCAGTCCACAGAAAGCATTTTTATTTTTTCAGCAATTCCAGACAGCCCCAAATGAACCCCATAGTTTTCACAGGGCTTGCCTGGCACTGAAGAGGTAGTATTGATTATTATATTTGTTTGTATGACTTCACATGTTGCCCAGACACCGATCTCGAATGTTTTTAATTTCTGCGTCCTGCATCCCCAGAGCAAATCCAAGCAGGACCTGCTTAATGATATCAACTATTTTCCTTTGTTAAAAACTAGTATTCAGGCTGAGGACCATTAATCAGAACTGTCAAGTGTGATAGAAATACACAGGCTGAAGAATGATTCATAAAGCATCAAGACCCAAAGCACTGTCAGGCAACACCCAGGAATCCACCAAGTGAGATCTGAGAGCCTTTCCCATTTTTACTGGAGATACTGGTACTAGCGCAATGGTGATGGCTCTCTTAATGTCTCACAATGAGGGTCAAATGTTTAGGTTACTGGCATGATTTATGATGCGAGCTCAGAAAAACAGGCTGAAAATACACAACCTAATTTTTGACTTTGGTTTACAGAAAAGCATATGGGAAGACTCATCTTCCCATATCCCTGGGTGAAGATGTGACCAGCGCATCCAGGCAAGGCCCATTAGATGACCGAGCCTTAACTTTGACAGCTGGTTCAGGCTGGCACATGCTTTGTAAGGTTTTGTAAACAAAACTGAAGGCTTTTAAATAATCTAATGAGTTTATTAAGCCTTAGAATTGTGAACAGAAGGAAACTATAGGCAACCGAGTTAGCAAATTCAACTCTTCCTTGCAGATGTCCAAGTGCACATTAACATCATGTAGAAAATGAAACATGGGCAGAGAGAAACCGTTCTGGTGACGAGCGTCGTGCTGAGAAGCTGTTTCTACAGGCAGCGGTCAGTCCAGGGGAGCAGTAGCTCCCGCCCTCAGCATGCAGTCCACAGACATCTCTCGGGCAACTACAAAGCACACCAGGTTCTATTCTGGATCTAAAACTAGAGTCCCTGATTCTTCGAGGTGTTCCCAATTTAACTTTGGAACTCAGACACATACACAATCAACTATACGCCTGAAACACATTATACTATGTCCTCCACAATTAATAATCAGGTTCAATAAACTGTCCCCAATATCTCCACAGTGTTTTGTGGGTTTTTTTAAGATTTATTTATTTATTTGAGAAAGAGAGAGAAAGCACAAGGAGGGAATTGATAGAGGGAGGGGCAGAGGGAGAGGGAGAAGCAGACTCCCCGCTAAGCAGGGAGCCCCAGAACACCACACAGGACCCTGAGATCATGACCTGAGCTAAAGGCAGATGCTTAACCCACTGAGCCACCCAGGCCCCGTGCAAGCACAGATCTTGAATGAAGCTCCAGTTTACTAAATTCAGAGACTATCTGCTTATCTCTAAAATATGAGTAACACAATTTATCTCACAGGACTTTCATAAAGATGAAACAAAACATGTACCATGGCTAGAATAAACGGTGTTCAATAAATATCAGTTCTCTCTGAAGGAAAATTTACATACGCACTTAACAATGCAATTGTTTTATGTTGATAATATTTTGCTAGTACCAGAAGGAAATTTTCCATTCTATTTACAGTTTCGTTATTTCTTTGGGGGGAAAGAAAAACAGAAGATATATATATATATATATATATATATATATATATATATATATATATATATATATATATATATATAGTACAAAAACAACATGTGGTTTACAAAACCACAATTCTATTTATAAAATACTCAAATTATTGAACTCTCCCTTCATTTATCCTTAGTAAGGTAGGCCTGTTTCATTCATCTCAACAGCTGCATTTCAGATTTATAGACATTATCTATATAATCATGAAAATATGAAAAATCACATTTTTTACCCCATCAGCCCTTGTCTATTAGCAACAATCTCACTTGCAGTGGTCCTCTAGGGTTTAATGGGCTCTTGGAGACCTTCCCCCTGCTACTACCAAAGATTGAACAACCTCACTTTTAGCCCTAGAAGAGATGGAAGACTTAACTATTACCTTGTAGTTATTCCAACAAGTGTGGTTCACGCATTCGAATACAGAAAACACATCCCTTATCAAAAATGAAACAATGAACAACAACTTAGGTCTCAACAGTATTTTGGAAAATTAAACATCAACATAGTTACCATTGGAGAAGGAGATGGTGATGATGGTGACCATTTCTAACATTTCCTGGATCTATGCTGTACGTGATATGTATGGATTTCTCAAATCCTTCCTTGGTAAAGTCTTTAACTTTAGTGAAGGTGAAGAGATTATAAATACTCAGTCTTACAGTCTCATTTTACAGTAGAGGATATGGAGGTTCAGAGAGACTAAGAATCTAGCTTGAGGCTACATAGTTCTAGTAAGTGGTAAATCCAGGATTTAAACCCAGCTTCCAATTGGTGCCAAACCACAGACTCCCCACCACTTCACAAAGTCAACATGACAAATAGTTAATAATGACAACAAAGGTGATTCAATAACAATTTGTACACTTATTTTTACTCCCATTTCCAGAGATAATGAGAACACATATAAATTCTTATTTACATGGTATCCCAAACAGACTGGAAAACATAGAAAATTCTAGTCTGCTGTTCCCGGTAAGGAATACAAAGAATGGGGTTGGCATAATGCCCAAACTCCACCAGGACTCCCAAACTCATCCTGAATAGTATTTTATGGTACTAAAGGGTCACTCACTGAGGTTCTATTGTCACAGTTTTGAATCTTTAGAGATTCACAATCACCTGACTTCCCCAAAAGTCTTCTAAGCCAGTGACTGGACAGAGTTCACAATTTTGCATTTCTAATAAGTTCACAGGTAATGTCATGTTGTCCACAAACCACACTTCTGGTAGCAATGTTGTAAACCAAGGTCAAAACACAGAAAAGGTCCTAGAGCAGGACTCCTAGTTTGGAGCTCAAAGAATCAACTTGTAGCATTCAATGTGGATGTTTTGTCAAGTTGTCTAACTACCAATACATTAAGCAATCCTTTTCGAGGAATGAAGGCAGAGAGGTAAATAAAAGAGATAATCTACAGATAAAGCCTCTATAATCAGGCACTTGCCAGAAAATAAATCAACCCAGTGGCAAAGGTCTATTAACATTTATAGATTACCCAATATTAGGCTAAATTTTAGCAGAATAATAAAGGATTATCTGATGCATGGAAGATGCAATCTAGAAAAATATTTGGGGCAATTTAGCACTGAATTTAATGATAATAACCATGTGTACAATGGGACTAAAGTATTGGTGGGTAACAGATTTTATCACTGGATCCCTACTTCTAGGAAAGGGAGGATGACACAGATTTTTAAAGATGGAGAATTTACAAAATTGCTTTTCCTGAATATGCAAAGTTTTGAAATTAAAATCAACCAGAGATTGCATTCCAAAGGCAGTATATGTTAGTTTGCAGCTTCATGCTTTAGTGCAGCTACAACTTTGCTCTATTCCTTGCTCAAGCAAAAAAGGAAGCATACATGTATACCTCTGTACATCTGAGAAAGCGTGTTTGCTGCCTGATCCCAGAGAGTGCCTCAGAGATGCTTTGGTCAAGGCTGTCAGTTATCTACCAGACCCTCTCAAGAATGATGGCCATAGCATAACACCAATTCTTGGTACCTGGGTCTAGCTTTGCCTCTCCCAGAACACCCAAGATTTGGGGCCAGTGCAAGAGCTCCCCCCTTCATCACTCAGGAAGAGGAAGACAGATACCTAGACCATAACTGGTGACTGCTCGCTCATTCACAGCAGGACTCTTGACTCCTGATTGCAAACTCTTTCTCTGAACAATCCACTCCCTCCTTTACCAAGACCCAAGACAAGGCTCCTGTATAAAAATATGTATAGAGCCTCAGGTCTTCTTTCTTTAGCCTAGCCAGGAATCCACCAGGAATTTGCCTTTGAAAGAAGGCCATTCACAATTAACACCAGCTTGTCACCATTGGAGACCATCCACCAAGCCCCAGAGTTCTTTTCAGACTGAGATATATAACTTAAAACAACTAATCTCCCCAGCCACTGAAAATGACAATGCTGAGTCATTCGTGACTAAAAGCAAGGAAAAAACTTAAAACGCCCTAGTTGTTTTCAAATGTTTAAGATTTCAAATATTAGGTTAACGTATTGTCGTTGTATAATTAAAGTTATACACAAAATAAAAAAAAAAAAGGACCAGCAAACTGCTGAAGAAACAGCCACAGATTAAGGTTTACTCACTTGTAGATGCTAAGTTTTGTTAATCCACTCTGTATCTAGCCAAAGTAATAATAATAATAATAATAATAATAATAATAATAATAATAATAACAACAACAACAATAATTTAACTGTACTTTCAAAAATGGCATTTTACATCTTAGGAAAAGAAAAAAATTAAGCAGCTAAAGATCACATCTAATACAGTCATGCTTTCCTAAAGCACAGAACTCAAGAAAATACTTGCCTCCACTTAACAGTAAGGTAAACATGAATTGTTTTCACTGTTGTGAAATTATTTTGTCAAGATGGAAGAAGTTTCATAGAAATTTCCTAACCTTACACAACAGGTAATTCCAATGATCTTGCTTCCAAGGCTTCTCTGGCTTTTTTTTTTTTTTTTCCTAATGAAATATGATAAAATATTAATTCAAGATGCCAAGGAACATACATAAACAGAAACACTGCAGCACGTTTGTTCTAATATAATTGCAGGATGTTGGCTCTACTCCTAAATAATTATTGCATTAGTTAGCGAGGGCTCCCTGTAGGATTATGCAATTTTTTTAAGTAGTTAGACCAGATATCCTGTCCATGGGAAAGTCATTTGTGTGCAGCCACACGTCAGCTACACCTTTCTGGGAGATCACCAGGCTTTTTATACACTGTGCTGTGTTCTACACCGCCATGTATATGGAACTTGCAGGCAACCAGCCAAAGACAGAGAAGGAGAACCGCTGACTCCAATGTGCAAAAGGACGTTAAGGCACAAGCAATTCTTCTAAGCTTTCTCAAAGAGCATCAACAGCAAACCTTTTCTCTTCTTGGGCTTTGAGAAACCCCTTTGAAAACAGTGAGAAGAATCCTTCACAGAAGGGGGTGGTCATTACATAGAGGCATCTCTACATATCAGAAGTTGGCAGTCTGGAAAGGAAAATCATGGATCTCATCTATTCCTTTTGAAAAGCACAATCCAGGTACATCAAAGAAATAAATTCTTTAGAATAGTCACATTATGTCTGATCAATATAAAAGGATGCTTAGCTATTTCACACTTAATAAAACAAAGTAGAAAGAACCTTGCCTTTCTTTCCCACTGAAATTCTAATCATCAGAGTCCACTTAAATCTCAGTGGCGTCTGGCACCTGGCTTTTGTTGGCTAGTCAATCCAGCACTGGCAAAAACAGTAAGCCCAGGGATACCCAGGATCTGCAAACCTAATTTCAAAATCGAGCTATGAACTTTAAGTACAAAAATTGATTAGGCACAAGTACACAAGCCAAATCACCTCCAACCAAATATTCAATTCCCCCGTCCTTTAATGCCGATAAGAGATCATCTCTAACAGCTTTACAAAGGACATGCAATGGGAACAATAAATAGGTATTTTAGAATGTTGTACTATCTTCACAACCCATTAAGACATTTGATTCTCAAGATAATGCTCTGGCCCAGAGGTCTAGCAATTATCCATCTTTACACTGGTTTCCTCCATGAGTGTCACAATGTCACAGAATCTGAGGCCTTCCAGCTGACCATGGCTTTGTAAGATAATCAGAGAGAGACGGGTGATAGGATCTGTCATAAACATGAGTTGAGATGAGCAAACACCATCCCCTGATTCCCTGTGCTCACACACAGGAGCTCCGTGACCTGGCTTAGTTAATACCTTCAAGTCTCATTTTAGGATTTCAGAATCAGATACCCAAATAGCATAAGCATGCCTCAAAAAGTTTTCCCAACCCGGGCACTGAAACAAGCTACTCTTTGTTGGTCGCCCTGTTACTGTCCCTGCTTGGACTACTGTCTGAGATGCAGAAATGGGAAGCTTCAGGAACCATGCCAAGGGCCAGTAACAAAAGGGGGTTCAATTCTTTCAGATTTACAATTTTTAAAAACTGAATGGTCATCATTAGAGAGTGCCGCCAGAAATCATTTCTTCATGCACCTTTCCTTCGAAACAGCTATAATTGAACCATTCTGAAGTCATGGCAATTACAGGAGTAAAACATTTATAGCACACATCTTTCCACATCCCAAATAGCTAAGGGCATCTGAAGCAACCAACAATTACAGCTTTCTGCTTTAAGTACTGAACCTTCTGTAAAGGGGAAAAAAAAAACACAAAAAAAAAAACCATTGTCAATCTTGTAAACCTAAATAACTACCGTATGCTTCATTTCTTTCCTCCTGCGCAGCATTCCTATAATTTACAATTTTCTAAAAAAAGACATCACTAATAATCACATACATTCTGTCAAAGCTAACAATAAAAAGTTCTGCTCTTAATCCTTATATACAAAACAGCAGGACTCGCTTCACATTCACCCTTGATATGGCTCTAAAGAAATAAAAATTAAATGCATATGTGTGTGTATATAAGAAACACACATACATATATCATATACATATCAAAAGTGAAAAGATACTTGGGCAATTTACTACCCTTAGCTAGAAAATTGTTTTTGTTATTTTTTTTTAAGATTTTATTTATTTAATTGACAGAACACAAGCAAGGGGAGTGGCAGGCAGAGGGAGAGAGGGAGAAGCACGCTCCCTGCTGAGCAAGCAGCTCCATGTGGGACTCAATGGCAGGACCCTGGGATCATGACCTGAGCCGAAGGCAGGTGCTTAACCGACTGAGCCACCCAGGCGCCAGGAAAATTGTTTTTATTTTAAGGAGCATATATGCATTACTGATAGTTTATTCTTTTTATTCTAGCTCTATTCATATATAGTTGACAAAAAATTATGTATATTTAAGGTATATAATGTGACGATTTGCTGTATCTATACATTGAGAAATGATTACCACACCCAAGCTACTTACCACATCCATAATCTTACCACACGGTTATCTTTTTGAGGCGCAACAGTGGTGAGAATATAGAAGTCCCACTCTCAGCTAATTTTCAGTATACCATACAGGATTATTTACTGTAATCACCATCACATACATTAGAGCCCCAAAGCTTATTCATCTTATAACTGAAACTTTGTATGCTTTGCCAACAGCCCTCCAGTTCCCTCACCCTCTAGCCCTAGCAAGCACCACACTACTCCTTGCTTCTACGAGTTCAATTCTTTTAGAGTCTACATATGAGGTTACACGGTATTTCTGTGTCTGGACTACTTAGCATAATATTCTCCAGGTTCATCCGTGTTGCTGCTAATGGCAGGATTTCCATCTTTTTTAATGGACGAACAATATTCCATTGTGTATAGCACACACACAAACAAATCTATACATTCATCTATACATATATATAGACGCACATATACAAGCATACACACGTTTTCTTTACCCATTCATCTGACAATGGACATTTAGGTTGGTGCCCTGTATTGGCTACTATGAATAATGCAGCAAAGAACATGGAAGTACAGGTATCTCTTCAAGATACTGATTTCATTTCCTTTGGCTCTTTACCCAGAAGTAGGATCACTGGATCGTATGATAGTTCTATTTTTAGTTCTTCGGGGAACCTCTATACTGTTTTCCAAAGTGGCGGGAACAATTTACATTCTCACCACCAGTGTTAGGGTTCTCTTTTCTCCACATCCTTGCCAGCATTTACTGTCTCTTGTCTTTTTGATGATAGATAACCAAGATGTGAGGTGATATCTCATTGTGGTTTTAATTTGCATTTCCCTGATAATTAGTGATGTGTGTGTGTGTGTGTGTTTGAGAATTTTTTTTTTTTAAGTAAGTTCTACACCCAACATGGGGCTCAAACCCACAACGACAAGATCAAGAATCTCATACTCCACTGACTAAGACAGCCAGGCGTCCCGATCATCTTTTCATAACCTGTTGGGCATGTGTATATGTTCCTAGCGAAAACATCTATTCAGGTCCTTTGATAATTTTTAACCAGTTTATTTATTTATTTACTTACTTGCTATTGAGTTGTCCCTTATATATTTTGGATATCAAGCCCTTATGAGCTAGGTGGTTTGCAAATATTTTCTCCCATTCCATAGTTTGCCTTTTTATTTTGTTGACTAATAATTTATTCTAATAAAAATCTGCTCTACTTTTATTTCAAGTAAAAACATGTATAACTATAAATAAGTGTCAGGAAAGAAATAAAATTATATTTAGAAAAATGGAGAGAGACTCAATTTTAGATTACTGTAGAGGTACAGTTCAAAACCACAATTCTGTTTTTTTATGTTTAACCATTTTTTTCTACATTATTGGACAGTAACATGTCAATTAGCTAAGTCTAATAAGAATTTAAAGAATTTATATAATTATACACCTAGTTTTACTGCTTTGCCTAAGATCACTGTCACCTCCTATAAAATACTTTTCATTAAAAAAGGCAATTTCTTCGGTCCTTTGATGGGACATAATTAGCTTTTCTGACATATCAAAGTCACCTTGCAACACTAACTCCATGCTAGAACACTAAAGCCAGGTGTGCCGTTACATGACTTTTTTCTTTATAGTGCCAACAGAGCTGTTGATGGATGCCTCTGTAGTTTAATATCTGACGGTAGGTGTAAGTAAATAACATTTTTATTTAAAAAACTATAATACATAGTGATAATGAAGAGCAGAGGCAGCTTTTTCATTTACAACCTGTCTATAAATTTTGGCAGGAAATTGAAACTAATTTAATATGTTCAGTCTGAGGAAGTTACTCAGTTCTAAGAACACAGAGTCACAGTTAAATTGATGTAGCCAGAATTATACTCTCTGAAACGAACAAAACAACAATGTAGGGCCCCTAGATGAGATTTCCAAACTGACCCACGGTTTTGGCTAGACTTGAGTAGAAACACAGAGTTTTCGTGTCTGCAAATTGACTGCAGTTATTATCATTACCAAATATATCTTAATCTGCTGACCATCACTACTTGAAAAAATTACTGGTGCTTTTCAGAAAGTCATGGTATATTGAGCCATCATAAAATAGTAGCATCTTTGGTGATATTCTTCGGTAGACTGACAGAATTCTAAAGTTCCCTTTAAATAAACTCATTATACAAATTTCTATAGTGGAGGACTTTCATTTACATAACCTGTAACTTCAAATTAAGGGCTTTTCAGTCAAAACTTCAGACAATGTAAGGCAGTGGCCCCTACTGGTAAAATGTAATACCTTAACACAATTTAAAATTCTAATAAGAATTGGACATGGTGGAAAACCATTCCAAGGAAACAAGATTCTGAGTGTCTGGACATCCCCAGGCCTGGAACCAGGGATCCATAGAAAGTGCTCGAACAACCCCAAGAATAGAGGCAGAGCTGCAGCTTGTTGAAAGAACTCAGAACAAAAAAAAAAAAAAAAAAAAAATCAAGCTGCAGACTCTCTCTTGCATCTAATGTTAGGTATACATGGCTGCCGAGGTCAAGAGTAGCATGAGCTATCTGCCATTTCCATATATTTTTTGTAGAAAACCAAAATCCTTCAACCCAACCCAACAAGTGTTTTGTCGCTACAAACATGCCTCCAATATATGATGAACATCACTAGAAAAATTGGGTTTGCTCTATAATGTATGCCTTACAGCCAACTTTAAGAGATATCTGCATTTAAACTAGAAGTCCTAATACATAACTATGACCGAGAACTGAGTCAGTCAAAGCTATCATATTCGCAGAAGCTCTCATAATCCACCTCTGGATTACTACTTTGTGAGAAGAAATACTTAAGCCAAACTAGGTGCTTCTGATGCAATTACTGATGATAGTATTGCCCTTTTGTTCACCATTCAACTAATAATCCACTGATCGATTGAGGCAAGATGGATATGGCTGTTTAGAGGCCCAGGCCAACATCTCTCAACAGCTCAACTGACTCCACACCTGAGTACAATGCTGTCTTCACCGCGGGTCCTCAAAAAACTCTGGGAAGAGTGGAGGAGTGGTTCCAGAAACTGAGGAAAGGCCCTGAAAGGCCTTTGAAGAAATCCTCCTCTTGGTCAACTAGTCCCCATGGGCCCCCTAAAGGATTCTCCCCATACAGTTGTTTCTCATCCACTCCTGAGCAGAATCCTTTGTGGCCTATCAACAAACTAATGACGTGCTATAGGACTTTTAGGGCCTTCTTCTTAATCCCACCTTTAAAATTCTTTAAGTCCATTCCCTTTTTAAATACAAAAAGATGTGATAAACTTTTTAAGAACTCAAAATAGATCGAAGTGATCTGAGAATAAAAATGTTACCTGCATGTAAATCATCAGATAAAAATGTTACAACACAAATAGTCTCTCTCACAACTATTCCTCTTTTAAGACATGCCAACCAAAACCTCTTACCATGTAGCTCAAAGGGGCCCCATGAACCTACAGCATGGTCTTCTGTGAGAATGTGATAGAAATGCAGAATTCTGCTCATCCCTACTCCAGACCTACTTAATAAGAATCTGCATTCTTAGAACATCTTCAGGTGATTTGAATGCCCATTTAAGTTTGAGAGCATTCCACCGGAAGATTTTCACAAGATGCTCTGCAAAGGAATTTGAAAAGATGAAACTAGAAGGAAATGTGCCCCCTTCATACTTAATGTGGACAGACATAAAGCCAAAAGAGTTAATTATTAAGATTTTGATGAAGATTATATCAAATTATGAAATACATTTTAAAATGTATAGACTGGGAATGGGAAGTGACTTCTCATAGGTGCAAGGATTCTTTTGAGGTGATAAAAATGGTCCAAAATTAGATTTTGGTGATGTTGCACAACTCTGTACATATCCTGAAAACCACTGAATTACACACTTTATTTTTTAAAAGATTTTATGGATTTGAGAGAGACAGAGTGTGAGCAGGGAGGGGGAGAAGGGGAGGGAGAAAAAAATCTGAATCAGACTCCACATTGAGCATGGAGCCCAATGGGGACTCAATCCCATGACTGTGAGATCATGACCTAAGCCGAAACTAAGAGACGGTCCGTAACTGACTGAGTCACCCAGGCGCCCCTGAATTACACGCTTTAAATGGTTGAACTTTATGGGATGTAAGTTTTATCTCAGTAAAAATGTTAAAAACATTTAGATTAATTAAACTTAAAATCATAAAAAAGATCAAGTATCATTAACCATAAGGGAAATGTAAATTAAAAACATAAGACATTACTTCACGACAACCAGAATAGCTAAGGA
Source organism: Ursus americanus (assembly GCF_024610735.1). Classification (NCBI taxonomy): domain Eukaryota; kingdom Metazoa; phylum Chordata; class Mammalia; order Carnivora; family Ursidae; genus Ursus; species Ursus americanus. Next base: position 77,886,705 of record NC_142127.1, on the reverse strand, counting down.
GGAAAATGAATAAATGGTAGTATGTTCACACGATGGATTATTCTGCAATAGAAAGGAAAAGACCACTGATGTGTGGATGAATTTCACAAACATTGTGTGGAGGTATAGAAGCCACACTCCAAAGAATACAAACTATGATCTCATTGATAGGACCTTCTAGAACTAAGCTAGGGTGGTAGCAATCAGAGCAAGGGTTGCCTCTGGGAGTGAGGAGAATTGACTGGAAAGAGGCACATGGCAACTTACGGAGTGACAGAAAAGTTCCACATGCTTTATTTGAATGGCAGTTACACACGTGATTACATTTGGTAAAACTCATCAGACTATTCATTTCAAATGTGTCTTGGGTGGCTCAGGTGGTTCAGCATCTGACTTCGGCTCAGGTCATGATCTTGGGGTCCGGGGATGGAGCCCCACGTCAGACTCTCCGTTTCTCCGTCTCCCCTGCCCCTCCCCCTGCTTGTGCTCACTCTCTCAAATAAATAAAATCTTTAATAAAGTAAAATGTGTCTTTTATTACAAGTTAATTACACTCCAATTTAATAACAACAAAAAATCTGATCCCACTCCACACATCCACATATCCTGGATACCCCTTAAAAACTGGGAAATACAAATGTTACGACTAGGTCTCCCATCTCTGCCATCGTCAGTACCGTAGTATTCTCTCGAGGTGAACCTTCCAGTAAGAGTTCTTTATTCTTTTGAAGCACCAGCTTATTTATTCTAAGTTTATGATTCTTTCCGAAATTCTTCACAAACGTTCCCTTCCTGAAACACAATGTACATAGCTCATTCTTGTCTGTACAAACACTTTCATCGTCATGAGCATCCATTAGCCTGTAACACGGGGCGGCTACCTGGGGAGGTAACGGTGGTAGAAGGGGGCTATTTATAACCAGAGCTCCTACCCTCTGAGCTTCACTCCGTTTTCTTCCGTCTACTTCACTGGTCTGCAGTGAGCAGGCCTCTTCTCTCACTGCCGGCCGCCTGCTACCTCTTCTTTCTCCTCTGTGCTTCTAAAACCACACTGTGGACTCAGGTGTGACTTCTGCACAGAGACGGTCCGTTTTCGTCCTTTATTACCACAATTTTCTACTGCTTCGTGTTTGTTTTGCTTTCTTACTGTCTCCTTTTCCCAGCAGACCCCATCGGTATTATTTGCCATCAAATCTCAGCAACTTAGGGAGCGTCTGGCACAAAACAGGTACTTAAGAAGGGATGGGCGGTGGGGTGTCTGGTGGACAAGTGAATAATGGATGGCCGGGGAAAGCACGCTGGAATCAGACAACTGAGTGGAATTCTTCCACTTTACGAAGCGGAATGATCTCAGAGCGTGAGTTCGACTCCCCTCCAAGCTATGGTCTCCTCCTTTGTTAAAATGGGACTACGCCCTATGTACCGTATATCAGTGCTGTGATGACTGAATGGCCTTTAAGCCTCCTTAAAAAAAAGTCTTGAAGATGCTACCTCTAAAGGATGTATGTGAGCTTTGTGCAAGCCTTCCTATGCACATTTTAGCTGCTCAGGTCTTTCAGTTGTAAGATAATCTACAGATTAATTTGTATTATTTATTATTTTATAAATACCATTGTTAAAATTTTTTTTGTTATTCATCTAAAAGCTAGTTAAAATAGAGTGAAGTGCTGATTAAAGCACAACCAAGAACCACCTCTCTATTCTTTTCAGCCTTTAGAAACTGTTTGACACACCGTTTACTCCTCCAGATTTAATAAACAAATAATGACTGAAGATATAGGGAGAATGAAATTTAAGGAGATACAGTCCCCAGTAAGAGACGTAGGTAAAAGTCTACCAAGTGACTTACAAAACAAGGCAAAGTGTAGAGTTCAAGCAGGTATTTGATTTCAGTAGTATTTGCCAAATTAAGTAAATGAGAGCCATCCACACAATTACCCAAAAATCCGAGTAAGATAGAGCTAACGCTAATCTAATTAGAGAATCACACAAAAGAATTTATTACAATTAGTTTCTCAAAGGAAGCAGAGGACCGTTCACAACTTCTGTCCTAACAGACAGTAAGCAGCAAAACAGCAGCCCGGGCATATTTCTCAGTACTCAGACGCAGTGCATAACAAGTCCAGACAACTTCACAGCTGGCCCAACAGAGAGCTGAAACACAAAACAACCACACCAAAAGTAGCATTTTTATTTCCTCCAAAGTGTCCTGTAGGCATGGACAAGGTTCACTGATGAGAGTTTTAAACCACCCAATGCACAGAAAAATCCTGAAGGAATGTATCTTTAAATTGCAACCAAAATCTTTAAGGCAAAATTTGTAATCCCTCTTGGTGAATTATCTTCTGCATTCTTACATAATTATACATACATATATAGTACACATTACGTATATAATTCCATCTATCTACACAGGTGTGTGTATAAAATTTGGCAGATGAATCCTGAAAAACTGCTGTATGTTCCTTTTTCCATTGTTTTCTGTATTTTGTGACTTTCTCAGAGAATTGTACTCTGGAAACAAACCAATGTATTTTTAATGGCAAACATTTAATCTGGTTTTGATTGCTGAAGGCAGGTATACCTATAGCTCGTGTGTGTGTTTTTCTTTTAGATTTGGCTTTGGGAGTTTTTATGTGTTTGGCTGCTCTGTAATAAAAGGTAATTAGAGAACTGTGGGATTATCTGTCTATTTTAATGACAGTGTTTTCAATGGCCAGACTTTCTCTTCCATGCTCTCTTTAAGGGTAAGGGGACAAGAAGGCTTTACAAGTGGGCATTAGGTGCTGACTGTTGCAAGTAGACTTGAAGAAGAGCCACCGGCCTGCTGTTCATTTACAGAAGATCTCATAGCTCCATCTAGCTCCAGACGAGGGAATTCAGGGAGTATACAGAATTAGACCCAACAGGACTACCAAAACATAAAAGGGAAATCAAGAACAGTCGAAATGAACCCGTTATGAAAGCACAGAGTTTACAAGTACAGGAAATTTGTCAATTAACACTGATTAAAAAGAATATTCATTAGTTAATTGACAGTTGATTTTCTAAATAATCATTCATATCATTATTACTTACTTTTTTAGCACTTCAATTTTAAAAAATAGAACAGATGTGAGAAACGAGTAAAACGGAACTCCCCCGCCCCCCCGAAAACAGTCTCCTGTCTCACACATTGTTCTGAGTGTTCTGAATTCTGGCTTGAGATCAGGAAAACAAAGAGGAAGCCACTTCTAAAGTTAAAATTGAAGGATAAATCAGGATATGATGCAGAAATATGACATGATTAGTGGGTTTTTTTAACTAGACATCAGAACCTGTTTTGAGTTGTTTATAGTCTACGATAAATCAAAAGGAAATTTACACAAAGCCTCCAAAAGGAGTTTATGCAAAAAGTAATTACAACTCATGAGCAATCTACAAGTATCTCTTTAATATGAAAACACAAAAATAAGCAGTAAAATATGAAACAATTAATGAAAATTCAGCTAGGAAAATAACTTGGGGCCTAAGTTTAAAGAAATACCAGGAATGACATGCACTTGAAACAAAATTTATCACAGAAATTCAAATCAAATCATACTATATCAAAACATATGGAATTAGAGTCTATATTTGATATTACAAAATTAAAAAGCAGCACAATTCCTTAATTATGTTCTTTTAGAAATGATTCCAAACGTTTTTAAATGTTTTAATAATGGACAGGCAACTTCACATTTCTCTAAATATCATTTAATACTGAGAAGCACAAGGCAAACAATAAAATCCCTGAGACCAAACAAATTGGTATTTAACCCAATTTGACTAGTTAGATTCCAAATAAAATATTCAAAAGGCACATAGGAAACATTCTGTATACTTCCTTCTTCACTTTTAAAAAATAATTTTTGGTATACTATTTTTATTCTTTGAAGTGCAGTAGAATTTCCAAGTTAATTTTATATGGCATTACATAAAAGTGTATTTAATTGTTTGTTATTCTTCCAAACTCCTTGACATGAGTGCACATCTTCCAGTTTTATTTAGCAAAATGACCAGATGACCCTAATCAGCTAAGATAGTTATGGCCTCGAAGGACTCCTTCCAAATGGGCCTGTGCTTCCAGCTAAGTGCCTACCGGAGCTACGCACAAGATCTAAACATCCATAAATACAGTAAGATGGGTATAATGACGATTTCCAGCCAAAGCTTTTTCACTCTTCGCTAAGCTTTAATTCCATCGCAAGCCTCCTAAACTTGGCAGATAAGCACGATGAGGATCTCGATAAGCTCTTGCATACATGCAGGTATGTATGTATCTAACATCACTTCCGTGTGGTAGCATCTCTGCTATACTTGACCAGTCTTGCCAGCTCTACTCAGCCACTGAACTCTGCCATTCATCTTGCAAATCTCTCTCTTTTTGTCTATTTTCTATGCTAGCATGCAAGGTCACACTTTCATCACCTCAAGACTGGATTACTGCAAGAGTTTCCAAATCAGCCTCACCAGACGTCCAGTAATCTCACTCCCAGTTCCAGCCCACGCGCACATCCTCATGGTTAGTCCTGATATTCCTCATCCCTGACACTCGTTCAGCAATGGAAGGATGCCCCCTACTGCAACCAGGTAATGCTCCAACTTGTAAGCCTGGCCTTCGTGGTTCTCCCAGAGTCCCTTATGATCTCCCCATCACAGGCCTGGCTGAAGTGTATTCCACACCTGGAATGGCCTCTTCACTTCTCATGACCAGTCAAGAACCTCCCTGTCTTTCAAACTCATTTAAATTCTTACTTCCACAATGACATTGTTCATGATGGTCCCAGCCCACCATATTGTCTCCTTTCTCAAAATCTCCACAGCATTTATCTCTATTGCTCCCTTGCCACTTAATAAAAATGTATAAATTCCATGATTTGTGGGCATGGCTTCTCTCCCTTTACTGGAATACAAACGCTCAAGGTAGAAATCATAGCTCCATCAGGGATATCATCACTCTGACTCACTCAGAGGTGGTTTAAGTAATGAGAAATTCGTAGGTTTTGGATTATAAACAGACTGGGTGTGTGACTTTCCCTTTTCTCATCTGTGAGGCGAAGACATGGCTACCTAACGCCTTGCTTGTTGTGAGGATTAAATCTCCAGCGCCAGCTAGAGTTCTCGCTATAGATCAGCCCCTCTTGCCTGCAATGCCAAAATCTAGCAAACAGTGCAGATATTTAGGTGAGTGCCCTAGAAACATTCAAATTAATTAATACCATTTTTTTAAACTTCAGCCAGGGATATTCTGAATTACAGTTACAGTAAGAGGCATTTTGGTAGTTATCCAATTAATTGTCATGCTTAGCACTTTATTTGGCTTGGAGCCTGACAGCATATTTAAGTTTACTTGCCTGCTTCTCGATCTAAAGGGCCTTTCTCTGCTACCCTGGTGAAAGTACTCATTTTGAGGGCCTTGGGAAAGAGCCAGAGAATGGGGCTATCCATGGAAAACAAAAGCCTCATTTTACCAGTGTGCCCAGGTGGATGTGGGGACTAGGCGCAAGGGGCTTCTGCATCCCACCATCACATTAGCTGTAGCCCCCACAGAAAGCACCAGACGAAGCAATGGCTAAAACGGCAGCAAACAGGGAACTGATTGGCTATTTATTCCTCTACAGGCATTATGCAGAAAGAAGCATTTTGATATTTAAGTATAAACTAAACATGAAAAACTCTACACCTCTGTCTTTAAAACATAACTCCAAAACACTTGAGAAGCAAGGAAAAGTAGCACAAAGAAGGTAAAGGTAGGAGATCGAAAACCCAGACAGTTTTCTCCAGCCATTTCCAGCATTCTTTGATCCTGGAAAATAAAAATGTTAATCGCCTCCATGTCTCAGTCCAATGTTACAAGACTGGATAAAAATCACAGCTGACAAAAAACTGTCTACATTAAAAAGAAAATCTCATACTGCATCAAAGAAGTCATCAGAATATTTTGTTCCCTTAGGTTTCTAGGTATTCCTAAATACAGGCTCTCTAAAGACAAATAAATTCAGTCGTACGGCTCCAATTTTATATTTGGCAAAAAAGAGAGATCACCTAGGACCTAATAAGCTAAATATTTCTTTTCTACATGAAGGATGTTTAGGAGAATCTTTATCTTGGGAAGATCAGAAGCATAATCCTACCTATAATTCGGCATTTGTCAAAGTCTGGTTATGAACCATTTATATCAAAATATCCTGGGTGGGATAGCGGAAGCAAATGAATGCTTCTGGACCTCACCCCAGAATTTTAAAATGAGACTCTTCTAGCATTTTCCCCAAGTGGTTTCCACCCATAAGTTTTAAAAACATCAAAATTAACCAGAGACCAAAAAGACTTTTCTCTAACGGTGCTATGGATTACACACAAATCATATTATATAATGTTCCTTCCTTTCACAAATCACATTTCATCAGTGTAAAAAGCAGGTAATTGCTAGCAACAAAAGTCTTCAAAAAGGGAAAAAATACATTAACATCAGCAGCCTAAAAATTATGTCTCACAGGGGTCGGACACAGACAATTTCTCATTTTTGCCTTTCTAGTGGTGATTTTCAGGTTTTGTAGAATGGCAGGTCAATAGATACATAGTCTGATTCTCTGTTATTGGCTTTTATTTTATTTTGTTGTGGTTGTTGTTGGGTTTTAAGTGCTGACTGGCAACCACCAGTCACATCTTCTTCCCATTTAATCATCAATTGCCATGGGATCTCTGCCATAAATGCGGGGTCTGAACAGATCGCCCCAACTCCACACCTGTGCCAAGCCACGCACCCCAACTAACAGAAGAAGCGGCTCTAAATTATCAAATTAGTATGCTCCATTGACAACCTAAATCCAAGGTACTTATCATAAAGTGATATTAAAATAAAATTCAATAAAAGCAAAAGTCCTCCTATGAAGTTGTTGAAGTAACAGAACTTGATCAGGGAATTTTGAAGGAAAACTCAGAAAGTCTTCCTCAGCTGAAATATTGGTTGGGGGGGGGGTTGGAGATTGGATGAGGTTTTCTAGATTTAGAATTCTATGGCTAAAACATGATGGTAGATAATCTTTAAACCGTATATATTATATTGTGCATCATTCTACCACAGTACCAGACTATGTGTAAATTATTTAATCCCTATACACATACAGACTTGACACAGAGACTGTGTATACATTACATAATCCCTATAATTCTCAACGCCACCATTTATAAAATGAAGATAATAATAACACTAATATTAACCTAGTGAAATTATTGTGAAGGTTAAATGAAATAAAGCTCTTAAAGCATTGAGCACTATTTTGGCTCTTTGTAAATGTTCAATAAATCATATTATGCTCACATAGTCTGATTTAAACTTTTCCCAACAAGATATGCCAGATGCACTGACAATTAAGCATAGTCCCTTTGCATTCATAGAGCCCAGGTGGGCCACGAAACTCATCTGGGTAGGGACCCATGTGAAGCCATTCATATAAACCTATCACCACCCCAGATGGGAGCAATGTGTGGAGATGTTCTCCATAATGTTCATGCTTTAACCAAGATGGCACTTCGAATGTTTCTCTCCAAGAGTGCTCATTCCTTCTGGCTCAATTTCGTCTCTATAGGACACATTCACATGCACATCTCCAAGATGCCCCTCCTCTCATACGTGCTTGATATAGTGTCTAGATTGGTCAGCTGCAATATCTCAAACACTTCTGATTTGCCTCATGTGTCATTCAAGATCAACAGAGCAATGGTTGGATTTTTTTTTCCCCTAACAACCAAATAACACCCACTCAAAACAGACAAATGTCTGCTAAATACATCCCTGGAAACTGAAAGAAGCTATGTGAAATGAAGTGGCAAATGTATAAAATGGTCAGGGAATTCTCTTTCATTGCTGTTATCAAATTTCAAAATTAAAAAGTCAATAGGGGTATAATATTTATTCAGGGGACACAAAGCACATGGAACAATGCTCAAAGGTGCATTTTAAAGACCTTCAAACACGTTAAGGGAGCCAAAGTTATAAGATAATAAAAATACTATTACAGCCCATTAAGCATGTTGTAATGGCGCTTAGGGATGATGCAGTCATGTTTTGCAAAAAGTTATTTTCACCCATCTCCCTGAGAGGAAATTCAATGCAATCCAGATATTCTTAGGAAGATACACAAATATTTCCAGATAGTACAGAAACGTACTTCATCACCAATGCAGACCTCAAACACTAATTTGAGTGTTCAGGACGTGCAGAAGTTCAATAAACCAGAAAAGAGGATCAAACTGAAAAGTTGTTTCTTAATGCTTACATTACTGTGGTTTATCAGGGTTAAATATTTGAAATCATTTAGGTCAAAGGTAAAGGCTTTCAATATGTTGCATTTGCTGTTTCCAAAAAATAAACATGTGCTTTACCACATGGTGGGGCAACATTGTTTTGACAAGGACAAACTTTTTTTAAAGAAACATAGTTCAAGTGACCACACTCCTGAACTGACTCTTCATAAAATGATTTTCAATTTTGTTTTTACTCTATATGCAATTCAGGAGAGTACATAATCTGAACTCTTCATTACTATTAACGATTGCTGTTGATTATACTATTTTTTTTTCATTGCTCCATTTCCAGCATCTAGAACAGTGCCAGCACCTATTAAACAGGTGATCAATAAATGTTTTTTTGAATGTATGTATTAATTATTGCACGATTATCCATGTATTATTTATGGATGGATGGATGATTTATATAAATGTGGATACAAATACACAAATGGTTTTGGAGATTTAATAAAGGGGAGTGAAAAGAGCTCCAATGTTTTAAGCACCAGCTATGTGCCCAGCTCTTAGTGTTTCACTTACATAGCCTCACTTACCCTTCACAATGATTCATAACCAAAGCTCTCAGAGAATAAGCAATCAGAACATACAGTGGTCAGAGTCCTACAGCTTAAAAAAATGGTGGAAATAAACTGGTTGGATCCCTTGGATCTATCTGACTGTTAGCACTCCACCATGCTACATGTTGGGATTTGTTCTTCCTCCCAAGGCCACAAGCAATGGTTGATCAATTCAGAGCAAAATAAAATAATGTAGCAAAATCCTAGAAATATCAGGCATCTGGAAGCACCTCTGTGCCACACAGGACATCATGAATGAATTGGCACCAGCACTCACTCAAGGTACATGATAAGAATGAGTGGAAAACCTGGGAGATAGAAAGGTGATCTCTGGCCATAGGCAGGATCTGTCTAGAAAGCAAGGGCTTCTTGCTGGTCAAGATATCTGGAGACATTTAATTCTTACTATAACCAAGGTTCAAATATTAAGCTACAAAAGTGTGGGCTCATATAGCTTATAATGGTGGAACTGGATTCCCTGTATCTTTTTGACTCTCACTACTCTAACATACTAATAGTAGAATTTATTCTTCTTCTGCCAATATTAGCATTTCTCAATCAGTGGCAATGTCTGCTGACACTTTTTTTATTATCATACTGAGAGAGTGCTACGGGCCTCTAAGTGGGTAGAGAAAACTGCCACACATCCTCTAATGCACGGGTCATCTCCCCCACCATGAACAATTATCTGGCCCATCCAGTGTCAAGACTGAGAAATCTTGATCTATATAATTAATATACAAAGCACTCAATTCACTCACCTATGTAGTTGAGGTGTCTACCACGTGCCATATGCTGTTCTAAGCACCAGGGATATGGTGGTAAGCAAATCAGACAATGTACCCTGTCTGAGAGTTTACACTTAAAAATGGGGATAGGAGCTCCTGGGTGGCTTGGTTGGTTAAGTGTACAACTCTTGGTTTTGGCTCAGGTCATGGTTTCAGGGTCCTGAAACAGAACCATGTCTGGGCTCCAAGCTCAGCTGGGATTCTACATGCTATTCTCCCTCTCTGCCTCTCCCTCTGTCCCTCCCCTGTGTACTCTCTATAATAAATAGTCTTAAAATTTTTTTTTTAATTTAAAAAAGTTAAAATGGGGCTAGACCTTAAGGATGGACAGGCAGGAGTGATTTTGGAATACACTATAATAATCCAGGGAAAAGATGATCGTGACTTCAGATACAGAAAAGCTGAGATATAAAAATAGAACAGGAAGCAGTCTATTTGCTATCAAAAGATTTCCCCAGTGAAGCACTATCAAAATGAAAAAAGCACCCCATGGAAAATCAAATCACAGATGACAGCTTAAATGAAAATAATCCACTTAAAATTTCTTTTGAACTGTAAACAGTAAGGATTGGCAAAGTTTGTAATAATGAAGCCCTTATTCAAATTCGATTTCTACAAAATTCAACTTACTTTGCTCCCCTAGTAGATATGTTCTGGAAAGGTTTTGCTTAATGTGACAATCCATACAGCTAGGAAAAGCCAGTGACTGATTTGAGAATGCTCTCTTCCTCCATCACAAGCTGAAAAGTTCTCTTTGAGACACTATGAACTTCACGTCTGTCAACATCATACTTATCCCAGTGAGCCTTTCTATACCTACTGCCAAAAGGCCATCTTCAACTTACAAATGGGATGTCTTACAAGAGTTCCTTTGCCAATTAGTTACTTGGGACCCAGAATATATATTCCCAGAGAAACAATATTTTGTCATAAATAGTAGTTAGATTCCTTAGCCAGGAAACAAAAATGTGTCCAATTCACACCGTATCTGTATTAAAACACCAAAGCTAACAGCAATTTTAAACTTTGCTTCTACGAGACAACAGACTGAAATTCCAACTCCTAATGCCTAATGATTAACCATGAGAATGAGGGGAGTGAGGGGCTCTCCCACACCCTGATGTCTGCCATACTATAAAAGCAGGGTTTGTCATGGTCGCAAGCCATGGTAAGAATCTTTACCAGTGTCAGGAAGTGATGGAAGGATGAAACTCAAGTGAAAAATGAAGCCCAGGGAATCAGGTTATGGCTAGAAATGTTTACATTAATTCAGTCAACAAGTATTTGGCTAGAAGGCGGGGATGCAGTGATGAATAAGGCGGGCTCCATGTCTCTCATCCAAGAATGCAAAGACTTAAAACATCACAGTGGTAGAAGAAGTGAGTGATAAATGGGGAAAAGGGAGGATGTGGAGGTCGGGCTCTGGTACAAGAACAGATGAGAATATCCTAATGAGAGCCTCTTCTTGCAGGAAGACAAGAGTCCTGAATTTAACTAAAAATCAGTCTTTGATACAGTAAAAACCTTACAGATTTTATCTGGCTGAACAAACCCTCTCACTTCACAGAAAAGGGAACTGGCATTGAAATGCAAAAGAGTCTAGCTGTAAATTTGGAATAAGATCCAAAATGCTTGATAATCAAACATCTATTAGTGTATGCTTTCTGGATCTTACTTTCCTTTTTTCATGGCTTTGAAATAATCAATACCAATTCTTCCTCTTTTTTATAAGTTGTACCCTGGAGTGGCAGGGAGAGCTTGAGTGATTAATAAAGTAAGAGAGGACATTAAAAGCCAACCCTTTTGTAAGTGGGAGAGGAAGAAGTAGGCTCCCAGCAGAGCAGGGAGCCCGATGCGGGGCTCAATCCCAGGACCCTGGGATCAGGCCCTGGGCCGAAAGGCAGACGCTTAACGACTAAGCCACCCAGGCACCCCTCCCCCTTGAATTCTTGAAGCCATCATTTCACTCTTTGCTGAATAGTTCTTATGGGTTCTCCCTTAAGTTCTCTCTGTGCCTTCATACCCGCATGCTTCCTTGTGTGGCCCTCTAATTCCAATCAGATGCTGCCAGCATTCCAGAGACAGAAATCATATCACAAAAACTGATGGAATACAGTGGAAGCTGAGCCTAAAAGCTCTAAGAGAAGGCTTCACAAAAGTTAAATAATCATTATGACGGTATTTTGGGTGGCTCATAGGCATCCTGGGTGACATCATTTTGAATGTATCTTACTTTTATGTCTTTTGATCTCAATTCAGTAGTACTTCCAATTACATCCAGAATCCCAGCAGTTTTCTGAATAATTGAGATACTAAGAGTTTAAACTTCAGTGAGGTATGGAGAAATAGTTATTAGGAATATATATAGAACTAGTTTTTCTATTTCTAGTTATGGGTTTCGATTTTAAATTTGATTTTAAACCCCCTGCAGTATTTTAATATGCTCTTGATATACGCAAATAATTATTTTAGAATAACCGAGTTATAGTTCAGTTTCAAGAGCTGCTTTTGGAGAAAAGTTATCTATATTAATTAATTCTGGAAACACAACATCTAACAACAGGTATGTGAGGGAGACATGAGGTATCAAGAAGTGAAAAAGCTACAGGCGGAAAATTGTAGCAGCCCCAACGAAGTCATTAGGAGCTAAATGCCTATTTGTTACCTATGGCTTCAGAGGCACCCGAAAGCAAATGTGATGCACGTGGTAACAACTACAGCCCTCAAAGTAATTCAGGGACACAATTATGTACACCTTTCACTGATAAAGCTCTAAATCCACATGTCCTGTGAGCCAGTCCAGCCTCCACCACGCAGTATTTTAGCATTCCAAACACGGCCGAAGGGCTCCTTCAACTGACAGTCAAGAACCCCTCCTAATCCCTACAACGTAAACCGACCATTTTACCACGGAAACAGAGGCACCCATAAAGATTTTTTTTAAAGCTTATAAAAAGGAAAAGTGGATTACACTTCCTATAAATAAAGTTTTGAATAAATTACACTCTTGTATAAATAAAGATTTGAACAGGTATCTTCAGTAACAAAAACGGGCACGAGTGTGTCCAGATATTCAAACGGCACAGCTGGTTTCCATGATCTAGATCTAAAGGGCTCTTCCATATGAAACCGGGTTCAAGCTCACTCCCCAGGGAGCACGCTTTATGAAACTGAGGAACATCCCTGCACTTTTCTTGCAGCTAACAATCGACTTTTACCAGTCTCCGTTCTGCCAGCACCTTTTCCCTATACAAGCTGGCAACGTGGAGAAGTTGCCTTGTTCTTTCTTTCCAACTCTTCGCATTGGTAGCCAAAAGTGTCTTTGTTGCTCAAATAGTCCCTGCCATCTGCCAGCAGTTTCTCCAGCCTGCGGTACCATCTGCCAGCCACTCGGCTCCCGTGCCCCGGCCATGCTGCCTGTATGCTATTTCAAATGGCTCTTTCACTGGGAGAGGAGAGAAGGAGCAAACCAGCACTTTTTTTTTTTTTTTTTTTTTTAGATTTTATTTATTTGACAGAGAGAGACAGCCAGCGAGAGGGGGAACACGAGCAGGGGGAGTGGGAGAGAAAGAAGCAGGCTCCCAGCGGAAGAACCTGATGTGGGGCTCGATCCCAGAACAATGGGATCACGCCGAGCCGAAGGCAGATGCTTAAGGACTGTGCCCCCCAGGTGCCCCCCAAACCAGCACCTTTTGATTCTATCCACTTCTGGTAATCATCCCAAACACTGTTCTCTAACCCACTGGTTCTCAAGAGCGCCCCAAACTCAACAATTTGAAGGGGAACAAGTTCCTTTGATTATTTTTTTCTTCTTCACCTTCCCTGTTGGGATTCAGAATTAGACAGCGACAGTACATTAACACAATCAGTCATTAATATAACAAGTTTTTATGGCTACGTTCCCTTTTTGTTTTTATAAGGTATTCTCAATTATAATGAATTACTTTTTGGATAAAGAAGCAAAGAGGGGAAAACAATCCTTATTCCTACCCGTTAATCCTGATTATTTCAAAAACAACTTCTGGTGGAAATTAATAATTCAGTTGAACGTTATTAACAGTATAATGTTAACTTTATGCCTACTGCACTGTTCTTCATTCTAATCTACTTAAAATTCCTGACTTTAAAGTAGAAACAACAAGGGCTGCCGAACAGTCTCTTAACGAGGTTAAGCCTAAAGAGTTTCCATTAATACTCTCCCTAAGGCCACCAGGAAATTCCATAAGGCAAGAGGGTTTCAGGCTTTCCTGTGGATTATGCTGAAGAGGTTTTCTTTCTAGACTTGTAACTACTGGGAATTTATCTAATGTCTCCATCACTGCTCAGGCTTCAGAGGGAGTCCCTTATTCATTCCCAATCACTCATCTGAATCCCAGGATAACTCAACAACCATGAAATTTGGAAGGTTCGCTATCTCAGTACCAAAATTAAATTAGCATTTAAGTCAACGTCAGGAATCAAGTTCACTCATAAGAAATTATATCATTCTACCCAAATGTCAGAAAATATACATATTTTAAGCCAGGACATCTGAGGTTCCTCCATCTTTACAGATGGTAATGTTCTCGGTAGGCAAGTCTGATCTTTATAAATGGTGGAGGACAGTCTTATTGTATTAACCTTCGCATTTCTTTTAAATCTTTTAGCTTTGTAAACCACAGACCTTAATGTTAAGGCATATGGCTATTCTCATCAGTCTCTAAAAATATATATTTTCTACCCCAAAATGTGTGTAATAAAAATTTCTGGTTTCGATTTCCAAAATTTCTATTCACAATGAAACAGTATGTATTTCTTATAGTTGAATACTTAGATCACTAAGTAAAATTTCACAATAGCTGCCATTATTCATATTCTGCTCACTTCAAGAAGAAGAAATGGCTCTTAAATTTTGCTCTTATATTTCACACTTTTTGCCCTGAAGCATATTATTTTTAGCAAAATTTCTACAGAAATGATATTCATTTCACATTTAAGATTTTATTTTCCAAATTTCACTGAAATTTGGGAATGAAAAAATTTCAAGACTTTCAATTTCCTCAAATATTAAAACCATGTAGAACATCAGAAACATGGGAACGATACATGATTTGTAAGGGCTGAAAGCCATAAATATCCTAAAACATAAGATTGTTTTTAAAAATTCTAATTGAGATAAAAATAAATGTATTTTCAATCACAGTGATTCTGATACCTGAAAAAGGCTGTACACAATGAAAATTAGGAGATTAACATGATGCTAAATTATTTGATAAAATATTTGATTAAATAGCTTCCCTAAGTTTAAAATTATTAATAAACTAGTAAATCCACTTACAAGTTAATATAAAGCTAGCAGCTATGTACACAGATGAATTCTGTGGGGGTGAGGCTGAAAAACAAATCCAAGATAGAAAGTGTTCCAAACCTACCCTCATCTCCTCAAATGATTAAGGATCTTTGGGGAATCCATTTGTCTGATTCCTTCTTTCTTGGGGTAAACTCTCTTCCAAGCAGGACAACTCATAAGGGTAACAAGAGTGTGAGAAACTGATAGTCTTCATTCTCAGGAAGAAGAGTTCTTTTCCGATGAGGAGGCTCTCCCCTAAAATGCATGGTGCCAAGTCATGAGCTGATGCAGAAAGCTGTGCCTTCATGAAGCTTGTGCGTACTGCTAGCAAAAGAAAGTTGAAAAAAAGATGCTGAAAGCTCCCCAGGGAATTAACATGTAGCATTGGAAGAGTGATAGAAAAATAGATAATATTTTCGGTTTTGCTGACAGTTGAGTAATAACCAATGAGTGGTAGATTTTTTTAATTGCAGTGGGGAGAGAAGAAGAAAATCATTCAAAGTCACCTAATTATACTACCATAGACGTCTTATGGTGATGTATATGTATGTATAGATATTTGACCTGAAATCTTAGAAGCATATATCTTTATGATAAAGAGACTAATATTCCTTTATTTTTCTAATATCCATCCTTTTGAACAGAAGGAAGAATATACTTTAAGAGGCATTTAGCCCTATATCCAAAGGATATCAACCATTCTGAAAGCTACTGAATGTTTGCTGTGTGTCTAACAGCTTTGTGTTTTCACTATGGAACGTTCACCCAAGTGCATTTCCACATATTCTTGGTAGAAAACAATGGAACCATTAGTGTTCTCCTGAATCTTCTACTGCTAATCTATATTTTATGCTTCACTGTCACTCAGCAGATGGTCTAGACTGTCTTGCTTACCTTACCTCCTCTTCATTTCGAACTAGATTCCTTCTATTTTCTCAAGAAAAGTCCTTGATAGGTTCTTCTTCAAATGTGCACTCTTGGTTTAAATTATTCTCATCGCTTCTCCTTCACCTGTCTGTTTTCCTTACCATATTAAAGAAGCTTCTCCAAAAAAAAAAAAAAAAAGTATTAAGAAAAATCCCCCTGAGGTCTGCCTGAACTACACCACTTTCATGGAGACCAGGAAAGACTTGGCTCCTCACTTCTTTGTTCCAATTTCCTCGATCTTCAGCTTCTGGACTCCTTAGTTCTTGCCCGCCTCTTGCTCCCCAGCCTCATCTTACATCTGTTTCCCTTGCCTACTTTACTGCACGATCGGGTTCTTTAGGCTCCTTCCAAACTCTGTGCTACCTCAGATCTCAGCACATGCTCCCCTCACTCAACCTAGAATGGTCTACTCCTTGCTCTTCCATTGCTACCTCCATCTCTTCCCCGAAGTCTCATCATAACACTCCTTCCTCTAAAATGCTTGTTTGACTGTTACCTACATATATAAGCAACTCTCTATCCTTGGTCTCTCAAATCTTTTCCTTTTTCCAATTAGCGTTTCACACAACTTGTAATTACACATTTATTTGTGCAATGGTTTATTAAAATGTGTTTCTCCCACTAGACTGAGGCCCTTGTGGGTAAAGATCATATTTGTTCCATTCAGTATCGTCTCCTCAGCTGTTGGCATCTTGCTTAGTGCATAAAGAGTGCTCAGTGCATATTTGTGGAACAAAAGGTGAACATCTTTTCAAGCTGTTTTTATTTCCGCGTTTCTCTCCAAAGTTTGTCCATCATTCATTTAATTACTTGTTACGGTCGTTCGCTTATTCTTCAGTTCGCTGAGCTTGTGTATATGAGAAGTTCTGATACTGATTCACATTTCCAGCCTCCTCAAGTCTGACTGATTCTGTGTAACACAGGTACAGCACCGAATGAGGACCGAATGACGGCTGCGGTTTACTGAACCGTTGGCCCCCCACACCCCAACCGTGCCTCGAATTCTGTCTTTCACACATCCAGGCTTCATCTAGCCTACGCGAACATTGTCATTCCCCATTCCACCCAAATGTGACACCCACCAAGACAACTTCCCTGACTCCGCAAGCTGAGATGCCCTTATTGTGATTCTAAAATCCCCTCTCTATTTCGTTATCAGAAGGATTGTTCACATAGTCCTACAGTCAAGAATTTATCCAACTGTCCCTCTCACAGACTCTTAAAATTAGGAAAAGTAGGAAACACATTTTGTTCAAATTGCACCTAGTACATAGTAATACTTAAAGTTGATAAATGACTGGATTCCCATGATGATAATAGCTAAAAAAAAAAAAGAAAGAAAGAAAGAAAGAAAGAAAGAAAGAAAGAAAGAAAGAAAAATGTGCTACAAAGAAAGTGGAACACCAAAAATAATTCCAAAGGGTAGAAAGTAGGTAACCCTTTCTAGCAAACTCTTGCATATTTTGCTAATCAAACAATCCAATGAATTCCAAGATAATAGTATTTGGTAAGAATTAAAATGAGTGAGAAATATAATGACTTAGGGCCTAAAAGAACTTCAACATGCTAACTATTACTATTAAGACATCAAATCAGATTGTGGTGAGTTCCTCTTTATTATATATTTTATTACCGACAACAATATTCAACAGTCCCTATTCCATCTCAATTAAAGAAATTTTAGCTGAGTTACTAAGGCTTTAAAACTTAAATAAGTCAGCAGTTAAAATGGAATACTTAGAATAGCTTTTACAATTAAGAAACAAGACACTCTGGAGCATTGCATTTCTGCAGAATTATTACATGTCTCAAGCACATTAAGGCCACAACCAAAGGCACACTGCCTTAGTCTCTCGGGAAATATACTAATCCTCAGAAATCCACTGCTTAAAGCATTTGTTGTGTAGATGGATTTTTTTTCAGTCTTTAAATATCAACTCTGGTAAAATTTTTACTTAATGTTTATCACAATATTCCAATTTGTATCTAGAAAACGTAGGGCTATTCTCTTTTTCAATATGGGCATATAAAATATTGAACAAAAGGCAACACATAATCATTATATGCTTTATTATAAAATTACCTTTATATATTATCACAGGAAGTTATAACAAGCCTTAACTAGCTTACTATACTTATATACTTACGTATATAATATTTTGCATAATTGCAATTATGAAAATTAAAGAGCACAGCACTCCAGGAATTTAAAAGAGCAATAACCTAAAACACGACTGAAGAAAACAACCCCCTAAAATGGCAGCTTTTGCCAAGCCAAACTTGTTACAAGAACCTAAAAAAATAAAATACCTCTCCTGAATGTGTGAAAGGGCAGCCCCTTATAAAACACTATTGTCATTTTACTTTCTAATGCCTCTCCTTATATCACATTGTGGGAGTTGAAATGATTTCATACTCACACTGTTTTCCCCATCACAACCATCTCGAAAAAAGATAGTTCAAATGTTTGGTCCATGTGTTTCTGTTGAGATCGTTATGCTGGCTAGTTGATAATGAGCTTTTAAATGCAAAGTGCCCATTTATTAATAATGGTTGAACTAAGCTTTCTAATGTGTGTAACCTGCGTAAAATACTTGGGTGCAATTTCAAATACAGTTTGATAGAGAAATTGATAACTATCAAGGAACCTTGTTTTAAAGTTCATGCTAGAATAGCGGTTCCTGGATGGCTCAGTCCTTAAGCGTCTGCCTTCAGCCCAGGGCATGATCCCAGGGTCTTGGGATTGAGCCCCGCATCAGGCTCCCTGCTCCACTGGGAGCCTGTTTCTTCCTCTCCCACTCCCCCTGTTTGTGTTCCCTCTCTCACTGGCTGTCTCTCTCTCTCTCTGTCAAATAAATACATAAAATCTTAAAAAAAAAAATTTTTACGCTAGAATAAAAATTTGTATAACTTTTTAAATTTCAGAATCTAGCTTGGTATAATGTTTACCTACTACTCATGCTGACAAGAGGTTAAATTCTATTTTATTATACCTTTCTAATATTCTATTATGCTCCTGATGATCTATTATTTCCAAAGCCTTGGGGAAAGCCACTTGACTTGGGAGGGGGTGGGGGAAGATGACTACTTCCTGCCATGCTCTTTCAGAGCTTATGAACAGCAGTATCACATAAGCAGTTTATATATTTCCTGTTCCTGTTCACTAATCATTATTGATGACTGAGGAAAAAAAGCAAAAAGAGAAGTATGTGTCTCACCAAGATGAATAAATGGGAAATAATGGAGCACACGGGTAGAGACTAGAGGAAGTCACTATGCTTCATCTTCTAATGGTCTGGATCACTGACATTCCATTTGCAAACTCCGCATTACTCAAGTTTTTCTGACCTTTAGGAGCACGTTTCCTGT
Source organism: Ursus americanus (assembly GCF_024610735.1). Taxonomy (NCBI): domain Eukaryota; kingdom Metazoa; phylum Chordata; class Mammalia; order Carnivora; family Ursidae; genus Ursus; species Ursus americanus. The sequence continues at coordinate 77,867,425 of NC_142127.1, read as the reverse complement.
CCTAAGGAAAACTCCTACGAGAAAAAACAGCACATTCTAGTAACCAAATGCAAGCCTAATTAAACTCCTTCGTGTAGAAAGGAGAAGACCAACAGTACTCTTGCACTTGGTTCACCAGATGGTAACAATATGATTCCTTGAACTGCACTCAGTGCAATTTGCCAGACAGTCATAATGATCAAGCCACCAATTCAGAGACAGCATATCCCACGCGTGGAGCACTGTGAGACATTCTGCAAGGCCGTACGAGATATAATCAAGCACTGTCCTTGCCTTAGTTCACAAAGGATGCGAACTCATAGGTGGAGTCTTGCACATCAGCATTTGGTCAGCAGTTATTTAGATGATGAAGATAAAGAGGAAACACATCAAAAGATAGGAGTCAGGGATGCTGGGAAAACCTGCGAGCATGGCCTACTGGAATTAAGCAACTACAATGAGCTCATGAGACACTTATGTCAACAGCTTCCTGTTGAACTAGGATCACCAAACGCAGCAACTTCCTCAGCCTTCTACATGCTTTCATCACATTCACCCCATTAATCGTATATGCAGCTACATACGTTGACTGATTGAGGCTGTTTGCCCAGGTTCACCTCTCAAAACCTTGAGTCCCAGTTACAATAAAAAGAAAATCTCTGCTGTGCCAGAAGGCACAGAAAGGTTTACTTTCTGCAAAATATCAAGGGGACACAATGGCTTCAATTACTTCTCTTCTACTAGAAGAATGATTACAGCAATGACAGGGTCCTTTCCCACTTATATTTCTTTAGTAGGAAAATCGGGAGAGAAAAAGTAACAAAACAGGAATAACCTATCACCAAATTTTACATCAAATATTGTTTTCAGAGAAACACAATACAGAGATAAAATGTAAACTAAGCTTCAACTAGAAAATCTGCAAGCGCTAAATACTGGAGTTTTGCCAAAGCAAACCATTCAAGTTGTTTAACATGACTGACTACCATTTGAGACCTGGACTCATATGTACCAGCTCAGAAAGGGTTGTGTGTGTATATGTGTGGGCATGCAGAGTTATATGTGCATATATAATACTAGATGTTAACCACTCAGTTATTAGGAAGGTAAATAACATGTCATTCTTTATGCACTCATTTTCAATCTCTCCATTAGTAGAAACCATAACTACTTTCAGAAACACTAAATGATGATTTACTTATCTTTCTATAAAAGAATATACTCATTTAACTCTAGCTCTTGAGGATTACTTACGCCAGCCAGAAAAAAAATTCAATGATAATTTAATATATCGTATTGAATATATTATATTGAATATTGATTTAAATACAGACCCAGCCATAAGTAAGTACATACTAGCAGGAATAAGAAAAATAGTGTTTTGAAAAACTTTTTTTCTTTTGAGGTTGTCCCATTCTTATAAATGCCAAGTTAAGGTGTCATTAATCAATCAATCCAATGCTCATGAGGCCCTACTATGTAGAAATACAGTCTCTCAAAAATTTTTTGTATTACTGTTCGGGGATGATAACACAGTACTAACATTTAAATTTCATGGAAGGTTTGGAAGGTAGATTAGAAAGATGTCAGCACTTTACTATTTCCTAAATGCCAACATGCTTCTCTTATTGGTCAGAATTCCGCACCTCAAACTGCACGCGTTTGAAGGTTGCATGAAGGTCAGTATGCAGCCTCGTCATATACTGAGACAGCAAAGCAGGGTAGCTGAGTTCAGAAGTCATAATTATGAATATAGTTACCAAAAGAGTTTCTATTTTTAAAGAATATACATACAGTAATTTATGAATTTAGAAATAACCCTAATCCTCAGGAGAGTCTGCATGTCCTGTATGTCCTACAGAGTGTTCATTTTTCTATCTACTTGAAAAATGACAGCTTTCTAATTATTCTGTCAAGATTAATAGACCCCAAATTTGACTCTTAAATCTCAGTGGATGTCTTTTTCCAATAGCCACTAATTCTCATTTGTGACATTTTTCCTCCCTAAAATTATGTGCTGCAAGGATTTTCATAAAGTCAATTTATATACCCAAGCAACCTCTAAATCAAAGAACTAGAGTGATACAATCATGAGATAAATTAGCAACCAATCTTAAAGAATCTTTAACAAATGCTTTAAAAAGAGATGTAAAGATGTATTTTTAAAATTTTTAATGAATAACTTGAAACTTCCACTTCTAGTAAGATGAATGAAACTCTAGATGAGAAACAAAGCAAGAAAACATTCTTCAATTAAAAAATAAAAGTTATAAATCAAAAGCAATACGGAACCATAGAGGCTAAAATCAAATGAAAGAGGGACCCAGGAAATTAGTAAGCACTACAGTCTGATTTTATTTTGAGCATATATGGCAAAACTTAACTAATGCTGGCATAATTCATTTGCATGGGGTATAGGAGAAAGGAAATAACCCTTAGGGAATGTTGAAGATAAAGAGTCTACAGCAGGCATTCCCCGGAGATAGTCACAAAAAGCTAGGACTTAAAAAAATTATATTATCACTGCAACAGTGTTGAGAAATGCCCCACACGTAAGAGATCAGCAAGTAAACTTGGCTATCTTGACACTGGCGGTAGGTGAAAGGAGGGGGGCAGAAATCACAGCTGAATACATGAATCCTTCCTAAATTACAAAAACGAGAACGTGAGAATTTAAAATGATTCTGAATAGCAGGGCTCCCAAATGGCTGACAGGAAAGGACACACAAATATTCTGGAAAATTCCCACAGAATTTTAAAGAATATAGCTTCAACTAAGAAAAAGGGAAGAAAGAATAACTCCTAAGGCACTATGAATGAAACCGAGCCCGCAGAAACAACAGAATCAAATCTTGAGATCACACTGAAGACTGTTAAAACTGAGAATGTAAAATAATGGTGTTTGACGTGTTAACGAAATAAAAAGAAAACTTTGAAAACAAAGAATAATTAACCATAAAATGACAGAGCTGGTCTTTTACAGAACAAAGGAAAGAGTTGAAATTAAAAATGGAATGATTATGTAACATTTTAGATATTGCTGAAAGAAAAAAAAATCATGAAATGAAAATAAGATTTGAAGAAATAATCCAGGATGAGCCTATAGAAATACAGAGGTGAAAAATACAAGAATACATGATTTAAGAGTCAGGGAAGACAGAGAGACAGTCTACCGGTATCCAGTCCAAGTTTCAGATAGATAAGGGTCAAGATAAAATACTTAAAGAGGTAACTGATCTAAGTTTTCCAGAATTACCCAGTGCTCACAAACTTCCTATCCAACAAACCTCAAACACGACAAATTTAAAAAACAAAAACCCACATCTATGCGTATCACAATGAAACGGAAGAAAAACAAAAAAGGAAGAATCTACAAAACAGCAAGAAGAAACTAGATCAGCCGCAAAGAAATTGCGAGTACACTAAGAATGGATATCTTGCCAACAATCACAGAAACCAAAAACCAGTGGAATGATTTTTTCAATGTGCTGAAAGCCATTGTCAATTTACAATCCTATACGTACTAAAGTTCATTTCTAATAGCAGAAATGAGACTTTTAAAAAAGAATATTCACTATTTAAGGCTTTATTAATTATGCATGTTAAATTATCTAGTTTTTCCATGAAACTTGACAAGCTAACTTTGAAATTTTTATGGTGAAATAAAAAAAAAATGATATGCTGTACCACATAATAAATAACACAACCCTAAAGCAAAACATCAAGATGAGGGGACCTGCCCTATCTATGAGCCTATCCTATTAGATATTGCAACCATTCCTGGAACCTTGTCCATCTCAATTCTTTGCTTTAATTTTTATTCCCAGAGGAGAAAATAAAACTCACCTTTTAACAAACTAGTATTTATTGTTTATGCATCTGTCTCCCTATAATACAATCTATGTTCCACAGGCAAGAACCTGTTTTGTGTTTTTTTTTACGATTTTATTTATTTATTTGACAGAGATAGAGACAGCCAGCGAGAGAGGGAACACAAGCAGGGGGAGTGGGAGAGGAAGAAGCAGGCTCATAGCAGAGGAGCCTGATGTGGGGCTCGATCCCATAACGCTGGGATCATGCCCTGAGCCAAAGGCAGACACTTAACCGCTGTGCCACCCAGGCGCCCCAAGAACCTGTTTTGTTCAGCGTTACCTCAAACATCTAGAAAAGAACATGTCATGTAATAAACACAACAAATATGTTTAAATGAATGGGTAAAACAATAATTTTAAAGCTATAGGCAAATTGGCCAATGAACCAAACCGAGAGCTCAGGAACAGATTCATGCCATTTGTGATAAAATATGATTTCATCACTGAAGAAAGGGTGGGTTTTCATTAAATGGCTTCAGGTGAGCTAGTTACCCAATTTTTAAAAAATGAAATTAGACTTCTACCTCACATAATATTCAACGAATTACAGGTGGATTAAATATTTTATTCTGTATCTTTAAGACGTTGAGATAAGAAAGGACTTCTTAAACAAGATTTTAAAAAACAATTCATGAAGAATGACAAATTCAACTATATTAAGAAATTTTCTTTATCAAAAGAAAAGAATGAAATAAAACATCCAAAACAGAAAGATAACATTTCTAACACTGACAAGGTGTTAATATCCAGGACATAAGAAAAACAAAGTTTACAAATTAAAATCTTTCAATGCAAAGGAAAAATGAGCAAAAGTCATACATGCATCTCACAGAAGAAAGAAATGACTCATTAACACATGAAAACGCGTAACTTCATTGACAAGTAGAAGAATATATAAATGAAATTATTACAAGATATGATTTCATTTTACTTTATATTTTTAAGTAATCTCTATGCCCAACATGGGGCTCAAACTCATGACCCTGAGATCAAGAGTCACCTGCTCTACCAGCTGAGCCAGCCAGGTGCCCCTGTGAGACAGGATTTTATACCCACTTGACTGGCAGCAATTACGAAGCTGGACCAATGCTATTGCAAAGGAACGGTGCAATGGGAACACTTTTATCCAGTTGGCGGGAGTGGATGTTGCAACCACACTTCAGGGAACAGCTTGACGATATTAATGAAAGTTAAACGCACACCCAAACACTACGCCATTCCATTACTAGGAAGTGTCTAGCAAGTGAGGACCTGGAGATATGTCCAACAATCCTCATGAGAGCACCATCCTTGAGAATGACATGGAAAGCAACCAAAGCAATAAAATAGATGAAGAAATCAATTTGATGTATTCCTATAATTATTATGTGGCAGCTGAGATGAAATCAATTTACTGGATTACAATCTTTTTTTTTCTTTTTAAAAGTAGGATGGACTAAAAAATAACAAGAGCACTCGATTTGTAGTAAATATAAGTATTGTTTTGTGAAACTTTGTTTTCAATTCTCTGCGTGTACTCATTTGCAATTAAAACCTATTTCTTGTGGTGGTGGCCAGTCAAAACTATGAGAAAATCACTGCTTTATATACTGACAATGGAAGACCAGCAGCTATTCTTGTCAACATGAACAAATGAAAAACAATGTGCAAAATGCAAGTTACAGAAAAGTACGTTTAACAAATCTCCATCAAGAAACAGACATGTCTATATAAGCAATATATTGTTCAGGGTTATAAAAATAAGTGATAGTTGTCTATCCCTTAATCTGTGCAGTGACTACATAGGACTATTTTACTACTGGAACTGCACACATACATTCACATATAGTCTTTGGTATATGTGTCTACAATAACATTAACAAGCTTAAATTATGAATATATTAAAATATGCAATACATTATATAAGCAGGGAATGATCCCACTGTGTATGGCTGTGTAATTTCTTCCTTTCAGCCTCAGTCAGAGAAGATGAGATGGAAGAGGAAGGAGGGACACTGGGCATGTTCTCTGTGGTTCAGGAAATTGAATACATTTCAGGCAGTCAGAATCCCCAGCACAAGAATTATTTCCTATCAACAAGGAGGTAATACATTCATCCAGAGAAAAATTGAAGACAACGGGATAAGGAATATTCTCTAGCATATAAAGCCTTTTAACTACTATCTAATATTCTACAATATGATAATATATTTAAACATTTCTCATTGATGACCATTAGCAATTTTTTAAGCTATTTATTATAATTCTGCAGTGTACATGCTTGAGTATATCTCTAGGATAATGCGTAACGTTTGAATGCTGGATCAAAGTTATGCATATTTTTGGTTTTGAAAGCTACTCCCCAACAGCCTTGCCAAAAATACTTCACCATTTTTCACTCCTACCACCTGTAGAGGAGAGCAACTGCTTTCCCACATCAGTGTGAAAAATCCAGCATCGGATACTATCAATCCTTATCAATTTCGCCGGTCTCCAGAAACGCTGTTTTAATATCCAATTCCCAGATAAGCAGTGAAAATGAGCATATTTTCATGTTTGTCATTCTTCTATAAATTCATTGTTCAAAACCTTCATGTTTTTTCAGTCTTTTCCATTTTGATTTATAGGAACTTCTTCCACATTATAGATATTTATCTTTTGATTGTTTAAAAGTGTGACATACATTCTTTACCAAACTGTCTCCTATCCTTTAATTGTGTATGGTTTTAACCACATAGCTGTTTTCCACTTTTATATAGGATTATGTGTCAAACCTTTCTACCTATATGCTAAACTCCCAAAAATAGTTCTCAAATCAATTATTATCCATATAAGTAATTCGAATAAATTTTTTTAAATAATAAACCTCCTTAATGACTTTGAGATTGATATGTACTTATGAATGTTACAGTTTTATATTAAAGTCAGCTGAAATCAGAAGCTATTCACGACTAGCCTATATAAAGGCAAGGGTGTCTATGCAAGGTTCTCAGAATTCAGAGAAATCAGCCATACTCTTATATTCCACAGAAGATTAAATCAGATTTGATGCATGTGTGCAATCTTTAGAACCCGTTTTCATATATTATCAAGCGCAAATGAATACCATCAAGACTGTAAAAATATATTTTCTCACTATCCCTTACAGATGTAACAATGTAATTTTTAGGTCTATGAGCAAAATACGGACAATGTGAGTATATATTTCCAGTCAGTATTTTATGCTTTCTATAATAAAGCTTACAATAAAAAATTTTTGTAAGCATTGTGCAAAACAAATTATACCCATCCAAAGTTAAGAATTTCCACATGAAAAAGTTGTTCAAGACAGAAAGTTAAATCTTGAATTATCAGAATGTATGGCTTTACATAAACTAGTTATTTTAATCTTCATACTTCTTTTTCAGTCAGCAGGAACATCGCAGAACATAATGAGTAGTGGCTATGTATACTTTTTATGGCTTCCGGTTTATTCTCTTTGAGGGTAACATTAACACCTGTCAGATTATACTCTATCACATTCTCCCAAATTGACTTTCAACTCAACACATGCTTCTATTTTCAACTCCCATTTAGCTCTAGGTAATCCTCAGCATGCATGCATTTTCCTGTTTTAAGATGTGTACTCTGTGAGAGTTTCCATCTCCAAAATCTTTCATCTTCCCCCCATCAGTAATTTGACCTAAGAATGTGGCCCAGTGGGGGCGCCTGGGTAGCGCAGTCCTTAGGCTTCTGCCTCCTTAGGCTTCTGCCTTTGGCTCAGGGCCTGATCCCGGCGTTCCAGGATCGAGTCCCACATCGGGCTCCTCTGCTGGGAGCCTGCTTCTTCCTCTCCCACTCCCCCTGCTTGTGTTCCCTCTCTCGCTGGCTGTCTATCTCTGTCAAATGTATAAATTAAAAAAAAAAAAAAGAATGTGGCCCAGTGGGGAGAAGATGGAGTTAGACGGGATGGGCCAAAGGTCAAATGGTAAAATCACATTTAAAAATATAATAACCTTAAAAATACACCTAGAAAGGTAAGTCATAAAAGGAGGTTATTAATAAAGTTTAAAATAAAATGGAATTTATAACATACTTATTCAAATTCTTATTTGAAACCAGTATCTTGTAAAAATATTATCTTACAAAAAAATTAACAGGTTCATTTGAGCTAAGAAGAAGTTTATAAATCAGCAGAAAGAATGACCATTTACTGATTACTGACTCCTGTCATATACCTGGCACTGTGCATGACTACGCGTCTCATGCAAAGCATATAGCCACACACAGCCCCTGCCGTCAAGGTGCTCACAAGTTATTGCCAAAATTTTTACTTGAACTCAGGATATTTAATAACACATGTGACTAAAATGACATCTCAATGAGAACATTTTCATATTTCATAAAGCTGAATTTCCATATAATCTATTTTATAATTAAAATATTAAATTAAAAAATTCAGCATTTTAAAACAAAAAATGCTGATCAAACTTGAAATGGCTGTAATCCACAGCTCAGAAGAAGTTTCATGTTGTTGTTTTCCTGCCTGTGACTTATTTACTTGTGGTGGTATGAAAATAATTTACTCTGAGATAGATGAGTAATTTAAGAACAGTTAAGTGACTTTTGTACAGAAGTACTAGACAATTCCCTGATATCAGTTGAGATAAAACAAGCACAAAGAGTACATGCATTCCAAAGGTAAACGATTCTTGGGGAAAGGCTCACTTGAGATTAGGTGATACCATGTCTGTACTGTTCCTAGCATAGTTCATGGCCAACTAGTAGTTTCTCGTAAAAAAGTAGTTTCCGTATTCTCTCCACTAATTGGCTAAAGCCATTTGACAAGAGTTTAAGTTCCTTTATCACATTTGTACCTTACCATTATTCATACATAAAACTGCTATTAAATAAAAGTAGTGTTGCCTGACAGTGGGGCTATCAGATCAGAATATCATTTTAGGAATCAATGCTATAAAAATACAAGCAATCTGGGGTACCTGGGTGGCTCAGTGGGGTTAAGTGTCTGACTTTGGCTCAGATCATGATCTCAGGGTCCTGGGATCATGCCCTGCGCTAGGCTCCGCGCTCAGTGCTGAGTCTGCTTATCCCTCTCCCTGTCCCTCTACCACCCCCCAATTGTGCTCTCCTGCTCTAACAAATACATAAATACATAAAATTTTTTTAAAACTATATAAGCAACCTTTAGAGCTTCTGAATAACATATGTACACAAAAAAGAAAAGGAAATAAAGACTCTTCAGGAAGAAGCACAAAAGTATGTTTTGATGCAAAGAGGTGAGGTTTCAGAGCCAAGCAAAGGCTGACATCCATGTTCAATTGTATCCCTTGCTTTAAACTTTGGGCAAGTTAATTTAGGAAAGAAATTCTGTACAGGTTATTTTGTAACACAGCGTGACTCACAAAGGTCGGATGGAAGACTGCAAGTCAAGACCTAGCTCAGTATCTAGTTATTAATAAAAGGTGGTTCTCTCATTCAGCCAAATGGGAAGCCGACTGTCAAACTTTCGGCCAAGGCTTGCCTCTTTTTTTCCCCTCCAAATTTCTACTATCGCAATTCTCAAAATGTGGATCCAAGACTAGCAGTGTCAGCATCATCTGGAAACTTGCTAGAAATGTAGATTCTCAGGCCCTGGTTCAGACCCATTGAACCACAAACCGCAGGAGGACCCCAGAAACCTGTGTTAGTAAGTCAGGCTCTGGGGGATTCTGATACACACCTCAGCTTGATAATCCCTGCCATAGGGCTCTGAACCCGATGAAAATGTTGCCAAGTCTAGTAAAATGACCTACTTTCCCTTATTCTAGAACAACATTTCCTAATGACTCAGCTTTCTTTCAAGGAATTCAAAAATTCTGAGGAGTGAGGGTAGCAGTTGTCAGTGAATCAGCTCTGGAGAAATTAGGAAAGCAGCATAGAGAAGAGGCCTGCCATATGGAGCAATTTTCCTCTTTTCTCATCACGAGCCAGGTTTAAACCAAGATTTAAGATGTTTTAAAATTTAAAAAAATACATTGTTTCACTATCATTTTTTTTTGCACATTGCTCAGAAATCCTAACCAGCTATAACAAAAACCATTCTCCCACTCTAGATAGGGAGGTTTTTTTTAAAGATAAATTTAAATGGCAAAACCCCTCTAATTTTTCAGGTACATTTAAAAAAGTTTAACTATTAGATTCTCCCCCTCCCTCCATTTTTTTAAGGACGCTTTTTCTTTTCTGACACTGAACCCTCATCATTTATAAAACTCTTTGTAGCAGATGTTCTCAATAGACCACTTTTTTCATAAGGCTCTTAATCCTCTTCATTGGAAAAACATTATCCTTTAAAGGAAATGAAAGGATCCAAGACCACCTTAATTCTGCATCATATAAATTCTGCTTAATCATTTTGCTCCCTTCCACTCCCACCCACACACCCATGCTGGTGTCAACATAGTGAATATTCACTAGCCACCTCAGAGTTTTACATCACCTCATTTTAGATGCTGGAGAGATAAGAGAAGGTCTTGGAAGACTACTGCTTTGAAAAATAACTACTATTAAGTACGTACACACACACACACACACACACACACACACACACAAATACACACAAACTCACTATCTTGCTGTAAGATCAATCCTGAGATAAGAAACCTAAATTAATTAACAGGAAACATTCAAAATTTTTCAAATAATTTTTAGTCTGACTGGGAATTATTCAGATATTCAGTTTTCTATGAGGCAGCTGAACCTTTGGGAATATTACCAACCTGAATTGTGTTATTCATTCAAACTCATCTAAATTCAATTTGCTATTGTAGTTCACATATTTTCTAACTTCCTACGGGGTGAATAATTCTCATAATTTTCTATTTAATTTCATAAGTTGTATTAACACCCAAAAGCTCACTTTTGCAAAAATTTAGCTATTATGGTGATTCAGTGTTGACAATTTGTATTTCATACAATGGCCTATTTAAAGAGCACAAATGTCTTAACAAGTGTAACAGAGGAAACCGCTATATTCCCCATAGAAGAGGGAGAGATAACATTGTTTCCACTTGAAATAGAGAAAAATAAACCACAGGAAGTTTGCCCTCATCATAAAACAAAGCAAAGCCAGTATTCCAGTTACTGTTTAAAAATCTGTATTATTTTTGAAGATTTGCAACTGCAAAAAATAACATCACTTACAACTACACATTCAAGTCGCGGTATTCTTCGAGCAGACACTGACACTACTAAAACATCGTTCTGGAATGCTACTTGTTGCATCTATAGCTCTTTAAGACACAGCAGTGGCTTTTTCGGCTTTACAAATAAGTAAAATAAGAAAGGAAAGTTGGGAGGTTGTTAGCATGGCTGGAGTTTTTGTAGTTTGCTCCCACCTGCACACTCTAGGTTTTCTAATACCCAGTAATTTTGCATTAGCACCTGCACTCTCAGTGTGGGAGGACACCTTCTATTGGGCTCCCTCGTCAACGACGCCCTTGACACTGTAATTCTCCACTCTGCTGTTCCCGAGCGTTCAAGCACTAATAATATCCGCCCCCCTGCAACAGATCCATCCTATCACAGAAGGCGGAAGGAGCGCTACCAGGCAGAAACAAAGGTAACAAGCGGAAAACTGCAATTTTCAGTAAATGGAGCTGCAGAGCAGCTACTCTGTCTTGTCCTCATCAACGACCTGATCAGGGGCAAAATACGGTGGACTCAAAAACATCCGCTGTTTGGAAAGAAGTCTATAGGGTTAAGTTCTAATGGTTACCATTGTGGGTAGATGGGACAGATCTACCTGTTTTCCTCACAAAATCTGCAATTATGTTTTCCTATGGTATTCAATATCACACAAGTTATTCCTGCTCTAGAGTTAAAAGTTATTTTTTTTTTAGGTATCATAGCAAAAGAGAGAGAGAGGGAGAGGGAGAGAGAAAGAAAAAGAAAGGAAGGGAAAGAAAGAAAGAACAGAAAGGAAGACAGAGGGAGGGAGAAAGAAAAATTCAGCTATTTTTCTTCATTTTTCTTTACCCAATTTTATTTATTGTTTTAATTTTTTTTTAATTTTTATTTATTTGCCATAGAGAGAGAGAGAGAGCAAGCACACAAGCAGGGGGCAGCACATAGAGGGAGAAGCAGGGTCCCTGCTGAGCAAAGAGCCCGATGTGGGGCTCAATCCCAGAATGCTGCAATCGTGACCTGAGCTCAGGGCAGACTCTTAACAAACTGAGCCACCCAGGCGTCTCTTCTTTGCCCAATTTTAATACACTCATTAAAATGGGTAATTTGGGAGAGGCAACAAAGTCAAGACTTTGTGTTGCTTATACTAGAGCGAGCTCTAACTCGACTTGAGCCATCGGGACTAAGTGGTTTAGTCACTTCAGATACACTAGCAATTTTAAGATATAGGCTGACAACTTTTAGTGGACAACATATTTATACGTTCACAGCAATACATAATTTTTTGTGTGTAAACATGAAGAAATGTTTTCAGTATTATTGCATATCTAGGTTTTGCCCTAACTAAAAAGAAAATGAAAGCTGTCTCCGGGCTCCATGTGGGAAGCATTGTTTTTCAAAGCATAACACTGACCAAAAAAAGACATTCGAAGTTTTTATTTTATAAAATAAGTTTTATCAGCCATGGCTTCATGTTTAGTAAATCGTATACAATTAGGTTTTCATGGTCATTCAGGAAACAGTCTGTTTTACACAACCATATGAATTGTTAACCTCCACCTTTATGTGGACTCCATTTGAAAAAAAATTAAACAGATGCTAAAATTGCACACTTTTGAAATTTTTTAAGTACTAATTTTGGCCACTGTACATGGCATAGATATGAAGAAATAAATCATAAATTTAAAGAAAAAAGGTCTGATGCACATAACACTAATGGACTTCCCCCCACTCTCTAATCCAATTGATTCATTCATCTCTAGTGAAATTACACCACGCTGAAGATCAGTTTTGCCACTGGTCGAGCCTGAGAACATCTAGACATTCATTCATTATGCATGGTAACTTTCATCTGAGCAGAACTATGATCAAAAGCATTATCAAGGTGTAAACACTAAAAATATTCTTATTTTTAAAAACATTAAACAAAAAAAATTTATGTACAACTTCTAAAAAATATGAGGGGAATTCATTTGTATTGGTACCCCAGAGAACAATGTACCAATGGCAATCACAGGAAATGTGCCATTAAGTGTTAATCCTGTAGGAAAATAGTGAAAGTTAAGTGTAAAGACACTTCCAATCCTCTATATATTTTATGAAGATAAATGGCTTTAGGGTAGAATTTCATTAGGAAAAGTCCTATAGAATTGTGAAGGTCATAAATTATTTCTCCAGAGCTATCACAGATAACTTAAATTTGGAAACACTTCTACCTCTTTAAGAGTCTTGACCCTTTAATTTGTGGACCGTACATTTTTATTCAACTACATTTTTCTATGTGATTTGAAGTCCTACTACTGAGTAACGTCCTACAAGTTGCTACTGTTAGTAAGCTGCTAATTATGTTAGTAATATTAAATTGTACTGATTGTGAACTCTATGGAGAAAAGGAAGTGTATCTCTTCCCCCTTTTACCTGTTGATTGTGTGTTTGGAGTCAAGGGGAAAACAACTACATAGTCTCATGGAAAGGTCTCTTTTAGGAAAGATACTTTAATATATTTTGGAAGTGGCACTAAAATATTTACTGTTCAATGAGACAGGCTTTGTCACACGTTAAAGTCACCAGAAACCCAGCATTACAGACAATGAGAGATTTTTATTCAAGTTTTCAACTTCTATTCCAAATCCCTTTTTAAAAGTAGCATCTAGAACAAAACCACTGTTCCTTATGAAGAATTTGGTGGCCAGTTCTTACGATAATCATCCTTTCCATTGATTATACCAAGTTTATTTTTCTCCCTTTCTCCTTGACTTTTTTCCTCCCTTTCTCCTTGTGAGAATGCCAAATTGCAACAAAAAAAGAAAGAAAGAAAGAAAGAAAGAAAGAAAGAAAGAAAGAAAGAAAGAAAGAAAGAAAAATAAAAAGACCCAAAAGAGATGGAGAGAGTGAAAAATAAAAGGAATTGCCAGGGTGATGGGAAGAAAAAGATCAAATCGTACCTCTCCCTCTAAAAGAATACAAAGAGGATTAAGGACTTGGATGGCACATACATATCAGATTAAAGAAGGGAGTACATGCAAGAAGTCACCAAAAAGCCGTGAACAGGTGTAAAATAAAATATGTCTAAAAGCAAAATGGAAACCATGAGAATCAATGAGAAGTTTGGCTTCATTTACACATCGAACACCTCCAAGTTTCCCTAAATTACCATACTAGAGATAAGAAAACACTTGAACTTGTTTTTGGAACACCAGGGTGACTCAGTTGATTAAGCATCTGCCTTGGGCTCAGGTCATGATCTCAGGGTCCTAGAATGGTGTCCCACATTGGGGGCCCCTGCTTCTCCCTCTGTCCCCCCATTCATGCTCTCTCTCACTCTCTCTCAAATAAATAAAATCTGTAAAAAAAATACTTTTACTTTTCAAACAAAAAAATATATCATAGAAAAAGTATAATTGACACAATGACATGTTAAGGTGCCTTGTCTCACAGTTGACCCTGGCCATGGAAAGTTATGGGGCTCTAAGAGCAAAGACTTTGGGCTCTGTAGAACAGTACTGACATAAGTATTATAATACCCCAAAGCACCGAGTTCACCCAAGTATAGTAGCTCAAACAGGGCTGGACTTAAAAAGTTATGACAGAGAACTCTTTTAATAATATTGCAATATTATACATTTCTAGCAATAAATACTTCTGTGTGAACATGAGAAAAATAATGTTTTCAATGTTACTGCATTTCTAGAATTTACATTAACTAAACAGAAAATGAAAGCTCTCTCTGGGCTCCATGGTAGTCAGGAGGGAAGCACTATTCTTCAAAGCACAGCACTGACAAGAAAAGACATCCAAAGTTTTCATTTTATAAAATATTGTCTCTGCACAGCATGACCTTCCTCTGCTTCTTTGGGTACAAATTCCTATTTGACTCAAAACCTGATTCAAATATGATCTTCTATGAAAAGTCTCTTTGTGCTTAAGAGTTAGTTCTTAGGATCTTATTGTTTTCACAGCCCTTTGTCACTCACTCAACAATAGCACTTACTCTCTTCTGATTTACCTGACTCTGTATCTGTCTCCCCCATTATACTGTGAGTTCCTGGATGATATTATAGTCATATTGGGAGCCCCAGTGCCTAGAACACCATGCTCAAGACAGTTTTATTGAATGAACCAAGTTGGAAGTGGGTGTTGGGAGTAAGCCTTAGAAAAAAAGTTAGGACAAACAGGGCTCTTCTGATACGTGATGGGTTATGTCATAAAAAAGTATTATCATTCACTAGTATTCCAGGGACCAAAAAAATTAAAGGGAAGCAGAGATCAGGTGAAAACTGCTAAATGAGAAGGGCAGAGCAAGGAGGGGATGGTCTTTTCTACAGAGCAGTGAGCTTGTCACTGAAGGGGAGTCAGCAAGGCCTCTTAACAAACTTACTAAGAACCAAATTCATCAACTTACAAAGCTGAATGCTCTATGTTCAGGTTAAGCTCCCTTTTGGAAAGACCACAATTTTTATGTTTTTATTTGTTTTTAATCAGAAAAAAAATCCAAACCTTAAAAATGCTTAGATACTTGAAATCCTTGAAACCAAATTTAGTTATTAAAAGATGTTAAGCTAGGGGCTCCTGGGTGGCACAGCGGTTAGTCGTCTGCCTTCGGCTCAGGGCGTGATCCCGGCGTTGTGGGATCGAGCCCCACATCAGGCTCCTCCGCTGTGAGCCTGCTTCTTCCTCTCCCACTCTCCCTCCTTGTGTTCCCTCTCTCGCTGGCTGCCTCTATCTCTGTCAAATAAATAAATAAAATCTTTAAAAAAAAAAAAAAAGATGTTAAGCTAACTGTACTAACCTCTAACACATTTCTGGATTTTAAAAAGGGGGCATTTTATAAAGTACATACTGAACTATATATTTACTATCTCACTAACATATAAAAGGAAAAGCTTATATTCTTCTATAGTCTTATTGATTATGCAAGTTTACTGGATAACTTCATTGTTGTTACTGGGATGTAAGTTACATTCTAAGAATTCATATGCAAGTATGCCACCTCAGAGGGTCCAATCATACACCAGGGGATGATAATTAAACACCTCATGCTATGGAGGGTCAAACAGCTAACAGGACACCAAAACTGTGATTTAAAAGCAAGGAAGGGATGCTGTTGCTATAAAGGCCAAATCTCAAAGGGAAATTTTTCTCTGTAAATCTTATATAGCATATAAAAATTCACTTTTACAACATTTTTGTGATCATTGAAGCATGCAACCATTGTAGAAAATCTTAATAGAAAAAAATATCCATTGTCACATCTTCCAGAGAGAGGAAAAAAGTGCTATCATTGTATTTTCTTCACACACACACACTCTCACACTCAAACCTATGTGCTTACATATTACACACACATCATATTTTTGCTCTCTGGTATAATTTAAAGGTGTTTTAGAAATCATATGATCATCATTTGATCTTATATATGGCTAAGTTATGTGCAAAATATGTTCTACATATTTAATATTCCTGATTCACTTGATTCATTTCAGAAACACGATTTTCTAATTTCTCAGATACAGAATAATCTGCTCTTAACATGATACTATATACATACTAATATTCTAACATAATAGTACTTTAATAATAATACTATATCTCCCTTGATAAATGCAACAGTATCTATATACTTAACTACCCCACACAAACCCTTTGATTGCTCAATGGAAAAAAATTATAAAAAATCACAAATGAAACTAAAAGCTTTATTGATGTTAAAAGCTAATTTCAGAACACATTAGGAAATATATGTATTTATTTTACCTCATTCTCAGTTATTTTAATTATTAAAATATTTTTTAATTAGTGAAAGGGTAAATGGAGTATTTTATTTCAAAACTGAACTTATTTGTTCCTTAGATCAATACATCTCCCTTTTCCCAACCTCATGCTGCTTTCTTAACACAAATATGGGGAAGGGGAAGGAGGACAAAAGGGAGGGGCCAAAATATGCTGTTTCACATCTGCATTGGGCCACTTTCTGCATGAAAAGACATTTCTCGGTATGCATATCATCTACCAAGGGTAACTGAAGTCCAGAGGGGGACAGGCCTTAGCGCCACAATCCACACAAAGTGCATTACTCAGAGACAAATCTATACCTGACTCCAAACAGCACATTTTAGTGTTGCATGCCCTTCTCCAAGAGCTTTTCTATAATTATCTTATTTGATCCATGCAAGGATCCTGCAGGGTACCATTTCATAGATGAAATCACCCTTGGTGCGGTTAAGTGACTTGTTCCAGGTCTAATGTATAAGCTAAGTGGTGACACCAGGACTTAAATCCAGGTGTTCTAGCTCTAAACCCAGTGCTTTTTTCAACCACATCACACTACTGCAATCAACAGCGTACTCAGAATCAGGCCTAAAAACAATTACTCATCAATTCATGAAATGCAGGTGTCTTTTTCAGCCCACGCTGACACAGTAAAAGTGATGTGATCACTTTTGGTTTAATAAACACATTGCTGCTGATATCTGGGAGGATAGGGATAGAAAAAATTTCCTCTCTTCTTGCCTTTTAAGCTTTAGGTCTTTTTTTCCCTTTTTCCCAGCTCCAGTCTATTAATTGTCAACAGGCCTCTCCATTGTGGAAATGTATTCCTCTTAATCTGTTTGATCTTTCAATGAGGATAATTAATGAAAATACACAATACTTGAAATTTTTAAAAAGATTTCTTTATATTTCTGCTTATGCTTTAATAATAGCCAAATACATGTAATATTAACTTTAAAGATATTTGTCCAGGGGCACCTGCGTGGCTCAGTCAGGCATCAGACTCTTGATTTCAACGCAAGTCATGATCTCAGGGTTGTGAGATCTGAGCCCTGCATCAGGCTCTGTGCTAGGCATGAAGCCTGCTCAAGATTCTCTCCTTCTCCTTCTCCCTCTCCCTCTGACCTTCCCCCACCCCCTCCCTCTCAAATAAAGATAGATAGATGATAGATAATTTGTTCAGTACCATCACAATGTAGCTCTTTTATAGTATTCTACCTTGACTCAGCAGACATGCATTTGATTAAAGTTGAATAATTATTTCTATCTTCAATTATTTAAATCTTACTCATACCAACCCGTTCTCTCTGTCCGAATACCAATAAAAGTTATTTACTGAGTCTCTATTCTGTGCTGGGCACTGGGTATACAGCACAAAAACTGATTTGCTCATGAAGACAACAGATTAGTTGAGGAAACAGGTAAAGCGAATACTCACAAATACATATATAAACCGTCAGAGCCACCATGAAGGAAGAAATTAAGTTTTGAGTACAGAGAGGCTTGATTTAGTTTGAAAGATCAAGGAAGGCAGAAGCCTTTCCTGGGGAGATAATACTTCACAGGAAAGCAAAAGGGATGTCATCACAAGGTGAAGAGCGGACACTGGGTTGAAGTAGATGGAACATTCCTGATGCAGGAGTTTGTTGGGCTGGAAGAAGCTGAAGGTGGCCTCCATAGCTGGAGGGGGGAAGAGTGGTGGACAGGAATGTGGACAAGTAGATGGGACAGGCATGTTAAAAACCGGGTTTTACTCCAAGTAAATATAAGACATAAAAAGTATTTAAGCACAGGGGCGCCTGGGTAGCGCAGTCGTTAAAGCGTCTGCCTTCGGCTCAGGGCGTGATCCCGGCGTGCCGGGATCGAGTCCCACATCAGGCTTCTCCGCTGTGAGCCTGCTTCTTCCTCTCCCACTCCCCCTGCTGTGTTCCCTCTCTCGCTGGCTATCTCTCTGTCACATAAAATAAATAAAAAATCTTTAAAAAAAAAAAAGTATTTAAGCACAAAGAGGACATGAACTAATGTATATCTTCGGTTAAATTACACCAGTACCAAAACAGGCCTACGAAGCAGAACCTTTACTCAGAGCTCTCGCTGTGCCATGAAAGCAGCCAAGGAAGATGGGGCTACTCATTAATGTCTTTTGTCCTTTCCCCCAACTTTGAGAGAAAAAGGGAGGGTTATCTAAAATTTAACCAAGCTATGTAACATTCAAAGATGCCAGCAAATATCAAGTGCTTTTAATGCTGAATACTGGAACTCTTCAAGATTTATCTGTAACATGGTGTCCATTTGTGCAACGATGAAATCGCTGACGATCAGACCATAAGAGAGCGCACGATTTGCATTCACCATTTTTCACGATAAATGAAAGCACTGTTAGGTAACAAGCTAGAGTTTGAGGATATTTTTGGTGCTATAAATCTTCTTCTGTGCATTTAATTGCCCGCTTAGAACAACACTTTCTCTTTTACTATAGTAATAATGCTAACTTTTATCTGTACAGCTCTTTGGTTTCAAAGCATATTAGTTCTTTAATGATATAGACCGGGTGTTCATGATCCATTTTCTCTTAATAGTGCCCAGCATACTTTGCTTTAAAAAAAAACCTAATAACTATCAGTTGGAGCTATCACTGCAAAGGAGATGCACATTCGAAAATTTTTCTAGAGTATAGCCAGGCTTACGTCACAGCCCCGTCTGAGACCTTGAGTGTTTCTTCAACGCTCAAGCCCAGCGCTCTCTCCCAACCTGGAACCCACTTAACTCTTGTAGATGCCTCCCACCCTCATCTCCCCCACCAGTCTCCTCCTATCTCTGCTGCATCTCCCGCACACAGCTGTCCCCAAGTGTGCCGCGAAACGCCGTGGCCCCTCTGCTTTTGCTCCCGCTCTGCTTTTACAGCTGCCTGTCCATTCTCCCCTCCTATGAAATTCCATCGCTTTCAATACAAATACAGCACATCCTGACAAGAGGGACGCCATGGGACGACTCAGGAGTCCCTCGCTTTTCTAAATGTGAATGACTGTTCAACTCTCGTCAATACAGGAAAATCAGTCACCTATGGCTTCACTCACGTGTGGAATATATAAAACAGCACAGAGGATCAGAGGGGAAGGGAGGGAAAAGTGAAAGGGAAGTCATCAGAGAGGAAGACAAACCATGAGAGGCTCTTAACTACAGGAAACAAACTGAGGGTTGCTGGAGGGGAGGTGGGTGGGAGGATGGGGTAATTGGGTGATGGGCATTATGGAGAGCACGTGATGTAATGAGCACTGGGTGTTATAGGCAACTGATAAATTACTAAACTCTACATCTGAAACTAATGATGTACTATGTTGGCTAATTGAATTTAAATTAAAAAAAGGGAATAAAAGCAAGCATGAACACTAAAACCTTATAGAAGTATAACTTTAAAAAAACATCTAGACAGTCCAGAATACGATTAATACAGTTATTCATTCTAAGGTCCTTAAAATGGTAATGGGACACTCCACTTGTGACCTCCAATTTAATATCTACCTATACTCAGGAGTTCATAGAACCAGTGTGACAAAACCTACTTAATACAACTTATTTATATTGTAGCAATTTTTTTCTGAACATTACATAAATGCTTGTTGCCTGGAAGAGTTCCCTCTGAAGTAGTTAGTGCAAAGAAGGAACTACAAAATGAGCTAGCTACTAAATGAAAAGGCTTTCGGTTGAAAGGCAATCCATCCTTTAGCTGTCAAATAGGTACAGTAGTAAGCCAAATGAATACATGAGATTTATTTGAAAGTGAAAAAAATTCTTTTTCCCTCTAATTGTAATCAAACTCTTCTCTTAATATATCTTTGACACATCACCGTTTTCTGCCTTTTTCTTTATCCTAGGCTGGATTTTAATATTTCTGCTAAGTAATGCTTAAATAGGAGTTTATTTCTGAACACAAGTTATAAAAACAATGAAATATCTTTATTATAGCGTCTAATTAAGACATGTGGATGGAGTTTGTGAAGGTTTTTATATAAATGTGATATTTAAAGAATGTTGTCTTCATTTTTGGATGCAGTAATAAGAAATTATACTTCTTTTCCAATTACTTGTAATGGCCACCCAGGTCACTTCTCAAATGCTTTTGATCTCAGCAACGTAGCTGGAAGAGTAAAATTACATTTCCCTTTGAAGTGCAGCTTCCTACTCCTAATTTTTCTATTCGTAGCAAAGTTCAAGTAAAATTTTTAAATTACATGGCATCTAAGAAAACAAAACTATTGGGCTAAATTTGGGAAATGAAGGAGAGTTCCAGCAACAGCATTTGGTAACCCTGATGGCTAAAGACTATTATTTTTGTAATTAATAATACAAGTGTTAGGCATGCACATTCCATTTATGCAATTATTTAGGTACTAAAAGTTTTGTTTTTTAAACTATAACAGGTATATTCCAGCAAACATGGCTATGATTCTTTATTCTAAACTCCATTTGCTCACCAAATCCAGATTACGAAATATATTTCACACACAGAACAGAGACTTAATGGAAAAGCAGTAAGTGCTCTCTTCCCTTCTTTCTAGCTACAGAGGATGGAAAGCATCCATGGTCTCCTTTGCTGGGTTGATTGGACAAGAAGTCATTCTTAGCTAGACAACAGTCTGCGTGGAAACACTGGCCTCATTTTCCATTTCAAAGAGATGGTGGTGAGGAAACTGATCCCTCCTTTAGAAGGAAATAAACTTGGTCTACATGGTCTTGAGATGTTCATTAGCCAGAATCTTCAACTAACAACAGCAGGTTTCAAACTCTAGTTCATTAAAATAGTTTCTTAGAAAATTCATGTGCTAGGTAATTTTAGAACATTCTTAGTGTTGGTCCTATAAACAAGGCACTATTTAAATGACTAGAACAATCCAATGTTGAAAAGTGCTGCTCTGCCCCTGCTAGGCCTTCTACTTTAGACAGAATCTGGAATAACTTTTGGAAGGAGATTCGGAAAATCTAGCTTATCCTATGATCCTTCTTATATTTCATTTATTTACTAACTCCTCAGTGACAAACTATCATACCTACAGGGTTTTGGGAAAGGAAAATGCTAATGAAATAAAAAGCAAATTTCAGGTTTTGGGAAAGGAAAATGCTAATGAAATAAAAAGGTGCAATCCTCTGACACACACCCCCATTAGCTTACTCACTGGGTGAGAAACATAACGCACCAGATTTGAACTCTTAAGACCTAGCCTGGAACCCGGGTCACACCCGTAGCGTGAAGAAAGCTGATTCATGGTGCTGAGGTTGAGTCTTCTCATCTTAAAATTGAGAGCACATTATTTTACATAAGGATGAAATAATAGAAATAAGTAAGCTCCTAGCACACAATAGCCACCCAGTAAATGCTGACAATGAACTTGTAGAAAATGTTCTAGAATAGACTTTTTTCTGTTTTTAACATTCCTTACATTGCTATTGTAACATATAACCCATGCCTCATCACCTTTCCTGATTCATTTTACAATGTCTCTGATAAACAAAAGGAAGAACAGAAGTACGTATTTATGGTTCGATTTCAAAGACAAGATCCGTCAGGATTCTGTCTTATAGGTGATAGCCAAACTTCAGTTCAAAAGTTACATGATCCAGTGCATTACAGTATCCATAAGACTTGGGAAGGAAAGGCAGCCATGGATTGGAGAAATCGGGAAAGGCTTTGAGCAGAAGGTGGGAATGCACAGGCCCTCCTACAAAAGACTGAAACAGAAGTTCTCTGAGGAAGCTAACCTATGGGTCTAGATTTCTGAAGCTTTATATTTTATGTAAGGATTTTTCATTTGACCCTGCAGGCAACAGAGAGCCAAGAGCATTTGGGGCAAATGAGTAGCTGATATCAGCCTCATCAAGGTGACTTTGATCAAAGGGTGCTAACAATATTGAACACAAGAAGGAAGGTAGGTTTATGGTTAACATTTCTGGATCAGAATTAAAGAATAAATAAAAAGAAATCGGAAGGTAAGGTACTTTTGAGATAAAGCAGATAAATGATATTTCTAAAGAAAATATCTGTTGGTTAGCCAGGGGCACAGAATAGGCACTTGGCACAAGGAGATACTGGCATGACAAACAAAAGTGAAGTTCTGAGACACAAACAATTCCCTGGATTACAGTATAAAAAACCGCTCTCAACTCTAGCTGTGCATCAGAATCACTTACGAAGCTTTTAAAATGTGTCCATGCTTGGGGCCTCACCCTAGAGCTTGTGATCATAGCCAGAGTTGAGAATCACCGGAGCAAAGAAGGAGCACAGGGCAAAAGCTGAGCCTCAAGGAACTCCCAAGGCAAGGTCAGAAAAGGAGATTGGAAAGGACGCAAATTGTATAGAAGTGTAAGAAAAGCCACACACACACTCTCTCTCTCATACACACACACACACACACACACACACACACACACACACACACACACAAAGATATATGGCAGAATCCAAGGGAAGAGGAAATTTCCAGGAAGAATGAGTGGCACAAACAGTAACAGCTACTGTTGAGAGGTCAATGGTGACACATCTAAAACAGTACCTGGCTTCTGGAAGGTGCTCGATAGATCCGTACCGAAGGAATGGGTTTGGAGAAAATGGCCTCCTCCCTTCGGGGTTCAGATACACTATAGCCTAAGAATTCCTGCACAGGACCAGCATCATTATGGGGCAAAAGGTCTTCACGGGGTTGGACTAGATTGATTAGGCTAAGATTTGGAGTTGCAGCCACCCACATCCTAGACTTTTTTGAATATGATCAAAAAATGGCCCACTGGCAGAGGAGAAAATGTAACAGCTTTCAAAGTGAAAAAAAATTCAATCCTTCATTCATTCATTCAGCCACCAGCCAGCCAGTCAGTCAGATATTTATATATCCATTCTTTAACAGCCACTTACTCCAGGGAATAAAGATAGCACTTAAAAATTTAATCTTCAAGCCACATGATTTGCATTAATTTGCATATAATTTTAATCTATTTCAAAACTGTAGTAAAGCACATTTAACATGCATTTTTGAAATACTTGGAATTCCTTTTGACAGATTTTCAAGCAAAAGCATATTTTTATTGTGATCAGATTATTTTTTGCCTAATATCTACCACTGTTCTTCCATATGTCTCAACTTCACCAGAATTTAGTTTTATTATCCTAAAAATGTCAGACTAATGGGTACTTTTAAAATTATCACATTAATGTTCATAATGCAAATTTCAGCTTTGAAGTCATTCTTTAACAAAAGAGAAGGCCAGATATCTTTAACTAGGCAGGAACTATCTTCCCACTTCTGTAACTATCACTGCCAGTTTTACCAAAGTTTTAAAAGAAACCAATTAATATTCCCATGAAATACACGAATAGATCATCACCTTTGTCACCAGCTTTTTTTCTCCATTATAGAAAGCTCCCTGTGTAATGTAATTTCATCCATTTCTAGCACTCTACTGGTTTGCAAAAACCTGTAAATAAGGCATGATATTGCCAATGCTGGATTCCTAACATTAGTTCAATATAAAATATTTCAGTAACTACAAATATGGACCATTGCCTGATTCAAATTTTACATCATAACGAGGTGTTTTTTTGCTTTTTTTTCATTTTATATTTTGTGTGTGTGTGTGTGTGTGTGTGTGTGTGTGTGTGTTTAATTTCTGGTGAGATCACTAGGAAACTCAAGAGCCCCACATTATAGGACAACCACCAAAAGGTAAGGAAATAGAACTTCCAAGGAAACAAAGACAATACAGAAAAATTTTTATTTTTATATAAAGATCTATTTTCTCACATATTAAATGTGTTAATAGGTTGAGGAATAAAGAAAAACCTATTTCCTAGGTAAAGATAATACTATCAATATTTTAACAATGTTTTTGAAATATCATAGCTATAACAGTTAACTCTTCATAATAAACATATGAATATATTCTATAAGTAAATTACTGTGGTAGCTTCTAGTTATGTAACAGGCCAATGACAGAATTCGTTCACTGAATGGAATGGAATTAAAACCCAGTTTACTCCAACTTGACCACTTAGAATCTCTGTCTCTGCCAACTGCGAGAGAAAAGCGGCTGTAGTTGGACCTACACTAAGTTCACATGAAGTATTAAGCCCCAAAGAAGACCAACACCTCTACTCCATTATAAGAGCAGGTAACACTAGTTACAAAGGTCGGACTCCTAGCAATCTCGGCCAGAAGACCTAATAGGTGTTGGGAGAGACAAGGGTCAGATCCTTTAGTTCTCAACCTATATATTATCCTTCAAGGCTATTGTCAGATTACATTTCAAACATAGTCAAATTACATTTCAGGGACTCCTCTCCCACCCTTCTCCCCAAATTAAATTTCTCATCTGACTTACGATGCCTAGAATTTCTTTAAAATAGCCCAACAACAACAATAACAATTGGAAGTGGCATCACTCTGGGGACTTCAGTGCAATGGGAGTGATCTAAGAAGAAAATTAACCCGGGGCGCCTGGGTGGCACAGCGGTTAAGAGTCTGCCTTCGGCTCAGGGCGTGATCCCGGCGATCTGGGATCTAGCCCCACATCAGGCTCTTCCGCTATGAGCCTGCTTCTTCCTCTCCTGCTCCCCCTGCTTGTGTTCCCTCTCTCGCTGGCTGTCTCTATCTCTGTTGAATAAATAAATAAAATCTTAAAAAAAAAAAAAAAGAAGAAGAAAATTAACCCTACAGCTTGACTGTGCAGACAATTTCATGCTAAGGGACACAAGATATTTTGAAAAAAGGAAGTGATTTGAAAACAGAATCAACTGGAAAACTGTGTAGAGCATAGTCAAGAATGCATGAGAATGGCAGCCACCAACCAAGTACCACAATCCTGATGGCTGCATCCCCTACCTTCACCTAGGTGAGGCGGAGATGTGGGTAGGCCTTGTCCATATGGAAGAGTGAACTTCATACCAGCTTCAGTGGATAACTGTCCTAAAATTATATGGGAATACAGAATTTAGAAATCTGTCAACACCTGATGCTTGACTCATACATGGTTGCCACTCCTCAACTCCAGACTCTCAGATGAGTATAAAGATTTCTCTGCTTGTCTCTTACAAGAAATTTTGCTGACATCCACACAACAAAAGAGCTGGCAAAGTTGTGAACAAGTCACAGTAATGATCGACAAAGCGCCCATGCAGAAAATCAGCTGTGCCAAAACTACACCCCAAGGCATAAATATGCAGGACACCAAATACCGCAAGCATGGGCCCTATTTGCCCCAGTCTAGCAGACTGTTTATGAAACTGCTCCAAGATAGGTCAAATTTGCCTCTGTCCTCTACGTCACTACCTCTAGAGGATTACTTTCTCTTCTGAGATTTGCTGAACTGCCCCTAGAACGATCTGTTACTGTTAGTTAATCTGCTTCTCAGTGACCTAAGTTCCTTCAGATGACGACTAAGAAAGCAGCAAAGCAAATCAATTGCTTCTATGCTCTGGAGACTGACAAAACTAACAGATAATGTCTGAATCACGGACAACAATACAACTCGGACCCACAAACTCCACAGCTATCACCCCAGGGCAGTCAAAACTTGGACTACCAGCTTTCCATTTTTTTTTTTTCTTTTGCCCTGGCTTTCAACTGAGGACCAACCAGAGAAAGTCAAATAAGCTTCCAAACCAATCAAATTAGATGTCTCACTTCTACTTAGCCTGCCTCCAGCTTCACCACACCAACAACCTCCAATCAGAACACATATAAAACTTTCTCCACTATAAAGATTTCCCAACTTCCCTGCCTGCCTTGGTATCTCTACCAAACGAAATTCATGGTAGCTGACTCCCTACAAAACAGCCTGTTTGTTCTCATTCAGGTGGCCTTTATGTCCACATGCTCCAAAGCTTGAATGCTGGAAAGTTCATTGCTTCAGCTTCAAAAGTCTTGAATGTGGAAACTAGAAAAGAAATATACTTAACATAATTTCCAAGCAAGTGGTAAATGAGAACTAGGAATAGTAGGAATTGGCAAGTCTCGTTTTGAGACCAGGCATTACCATTAACTTAGACGCTGAGGAAACGCTGATCTCTCACTGGCCTCCTTTTCATGCCATTTGTAAAATAAAGTAGGAAGAAGATGCAATGATGATTAGGTTCTCATAGCTCTGATTTTTTTCTAACGTGCCAGTCACGAAGCCTACAATGCACTCAAATAAGAACAATTCAAGAAAAGTTGAACGTAAGGGCTACGTACAAAGATGTACAGGTGTAAGGGAACCCAAAGACAAGCAGGTTCTCCAGGGCTGTCACAGCTAAGCCTGAAGAAGCAGGAAGAAAGGGTCCCCAGATATAGGAAGGGGAGAGATGAGGAAAGAGCTACCTTACTATGAGTATGACCATTGGCAGAGGGACACAGCCAGCCTGAGGGAGCCCCTGCAGAAGGGAGAAAGGGGAAAAAACAGCCTCATTTCCCTCTCATCCTCTCTTCCATCTTTTTCTGGGGCTCTCCACTGGCCAACTGCAAGTGAAAGCTGGTTGACAAGGAGCCTAGCTAGGTTGGCCTCCCTTTACAAACAGCAAAGTCAAAAAGAGTGGAGAATGGTTCTAGAAGAAAAAAAGAAAGACATCTCGCCAACAGTGATTTTCTGACATTGCACTTTGGCTCACAGTATTTTTGTGTGGAACTCAGATTTTGTAGACATGTTTTTATCACAGCATCCCCATCCCTAATTTCTTTCCACCTCTTTTTCATTTTATTTCTCCTTATAATTCTTGCTACACCCATTGTAGTTTTGTATTTTATTTTTTTCTGACATGAATAAAGAAGTAAGTATCAGTGACGATAAGAATACAACTTCTCAGTAAACATCCTCAAGCATCTAAATAAGCAGTCTCTCCTGGTTTGGTACCTTTTCTTAAATCTTGTATTATATTTATGTATGTAGCTACTAGACTTTAAGGTCCATGAAGGCAGAATCAATACCTCTTATCTCTCTATCTACCATGACACATGTTATATATAAATGATCTTCAGACATTTAATAAAACAGTGATATTCCACAATACTTCCTAAACATGACAGCATAATACATATCTTCTTTGTTCTTTCTCTTCACAGACTTCAAAAATCTTTATGCTGCTAATCAGTCAGTTGAAATAAGAGCAAAAGACACCAAAATGTCCTACAACAAATCTGCAGAGGACATAGCATTCTGCTGCACAACAGAACTTACCAGAAAACCACAGGGAAAGCTGGCCGTGAGAAAAGAGAAACAACCTGAAATGTGCCTGAAACTTTAAAAGTTGACAACCCCCATTCCTTCAGAAGGAGGTGAGTTTCCAAAAGCAATGACGGGAGAGAGTAGATAAAGCACAAGGGAAGGGTTGATCAATATACAGCTAAGTAATACTTTTCTCCTAAAAGTGGCGTTGGTATTTGCAATGGACATTTCCAATGTAAACTCCATTGTAGCGTAGTGATTCTCTAAAAGGCAATGTGCTTCAATATTTTGGTCTCGGTCAAAGGAGTTAGAGAAATATGTTCCACATCACTCCACATTAATGAGATGAATCTGTTTTCCTCATTTCTTCTCTCTCAGTATTTACTCAGTGCGATCAATAAAGAAAGATGAGGCATGTGATACTCTCAACCCAGAATACTGGGAACAAATTGTGCAACAATTTGAGAAGGAGGTTTATTATATAGATAGATACCAAAATGCATTGAAATAAATGCAACTTCTGATTTGAACTTTAAAGCCCATTTGTACACTGCTCATAATTTGTTTCACCATAAACTGGTAACTGCTAAAATAAGGCAAGAAATAAGCTAAATATTTTTAAATACTTAAAAAATCTTAGAATACATTTAGATTTATAAAAGCAGTGTGAGGACACAACAGAGTTCCCATTATATCCTACACCCAGTTTCCCATTACTAATATCTTACGTGAGTATGGTACATTGGTCACAAGTAATGAACCAATATTGACATATTATTAACTGATGTCCACATTTTATTCCTATTTCCTTAGTTTTTACCTAATATGCTATTTCTGTTCCAGGATCCCATCCAGGATTACATTCAATTTTCATGTTTCCCTAGACTCCTCTTGGCTGTTAGTTTCTCAGACATTCCTTGTTTTTGATCATCTTGACAGCTTTGAGGAGTGCTGGTCAGGTGTTTTACAGAACGCCCCTTATTCTGAATTCATCTGAAGTATCGCTTATGACTAGACTGGGCTTATGGAAAGAAAACCACAGAGTCAAGTGCTATTCTCATCACATCACATCAAGGGTATGTACTAACATGACTTAATCATTGTTAAGTTAATCTTGAGCAACTGGCTGAAGTAGTGTTTGTCCATTTTCTCTACTATAAATTTACTCTTTTTCCCCCTTTCCATATTGTACTCTTTACGAAGAAGTCACGATGTATAACTCACACCTAGGGAGTGAGGACTTAGGCTTCACCTCCTTGAGGGCAGATTATCTACATAACCTATTTCGAATTCTTCTGCACAGATTGTACTTCTCCCCGTTTATTTACTCGCTAATGCATTTATATGTATAGACCCATGGATATTTATAGTTTTACTTTGGGTTGTATTCCTAAAGTATATTTTTATTCTGTTGCTCAAATTACCCCAGCTTTGGCCACTGGCAGTCTTTCATTTGACCCCATGTCCATTTGACATACACCTAATGTTGTACGATTTTTGGAGCATTAAACAAACAAACAAACAAACAAAAACCCTTTCTTTCTGGCACTACAAGATTCTCTAGTCTCATCTTGTATATTCCCAGTTCCAGGCTCAGAATCAGTCATTTCTCTAGGAACCTGTTTTCTTTTACTTGAATATGGTATTCAAAACCAAGACTTGGTTGACATGCAGCTGGGGTGTTGCTGTTGGGATGTTGTTACTTCTAGTCACTCTTGGCTTCCAGAACAAGGAAATATATGCATGTGCACACTAATAATATATACATATATAAATATTTATATATACATGTCTCTCTATATATGTATATTTATGTTTGTGTGTACACACACAGATCTCCATCTGTATCTATATTTAGCTAAACATGAGTTCATACTTATGTCTCCAACTCTAATCTGTTACTACATGGGACATTCTAACCGTCCCACTTGCTTGTCCATAACCTCTCGCTCTACCTTATTTACCAAGTCCTAAAATGCACTTTCAGCATATTCGCCCATGAAAACAGCAAGATTTTTAAATAAGAGTAATCTTCCAATTGATAGTTAAATCCACATATATAATACATAGGTTCTAAATTATATCAAGGTATTAATAACAATAGATGCTAACAAAGATTTCCTTTATAATTATGAATCCTACCTAGTCTAAGTTAGCATGAGTAGGGGTCTTAGCTGAGGCTGAAATGTTCAACCTTCACTCAATATTTCTCTTGGGGCAAGTTATAATTGGATGTCACACCTATTAACTTCATTCTGATAATTATTTAATAATTTTCCTCATATTTCTTTTTACAACTGCATTTAGATAGCATTAATATATGCAATGATAACATTTTGAGACATATGGAACTGCTTAAAATTGTAATTACTGCATGATCACCCCACAGGAATCACTGAAACTATACTACAGCACATTCAGATCAATATAAAAACAACACTTTACTGTATCCTAGATATCTAAAAAGCTCAAAGTTCTTATGAGTCGTATTTTAAAAAGAAACAGAGGGCAGTTACCAAAAATCTCATACCTTCAAAATGAAAAATCAGCATTAATAATTGATATCTACGTTCATTTGTGCTCATAAACTGATTAAACCAACATTTCCACTTACTCCTGGGAGAACGGAGGATTATAAGGTAAGAAATACATAGTACTCCTAAGGTCATGTATTTCTTAAGTGAACAGTAGGCCATAAATCCAATTTTTTCACTCCATGCTCTCTCAATGAGGCAAAAAGCTACTCTTTTACTTTCATTATTATACTTCGAAAGCATTTGCCAAAAAAAAAAACAAAAAAAACAAAAAAACCCTTCCACAATCTACCCAAGAGGTTGAGGAATGTTAAAGCAGATGCATCTGTATTGGGTGAAATTATTCTTAGCAGTCGGCAACTTATGCCATTATTATATACCTGTACTGATTGATTAAAAGAGAGAGTTTTGGAGTACATCTTTTTAAGCCAAGTTTACCCTTTCATAAAATACTCCAAATATTTTCGCTCCAGCCAAGATTAAGAAACAGGGCCTAGATATTTAATTGACTTGCACAAAACAAACAGACAAAATACACAAAACAACAGTTTTGGGGATACTGATCAGACAAGGAAGGATACTCGACACATAAGAAACAAATATGGTGAACCCCACCACTGCTTCAGCTCACTGCCCTGATGATAGAGGCTCCTGGCTAGAGATCAGGGCAGTGCATCCAATATAAACCCAGCAGACTTCCTGTTCAGGAGACAGAGCTGAGAGTCCGCTGTCCAAGGCAGGTGGAGTACACAAGAAAGAGAGAGTTGAACAAAGCAATAACTCCAGCAACCCACAGAAAGTCCCCTCAGATACTCAGATGAGTATTGGTCAGCACAGCCTATTAAGAAAGGACCTGAAAGGATTCGAAATAACAGTGCGAGGCCATACACAAGGCCAAAAATAGTGCTTCTTCCCAACAGGTAAACTGAAACACCTCAAGATGCATAGAGAACTGGGCGGAGTACACAGGAGACCCGTGACTGAGTAGTGGGGAAGAGTTAATCCTACACTGAGCACTGCTCTGGTCCCACCTAACAAATTAATACTGAGACTCAAAAGAATTAAACTGTTTTCAAGAAATTTCTCTGTGTGCCAGAACAACAATCAAGAATATGTATAGGAGTCATGGTGATGAAAGGTACGACAAAGAAAACATAACCGATGGTACTGTAATAGCATATGGTGACAGATAGTAGCAACACCTGTGGGAAGCATACCATTTCCTACACAGTTGTCGAATCACTATGTTGTACACTTGAAACTAATGTAACATTGTGTGTCAACTACACTTCAAAAATATATATATATATACAAGAGTAAAAATAATATCCAACATTCAGTAAGATAAAACAGTATCTGTAATTCAACAAGAATTACCAGGAAACAGACAGTAATTAGACTGATGTCTTAAACCTGAAACTAATACAATATTATATGTCAATTACTCTCCAATAAAAATTATTTTTAATTACCAGGCATGCCACAACTCTGAAGTGGCATAGTACCACTTGAAGGTAAACTCCAGTAAGTTAAAATGAAGATAATGTAAATCTTAGAGCACTTCTAACATAAGAAAGAGCCACAGCCAATGAACCAACAGAGTAGGTAAAATGGAACCATAAAGTTGCTCAATTAATCCAAATGAAAGCAGAAAAATAGGAAAATGGAACCCAGAAAAGATGATGATACATTTAAATCTAACCAGATCAATAATTACATTAAATGCAAATAGTCTAAATACCTTAGTTAAAAGGCAGATATTGTTAAATTAGATTTAAAAAGTTAAGACCCATGTACATGTTGCCTACATGAAATTCCCATCAAATGTAAATATGCAGATGGTTTAAAAGTAAAAAGATAGAAAAAAATTACCATGCCAACACTAATCAAAAGATAACCGGAGTGGTTACATTAAGTCAAATAAAGTAGGTTTCAGAGCAAAGAATATTACCAAGGACAAAAAAGATCATTTCATAATGATAAAGGGACCAAATCATCAAATAGACATAAGATCCTCAACATTCACACACCTAACAACAGATCTCCACAAATAATGAAGCAAAAGCCAATAAACTAAAAAGAGAAATAGGCGTATCCACAAATAGAGTCCGATTTCAAGATCATTTTGTCAACATTTTATATAATGAACATAAAATCATCAAAGAAACCATCATCCATTCCTGAGAGTATACTTGAAAAACACTACCAAACAATTTTATCTAACGGATATCTATAGAACAATTTATCCAACAGCAAAACACATTCTCTTCAAGTACATCCAGTACATTTATTAAGAGAGATCACATTCGTGGTCATAAAACAAGTCTCAAATTGCAAACATTCAAGTCATACAAAATATGTTCTCTGACAAGAATGGAATTAAATCAGAAATCAATAAAGAAGATGTCCAGAAAATTTACAAATATTTGGAAAATAAACACAGTTCTAAATAAGGCCGAGTTAAAGAAGAAAATGAAAAAGAAATTAACACTGTGAATTAACTAAAAATTAAACAAAGCATATCAAAATTTGTAGGATGCTGCTAAAGCAGTACTAAGTGGAAATTAAGAGCATGTATAAATGCATAAATAATAATAAATGCATAAATGCATGTATTAGGAAAGAACGAAGATCTCAATATCAGTTTTAAAAAAAGAAAAGATAAAATTAATTGCAAACTAAGCAACAAAATGGAAATAATAAAGAGCAGAGTGAAAATCAATTAACTAGAAAGCAGAAATAATACAGATAATCAATTAAACCAAATGCTGGTTCTTTCACATATTT
Organism: Ursus americanus; assembly: GCF_024610735.1. Taxonomy (NCBI): domain Eukaryota; kingdom Metazoa; phylum Chordata; class Mammalia; order Carnivora; family Ursidae; genus Ursus; species Ursus americanus. Next base: position 77,834,160 of record NC_142127.1, on the reverse strand, counting down.
AAAAAGAATAAAAATCTCTAGGCAAACTGATCATGAACAAAAAAGACAAATTAAGACAAAAACTACCAATAACAGGAATGAGAGCGGTATTATGACAATGTCGACAGATAATACAAGGCTAGTTAGGGAAGACTATGGAAAAATGTCAATAAATTCAACAACTTAAATTAAGTGCAAAAATGTCTTGAAAGACACAAACTACCAAAGATCATTCAAGAAGAAATAACCTGAATAATTCCATATCGATTAAAGAAATTGAATTTTTATTTTAAAATATTCCCACAAAGAAAACTCTAGGCCCAAACAATTAAGGAACAAGTAATATTAATTCTATAACAACTAATCCAAGACATTAAAAGGAGAGGATATTTCTCATATCTGTATATGAGGACTGGGTTACCTTGACAACCAAACATAGACATTTCAGGAAAACTATGGAAATAGATGTAAAAATTCTGGGCAAAATTTTAATTATTTGAATTCAATGATATACAAAAAGGATAATATAGCATGACCAAGTGGAGCTTATTACAATTCTACTTGTATCCAAGGATGGTTTGACATTTGAAAATTAATCACTTTACCACATTAACAAAATAAAAACCATATGACCTCCTTAATAGGTAGGAGCAAAAAAAGAAAAAAGAAAAGAATCTGACATATCTAACATCCATTCCTGGTCATAAAAATTAAACTAAACTAAACAAAACCACTTCTCCACAAACTAGAAATAGAAGAAAATTAACTCAACCAGACAAGGAGCATCTATGAAAAAGCCTACAGCTAATATTTTACTTAAAGGTGACAGACTGAATACTTTCTCCCGAAGATCAGAAGTAAGACAAGGATATTCACTCTCACCACTTCTATTCAACATTGTACTGGAAGCTCAAGACAATGAAATAAGACAAGCAAAAGAAATAAAAGTAATTCAAGAGTGGAAAGGAAGAAATAAAATTCTTTATTCAGAAAGGACAAGGCAATCTATATTTAAAAATCCAATAGAAAAAATAAATATACCTATAATGAGTGACTTTAGCAAGGTTTCAGGATATAAGATCAATATAAAAATAACCTTTTTATATACTAGCAACAAATTCTATCTATACATTAAACAAATTTTGAAAAAAAAATGAGGAAGAATTAAAAACAGATGGAGAGATACACCTTCTTCATGGACTGGAAAACCCAGCATTAAGATGCAAATTTTCCCTAGGGGCGCCTGGGTGGCACAGCAGTTGGGCGTCTGCCTTCAGCTCAGGGCGTGATCCTGGCGTTGTGGGATCGAGCCCCACATCAGGCTCCTCTGCTGGGAGCCTGCTTCTTCCTCTCCTGCTCCCCCTGCTTGTGTTCCCTCTCTCGCTGGCTGTCTCTATCTCTGTCGAATAAATAAATAAAATCTTTAAAAAAAAAAAGATGCAAATTCTCCCTAAATTAAACTATATATTTAACATAACCCCATCACCTTTTTAAGCAGAAATTGACAAGCCAATTATAGGAAAATGCACAGGGTACAGAATAGCCAAAATGATTCTGAATAAGGGAAAAAAGAGGATTAACAATTTTAAGATGAAATATTATAAAGCTACATTAATCAACACAATTGTAAGTCCTGAAATAAACCTGCCCATGTAAGCATCCCAGACCTGACTGTAAAACCTAAAACTACAAAACTTCCCGAAGAAAATACAGGGGGCGATACCTTTGCTCCCTGGAATGGGCAAAGGTTTCTTAGCTATTACACCAAAGGCACAATCACAGAAAAAGAAATTGATAAATTCAACTTCATGAAATTCAAAACCTCTACTTTTCCTATATTTTTAAAAGGATAAAAATACAAGCCACAGACTGAAGAAATTATTATCAAATCATGTAAGATGCAGACTTGCACCCAGAATATATAAAGAACCATCAAAATCAAATCAATCCAAAAACGATCACCAGTGAAATAAATCTGCAAAAGTTTGGACAGCCTCATTTTCACCAAAGAAGATATACAAACATCAAATAAGCACGCAAAAAGACGCTCAATATCATTAGTTACGAGAGAAATACAAATTATAATCCACACCTACTAAAATGGCTAACAGTAAAAAAACTAACTGTATTAAATGTCGGTGAGACAACAGAAGCCCTGGAACTCTAAAACAATACTGGTGGGGATGTAAAATCATAAAACCATTTCTGAAAACAGTTTGTTAGTTTAAATATACACTTATCATATGATCCAGCCATCCCACTCATATTTACCCAAGAGAAATAAAAATATATGTTCATAAAAAGATTTATTTGCAAATATTCATTGAAGTTTTATTTATAAAAGTCAAAAATTGGAAACAACCCAGATGTCCACCCAGAGGTGAATAAACAAATTGTGGTATATCCATATAAGGAATACTAACGGGCAATAAATAGAAATGAACTACGTATACAGACCTCAACGTCAATTCATCTCAAAATATTTAATTGAGTGAAAGAAGCCAGATACCAAAGAGGACAGGCTGCATGCCTCCATTTATATAAAAATCTAGAACATTCAAACTAATACATAGTGACAGAAAGCAGTTTGTGGGCGGGATAGGAAAGTACCTGAGCGAAGGATTACACAACAGCTCATGGAAGTATTTGAGGCAATGGGTCTTTTCATTACTTCAATTGTGGTTATAGTTTCATGGGTATACACATATGTCAAAAAAAAATACTCTAATAAAACAAATATTGGCAGGCAAAAATGTCCCTAAAAGAGCCAATAAGGTTCTTACTGTACAAAGAGAGTAAAAACTAACACCACCATTAGTTTTTAATGTAGATGAATGTGATCTGAGGCTGGAGAGAAACTCCTCGAACCTGCTAAAGAGTTAGGGACCTTGCTGAGTGAGGTTGAGGGAGGTCAGTCTTCACACTGCCCCAGGACTGTGCTCTTCCATGTTTTTATCTTCAAGAGATTTATGTGCTATATTGGGAGTTACTGATTTAAAGGACATTTTTTTTTTAAAGATTTTATTTTATTTATTTGACAGAGACAGCCAGCGAGAGAGGGAACACAAACAGAGGGAGTGGGAGAGGAAGAAGCAGGCTCCTAGCCGAGGAGCCTGATGTGGGGCTCGATCCCAGAATGCTGGGATCACGCCCTGAGCCAAAGGCAGACACTTAACGACTACACCATTTTTAATATTGCATCAGTAATACATTTTTTGTAGTCCAGTAAAATATACATGCCATTAAGTTTGCCATCTTAAATGATTTTTGGTGTTAAGTTCAGTGACATTAATTTGACACATACACGTGAATACCAAAGATACAAGAAAGCACCAAAGACAACAAAAGGAAAGAGAGAGGACAACAGTGGGAAGCAGAACAAAAGGAAAGGTAAGAGAGGTAAAGAAAAAGAAAAGTATAAATATATTTACTTAAAAAACAAATTAAAATATGGTTCTTTAAATATATTTATTCTTTTTTTTAAATAAATATATTTAGAACCATAATAATTCATGTAGGAGAAAAAGGAGGAACTAGAACTAAGATGTATATTTAAATAATCAGGACCATAGGTTTTAATTACTGAAATCGATTTCATCATTTGATTAACAGGGGAAACATGAAGAAAACCTCAACAGGAACAGAGAGAACGCAGGGGTCACCCACGCTCAATTTTGAAGTCTGTGGACAAAAACACCTTTTCCAGTTGCTTAGATTCTATGCAGACTACTACCCATAGACCAGACTCTGATCCCATCCCTGCCGGCACCCCCATTTCAGTGGTCCTTCCAGAGCTTCAATCAAATCAAGAACCTAGAATACCCCTAAGAATTCATCTCCACCAGCATCAAATCCCACAACACTGATGAACCCCATAGTAGTTAGAAATCTACATGTCAAGTCAACTTCCATTTCTGCCACTTGACCCCAACATTGTGTTAGGGATTTTAGGAGATGAAATAAAGACTTCAAATGCTGTACAGTTTACACAAACCAGTAAAGGTCGATGCAATATGCAAACACAGAAAAAAAAAATGAGCGTTCGTGCTAAGTACTTCAAAATATTTTGTTACAGCCTCAGACTCAAAACTCCCCGTCCAGAGCCACTGAGAGGCTCAGGCAGAACTCCGTGAATACAAATGCAAAGCACAAACAGATTTATGCAAGGGATACACAACTTTGCAGAAAGAGTGTACAAACAGGTGATTTCACTCCCAAGGACCACAATGAAGATAAAGCTGAAAACCTCTCCTAATGTAAATTAAACTAGCTAACAAAGACAAATACAAATAGAAACGCAACCCAATGTGCAGGAGTTTTTATGAGTCAAAACGTAATAAATTTCTTATAGAACCTATTAGAGATAATTTCAGTGTCTCTGGATGTGACAGTACATCCCAAGAGAATGATATTAATTTTAAAATGGCCTCCTTAGCCTTTTAAGTCACCTAAAGAATGTGTTTTCAAATTATACCGAGCGTTTCTCCCATCTCACTGGGCCAATGGCATTCTTCCAAAAAAACTCTTCTGTTGTAGAAACCATGAAATGGCAATAAATTTCATTTTAAAAAGTTCAGAAAGTTAAGATGTCTCATATGCTAATATGAAATATATTTATTTCACAAATAAGGGAAGTCCAATAAACTACCAAGAGCAGGGAAATAGTGATGTCTGTTTATAAGTCAGCGTTTTTTTTTTAAATGTATTTGTCCAAGCTCTCTTCTTTGTATCCACTTTAAATATAATTTTCCAGTAAGTCAGTATTATTTACAGGTATGCTTTCCTGGTACAATATTTATTTCAATAACTTTCCTTTATGAGAATAACATAATACAATAACAAAACAAGCATGCAAAATGAGACATATTTAGCTCTCATGGTACAAAATGTTTTTTGAACCAATTACATTTTCTTTCAGGTAATAAACTTGTTCTTCATTGAAATATGACAATTTATTTCAGGAGTCTATTTAAATATAAAATAGACTAGAATGTCTTACCTGGATTCTTACAAAATAACCATATTTTAATTGAAAAAACTTCTCTCCTATGTTATGACGCTTTGTAAGTTGTTAAATCATTAATGAAATACAAACCAGCTTATTTTCCTGTGAAAGCCTCGACCACTCCACAGTTTTCAATCTAACGAATAGTTCAATATTGTATGGTCAAAGAACAATGCAATCATATGTGACTATAGCGTCGCCAGAGGCATACGGCTGTTCAAAACCTAGTACCTGGATTTGAGTACATCAGACCAGAAACTAGAAAGCACTGTATCAACTATATTAGCATGCTGGCCACAAATGCCGTCCCGGAATGGGACAGTATGAAGGTAACACACCTGCTAAGCTTCACAAGGTGGTCCTGTATGACATGCAATGCAATGAATCATAATTATGTTGAAGGGCTGCTTGTCTGGATATGCTCACTCTGCATTTCTGAATCTTGGCAATGAGAATAGAGGATCCTAACGCAGTTCACTAAGTGCCAGGCACCCCAGTCTCACGTGAATGGTCTATGTTGCGACATTCAAAGGAAGAAGCAGCCATCGAGGTCGTTAATCTTTGAAACAGCTTCTGAGTCTTCGTGGTGGAGAAATTCCCTTCTCTAACCTGCGTGCTAGATGCTGGTGGCGTTCTCCAGGTTGGATCACGGTTCTTCCCGCTGTGGTGATGTGAGGCATAATTGCCCTTTTGCCATATAATAAGTCTTCCCCTCGATGATACTTGCCCTGTTTGTCGGTGCTGTATTACACCCCGTGAAAGACCAGCTTAACGGTATTTCTGAACATTACCACTCAATCGCATCACATATTTCTGAACTTCGCAAGTCAAACATGTCATACTCCGAATCATGGGATCGCACTGGTTAAGGAAGTGACGGAGAAGAGAATGGGGCCTGGGAACAGCACTTGGGATTATAGACAACCAACAATACTGGTGTGTAATACAGCACAAATATTACTATTACTTTTTCCATGACTGCCTCTTTGGACTGAAGTGTTCATAATTTGTGCCTGACCTTCTGTTAGAAGACTGAAGTTGCTTATAAATAATGACATAGAAACAAAAAGAGAAAAGTCAAACATATGGAGTGATTAGAAAATAAGTTTCAATGACACTTGTTAACATAACTCCTGCTAGATTTAACTTTCAATTTCTGGTCACCAGACAAAAATGGGAGGATTCACAGGTTACACAGTATCCTTATCTTAAAAAAAAAAAAAAAAAAAAAAGAGGAAAAAACATGCTATAAAGGAAATAAATGACCTCTGATTAAACTCTAAAAATAATTTATCACATTGGTTGTAAAAGAAATAGGACATGTAAAGTAGGGAAAGAATTCCTTATTTGACTGGTGCTTATAATTATTCTCAGCAAGAACAAAAATATTAAAATAGAATTAAGGATATGCATTTCTGGGCAGGCTCAGCTAATAAGTTCTCTAATGATCTAATCCTATAAAAGATTAGATGTTCTATAGAACGTCTCTCTTGCAGAGCCTGTGGATTGCTACCAAGTATTCTCTGTTGGTAACAGAAGAGACACGCATACCTGTGGTATCAAGTGGCAAGCCCGGCATCTCATGAAACCTTGCCCAGGCTGCTCATCATTTTTCTCTAGTAAAAGGAAACCCCTGGCTCTCTGTTATGTGCCAACAAGCTGCAAACAGTTCTATCTGCCCAGTGGTCTCGGAAGTCCATCCTGGACAGATGACAGGAGTGCCCCTTGCTCCGTGAATCTAATCTGCCATGTAACAGTACGATGATGAACACTGCTTTCCTGCTTGGAATGTTAAGGAGGGCCTCCAAAATTACAATCTGTTTGTATAGAAGTTCACAGAGGAAGTGGCAGGGCTCAGGAAAATAGATTTTAATCCACCAAAGGCATTACTGGACTGATCAGAATGGAAACAGCTTTTTTCTTCCTTATTGAAGTTTGGGGAAAAAATGAAAATATCACTCATTTATGGTTCAATGTTTACATTTTGAGTATTTCTATTCTTTCCATGACTAGGTCTACCTATCTTGGGTGTTAAGGTCCTAAGGGACAACAGCAAACATATTATCAAACCTAAGCAGTTTATTAAAATAGTTTAATGATGATGATAGTGATATACATTTTCTAGAGAGAGTAAGCAACACCATTTTCAGAGGCGCAGACAATAATCAAAGAAACAAATGACATGTGTAACAGCACTTGGTGCCACAATACATTTACGGTGGTCTGCTAGAGCTGGCTCAGACTCACTCAGGGAAGCAGACCGAAACTTCAGGCGCTCTGTGAGCCAGTTGTTAAACCATAACCATTACTGAATATGTAATTACATAAAATTATAATTAAATGAATTATATATATATATTTTTTAAAGATTTTATTTATTTATTTGACAGAGATAGAGACAGCCAGCGAGAGAGGGAACACAGTCAGGGGGAGTGGGAGAGGAAGAAGCAGGCTCATAGCAGAGGAGCCCGATGTGGGGCTCGAACCCAGAACACCGGGACCACGCCCTGAGCCGAAGGCAGGCGCTTAACCGCTGTGCCACCCAGGCGCCCCTAAATGAATTATATTAAAAACAAACGTAATAAACTCTTGTACCTTGTCATTTCCTAAATAGTTGACTCTATTTTACTGTTATGCATGCCCTGGAGGCTATTTACATCTATCATTACCTGTCTGGTGGAATCAGTCCTATTCCACCTCATCCCAGCCCTGGGCCCTGGTTCGTGAATGGTTACCAAGACATCTGCAGACACTTAACCAAAATGAACTGAACACTGTGTCAGGGCAGCAAGCTGTAACGGATGCAAGTTGCCTTTTTAAACTTATGCCAAATTAAAAAAAAAAAACACAACTCTGCAGTATTGTAATTCATTTTTTTTCTTGAAGTAACAATACATCTCCTTGGTTACATGGAATTTGCAGAGATTTGAGTCTTAATATCAAAGAGTGAAAACCTTGTATAAGAGAGTTATGACCTTCCGAAAAGTACAGCTGTGTTGCTTTGAAGATTACAAATAATATTTAGGAAACTCCAAATACCTTCACTGCTTTTAGCTAAGTCTGCTAACCACATACCACTGTACTAGTTTTAGCTTCTTTCAATCTCCCTTAGTTCCAAATACATCCCATCCCTTTGAACACACCCACCATATTTCGATAATACAAATCCAAGGTGGTCTCCAGACTCACGGAGTGAAGTGTCAGAAAAAGAAGTTACAGGGACGCCTGGGTGGCTCAGTCATTTAAGCGTCCGACTCTTGATGTCAGCTCAGGTCTTGGTCTCAGGGTTGTGAGTTCAAGCCCCATACTGGGCTCCACCCTGGGCATGGAGCCTACTTTTAAAAAAATTTACAAATTATTACACTGCTTGTAAACATGCCCCCATATGGAAACACAGTCAAAGAAAATTATTTGAACAGGTGTAATGATGAAAAGGAGAGAAGGGGGGATTTATGTTAGAAGAGGTCAATGATAAGTGGGACTATAAAACAAAAAGAGAACTTATTGGGAATATTTGAACTACACCCTCACTGGAAGGATAACTTTTCAGAATTATAATCCTAAAACTACATTTATTTTTATTAGCACAGAAATAAAGCCAAAATACACATATGACTAATTAAAGAGTCTGCTCATTTTCAGGAAAAGTTGTGAATCTTGTACCAATCAAATGAGGTAGAACTCAATTGGTAGGCCATTCCCAAGATGATAAAGGCAGAGCAACTAGGGAGTAGTTCTCTAAAATATAAATGAAATGTTCTGGCTGAAACTAAAACTTTGTTTCCATCAAAGAAAAGACAAAAAAGAGAAGGAAAAAGGAAAAGAGTAGAGCAAGTCTCATATATTTTGCAAATACAAGTCACTGTCAAAGTCAGTCCATACTACTATTGGGACTTCTTTTGATCACCACGGATTAAACAAAAACTGGTCTCCCTTTTTCCTTCCTTATTCATGCTCATGACAATCAAGGGTGATTTAAAAAAAAAAAAAAGCAGCTAAAAGAACTCCAAGAGAATGTCAGTGATAGAGTTTGCCACCAGCTGTTTGTGAAGTGCTAAAAGATTCAGCTGATGAATGGGTCTATAAAAAACAAAAAAAGCAAAACCTTATTATTATGTTCAGGAATCTGGATTGAAAGAGATGTAGGAGGTAATCAAGTAATTTGTGTACAAGACATCTCAGAGAATTAAAATTAGCTGGAACACACCAGGTTGTAAACTCTCTGCATTAGAAACCATCATCCTTTCTAATTGACTACTTAATATCTAGGCCCTCATCATAGGACTAAGTGTGTATTTCAAGCATGATATTTGAAGTATATATACTACTAAGGGGAGGTGTCAGGCACAGGTGGTAGTTTTAAGGGTAGAAAGATGGACAGGAGATGGACAGTATGATTATACGTTGAAAAATCCTGCATTCTAAGTATTTTTTTTTTTTAACTTTAGCTTCTGTAGGTATGGGGGAAAAAATCAGCCTTATTTCAAAAGGAAACTCCAGGCTTTGTCTGGTTTTCTTTACAATACAGTACTGTGAAAACAAAGCGTACATATTCTTGTTCTTTGGTCAATATAAAACTTGATAAAAAATACAAAAGCGCTGGTCCCAATGATTTGTTTTAAGATTTCCAGTCTAAAGCTATTATTGCTATATTCTTTATCAAGCAAAAACAGTGAAGCAGGTTCAAAAGGATAATATTTTAAGTACCTTAAGAAAAAATATAAGAAGAAATACAATATGTTCTGATATTTGTGCTTTTACCCATAAAGTTCAGCACATATCCATAACCAATCAAAAGTCTAATAAATGTATATTTGCTACCAGATTCACTATTCAGAATTTTTCTATTTACAAAATTGGTGAAGTCTTTCTAAATTAGATTTTTAACACCCTTCTGACTTTCATTATCAGGTATCCCAAGGGCATTAGCTCCCCAGAACTTTTTGTTAAATGTAGAAGATACAGTGTAGCATTCTTTCTGAAACCATATCCCCATACACATTTTAGTAAATGATTATGATTAAAATAAGTTTCAGGGACTGGAAGGCAAAGGATTATTAACATTAAGGAACTTTTTAAAGTATCCAAGTACAAAGTTTTTAAGTTCTCAGATTTTAAGGGCAGAAGTAATGTGGACTAATAAACAGGCATAGGCACAGAAACAGTGAAAACCAAAGTGGGATAATTCAGCGCTTCCATTTTCTATATTGTAACAAGCTAGATGTACTAATGACAAGTATAGAGACAAGGTCACTGACATAATGGCTCTGACCCTTACAAAATCCGATTACTGGTAAAAATTCTTGGTTTAAAAGAGTGAAGCAATCTGATACCTCGAAAAGGGCAATGCAATAAAAAAAAAATTATCAGAAAACTGGGATCTGCAGTTACCCCTGCCATAAACTCACTATCCCCACGTGAGCCATTGAAACTGAATCTCACTTTCTTCAATTGCAAAGTGAGGCTTATGATCCAAAATGGCTTCCAAGATTAACTCCCCTCCCCAAATCCTCTGATTTTCCAAAACTCTTCTTCCAGAAAAACAGAAAGTGAGAAATATTTTAGAAATTAATTTAATAAACAGTCAATGTTCTTACTGCTGTGATAAATTTAAGTGAATTATTTTTATTATAAATTGTTACAAACAAATTTTCAGATTATTATGAACGGCAGTTCTCCTACATGTACAAAATAAGAGGGGAATGATACAATGTGGGTAAGACATGCTCAATGGGAAACAACGCTATAGAAAATATTATAAAATAATACTACAGAAAACCAAAGCCTACATTTCAATCTAGAGTGAATTGCTATCATGTTTATTCTGATCAGGATCAAGTTAGAAATACGACTATTGCAGCACCCGAGGGCTCACCACTCTACAGCAGCCATCAAACGACTAAAGAAAAGCCTTTGCGCTTGTTCCAATACTAAGATCAAGAGGATTTTCCTTTCTATTTTCTTTGGATGAGCATTTTCTTTGTACTATAAACTTAAGTCATAAAAGTTAAGAACAATCTTTTCCATTTTCTGGACCCTTCAGGACAGTGACAAACACTAAATAAAAAGAAATAAAAACAACAACCCAGAGGCCATGACTTTAGGAAAACCTCATTTTCTCCTCTATTGACTGGTTATCTGTAGGTTGCTTCATCTATAGAGGCTCAAAATTGGCAGATTCTTAGATGGTGCTTTGGGACTAGGTGATGTCAATGCCATGTAGAAAGCTTGTTCAGTCACTGGTATCCGAAGGTAAACATCAGGACCCAGAGGGCTTCCTGTCACATACCACATCCTCATCTCTTCTTTGAAACTTGACTGCAAATGCTATAATTCCTAATGCTTGGATTTATTTAATGACTCAAAAGCTTGGTTGTTGATTAAAACAAAAAAAAAAGGCTTTGACCTAAGCAACTTCAATTGAAAAGACACAAAAAATAAAAAGGCAGAACTCTGGGCCCAAAAGAGTACAAGGAATGCATTTGGAATAGCAACGCTCCTGCCTCAGTTGTTGACTGCAAAACGACTAACCTGACATGGAGAGCTAGTAAAGAGGAAATTCAGAAAGTCTAAACTGTTCCATGAACTATTTTTCAAAAATATTACGAAGCTAAAAAGTAACCTTCATCAAATTACAGGATTCACGTGAAGAGTGGGAGGAGACCACAGCATGCTTGGACAGGAGCATGAAAACTGCTATTGACAATCCCTTAACAGACTGAAAATTTCTGCGGATAAACAGATATTTTATCTCAAGTTTAAACACCTTATTTCCATTAAAAAAAAGTTGACTGGGGAATTGTGTTGGATGGCTCTCCTGGTAGCTCCTACTTCATTCCAGAATTAAAATCACGCCTTCATGATATCACTTTCCTAAGTTGTATAGTTGTTTTATGCATGTGACTCGTAAGTCTTTTACTGTTTCTAAGGGACTTAAAATATCACGTATCTTCCAATTTTTACAAGACTGTGTTTGCCATCATTGTGATATATACTTGAAAAATTTATTTCAAATACTACTCGGTCACAAAATAAAAATCATTTCACCTACTTAAAACATGCTTTCCATTTAACAATAGAATATGGCAGCTGCTTAAAAGAGCCTATGACAAATTCGTCTAAGTCCAAAGCTGATATTTTGACACAGCAATCGAGGACATGTACAGCATCACATTACACAACAGTTACATAACACTCTATGAATGACACTATACAAAAATCTCACTTTTCAAACCTTGTTTGAAAAATATATCCACAATCATTTTACTATTACTGGAACCTGCATCATACTTTACGTACCTTGTCGTCGCCTACCTGTTTTTAGATGAGGAAACCAGCTCTCAGAGCTTTCAGTGGTTTGTGCTGGATCAAGGAATAATTAGAGGAAGATGTGGAGCTAGAACCTAAGGAGTCCTCACTGGGAGGTCACATGCTTTTCTGGCTAAAAGAAAATTTACTAGTAAAATGATGGAGCATCAAAAGGCTGTTAAATTTATTTGGCCTAAAATATTTGATATGAGGAAGAGCATCTGTACCTAGATAGCTTATAACATCTACAAAAGAATTTGAGTCAGATTAAGAATTCCATTGTGTGCATGGTAAAACCACCCACAGAATAATAGGTAGCTTATCATCACTTTTATACATTCTAGGTTCTATTCTTCGGTCTATAAGCAGGAAAATTTAACAGTCCCTATGCAATAATGACGTAGGGCTGTTACAGAAGAATATGCCCTATGGATTTTTTCTTTAATTGAAGTACAGTTGACACACAATGCTATGTTAATTTCAGGTGTACAACATAACGATTCAACTAGATTATACATCATGCTATGCTCACAAGTGTAGCTACCATCTGTCACAACACTATTGTAATAGCACTGACTATATTCCCTATGCTGTACCTTTTATCCCCGTGGTTTATTTATTCCAAACTGGAAGCCTGTAGCTCTCACACCACTTAACCCATTTTGTTTATTCACCCCCTCCCTTCTAGCAACCAACAGTTTGCTCTCTGTATTTGAGTCTGTTTCTGCTTTCTGCTTTTTTCGTTTGTTTTTTAGATTCCACATGTAAGTGAAATCATATGGTGTTTAACTTTCCCTATCTTTATTCATCTATTGATGGGGCCTTGGGCTGCTTCTAGATCTTGGTTATTGTAAACAGTGTTGCAATAAACATAGGGGTGTATATATGTCTTTTTTAATTTGTTTTTATTTTCTTTGGGTTAATACCCGGTAGAACTACTGGAACATATAATAATTTTATTTTTAATTTTCTGAGGAACCTCCACACTGTCTTCCACAATGGCTACACCAATTTGCATTCCCACCAGTAATGCACTAGAGTTTCTTTTTCTCCATATCCTCGTCAACACTTGTTTCTTTTTTTTTTTTTTTTTTTTTTTTTAGCCATTCTGACAGGTAAGAGGTGATATCTCATTGTGGTTTTGATTTGCATTTCCCTGATGACTGATGTTGGGCATCATTTCATGTCTCTGTTTGCCATCTATATATCTTCTTTGGAGAAATGTCTGTTCATGTCTTCTGCCCATTTTTCTAATCGATTATTTGGGGTTTTTTGTGTTGAGTTGTATAAGTTCTTTACACATTTTGGATATTAACCCCTTATCACAGACATCATTTGCAAATATCTTCTCCTATTCTATAGGTTGCCTTTTCATTGTTTGGCAGTTTCCTTTGCTGTGCAGAAACTTCTGTTTAGTCCCAAGAGTTTATTTTGTTTTTGTTTCCCTTGCCTGCAGAGACATATCTAGAAGAGTGTTGCAGTGGCTGATGTCAAAGAAATTACTGCTTATGCTTTCTTCTAGGCATTTTATGGCTTCAGTCTCAAGGTTAGGTCTTGATTTATTTTGAGTTTATTTTTGTGTACGGTGCAAGAAAATGGTCCAGTTTTCTTCTTTTGCATGTAGCTGTCCAGTTTTCCTGGCACCATTTATGGAAGAGGCTGTCTTTTCCACATTGTCTACTCTTGCCTCCTTTGTCATATATTGCCTATAGATTTTGCTCAAGTAGAACACCAGGCTAGAGGGTGGCGGCTAATGTCTGTGGGCCAGTATCAGTATATCTCAGACATCCTCTCTGATTAGGATGTTTGCCTTTCCCGAATAACTGGCTCCATTAATTTATGTGCATTCTACTGTCCCAGTCCACCTAGTAAAATCCAAGTGGATATTCAGTTGGAGACTTGACATTCTCCTAAGCATAACCATTAGGAAAGAAGACTGCCACATGACTTGACATACAAATCATTCAGGAGGCATTATAAAAAGCAAATTTATTCATAACACATCTTAAACATCTACTACAGACCAGACACTATATGGAAGTACAGAGATGATAGTCACAATGCCACAAAGAGTTCAGTCTAGCAGGATCAAGGGACAAATCTAGCTCAGCTGCTATACCCTATGAGGACAGATAACTTGAGGAAGGGACATCTGCCCATGGTCAACAGGAGGGAGAAGGAGAACAAAGAGTATCATTGTCTTTATATTCAACCCTGTCCACAAAGTTGGTACTGAGAGTCGTCCCCAAAGTTTTTTGTTTGTTTGAAAGCAACTAATAATTTAAAAACATGTTTTCTCCTTGAAAAGTAGGAGAGAATTTCTACTAATTAAGAATATATTGAACGTCCAGTGTCCTGATACCTAAGCTTGAAAGGGGTACACTAAAATGAGAGAACAGCAAACTCCCTTACTCATGTTGTCAAAGGGAAAACAAGGCCTACTCTTGCTAACATTAAGTCTACTCTTCAGAAATCCTATTTATCGGAAGGGAATCAAGTTTAACTAGATAAACTCAAAACTGAGTTATGGGAGGCCTTCCAGAATTGCCACCCCCAATGGCAATGGTGCTGAGACTATATATTGCATGGATATAATTTCACTATAGGGCTGAAGCTACACTTCCTCATGTTCTTGCCTCAGCACCTGATGGCACTTAGAGGTCAGATTTCCCTACACATGAGAGGTTGACAAAGGTTAGGGAGTCTCTCAGAAGGGAAGGGATGGGGGGAAAATGGAAATATGGTATCAGGTGCTTTCATGGGTGAATGCCAGAGCAGCCCCAAGGCAGCCAATGAAACGTGCTCCAGGTGAAGGGATCCCTTATCCTGAAGATACAAAACAGCAGCATTCCTAAACAGCACACAGTAGGGATTCCAAAAAATTGCTGAGTAACTGTTAGGCTGCCATGAAAACAAATCTCCCCTTTCAAGTTTGATGAAATGATGCAAAACCTATACCAACAAACAAGGAGCTTAAGTACGTTCAGTGGATCTAGACTCTAAAGAAACAAAATACTCTTGTCCTATGCGTCCAGAGAACTAAGCAGTTCTCTGAGTCACAACCATTACAGAGTGCATGGCTGGAAAATGGTTTTTAGTCTTATTGATATGTTTTGTCTTTATTACATTGAGAATGGGAGCAAAATGCTTGCAATTTTCACAGTATTTGATGCTCAGAGGACCAATATGATGATGAATATAGTTTTTCATTGCATTGGTGGGACTGTCATGTACCATCTCTGGAATAACTTGTTTTAGATGTGATGTTTTGTTATTTGCTCCTTAAAGAAAATCAATGTCAATGATTTTTTTTAAGTTAAAAAAAAACCCACAAAAAACAAAACAACCATACTCTTCATAAATTCCTAAGGAGCCCAGAACAACACTGACAAGGGAAAATAAATAGGCCAAAAAACTTATTAGCCAGACTAAGTTCCAGTGACCTCCTCTGGTACCCTGAGATGTGGTAATTTTTCAAATGTTTAGCTTATTGCCGTCCAAGGCAATGGCAGTAAATTCAGGCCACTGCATGGAGTCTGAAGTGCAAGCAGGTCACTGGAGCTCTGGGCTCCAGTAACTCAGAGAAAGGAGCAAAAGCAAACAAGCAAACAAGGCAAACAGGAAGCACCTTAGCACGAGAAAGGCATTCTTTGGGACTCCTTTCACAGAATCCAACAGAATTCAAGGAGTAGTAAATTAAGTCTACTTAAAAACACACCTTGAATTTTCTGAAAGAGCCCGCAGAACCACGCTTTGCCTATCACCCTACAGGAGTTTCTATTGTTACTTGAATGTTCTGCTTCCCATATGACTTCTGTGAGGCCCAAAATGAAAGCAACAATGTGTTGGTCTCACATGTCTGGTTTTTTCTTTGACGCATATATATTTTGATGCATAAATGGTATACAGTGAAGACGAAGAGTTAATTAAAGCAGTCTGGAGAGAGAAGAGATAAAAATAAAAACCAACTAATTTATTCAACAAATACTCATTTATTGAGGGCTTCCTGCATGTCGGGTACAGGAATAAGGTCTTGGGATGAAATAACAGAATGTAGGCTTAAAGTCTTGATAAGGGGACTAAAATGTGTAACTGTGATAAGGATTACTACAAGGGCACACCAAGTCTTTGTGTTGGTTTGGTAGGGCCTGGAAGGAACATCTATCTAAACTTGAAGTGGCACATCAAGGAAGGATGGCCAAGGACATCTGACTTCTAAGCTGAGTCCCAAAAAGGGAAGAGTGCCAAACTGAGCATGGGGAGAAAGGGAGATGCCAAAGAGCCAAGATAAGAGAGCTTGGCTCATCCAAGGAACTACTGGCACCTCCTTCAGCATGATGGAAATCTAGAATTCACGGGAGAAGCTGGAGAAAATGAGTGTTGCAGGGATAACGAGCAGCCAGATCACACGTGGAAGCATTTCTACAATTTCTAGGGAAAAGGATAGAGGAAAGGTCAAATGATGGGCAAAGTATTAAAAGATATAAAGGAACCATCACAGATTAATGGTAATTTATTAGTAAAATCTGATTAAGTTTTTAGAAATATAATTTTTTATAGTGTGAACAGTAGGTAAAATACAACCATGGTTTCAGAGTTTGGGTCCTTACTCTTATTCCGTATTTGTTTGGTGGTTTATTCTCATGCACTACCTATCACTATTGACTTTTAGAGGTTTATGGTTACTGTATTTAACTGCTTGATTTGTTACAGCAAGGTAGGTTTGATGTTTATGTGGATTCCATAGTTTGAATCTCTGTCTTAACCTTGAGTGCCTAACCCAAACCCTGCAAATACAAGTTACTGGTCAAAGTGGACACTGAACAAGAATGCCAATGGGGCAGTATAACTCCACTGTAACTGCTGAAAAATCTCAGTGTGAACTTGACTAGAAATTTCACCTTTGTCAATATAGTATGGGTAACATAAGAGTAGTTATACAAACAATCATATTAAATCAACTTATAAACAGCAGATATACCAAAGTAACATTTGTAAATCAGTTGCTTAAAACAGAAACAATTTCCCTCAGAAGCAATGCTATCCTTGGTAGTTTGGTTCCCTGATTAACCCACCAACAGCTATTTACCAGGTAAGACAACTAAGGACAAGCTCAGTTGTACCTAGCAACCACTGACCTTGGCAATCAACCTTCAGGACCCAAACAAATGATTTCTCCTCTCACTGATGGTTTCCAATATCCCCAAGCAGAATTAGCTCCTCCATCCCTGGCATTTAATAGGCTGTGCATGAACATTTGCATGCCACTTCTTCCCACTGGGCCGAGAACCCAGGACGACACCTGGATCCTGGCACAGAAAATAATAACAGCTTCCAGAATTACATCTCTGCTGGGGGAATCCAAGAATGTCAAGGAAGTCTTTTCTGTTTTCTTGCTGCCAACCAACCTAGGAAAACAGAGGCAGAGGGCTGGGAGTGTCCGCCACAGCACTCCCTTCCCCTTGTAAACTTTTCTTTCCCCTTCCTATCGCTTCGGGCCCTGCCTACAGAAGGGAACAGAATCTGGGTAAGGTAGAAATAGAATGGGGGAAAGGAAACAGTTGAGGAAGTGAGGGTTCTGGTCATGCAGCAGTAGAATCTGTGGTCGTGAAATGACACCTAAGAAGTGTCCAGGTGCAGAAGGAGCACCCCAAATGGGTAGCCTTATTGCAGGTGGCTGTGAGTTGATGACATCTATATTTCAAATATAGGGGTGCTATTCTTACATCAGAAAAACACGGACTGTCCTTTAAGTGTGCAACTTGCAAAAATCATCTGGCTTAAAAGGAATTTGACAAGCTACAGGTAAAAAACAAAAACCAAAAACCAAACCGACATCTTCAAAGTCATTTAGAGGAAGAAAAAAATTGAAAACAATATTCACTTCGTAAAGACGTGCCTACGTGGCCAAGTTTGCCAGAGCATATAAATTCTGTGAAGAAAGTCTGTGCTGCCCCGAGTTAGCAGGCACGTAAGATTTATAACACAGCACTTTCCACAAAGGTAAGCCTTCCCAAAGACAGGGAGGGAAAATAACTCTTTTGCTTGAGATCATCCTTTATTTATTGCCCTACCTTTAATACTCACTCATACTTACTGAGTATGTACTGTGCACCAGGCTCACATCCAAGCCTCTTATAAAAGTGTTTTCTTGTTGAATTATCACAGCATTCCAAGTAGGTATAGGATTCCTGTTCCTTGTTTTCCAGAAAAAGACAAATTTGAACCCATAAATTCTGGCTTTAGAGTCTGCCCTCTTAGCTATTACAATAGGTAAAAAGTGAATTACCAAGAAAAAAAAAAAGAAAAAAAACCAATTTTATATTCT
Source organism: Ursus americanus (assembly GCF_024610735.1). Classification (NCBI taxonomy): domain Eukaryota; kingdom Metazoa; phylum Chordata; class Mammalia; order Carnivora; family Ursidae; genus Ursus; species Ursus americanus. The sequence continues at coordinate 77,815,540 of NC_142127.1, read as the reverse complement.
GTACAAAAAAACCAAAAGAAATCTCATCTAATATTAGACCCAAAGTAAAAAACTCTATGTTAACTACACTGGAATTTAAATAAAATAAAGCAAAAAAATAAAAAATAAAAATTAGACCCAAAGTAAATGTGGTGAGAAAAAGCTACAAATATGCTACACTATTTTAAAGACAACAACAGGAAAGGACACAGGCTCTGAAGCCAGACTGCAAGGTACTGAATCCCAACTCTGCCCCTTGTCATCTAAGACCTTGAGTGAGATATTTAATCTCTCAGGATCTTGGTTTCCTCATGTGTAAAATGAGTCATCTGCAAAGGAGCTTCTGACACATAGTCAATGTCCTTTATGTGTTAGCTCTATGTTATGGACTGAACGGTGTCACTGCCCACCAAAACTCATGTGGAAACCTTCACCTCCAAATTGACTCTAGGAAACAGGGCCTTTAGGAGTGTAATTTAGATTAACTGAAAGCATAAGGGTGGAGCTCCCATCCAAAAGGGCTGGCATCCTTATAAGGAGAGCGGGGAGACAGAAGAGATCTTCCTCTCCCTGTGTGCCGAGAGGAGACACGGAGTGGGACACAGGAAGAAGGTGGCCCTCTACATGCCAGGATGAGAGGGCTCACTGGAGACCAACCCTGACTGATCCACGTTGATTCTAATTATACCAGGTTTTCTCCGCTCAAGTCAGTTTTGATCAATCCATCCTGTCATGAGCATGTTCTAGGCTTAACCATCTCCCTTAAATGAGGAGCTCCACCAGATAAGAAGCCATTGCCAGACGAGTCAGATTGCTAAATCACTCACAGTTCTTTCACTGCCAGACCAGCCCCACACAAAAAGTAAGAGTCTGTGGCAGAGACATCTTCTCATTGAATCCGAATTAAAGGGAAACGCCACAACAGGTAAGTGAAACAGAATTTTCAAGAAACAAGCATTCTTTTGAAAGTGAAAACATATCACAAATCTGGAATACCATCCTTACTCTTGTCACACGTAATTGGAGCTAACCAGCACTTAATGTGGGGCCAATTATCATTAGTAACCAATAGTACAAAAATAGATTCAAATTCTGTATCAGAAATAGACATACTTAACCCAGGAGGAAAAGAAAATTGTAAAAAGGGATAAATAATGCATTGCCTAATTGGAAAGATATGTTGTAGAATTATTAGAAATAGCTTTGGTTGCACTGAACCTCTTTTTCATATGGCTGATTTAAAATGTTTTACAAATGGAGGACTGGTGTGGCTTTATTCAAGCACATAAACAACCAGGAATATCTTAATATATATTTAGCAAACAGTATCATTTTAACAAGGAATGAAACTCATAAGTGATTTACTAATATGAAAAAATATTCTCTCATGCATATGCAGTGTGGAAGATAGCTATCTCAAACAAAGGAAAAGTCACAGCTGTGGCGTGCCAGAGAACCAGAAGATTCTTAGATAATGAGGCTGATCAACATTCTGGCATAACGAAACCAGTGACATTACACTCTCCATACCACAGTCTAACACACTCTCAGCTCACAAAATTTGTGACTTGAGTTGTTTTAAATAAGAGATTTAATTTTCCTTGTTCCTCGTCAAGCAAACTTTTATATCAGCATTATTAGCCTGGGAACTTCTAGAAAAAGAAAATGGATAAATATTAAGAGCAGAGTCTGATAAAGCTGAAAAAGCTATTAGCAAGTAGTAAGAAATTTGAAATGGCATGATTCATAATAGCACAATGAGAACAGCAAGAACAGCCTATTAAGCACTTTATTTCACCAAAGTAGAATCATACTAAAATATATATTCACCAAAAAAGAGCAAATACTAGGTTCAGGTTAGATGCATATACAATGCATACATACTGAACTTACTACAAGATTAGAAACCTTTAAAAAAGCATCTCTTTCTCAAACCAATAAATCATTAATATCTGTAGTAAAACACAGATTTATTTCCGACAAAAATAAATAGTATTTAATTTTTTACTAGAGACTCAACAGGGGAAAGCAATTGCCACCATTGTTGTACACTGACTAAGTTTGCAGCTAAAGTTTTATTGCCAAAATCTTTAATTTACATTTTGATCTGAAAAGTAAATGATCAATGTAAAGCTAGCTTTATTCTATGACAGAAACAACTGTGTAGATACACTTAACGTTAATTAAGCTTGCGTAGTATAAACGAGTAGACCAAATGAACCAAGTCTCAAGCACAAATGGTTATTTCCATGTAGACTTTTACTAAAAATTTTTAATAGAATTCAATTGGGCCCCAAATTTTTATTTATCAATACTGTGATACTTTGCTTATGTTATCTGCAATTGTACATAGAAGTCATTAATCTGCTCTAATAAATTTCCAAGAATCTAGCATTTAGCTAAACGGCAGACGACTTTCAAGAAGAATGTAGTGACCAGAACTTAAAACATGCACAAAAATAAGAGAATTATGTAGCTCATGACCCATAAATAAACTGTTCACATGTTGTAACATGAAAACAAATCACTATAGTTACCTATCACTAAAATCTACTCTACCAATGAGAGAGGAGAACACACCTTAAGCCCCACCTCCTCGGAAGGGGATGTTACTGTTCTCTGAATGACGTGATATATGAAGGACAGTACGAATGTGGCAGATTCCATTTTCTGTATTAGTGTTCACCCCCATTCAGACTGTAATCCTTCTGAAGCTTCATGATAAAAAGTGCAATAACATTTCATTTTTGTTTTTCTTTCTGAATCAAATGGAATTCCTCAGAATAGGAAAGAAAAAGTTATTTTGTCTGTTCCCATCTTGGAAGAGCTAGGACCTCAAGAATCGACCTATGACATTTGCAAGGTCAGTATTTTCTGTTTATATCCACAGACATATATAAGCCCCCAAATTCAACTGGTTTTCACCCAGATACGCAACTTCAGTGCACGGCCAAATCACTGCACCAAACGGAAGTCAGGAATTACCACAGATTTCTAATACGATGGTTCTCAAAATTCTTGGGGTTGGGGGGAGAGAGTTTGTGAGAAAGCTCTGTAATAAATACACAGAACTGGTTAAAAAAAAAGTTATGCACAAAAATATTCTAGAGAACACATTTCTGTTATTTATAAATTATTTAGAACACATTTTATTACTTGTACGTTTTAAAATCTTAGTGTCATTCAAGTTTTCCTTTTTTTCCAGATGATAACCAATTATTTGCCCATAACTATCTAAGGCTAAAATGCCTTAAAAACTAAATTCTATAATTTTAGATAATAACCAGTACTGCTAAGGTTTCTATAGTTACCCAGGATAGGGTCATGACTGTCTGAAACACATACACTCTCTCTGATAATTAACCACATCATGATAGACTGACAACACTTAATGATTAATTAGGCTAAGAACTCAAATCCTTAGCAGGAGGTAAAAGCACAGAAATTCATAATGTACTGAACACCTCCCAGAGAGACACAGAATACAAATAGAGCTAAATTTTAAAATGCAGGTTTGCAAATTCAGTATTGCTAATATAAATGTCTCCTTGGGAGTCTCACAGCAGAAGAAATTAGGGATTCTCTGCTTGCCAAATACAGCCATACAATCACAACGAAGTCTTTGCAAAATAGCTCAACTCAATTCATTCAATGTTGCCTTTTATGCAAAATTCACCATTCTCCTCTCTACTATTCAATGAAATGCAGTTTATAGTTACTTCAAAGAGCAAGTTAGATAAGTCATCTGCATACTAGACCTTACTTAGGGTTTTACAGTTTACAAAGCATTTTGGCACACTCTGTGATGTCTGATTTCAGTGGGTAAGTGGCTGAGCCCAGGGTTCAGAGTGAGATCAAGTCTCAAATACCACCTACTCCATCACTTACTAGCCATGAGACCTTGGGAGTGCTTAACAGGGTATTTCTATTATGATAGGACCTAGATAATCTTTAGAGTGGTTGGTAGGAAATCAGAAAAGGCAAAGATCACCAAACTTATTAAGTCTTCAGGTCTCTAAATTTCTGACCTGTACTCTCCTACCAGATCCTCAGAACGTTCCATGTTTGACTATATTACTCTGGCATTCAAAGAAACTGTCCGCCAAAACATGACCTCCCATTATATCCTCTGTCTAACTGAGAGATACAAGAACTGGCTAGTTACTAGACAGTTTACTAATGACCCATATGACCAATTTACATCAGTTTTGATAAAGCCATTATTCATTTACCTAAAATATATACATTAAACAGCTGTTATGTACCAGGCACTGCCTGGGGGATTTAGCAATTTAAAAAAATATATTAGAACTAACCCCTGCTTTCATGGAGTCCAATTCACTCAACAAATAATTGTATAAGGAAGGTGGAGTACAGAAGGAAGGAGAAAAGCCTCACCAAGGGTATCAAGGAAGGCATCTATGAGAAAAAGAAAGACCAAAAGGAAAGGAGCTGATGCAGTGAAAAGAACAGGATCAAGTCATTCAAAAGGAAAAATGCACATGCAAAAGAAGTCTGCAGAGAGCCTGACACTTTGAAAGATGGACAGAATGGCTGCAGCCACGTGAACAGAGAGCCAAATGGCTGGAGATGAAGCTGATAGGGTAGGCAAGGCCCAGAATGCCAATCTTTGTAGGCCATGTTGAAAAATTTTGGTCTTAAGAGCAACAGGACATCATGGAAGGACGTTAAGCAGGAGAGTAACAGGATCGCAAGTGCATGTTAAGAGGATCACTGTCAGGTGGATGGAAAGGAGGAAGCAGCAGATCTTGTGACACTAACTGAGAAGATACTGCAGAGGTCCAGGCAGGAGACAGCAGCTTGCACTGAACGGATACAAGTGAAGCCAGTAAGAAGGATTCACTACATATCTTAGAACTATGATCAAAAGGACTTGGCCACAAGCTGCTGCTGGGTGATGAGAGAGGAGAGGACGTGATGGCCAAGTTCCAGCTTCGTAGAGTCTCTACTTACTCAACCACACTCCACGTTTCAGACTCGCTCAACACTGCACTTTGCACTGTCATCCAAGTTCAACCATCTGGCAAAATATACACATTCTACGCAAAATTTTCTCTCAGGTTTACTACCCTTCTCCCATTTTCAGGCTCTCATTAGCACTTGTCCGAAATGTTCTACATCTCAACGAACTTTTAGTTCCAACACAGCCTCCACCTTTTTCAGCCAGTGCTATTTTTCCTAAAATATAGAGGCGACAGTGTCACTTCACTGCTTCAAAACATTCAACGGTTCTCAATTTTTCAAGTTATCAAGAGGATAAATTACCACAAATAACCCCCAACTCAGCAGAAAATATTTTGCAACTCTGATATTAATAAAACCACAAAAAGCAAAATATATATAGGATGACAAATTAAGAGTATAGAATAAGACATGGTATCAGCCACCTTTGTTTAAACTCCTATTTTCCTTCCGCTACTCTCCTCTCTGCACCCCCCTCCCTGCACACACACTTCAGAGTCGTCGTCTACAAAGAATACTGGCCAGAGATCAGGAGGCCTGGGTGCTAACCAAATGGTACGAGGCCTCTAACCGTTCAAATGACTTCCAGCTCCAAGGAAGAAAAGATTATTTGTCTTTTCCTATTTCAAGTGCTTTCTAACCATCAAACTGATTTGATCACTACTGGGTAAACTTGTTTACAGTTCTCTTTCTGGACTTCGAGTCTTCTTACTCTTCACTCACTTGAGAGTCAACTTTCTCCACACCAGGAATGAGGACATCATTGGGTTTATTTATCATCTCCACCTGGCAAAGCTGGTGCCAAGGCTACATCACGCAGTGTTCAGAAGTAAACATCTGGCTTCCTTCGTATTCTCATGGAGGCCTTATCTTCTACTCACTTTCCTTTTCCATATCACACACCAACTCCTACTTTACCAACCCCTCATGGTACCTTTCCTTTCAAAATCTCTGGGCCATATCCTAGGCATATAAATATTAACATAATCCCCCTTTCCTGGGCTTGGAATTTCCCTCCTGAAGGGAAGGAGAGAGAGGAGGCACCACTTTCCTTGACCACACGCCACAGATCTCTCAAATTCTCTGGTGCCTGTGGTTTGACTTAGGTTCCTACCATGATGCCTCTGTGGTTTGGCTACTCCGGACCAAGGCAATGGCTAGCAAACTTCCCACTTCCCTAACTTCAGCTATAGAATAGTAGCCAAGTTTTATTACAGGAAAGGCAAAGTTTCACAATTATGTTCTGTCTAGGGGCAAAGAAAGAATACACTTGGAAAAGGAAGTTATAAATATTGCATACGATTTTGCTTTTGAGAAATGGCCACTTGCCTACTTAAGACCTAACTAACATAATAAAATATTACTACTGGAAGCCAGACTACCACAAATTGATAAAGATATTCTATCATTAGTAATCTATTCTGTGCTCATACAGGTAACCTAAAGAGGAAACTATTCTATTACCTCACCTCTGAGGCTAACAAGTTCATCCAGAATCTATTTTTAATAAATCACATTCAAATTAAAGATCTTATTCAATTAATGCTTGTCATTCTATCAAATAATTCTTGCAAACTCTCAAGGCTTTCAACTCCCGTTTTACTCACTCATATTAGATCCAAAGCTAGAAAACATATCAACAACTGTAATTGCTATCTGAAGAGTATGATTTCAGCATTTCAGCAAATTTCTCAAGAGATTGTGTCATTTAATAAAATTCTTACAAATAAGTTCAAATAATAACAAAATATTGAGTTAGAAGATCATCAGCTCACATATTTAGCTATTGGCAGCTTTTTCTAGCTAGCAAAACCACAGAAATTCCAGAGTTTCTGCTGACAAAATGAGTGAAAGGAAAGTACATTATAAGAGTTATATACGGCCATGCTCCCGACTCTTGCATTCAGGCCTATGGCAAATACGCTAGCACAAAGTCTCCCCCAAGAGAAGTGGAGGTGTGTGAAAACCAAAAAGATTTTTTTTTAATTTTTATTTATTTTTTTGGAGGGGCGTTCCAATAAAACTTTATTTACAAAAACACGTGGTGGATTAGGTTTGGCCTATGGACTGTAGGTTGCTGATTCTTGTTCTGTCTCCTGATCTTTTAGACTGCCAAAAAAAAATGTATGTCACACTCAAATACCGCCGCTTCTCAAACTTGAAAATTAAATGTCATCTTTTTGAATTTGATTTCATCATGAGAAGTCATTGATCAATGAATGTTACATAATATTTTCCACCTGATTGTTGAAAATCCTAAATCCATAAAGTGTTTTCTAAGTATCTTTTGTTTTGTTTTGTTTGTTTTTAAAAAGATTTTTTTTTTTAAAGTGGACTCCACACCCAGGGTGGAGCCCAACATGGGGCTTGAACTCAGGACCCCGTGATCAAGACCTGAGCTGAAATCAAGAGTCAGATGCTTAACTGACTGAGCCACCCAGGTGCCCCCAAAAGGATTTTAAATAGCACAATTAGTCTTACTGATCTAATCTTGTTTACTTTATTTTTCTCTTCAGGTAGTGGGGAGCAAAGTCTCCACATTGAGGGCACCTGCCAGAAACTGAAGCCCTCCAAAATAATTGGAAGGGACAGCTGAGTCAGCAGCATCACTGGGCTGTTAATGGGATGGTGGACAGAGGCTTATACACTCTGAGGGCATTAATCTAATAAGATGGAGAAAAGGATCATCATGAACCTCAACCGAATCATGGTTTCCTTGGGGTCGAGATCCTGACTCTGAGATCCAAATCCTGATTCCCCATCTCCAGCTGTACAACCAAGGACAAGTTAATTAGATTCTTCCTTTCCTCAACTCAAAATGAGGGCAATAATGATGCACTTTTAAAATGTTTGGGGCATTAAATCAGATAATATTATGTCAAGTTCTAGGATAGTTTCTGCCACATGAGCATTCAATTATTTTAACAACCATTATTAGCTATATTTAATATAACAAACTTCATTGAAAACGAGGAGAATTTCTCAAAACGACCCATAGTTAGTACTTAAACCTCAGATAGTCAGAAGCTGTTTTTATGCAGTATATTTCATTCTCTAATAGCTCATATATAAGCCTTTTCTTATTGGTATTTTCCAACTAAAGTACTTTAACCACTGGATTTTTAAGTTATCCAACGATATCATCTTTGTGAAACATAATTAAGCAGATCTGAGAACCTTGGAGGTTATTATAACCCAGAAATCCAGGTAATAGACATTACTTTGACAATAAGAAATTACCCATTCTGATGATATACACTGGCATTTTAGGTCTTCAGAGAGCATTCACTAAAATGTTTCTTCCTCAAAAATAAATAGAAAGCATTATTAATATCTGTAAGTGTAGAGAAATACCGTGATTTCTTATAGAAAGGATTTGGTACCTTTTCCCATTACTCCTAAGTGTAATAACTGACTGAAGTAGTTACAAGAAGATGAAAGATATAGTGGACAACTCTGAGTATAGGTGGATTTTAGAAATACGCAACACGACAAAATGGAAACATTTTCATAGTGGGGCTTATGCAAAGGCATTATTACTGTTTTCCAAGTTATAAATCAAAAAGCCTTTTTCTGAAGGGTGGTTCCAAAAGATAATAAAAAAAATAGGATGAACAAGATTCAAGCATGACTGGAAAAGAAAACACTAGGGACAGGTGTTTTGGCTAGTCAAGGGTCTAAAGGGCTTTAAAATAACCATTTGCTGAGCCTAAACTACATCCCAAATCTCCTCTTGATTATCTATTTGAAAATGTAATTTCTACACCTACTCTTTGGAGTAGCCTATTTCTTTGGAATATTCTTTTTTTAAACAACTATATCAAATAGTATGTGCCATAAATAGGTACTGATAATTCAGAGGATGACAAAATTAAAACTCCCCATCTCATAGAGCTTGGAATTGAATGGTGGGAGGAAGACAGACAAATATATAAGATAATCTCAGAGAGTAGTAAGTGCAATGAAGAAAAATAAGGATAATGAAGAGGGAGAGAGGTGCTCCCGGACACATGATAGTGAGGAAAGCTTTCTCTGAGGACTTGGCACCTGCTATAGATTTAATGTTTGCATCCTTCCAGAATTTCTATGTCAAAACCTAAAGCTCAACGTGATGGTGTTAAGAGGTGGGGCCTTTAAGAGTTGAATAAGATTAGAGCTCTTCAAAAAGAGACTCTACGGAGTTCCCTAGTCCCTTCCAACATGGAAGGTACAGAGAGAGAACCAGAAAGTGGGTTCTTAAGTGACACGGAATCTGCCAGCACCTTGATCTTAGTTCCCACAGCCTCCAAACCTCTGAGAAATAGGTCTGTTGTTTATAAACCACCCAGACTATGATATGTTTATTATGGAAGCCCAAATGGGCCAAACATATGAGCAGAAATCAGAGTAAGATCATGCAACCATTAAATATCTGAAAGAAGAACCTTCCAGGTTTAAAAAACAGATGGTACAAGGGGGAATGAAGCATGAGAGACTATGGACTCTGAGAAACAGACTGAGGGCTTCAGAGGGGAAGGGGGTGGGGGAATGGGATAGACTGGTGATGGGTAGTAAGAAGAGCACGTATTGCATGGTGCACTGGGTGTTATACGCAACTAATGAATCATCGAACTTTACATCAGAAACCAGGGAGGTACTGTATGGTGACTAACATAACAAAAAAAACATTAAAAACATAATAATAAAATAAAAATAAATAAAATTTAAAAAATTAAAAAAAAAAAAACCCAGAAGGTACAAAAGCTCTCATTTTGCAAACTACAAATTGAAACTATGGTACTGAAGCCAGTGTGGCTGGAGTCCAGTCAGGGAGTGAAAGGAAGTGAGAAATGAGGCCAGGGAAGCAGGCAGGATCCACATTACGATAAACACTTCGGATTTTACTCCAGGTAAGATGAAAAACCATTAAATGATTCTGACCAGCATGTGACATAATCTGATTCATAATTTTAAAAGATCATTCTGGCAGGGATGTAGAGACATGGAGGGAAAGAGGTCAGGGTAAAAGGAGAAGCAGGGAGAGTTGAGGAAGCTATTGTGATCCAAGAGAATGACGGTGGCTTATACTACCATCCAAGGCAACAGTGGAAATTACTGGAAGTATTTGTCTTCTGGATATATCTCATAGGTGAAGCCAAATTTATTTCGGAAGTAAAGCCAAATATTATAAACAACCTTGTTAAAAAGAAGTCATCTTCTGCCAATTTGTTAAAGTTAAGGCTTTCAGGATTAAACATCCATCATTGACAAATCTATCCATATCAATTATACCAAAATCTCCCTGAGAAAACAGGAAAAGATATTTTAACATTGATATAAAGTATATGTAAAGTCAAAATAATATAATCCCCTTCTTTTGTGAAGCATCCAAGATGAGGCAGAAAATTGAGAAGGAACAGAAGTTGGCTCTGAACACACTAAATCTGAGGGTGTATTTTGTCCAAGTACCTCAAACTACTCTAACTAGCATACGCCCATTTATTTTTCACAACGACCTTTAGAGATAGCTATGACACTTCCGTTTAATGGTAAGTCATATAAAATACAATTTTCCATTTGTTACATTTCAATGGGAATACTCAAAATGTACCATTCCCATCTTTTACAAAACTTAGCATTACTGTAATTTTATGGAAAAATTCAAGTTTCTATAATTTACATTTGATTTTTCCATTATTTATACTAAATCCTATCTCAGTCTCTGCCTTCTCAGAAATGTTCTTGTCAACTGTTCCCTTATGAAAATGCAAACTATCAACCATATAAACTTCCTTTATATTAAACTTGGGTGGCTGCTGGGAATCAAACCACCTGAAAAACAAAATGCAATATATTCCTATTAAAACCACAGGACCTAAAACCACAAATAGTTAATTATGCCTCAGAATCTTAACCCATTGGAATCAATTGCAGTTGTGCTTGTCTATGAATTAGACTTTTTCCACCACTGACTTTCCATCTCTGCTACGACTAAGCAAATAACAGTAAATTGGTTACTGTGGTTACAACGCTTGATCTACAGAATAAAAAAAACCTTAACTCCTTCAGTTCTGACTCTAATTAAGAAGGTAAGTAACTAACACTAGGTCTTCTTGTCTTGTGAAATGTCACTATCTGGGTAAACATCTCATTTGGTGATATTTTAAAAATTATACATAAACAATACTAACCATTATTATAAATAATAATGATGCCAAGGCTTACTGACAACTAGCCTAATCTCTACATTCAATATGGACTTGTTAAAAAGAAAGTCACTCTTAACAATTCGTGTTGTTCAGGCAAAGATAAGGTAAAATAAGCATAAATTGTTACGAGGCATTCTTGGGACTTGAAACTATTGGAGTTACTTCGTAAAAAAATAAATACTGAAAAGTACCGCCACATAAAATTCTGTCATTCTGTCACACTACAATTACAAGTCTTGCACAATGAGCACATAGTATGCTACGTACGTGGTCGACAGATTTTTAAAGTCTCCCTCTAAGAGTCACAGAAAGTACTGCCATTCTTATACACAAACGTCAGTGCCATAAAAATGCAACGCAAAGTATAACCACAAAATCCGTAGCTGTGAATGGATGTATTTTTAAAGACATTCAGAAAAAAATTCTCTCTTTAAATCAAACACAGCAATTTTAAGTGGTTGCATGACAAACTATAATTAACCACGAAGCTATAGTATTGTACAGTACGTTTCTCGTCTCAAAGGGCCAAGGGCTTCCCAACAGCAAAGCCAGCAGTGTCATCTTCGGGTGTCTGGGAGCACCACGCCTCATTGGTCCGGGGGCAGATTAATTCATGGCAACCACAGGAGCGCCACCCAGCACACGCTTACACATACAAACTCTCCGACGGAGGAACTCAAGACAAAAGACAAAAAAATGGAACCCGTTTTGAAATCGAAGGGGGAAAAAAAAATCTATAAATTACTGTAATTACTTTAATAGCCATTTCAGAAAGGATACTAACAAAGGCCTGGTTTCCTCATGCACGCACACATGCCTGCTCTGATCCTTAAGAGGCCCCGGCTATTCTTATCGACAATTCTTACCTAACACCAGCGATTTGCTGAACAATGAGCCTAATTTATATCATTTCAATTCTGTTCTGATTGGACGTTTTTCCTTCTCCCAACAGAAACATGACAATCTGCAAGTTATTTGTTAGGAAAAAGCAGAGCTGAGGCTGATGTTTGCCAAAATTGTACAAGAGATTAAAATTTTTCTAAACATATCTTGGTCAATGACAAAAACAGCTACAAAGACCCCTGAAGGGGGAAATAAGTACCTGTCAGGTGTGAACGCAGGTGGAAAGTGAGAGGGACACAGGCAGAGGATGGGCGTAAAGCTGGTTCTAGGTAGCGGCAGGGGGCATGACTAGGTAGGAGTAGTGGAACTGTTCCTTCAAAGGGGCAGATGAATAAAAATCATGCAAAAATCTCTCAAAACATGTCATGCCTGATGCACAGAGCTGCAAAAATATTTGTTGACTCATTTGATGAATGCTGATCGTTTCTGAGATTGAACCCGGTACAGGCTCCAAGGACATCGCCGCTCAATTTGAAAATATAAGCAACAACAGAGAGAGGAATACTCCAGTCCAGACTTTCCTACAAGAATATTACCATTAAGTTAATTTCTCAACCAACTCTGCAACTTCATTTACCTCAATCAAACCCCTGTTACAATCACATAATATACTATTTTACAAAAGGGCACCTTTCTACTTCATAAGCTCTAGAGGCAAATTAGTTTGCTGGTGATTTCCTCAAATTTTTTACTTTAGTTCTTCTTGGCTTTGATTTATAATGGCATTCCTATCTGCATTTCACTTTTATGAGGATGAATATAAAGATTTCACCAAAATACCAGCTAATCTGCCATAGATTTTTCAAAGGAATTGACACTTTGACCTTGCATATAACAGGAAACAAAATGTGACAATAGCACATTACAAGTGTAATACACTAATATCTTTCATAGCGCAGCTTAGGAAAAAAAAACAACACATAACAAACAATGGTTGCCTCAGGCAGTGGACAAAAGTAGGAAAGTGGATTTGAAGGTTTTTTTTTTTTTCATTTTTCATATCACATACCTCTATAATACTTGACTTTTCCATCATCCTTTTTAAACTAGAATATTAAATATGTTTTCAACATATGTACTATTTAAAACCCAGAAACATCAATGAGATTCACAAGAGAGTTTCTAAGAATTATCAGGTATTGACCAGATAAAGCACAATTTTCACCCCTCTGCTTCATGGTTCTAATAAACTATTATTTGATAGGTTTTCCTGGCTATTACACGAAATAAAATACATGGAACTATGTTAGAAGTTAAAGCACAGAACAAATACAAATAAAGTTTGTGAGGAAAGAACACCACAACAAACTGGCACCGAGACTAGGATTTTATAATTCATTTGTTTTAAAACATGCCAAGTCGTACAGGAAACCATTAATATTAACTGCTTCCTTCGTAACCATTTGTTGGCTAAACCAACTGCGCTAGCTAGACAAGTTCAATGGGCTCTAAATTGCTTAAATTACACTTGGTTTCATACTCCAGCACATCAAGCACCACTAAATATTTCAGCTGTCCTTGTCAAGTATCTTCTAAGGCAAGGCCTACAGGTGTTAAAAAGATTCAGGGCCATTTCTTCCATTATTAGTTTGTAGCCTAAGGGCACCTGACAAATGCTCCACTTCATTTCCCACAGCCCCTTAAACAAAGTAAGATTGAATGGTGCTTCTTTCTGACTTTTTAATTGCACAGCAATGGAAGAGAAGAAATAATACAATTTAAAGACTTCTGAAATTATGAATGTCTTGGATCATAGAACACCATTCCCTCATTTTACAATCAGGGAACGGAGATTCAGAGGGGCCATGCTCACACAGCAAGAGGTTTGGTCAAGACCAGAACTCAGGTTTCTTCCACTCAAGGAAAAACCCTTCATTCCACTGATCTTACTGCATAATAGGATTCAATAAACTAATGGTTCCCCAGTTTGAGAGAGCATCAGCATGTCCTGCGAAGCCTGCTACTTGAATGCAGGGCTCCACCCCCCCCACACCCCGGCTTCGATTCAGTAGCTCTGGGTAAGGGCTGGATAATTTTTTCCCCCTAATAAGTTCTTGCATGATGTTGACGCTGCTGTGGTGGCCACACTTTCAAAACCCACTGTACAATCACCACCCGCCCAGGGAACAGACTTCCTCGCCTCTCTTCTACCGGAGAGTCAAGCCAGTTAAATACCATAGAGTAGCTTCTTCCGCTGGTTAATCAAAATTAGGTTTGCTCATCGAAAATTAACTTGGTTGCTATGAGGGGATAAAGAAGATGCGGTATGTATACACACACAATGGAATACTATTCAGCCATAAAAGATGAGATCTTGCCATTTGTAACAACATGGATGGAGCTAGAGTATATAACACTAAGTGAATAAGTCGGTCAGAGAAAGACAAATACCATACGATTTCACTCATGTGGAATTTAAGAAACAAAACAAATGAGCAAGGGGTGGGGGCATCTGGAGAAACAAACCAAGAGACAGACTCTTAACTACTGAGAACAAACTGATGGTACCAGAGGGGAGGTGGGGGAGGGATGGGTGAGACAGGTGATGGGGATTAGGAGAGGACTTGTTGTGATGAGCACTGGGTGATGTATGGAACTGTGGAATCGCTGTATAGTACACCTGGTACTAATATAACATTATTGGCTGAAATCAAAATAAAAATTTTTTTAAAAAGTTGGTTGGTGATCAATCTCCATTTCACTTTCTCTCTCTAACCCAGGAAGCAGTCCCAATGACCTCTAAATTCCCCCTCAAATGCACTATAGTATTAGATAGGATTATATAAAATACAGTTGTTTTTCCTAAATTGATTAAAATACAAAATGGTCAAAAACTCAAATGATTCTAGAAGCCAGGCAGGTAATATAAATGAATGAAGCAAGCCAGTGCTACACGAGAAAAGATAGGTAATTTTGGCAGCTGCAGAATAATGTCTGTATTACCCAAACGTACTTCAAATTGAAGCAAAAAATTCACCACAGACTCTCTCTCTCTCTCTCTCTCTCTCTCTCTCTCTCCCTCTCTCTCTCTCTCTCTCCCCCCTGCATGCCAGATTTGGCCTGCAGGTCAGGCAGCCAACTTGCCCAGATTTAAAACACTATAAAACTCAGTATTAACATCCAGGTATGTGGTATGTTCCTCCATTTATTCAAGGTTTAAAAAAAATTCTTAGTAAAACCTATCAAAATTGTGAAGAAATCTTCCCACAGAAAAGAAACTTCATCTCTAGAAAAGTAAATATCTTAAGTACAGACCAAATATTCATTTCCTCAGTATTATGTAGATTGAGAAATTTATTCTATTCTATAACCAAAGAAGAAAAGTTGGTCTAATCAACAACCAATAATACATCTTATCTTTTCATATTAAACATACATATATATTGAACAAGAATGAATGGCCTGGTGCCTACTACTATGTATTTTCACTAAGTCCATGAGACCCCATATTTAGGCAGAGGTATTATCCTTCACAGTGCTCTAAATATTCTCCAGAGCTCACTGCCTGGCATTACTTGCACAAGAAATATCTCTTGAGAAAAAACTCAGGCTACGCATCAGTCATTTCTACTACTGACAGTAAAAATGTACTATTTATCTCCCTTAAAAAGTAACTTACTACCTTAAAAAAAAAAGTTCATAAAATCTTACAATCCTTTTAAAATCAATTTTACTTTCTATAAGATCCATCTTCTTCAGTTCCCTGGAAACTATTCTAGGTTCTCTTTGGAAAACAAAAATAATAATCCCTTATATTTTGAAGAGTTTTGAGTCTTTTGCTAACCTAGCCAGGAAACCAGGTTATCCAGGCAAAGCAGTCTATGTGTCACAACTGGAAAATACACTTGCACAGAATATTCAGATAGAGTGCAGCCTTTAAGCTGTAAAATTAATACAAAGTAAATTTCATCTGTAGAAGGTAACTTTTCATAGTGGATACTTGGGCTGTTTTAGCTCGATAGAACAGCAACTCGCCAACGCTGAAATGCAGCTTACAGTGCGCAATTTTCCTGGTAGGTAGAGTCAGGAGAAAGGATCTAGAAAGAAATCGTACAGCTTTGCTACAGGGTCGCATAGAGGCAGGGGCCAAGGGGCGAAATCCCCTCATCAGCTTGCTAACGAATGTATGTAACATTAAAAACAATAGCAAATGGTAAGAAGTCTTTGTCATATCCAAGACATCAAAAGAAATAAACTCCAAGGCCCATATTCCTGTAATGGGTGGATTAAAAACATTAATTTATGGCTTAGTCCTAATTCAATACAAATACTATTTATCTACAGAGGCATCAAGGCTCAACTTTAAGTTTACTTCTATCTAATATAAATCCCGCCTCTTGAGTTTCTAGAAATTTGATTTAGCTTTAGAAAATCTTTATTATTTAATAACCATTGTCTGAAAAAATATTGTAGGCTCAAGAGATTCTGGAAATTGAAAGTCTGAATCATGTGGCTATCAACACATGTAAGGCAACATATGCAACGGGCAGTATAACTATACCATAGGTTTTATTTACGTGTCAAAACATCACAAAATTTAAAACAAGGCACACAACTATTTGTCAGAAAAATATGTATTTGACATAGTGCTTCATTAAAGCTGAAATAAGGAAAGCTTCCTTACATATAAAAGCTAAACAAGCATGACAACCTTATAAACAAAGGGTTTTAAAAAATATTTTAATCATCTAAACTAAGATAAAATAATTGAAGACATCAGGATAAAAAAATTATACTTTAAAGAAATTTTAAAAATCTATTTTTTTGTAGTTCTGTCATAGAAATACAAGCTCCCCTTATCAAAGTAAACTGTGGAAGAGTAAGAAGGAAAAAAACAACAACAACAACAACAGCAGCCAGTCCCAAACTGACCACAGGACAATTCTCTCAAATTATATCCTCAAAAGTCACACAACTGGAAGGGCTGTTTCAGTGGCCTGATGTTATATATAATAGCTACTTCTGCTCTCCACTTGGGTGGCTTTACCTTGGTGGCTACCGTTTCAGCGCAGAATGAATGATGTCCCTTTGAGTGATTCTGTAGCCTGGTCGCTTCCATTTTTAGCTTCTGGACTGGCATGAAGCACAAAAGGCTCACAAAGGTAACAGAGACAATGGAACATAAAATGAACTCTAGAATTTCGACCTGTTGGCTACCATTCGATACCGAGTACATCATTCTTAAGCACACGGGGTCTATGGACCTGGCATCAGGTTCCCATTCTAGCTCTGCCCCTAACAAATTCTGTCATCAATGGCCAAGTTACTTAATCCATTGGAGGCTAAAAACTGTAGTCACAACACTGATTTCAAGGAGCTCTTGTAAAAATTAAAGACCACCTATAAAGTACCTAGTATAAATACTGGAATAAGAAGGTAGTCAAAAAATTTGGCAGCCATTTAGAGGCTCTCCTACAAAAGGTAGATAGAAATGAGCACTGGGTGTTAGACGCAACTAATGAATCATTGAACACTACATCAAAAATGAATGCTGTACTATATGTTGGTTAATTGAACATGATGAAATAAAAGAGAAATGCCCCTAAAGAGAAGTAGGTACCTCCTTTTTTTCATATTTACTTTTAATTTTTTAAAAGATTTTATTTATTTATTTGTCAGAGAGAGAGAGTGTGTGTGCACAAGCAGGGGGAGGGGTAGGCAGAGAGAGAAGCAGGCTCCCCGCTGAGCAAGGAGCCCGATACGGGACTCGATCTCAGGACTCTGGGATCATGACCTGAGCTAGAGGCAGACGGTTAACTGACTGAGCCACACAGACATCCTGAGAATTAGGTACTTCCAAATAAAAAGCCAGTGGATGCCTTCAGTTTCATGAATCCACATTAACATGTAACTTTACTCATAGCAATGATGGATAATACACATTTTGGGTGAAAAAGACATTTTATAGTATGCTACTCTTTCACCCATTAAAAGTACATAACTTGTACTAATATACCCACATACAATAAATATTCTTAAAGTCCTAAAGAACACACAGCTTTCTTTTCTTTCCATCATTTAAAAAAAAACCAGCAAGATATTTCAGACTAAAGTTTAAAAATGAACCAGGAAAATTATATTTGCCTCCAAGTTGAAAGGTTCAAATTTTTTTTAATTTCCTCATTAATAAAACAGTTTTAATATATTAAAAGGAAAACTACAGAAGCCAGATATGGAATTCAATTCATAAAGTCATGATTTTTTAATCACAATAAAACGCTGCTCAGTGCCAGTTTTTCATATACGTGCTATAATTTTTTCTAACTGTCCTAAATATTCCACTATGCGCGTCAGACTATCTTTTCATTAGTCGTTTACTCTATTGTTTGTATACGAGGGGAAATCCCCACAAAATCCATACAAGGACACTTTCATCACTGTTCAACAGGAAATGCTACATGAACATAGACTCTTAAAAAATGCTATATCCCACTAGCTGCGAAGTATCTTACCAGCATCATAACTGTCAGTAGATTTCTAGGACTTTGTATGGCTTTTTAAAAATATATATGCCTGATATAAAACTATTTAGCTACTTTTATTTCAGCATGCGGTATGGTTTCAAAGTAGCATCATAAAGTGTTTATATCGTACTGAAATTTTATGACTCGTCATTAACAAATGCAGAAATTTTCTACTCTGTTCTTCAGTGAGTGAAGTCCTTCACGCTAATATTTTTAGGACATCTTCCATGGGTTCCAGACTCTGCTAATGTCTCTGTACAGAATAAGCAGAGAAAGCAGATTACTGCAACAGGGCAGATGAGACAACAAGGGCCTACACCAAAGCGAAACATAAACTGACTGAAATCCAGTATAGGTGAGGATGTGAGAAAACAGGCATTTTCATAAACTATTGTGGGAATATAAAATTAGGAAGGCACCTTGGCAATAGCTTTCAAAATTTAAGTACCTACATTACTTGACCCAGCAATCCCCCTGCTATTACTATATACATTTATGTGAAGATATGTATTGGAAATAGCCAGAAAGAATGTAAATGTCACCAAGAGGGGATAATTTTTTAAAAATTATGCTACAGCCAGAGAAATATAATGAGATAATGTAAAAGATAATATATGCAAAATCCCCAAAATACATTTTTTTAATTCAAAATATATTATGCTAATATATTGGCATATACTTTTAAATAACTATTTTTGGTATATGCTTATAACTTTTCTGGAAGAATACACAACAAAGCATTAACAGTTTCCTCCAAAGAATTAAAATGTGGATGGGGCAAGGAAAGAGATTTCCTTGCTATTTTGTACTTGTCTGATAAGTTTTAATTTGCCAGGTACAAAAATTACATCTTAAAATAAATTATAATTAAAAAATTAAAAATGTGGCCAGCCAGAGATATATAAACCTACACATTTAAATTTTAACTCTCTGTAGAAAGAAGAACCCTCCCCCCCCAAAAAATGTGTTGGATTACAGAAATCATTTGAGCAATTGCATCATGAAGAATTACTCTGAAAACTTCAAGGAGAAAGAAAAGGAAGGAAAGACCGCCACGTGGCTAACGGCATCTGCCGAATGAAGCAAAAGGATGGCTCAGAGTCAGAGAGCTTGAAGTGGCAAAGGCAGGAAGATGGTGAGTCTACACAGACATGCATAGGGAATAGGAACATCAGAGAAGGAAAACTGAGGAACTCGAATCAGATAGATCCATACAAGATGTTGTAATGTTACTTAGGGAAAAATACTAAACCATTTTAGCATTCTGAGGCGAGGTACGACTGAGGTGATACCTCAAGAAAAAACATGTTCTTGGGACAACCTGAAGTCATAATCTGAGAGCCCAAAAAAAAATCATAAAGCCATGTGATTCTTTCTTCACTGCACATTTGGCAAGCATTTTATCTATTAGCGGTGCCAAGAAAAGATATGGGTGTCCTCCTTCGAGTCAATCTCAACAGAAACATACCCTAAAACAGTGATCCCCAACATTGACTGCACTTTGGAATCCTGTCGAAGAGCCTTAAAATATACCCATATCTGAGCCAACTCCTAGAAATTTTTATTTAATTGGCCTGGGATGCAACCTGAGCATCTGTGAATTTCAAACTCCAAGAGATTCTAATGTGCAACCAGGCTGAGAACCACTGCCCTAAAACATCCTGCTTCTCACATTCGTAGAGTAATTCAAACATTCATAGTTGAAGCAGGTCCCACCTCCCAAGATACCAAGTCCTTTAGGTTTCAATAAAAATATAAATATTTCGATTGGAGCTTTATTTTTCCCCCCACAATTGTGGCAGACTGCTTCATTGGTGGATCCCGGGGGCACACTTCTGGGGGGATTTGTGTAGCCCTCTCTCATTTGATACCGGACTTGGTCACATGACTTGCTTTGGCCAAGAGATGGGCAAGCATTTATGCTTACTGGCTTGCTCTCTTGAAAACCCGATCTTGGTACCCAGCTGCCATGATCTAAGTAAGCCCAGCTGGAGAGAGAGCCCACATATAAGAAAACCAACAGGCCTCAGCTAAGCCCAGCCAAACACAGATAGAGTGAGCTCCAAATGAAACCACGTAGAACAAAGAACGAATTGGTCAACCCACAGATTTGTGAGATAACAGTCACTGTCTTAAGTCACTACATTTTAAAGTTGTTTTTTTTTTCTTTTCTAGCCGAAAGATAATTAAAACATTTACTATTTGCAACCTTTACAGTTAGTTCTTAAACAGCACCTTAGCCCCGCTACTCTCCCCTTAATAACATTTTACATGCTCAATCCTCATCCTTCCCAAATTTCATCATCTTGTTCTTTATGCCTCTTAACCCTGTTCCTCTGCTTAGAGTAGTATTACTCCAACCTCAGGGCTCGGGACTACTTAGCAAATGTTCAGCACACACAGGTATCAACCTATTGTTTAACAAAAAAAGAGAATTTTTAAGTATCAAAGTTTAAAAATTAATAAGAGTTTCATATCAGTGAGAGATGATTTGCTGGTTTGCAATCTTTCACTAAGATATCTATCTGATGTGAGCTAAAGGTCAGATTCCATATCCATTGTTTATTTTCTTACCCATTATTTCATCTAAATTAGTCATTTTTTTTTAATGGTTATAGGACATTAGAAATGACAGCAACTGTTTGGTGGCTCTCAGAGTTCGGGATGTTTGGAGCAAATGGAGATCGAGGAATCGTGGGAAAATTTCTCATTTATATCTGCTTTCTGATAGTTGAAACACCTATCCCATTTAAAGTGGAGCTGACCATTTCTCCCAACACAAAGTAATCTTTATATTCTGCTGCAGCATTTCTATCCATTTTTAAATAGGCCATTCAATTTCCTCATCTAAGTAAAGAAAATCATCAAGTAATGGGGAAAAGTGATTTTCTTGGTAGAAACCATTTGTAGCCAGGCTTCCTTGAAGCCGCCAACAACTTACCCTCATGTTTAACACTGTGAAAACGCCGACATGAAAAGGTAGAACCAAGCTATTCAAGAAACTGAATACCAGAAGCACCAACCAAGCAAGCTGCTTGAAATAACATGAATGAATGAAGCCACTGTGGAGAAGAAAGGTTTTTATTCTCCCTTTCCCATAAACTCATTTGAGCCCCTTTGTCACTAGGCAGCCAGCCAGCGTTCCTCCATAGGGAAGAAAGCAGTCTTCTACTGTGCCCGTCGCACTAGGATATATACTCAGTGACTGAAACTCCATGCTAGTCGCACTTTCCACTGTTTCCTTTATCCCTGACTCATAAGCAGGAGGCAAATTTTGACCAGCAACTGTCCTTGGAGAGGGAAGCAGAAGATGGGTAAGTATTTGGGCAAAACTCTTTATTTATAAAGCAAAAACCAGTCTCACCCTCTCCCCCAATAAACTGTTTTCTTTTCTCTTGATCTCAGTAGATCTGAGAACTCCCCACACAATCTACTCCCTTTTCCTATAGCACAGGATCTTAAGTAATAAATGATGCGAGAAACAATTCTCATGAAACAATTCTCCCAGAATACAAGTTCTATGAGGGAAAGGCCTACCTCTCTTGTTCTCTCCCTATTTCCAGTGTCTCAACGAATTCTCCATGCAGAGTGAGCTCTGAAAATACCTTCGTTGAGTGAATGAAGATATGTCTTTCATATATTCCGCATTTTGATTCAGTCTCTACAGCTCAGTTCTTTGGCCTCACACCATGAGGAAAATGTTAGTACACAAACATGGTGAATGTTTCTTTGCACACTGATGGCCACTGATATGTAATCTGTCATTTAACAAATGGGTTTTGCCAATAATTAATCTGCTTCCTCTATACACACATTTGTCATAGTGTTTGGGCTACTTGGCAAGCCTCTTGGTAGTACCGTGACTTATGGGATTGAAATTCTAAATGATATCTCTAGGGTTTTAGTCTTTGTCTTCAGGGGGGGAAAAGATCATTAATTTCACATGGGAAAGACTTATTTTGGCAGTTTCATAACAGGTGGCTAGGGGTCAATGGATCACGAGTCCAATAAAATCTGAAAGCTACATATTTTTTGCCATACTTGCTATTCACATGTTTTATTATTCAGAAGTCTCTAGTAATTTATGACACTAGCAGACTCCCTTCTACCAACTTATTTAGGTTAAAATTCGGTACTTGAAATGGAGTTTTGATGTTAATATCTTAATTCTATTTTTGTCATTTAATTAATCACTTTTGAGACATTAATCTATTTTTGTATACATGGCAATTAAAATAACACCATAGTAATGACATATTGAATATTTAAACATGTAAATCATGTGCAAATAATATGTTTTAGCAAAAAAACCCTGTACCTTAACTGAGAAAACAAGAACCCAGTCTACAAAATGTAATATTTGTGGATAGAGATGCTACTTGTTTCCCAATATACTATCTCATTTTCAATAATAAAACCACCACTTCAGATTCATCACATAGTCCCCCCCACCCGTCCCCCGATCAGAAAGCACATTTTACATTTTCTTCTGAAGCTTAGTTTGGCCTTGTAATTACTTAAGTTCTGGTCAACAAGATGTAAGCCAGATGGTCATGTGTGACTTCTACATCTCGTGCTTAAAGGGAAGGAGCATATTCCTTTTTTCCTGGCTGGACTGAATTCAAACAAGATGGCTTGAGCAGCCATTTTGGACCATGAGGCAGAATACAACCCACTGAGAGTGGTAAAAACAAAACAAAATAAAGCCTGTCCCTAACACTACAGATCACTGGCTACCCATGAACATTTTTTAATATCTGAGAGAAATAAGCTGCTAGCTTAAGTCACTGCTATTTCATTTTCAGCTACCTGTGCCCAAATCAGTTTCTTTTTAATTTTTAAATTTTTTTGAGCATGGTGGACACATGTTACGTTAATTTCAGGAGTACAACACAGTGATTCTACTTCTCTATACTTTACACTATGTTACCACAAGTGGAGCTACCATCCGTCACCATACAACACAGTCACTGACTGACCATATTCCCTATGCTGTGCCATTTATTCTCATGACTTATTCATTCTATAATTGGAAGCCTGCATCTCCGACTCTCCCTCACCCAAGTCAGTTCTTAATTGATAGTAAAAACAGTATAAATTTTATGTGAAAATAATGTAATGATAACGACAGTAGATAACACATAATATTTACTCTGTGCCAGACCTTATTCTGAATGCTTTTATAATGCATTAATCCTCCCAACAACTTTATAAAGCAGGTACTATTATCATTTTATATATGAGGGAACTGTGGCACATAGAGGTTAAGCAACCTGCTCAAAATCACACAGAAACTGAGAGGCAGTGCTCAGATTTGAACACAGGAAGACTGGCTCCTGTGTGCCCTCTCTTAACTAACATGGGCTCTACTGTCTCTCACAAGTATTCATAATTAAATACGCTATACCTCATGTCATAATTATTAACATTTAAAATTTGTGGAATGTATGTGAACAAAGTTGTCTCATTTTTCTTTTCCTGCCTAGCTGCCAAACAACCTGTGAAGTATTTGCTGGGCCCTAATGGACCACAGAAGTTCACGGACCCCACTGTGGGTTCTCAAATCATTTTTCCCCTCAATGACATGGAAACTGTCTCACAGCAGCATTGTTTCCCAAATGCTACCTCACTGCTGGAATCCTAGCAGACAAGCCGCAAGCCACAGCAATTTCACTGATGCCCGCATCAGCATGGTCCAAGTGCAACAGCAGGCTGAGGCTTGCTTTTAGCACATCAACTGAGATGGCTTAACCATCAATTACCTCTTACGGAGTATGGGACAAAAGTGCTACAAGAATGTTCATATTGGGCACGGTCTTCAAATGTCCAATGAATAATTTAGACTATAGGTAACTGAAATTCACTCCTGACCATTGGATAGATTCCGGGGACCAATGCTTAATAATATTGCCTATCTGAGTTTGAATAAAGCATTTTATTGCATGCTGCCTTGCGACAATAGAATCAAAGCCTTTAAGACCTGAAAGGGAAATCAGAAGTCCACTTAACTGAACCTTTCTCATTTTGCAGAGGAGAAGATCAAGGCATAGAGAGATTTATTTGCTCCCAATCACTTAACTGTTGAGTGACATAGCTGGGATTAGGCTTGGGGTCTTCTAGGCAAGTATCACTTTGTGGTTTGGGATCTAAGTACACTACTCTTTCACAATTCTAAGCTGTAGATGCAACATTTTCTTAAATAACAGGTGAACAAAAATTCCTAAAACTGAGTTCGAATTTGTTATTTATCTATATGCCATATTCTCAGGTGCAAATTCATAGAAGTCTGTGACTTTTCAAACTTTTATTTCTGCCTATGATGGCTTGTTTCTGTCAGACAGACAAATTTCCTTAATAATGAATCATCCATAATACCATTTAGTAGAAAATGTTCCAACATTTGGGACTACCTAGCTATAATGTGAAAGGAAAGCTAAAGAGAGAAAAAATACACTATTTCCAGCCTACAAAATATTAGGTAATAAAAATGTGACTAGCTACATCTTTCAATGGAAATGTCTGACTTTCAGGAAGATCAAAAATCTCCTTTAATGGTGACTGATCTACTCAAATACAAGCAAGTAAACAAGCCAGATGCCTGAGTGTTTTAACACAACTGTGTTTTATACCTCCCATGTAGCCTTTGGCTCTAAAATACTGAAAAGGATTACTGATTTTGCCTCAAAGTTCCCCAAAGATGTAACAGTTTTCTAAGTATATGCATTTAGCAAGCAGAGGGTAGCTTGCATTTTGCTCTCCAAGCCTGTGTCAGAAGATGTGATACTCATAAAAAATGAGCCTGTATGGTGCACTTTGGAAGGTCCTAGATGATGTGCAGGGTGGACCAGTCTCCCAATTAATTGTTCAGGAAGAATCCATGCTACAACTAAAACCTCACAGATGAGAACTACATGCAACTAAACAAGATAAAGATGTTAATGGGAATGGGAAAGAGACCGTTTCATGTAAGTCTTCCCATTCCGAATGGCTTGACAGTGATTTATGGATTCCAATGGTACAAAATCAGAAATTAAAGGATCAAAGAGTATAGGGAACAACGGAAGAAAGCAAGGTAGTTGTTCTGAGACTTGGACAAATTACACCATTGGAATGATGAATTTTGCTCTAAGCTTACTGATATCTAAGGCAGAAATGAAAACAGGTTGGGTGACACAGTTCCAATTTTCTGATAAGGGAAAATGTTCAAGTTTATAAAGATGCCAATTTTTATTCATTTACTAAAAGGAGGAATTTATCAGATGTGTACTTGTGTGATGTTGAGCCCGTGGTTCCACAACGGCTGCAGCAAAAGGTAAATACTTAGAAGAGCTCCCATCTGCCATGTCACCACGCTCCCCACATTCATTACACCACTCAGTCATTATGAGAACCTTAGGCAACCTCCATTTATAGAGGAGAAACTGGAACCACAAAGACAAAAAATTGCCCAATGGCACGTGTAATAAGTGATAACACTCAAAGTCATTGGGTCTAGCTCCCAAATCTGCACTTTTGTTTTTTTTTTTAAGATTTGAGAGAGAGAACCCGCCTGAGCTCATGTAAGTGGAGCGAGGGGCAGAGGGAGAAAATCTTCAAGCAGACTCCCTGCTGAGTGGGAGACTGACATGGCACTTAAATCCATGACCCATGAGATCATGACCTGAGCCAAAACCAAGAGTCTGATGCTCAACCTACTGAGCCACCCAGGTGCCCCCCAAATCCACACTTTTAAAGACAATCTTTCTGAATATGTAAAACTAGGACATCTTCTAAATGTTTTACAACAGATATAAGAAAGTGACCCTGAGGTATGGTGATTATACTTAA
This sequence comes from Ursus americanus, assembly GCF_024610735.1. NCBI lineage: Eukaryota > Metazoa > Chordata > Mammalia > Carnivora > Ursidae > Ursus > Ursus americanus. The sequence goes on along the minus strand of NC_142127.1, from coordinate 77,789,196 downwards.
GTATTTTAGGTTCTAAAGCCTGTATTTTTGGACGCAACACTTCTCTGCCTCACTAAGCAAATACCTAAAAAGACACACTGGACACTGGGATCAACAAGGTGGATACATAGTCCTTGACATCCTGGATCTGGTGGACAATATATATTATGTAATTCATGATATAGAAATATAACTCCAACAGATGGTTCTCTTATTAAGCCTGTATAACACATAACAATAAATTATGTGACAGTGATTATAATTCTCTAGGAATAATGTGATTTCAGATACGTTGTTCACTGGTGTGCTAACTTAATCTACATTGAAACATGGGGAAAAAATCCAAAAAATTGTCAACCAGATGCACGACAGAATTTCTCTCTCAATTTTCAACAACTTTGGCCAAGTGCTAGATTTTGGTCAACTCATTACTGACCAGTTTAAACATGCCTACTCAGCAAGTTTCATCTGAAGATTTCTGATTATAGGTTGATGCTTTGTAAACCAGCACTGGAAAAGATGGAAATCCTGCTGCAGAAGTAAAACTTCTTTTAAGGTGGGGGTAGGGCTTTGGAAAATGTGGCCAGATCTGGAAGAACTTCAGAGGTCATCTCCTGCCCACAGGCAGAACATATATTCCTTCTTTTTGCCCAAAAGGTAGTTTTAACCTTGAAACTAGGGAAGCTGAAATTTAAGGGCCCCTCCTGTCAGCAGCCCTCTCAAGGCCCTAGGGGGAAATCCAGTGCTTTTGCCCAGGCGGAATGTTCTGGAAATTTGCAAAGGAAAGTATTTTTTTCTTAAAGAAACCCCCAAATTATGTATGCTTCAGATGCCACCAAACCTGACTATGGCCCTGCCTGTTTACCTTAAGATTGAAGCCTTTCCAACTCTGATAACAGTGATGAGCCAAGACCCCAAGTGTACATATCACAATTCCAAATAAGCTGCTTCAACTTTTCTTCAGAAAGTTACTTCAGTATCAACTCCTATCATTGTGATTCCCTTCTACCTCCTGCTGACAGGTGGTAGCAGTCTTAATAAAACTCACAGGATGATGGGAAAGAAATGAATATTAACTTTTCCACAGGCATACAATGTAACTTCGTTTTTATGTAAAATTCAACTTTTAAAAAATGGTTAAGAACTGTCTCAATATGCCAGGTGTTTGCCTATGGTGAAATTGTGGAAGAAGTATGGTCTGTAAGATTCCTTTTAATGTAAAGCCTTTGTAAGAGTTACTCAAATTACGGTATTTTAATCTGACTCAGATATTACATAAATGTTTCTCAATTCTTTTTAACAATTTCAAAGAAAGTTAAACAAGACCATCCAGCTGTAGAACACTTAAAATGAGGAAATGAGTATTTATCTGCCTTTGGAAAAGCAAATCACTAAATACGCTTCCCTTTCTTTACTAGAAAATTAGATGACACTTATGACTATTTTAAAGAAATAAGATAAACTATTTCTTAAGAATCAGATTTTGGAGCATCATCTTTCAACTCTTAGCTTTAAAGTGATAAGGCTTAGATTTACAAATGATACATGAAAAACCTTAGTTATTTAGATGTAGCAAATTCTTATTTAAATCTTGTACCGCCTAAGTAAAAACACTGACATCAGAAACTTTTTCAAAGCTCCATCTATTAGCTCCTCTATGGGTATCGTAGTGGAGCCATCCTTTGAAAAATAGTTCCATATCAAAGCTCTTTTCCTTTCACACATTTCAACCCAATTAGAGACAAGAGAGATGAGTGTGAACAAGACAGTTATTTTTAGAAAATGTATGCAAAAAAGCCAAATGTTTTTAATTACTTTAATATTTACCACATGTAGAACTTTATCTTATTAGGCATTAGAACAATATCTAAAAAGGAAAAATCAGAGCCATAAGCACTCTGTATGAGATGATCAGACAGACACAAATTAATGCTCACGTTCAGAGACTTCCTCTATCAATGATCGGGTATTCGTGTAGAGACTTCCTCTATCAATGATCGGGTATTCGTGCAGAGACTTCCTCTATCAATGATCGGGTATTCGTGCAGAGACTTCCTCTATCAATGATCGGGTATTCGTGCAGAGACTTCCTCTATCAATGATCGGGTATTCGTGTAGAGAGTATTCCATTAGAAGCTTCTTAAGCACAGTTAACCCGCCTGCTTTCACCAGGTCAAGCCGTGACATTCCTATAGATGTTCTAGTTATTTTCTAAACCATATCAAGAACCGAGGAAAAATACAATTACATCCCTTTCCCTTTGCTCTTTGTTTACAACACGATTCCCAGAGTGGCTTCATTTTTGGAATAAAAAAGAGATGAAGCCTACTTCTTGGTCTCATTAAACATGAACTGGTAGCTCCTAAGTCGAAGGAAGCTGGTAAACCCAACACTGAACCAATATTTTTGCCACTTATATTCTCTATGAACTTAGAATATTTCCCAAAATGTAATTTATTCAGAATATTTGAGAAATCTCTTTAATGTGAGAGATCTTAAAAAATAAAAAAGACAAAAACAAAAAAAGACCACCATAAAGCATTTCTTAGAGCTCAATGCTATATAATAAAAATGTACAATATACCAAATATATCCTCCTAGACCAAAAATTGATACAGAAGGCCCATTACTTGGGAGAAAAAGTCATTAAGATGAGCTCTCTATTTCAATACCCTTAGAAACCATGCCTCTTAAACACTGAATTAATTGAGAAATTATTCATTTTTATATTCAAATGGCCCTCGGTGGTATTACCATTCCAAAGATAGAGGCTAGAATCTTTGCACTTTTGTACTTCAGATAATTAACAGATCAGTTTTGGGGGGAAAACAAAAATTCCCTGCGAAATCACAGAATTTCAATTAATTGTGAATTTAACACAGGTTATATAAAATGTATATTTGATCTTATTAGTAAAAAGGGGGTTGGCTCAAGAACACAAAATTATAAGCAAGCAGATTATCAAGTCTGCTAGGAACAAATGATTCTTCCCAACAAACTGGAAGAAGTCCTATCAGATTTATCTTTGGACCCACTCTAAATCATTAGCTTGCTAATGAGGACATGAGTATATGAAAAACAAGGAAATTTCTGAAAAAACAGTTCAAGACTTCCCTCTAATTTAGATTTGTGAAAATTAATAAAGAGAAATCTCACTAAAGTGGAATAGGGAGGTTAAAAAGGGAGTCTTACCAATCAATGTCAATTATAGGAAGATTTGATTACAGATCCTAACTGAAGAATCATCAACAGGAAAGACTAATCAGTTAAAAGTCCCAATGAGAAGAGATGCACATTGAATCTTCTACAAGAAATCAACTACTCCTAGATCTCAGCCCATGAGCAACTATCTAAATACCCTGAACTCCGGTTTTTCTCCAGTGGACTTCCATTAAAAAAAACCCAACTTCCTCCCTTCTCCATAAAATAATGTTCCTCTCCCATGTTTGTCGGACCTGCCTAGGGCTTTGCCATAGCTTGCAAGTCCTCACTTGGAATTCTCTGCTATCCCACAATAAGCCCATTTTGCTAATAAAATAACTGGCTGCTTTATTTTTAAAGTTAACAGGCTGTTAACGTTAATATTTTGAAATTTTGTTTCCTATCTGTACAGCAGTGGTTCTCAAGTGTGAATTCTGGCCAGCAGCATCACATTAAAGACTTGTTAAAAATGCAATTGTTGGGGCGCCTGCGTGGCTCAGTCAGTTGGGCCTCTGCCTTGGCTCAGGTCATGATCCCAGGACCCTGGGACTGTGCCCCAAGATGGGCTCCTTGCTTAGTGGGGAGTCTGCTTCTCCCTCTGCCCTTCCCCCTGCTTGTGCGCTCTCCTTCTCTCTATCTAAAATTAAGAAAATCTGAAGAAAGAAAGAAAGAAAGAAAGAAAGAAAGAAAGAAAGAAAGAAAGAAAGAAAGAAAGAAAAGCAATTGTCAGGCCCCACTCCAGACTCATTTAAAAAGTAGTCAAATAGAAAAGGAAAAAAAAAAAATGCAGAATCCATCCCCCATCCCCCAGACTTAACATCCTACACGCCCTATATACAGGGTGTCCTAGTGCATATGAGATGTCCTCGGGCCTAACCCAGGCTTTGGGAAGAGTTGAACTCTTAGCCCCAGAAACCACAGCAGTTGATTTTGAAAGCTCAGACAGTTCCCCCTAGAGCTTCGTACTGCTGCTCCCAGGCCAAGGTTCTTGCTATTTCCTGTGACATTTTCTACTCATCTTCCGCAGTCAGTGCTTAAAGGTTGGCATATAAGGTTTCCACATTCTGATCCTTCTTCAATTGACCACTGTATTCAGCCACATTGTTTGAACCCTCGTAGAACTAATTTTACTTTGCTTACATTGACAGATATCATAAGAACTCAAAATGCATTGCTATTTTTTTTTGAAGAGTCTTCTTGAGGATGTTGTTTACCACATTATCCTTCTGAGGGAAGAGTTTATCTTATCAACCCTGAGATAACATGGTTGTCCTTGATGTTTGGTCTTAAAATGAGAAGAGCTAATTTTACAGCCAAAGCCTAGTAAATGTGCTAAAATTAATACCATGAGTTTCTATATGAACCTACCCTTGATGTTATTTTTTCTAATTTTTTACTTACTACCTTTATTTCTCAATTTCTAAAATCCTGCTTTATTTCATTTTTTTTTTAAACCTGTAAATCCTTCTTCAGGATAAAGAAACACAGAAATAAAGGGATGGAGAAGAAAGCAGGAATGGAAGAAGTGGAGGTAGCAGTCTACTAGGGAGATTGCGTGAGCAAACAGTGCTTGGCTTTTACAGTCAGACATAACCTGAGTTTAAATGCCATCTCCAGGATTTGCCAACTGTACAATCTTGTACATATAACTTATGCTGGCTCAACTTTCTTCATGAATAAAATAAAAATGACAGCATCTACCTTGCAGAGTTACTGTAATTATGAGAAATAAACATTTGCAAAATTGGTAACAGTGCCGAGCACAGAATAAGTGATAAGGAAATGTAAGCTATTGTTATTAATACCCATGTGCATAGCCCACTTAAAAACCTAACATCGAAGTTCCCTACACTTTTCCAAAGGATTTGAGAATCACTGTAAAAATCACTGGCCATAACCTGGACCCTGGCATTGCCTAGAATCGGTTTACCCCCAACATCATCAATCGTGAAATTCTATCTTCCATATCTTTATCACTGAGTGTGAACTTGGACCACAGAGACCCTCAAGTTCTTTCAAGCTCTCCTGCTTCTCAACAGTTTCTGCCCCTTCCTGTTTTCATTTCCTTCCCTAGTCAGACTGGACCCCACAACTAAGCACCTCTACTCTCTCACTTGCCAACTATCCTTCATTCATTCAGTCAGTCATTTATTTGAGAGAGAGAGCAAGTGACTGCACAAGTGGGAGAGGCAGAGGGAGAGAGAATGTGAAGCAGACTCCCTTCCCCACTAAGCATGGAGCCCCCTGTGGGGCTCAATCCCACAACCCTGAGACAATGACCTGAGCTAAAACCAAGAGTCAGCCGCTTAATCCAGGCACCCCACCAACTATCTTTTTTCTGCCTCTTTTCCCTCGGTCCTTCTGCTGCATCTCACTGAACAGTCCCACCCTGGATGAGTCAATGACCTGCTTTTCCCACTCCTGAGGGGAAAATGCTCACTCTGGGGGAAACTGAGTAGAGCAGTACCTCTTGGTCCAGATATTGGATTTAGAGCATCAGTCTCACCTCAGGAATCCTTTATTTTACTCATGGTTCTATTTCACACCTCAGGGACCAGGAACCTCGCCATTTTCTCCCAGGCCCCCACCTCTCCTATCACTCCTAGCTGCTACCCTCACCTCTACTCAGGATATTAAGTTTGCCGACGCCAAAAGCTGACACACGACAGTCACACTGAACCCCTGGTTCTGAGATCAACGGATCTCTTCTACTCAAGGCCGACAGCTACATCTATCCAGCCCCGGATCCTCTTGGACTGTGTGTCAGCCATCAAACCCTCCATTCACATTCTTTCAGTTGCTTCTTCCCTGGTTTCTCATTCCTCACTGATTAAAACATTTGTTTGTCTCTCCCATTCTGAAAAACAAGAACTCACAATTTGAAAATGGCAATTAATAATTAGGAAAATAGGATACAAAATTTTAAAAAGTCGGTAGCAGTTAAAATTGCCAATCTCGGGTTTTCTTTGTTTGGGCCCATCTTGAGTCAGAGCAGAGAGAACCTCAGAGAGGAAAGGCTCCTGATGGCCCACCCTGTGGTTTGCCGTGAACCCCATCTCCTATCCACAATGTGTTGGATTCAAGGGAAAATATAAGTTAGGCCAATCTTAGAAACTCTTCTGTGGTACAAAAATCTTATTCAGTCAGGCTTTGTCTTGAGAAAGTGGATAATTTTACAATTCGGTTGCTCTTGTTTCACCATCCTTACTGAATCAACTGCAAGGTGGAGAAAAGATGGAACAGAGGCAAGGGCAGAGGAAGGGAGCAAACCTGGCTTCCTGAGAGCTCACTCTCGCAAGGACAAGGCTTAGGACTACCTAGCCCCGGGTTCTGTTAGATACTCTGAAATCAGGTTTTAAGACAGCCTTAGTTGAGGAGCGCGCCTGGATGGCTCAGTTGGTTAAGCATCCAACTCTTGATTTCAGCTCAGGTCATGATCTCAGGGTCATGAGATCGAGCCCCAAGACAGGCTCCATGCTCAGCCAGACTCTGCTTGAGATCCTCTCTCCCCCACCCCCACCCTCAGGTGCGCTCTCTTTCTCTCTCAAATAAATAAATAAATCTTAAAAAAAAAAAGACAATCTTAGTTGATTGTTATTACTACCAACCAAAAAGTCAATAACACTTCCCAGTAAAAGAAACTAGGACTTCTCCTTTTGTTGCCCCATCCACACAACTCCTTCTGAAATGCAACGGTATCCACCAAATGAGTAGGGGCTAAAGGGAGGGGAAGAGACCTGGAAATGGCCTGAGATTACCTTACAGGTGATAACTGAATAGTGTCAGACCCATGGGAGTAATTGACAGTGAGAATACCATGCAAAGCCTCGAGATGAAGAATATCAGGGAAAAAACAACTTGAAATGCCACTTAGGAAGCCATGGGGAGATACAATAGAAGAGTCAGAAATCCTGGGTGCCTGGGTGGCTCAGTCAGTTAAGCATCTGCTTTCAGCTCAGGTCATGGTCCCAGGGTCCTGGGATTGAGTCCTGCGTAGGGCTCCTTGTTCAGTGGGGAGCCTGCTTCTCCCTCTGTCCCTACCCCAAGCTCGTGCTCTTGCTCAAAAATAAATAGATAAAAATCTAAAAAGAAGAAGAAGAAGAAGAAGAAGAAGAAGAAGAAGAAGAAGAAGAAGAAGAGGAGGAGGAGGAGTCAGAAACCCAAATGAATCTGCTACTAAAAAAGTCCGGTGAAGTTCCTGCCATTTTTTAGAATGCCATTAAAGCAATATAGTAAGTCTGGTTGTTTTCCTTCTATGGGCACATGATGGGAAACATCAGCAGTAAGTGCCCCAGCATACAACAGCTTCATAACAGCACATTTTTTGAGACATGCACATGCAATCTATCCTAGCGTAGAGATGATTTTAAATTCTTCCCATTTAAAATTGAATGGAATATTTAAGGGAACCATGAAGATCAACTTTAAATATCCATAAGCAATTAAGAATTTCAAAAAAAGAGATCAATATTTAACTACAGAAACAGAATACAAAAATCAACCCAGAGCAGTAGCAAAAATAATCTCTCCAAGCCCCCTTCTAACGTAGAAGCTCTCTCAAAACCTTGGACACGAAATCAACAAAGCCAACCAACATTCATTTGTCTAAGCACCTACTATGAGTACATATATCAAAACTAAAGATAACATTCTTAAAGGCTATATTGAAATTATGAACTAAATTATAATTCCAACAAAATCAATAGAGAAAGAAATTTAAAACAGGGTTAACTTACTCAAAGCTACACTGCTTCCCAAGCTACTGCAAAACAAGTGTGGATTTCCAAGAGGACAAAAATCTAAGAAGCTTTTTAAGTGGAAACAATGTCAATGAAATCGCTTTTACTTGATGAAACCATATTAATTCCAGAAGAAAACAACTGATGCCTGTTCTTAGACGGACGGACGCCGCCTCCATATTGAATCTACCAGTGGTGACACAACCACAAACTACATATTACAGCACTATGATGTACCCTACTTACCATATCATACATTACAGAGCTGTCATATGTAGAACTCAGTTTTATGATCACATTAGTGACACCGCAGACCAAGTTAATGATGACTGTCATCTTATTTTACTGGAGGAATGAGTTTACACAGAGCTAAGGGCAAAGGCTGTTCCTGACCATCAGGATATGGAGTCAAACCAAAAAAAAAAAAAAAGATGCTTATCATTAAGCTGGAAAGGACAGCCTTGACTAAAACCACACAGCAGAGCTCGCCACGCCCCCTCTTCCCACCTAGTCTCCCTGATGATGTTCTCAGCTGAGCTCCCAACACAATTTATATACCTAGGTCCTCTTCGTTCACCCCCTTTCTCCTCACCTTCTTCCACCCCTTATCTGTCAATCTCCAGCTCCACAGAGGCCCAACCCGATCTACTTCTGTTCATTATCATGTGATTTTCCTTATTTCTAACTCAAAATCTGGAGGGGACAACAGCAGAAATTGTACCTTTTTTGTTTTAATTAATACACAAAAGAAAAATCTATGTGCATATGTATATATACATACACCTATCATATGTAATAAAGATAACTATTTAAAATAACACCAATAACACAGATAATAAATAATACTGATGCAAAAGGATAAGAAGGTGAAATCTGTACTAAATGCTAACATTTACAGCAAAATTCTTAGACAGTGGTTCTTAAACGTAGCATGAGTAACCCCGGCCTGGCTTGTTAAAACCAGTCTGCTGGACCCCAAATCCAGAGTTCTTGAGTAAGCAGGTCTATGGTAAGGCCCAAGAACATGGGTTTGTAACCAGTTCCCAGCTAACCCTGATGCTGTTGGGTCCAGGGACCCCACTGAGAACTTCTGGACTCTGAGTGGCAGCACCACTTAATCCTATTGCTCTAGCTCAGGGCTCACTCAATCCTTGAAACACTGCTTTTCAGAAAAACCCAACATGTAATGAGTAGAAAGAACAGTGATGGTTGAGAGGAGGAACAGGACTCCTCTGAAGCCAGATATCTGTGTCCCCACTGGGACAACCTCCTAAACAGACTTCACCTGCTATCTGCCAGGTGTCAGCGAGCATAATGTAAAAGCTATGATACTAAATACTAATAGGGTCAAGGTAAAAAAAAAACAAGAGGTGATATTTTCTATAAGGGTGGAAGAAATGGAAGGTGAATCCAGGAGGCTTTTCAAGACTTTTCTTTCTCAAATAATTAAGAATAAAGATGGTCTTAATAACCTAACGGCTACTGGGAGAACACTACAGCGTTCTAACTTTAAACAAAATGCTACAAATGTCAGGAGATACTGAATAACGAACCAAGAGTGTATCATCAGGGTTTTGTGAGGAGAGCCAGGATTGCAGCAGTTGCTATAATACATTTCTATTGACTCAAGACCCACAAAGACTCTGGTGCAGTCCTAATTTTCCGAGGCCTGGCATAGGAGTAAACATGGAACTCAGTATCAGCAGATCCCACTTTAGGTAACAAGAAAAAGTTCTGCTTTCTCTTCTGTGCCGAAGCCAAAAACAGGGCAAATATTATGTGATTTTGTAAAATACTGATTTTATCTTTCTCTCCTTTCTTTATATTACTACCTCATAATGCTTTCCATTCTATTTCCAAAAGTTGTTAGCTAGCTTCTCTACAAAATTCTAACAGTTCATTAGTGATGAGACAGGAACATCGCAAAACCTGCCATATTTAATCATGCGGCAATCTTCTTAGAGTTAAAAGACTATGCATTATTCAAATTGATGCCAATTATTTTAAAATGAAGTAAAAATGCGACTTAGCTATGAATTATATAATATATATTTTTCTGTCCATCGAAGAGTCTCAATTTTATGATTTAGAAGTCATAGCTGCTTTCTCCCCTGAGATAAAGCCATAACAGAATATCTGAACACACTTTAAGATAGATATACAAAATGCCAACAATTGAATATGGAAAATGTTGGAACACGTCTAATTTAAAATATGAAATAAGATTTTTAGGGACGCCTGGGTGGCTCAGTCGGTTAAGGGTCTGCCTTCAGCTCAGGTTGTGATCTCGGGGTCCTGGGATCCAGCTGGAGTCAGGCTCCCTGTTCTGCGGGGAGGCTGCTTATAGATTCTCTCTCTCTGCCCCTCCCCGCACATACGCTCTCTCGCTCTTGCTCTCTAAATAAAAAAAAAAAAAAAATAGTTAAATAAAATCTTTAAAAAAAAAAAAAGACGATTTTTAGATGAGCATTCAGTTGTGCTAAGAGCTTTCAGCTGACATATAAGAAACCTGAGTAACCTGAGGTTATCATAATGGGAGGAAGTTCAAGACACGTGCAGAGGGCATGTGAGGCACTGTGGTTGAGAGTCCCAGCTGAGCTCAGCCTTTGAGTCGTCCCAGCCCAGATACAGATGTGAGAGTTGAAGCCTCCAGATGATAACCGGACTCAGCCTTTTCAGTCACCCCTGGCTGCCGAAGCCACCCCAAATTAGGCCACAGACGTCAGGAAGCAGAGACAAGGCCCTGCTGCGACCTGCCCAAATTTATGAACCGCCAAATCCGTGAGCATAATATAATGGCTTTTGTTTTATACTATTATGGTTGCACTGGCTTGTTAGCAGGAAGAGATATCTAGAGCAGGCTAGCGATAAAGTTACAGCTAGACTGGATCCAAAGGAGAGCTGTTTGCAAAGAAATGTGGTAAACTCAGGGAATACATTTGAAATCAACACAAAGAACTACAGAAAAAGTACTGTATGTTTCCTTTAAAATTGTTCATTTTGCTCTGTTATGGTTACAAAAAAGGGAAGGATTCTTTTTAAAAGCAATGCTTGCCCCTTTACATAGCATTAAAGCCAAAAGTTTTGGTAATCACAATATGTATTTCTCTATTAGAAATAGATAAAACAGACATAATTCACCATTAAAAAAGTATTTTGTCTAACTAGAAATCAAAGTAGAAATTCTTAAGCAAAATTCTAAGAGTTGTCCCAATGATACTCTTGAAAATCTCCCGTTTGAGCTTAGGGAGAACCTGTGTACATGACAGCGTATCATCCCCACAATTATGTTGTATGCTGTGGTTTATGATTCTGCCAGAGCTGACTTACAGAGATTCCTGATGAGCCACATCTAATCACATCAGAACTTGAACAGCTGAGTTCTCTTGATGGTAGAAGAGGAAATCAGAGAGAGATAAAGTATAATAAAAATTTGATGTACCTGGTCTACAGACAGACAATGCAGATGGCCTCCAGGAACAGAAAGCTACCCTGATTGACAGCCAGCAAGGACATGAGGACCTCAGAACTCGAAGTCCCATGAACTGAATTCCGCCAAGAGCGCATTCCAGAAAAAAGCCCACCCAACCTGTCTTGACCCTTTGATTTTGACCTCATGAGAGCCTAATCTAAGTCTACCCAGAGTACTGAATGATGAAACTGCAGGCTGTTAAACCAGTCTTGTTTTAAGCAGTTAAGTCTGGCAATTTGTTACATGGCAACACCAATCCACAACACTAGCTGGGGCTTTAATCTCAGTCCCAGAGAAAATTAGAGTCAAAATTTTAAATCTCTGTCTTAACTAGCTGTCTTTTCTTTAATTAATCTAAACTAATTTAAAAATCAGTTAAACTTCAGCTTTTGACAAAAATAATTTAAATTACACTATGCAAAGACTTCCTCCTCTATGGAGAAACCTCTTTACTAATAACTATGCGTTTCATGAGGACAAGAGAGATGTTTCTTCAGTGACTGTATCTTCCTCAATGGCTATATCTCTTAAGAACTAAGAGTTTGAGTTTCTTGAGGTATACTAGTTTTCAGAACTATCTTTCTGAAAAGAAGAATATAGATCTTTTTGACTTTTTATCCAAAAGATTAAAGTATGTAGAAAAGTTAAAAGTAAAATTAATGCTCATATACGCTCCCCTGCATTGAACAATTAATATTCTGCCACCATTGCTTTTCCTACGCATGGGTGTATGTCATTCCTTCTATTTCTGAACCAAAGTCGCAGACAACATGATGCTAATACCATGTTTTTCCTAAGAATAAGAACCTTCTATTGTATTATCACACCAAAAATTCACCAAAATACTATTTTGTCTAATGGCCTGTCCATATTTTCAAAATTTCCCATTTTCCCTTAAATGTCTTTTAGAACTTTCTTCCTAATCAGAATCCACTCAAGCTTCACATCATTTCATGTGATTGTCTTTTTTTGACTCTCAAATCTAGAATAGTTCCCCCAGCAACCCTGGGTTGTTTTTTTGTTTTTTTGTTTTTGACATACCTTTATGTTGTTTGCTTGCTTATTTTAAAGACTTTATTTAGTTTGAGAGAGAGAGACTGCATGAGCAGAGGGAGGGGCAGAGGGAGAAGCAGACTCCCCACTGAGCAGGGAACCTGATCTGGGGCTGGATCCCAGGACCCCAGGATCATGACCTTAGCCCAAGGCAGACGCTTAACCGACTGAGCCACCCAGATGCCCATGACATACCTTTTTGAAGAGTCCAATCCAATCCTCTTGTAGAATGTCCTACATCTAGAATTTAGCCAATTACTTACTTATGGTGTCATTAAACTTGTTCATCTATCCCTCATATTTCCTATAAATTGAAAATTAGATTTAAATTTGCTTTAGACTCCAGTTAAACAATTTGGACAAGAACAATTCATTGGGATGCACACATCAAGAAACTCATGGTGCTGGGCTGCCCACTACTGGTGGTGGGAATTTTGAGGACAGGCATGGATACCACAGGAAAGGCACAGTGTTCCCAATAAAAGTAGTCAATAGTTTGTAGGATCATCTTTGTAAATGTCTTGTTCTCCAACAGCCTCCCCAAATGGTTTTGGCAGTCACTGATGACTCTTCAATCAACTGCCACTTTAGGAATTTTAAAATGGTAATCTTATGAATCCTTTAAAATTTTTCTTAAATTTATTACTTGGTAGACTCCTGAAGGGTGGTAGGGGGGTGGGTCTTTCTTATCCTTTTTTCATAGCACTATGGTCTTACTTTTGAAAAGCTTTATTAGGAATAATTTACACACAATAAAATTCACCCATTCAGTGGTGAAGTTTGAGTTTTGACAAATGTATACAGTTATGCAACCATCACCACAATTAAGATATAAAGCATTTCTACCACTCAAAAGAGTTCCCTCTTGCTCCTTTGCAGTTAATTCCCTCACTTCACCCCCATAAACCACTGATCTAATTTGCAAAATTACAGTTTTGCTCTTTTAGAATTTCATTTAATAGAATCATATTATAGTATGCAGTCTTTGATGCCTGGTTTCTTTCACTTTGCAAAATGCTTTTGAGATTCATCCACGCATCTGCATGTAAAAATAGTCGTTCCATTTTGTTAAGAAGAATTTCACTGTATGGATATAGACCAATTTGTTCTTCTATTTGCTATTTGATGGACCCTGGGTTGTTTCCAGTCTGGGGCTATTATGAATAAAGTTGCTTTGAACATTTACATACAAGTATTGTCTGAAGATATATTTCTTTTGGGTGGATACCTAGGATGGAACAGCTGAGCAAACCTAGGTTTAACTTAAAAAAATGTCAGCCTGTTTTCCAAAATGATTGTCCCATTCTGAATTACAACCAGCAATGTATAAGAACTCCAGCTCTGCACCCTTGCCAATATTAGCTATTTTTATTTTTAATTTTAGCCATTTCAGTGGGTATAGCCAGACTGTCGTAGTTCTAATCTGCTTTTCTGATGACAAGAGATTGGGTACACTTTCTCATGTGCTTATTGGCTATCTGCACATCATCTTTGGTGATGAGTTTGTTCAAATCTTTTGCCCATTTTTTGAACAGCATGTCTTCTTGTATTAAATTTAAGAATTACTTGTATATGGCAGATATAAGTCCTTCATCAAATGTATGTTTTACAAATATTCTCTCCTAGTCTGTGGCTTCCCTTCTCACTTCCTTAATAGTGTCTTTTGAAGAACAAAAGTTTTCCATTTGATAAATCCTATTTGTATTTTTTTCTTTCATGATTCAGAGGTTATATTTAGAAATCTGTTTAACCTAAAATTGAAAATATTTCTCCAATGCTTTCTTCTAGAAATTTTATAAATCTATGATCCATTTAAAAAAAATTTTTGTATATACATGGACATATTTTTGCATATAAATATCCAATTTTACCAGCAACATTTACTGACCAGACTCCCTTTCCCCATTTAATTACCAGGGTGGGCATCTTTGTCAAAAAGAAACATATAAATATGATCTATTTTTGAATTCAAGTCATTGATCTGTTTTTCTATCCTAATGTGAATACCACACTTTGTTACTTAGTAGCTTTATAGGAACCTTGTCCCTGAAATCAGGTACTGGAAATTTACATTTCTTTTTCCAAACTATTTCCACTACCTTAGATATTTATATTTCTGTATAAATTTTACCATCAGCTTCTCAATTCCTACAAAAAAGAAAGAAAAAAAAGCATGCTGGGCTTTGTCAGGATTACACTGAATCTATAAATAATCATTTTGAGAAAGATTAGCATTTTATTAACACAGCGGTCTTCATTTTTTCAGGTCGGTCTTTTGCTTCTCAGCAATCTTATGTAGTTTGCAATTTACAGATCTTGCACATATTTTGCAAAAATTGCACATTTCATGAGGTTATTGTAAGTGGAATTGTTAAATATCACTATGAGTATCGCTTTCTCAATATCGCTTTCTCCTTTTTATTCAATATGTTACAATCTTTTATAGTCTCTTCTTTTTTTGATGCTCACAAATCCAGAATTTCACCAGTGCACTAGCTGGCTTCTGATTCCTTCAGAAGTGACTTCATTGTACTGAGCGTCTTCCAGGTTAAGGACACAGCAAGATTCCCCAAGATCACCGGTATCTTTCCTGTGTGAATTCCTAGGACACCTTAAATGAACATTCAACAAACACTCATTTAAAAAAACTGTGAAAGGCACCATAATGGCAGGTAGGAATGGGATGGAAACTTGAGTGAGGCTCACAGTTAGGGTGTCATTTGTCCCATCATTGTAAAGTCAGGCCACAAAGACAGAAATTATGTGGTCCTATATTGAAAAATCTTTATTAAATCAGGCATTTTTATCCAATATTCTACCCTCAAAATAAACCTCAATTGGGTTTATAAAGATGAGTGTCTAAATACTAATATTTACCTAGTCCAAATACCTATAAGTTAGGTCACTAAATTAGATAAAAAAGAGGGTTTTATATAAACCAGATGGTTCTTCAGGTTTCTACTAATTGCTTAAATTTGCAAAAGTCTTCAAAGGAGGAGAAAAGACAAGAAACCCTACTTTCTTCTTTTGTGAATAGATGTTTGCAATGTTAGACTAAAGAGCAAGGCAATAAATTAGTGGTCTCTTATCAATGGTTTCCTACCGCACACCACGCACTGAGTATATGTCCAGAGAAAAGCATGGCTAGAGCACAAGAGTGCTGTTTCCCCTCCCAGTGCCCCCTGGAGATGCAAATCTTCTTGCCAACTTTTTGCCAAGTAAGCCCTAGAAGTGGTACCATGTCTAAGAATCACGGTCAGGTTTCTGAGATCCATCCCTTCTCCTTTGCACAAATGCTTGTGGATGGCAATGGACTGATACATGTACAAAGGTAGTGTGTTCCCAGTTTTTACCAAGTTATGCATTGCTAAACACGACAACTTCACTTTTTTATTCTGCAAACCACGGCATGTATGTGTATCCCCCACACACATACAATTTATTTATGGCGAAAGAAGATGGTGAGTTAAGGGTGAATAAGTTGGTGTATAGAAAACAAGCAACCTCACAGCAAGTGAAGACTGAAAAGGAGAACTTGCTGGTTCCAACCTACTCTACCCTTATGAAAAAGGGAAGTTTTAAGTTTGGAGAAATGAAAAAGGTATCACAGAATTTAGGTAATTCACCTAAAGTGCTCACAGCTAAGAAAGCATTGGAGCAGAATTGCAACCCAATCTGATCAGCACAGGTTCTGAGCCAACTACACTATCTAGTAACTCAAAAACAAATGCAGTTCTCAGCAAGACCATACATAATTGGATATTTAATTTAATCATTTCATTTTATTCAAGTTCAACTCAAAGAGCTCCAAGTTTTACTTGGTTAAATTTTTCACTCACATTTCTTGTGACTGTAATCCTGGACTCGGGCAATTCAAAGGTGAGTCTATTATTAAGCCCTCTAAAGAGTTCTGCCCAATACAGTTCTCTACTAAACTAATCTAGAAAAAAAGTCATCTCCTGCATCGGTATTTTGTGACAACAGATAATCTCCGAAGTGGGTCTAAATTGCTTTTACATAATCTAAGCCCAATTTGGGGGAAAATATTAAAACTTAATAATTTATAAACCTTCTATCACTGATTCATAATTCATACAAGGAATGTTCTTTTGTTAGTAAAATGTAATCTAACTTTGTTTTGATTTTAATCACAGACAGTGGTAGACAATAAAGAAACACAGGTTATTGCAAGACTGAAGAGCCAATAAATCTTTTGATTTGTCTTAAAATAGATAAATTGAGTAAGTGGTAATAAAGCATTGTAAACCAATTTTTGGAATCCACAATGAAGTAAGGGTCCTAAAGCTGTGTAACCACCATTTATTTCTTCATCGGGTGAGAACCAAGTGTCAATTGTTATTTATCTGCTACAAGCAATAATAATAACAATAAAAAAAAGTCAAAAGTAAAGCTAGGAAGAGCCTTCCATCACCATCGGGAGGGCTCTTCGGTCAGGGCTTACAACGCACCATGTGCGCAACCAACCACCACCCTCCAAAACGTGTAAAAGTAAAAGTATGCTAACTAACTTGCCCACCTCCTCTTTACACTTCCAATTTCTTGGAATCCCATTTCTCTTTTCAAGCTGTTGCCACTGAAATCTGGGCAAAGACTGATTTGTGGTCAAACACATTCTATGCTAAACAAGTCTACAAATCCCAAAGAAAGAAAAATCACGGCAGAGAGAATTTGCCATCCTCTGTAGCACCAGATGGCACAGATAAAGGGATGTTGTACACTCCAGCTCAACAAAGAGGTAGTTTTATCACTGTCATTTATACATGCCCCAAAGGTGCACAATCCAAACTATTGTGGAGATTCTTCAGTGACAGCTGAGACTGAAATATTCCATCTGTGTTTAATACAGAGATTACATCCTTTATTCTCCGATGAGAGCCTTTCAGAAGATCACTGCACAATTTTTTCTTCTGAAAGACAACGGCCTTCCCACTATTTTTTCACCCCGCATCTGTCTGCAAGATTGCTTTTGGGACGATAACATAAGTTTCAGGGAGAAAGCTAACTACTCTTCCTTCTTGAGTTTTAACATCAGTTTGAGCCTTGCAAAACTAATGTTAATTTTGCTATATATGGCAAAATGCTCTGGTACAGGAACCCTGCTTACTAAGCAATATAACTGTGCTACAGAAATTGACCATTTAAAACCCAAAGTATAGCCAACACTTAGATGTAGATATGTACATACATATATCTTTATGTACACTTGTATATATATACACACACACACATATATATTGTGAACAGTCTATAACTGGAAAGACAAGTGAAGAAAGATTCCATAAAAGGGAAAAAACAAAAGGGGAATCAGTTACAGAAGTCAGAAGCATATAAATACTGATTTAGTTTTTCAATATATTTACTCTTTCACAGTGGAAAAGAACACAAAAAATAAAAAAAATTAATAGTTAACCAAAGGGGTTAAATTGTCCAAAGTAAGTATATAAGAATGCGGGTCATTGTTAGATTATAAAATAAATCATATAAGAGGGTATTCCAGGGATTTTTAAAAATACAACCAAAGCATTTTTCAAATGCTTAAATGGTGTTGACACAAGCAGCATCTTTCATCCTCTGGGGATTCAGAATTTAATAGTATCTGAAGAGGCTAATTTAAGAAACAAAGTTGTAATATATACACTACTGATATATTAACATTTTTGTGATGTCAGGGACGTCTACTATATATGACCTTTAGAGATTATACCACACCTTAACCACCTGTGAGATAGACAATCATCTGCAGGTTTATCAGAATGAGAGGATGAGCATTACATAAACAAGAGCCTAGGGAATGAACCAGTTAATGCCTCTAGAAGCACAATTTGCCTCTTCTCTTTAAGGAAGTAGGCAAGAGTCCAAGAAACATGGTGAGAGTTTACAAATCTCTAAGTTCTTTATCCTTCAAGAGCTAGTTCTGGAAGAAACAGCAGGATCAATGCAGGAAAAAACCTGGCAACCAAAGGAGCCAAGGGCTTCGTTTTTGTATTTCAATGATCCATGAAGATTGGCGAACAGCAGTCACGAACACACACTTGCATGACTATTTAAAACTCAATTAAAACTTTCAGCCAAATGGATTATTTTGCATCATCACTAGAGAACGTTCATCAAAGGCTTTGTGTCAGGCTTTACCCGGGGACTGTATGGAATGCAACCTAACCCCATGCCCAGCAAGATTCTTAACACATTCTAAATCCCAGACCCTATATTCAACCTGTCAACCTTTTCTGAAATAAGAGTGTGTATCTTTCTTCTTCTTTAAGGGTAATGGTAGCTCCCACCCACCACATTCTAGCACCCGTTCCCAGTACTGAGAGATTTTTGTCTTCAAAATCAGCCCAGTCCTTCCCTTCCCAACATCTTCTCTCACATTTTCCTTGGAAGTTCCTTTCCTTCCACCTCTGTTATCAAATAGTCTTAAGTTAAAAGGAAAACAACTCATAAAGCAGAAAGATCGTAAGAGTAAAAAAAACCTCCCCTCAAATTCCAGCTCAGCTACTCTCTATTCATTTAGTCTGTGCAACTCACACTTTGAAACAGTTACCTTATCCATAAAATGGGGATAAAGTGACAATTTTGCTGTCAGATCTAATAGGATCTTCAAGAGGGTAAGGGGGGAAAAACACATGCAAACATTCTTTGTAAGCTGTGAAGTACAAATATGTAATATATTATAAACCTTTTATAGGACCAAGCTCATTCCATCAAATAGCCAACTTCTCCTTTACATTTCACAGCTAAACTTCTCAAGGTCTTTGTTTTTGAACTGTACACGTGGACTGCCACAGTCTTAACACCTTTTATTCCATTAAAGCAAGTTCTTGGGGCTCTCACTGCCCCATTGAACGCAGCCTGGGGGCCTCCTCCCCAAGAAATGGTATAGGTTCTTCCCACCTCTCCCTTCACTGCTCATGTTCTGCCATCCTGAAGTCCTGTCTCCCTTAACCTCTTCTGAGTTTCTTTCTCCTTGATCACTGTAGTAATCACATGGTGCTACAGTCACTGATCTGAGAACTTTCTGGTACTAGGTTGAGAACAAACCACACATACATGGATAAAGATATCGCACAGATAATTCCTGTGTTTATTTGGCTATGGTAAAATTACAGAAAAACCATGACTGAAAATATTTGACCTGTATTTAGAAACCACTCATCAACATGTAGCTTCCTACATAACTGCTTCAGGAATTCTGGACATTTTAGTTCACTGGGTTTCTCAGTCTCCTGACAGACAGGAAGCCTATAAAAATTTAAGCCTAGGCCCTTATTGAACGCTTAGGTGTGGTCATTCAAATGGAAAGCAGTATACAAACACCAAAACACAAACACAAAAATCCCCCAGAAACAAAAAATAGAAACCAAAGTGGGGGGCAAGAAAAATTACTGAACTACCGAGGGCTGCCTCATGTCCATGGCTAGTCAGGGCCCATCAGCTCTGACACAGTCTCCCATTTTGGCCTAATGATCTTCTCATTCGCCATGCAATACGTCCTGTTACTCAAGTCCTTGGTGAACTTTTCAAACTGTCAAAGGAGCGTCAGTGAATTAGAAGTGCAGAAACCAGAATAGCAGGATGAGGGGGTGAAGTGAGATCATCATGTTCTCCTTTAAACAATGTATTGAAGCCACTTGTCTAAAGAAAGAGACAGGGAGAAGACTGGCGAATTGCATAGAAACAAATGGAAGGAGGACAGAGACGAGGCTTTTGTTGCCTTGCTTGGGTTTAAGGACACAGAGTTCAGTTGGGTCAGTGCAGTAGACAGGTTGAAAACAGGAGAAAGAAGTGGCTTGTGAAGTTAAAATGTCTGGAGGTACAAGGAAGGAAATGAGATTGAAAAAGCAAATGGATGAATTAGCCTTGCACAGGAAAAGCAATTTCAAGCTCAAGGGCAGAAATTAATAAATTTTTTTAGACAATAAGGTGAGGAACTGAGAAAGTTTATTCAAGCCTCAAGGTCTTTGATTTTTCTGCAAGGCAGCTAGGAAGATCATTAACGGAGAGCCAAGAGGATCGGTTTGGGGCCCACCGAGGGCAATGAGGTTTTAGAACCACCACTGAAAGAATAGAGAGGGAGGAAGCCACGTGAAAACACCCCGTTTGGTGATTTTCTCCAGGAATGCTCAGCGGCCAAGGTGCTGATGACACACTAGCAAAAGCAGATGATACCACCGTAATTTTATCTTCACGGTACACAGGCGTCTCGTTGCATAGTTCTACAACATGTCACTCACTTCTGGGCTGCCATCTTGAAAATGTGTCAGACTGGGGACGAATGAGGAGGAACCAACATCTGAGGTGGGAATACATTTAAGCGATGCTGTTTGTGATGGATCAGCAATTCTTTACCTTCAAGGTCAAATTCACATTAACATTGCCTTACTCTTCATAACGAAAGGTGCATTCCATACCTGTCCCTGTCCAACATGAGCAAGAACATGAACTTCAGCATCTCTTCCCTTTTACGGAGAGAAGGTACTGCTGAGAGTGAAGAACTCCCTCTCTATGTGTACAAGTGCGGCAGAGCAACCGACGAGTGGCCTGCAGCCCTCACTGGACTCGATCTGTCTGTTAGTTAATGTTACGGCCACTGTACAGGCTGCCACTGCTGCATTCTGCTTAGCCTTCTAGTCAGCATGACATTTGTCTTCCAACTGAGCTAGTCCATCTCTAATTTCTGCTGTGCCAACATGGTCTGTCAGCTACTGTCACTTCCCAGATGTCAGTGGCTGTGTGACACTCGTGGGGATCATGTCAGAATTGTCCTTGAAACACTGACTGTCACCTCCCACAAGTTTACAGAGCTGGCAATGGGGGAATTTCTTTGGTTTTCCGGTGTTTTCTTTGAAATTATCATTAGGCTATCCTAGGAAGAGAAGGCCACAGCTTACTAAATATTGGATGAATACATTACAGAGCTTCACACTCATGTTTATACTGGATCCGAATGCATAAAATATGTAGAGATTTCACAGACTCTAAAGGAACATCTGAAGAAGGCCTGGGTGTGAAACCAAATGGCACTATTAAGGGGGGGGGGAAATGGGGTCTTCAGATTGATCATAGTTCAAAGGTATTTTTCTAAATTTTAAGATGTTACAAAACATGAATTTAAATGATTAGATGAGAAATAAAATGTGCCAAATTAAAAAGATTATAGCGGTTAAAATAAGTAAAATTACTACGTTTTTCCTATCATGCTTCCTAAATTGAGAACATTAAAATATATTTTCATATCTATGTTCAAGGCACTTTGCCTCTTGCTTTTCCCAGGTTAAAAAAAAAAAAGATATCACATCTTTCTCAGAAGATTCCTTATTCTTTAAGTAATATCCTTAACTGTGTCTGCCAAACTATCTCTTTATGTCCTGCAAAGAGCTCCCTCTCCTGATTAAGCGGAATTTTGAAATGGATTACTCAAATAGCCATAGTTCAAATGAAAGAGGGAAACTTCCAGGAAGAAAACCTAGATTCTTCTGTATTTCATCATATCCAACTTCCTCATATTCAATCTCTATTTTTACATATATTCACCCCTACACCTCAGTACAGAGACTTCTAGCCATACTGTACTTACTCAGGAGCCTACGCCACTTTGCCAATTTTCACTCCCTCTCGCCCTGCCTGGCACCCCAACTTGTATTATAAATAGATCGGATCAGTCTTAGCTCTCTTAACTTTAACTTCTCTTATGCTCACCCACACCCACTCTACAGCATATATACCCTCTATGCCTTCTGTGGGCATATAATCATACTTCCAAGTACACCTTGTCTCTGCAATAAGATCACGAACTCCTTGAAAGCAAGGAGAGTATTTTCTACTAATTTGGATCTCCTGCTACTCCCCTTCCACATAGTCACTCCATAAATAATTAATAAACTGAATATCAAAGGGCCACCTCTCCAAGTAATGCAACCTGCCTATTATTCAAACCAAAATGTTGTCGATAATCAGAGGGAATCCCTGGAAGGGAATTTTAACTATCCACTGATGACAGAGGTCACACCAAAAACAGTGAAAAGCAAATTTATACTGCATAAAAAAGCAATAATTTAATAGTGAGGGAATACCTGGGTGAATGACACAAATAATTAATTCTAAAGTGCATTCTCGCTGTGAATACATTACTCAGTATTGCTCCATGTGGGGCATGAAATCCGTGAAAGATTTCATTATGAATCAACCGTAAGATTGGGGGACATTATATCTTTTAACATTAATTATTTGCTTGTATCTTCTAAGTTAATTGCAAACTGAAATGTAAAAGCAAAGCTAAAAATTAAAATTTTGATTAGCAACAATACATGAGAAAAATGCCTGATTGTCTATCAAAGTCTCCTTAATGAAAGGGGCTATAGCTACTGCTCTTTTAAGATGGATGGAGACAGAGTGTAATGGAAAGTGCTTTAGAATGTCAAAGGTAATATCAAGGCTTCCAGTACAAGTAGTACATAAGAGGTTTCTGACCAAGAAGAGAATATAATGAGACCAGTATTAAGCAAAGGCATTAGCCATAAAATTAGTAATTGTAAGAATAACAGTTTTTGTGTTCTTGTTTTGTGTCCAGAAGGCATATAAAACTCAGAATCAGCAAATGTATTACTTGCATAGGGGAAAAAAAATCACTATTTCTTGCCAGAAAAAAAAAATTGGAATCTATGCTCAGGTCATATAACTAAGCAACATGTCAATCACAACATAAAAATCTTACCTGGTCAACCTTTACTGCCATCACACCCACTTTCTCCTACAAACTATCATGACCTTTATCACTCCACCATCCTGTTCCACACCTTGGATGCTCAACTGCCTTCCAGTAAGGACTTAGCACACTGCCCTCTTCCCCATTCCTCATTTCCAGCCCATTTGCAATTATATGAAGTCACAACACTACTTTTGATTTCCCTTAAAAGAAGAAAGTGGCTTTAAGCTCTATGGTTCTGTAAGCTAAACGCAGAACAGAAGCAGAAGCGTTGCCTTCAGAACATGTAGTGAAGTGTTTAAAAAAAAAAAGAAAAGAAAGGCTTATTGTCTTCTGACTCGTGTTAAAGAGAATAATGAAAAATCCAATAAGCCAAATGATAAAATCTTCCTTCTTGTCCTTTGACAAATCTGAATACAGATGAATGTCTTTGGTTTACTAAGAAACATAATCAAGCTAAATTTTTTTCACAAATTACAAAATGCATGTATTATGCCTAAGAGAAATGTCAACTAATTCAAAGCAATTTATGAATTCTCCATCTCCAAACGTATCATTCTCATTTTTAATACATTTTTTAAACATAAAATGAAGTGAATCATCATCAGCGGCTAAGTCACCCTAAAACCTATCTACTTTACTTTGCTAAAAATATGAATTTATAACAACTTCAGTTAATTCTTTCAAAATATTAGGGTAGCTGACTCTGGAAATATTTTCCTCCATATTTGGAAGTGGCCAACTGGTTATATATGGAATATCAACTAATCATTTCCTGGAGATAGGTGAAGTGTCAAAACAGTGACATTCATAAAAAGTACATCTCAATTGCTAACTTTTGATGAAACAATCACCCTTTCTACGTTAATTCCTGACTGCAGTCTCTGACACAGCATTTTTAGCCAAAGAAAAGAGCAAGAGGTGGAGGCTGCCATTGGGAGTGGGATGCAGACACAAGTCTTGGTATTTCCCCATCCTGATTAACAAGGATCAAAAAACGAGACTACCTGAAATCACTAAAAGAGATTACAATACCTTTCCAACCCCTGAGCATTGATGCCCACAGGCCTCAAACGTCTTCTCACTGCTCTAGTGCTTGTGACAAGATCCTAACAGTGATGCCTTCCATTAAAGGAATGCATTTGAGTACCTGCCACAGTACTGAACGGTGATTGTTCTGAAGAGTATCTAGGGGTATTGATTTTAATTTAAATGATAGCAAGTAAGCCAACCCAGTACAACTGCACTATCATCCATGAAGTTGCCACCTGAGAAGCATGTGACAACCAGGTATTACCAGATAACCAACCTCATCCCAAGACACAAGTTAGACATCTTTAGAAACTTTGAATCATTATAAAGTCATGAAGAATTCCATTTCATAGAATAAAATATTGACCAATTGAGCATAAGAGTTAACTTTCTACCAAGTAACTAATTCAATCTGTAAAATCCGGTATTTGTCAATAAAAAGCTTAATAAAAAGAACTTAACTGATAAAAAGCTTAATTCAATCTGGTTTATAAAAATTGAGAAAATAATAATGTATCAAATATTTCTTATTTGTGGTTTCCCACTGGTAGTAATATAATTAGTATCAGTAGATGTTTTAGGGATGGAAACACTAATGATTATTTGGCATTGATTCAATGGGTGCTTTTGTGTCAGACACAGGGCAAGGCACTGAAAATATCAGTACAGGGTCTTACAGTTTACAAAGTGCCTCTGAATAGAGAGGTAGCTCTTAATGAACTGGATACGAGGTGGAGGGTCACAAATATCACAAAAATCACTGTTAAAAACACCCAAACTCTATAAGCTTCTTCCACTAAAGTTCATCCACAATAAGACTTCTACAAGCATCACTGAAAAATATCAAATTGGGTGTACTAGCTTAGGAATACCAAAGCATTTTTATTAAAAGGGCTACTGTCTGTTAAAATATCTTTTACTGCCTTCCTCCCAGCTAGGTAAGGTCTTATGACTAAGTTCTGTCCACAGACCCTGATTCAGTAGGTCTGGGATGGTATTAATCCTCAGAGATTAAATTATAATCTGAGATGGTACCTAGTTTGTTGTTGTTGTTGTTGTTGTTTAGGCTCCCCAGATGAACCTCATGTGTCCACAAGGGTCAGAACCACTGCTAAAGCAGGGTGGAGTGTTAGGAAAGACCTTTGAGGGAAGAGATGCCTGGTTTCTACTCCCCAAATCACCTTCAGCTCAGACTTCCACATGAGACAGAAATAAACTTTCTAGTTTGTTGAAGCCACTATCATATGGCCTCTGTAAAAGCAGTTAAACTCATAGTCTCACTAACGCAACAGGCATCACTGGAGGCCCTGTGTCATCGGGAGGCTAGCTGAAGTACTTGGGCCAACTGCTGGCTGACAAAACGCAACTTGATTGTCTGATCAAGATCCCTTGACAAATTACTTTTTAAAAAAAATTTTTCCCCTTTTGCTTTTGTCATCTGCTTTAAGAATTTACTGGGAAAAAAAAGACATCATGCTTTTTCTAATCATGAATCATCTGATTCCTTTCCCATATATTGTAAATTATTTAATGGTATCCTTTTTCCAACGGATTAATAACTTCCACTGTTGTCTGAATGTTAAACAATGGGCAGGTTTTACCTTGATTCCAATATATTAGTGTTATTCAATCACATTTTAATTTTTAAAAGGCCCAACACCATCCTACCATTCAAATTTGGACAGGCTACAGACAAAAAGATAGTCATAGCCGCAACTGTGAAAGCTATTTGGTGGCCTGTGGCAAGAGCAGCAGGAATTCCCATATGGCAATGAACCTGATATGGCTTCTATTTGTTATCATATGACTACAGGTAAGAGATGCTATCTAATACATGAATATTTGTCTGACTCACAGTAACTTAAAATTTTCATATCCATTATCACTTTAGTATAATTAATCCAAACACCAATTAATTTACTGCTTAATAACAGAGTTAACTGCATCCTCATTTGACCTTTATAAGAATCCTGTAAAAGCAGGTAGCATTGTCACTCGCTTCTTGCAGAAACTGACAAAGAAAACTTTAAAAAGGAAGTAACTTCAAGAGGCAAATACTTAAAAAATTTATTTTGAAAAAAAAAGTAGAGATAGGAGATAATATGTGTGTGTGTGTGTATATGTGTGTATATATATATACACATACATACATATATATACACACATACACACACACTCAGACTCACACACAAAAAAACACACTTCTTTTTTCCTGGAATTTATCCATAACTAAAGAATAGTATTTAAATAGTTTGGGTTGCTATTATTCTTATTTATTCTCACAACAATCTCAGGCAGTAACTTATGTCCTATAATTTAACCAACCTTGTATGAAGAGGTAAAATATTTATCTAATTCAGAAGTACATTAAAAATGATGGTGCAGTTCATCCTGAAATTCATGATTACAAAAAACTGTATAACATTATAAGTAATATTACTAATGGTTTCTTTTTAATTATTATTGTAATATAATTGAAAATAATGAAGAAAAATATTTTTTAAAAAAAGTTTGGAACTATCCAAAAACTGTGTGAAAAGGCAAAATGAAACAACCAGAATGGAACATGTGGTTAAAATTTGCATATTTTCATCAAAATTACAAGTTTTTCAGTAAAAACACATCACTTCGCATAGCATTACAGTGAATTAAATTAGCAGTTAATTTACACTTTAAAGATATCTACTATTAAGATGATCAAAGATTTTCATCACTCATATTTTCTGTCTATTCAAATACCAGCTTTAATTTCAAAAATAAAAAGACAAGCATTTGAAGGCACTTGGCCCTAATCCCTCAGCTCTTTGCTAATTCACTAGGCTTTAAAAAACATACCTCAGTCTACAACTATTCCACATTAGCCTTGTTTGCCGTGAAATAATTACTCCATTATAACCATTGTAACAAAATACTTTCAGCCAAAGTAATCCACAAGATGCGCTTTTGCAAACTTTCGTTAGAAGCATGTCCTTACAAAGTGAGGTCAGATAACAAGTAGGAAGTTCAAGAATATCATAAAATACAACAACAAACATACTCTATTTTCAAAACTGCCAGAGAATAATCTGTTTTAGTTAATTGGCTATGATCTCTCCACTGGCTTATAAATTCTCCCAAACCATATTTTATTCATGGTTGTAAATTCTACCAAATGTATCGTGAAAAGAGTCAGAGCTGTACAATTGTTGCTTAAATCAACAGATCATGAGTAATCATGATTCAAATGCAATGATACATACATATTTTATTACTCGATGCTCCTTTGATATCTGAGGGAAGCAGGTTTGCAAGTCATGGGACCTACCCCAAACTGAACACAGCTGACTGACTAGGGAGGCACAGCTCTCATAGACAGCCAACCACCTGTATGGCTTGGCTTATAGAGACAAACTAAAGAGATCTGGTACTCTCACTCCCTTTTGATTTTGACCAAAGACACAAGAGACTATTGCCAGTCAACAGTGGATATTGAACCTAATAAGTCATGACAATGTTGGGGATGGAGGCCATGTGCAAGGTCAGTAAGCAGCAAAACTAATCAAGGGGAAAAGGAATGAGAAAAACAAACAGAGTAAGAGACAGAAGGACTACATCCTCCAGAGGAAATAGAGGAATAAAACCAAATAAATCCTGAGAGAATAATTGCTTCAGGTCCTGAAAATGTTCCCATTCCTGCTTTCATTCCTCATGAGGCCTGCCTTTCTGCCCTCAGGTTCCCTGAAACTTCCATGTATCATTACAATAACACACCTTCAACTACTTTGAGTGAGATTCTGCCCCTGGAAACAAAAAGTGCCATAATTAGAACATTCACTTAACATTAAAAGACATGCAATACATGCAAATTTGGTCCAAGGTGATTCAGCTGAACTGTCACCACAAATGTCAATCACTGTGGCCACAGGGCACACAGACTGAACTCCCCCCCCTCCCCAGCTGAAGCTCTGGCTTCCGGGAGGTAGGCAGCAGACAAACCCAGGCAGCCACGCCCCACTCCCGCAGCCACGCCCTGCTCCTGTAGCCACAGGGGCCTGAGACACACGTGCCATCTCTCCAGATACTTACGCTATCCTCAAGTTCTTTGTTCCCCAGTTTGGCTCCCTGGCAACCTGCCCATCTGTCTTCAGTTGACATAGGGATTACCGCAATTCTCTTTGCTCACTTTCTAACAGTACATTTACTTAAATTACTCATCTTACTTTGGGCGTCTGTCGGATTGTTCAACTCCCTGGCCCCTGAGCTATTCGTCCCTTCAATCCAGGCCGCCACTCAACTCATCAGACCCCCAAGCTAGCTGAACTGAAATCAGACAGACTTTCACCTGCTTGCACTGCAGAGCTGAGATGGGGGGTAAAAATGGGAGGAGTGCTTTAAAGAGAGAAAAGAAGATTCAAGTGACATTTTCTTAGCATTTACAAGTAGACTCAATTAAGAGGAAAACCCTATGGAAGTCATTAACAATTTTTAATTACTCATGTAGGCATATTGATTGAACTTAAAAAAGGTAGAACTATTTTAATATTAAACCAAAAAGTCTCAGGCTTGTGCACCCAAGTCTCAGGCTTTCATTGAATATATTTGCTACAGAGTGAAATGTTGAGTTTTCCATGAAGAGACTTCACGCTTCTAAATCTTAGATCACCTTGTTAGGGCTGCAATCATTATTAACTGGCTCACGCTGTGATAATTAATGGAATGAGGTACACAGTCCATTGTGGAAAATCCTGGAGGAAAAGACAAAAGAATGAACTTTCTCCCTAGTGTCCCAACCCAACCTACACCAATATGAAAGGCATTGGGTCACCTTATTCACATGTGCTTCTCCCACAGCACACTGTAAGAATCTAACAGTCCATTCCCACCACCTTCTCAAACCACACAGTCTTTCGATATACATCTTTTAATGATTAAAGTTCTATAGTCTCATTAAACAGTCACTCCTTACCTAACATTAAAATCCTGCCTACTGTATTCCAAGAATGCATTGCAACTGTGGCCCTGTAGGAGTGCTTCTCCAACTTTAATGCACATACAATTCATTATGGGTTTTTGTTAGAATGAAGATTTTGATTTAGTAAGAATGGGGCCCAAGATTTCTGGGTGATGCAGATGTGCCTGGTTGGTGGACTATACTCCAGGTAGAAAGACACTACCATCTTCAATTTACTACCAAACATAAGTGAGCCAACAGCAACCAGAGTGGAGATAATGATGAACTCCTAGAGAAAGGATAGGGCTCCACATCTTGTTTAGTATTTGTCAAGCATTTACTGATCTAACGAATACAAGGCACTGAGATACAAATACAATTAAGAACTCACTTTGTGCAGTTATGTCCCAATCTTAGAAAACGTAAGAATCTTCTGTGGGGCTTGTTAAAAATGTAAATCCATGGTCCAACTGCCTGAGACATAGCTTCACTATGTCAGGGTCAAGTCCCATGAATGTGCTTGCCAGGTGAGTCTGACAGTCCACCCGAAAATTATTGCTTTAGCGGAGCAGGCAGACAATTACAAAACTATAGGATAGGCTGAATGAGTCAATGCCATGTGGAATGGGAGCTCAGAGGACGGGACTCTGAACATGGGAAGATTCAGACAATGTATAGGAATGTGCCTGGCAGAAGAGAGAGAGAGAGGAGCATATAAAAAAGGTCGGCAGTGAAAATTACACTTCAAGTCCAGGGAAAATGCAGGCCAGATCTGAACAGAGCTGTGAAGCAGCGAGTGGGGTGAAGGTATGTGGGGGAAATGAGTTGGAAAGACTAATTGAGGCCGTATTATAAAAGCCCATGACTCTGGACTTGATCCTTAAAGTCTTGGGAAGCCAATTCAAGGGACAAAGGGAGCTGCTGAGATGCCGTAATAAGGCTGCAAAAAACTGAGCATTCTAAGGCCTTTGTCTTTCATGGAAGACCATCTTCTTCTCTAAAAGATCTTGCATATTTCAGGGGCACCTGGGTGGCTCAGTCAGTTAAGCAGCTGCCTTTGGCTCAGGTCATGAACCCAGGGTTCTGGGATCCAGCCCCATGTTGGGCTCTCTGCTCAGCTGGGAGCCTGCTTCTCTGTCTCTCTCTGCCTGCTTGCACTCTTGCTCTCTTGCTCTCTGTGTCAAATAAATAAAATCTTTAAAAAAATAAAATAAAAGGTCTTGCATATTTCAAACGGGGAAACATGACCGAGGTTTTCCTATATGCTTTGCACAGAAATTTAGTTACAAACAAAGTAGTCTGGATTACAATTTACATTTTAATTGATCAAGTGCCAGAAATACTGTTTCATAGTCAACAGCACCAGAAATGAAAAGAAAAACAGCATCTGCTTTAAAAAAAGTTCGATAAACTGAAATAGCTTAAAAAGCAGATTTTTAAAATGAAAACCAAAATTCTTGTCTAGCAAAGTCTACAGGAGAAGAATCCACCCACTAGAAAAATGAATGATTTCAAAAGCACATTTAAAAAAATTTTGTTCTTAAAATGTGTTAGTGTCACAGGGAATTAAACTGTACTAGAATTAAATACAAAGTCTTCATTAGAGACACGGATCCCATATTAAATTAAAATTTTAAAAATGATTGGGTAATAACTACTAATCTATTTCAATTATTTTATTATCTTCAATAGTTCTTCCCTCTTGATCTGTGAACACTAGGATTTCTAAAGAACATTCTTTTCAAAAGCAACTATAACCTCAATTCAAACAGTTTAGTAGATTAGCAAAACATATTCCGTATTCACTTCAAGGATGTCTTGTTGGTAAGCCTTTTAAAAGCCAGTTCATTGTGAGTGTCCTGTAATTTTGTTTTTAAAGGATAATTTGCCACCTCTCATTGCTTAGGATACCTCTAATTGTAACATGGAAGCCATTCAGCCATTAAATGTAATATCATTTCTGTTGTATAGCTTAAAATGAAAATTACAGCACATCACTGTAACATATTGTCAAATTGAAAAGTGAATGGTAAATCTACAAGCAAAGTGATTAGGTATTGGATACTGATGACTTGCCATGAGTTCATGCTGAGGTTTTGCTGGTTGGTTTTTTTTGTTTTTTTGGTTTTTTTTTTGGGTGGTGGGAGGTGTTTGTAGTAAATTACAGTGAAGAAAGAAGGTATCAGAGCTTTCATTTGACATGATCTGATATCACAGAGATAACTAGACAGTATGACAGAGTGTTCTCAAATAATTTGGGGTACTTACGTGCATTTTCTCATTGTAATTGGTTCCTTTTTCTGAAATAATTTAAGGCAGGAGAGTTTCTTCCTATTGTTCTTTTGTGGGATAGCAGAGCTGACTGGCCAGGCAGCCTCCTTTTTTCAGGACAGTCTGGTGACAAGTGACAGACACCCAAGCTAACATGGGCAAAGTATTTATCGGCTCGTATCACTGAATCTCCGAAAGACAGGGACCTTATTTATATTTGACACAAACTAAAAAATTATGATAAAAAAAATCATAAAATAGGGAAATATATTTACAGGATACTGATGATGCTTACAGAATGTCTAGCTTTTTCTTTTTCTGGTCTAATAGGAGTATGATGGTTATGCTTGAAAAGAGTATTTCAGGGGCACCTGGGTGGCATAGGGGGCGCCTGGGTGGCACAGCGGTTAGGCAGCTGCCTTCGGCTCAGGGCGTGATCCCAGCATTATGGGATCGAGCCCCACATCAGGCTCCTCTGCTATGAGCCTGCTTCTTCCTCTCCCACTCCCCCTGCTTGTGTTCCCTCTCTCACTGGCTGTCTCTATCTCTGTCGAATAAATAAATAAAAAATCTTTAAAAAAAAAAAAAAGAAAGAAAAGAGTATTTCAGTACACAAATCCTATACACTAACCAGTAAATTTTCTTTCTACAGAGGTATGGCTTAGCAAATTTGTAAGTGTATTGTATATATGCTTGGGCAAATGAGTATATATTATAGATAATGACATCCCGATTTTTGATTCTCAGATAAAGGAGCTACAAATAAGGAGAGGAAAGCTGGAATTCGGCCTGCAATTATGGATTGCAATCAGAGGCATCCGTCTGACCTCAAGGATTTTAACAGATATACAGATGGCTAAGTATAAAAATATGTATAAATGTACATAACTACATGTGTCAATAAACATGTGTTTCCCAGTTCTGTATACAGAGAGAGCCTGGAAACACCTAGCACCTAGCACCTTCCAAATACCTTGCTCCAATAAAAGGAACCAGAACTTCTTGGAGAAATTATTTGATTCCAGGCGTGGACAGAAAAAACACAAGATGATCCCCAAACAACAGATGAATAGACTAACAATTGTGGTAAACACATATTACAGATTTTCAGCCTTAAAAGGGGAAACAAATTATGACACAAATTGTAACAGGAATAAACATTGAAGGTATGAGGCTAAGTGAAATATGCCAGTCTCAAAAAGACAAAAATTGTATGGTTCCACTTACATGATGTACCGAAATAATCAAATTCATAAAGACAGGGGACAGTGATTGTCAGAGGCAGGGGGTGGGGAGGAAGGAAAATGGGGAGCCACTGTTGAGTGGGTACGGAGCTGCAGCTGGGGAAAAAGAAACAGTTTTGAAGATAGATGATGGGGATGGTTACACAACAACGTGAATGTACTTAATGCCACTGAAAGGTACACGTACAGTGGCTAAAATGGTAAATTTACATTTTGCATATTTTACCACAATAAAAAATAAGGGGGAAAATATATATATACAGGCAATGGGAACTAGTATACCCAACTTAGAAAACAATTTGGCATAATCTTGTAAATGATGAAAGTGCTTCTCCCAATAAATATTTATCGCAGTAAGTTTTCTATGCTTATACCTTAGATATATTCTCTCCCATGTGTTTGAAGACAAAGTATGAATGTTCGATAATAAAATGAAACAGAAGAAATTATGTACAGTCCAAAAGTGCTTCAATAGGAAAAAGATAAATGAGGATTAATAAATCCTAATGTAGCTGTGTAGAAACTCTACCGCATTGAAAATGAGCCATACTTAAATGCATGAATGTGGTCAAATCTCAAAAAAAAAAAAAAAAATATTGACTGAGAAAACCAAGCCACAACAGAATATATGCAGTAACACAATGCACTTAAAGTCCTAAAACACATAAAACTTAATTTATTATTTGGGACTATGTATCTATTCTATGAAGTCAGTAGAATGACAAACTCCTTGGGGTGGAAGGAGGATGCGTGTGACTGTGCCCCAGCACGTAGGTGGCGGTTTAAAGGGTATTATTCTATTTTTTAAGCTGTGCAATAAATACATGATACATGATTTTTCTTCCACTGTTTTATGTATCATATTAGTTATTCTTTTATATAAATAATATAGCTCTTCAGAAGAAAAATATTTTAAAAGGAAAAATACTGAAAAACATTAATTTTATCTTGTCAAGGATAGTACAAATCCATGAGTCCCCACCAAAAAAGCTTTTCTTCAGAGTCATGAATGGTAACAGTATACAAAACCACTCCCCCTTTCCAAGTATCTAGAACTTTCCCTACCCAAGCTCCCTAAACCTGTCAATTGTCTAGTTCAGAGAATCTAAGAATCTTTAATCTACTTTTGCCCCAAGTTCTATAGTTGAAGAGTCAGGTCTTTAAAAGAACAAAATATGGAAAGGACTTCTCTATCTAATTCCTAGGCCATTTGCCTATTATTTCTTTTTAACAATGTCAGAATGGCCGAATAGTTCCTGAAAATGTGAAGCTCCAGTGAAGCCAATTTTTAAAACAGAATTTTCAAACATTCTTTATAGAGTGCACAAATCTCTAAAGATTTGTGTTAGTAATGATTTTCTCTTCATAAATGTAACTGAGGAACGTATAGTTTAAATGCCCTCTACAGCAATGCCTTCCATAAAACGATAAAGGCTATCGGCTGTACAATCTGAACTCATAAAATAGGGGATCAAACAGTTGATTTTCATTACTAACCACAATGCTCTTAGATCTGGTCTACATTATTCAAATCATAGGTGTTACAAGCAAGGACCATGGAGTTAGACTGCCTTGGTTTTGATTCCAATTCTGTCCTTTCCTAGCTCTGGGGACATGGGTGTGACTCATGTACCTCTGTTTTCCCAACTGTAGAAATGGAGCTAAAAATTCTATTTGTCTCAATCAGTTTTCAGGAGAATGAACTAAAGTAATACATATGATGTGCTTAGGCTAATCCCTAAGTAGGGGCACCTGGGTGGCAAAGATGGTTCAATGTCTGACTCTTGGCTTTGGCTCGGGTCATGATCTCAGGGTTGGGAGATGGAGAGTGCACAGCGCAGAGTGTGCTTAAGATTCTCTCTCCTCCTCCCCCTCCCCCTCCCCCTCCTGCTCTTGCCCTCTCCCTCTTACAAAAAAATAAATCTTAAAAAAAAACACCTCAATATAATTGTTTACCTTTTCATTATGAGATAATTATAAATTCACATGCAGTTGTAAGAAATAACAGAGATAATGACAGGGAGGTCATAAGAGTTAACAGAGATATCGCATATATTACCTATACATAACTTTAATAATTTAGATATTATATTATCTCTGTTAGTAAAACTTTACTTTTTTTTTTTTTTTAAAGACTTTATTTGAGAGAGAACACAAGTGGGAGGGAGGGGCAGATGGGAAGGGACAAGCAGACTCCATGCTGAGCATAGAGACCTGCTCCAGGCTCCATCCCAGCACCATGAGATCATACCCGAGCCAAAACCAAAAGTCAGCCTCCCAACTGACTGCACCACCCAGGCGCCCCTCTACTATCCCTTGTATATTGACATACACACAACAAACTACTGAAAAGGCAATGAAAATAAATCTAGTCTTTTAAAGTTCTCAGTCATTTTATTTTTCTTTATAAAGTCCTTTGTAATTATTATTTTGGAAACATGGAGAGAAGGGGAAAATCAAAGGCAATTATATGATTGGCTCAGTATTACAGGACAAATAACTGTTCAAACTCAGAGTGTGTGTGTGTGTGTGTGTGTGTGTGTGTGTGTGTGTGTGTGAGTGTCTTTTAGTCCTAAAGCAAATCTTGAGAACTAGTTATAGTGAATAGATTAAACTGGTGGAGCTTTCTATTAGTCGGTTATAATGACCACAATATCAATGTTACATTTTAAAATTTAGAGAAATGATTTGCTTGATTCTAAAGAGGCATTGATTAAAGGGCCTCCTAATATGTCAAAAGGAAACTCCTCTGATCTAGTATCATCCTCCTTTTCATCATCGCAATCACCAAGTCAGGCTTCAAAGTCCCTAAGGCTAGAATTTCAGACCAGCAGTTCAGCGTTTGAAGACCTACTGTTAGATTTCAGCTCAAGAATTTTCACTTGTGTCAGTGATAGCTGTTGGAGGAAAGAAAACAAAAACTAAGCACCAATAAAATACAGTATAGGACTCCATACGGATTACGGGGTCCCCACTCAGAGGATACAGCAAGAATCTGTGTAAGCTCCCCAGCATCTTCTAATGGAATCGCTTCTCAGACCAGAAAGTATCCCTATTGCTGGTCCAACCCCCCAATTAGAGAAGAGAAAGGGGGAGGCCCAGGGAGATGGACAGACTCAAAGAGCACCACCTAGGTAGTTACTGGTAGATAGGCCCGAATAAGTACCCAGGAGTTTGATCCCACATCTAAGACGCTACCACGTGAGTATGCCCCGCATCTCTTCAAGTAACTTAAAGTACAGCTCTTAAATAACCTACCAAATATTTCTCAAAATATAGACTGGTCTAATAATTTCTTGGCGGGGCCAAGGTCTTGAACTTGCTTTAACAGATATCAAGGAACCAGTGCGTGTTCTGGAGTGAGGTACAATGGAATGAACAGACCTTTTCCATCATCTTCTTCCCCTCTCTTCCGAGTATATGGAAACAGTATTTCTTATATTTATTTGAGCAGCATTTACTAGTTAGATGCTTAGTTGACAGATTTCTATTATCCCAAGTTCTTGACCTCAAAGAACTTGAATCAAACGTCCTTCTAGCAGGACAGTCTCTTCCCAAATACAAACTACCTCCATCAACCTTTCAAGGTCAATTTAAGAAAGGAGGCCTGGATTACTTTTCTAATAGAGTTTTTCTGAAATATTACTTTAACATAAGAAATACAAGCATTAAACAAGTCACTCGGCGAGTCAATAGGACTGAATTTTTTTTTTCTATTTTTGGAATTGGCTTATTTTCCTCATGGGATTAAAAATATTAAATTATGATTTTTTTAGCATGTTCAAAATGAAAAATGAAACCTTAAAAAAATGCAGTCACCATTATTCCTCAATTGCTCAAACATTTAAAATCATTTAAAGTTAATAATCCTTTAATTATCAAGCACTTAATTCCTGAGGCAAATATAAAACTTAAGCATGCAAGGTATAATGACCCTTAAAGTTTTGACTCTAACTCCATAATATTCTAATCTGGAAATGTTTATGTTTTGCCTGATTTCAATTACCTTAAGATGCCTCGGTATTGAACCCCAGGAAATTAGGACCTACCCTCTATGGATATGTACTCCATCCTGAACACCTTGAATGCCTGACTCTAGCACAGAGATGTCATATGCTTCACCAGGCACTAAGCAGATGATGCCCTGCTTTCAACAGAGCCTGAGCTTCAAAGAGAACAGAACATAGCACGTGCTATGATACCGCAACTGACGATCACAGAAGAGAGAGGAGAATAATAAAGTAGAATAATAAAATATACACATGGTTAAGACTACCAGTCTTCAGACTGATCTTTTCTACATGAGAAAATCCAATTCTGGAATGACAAAAGCTGGCCTCAAACTCACAGAAAATCCCTAATAGCCAGGC
This sequence comes from Ursus americanus, assembly GCF_024610735.1. Lineage (NCBI taxonomy): Eukaryota > Metazoa > Chordata > Mammalia > Carnivora > Ursidae > Ursus > Ursus americanus. The sequence goes on along the minus strand of NC_142127.1, from coordinate 77,752,179 downwards.
AAAAATTCAAGTATGGTTTCCTTCCTGTTCACTTTTTTCTCCATGTAAAGCACTGCAGCATGTTCTGCGCCTTGTGAAAAAAAACATTTTGTTATTCACACGATTTAAGTCCAAACCTAAAAGCTCTTGAATTCTTTTTTTTCCAGACTACACCAAATTAATGGACTTATCCAAGTGTTTGAGAATACCCTTACATAAGATTCTGGAAACCAGGTCTTTTTAAAATGGGTAAGAAAATTTAGGAAGAAAATGTAACAATAAGAATGTAACAATCTGCACATTCTCTAAGTAAATGTCTTGCCCCAAATAACATTATTTCTATTTCAACTGAGTTTCAGCCACTTTCTATATTTAAGAAATAAAATGCCAAATTAGAAAACCCCATTCAACAGCTAAGATTCTTTTTTTTATATGCAACTAATGAGTCATCGAACTTTACATCAAAAACCAGGGATGTACTGTATGGTGACTAACATAATATAATAAAAAAACATTAAAAAAAGATTCTTTTTTTAAATTTATCATCTCCCACCCCCCCCCCAAAAAAAAGGTTAAGAAGAAAATTTCTTTTATCATTCAATAGTCCAGGGCGCTGCATTAAATTACTTAATATTTTAAAAGATTTCCATGGAATGACTACCAAAGTCAAGCTGATACTTAATTATAGCTTTATTAAAGAAGTACCACCATGCAAAGCTTTTGGAGTTTCTGACCTAAAACAACATTGAAAACAAAAAGATATATACCATGCACTTCAGGAAACATTTTAACATACAAAGTTGCTCTGCTAATTTTCTGTAAGAGAAGAGTTTCACAGTAGACTCTGGAAGTAAATCCCTAGGAAGAAAAAAACTAAATTATCTTACATGGAAAATACATAAAGTTCTTAGAAATACTGAGAATTTTAGGAGTATTTTACTCAAGTAAAGCTGATACAATTATTCCACTATTGTAATTATTTGATCAATGAATTCCCAAACCTGAGTTATCTTTATCTGTGTCTGCATTCTATGCCTGAAAGATCATTTCTGAAATCCAATGACCAAATGTTTAAGTGCCTGATTTATAATGTCAAAAAGCAAAGTAGTATGTTATCTATGTTAGTCTCCATGAAGGCTATTTAATTCTTCTATAATCACAAAGTATGTATATGAACACAAGTGTACACACTGAAAAGTCTGCCTTCATAATTGGAATATTTTCTTTTGACACAAACAGGTTTGTCCAGTCTTAAAAGGGGAGTTACACCTCCCAGTTCGGGACTCTGAGCCTTGAGTTATATCCCAGCCCTGTTGAGAGCTCTGACCAGGGAAAAGCTGACCAGGAGACTCAGCTCCCACAGGAACCTCTCAGACTGTCCCCTCACTGCCCCCTGGACTCACACACTCCAAGGTCACTCCAGTAGCACTTCACAGTCTTCAACACAGAATACTTGCAAAGTGAAATGAAAGCCTGAAAGATTATATTCATAAAACTTTAATTTTTCCCATTAACATTTTTAAAAATTCTCATATTAAGGATTCATTATTTAGCATTTAGATTATATTCACTTGAGATTACAAAATCAACTAGGACAAATCACCGTTGATATGAAAATTCTATATGTGCTGCATGGCAATATTGGAAAATTTCAGAGGCTCATGCTCTACCGACTGAGCTAGCAGGGCACCCCTTACAATATTGGAAAATTATAATTCCATTTAAAAGCTACACAGTCAAAAAGGTGCACATATGTGCACTCACGGAAAAACACAAAAGTAATTATTTAGTCATAACTAATTTATAATGAATTATAATATTTCATAATTTTACTGATTAGAATTAATTTATGTAGTCATCAACTACCTTCTATGTATGTCTAGGCACACTGGACTTTGGGGTAAAATATAAATAAAATACCAAGAAAATCTTCAAGAAAGTATTAATTTACAGAAAGGAAATCCACTGACAAATAAATTTTAATAAAACCTAAAGCTGTAACAGAGGTTTCTTCAAAAAGTCTCCTAAAACCTCACTAACTTTATCTGTTCTTCAACCCTCAGACTTTAAACCATATGTTCTCACAATTTAAGCTCCTCAATGCCAGTGGAACACATTCTAGTCAATAATGATGAAAAGATCAACTTTCAGTCCCACTGTGGCTTAACCCACTGTGATCACCATTCAGGCTGCTGGGTGTCACCCTGTGCATGTAGGGAATGCATAGAGAGGCACGGGACATGGTGATGAAGTTCAATGACCAACCACTCTTCCAACTAGGACATCACAGAAGCTGACCCCGAACGCTCCCTTGCTCAAAATATCCTGCTTTTCAAGTCTTAAGCATCTTGATCCTTCTCAATCATCCCTCCAAACAAAAACAGACAATACAGATTGCACAGATCTGCATGCCTTATGCATTATTCCAACATCCAAAGTGCTCTGAAAACCCATTTGGTTGGTGGGTTTGGGTGTGGGTTTGTCTTTGGGGGGGGGTGCTTTTTATAAATTTGGTACAAACTATGCTGAATGGAAGCCATTTATCATCTTTATCCCCCTAAGTGTAAATATTAGTATGTTTTGCTAGAAAAACATTAATGGGATCATTACAGGTTACTGCACAAGACTTATGGGGGTTAGGTGGTACTTAGTATAGAGTTCCTCCATATACTGCCTTCCTAAAATCTGAAAAATTTAAAATTCTGAAACCTGTCTTTAAGAGCTTGCACTCCTCTTCATTTCAGATGGTTCCCTTTTTCCTTCACTAAAACTGTGACCCCGAGCATGACCTTCAACTTCTTCCTCTGCATCTCCACATCATTCTTCACCGATCCAACCCCACTTATTTTTTCTCCTGTTTTTGAAGGGAAAATGTCATTCCAAACTTTTCAAGGTCAACCGCCAGCTGGGCTGGGGACCACACTCCATCCAATTTTCAGGACTCCTCTTCTTTCACTCATCTCATTTGCATCTTGACTTCTTCCCCTCCCTTGTCCCTTGTTTCCTTCCCAAACCTTGGTGGATTTTTCCCTACTCTGAAATAAATTTCACCCCTACAAATGCATGTAATCTATTCCTTTTTTCTTCAAAACTGTATTTCTAAAAAGCATAAGGTCTGTCTTTGTCTTCATTCACTTACTCATTCACTCAAAAAGCCTTTACTGACTACTTATTATGGACTGCATAATAAAATGAAAATATGGTCATCACAGAAAGACCTCATGGTACTTGTTGGAGAGGGAAGAGGGGTTGCAACAGAGAGAGAAAACTATAGACTATTAACATGTAATGCACTTTGCTAGTTACTTGGACAAACAGAAGAACCTGCTATTTCCCACACACTTCATTGTTTCAGACTGCTTGCTTCTCTTTTCTGAGGAAACTGTAACGATTAACACTGAATTGTAACTTTCCTTTATCTTTTCTCCTCCCCAGTTTATCATCTAGTCAGTGCCTTGTGTATGACAGAAATTTAATAAAAATCTATTAAAAACAGAATATTACTATGTTTGCCTATTTAACGGCTTACTTTATATTTTTGTAGTATTCTATTTTATTTCTTAGTTATTTTATTCATACTATGTATAGAAGAAGTACCTGTATGCTTACCATTAAAATTTTATATAACTAGTATTTCAAAATGTCCTTCATTCATGGCTATTCTCAAATGTCATGTCCTCAGAAGAGTCTCCCTTTTTTTGGCCTCCTTTAACTACTTAATTTAAAATAGCCTTGGCCTTACCTCCTCAACAGTCACACTATTTCCTTTACTCTGATACACTGGTCTTCAAAACACTTGCCTTGCTTCACTTGCTATGTGACAACTGCTGTTTTGCTTATGGTCTCCTCCCCCTCCTCAAGAGTATGGGCTCCATGAAGGGGGCCACTGTTCTTTCGCATTTCCCTCCCATCACCGATGCCTCACACATCGCAGGTGCCCGATACTAAACATACGAAAATAAATCAAAAACAACATCTGTCATGCTCAGGACATCCTTGAAAATAAGATGTTGAGTTTCAGTGCAAGTTGGTGACTAATTTTCAATTAATTCCACCCTTCCTGCATTATAGTTGACAGAGTTGCATGCACTAGGCGGTTTTTCCTCCCACTTTTGTGCCAGAACAGCTTAACCTTTTATTTAAGTGTCTCTGGTCCAAAAAACATTAAAATTGGGCAGCTCTAATAAATACTACCACATAATGACTCGCTCCAGTTCTCTGCAGTAATTAGTACTCTGGTGATGAAATGTGCCTCTAAGGTTCAAAATTTTATAATGTTTTGACAGCTGGAATCTTACCAAGCATGAAATGAACCAATAAAAAATTCTTTTTTCGTTATCATTCTCCAAGTATTAGAAAAAAATATATGTATTCTCAACATATAAGAGTAGTACCATAAGAAAAAAAAAAAAGTGACCCCCCTCAGATTCAAAGAGGAGGGCTTATGTAGCATTCAAATGAAGAGAAATGTAAAATCTGGTAACTAAAAACCAAAAGTGACTTTAACAAGCAAGTGCATCTCAATCACCTTGATTAGCAAAGATAATATGCATTAAAATCTTCACGCCAGTCAAAAATCTCAAATACCATATTTTCTTTTCCCTCTTTAACTATTTGATGATCATGGTATCTTTAATCATGTCAAATTATTCTTTGTAAGATTGCTTTTATGTGAATACAGTTTTCTCCTCAATGTCCTTGCATCCCAAAGAAAATAAGCATAGCCCTGACAATATTTCAAAGTCTGGGCGAAGACTTCATTTGTATTAGTGGAGGTCATGTGTTTTACCTGAAGTAATAAAACTACAACTTCAAGGTTAATTTTTACATAAACTGAAAAGTCAAAAGCTTTAAAGACCCCACATGTCTCTACAAATCCAAATATATTCTCAAGGATATCTGCCCTATTTTATGCAAAATAAAAAATGCTCACATCATGAGCAATTCTGGAGATGGATAGTGGTGATGACTGTACAACAATGTGAACAGACTTAGTGCCAGTGGACGCTACACTTAGACATGATTAAAATGGTAAATTTTGTTCTGTTTTACCACAAAAAAAGCAAAACTCCTTTATGAGCTGCCTCTCTTGCCTGAACATTAATTTCCTTCTATTCTATTCTGAAACGTTTATGCTTTATCTGAAAGAACTTTGCTATTCGTTTCCTAAATGTATGCTCTGATACAGTGTAACAGGTTCCAATGAACTTTTCTGATGTTTGGCACTCAGTCACTAACTCCCTTGAATTTTTAAGGAGCCAAGAAAGATGAAGAAATTCCTAGAAATGTGCCTTATTTTATGCCATCAAATTTACCACCATAAAATATGAGCTTTCTTTATAAATCATGCAGTAATATAAGATAAGCTATGTGGGATGCAGCCGTGAACACTCTCAATATGTGATGGGACATGAGGCAGAATCCAGGAGTACCACAGGAAGGCATATTGTAACTGTACCCCTCTAAAATGAAATGGCATGCTTCGAAATTGGTTATTTTTTTAATGATTAAGCTAACGAGTTCTGAACTTTTAACCTATATGGATTTCATAATTACACAGCTTGAAATCCTCATCAGAAAATCTGTCTGCTCCTGAAATTCAAATCATTTTATAATCTTGAATAATGCATGGCAACTCTACAGAAATTAAAACATTTCACAGAAGAAATTCACAACCTATTTTTTTTTTACCAGAGCATAAAGCAACAGAAATTAGCTGTTGCTTCCTTTAGTCAGCCCAGCTCCTTGCTCCACACACCCCCAGCTCTTTAACAAGGGGCAGCTTATTGCTTTTTATATCAACTACATAATGGGTATGGATTCACGGCACAAACCTTTTAGTACATGAGCCAGTACAGAGACCATTCAGTAGAGTTCCCCAAAAAATACCACAAGCATGGAAAAACGAACTCTATCTAAGCATGGTAGTTAAGAACTCTGGCTTTTTGGTCAGAGTGTAAATTCCTGGCTCAGCCACACCCTGGCTCTGGGACAGTGAGCAAACCATGTAATTCTGTTGTCAGCATTAGTTTCTTCATCTTTAAAATGGGGATAATAGATCTACCTCACTGTAATCCTGAAGAGTCTATCAGAGAATGTAAGTAAATCTTTTTAGCAGTGTGTCTCATACTTGGTAAACTCTCAGTGACGTAAATTCTAGTTAGAATCATAAATACTACTCTAATTACAGTCACACAATTCTGTAATAACAATTTTCATGTTTACAAAGGCTTCCTCAGTAGAAGGCATCTGCAAATATGTTTCTTCTCCATTGGTGAAAAAAAAAATGTATTGTGTGGTATTAATAAAATGCTAGACGATAGGTAAATCCACAACATTCCACATAAATTTTTAAAACATAACACAGACTTAAGATTTTTTAAAGTTAGACTTGTCTTTAAGCTCTTCATATATGCTTTTCAAAGCAGAAATATTTTCAATTAATCACACCTAATAATTTACCATTAATCTCCTGTAAAACAAATGGAAATTTTTCTTCTAAACACGAACAGAGATCAGAGCCAATATACAGCTGCCTAGGTAAGCAACCAGCTCAGTAAGCTCCATTAACATGGTCTTACAGTTTCCTAGACAGGAATTCTATGCTGTACTTAAAGTTCTGAAAGTCATTTTCTAAAATATCCTAAGATTCTTATACTGAAAATACATCTTGCTTTTAAAATTTGCCTACAGTAACTAGATTAATTATTGACCAGAATTGTAACAAAAACTTCAAAGAGCAAGGAAGAGGCTAAAAATCCCCAAACAAGGATAGAATACTATCATAAAACATTAAAAATCACCTTTCATGAGATATCATCGCACACTGGTCAGAATGGCTAAAATTAACAAGTCAGGAAACAATGGATGTTGGTGAGGATGTGGAGAAAGGGGAACCCTCTCACACTGTTGGTGGGAAAGCAAGCTGGTACAGCCATTTTGGAAAACAGTATGGAGGTTCCCCAAAAAGTTAAAAATAGAACTACCCTATGACCCAGCAATTGTACTATTAGGTATTTATCCAAAGGATACAAAAATGCTGATTCAAAGGGGCACATGCACCCCAATGTTTATAGCAGCATTATCAACAACAGCCAAATTATGAAAAGAGCCCAATATCCATCGACAGATGAGTGGATAAAGAAGCAGTGGTATATATATACCACGTAATATTACTCAGCCATCAAAAAGAATGAACTCTTGACATTTGCAATGACATGGACAGAACTAGAGGGTATTATGCTAAGCGAAATAAGTCAGAGAAAGATAAATATCATATGATTTCACTCATATGTGGAATTTAAGAAACAAAACAGATGAACATAGGGGAAGGGAAGGAAAAACAAAATAAGCTAAAAACAGAGAGGGAGGCAAAGCAAAAGAGACTCTTAACTATAGAAAAAGTATCGAAGGTTGCTGGAGGGGCAAGGTGAGCGGATGCACTAAGTGGGTGACAGGCATTAAGGAGGGCACTTGCTGGGATGAGCACTGGGTGTTATATACAACTGATGAATCGCTAAATTCTACTCCTGAAACCAGTACTACACTATATGTTAACTAACTTGAATTTAAATTTAAAAAAATCCTTTTTCAAAGAATAAAAACATAGCAGTAATTTTAAATAGTTTTAAACCAAAGGGAAAATCCTACAAGGGTGTTTCTTGTTCAGCACTCCTGTCCTACCACATTTGTTCTTAAAATATTGTTTGTTTTGACACTATCTTTGTGTCACTCAAATGCAGCAACAAAGTCACATATAAAAGTTGTCCAGGCTTCGACAAATTCCTAAAACAAAGCATTCAGGCTATACTTTAAACACTGTAACCAAGACACTGGCATTGTCCCAAAATAAATGATGGGGAGTACAAAGTGGATGCCAGGTTTTATGCATGCTTGCAGCTCCAGATCTAATGGACAGTGAAAGGAGGTATTTTAAAACAATGATTTGGCTTAAGTATTACTCAACTAGATGTCATAATAAAAGATTATGTGTCAAAAATTCAATCCAGAGCTGCATTCCTCTCCTTATATGGAGACACTATAAAATTTTTAAAATCTATGTTATTTATTTCATATAAAATGTATTACAGTCAAAATAGTGCTCAGAGAATTCTAGCCATAATTATTTTCGTTGTATAAAAAGCCAATTTTATGGGGCGCCTGGGTAGTGCAGTCGTTAAGTGTCTGCCTTCAGCTCAGGGTGTGACCCCAGGGTCCTGGGATCAAGTCCCACATCAGGCTCCTCCGCTGGGAGCCTGCTTCTTCCTCTCCCACTCCCCCTGCTTGTGTTCCCTCTCTCGAAGGCGGTCTCTATCTCTTCAAATAAATAAAAATAAAATCTTTAAAAAAAAAGCCAATTTTAAAATGAAGTTGTAACTAAAATTTAAAAATTTCTAACTCCCCAAATTATGTTGACTTTCAGTGACATTAGGCCATCAGATTCTACAGTTGAATAAAAGAAACACTTTTCCATTTAAGAGGGAAATATTTAGTTTTGGAAAAATCTAAGCAGTATGTTGAGTTAAATTACCAGGAAAGAGACTTCCATAGTATTCATTTCAATAAATGTGATATTTATTTTCAGCTTCTGACTTCCAAAGAACAGCAAAGATTTAAACACAGTACTTTAGCATATTTGATGTTCTACTTTGATTTGAATATTCATTTCAAATATCAATGTAGCAAGAAATATACAAGTTCTCAATCTAAGTTCTCTTGAAACATGCCAATTCAATAAGTTTTCTTTTTGTGTGTATACACACAAAAGATACTAAAGTTTAAAATTAAAACTTGGCCAACCAGAAGCGGCATTCCATATTTTAATGCATTATATATGAGCACAAGATTCATCTCAGATTGAAGTCTCTGTGAAGTGCAAAATATTTCATATTATGTTCAATCATTGCAGTTAAATACTTAACTTCCTTAAATAGAAGTCTCCATTTGGGAAAGAGACATCTAAATAGTTGGAGTGTTTATGCCTTTGACATTAGGTTTCCCGAAGGAAATGTCAACATTTTTATCGTTTTTCTATCACTTTCTTATTCATATTATTCTTTGTTACTTGTTTTATTTGGATGTTTATCATAGCACATCCTTTTTTCAAGTCATCAGCACACGGAGTCTGTGAATTATTTTTTCATCCAGTCACATTCATGCCCCCAACTCCAACACTTCTCACTTAACCTCCAAACTTCCTAAATAAACCAAAATAGCCCCTGTAGTTTGAGGAGAGGGGGCAAGTTCTCCAGCAAGTTCAAAGAACTGCTTTTAACTGCCATGAAGGTACCTCAGAAAAAAAAATTATTTAAATGTCACAATGTGAAGAACCACTGTCTTTATATTACTTAAGTATGGGTCGCATTGGCTTTATCACAAAAATGTTCCTAATGTCCATGCTGTGAGTACTCCCTCTGCCTTGATGATAGAAAAAAATGCCCATTCTGCCCCAGCTAGTGGCCCAGGGCCACCTGGGCGTCTGTGCGCTGCTCTTGCTACACCTAGAACACCTAGACACCTCTGTATAACTTGGATACTGGGTAGGAGAACAATGACCCATGTGTCAGGTCAACAGCTCCAGTTCTTTCTGGAGGATTGGGGAAGATTCTGAAAACTAGCAAAACTTAAGTACTAAGGGGAAGCTGGAGTATTAACCATACTATTATCTCATGGCACTGGAGAGCTATTTACAAGATTATTATACTTGACGCTAAGTTCTTAAACTGCCTGAGTTTTTTGTATTGTTTTGGATTTTTCTTTTTTTTTTTTTCTTCATAGTTTCCAGATTCTTCATGTAAAATAAGTTTGCATCTAGTGAAAGAGAAATCCCAACATTTCAAGATCAGCAGTGAACACTTCTTCCATGTTATTAAAATAAAAATTAGGAAGACCGGATTAAGAAAGGACCTCTGGGAAAACCAGCCTCTGTGCTCCTCTGTGAGACACAGATCAACTTAACTACTTATGTTTTAAGTATCTAAAAAGGCCAAAAACAGAACTCGTTCTGATTCCCCAGTCCCTAGAATGCTGGCTGTAAATACATAATTTTTTAAAGAATGAGTGAAATAGCAAGAGTTTATGTTTAATAGTTTAATATCATGAATTTCTTCCTTCTAGGAAAAACAAAATCAACAATAATGCATAATAAAAAATTTAAAATAGAAAAATAGAATTCTTACCAAATGGAAACAGTCCACATTAATCTTGTTTATTAAATCAAAGTCATGCAAACCAAACAATTGAAATACATATTTTAACCTTAAGGGGCTTAAATCTTTCATCAACAATTCAAAAATTTCTGAGAAAATAGAGCTAAGTAACTTGGCAGAACCATCAATAAAACTCAGAAAACTTTTCAAATTAACAACGTTAGAAAACTAAAAAAGGGAAGAACACATAGGCCCTAATCATGAGGGAATGAAGAGGAGTGGGAAAATGGAGCCCACAGTCCTACAACAGTGGGAAAGAAGTGGGAAACTTTTATCTGTGAGTCACAGAAAAGTGTAACTGAAACAGAAGGAAATATAAGGTAATACAAGACTCATGTAATTGGAGGTCCCGAGCTCCGATGGGCTTCAGCGTAGACGAATCCCCTGGCTCAGGACCCATGTCCCAGAGATTCCCTGGGGTCTGGCGGCTTCTACAGCATGCTGGAAGCTGGATGGCTGTCACAGTTCTAAGGCTCTGAGAGTAAAATTCAGAGGGAACTTCTCCCACAAGACCAAGGAAAGAGCTTTCCCAGATGGCCTCAGCTAACTGCTCTTCGAGCATCGTTGGCACAAACTGAATCACATGACCATTCTCAAAGAAATCACTGGCACAAGGAACTAGATCGCAGCTGAAGGACCACCCAGACTCACCCTTGCAGACGGGTGGTCATACAGACCAAACTATACAGGCTGCATGTTGAAGGGAGTTACCTGAACAAATGCGGAGTCCTCCTAGGAAGGCAAAAGTGAAGAACGGATGCTGGGTAAGCAAACAATAATACAACTGTGTAATACATAGGCCAACCCTGTATTTCTAGATGGAAATGCACGCCTCATAGGCTCACAGTTGGCCTGTTGTGGGTCAAATACACTCCAAACCTAAAAGAGCAATCCCAGGCAAATGTTTGCTCAACTCTTATGTTTTCTCAACGACTGAGGGTCTGTGTTTCACAAAACAGCATATGCTTCACTGAAGAGCTATTCGTTATATTGAACTGTTACGTACTTCCTTCCTTAAACCTCATTGGACCAACTTGTTGGGATTCAGTGGATGAGTTCATTCCTTCTTTTCTATGATCCCCCGAATACGTGAGGACACTTAGCAGGTTCCCTTGCACCCTCTCCTCTCAAGTACAGTACCAAGGCTCTTCCATCTCCACAATATTAAGTATTTCCATTTTTAAATAATGACCCAAAAGCTTTGTAAGATTTCTACTTAAAAGGTGAGCTACTTAGACCACCCCATTATGCCATCATTTTAGGTTCATTTTTGAACTGGTACACAGTGGCTACACTAAGCTAGTAGTCTAGAAAATCAGGTTCTAGCCCTGGTATCAAGAACTAGGAGATTCTTCAACTTTTTTTGTGTGTGTGTATATATAAATATATCTGCATATTTCAGATTGTTGGGCTATTACAATCGCCTCAAATTATTATTTTGCAGTCTTTTTGTTCTGTTTATGATTAAGTATTTTGTAAATATGTGTTTCACTCGTAACATTTTGGATTGAAATTAATAAAGATAATATGAACAAGTATTTATGCTATTATCTCCTCTGATTAAAGTCTGCACAATGAGTCTTCTTTATTATTAAGGAAATGTCATTTGATCCTTCAAAATTGATTCATAACATCAGAAGAAGGGAAGCTAAAAAGAGAACTTAAAAACTTAAAGCAGTAAATATAAAGTGCAGTAATCCTGCCAAAATTCTCTAAGTGAAGTTTCCATATTTATGATGGGGAAGTACACGTTATTTTTAACAGGAAATCATATACTTACAGGACTTTAAAAAGCTACAATTTTTAAAAGCCGAATTTAACGAAATTCTTATTTACTAAAAATGTATCTATGAATGCAAGGCATCTATACATGTAAATGGAATTTGTAACAAGTATCACAACAGAAAGGTTATAAACATTAATTTGATTCCAAGAGCAGCTCCAAAAAAGTTCACCTGATTCACAATGTGGCTCATTAATAACATCAAATGAGTCCGAGCTCCTGGAAACGTAAGGACCTGTATAGTAAGAGATTAACTAGGAATGCAGCACATGGCCAGTCCCATGAAACTGCTGAAGAGCTCACAGTCTCCCGGTGAAATAAAGGAGCTAAATAGTTGCTTGCCTAAGCTTGTCGGTACTGAGACCTATCCCTACTGCTGTTTTGTTTTTCCCTAGCCATGGGGTTTCAGGTATTCAGGTGCTTTTCTTTCCATAAAATTTTCTCTGATTTCTTAAGATCTCTCCTAAGACAGAGAATACCCCCTGCTCTTCAAAGAAGCACGCAGTCCCCCTCCATTTTCAGAAACCTACTGCCAGTCATTAAAACAGGAACCACATAGTGATTATATACACAGAAATGGTAACAGAGTCCAGAATCTTGGAAAGCTCTGGGAGACTGTCTTTGTACTATAGTTTATTCCTTCCCTCTTGTCTGTACGTAGAAGCTCTGGTATCTTTGCTTCCCAGCCATTCAATTCCCAACAGTAAATTTAATCCCTCAGTAACTTGCCTCTTCCTACAACCCTCAGAGCTGCCTTCTTTCCAGGTTGAAGGAGTCCCTGTTGTCTTGGACGCCTTGGTGGATACAAAGAGAAGACTGGTTTTTTTCCACATAACCAGCCTCCTTCTTTCCAAACCTCTCTCAGAGACATCCCTCTTCGCCTGGCTCAGTGTCCTTCTCCATAGCAAGTCCCTCCTGGACTACAAGTAATATTTGCTCCAACACCTGAGGACCTCTGTCGCAATGGGTAAGAACAAAGGGCTCTATTGGTTTGGCACATCAAGTTCAAAGTGTTACCATATTCTTAATTTCATTTGATCCTCCTAGGAACCCAGTGATGTCAGTGAGATAGGGTATCTGATTTTATAAATGAGAAAACAGAGGTTGAGCTATGTTAGAATAGCAAGAAAAACCTGGATTCAAACTGCCAAAAGCCCAATGCTCTAACACTTCACACCTGACAGTATTCCTTCAGGGAAGCTGGTTTTAGCTAGACGTTAGGCAGAACGCAATCTGACTGAGCTGATACACACGTAGGCAATGATGGTATGACACCCGATTAGCACCGAGAGGCATTTGCATTTTTCAAAGAGGATATTTTATAACTGAGGTAGCTTTCTATTTGGTGTAATTTCGGGTATTTTAATGAAATTGCCATTTGTAAGTTATATAAGTCAAAAATAGATGTATTTTAAAAATAATAATGGTCCCATACCTCTTGGGCACAGATAGCTTCAAAAGAACCTAATGAGAGAGCACGCGAGCATTGGGAGAACGGCGTCCAATAACATCTGGCTAAAGGCATGTTATAATGGTGAAAATGTTCATTGATTCTTTTTTTTAGAATTACATGTTTCGCTCTAAGTAAAGCATTACTGTAATCTCAAGTTTTATTGGCTTTTTCCCTTCAACCAAACTTGAAGTTTTCCACATATATCAAACATTTTCTTCTGTTTATTCTTCTTTCCTGTACTCAAATGCCTAACTAAGTTAACAGCACCACCAAGCTTGAAAATTTCTTTTCTTTCCAACCTCTGGTGAAATCTTCGCATCGCAGATGTGTGCAACAAACAAGCACGCTTGGGGCAAGTATACACACACACTGCACACACAGATCTGCATACAGACTCTCTCCTCACGCACGCGCACACAACTATATTTGCCAACAAGCTAAACTGCAGAAGACACCGGGGAGAACGAATTTGACATGGCCGTTATCTGGATCACTTTGCTTGAAGTTACTACTTTCCAACACCATTCGTCTTTGCCACAGTAAGGTCACAAAGGCATGGATTCCAAAGTGCTCCTTTGAGGTTGAAAGTGCCCACAAACTGCCTCTTAATGACATAGTTAAAAGAGACAATATAATTTGGTGGAAGAAAATGAAGGACAATTATAAATCTTCAAGTACCAGCTCTCTCACTAACTAAAATCAAACATGTTTATTAAATGCTAAACCACAGGTAACAAGTCAGTTGTCAAAAAATATTTTAAAAGGCTATCTCAGGGGGCACCTGGGTGGGTCACAGGGTTAAGTATCTGCCTTTGGCTCAGGTCATGATCCCAGGGAACCTGCTTCTCCCTCTCCCTCTGCAGCTCCCCTGCTTGTGCTATCTTGCTCTTTCTCAAATAAATAAATAAAATGTTTAAAATAAAATAAAATAAAAATAAAAGGCTATCTCAGTCATAAAGGAGCATGTAAGACATTTGGGGAGACAAAACTAAGGCTTAAGTTAGACCATAAAAATTTTTTTTATATTCTTTTGTTTTGGTTTTGGCTTTAAGTATTTATTATTTTATTATTTCATTTATGTAAGTTCTACAACCCAATGTGGGGCTTGAACTCACAACCCCAGGATCAAGAGTCACAGGTTCTATGCACTGAGCCAGCCAGGTGCCCCAAACCATAAAATTCTTGAGAATTCTAAGATGGCAATTGATACATGTAACTAAGCAATAGTGTATTTTTTTCAAAGGGACTGCTAAATGATTTCTATAAAATTGCAGAGCACAGGGAATTTACTTAGGGTTGGGATGGTCCGCAAATACTGACTAGAAAAAAATATAATTTGATCTGGATCTTGAAAGATGGGTAAGAATTGAGCAGCATAAATATATTTTCACCTGTTGATAGTACTTTATAACTTCCTTTTTATTTTTACATACTTCTCAACCTTCCCAATGACGCTTATGAGAAAGAGATTATTTATCATTCTCATTTATCGAGAAAAAAAAAAAGCTTAAAGTTGGTCATGACTTACTACAGACCTAATAACATGCACACATAAATATGCATTCGTTCACTCCTCTATTCCACTCCACAGCCATCTGAACAGGTGCAAAGTGCCACCCGCTATCACAGGCAGTGGGAACACAGCAGTGAATAGAACAAAGACCCTCTCCTCGTGGAGCTTACATTTTGTAACATATACAGCTGACCCTTGAACCACATGGGCTGTTAGGGGCCCTAACTGGCACACCCCGTAGTCTAAAATCCATGTGTAACTTTGACTCACCCAAAATTTAATACTACTGGCCTAGTGTTGACCAAAGCCTTACCAACAACAGAGATGATTAATACATATGTTGTATATTATATATTATATACTGTATTCTTACAGGAAAGTAAGCTAGAGAAAAAAATGTTTTTAAGAAAACCACAAGAAAGAAAAAACACACAGTACTGTACTGAATTTATCCAAAAAATCCACATATAAGTGGATCGTGTTGTTCAAGGGTCAACTACAGAATAGATCTTCGATAAGGCAGGAAATAGGGACAAGGACACACTAGACAGGTGAAACATAAAGAAAGCTCTGAAGCAAGAAAGTGCCAGGTACATAAGAGAACAGTCAGTACAGCAGTTTCATTACCGTTGAGGTTTGAGAAGGCGGAGTCTGAGAGAGCGAGTTTGGGGGATACGAATTTTGGGCTGGATTCAGTACACACTGAAAGGAATGGTGGACTTGATCAATATTACATTAGCAATAGTAGCATATGATATAGTAGTAACAGCAGTATAGTAGAGTGTAGGAATAGTTTTCTTTTTAAAGATTTTATTTATTTATTTGAGAGAGAGACTAGAGACAGAGCATGGTGGGGGGGGGGAGGGAGAGGGAGAGAGAGCACAAGCAGGGGGAGTGGCAGAGGGAGAAGCAGACTCCCGCTGAGCAGGGAGCCTGATGTGGGGCTGGATCCCAGGACCCTGGGATCACGACCTTTGCCAAAGGCAGATGTGTAACCGACTGAGCCACCCAGGAGCCCCAGGATAGTTTATTATATATAAAATAGTAGTATATTAATTATAATAGCACCTAACACTCAGTGGTGACTTACTACAGGACAGGTACGCTCCTAAATACTTTACATGTATTAACTTGTAAAATGAGTACACTTTTTAGCTCCAAATGCCCATGAGGAAACTAAAGACAAAGAGATTAAGTAACTTGCCCAAAGCCACACAGATAGCAGAGCCAAGCAATGCACGGACTCTGCCTGTCAGGAATAAGCTCTTAGCCTCTGCTTGCACTCATGGCACAGAACAGGGGTGGGAAGCTAAACGCAAGACCACCAATTCCTTATCAATAAATAACCTTGCCTGAAATTTTACCGATTTAAATTTGCTAGCTGTGGAAATGCAAAGAGAGGAGCAGACACATGCGACAAGTTAAAGAAAAGAATAAATGGATTTACTAACTGCATTTTTTAAACGATGGCAGGTTCAAACCTGAAAGACTAAGAGAAGATATTCGTATCAATAGAAATAAGGAAGCCAAATGGAGGAAGCCAATTTGGAGGGAGGGAAAGGGAGTGGTTTTAATACATACCAGATGTTATCAGCATTTAGGGAAGAAATGCGGAAATGAACTCAGAGAAGACATCAGCTGGAAATATGGAGCCCTTCAAACTTCCTGGTTCAGATTTTTTTTTTTTTTTTTTCAAGAGAATGGGTTTAGGCCACATGACTGCTGAGGTCTCTTCTGGGTCCATGACTCCGTAATTTTGTAATTCAATAAGCATAGAATATCTATCCTTAGAAGGTTTCACATAGAATTTCTTGGCCAAGAGGTTTTGCATGGACTCTGGAAACATTCTGAAAACTTCCTCTCAAATATGGTTTCATAACTTCAACACTCCCCCCAAAAAACAAAACAAAACAAAAGCAAAAAATACCCAAATCCCTCCCCCCAAAAAAATCAACACCCAGGAACCAAAGAAAAATTGAGAAGAAGAAAACCCCCCAAAACACCATATTCTGACTTGTTAAAAAATCAAGGGCTTAAAAAGGTGTTTTCCCTTGAAATGGGAGCTTCACTGACAGAATAACTCAAAATGAGGTAATTAAAGCAGGACCTTTTTTTTTTAAGGAGTCTAACTTAATTAAGCATCCCTTACCTACCGAAAAACACAAACTGCATAAACTGTCCAACTGCATACTGAAAAAGTTATATACTTCATCACAACCAGCTATTTGCCTTTCATCCAGTGAACAGGAAGATAGGAAGAAGTCTAAATGTAAAGGAGTTTTATAAATGCACAGATTTTGCTTCAATCCTCCTAAGGTGACATAAAAGCAAAGGTCAATATTGGTAGGGATGAGCTCCCTGAAGAAATAAAAACCATTGGTCGAAATATTCACTCTGGTTTTACTATCCACTACGCAGTTTGAGCTGGACTAAAAATACAATAAAACTGAGAATGAAATAGAGCCAAAAACATCATCACATTCAGGGAGTTATCGCCTGTAAGCTGCTTTCCAGGTAGCTGTGGATTCCACTAGGGGGCAACAGAGCGTGTTCAGAGAGCGACGTGGGCTTCAGGACAGTGTCTGGTTTTAGGTCACTAGTTCAGTGCGCAAAACAGTCTCCATCGCAAAAGCACACTGGATCCCTGAATGTCTCCTCTATTACCAAGCACTGTGTTCTGATAAAAGGATTCCTGTTTTAAAGTTAAAGTTAGTCATACTGGCATTTTTATTTCTCAATAATACATAAATCCAAATGTTTTGTCATAATAAAGTTTCTTCCCATAAAATTATCACACAATTTAATAACTTTCCAACAAATTTAATAAGATTTTTTAAAAAACTGAATGTACTACCTATAGCCTTTGATATTTTAATACTTAAATTTAAAGCATTTAATGATTAAATCAAAATGCACAGGTAAAAAACATACTAACAACACTATCACAATATTCAACAGCTAACATTTGGGCACTTACTATATACCATACTATACTGAAAACTTAATACAGTTTTCAGACACTAATCCTATAAGATAAAAACCAATATTATATCCATTTTACAAATAGGCAAATTAAGGCTAATAGAAATGAAACTTATCTAAGGACTCATAGATATCATGAGTGCTTCCTGAGGCCAACCCACCATTACTAGAAACCAAGAGATTTGGGCATTTCTCCAAAATTAATGCCTGTGATAGTCAAAATTTAGTCAACTATAGAAACATTCTTTCATTGTACTTTACCACATAATAAAATTTTACTTTTGTGTATGTATTTACTTTTTGTAAAACCATGGCAGTAATCCAATTTATATAACAAGTTATAATTGCTGTATTTCAGTGTCATATTGCAAATGCCTCCTACAAACAAGAAATAATAACAACAAGGAAGACAATCATTAAAAAAGTTCAATACTCAGGTTCTCACACTCAAAAAAAATATCAGCTAATGCTAAGCTTTGCAGGGGCTTTGTTGGATGTTAATCTGTAGACTTCTTAGAGTCATTATGTATTACAATGAGAAACTGGTAAGTCAATATTACATAGCTCTGGTGTGACCCTGAAATTATTTCTACACAAGACAACAGCATAACATTCAAGGCCTGAAGAGCGAGGACTCACCCCAGCGATGGAGATTCAATTTGTGATGTACCTTGGAAAGAATGCACAGATTGATCAACTAATCTGAAACATAAGACATTTTCCTTGTCCTACAAAATCTCAAAGCCCAACTTGTCAAAACCATCATCATTTTAAAAGTTTAAAATAGGATAAGAGACGCTATATTAGTATCCTACTGATGTTATGTCACTCCAAACACGGTAGCTTCAAGCAATACAAATTTATTTTATAATTCTAGAGCTAAGACATCTGAAATAGGTCTCATTGGGCTAAAATCAAGAGGTCAGCAGGGCTGTATTCCATATGGAAGCTCTATAGGAGAATTCACTCCTTTTCTTTTCCAGATTCTAGAACCTGCCTGCATTCTTTAGCTCCATTTTTTTTTAAGATTTTATTATTTTTAAGTAATCTCTATACCCTACACAGGGCTTGAACTTAGAACCCCAAGATGAAGACTCACATGCTCTACCGACTGAGCCAGCTAGGTGCCCTTGGCTCCATTTTTAAAGTCAGCACTGGACAGTCAACTCTTTTCACATTGTATCTAATACCAACTCTCTTGCCCGCCTTCCAATTATAAGGACTTTTCTGATTATACCTGGCTCACTCAAATAATCCAGAATAATCCCCCCCCCCCGATTTTAACATCCTTAATCACATTTGCAAAGACCCTTTTCCCATGTAACATACATCTCACTGGTTCTGGGCATCGGGAGTAGCTATCTTTAGAGGCTATTACTCTAAAGCAGACAGCACAGCATATAATTTGTGCACATTCTGCAATCCTTCTGAAAAGTAGTTACTGAAATACAGAATATATTTTCCTACAAAACGGTATATAGTTGTTAGACAAGTGCAGTCTACCAAGTTCTCAAAGGAGTAAGCTGGAACATGGAGAAAGGGATGCAAGGGACAGCAATGCAGGCAAAACACTTTTACAATAAATTAGGTACAGGCTTCAGGCAAAGAGAGTTGAATTTATATATGTGTGATATATTAATTCAAAACAACTTTGTTACGCTCCATAGCGCTATTACCTATCTTTCCTTAACAACGGTGTTACATAAAAATAAATTAATGCTTATTTATAACTCATGAATTTTCATAATTAGCCATTACAGATACAAACACCCAACACGCTGCTTGGCACATGGCAGAAGAACAGAGGAGTATGGAAATTAACTTCTAGCCTGATTCTACCACTTACAGCCTGTGTGATCATCAGCAAGTCGCTTACAATTTCTGGGGCTAGTCTCCGAAATTAAAAATAGGGATAATAAATAGCTCCTGCCCGCAGGGTCGCTGTGAAATAAAGTAGAATATATAATTGCCAAAGACATTCTCGGCCACTGTTAGTGCTCCATGAAATGTTAAGTAGTTGTTATTGGGTGAACGACGTCAGTAGCCTTGGGCTGCCAGAGAAAAGGCAGTAGCAAAAAACTGTAAATTTTTAGGTACTTATCCCAAAGAACTTGAATCTTCGAACAGATACATAAAACTGGAGAATTTTTAAGAATGACTGTTACAACTGGATAATTAAGTCACACCATAAGATTGTACACAAATATTAGTTATCATAAGATGCAAAATTCCAAAGCTGCTCCAATAATAAATATTTTGATAAAACATAGGATAGAAATATTGCAACATGGTTAAAAACTTGGCTCCCCTGTGAAGGGGCTCTACTGGGAAAGCAAGTTAAAACAGAACAAAAAACCTCCCAGGGAGGCACCACGTGCACCACGCACTGTGTTGGCCCGAGGAATAATTGAGATAAGACCAACCGCAAACCACCTCTGCCACCCGAAGTTTTGAAAGTCATTTATTTAGAAAACTGTGTGATCGTAAGTAGAATACCACTCAGCCTCTAATTTCAGTCTTCGCAGAGGTGTACTGGATGGCTCTTCCTTACACTAAATAAATGGCCTCAGCCTGCACTGCTTTCTGATTCTAAATTTGCTTGTTTCTCCTGCTTCCTCCTTTGGGGCTGGGCTATCAAAGGTGCCTAACTGCCATTTTCACCTGTAGTGAGAGGCTTTCCTAGGGAGTCGAGGTAAGTGGGCGTTGGCCAAAGATTACGTACATCCTTCCATGCCTCTTGGGCTTGCATTCTATATTCTGAATGCAAGAGATTCTTAGACAGCTACATTGAAAATTGGTGAACTGTAGTTTTATCTAAAGCTTGATACTATATCAAATTCACCCAAGATCCTTTGAGACATCAGTAAACACTTAGAAGTATCATTTCTAATTACTTCTTAATCTAAACTTACCAAAAAAAAAAAAAAGTAAGGTTAAACAAAGTTTGGCAGAACCTTCTTTCCACGCTAGATAAACTATCCGAAAATCTTCAGACTGCAGAGACAATGTCAGGGAAAAAAACCGATGCTCTCTTTTTCACTTAACATTATTTTTAAAAAGGAAAAATGGGAGCCTGTATTTTTTCCGGCAACATCCACAGTGTACGTTCTCATCTACTCTGCAGCACAATACCAATCAGGCTCCGTGTGTTTGATGTGAAAGCACATTAAGGAAATAGGGGTACCTGCACCCAAACAGCACTAATCCTTTGCTAGGATTTTAACTGACTACCTCATTTTTTTCACCTGATTCAGTAGCAGTGAAGTCCCTTTAAAACCGAGATTACATATAATAAAAGCTGTTTCTGTGTCTAGTAAATGGATTATAGTTAAAAAGGGCACCGCCAGGATAGTTAAAAAGAATTCTCTAAATGGAAGAGCTCTGTAGGACAAATGATTTCCCTGAGCACTGCTCATGGAAACATCCTTCCTGTAATTAGGTCTTGGATAAGGCTGGGATGAGACATTTTCTTCTGGCCCTTCTTAAACTTGCTACTTTTTGGCGTTTAATTTTAATCCACTGGACATCAGTGAAATCTGAGAAGGAAAGACCTTCTTCATTAACAAACAGACCAAATGCCTAGACTATTTCAAAATAAGAAGATGGCTGCAGGGGCAGAAAGTGAAACAGAAATACAGAAGTGAAAGTCCTCCTCTAAAGTTATCAATGTAAATAATACGTTCTTATTTTCTGGGAGACCAAGCAATCAATAGGAAGTCTACATCAAAATCATGTATAGCAGGAGTCAACTACAGAGAGTAAACGTCTCTTTTTCACTCATTAATTCAGTAAGTGTTCTTCGAGAATCAAGTTTGGGTAAGAGACTGTACCAGATATTATGTATACAAGGAACACAAAGGAAATAAAAATCTTCTGGTCCATGTCATCTAGAACTTACAATCTATTTAGGGAGATAAGTCCCTTATGAAATGAGTAATCATAAAACAAAGCCAATCAGCAAACCAGAGTTGAGTTCCAACAGAAAACAGGGAAAATAAATGGATAGAATGTTCACAAAGACTAACGAAAATCTGAGCAGTCCAAAAAGATCTTACAGAAAAGGAAAGATGTAAATTTTACCTGAGTTCAATAAATCACTTATTCATATTCCAGCGCAGTTGGTTCTCTCTCTCTCTCTCTCTCTCTCTCTCACACACACACACACACACACACACACACACAGCCCCTCCCTGAGAGTTCAGAAAAACAAAAGAGAGAAAACATGCATACACACATAAATTAGCCTAGTACAAACAGCGCTAAGGATACACAGGAGAAGAAACTCTGAAGCAAGGATGCCTCAGGAAGAGCTGTAGTTGATTTGGGAGGACACAGGAACCACTGATGAGAGGAGCCCAACACAGAAGCCGTCATAAAACAATGTGCCTCAACAGCAAAAATTCAGTGTATGACAAATGAAGTCTCCTCTCACACGTTTTCCAGTTTACCATCAGAAGAAAAATCTTGTTAAAATAAGATATTTGCAATGGGATTATTCCCAAGTAGGTGGCAAAATATGTTCCAACTTTTTGCAATATTCAATTTAGTATTTTGTTTTGTTTTTACTTTAGCAATGAAAACAAAGACTACCATGAAAGATGGGTGTTTGCCAGCTACTTTTTTAAAAAAAGGAAAAAATCTTCACCATAGCTCCTCTTAAGATTTTTCTCCCCATTGTATTCTCTGTTTTGAAACACATTCAAATCACAGGCATTGAGCTGAATATTTAGCAAGGGCCAAGAATAAACCCCAGAGCCAACAATGGCAAGAAGAACTCCAACAGCCTCGGAGCCTGATGCTAATTTACTGAGACGCATCAGAAACTCTTGGGAATGAAGTGTCCACTAATTAGGCCACCATGAACAGATTCCCAAACCTTGACAAAGTTTTTCCAAACATCTGATGAAGAACTTTGATTTATGGGCTGTTCAGGTGAAACCTGAGCAGATGGTATCTTTTCATAGTAATTGACACAGGAGTTTGTTAAGGATCTCAATCTCCAGGAAACACATAGCTCTACAGAGAAAAACAAAGAAGAGTTCTAGTCACCAACCTTATCTTTGTCTTCAACGACATCTGCCAAAACATCATCTGGATCCAGGATTCCTCCATCTGTGTATTCTAAGTGATGAATCTTCACCCAGTAGCCAGGATCCTACGGTACAACAATCAACAAGTTCCATGATGTCAACTTTTTAAAAATACAGTTTAATTTAAAAAATAAGTTGATTCATTAAAAATACGCTCTAGTAATGAAATGTTTGAACACCAAAAATAAATGTTACTTTTATTTCGACACACATTTGTCATTTTTATCCTATTTCAGGTAAATCAGTAAATCAAAGCATACATAGTTCATCAATTATCCTGGAAGATAAATTACAATGCAAAAATAAAGTGCCACAGTTATTTGAAAAGCAAATTCAAGAAATTTTTTTATAACTTCAATTTAGGTAATCCCAAGAATACTTGGGAAGAAAAAGGATCATTTTGAGGGTACTCTTTGAAATGGGCTTAGAAATTCAAACTGAGGTTCCTAAAGTTGTCGGGGCGGGGGGTGGGGGGATCAAAAGGCAGAAATCTTTGATGGCATTAGTTGTCACTTCAGAACCTATCAATGGAACGGGGAACCGCTGACCTCTTCATCTTTTTATATCTCCACACACCACGCACGTCCTCAGCTCCAAGATTTGAGACAACAGAGAGAGCAAGAGCTCCACACAGCAGCAGCTCGAACTGTGTTTGGAGCTGAACGAGGAGTTCACTGAACTAGAGTAGTGACTTAGGAGATTTCCAAGTACTATTTTAAAAACCTGCTTAGGAATGTGAAGGCTTAAGGAAAAGAATTATTTTCTCCATTTGATATGTGGCTAAATACTCTGAGGCTAGAACTCAGAATTAAATGATACCACTCATTCAGTTACGTACATACTGAGACAAAGGTCAACCAGAATAATGAGACAAAAACATGAACCAATGAATGAAGAAAAACAGTAGCCAGTTTTTTACCAGAATCCCCAAGCTATCATCAGTTTGACTCTGTGATTCTTAGGAAGCTTCTCAAAGTGGGAATAATTCTTCTAGGATAAAGTGATAAGCCTTTATCATATAAATCTTTATAAAGGATAAGAACTAACACAGCCCACAGAATTCAACTGCAATTTTACAAAAACTAATAGAAACGGCTGTGACATAGGTTCCTTTTTACCTGCCCCCCAATAAAAGGCAAGGACATGCTATTAAATAAAAGTAATGCTTTTAAAGCAGCTACGCAGAGGGCTACTGAAATGTGGCCCAAGTACATAGCTTTTCAATAATCTGACTTGATAAAGTCACAGGCTTAAAAAAATCCAAAGGAATTCTCCCTAGCTAGGCCTTTGACATTTCAAAATTAAGTTTTCTACAGAGTACCTGAAGAGCTATTCCAAGTATCATGAAAGGAATTTCTTTGCTTCTAATATTAGATTTATAGGTGGAAACACTAATGATTAGGAAACTTTAACTACCTGATTCTCTTACCCAGAGAGATCACAAAGATTTGAGCAGTCACTGGATAAGCAGGTAAAGAAAAGCATAGCACACCCATCAATCAGATTCTTTCATCAGAGATCTTTACCAATTCAAGGTGATTATGCTATAAATGGTGAGCTAAGTGCAACAGACTAGATTCTAAATAAGAATACCAGAGCAGACAAAATACTATGTAACAGGCACTGGGCCATAAAGAAAAGAAAGGACTCCCCCTATAATCTTTGGGAATTCAGTCTTTTGGCTATGGCCATGCCACAGGCAACGGATTTTTTCCAAATGTACCCAGGACTTCTCATTGAAATGTATAGGGTATTACATTTTCCTTGTCAAAACTGCCTCCTTACAAAGGGAGTTCAATTTAATTAATTTCTATTAATATTCATTGAGTTGGTTTTTGATATATTACAGCACTGTAGATGCAATCTGTTGATTCTAACCATGTTTGTCAAAGGGATGCATTCTGAAGAGTTCTAAAGAGTTTGGTTTTTTTTATATAGTCAATTACTTAAAAGCAGACATCTATTAAGTTGTCTGCTTTTTTCTCATGCTCAGTTTGTAAAAGCAGATTTTATCACTTAAGACTGCGGTAAACAGCTACCCCCAACAATTGCAGTGTAAGTTAAAGTGCACCTGTTTTCCTGCCTAGATGCAGGAACAGAGAGGAGAAAACCAAGGGCTCTGATTTAAAATAGGAAAACTCAGGAGGTAAGAGGGGACACAATCTGACCAGTAGCAAACGGAGGAGCAGACAGGTGGCAGCATGATGGGGCTGTTAAGCTGCGCAGCATTCTGCTATCACACATACTTGCAGGATCTAAGACCTTCTGGAAAATAAGACCTAGGAGTTGCAGCCACAACATTTATCTCTAATCACCTAATTGTGATTCAAAGGAGTACAAGAGAAGTCTTAAAGAACTAAATCAAGTAATCAAGTTATTTTGAACATCTTGGAATCATATATTCAATCCAAAAAACTTTTTAAGTGAAATATACAGAACATAAAAAAAAAAAACTGCAATTCTAATACTACCATCTCACATCAATACTGCCATTTTATACACTCCAGAAGAGAGACTGAGGATAAGCACATCCAATTCTGAACAAAAACAGCCAAGCTATATCAAAGTCGTCTCAGTTAATATTTTGCATGTCCAAGGGAGGTAAATAAACAAACACAGCACGTACTGACTGTGATTTTGTCCCCATGGTATTTTGGCCACGGTGCTATAGATCACTTTAAGAATATACATACAATATTAGCAGCCAACAGCCATTATAAGACCATAAATTCACCCTGACTCCTTTATGCATGTAAAAACTTCAACCATTACCGTGCAGTCAAGATTTTGCATTTCATTTACTTAGTTTTATTACCACCAGGAATAAAACTGATCAAACATGAAAATATGTTCACATATGTGTCGAGTTTCACACAATCACTTGGAAAAGTTTACTGTACTTTTCAGGATCGTGACATTAATTTATCTTTCTTTTGCACAAATATCTGTAATATATAAAACAAATTATTTTGAAAATATCTCTAGTGAATGTGTTATTCAATAAATCTTCTACTCGTAGTTTCTTAAAGTATTGAAAAATAACATTATTTCCTCTATTTCTGATAGTATCTCATCATATTTTTTAAATAATACACAGTTAACTTAAACACTACTGGAATTTCAAAATTCAGAATAGCCACGAGGATGAACTGGAAAAGGAAACAAATGCATATGCATTATGGAAATAAGACCGTTTTACAAAGAACTTACAATGATCAATGTAGAAACTGTTCCAAATAAGCACTGATATTAGTAGCAATAAATATCCTTCACTGTGGAGAGATGGCATGAAATTTGACCCTAATACCCTAGAAAATCTCTACTGGTCAGAGTTCTGAAGAACAATAATTTTCCATCTGCAGTGTTGGGAGTAGACTGACAAGCCAGATACCAAAGTGCTATTGACTACCAAGCACCGAGATTATGCCAATCATCAAAAGAGGCAAAACTTGGATGGTTCTAAGCAAAATGCTTCTGGTCCAAAAAGAGAAAAAAAAAAAAAAAAAAAAAAAAGCCCGCAATGGCAGCTAGGCTCAAAAGTGCAGTGAGCACTACAAAAGAAAAGCCAATGTTGGAAAAGAGCTGCATTTATCAGTGGTGGCCAATTACAGAGCTCAGTAATGCAGCTGGTTTCCTGGTGACTTAATGTTTTCACACAAATAATCTCACCCACTGGGACAGAAGAACGATTGTAAAAATTAAAGTCAATGGAAAATTAAAATTTTCTTTGTAGAATTTAATTTCATGAATTTGGTGGGATATACCCATAAAATGAGATTTCACCATTTTGATTATCATCATCGTAGCAGACAACTTTAGTGGTTACTACAGGCCAGGTGCTATAGGTACTGTGAGTTTTATATGATTAGCTTGTTTAACCTCAAACAGCCTCAATAGTTATCAGTCCATTTTACAGATGAGAAAAGCAAGGCACGGGTAGGTGAATTGACTTAACTGAGGCTAGAAGCTTAATAAACAGCAGAGCCAAGATGTTCTTTTCAAACAGAGAAAACAAGTGATTTTTTTTTTTTAATCACAAGTACCTAAGAATAAGGCAAGGGGATCAGATCCCCCTCTGTTGCTCCTTAAGTATATGAATCCAGGTCTCTGGGCCTCAGTTGCTTCATCATTAGTAAACATGGAGGCTCTCTGGCCTTCTGCAAAATGCAGCACATGCAAGTCCAAGTGTAGAGGACACAACAGGGCAATAATAGAAGGCCCCAAAATCTCTCCCTAAGTGTGTCCAGTATTTTACAGGTGACGGAAGCTAGAGAACATAAGATCTCATAATCATGGAATTAAAGTTTGGAGAAGCAAGGGAAAAATATCTTCCTGCCAAGAACAGAGAGGAAGCCTGAAGCATCAGAAATTACATAGAGAATTAATGAAGTTTTCCATCCATGCACATTTTAACTACTTCTATCATAATCCTCTGTGGTTATTCTACTATCAAAAGAGAGTTAGGTGCCCCAGAATAGCAGCCAGGAAGGAGACAGTAGTCAGAACAGGTCTAGAGACTGTTTGGGGCAGGTAGAGAGCAAGAGTCTCTGAATAACCAACCACACACAATGTAGGGAAAAATCAGTTCCTGAAAATGACGCCTGAGCAAAGCCTAGCAGAGCAGCACTGACACCTTAAAGAACAGAATTAACCAGAAAAGGCAGTAAAAGGTATTGAGATTATGAGCTGTCCCTGACTTAGAATACTCCTCCAACTTCCTGAAAAACATTGACCAATCCAAATTTGAGAAAAGGGTATGACAAGAACATGAGTTGATGCCACTTTAATCAACTATGTTTCTAAAGAACTCAGGAGAACTAGAACGGCACCAAGGGTTTTTATATGCTGGGTTGAAAGTACTACCCAGCAAATTCAACAGAAATATAAGCCTCAATTTACATTTAAAAATGAAGGTGAATCAGTCCATCTGTAAATTTACTTCCAGCTCTAAAAATCTATGATCCTACCAAAAGAAACTTGATATAGCCACACCAACATCAGATGAAGGAGACTTTAAGAAATATTACTACAGGTAAAGGGAAACATTTCATGATGATAAAAGGGTCAATCCAATGTTAAGAAAACAATCCTAAACCTATGTACCCGATAACATAACTTCAACACATATTGCCCAAATGTACAGGTTTTTTTGCTGTTTTTTTTTTTTTTTTTTTTTTTTAAATAAACCAATCCACTTAACTATAGCAAACTGAGAGTTACTGGAGGGAAGGTGGCGGGGGGTTAAATGAGTGATGGGTATAATCATCACTTGTTGTGATGAGCAGTGGATGTTATATGTAAGTGATGAATCACTAAATTCTACACCTGAAACTAATATGACACTGCAGGTTAACTGAAATTTAAATAAAAAGTTGAAAAAGAAAAAAAAAAAAAACCTTAAAAAAATACACCCCAAAATCATAGTGAGACTTTTGATAGGAAACAAAGATATAAACCACCTGATGAACACAATTAACAAACTTACCTAATTTATTTATATTCCATACATACAAGACACTGTACCCCCAAAATATTAGAAAATACCTTCTCTACAAGTGCACATAGAATTTATAACCAACTTCAAACGTCTGGAATCACTCAGAATATATTCTCTGACCAAAGTTGAATCAATTCCAGAAATATATCTAGAAAATGTCTGGCTGTTTGGAAATTAGGAAATATAGTTCTGAATAATCCATATATGAAAAATAAATTAGAAAATAGTTTCTAACCTAAAATAATTAAAACAAAAAAAATTGTGGGATGCAGCTAAAGCAGTGCTTAATGGCAAATTTATGGCATTTAGTGCAAATATTAGCAAAAAAGAAAAGCCAAATTCAAGAAGCTAGCAAAAGAATAGCTAGTCAAATCCAAACACAGAAGGAGGGAAATAAAGAGAAAAAAACAGAACAAAGGTGGTTCTATGAAAGGCTTGATAAAATTGACAAATACCTAGTAAAACTGATCAAAAAAAAAAAAGTTTCCACTATCCAGGAAAAAGGCAAGCAATACCATCATAGGTCTTACATATATTAAAAAGATTTGGCAAGAATTTAGACCTATAAAATTGACAATAAAATGAACAAATTCTTTGAAAAATAGAACTTACCAAAATTGACAAAAAATGGAAAATAGAAACACAAAGACAACAACTAAATTTTAAAATTTTCCTATAAAGAACCAGACTCAGATCACTTCACAGATAATATCTTCCTAATGTTTTAAGGAAGAAAGAGTGTCAATCTCATACAAATACTTCTAGAAACTAGCAGAGAAAAATTTTCCCATCTCCCTTTTTATGAGGACAGCATAACATTGATACCAACACCTTACAAGGATATTACAAGAAGTTATAAAATTTATAAAGATTTGCACATGGATACAGATGCAAAAATCTAAAATAAAACATGTGTAAACCAAAATTCAGTGATATATGTAAAGGATGACACATCATGACCACGTGGGATTTACTCTCTTAATGCAAGAGTGGTTTAAAACTCAAAAATCAACTGAGGTTATTCACCAAATAAGTAAGGGGGAAAAAGGATAAAAATTAGATGATGATCACAATGGATGCACTTGAGAACATTTACCATCAATTCACCATAAAAAGTCATCTTAGCAATCTCACAACATAACATTGTGAATCTCACAGCATAACACTGATCAAAAAAGAGCCAAGTACAAAAATTTGCATACTGATTCTCTGAATAAGCTCAAAAACAGGCAGAATTAATTCACAGTGTTAGAAGTCAGGAGACTGTTTACCCCTTGAAAGGGAAAGAGCCATGAGTGCAAAGGGGCAAACAAGGGGGCCACAGGAATAATGTTCAATTTCTTGATGTGTGTCCTGGCTGCACTTACTTGTGCACTTTTCTGTGGGCGTGTTCTACTTTAAAAATGTTTACATTAAGGGGTGTCTGGATGGCTCAGTTGGTTAAGCGTCCAACTCTTGATTTCAGCTCAGGACATGCTCTCATCAGGGTCTTAAGATCAAGCCCTGCAATGGGCTCTGCACTGGGCGTGAAAACTGCTGAAGATTCTCTCTCCCTCTGCCCGACCCCCCCACTCTTTCACATGCTCTCTCAAAACAAACAAACAAACAAACAAAAAACTGTTTAGGGGCACCTGGGTGGCTCAGTCAGTTAAGCATCTGTCTTTGGCTCAGGCCATGATCTCGGGGTCCTGGAATCAAACCTCACGTGGGGCTCCCTGCTCAGCAGGGAGCCTGCTTTTCACTCTCCCTCTGCTGCTCCACCTGCTTGTGCTCTCTCACTCTCATGCTCTCTCAAATAAATAAAATCTTCAAAAAAAAATGTTTACATAAAAGTAAGAACTTTCTGCTTCAAAAAACGTGATTTCTTCTTTCAAACTGAAATATCTAGTTTCCCTTTACACATGACCATTTCTACAGTTAAATAAATGAAAACCACTAAAAAGCTGTTTAGAACACGTTTCCTTAGAAGTGTAAGAACAAATCTTTAGGCAAAGGCAAGAAAGGAATCCAGACGTGCCAAAAGACAGGAAGGCCCAGTTAACCCACCAACAGAAAATGCAGCTCACTGACCAGCAATTATTCAAAATTTGCAAGACCCAGAGAAGAGGCTTAATGAACCACAGGCTTAAGTGAGTCAACAGTATGACAAATATGTTAAAAATGTTACCATGATCTTGGGCTATGTTCATAGTACTGTGTCCAGAACAGAGCAAGTAATAATCTCATTCTCTACTAAGTGGTCACCCACTGGAGAACACCAATATGGGGGATGGAAATAGGGCCAGTTCACTCATGGTAAGACATGATTGACTTCTGTTTAAACTAGAGAATACGAAGGGAAACATTTTTGCCATTTCAAACATAGTAGAACCACAGTTTACAGGTCACTGAGCTCTTCAAGATATCAAAGACAGAAATCTCTTACTGTTAAAATCATCACTAGTAATCTCTCGAGGAGACACCATATTGGAGATGAACGTCTCTCTCAAGTCCAATACTACTTGTTTCTCAACCAGGATTGGCAAATTGTTATATTTTCAGTTAAGCATCAGATAAAGTATATGGATTATTTTGGAGACAATGCTCTGTGAAAAATGCTTATCTTCAACACTTAAAATCATATTCAGGCCACAGACAGACTCGCACTATCACAAACATATGGAAATTGAGACAAGAGAGGTAGTAGCAGAGTCATTTTGTGCTTCCTCTCAAATACATGCTCATTGCTCACGTAAGACAAATAAGCTACACTACTCAAATTCTTATCCCCCTGTTTTTCTTTGGTTGAGCTTTTATAGGTGAATTTGTAAAAGCTAAATGACCATATCAGTGTCCCACCAAATTAAAAGGCTGTCATTCACAAGAAAGATTTGGCTTGTTCTGTATTACTCCAGAAGAGTTACATAATCAATAGAGAGGCATACTGAATTGCAGCATAAGAAAGATCTTTCAAAAGGAGCTATGCAAGAATGGCACGGGTTGTATGATGAAATAGGGAGATCTTCACTCCTGTAAGGAGTCAACCAAAGGCTACATTGCCATCTCTCAAGGAGGCTACAAAATAAGAAGAATCGTGTGATCCTGAAGACAGCCCTTCCGACTCTGAAACCTACAACATCTAGAACCTCAAAGCTCCTTTGGGCTTTGAATCTAAAGTTAGAGAAACTTCTTGCAAGAAGAAATCTCTGCTGTATCATAAAAATAATGTTTTCCACATAGGGAATATAGTCAATGGTGTTGTAATAGCACAGTATGGTGACAGATGGGAGCTACACTTGTGAGCATAACGTATCGAGTTGTTGAATCACTATGTTGTACACCTGAAACTAATGTAACATTGTGAGTCGACTGTACTTCAATAAGAAAAGAATGTTTTCAGAAGTTCAGCATGATTCCACAATTATTGTGCAACTCTGAGCAGAAAGTCTGAGCAAAACACCAAATTTTACATTTCTCAATCTATCACTTATTCTTATCTCTTGCTGTATAACCTGAAAATTCACTAATTTATAAACATCTTTAAGGAAAAGGGTCTTCTATTTCCAAAGTAACAGAATTACTCTGATAGAGAAACAAAATAAAAGGGTGAGAATTTTATGTTACTTACATTTATAAATAGGGTAATTTCTCATTCTAAAACAGGTCTTCTCCATCCCTACACCTAGCCCCAAATGTGGGGTTTTCAATCCTTGACTAATAAATTCATTAATTCAAAAACTCATAGGAATCCACTGGCTCACAGACCGTCTAGAGTCCTCCCATCTTATGGTGGGGGGCGGGGGCACCATAATACACAAAGATTAAATCACAAAGAAGATTGTGGTTGGCTTGGATTGTGATATATTTTCTTTTTTTTTTTTTTTAAGATTTTATTTATTTATTCGACAGAGATAGAGACAGCCAGCAAGAGAGGGAACACAAGCAGGGGGAGTGGGAGAGGAAGAAGCAGGCTCATAGCGGAAGAGCCTGATGTGGGGCTCGATCCTGGATCGCCGGGATCACTCCCTGAGCCGAAGGCAGACGCTTAACCGCTGTGCCACCCAGGCGCCCCTGTGATATATTTTCTTAAACAAAAGTGGTCTCAGTATAAAAACACCAACAATTCCAGGATACCTTTTCAGTTTTATCTCATAATCCAAGTTCTGACAATACTACTTATTCTCCTCTTCAAGAAGGAAGAAAAATATTTAAGCATCAAGGCATATACTTCACTTTCTAATTCATATTATCAACAAAATATTTAAAAACAATCTTTAATTCATATTATCAACAAAATATTTAAAAACAATCTTAATCACCCCATGTCATTTTTCATTCAGCTTTATGAGGTAACCATAATCTCAGCAGTTTTCTTTGTATGAAGGACTTTAAAGGTTCGTTTTTCATCCTGGGATTAACCTAAACTTATTTGAGGGGGAAAAAAATGGTCCAGATACCGAAGTTCTTTCTTTTTTCATAAAGGACAATTTTTAATTATTTTCAAATCTACTGCCTACATTATCACAGCACACTCTCTTTATAAGAACATGGAAACTTCCTTTTTCTACGGATCTAAGTGTTAAATGCATAAAAGCATAAAAGCCATATATAAATTTTCAGGATTAAATACATTATAATCTTAAAACCAAAGTTTCATCAGGAAAAATCAAATGTTAAAGCCTGAAATTAGCAAAAATTGCACTTGTATTTTAATTGATACATCTATTTCAAAAGCTTCCCAGTATGAAAGACTTCCAAAACATTAAACCATTACTAATTTAGTAATACTGAAATAGTGTTTCAAAAACAATTTTAAAGAAAACAGCTGATTTTTTTTTTAATCATGCTTTCTGTTAATTGTTTTCAGTGAAATTTTATAGTCCAAAGACCTGGATGCCAAGGTTTTAGAAGCCTGTGTGGTCCAAAGGAATGCAAAGCCTCCAGCCAAAGAAGGGCAGCAGCCATGTCCCCAAAGAGAAGGATAAGCTATAATTTTTTCTAATTTATTATAAAACCCTAGAAAGCATTCTGCTACAAAATGAATTTTAATAGGAATTTGAGAATACAAACTCATACAACTGAAGCCTTACTTAACGCAGCCAATTAAATCCCAGCATTCTTGCTGCTATGCTGCCGGCATCCGTGTAAGGTGATTCCAAAGAAGAGCTTTGACAGACACCGTCAGTTGTGTGTGTATCTTTATGTATATGAATGAATAAAGGAGGTTTAAAGCATTCTACAGGTAACCACTATGGCCTCTTGATCTCTACTCAAACACAAAGTTTTATGCTCCATCACTGAAGAAATTAAGACATAGAAAAGAGAATTTCAATTTACACCAGAAGCGGTACTGCTGGCAGGGTTTATAAGAACATGTAACTCTAAGAGAAACATGAAGACCTTTCAACTGTATTCCTGCTCACTGTTTATGAGACTTCTTTTCAGTATGGCAGTGATAAGAATGGTGAAGGATTAGCTGTCTCTGAAAGTATTGGGATACTATTACCCGCTACTATTAACTTTGTTTCTCCAACAACAACAGGACCATTCCTCCCAAATGCTAGAGATGGATCACTGATGAAACGAAAAACAACTCAGAAAGTACAGGTAAGGAAGCAGGAAAAGCTGAGCTCATGTACCCCCTGTTGAGAGCACTCGAGCCGCGCTACCCCATCCAACCCCAGAAAGCTGGTAGCCAGGTTTACCATCAGCTTTCCTCCCCAGTCACTCCCCGCATAGGCAATTTGGGGAATGTGTGCCTCCAAAATGAGGGATACAGGAAACAAGAGGATCCAACACATGGGAATGGAATCCCCCCCCAAAAAAAACAGTGACATTAGTTAATATCATAGTCATGAAGGAGTATGAAGAGAAACCGATCTTGACATGATCAGTGCAATAAAGGGCTCCAGGAGTGATGTTATCATGGAAACATACAAAATTGTTAGATTTTAGGACAGTTTCAAATCTAAAGAAAATGGTACTACAGAGTCATTTCATACAAGTATTGAGAGAGAAAAGAAAGCATGAGACTCAAAGAAAACTAAGTTAAAAAAAATAGATTAACTCCAGGAAAACCAAAATTGGCACAAGACAGGAAGTAGTCATAGTTATTGGCTCAAGAGTGAACAGTATCTGCATGGTTACTCGAGTGAAAACACTGAATACAGAGTAAAGCAAAAATTCCAACAATTTTGGACAACCACGGGAGAGAAAACGTGAAGAAGGTATAAGAAAGTTATAATTTTCAAGTACCCTCATAGAACGTGAACAGACTGATGAACAAAGAGAGAGCAGTAAGTTTTATTTACAAATAAAAGCACACCGCTATCCCTTGATTCAGATTGTTTAGAATTACAGAGGTAAATACCTTAAAAAGACAGCTAAAGGTTTGAGAGTGTGTACTTCTTAGAAGCACTGGTTTTAATTATGGGCCTTTGAGCGCTATTTGACTTTTCAAACTAGAAATGGGAAAACTGCGGCCCACAAATCCCGCCCATCATCTATTTTTGTAAATTCAGTTTAGTGAAACGCAGTCGTGCTCTCTCGTGGAAGGACTGTGAATGGTTGCTTTCACACGACAACGGCAGATGTGAATAGCTGTGACCGAGATCACACGATGGCCTTCAAAGACGAAAATATTTACTATCTATTTGCCAACTCCTGCTTTAAACCATGCGTAAGAATTACTTTGATTGTAAAAATTAAATGGTACAGAAGGGTGGCCCACTGTATTCGCCAGAAGCAACTCTCTGAGGTATTCGTTTTAGTCTATGTGAATGTTAACTCTTCTCTAAATAAGCATTTCTCACAGTCTTAACTTACTGACTTCGGAAATCATCAGGATGGCAATTAAGTGTATTTAGGGTCCCCCAACTTTCCCATCCTTCTTTCTCCTAATATTTTTATTCAAATATATTTCCTTGAATGGCTACTTTTATCTTTAATGAATAACTTAAACTCCTATTTTTAATTCTATCATCTAAAGACTGCATCTCTCCACTCCTCGGACTAAAAGAGGACATCATAGTTCTTACTCTTCTCTTCTTCTGACCTTTTACTTTCCGTATCTGTCATCTCTACCTTTACTTTTACATTATCAATGCTGATATTTCCTTCTGTAATGATAATCATGCTTTGTCTATAATTTGATTCCACAGGTTGAAAGCCAATGGCCGGTACTGACATTCATGGCCGCCAAAGGAATAGTGTTCCCTGACAAACTAAATAGGAAATGACTGTCTGTCATTCCTTACAGTGCTAATGTCATAACCCCTAAGCCATTCAAACAAGAATGTTCAAACATGTTCTCCTTGTTACAGTCTACCCTCTGCCAAAATTTATGTTAGGGTACTTTGATACATAAGCTTTAAGGGTTGATTTCAATATCAAAAATGTGTAGATTATTCTGAAATATACTTTTATAATATTTTCCATATATAGTATATATACAATTACATAGGTACGTGTGTGTGTATATATATGCACACACACACACTATATATGTATATATGATCATAAAAATGCAGGTGGATATAATCATTCAATAGTAAAACAAATTATCCCCAAATTTATATAGGCAAGAAATATCACTCCCTTTGAGAACGAGTGTGGTTGCCTTTGATAACAAAGTAGAAATAGGCTAATTTTTCTAGGAAAATTATAAATGTCTGGCATCTAGAATATGAGAAGTCCTTCCTATAGCCCAATAGTATTAAACAAGGATACTAATCATTTCCTATTCCTCCTAGAACAAATTACTACTAACTTAGTGCCTTAAAATAAAGTTATTATCTCATAGTTCTTGGGGTCTTAAGTCGGATGCAGGTCTCACTGGGCTAAAATCAAGTTGTTGGTGGAGCTGAATTCCCAGTCTGAGGGCTCTAGGGCAAAATCCTTTTCTTGGCTTTTCTAGCTTCTAGTGGCTTCCCACATTCTTTGCCTTGAGGCCTTCCTCCCACCTTTAAAGCTAGGAACCGCCAGCCCAGTCTGACCTCTTCTGCCTCCTTCTTCCATGTTTAAGAACTCTTGTGATTACATTGCACCCATCATCATCATAATGCAGGACAATCTCCCTATCTCCGAGTTAACTGACTAGCAATCTTAATTCCATATGGTACCTTAATTCTCATTTGCCTTGTAATATAACATATACACAGGTTCTGAGGACTAGGAAATAAGACAACTTTGGGAAGCCATTATTTTGCCTAGCAACAAGGTCAAATACAGTATATTGTCTTTTTTGTTTTTAGGGTGTCTCAATAGCTCTATTACTCCAAATTAAATACCAGTAAAAATCAGGGTGTTAGAAGACACATCTCAGAGTTGTGTTTGGAATGAAAAGGGTTATAATTTAGGTTAATGAATTACCTAGAAGACACATCTTCAGAAATTACCAGTGTGAATTTAGAAGCCTAGCCTTCATAAAATGTTGGGTCACATTCAATTTTGGCCTAACATTCCAGGGAATGTTACCCAACAGCAGCATTAGTTTTTAAATAGTCCAAGAGACAACAAAGATATAAAATAGAGATAAAAAATCTAGGATGGAAATAAATTCTAAAATTGGGTCAGTGGTAATTTAGTTCCGTCTGAAGCACAGAGGTACTATCCGATCAGAACAGATGTCAGCTAAGGAAGGCCAATCTGACATCACCAGCCATCCATTTGACCTCTAGAGCCACACTTACCAATGGAAAAGTATTTCCAGCCAAACCTTCTCTCCTCTATTCTGC
Source organism: Ursus americanus (assembly GCF_024610735.1). Lineage (NCBI taxonomy): Eukaryota > Metazoa > Chordata > Mammalia > Carnivora > Ursidae > Ursus > Ursus americanus. The sequence goes on along the minus strand of NC_142127.1, from coordinate 77,714,960 downwards.
TTACTCAGTCCTTTCAGATTGGAGAAATGATTAGATTGCTTCCATCGTAATATTTCATAAACTTGGAAGAAGGCTTATTTATTTGTACCTCTATCCATAATGGACATGGAAGTTTATCATCAAATCATTCCTTGCTTTCCTTCTTCTGTACATGAAAAACCAAAATTTTGACTTTCTTCATAACTACATCAAGTATACATTTTTTCTTCTCTGAAATTTTACAAGTCTTTCACATGCTAAAAGGCAGAGTCCAAAACATAAAATGCACAACCTAAGTCACAGTGGGAATATCAAGATTACACTACAAAAGCAATGCCTTTTCACTGCTAGTGACTCCCCAGGGAAGGCAGGAGCTGACAAAAACAACGACAACAACACAAACAGGTACTACCTGGAGTCAAGAAAGTACAAGATACCTCGAGAATCAGAGGAAAAATTTACAGCATGCATCAAAAGCAGTGTTTTGAGGAAATTTATAGAATTTAATACAAATATTTGAAAACAAAAATAGATCTAAAGTCAATAATCTAAGTTTTCACTTTAGAAAACTAGAAAAAAAGGCGCAAATATAAACAGAGAAATTACAGAATAAATCAGTGAAATTGACAGAGTAATCAACAGAGAAAAATCAATAAATCCAAGTTGATTCTTTAAGAAGAGCAGTTAAATTGTTAAGCCTTTAACTGTGCTAAGAAAAAAGAAAGGACTAAAATTACTAATATCAGAAAGAAGAGAAAGGACATCCCTACAGCTCCTATGGACATTAAAATAACAATAAGAGAATAGTATGAACAATTCTATGTACATGAATTGGATAACCTTGATGAAATGGAGCAATTCTTCATAAGACACAATCTGCCAAAATTCAACCAAGAAGAAATACACAACGTGACTAGACCTGTATCTATGACATTGAATTGATCATTGATAACCTTCCAGAACAGAAAGTCACCAGGCCAAGATGGGTTCACTGGTGAATTGTGCCAACCATTTAAGAAAAAAAAAATTATACAAATTATCTTTAAAAATTATGAAAATTCTCTAAAATCATTATCAGAGGATAGAAGCAGAGGAAATATATCCTAATTCATTCTGTGAGGCCGGCATCACCCTAATATTAAAATGAGACAAAGACATCAAAGAAAACTAGACCAATTTCTCTGATGTAAAAATCCACAACAAAATATTAGCAAATTGAATTCAACTATGAATGAAAACAACTGTACTCCACAACCACCAACTAAGATTTATCCTAGGTATGCAAGGCTGGTTTAACATTCAAAAATCAATTAGTATAAACCATCACATCAATATGCAAAAATCACATGATCATATCAATAAATGCAGAAAAACATTTGATAAAATCCAACACCCAATCATGATAAAAACTCTCAGTAAATTAGGATTAGAGAGGAACTTCCTGAACTTCATAAATAATATCTACAAAAATATTGACAGCTAACATCATACTTGGTGGTGAGAAACGAAGTTTCCCACTAAGATCAAATACAAGGCAAGGATATTCCCTCTCACCACTCCTTTTCAACTTACACTGGAAGTGTTAGCTAATGCAATAAAACAAAAAGAAGACTTAAAAGGTATACAGATTAGGAAGTTCAAAATAAAACTTGGTTCACATAGGATATGATTGTCAATTCTTCTGAATTTTCTACATAGGCAAAAAAATTCCTGAAACTAGTGATTACAGCAAAGTTGCATAATACAAGGTTAATATACAAAAGTCAAACATATTCCTATACACCAGCAACAAATAAGTGAAATTTGAAATTAACACTACTTACACATTAGAACTCCAAAGAATGAAATACTTAGGTATAAACCTAACGAAGTATGCACAAGATCTACGTAAGTGAAGTTATGTTTCTGATAAATGAAATTACAAAAATAGATATCCCTTGTTCATAGACAAGAGGACTCAATATTGTCAAGATACTAGCTCTTTCCAATTTGATCTATAGATTCAATGTAATCTCAACCAAAATCCCAGCAAGTTATTTTGTGGATATTGACAAACTGATTCTAAAGCTTATATGGAGAGGGTAAGGCCAAGAAGAGCCAACATAACATTAAAGGGGAAGAACAAAGTTGGAGGACTGAAACTACCCAAGTTTCAGACTTACTATAAAGCCACACTAATCAAGACAGTGTGGTACAGGCAAAAGAACAGACAGATCAATCGGACAGGATAGAGAGCCCAGAACTAGAATCACATAAAAAAAAGTCAACTGATCTTTGACAAAGGAGCAAAGATAATACAGTTGGTCCTTGAACTATGCAGGGGTGAAGGGCACCAAACCCCATGCAGTTGAAAATCCACATGTAACTTCTGACACCCCAAAACTTTACTAATAGTCTACTGCTACTGACTGTATACCTCACCAACAGTCAACACAAATTTTGTGTGTTATATTATATACAATATTGTTATAGTAAGTTAAAGAAAAAAGTTAAGAAAACCATAAAATACACTTACGGTACTGTACCTTATTTGTTGGGGGGAAAAAAAAGAGTGTATAACGTGGACCCATGCAGTTCAAACCCATATTGTTCAAAGGCCAACTGTACAATGGAGCAAAAATAGGCTTTTCGACAGTGATGGAACTAGACATCCACATGCAAAAAAAATTAATCTAGATACTAGACCTTATACCCTTAGCAAACAGGAACTCAAAATAAATCATGCACCTAAATGTAAAATGTAAAACTATAAAACTTCTAGAAAATAGCATAAAAGAAATTCTAAATGACCGTGGGTGTGACAATTACTTCAGGTACGATACACAGGGATGATCCCTAAAAGAAATAATTAAAATTAAAACTAGCCCTCATTAAAATTAAAAACTTTTAATTCTCTTGACATTGTCTTTTGCAAAAAAGAGGATAAGCTGGGGTGCCTGGGTGGGTCAGTCAGTTGGGTGTCGACACTTAATTTTGGCTCAGGTCATGATCTCAGGGTCATGGGATCCTGCCCCACATAAGGCTCCACACTCAGCAGGGAGTCTGCTTGGGATTCTCTCTCTTCCTCTCTCTCTGCCCCTTCCCCCTCTAAAAATAAATGAATAAATCTTTAAAAAAAGAAAAGAAAAGATGGCAATGACAAGTCACAGACTGGCAGATGTCTGCAGAAGACCCATCTGATGAAGGAACTATCCAAAATATACAAAGTACTCTTAAAACTCAACAATAAGGTAACAAAAATCTGATTTAAAAAATTATTCAAAAACCTTCAGTTACCTCACCACGAAAAAATGCTGATGACCTAAAATCACATGAAAAATGTTTCACATCATGTGTCAGGGAAATGAAAATTAAAATGAGATACCACTACACAACTATTAGAATGGTGAAAATACAGAATATTGACAATACCAAATGCTGACAAGCATATGGAACAACATGAAATCTCATTCACTAGTGAGAATGCAAAACAGTACAGCCACTTTGGAAGATAATTTGGTGGTTTCTTACAAAACTAATCGTACTCTTACCATATGATTCAGTAATCAAACTCCTTGGTATTTGCCCAAAGGAGTTGAAAACTTAATGTCCACATGAAAACCTGTACATGGATGTTTATAGCAGTATTGTTCATAATTGCCAAAACCTGGAAGCCACCAAAGAGGACCTTCGGTAGGTAAATGGATAAACTATGGTATGTTGAGACAATGGAATATTATTCAGCACTAAATAAGCTATCAAGCCATGAAAAGACATGGAGGATCCTTAAATTCATATCACTAGTGAAAGCCAATCTGAAAAGGTTACATACAATATAATTCAAATGTCATACATTCTGGAAAAGGTAAAACTATGGAGACAGTAACAAGATCGGTGGTTGCCAGGGGTTGGGTCAGAGGAGAGATGAACAGAATTTTTAGGGCAATGAAAATATTCTGCATGATACCATAATTATAGATAGATGTACATTCTACATGTTTGGACAAAAGTATGACAACAGTGAGAATGAACCATAATGTGAACTATGGACTATGGTTGATTATGATGTGTCAATGTAGGTTCATCAATTATAACACATGTACCACTCTGATAAGTGTTGATAATGGGGGAAGGTATGTATGTGGGAGAAGGGGATAAAATTTTACGGGAAATCTCTGTAACTTTCCCTCAATTTTGCTGTGAACCTTATAGAAATATAAAGTCATATTTTTTAAGTGGATGGCTCCCAACCACATCTCTACCATGACTTACTACTAAAATCCACTGTGACATCTCAATATAGAGGCCTTGAACCTACATGCTGAAAACTAAGCACCTAACCTTTCACATCCTGAGTATTTCTTTCCTCAGTGAATGGCAGTACTTTTCCAGTTCTGTGAGTTGTGAGTCTAAGATTCATCTATACCTATCTACCTTACCTCTATGAAATCCATCCACAAATTCTGTTTTTTCTAAGTCTACTTCAAATCTGTCCACTTTTCCCCACTTCCACAACTAGCTCCCTAGTAATTCATCACCACCTCTTGTCCACACTACAGCAATAGTCAACTAATGGTCTGGTCTAGATCTATTCTCTTTTCTTCAAATACTTTGTGGCCTTCCTAGAATCATGTGCTTAGAGTCCTACTACTGTTTCAATCCAAGAAGTTCTTCTTCCTTGCCTGAAATGACCTTTCCTCTTTCTCTCCCTATTTCAATCTTACTTATCATTTCTTTAGCCCAACTCAGTTACCTCCTCATCTTATATGTAAATCCTTCCCCATTTCCCGAATCAGAATTAATTTCTTCTTCTACCATGCCCTTATGTTACTTTGTTCACATTTTGCTCATATAGATTGCATTTTGCCTCTATGATCAGTTGTTCATATGCTCCATTCTCAAGTGTATGGACAAGGTCCTCATCATCTTAATATACTCTACCACTTCCCCACCCAAGAGCCCAGCCCAACATTACCAATCCAGCATGAGCTCAACAAGCAGCAAACACAATCACTGGTGACTGCCACATGCATAATATCTTTTTGACATAAGATGAATGGTTAGGACCAGGGTAAATTCAAGAAAGGAAAACTACACCCATCAACAACAGGAAACAGTCAACTGTCTATTCAGTAAATAATTACTGAACAAAAAGCTTTCAGCTCTGTGAAGGACCAACTCACAGGCTCAAAATTCATTAGGAGTCTGCAACCTCTAACATATTGCCCAAGATGTTCCTATAGTGTCCCTGACATCCTCTAAAACTTGGTAAGAAATATGCCAATCAACATCAATACTAATCCTTATTTATCCCAGTAATTTCTACTTCCTTGCAATACAGCTTTATTATGAGTATATGAAAATTACCAGTTAGAGGTCACAAACTGTTTCATCAAAAAAGAACTTTAACCAGATTACTTCATTTTGCAGATGAGGAAACTGTGGCCCAGAGTAGTTGAACGTATTCCCTGAAGTCACAAAATGGGCCAGTAGCAGAGCCAAGATTATAGCACAATTTTCATGAGTCTGGGTTTAATGAGTTGGTACTTGATGATCTGTATAAAATAGAAGGGGCCATAGGCATGGATTTTTGGAATGGTTGGAATTTTTCATCCACCGGTTGAAGAATGTGGCTCCCTGCTTCCAACTAAGAAAACCTGCCATTGGGTGTGGGGCCACAGCTCTGAACCAGATGGCACAGAAGAGCCATGCCAGGAAGAATATCCCTGCTCTGCAGGCAGAGCCCTCTTAAGACCTTTGAAGAGGAGCCAAACAGCTGTAGGGTGGGGCATTCCTGGACAGGACTCCACCTTGCATATGGTCAATAACCACAGCCTAGCCTTCAAGGCTATACCAACACCTTTCACAAATTTTATCCTTTTTAATCATTTTTTAAAACCGTAAAGTTGGGACATTTTGTACTTTTTAAAGAATTTTAAAAGCCTGGCTTAAAGAACAAAGTCAAAAAATATCAAGAAAGTCACAGCCATAAACATGATTAACACACTGCAGGGTACTGAGAAGCCACTCCCCCAAATTCTTAACATTTCTAAATCAGTACAAACATTCTCTCCAGTCTTCTTCATAAGGGCAATGAAGAAGCACATGAAAACTGAACCCAGCAAATACTTACATCAAATATTTACATATGTCAAAGTTCCTATTAAACACAAGGCTATTAAACTAATGCCCAATAAACAAGAAGAATAAGGTAAAAGGAAGGGAAGGAGCTAAAATATACTGATTAGTCCTTGGACTGCCTCATTCTACCTCATCCTGTATGTATTCACTAATGAGCACAGGAGACAAATTCTTACTATGCCTGCTCTCTGACATTCACATACGTAACGAAACTATTATCAGGAAATACAGCCAAAGGACTAAGCCCTGCTAATGAGTCCAAATTCTCAGAAGCTATTTGCCTTAAGTTCTTCAGAATGGATTTCACCAGAGCTAGTATATGCTTATAAGGAAACTTCCTTAAAAACCAGAATCAATTTTTAAATGTAGAAATAAAAATATCCTTTCATTGTAAGTGCTTTTATACAGTGCATTACCATTCACCATCACGTCAAACAGGAAAATCAGCATTCTTCACTACATTAGATCAGTGATCAAAAGTTTGCCTTTAATAACTAACTTAACAGGGAGAGTGGCAAGCATTTAGTTATGCCCCGGCTGCCAAGACTTTTATTTGCTTGATGTATTTGTAGACCACAACTACAGCTTATTTGGTATACACAAACACAATAGATATTCCCCGATGAAATATACATATTTCTCCATTTCTCGAAAAAAGTCTAGCATCTGAGCACAAGCAACTGACGGTTTATTCCATATTCAATTTTATCACTCCAGACGTTTTCTGCCTTGTCATCTACTTTTGAGATTTGAATAAAGAATTGAGATTCAGGGATGTACTGCACAGCATGAGGACTATAGATAAAAATACTCTATTGTGTATTTAGAAGTCAGGAAGACAGAACTAGACTTACAGTGATCATTTCACAACATATACAAATATTATGTTGTACACCTGAAACTAATATATCAATTATATCTCAATTTAAAAATAGGGGTTCTCAGAATAAAACCTCTCCATTGATATAACTAACCAATGAGCAATTTAGTAGACAGTAATGAAGTCAGAATGTCAAAGCAATAATTTTAGCCACCGATTATGATTCAAATAACAATCCCATCAAACTAGGGACCCTATTTGTTTGCACAAGATGAGTTTGTCATGTTTGAATATTGAAAAAAGGTTTTTCATTGTTTCATATGCACTGTCCATTATTTGTACACTTAAAAATGTTTTTTCCAACTTTAGCTAATGCACACATGTCAAAAAAAACCACTTTCCTGAGTGTATCATTTCAGTCTAGAATAGTGACACTACATATGACTGCTAAAACTAGAACTAGTAAAACCTTAAGTTTTAAATTCAATTATTATTTTATTTTACTTAAGATTTGTTTATTTGAGAGACAGAGAGAGAGAGAGAATACATGAGCAGGGGGAAGGCAGAGGGAGAGGGAGACAAGCAGACTCCTTGCTGACCGGGGAGCCCTATGTGGGGGTCTTGATCCCAGGACCCCAAGATCATGACCTGAGCCAAAATCAAGAGCCTGACATTCAGGTGCTCCAATAAATTATTTTAAAAACAGTTGCTATCTACTATGTGAGACACCTTCTGATAGCTACTTTGTATACAGTAAGATTAGTCTTCACTACAACCTCTACAAGGAAACATTACTAAGATGAGGAAAATAAGGCTCAAAGAGGTAGCATACCTCAGAGAAGGTCCAAGAGCTGGTAAGTGGAAGAACCACACCGAGGTCCAGGTCCAACCCCACATTTCAAGTATTTCACCCCTTACCCATCTGCCTTCAATGTCACACTTCTATTTTAAAATCAGAACAAACTAATTAGGGAAATGGTTTCCCTCATTTGGTAAAAATCAGTAGACCTTATAGGGTTTTGCTTCCAGAAGTGTTTAACCTTAACCCTTATGTTTCACAGCATAGATGTAAGTTCAGCAAATAAGTACTGGCACCATAACAGAAGACAGGAGTGACACGTTTGCCAAGACAGTATTAAATTCGGTAGAACGTTGTCTCAAGGCAGAGCTCGGGATGAGCTAATGGGAACCTCAGGAAGACGAGGGAACCTCACTAAAGAATGGCAGGAAGAGCCCAGATGGTCAAGAAATGTGCGAGCCAGTAAGTAGGGCCAGGCTGGAAGAATGGTACTGAGGTTACAGCTGGTCCTACCTACTCCCAAAATGGTAAATTCCAATAAGGAATTGACTAAAAATACAGCTAATGTAAAGATAATGGTTTGCTTAGTTTCGGTGTTTGGATAAAGGTAACAAAGCTCGGCTTCATGGTCAATAGTAGGGTTACAGTAGGAGTGCACATCTCATAATGCACCCTACACAGTTAGAACACACGTACCAGAGCAGCAGTTCTCAAGCTGGTCCACAAATTCGTGAGTGTCCCCAGGCCTTTTCAGAGGGTCCAGGATGTCATAACTACTTCCGTAAGTATAGATTTGCCATATAGGGTATGTTGCCCTTGGGACCGATGTTGGGTAAAACTGCTGGTGCCTTTGCATGAATAATGACAGAGGCACTAAACATTACAAATAGTTATTTTCACAACTCATTCCCAGCTTTAAAAAAAAAAAAAGCAGTTTCACTGAAGCAATATGCATTATAAATTTGATTAAATCTCATCCCTTGAATATACATCTCTAATATTCTGTGTGACGATAGAAAATACACATAAAGCCCTTCTGATAGAATTTCCTAAAAGCAAAAAAAAAAAAAAAAAAAAAAAAAAAATTGTGCCATTAAGTCACAAGCTGAACTAGCTGTTTTCATGGAACACTTTTACTTGAAACAATGACAAACTATGGTTTTCCAGACTTCGGTATTTGGCAGACTTTAAGTTTTTTATTTTAATTCCAGTATCATTAACATACAGTGTTATATTAGTTTCAGGTGTACAATACAGACTTTTTTTTTTTAAAGCAAACCTGTCACCTAAAGGAAAACTGATAGCATTTTTAATCAGTCAAATTCCAGCTTTTGGACAAAAATTAGAATTGTGGGTAACTCGTATCCTCCACCATGAGCTCGACAGCTTCACGATACTAAAAGACTTTCCTGATGAGATCAGTGGTGATATTTATGAATGTGACAATTCTGATATACAACAAAATGGACTGACATTTGTCAGATCTACATAACATCTATCGATATTTTCCAAGGGACAGTATATGATGTTACAAAATCATCTAGGAGTAAAATATCTATTCAAAATCCAAGATAGACAATGGATTTTTATTTAACAGCATTTAAAGTTCATTAATACGGTTTCATTTTCTTCTTTGCAAAAAAAAACAAAAAACAAAAAACAAAAAAACCCTTACACTACTACTTGCCAAGTTTTAGTATAATATTAGAGCAACATGCACAATTTTCCAACTACATTATCTGTGTAAATTCCAATCTTCTTTATAAACATCGGCCAAAAGAACCAATCAAAACAGACAAAAATGCAGAAAGAGACCGGAGAGTCCCCCCACCTTCCATTAAGTTAGACATTAAAGAGAAGTGAAAATGTAAAACAGCACGTTCCTCATTAAGGGTTTTACTTTGAAAAGTAGTTGCTTCTCAGAAAAATGTTATTTGTGTTAGCACACAATGGGCTCAGGCTCATTTATGGATAAAGTTTTAATATTTTAGGTGCCTCCATTCTGATGTCTAATCCAAAATACTGACAAACATAAACCGCATAAACTTAAGCACGCTGAGGTCTCCAAGCAGTGGAGAGAGGAAAGCGGTTCGGAGCCACGGTCACCGGTAAGGCAGTGGAGATGCGGAAACAGTATGTGAACACCATGGCTATTCTGCCCCTAGTCATGAAGTACTCCGTTTGAAAATTAAAGGTCTTTGTTTAGAGGGTTTTTGTTTTTTTTGTTTTAAGGGAAAGCAAATTTCAGCTGGGGTTCACTCCCATGGGCTAGGGAGATGGCAAGGCCTTCAACAGCTCCATTTCTTGATGTATTCTTGTTCAGTGGGTGGGAAACACAAGCAAGGGGGAAATGGAAAAGTCAACAATCTACGCTAGGGTAATGGCTGTTAGAAAAGCTTAGCACTCCCATCTTGACGGTATCCTTTCCTGGGACATTCAAAAGAATGTGGGGGTGAGTGAGATGAGCGAGGAGCAAAGATTACTATTTAAGATAATAACTCAACAAAGATTGGACCAAAGAGGAACAGAGTGCCTAAAAGGTCATTGAACTGCCAGTTCTTAGGACTACTAGCCTGACCTAAGGGGATTCCTGACCTGCAGGAACAGCAGGGCAACTGGCTGGCAATGTTTCCCCACCCCCACCCCCATCCTCACCCCCCAGGAAAGCATTTACACTCAACCTCTAAAGCTATAAGGAAGTATCCCGGCTCTGGGAAGGAAGGAAATTAGGATTTAAAGTCATACTGAATTGCTCCTAAAGTTGTACGCCAATTTGAGGATTAATGGCTTCATTTTTGACATACTCCACAAAGCACGATTGCATGTTCTAGAAATTCATTCATTAATACTTTAAAGTTATACAGAATTAAGAGTAAACTACGTTTTGGTAGCATTTGGGGGGGGGGAATTATAAAGCATCAAGTAATTGTTATCATTAGCAGGAATTAATGAGTTACATTCTTTAAAGAAATAATAGGAGAAAACATTTCACGGGGTGATGATAGTGGTGGGGGCGCAAATCACTCAACACAAAAAGCAGCAACTTACTTAAGGGTTCAAAATTTAGTACTGACATGGTCACTTCAGAAATATACTTCTGTAACCTTATAGAACCCAGATCAGCACTTAACTAGATGTTGGCTTGATCTACTAATGATTTATTATACATTGTCTGAACTCCTTCCAGAACAGTATTGACATAAGAGTAAATTAGCATCTGTTTTTAAAAAGCATATATTTCTATGTCTTATTTATTTTCATACTACCCTCCAACTTTGCTTATTACCTGGCAAACTATAGGTATTCAATAAAATAACTATCTGTTTTAAATGTTTAATAACTGGTGAAGGGAAAGGAAGACCTTTCCCTTTAGGAGACTTAAAGCATCCAGTTGTTGCTTTTCTAAAAAATTCCAAAGACTGGTTGCAAGGAGATGGTTAATTGCAATAATCAACATGGTTGAAATGGAAACTATTGATTTCCTTCAGACGAAGGAAAACAAACAGGGGATGGAAATTTATAATTTAGAAGGTCCAATATACAAAAAAAAAAAAAAAAAAAAAATTTGTTGAATGGCATCTTTCCTAAGGGGAATAGATGAAAAGGAAGTACATTATCTAGAGACCTCACTGAGAACAATGGCAAGCACTTCACACCTCTTCCTTATTGAAGGAGCTTTAAGGTTGGATGTGAGTTATCTTGTAGGGGCTTTTTCAAGTAGAACCACATTGCTTTCAGGTCCCCACATAGAAAACGATTTAGCTCAGAATATTCCAACAGGAGAAAGAGAAAGGCATTAATGCCATAATTATATTATGTGGTAATAGTTGCCAGTTTATGCTTAGTGTGAAAAGGAATGTTGGCTTGAGTCTAGGCAGTTGTAATCTTTTTTGTACATAGTATCCATTGCTTAGAGAGACAGATTAATGTTATTTCGATGCCATTATTAAATAATGTATGAAAGTACTTAAGCTGATGATAAAATGGTCTCAACGCCACATTCCAACATGTAGGAAAGTCTAGACCATGGTGCAAACCACTGCCTGACTCATAAAAGGGTTCTGACTTGCACAGTATTTTTTTTCATTTTTATTGTTTGCTTGTTTTTTCACTCCCATGATATTTTAAAGATGGGAAATTCTGCATAGAAATCTGGTTTTCTAGCTCCTCTTGGGGGGGTGGAAACCATGAGCTGTCAAAAGTGGGCCTGCAATCCAGTGTAATCAGCTGGATTGGACATGATGCCGTACATGTGTGTGTGAACACACACACACACACACACACACACACACACACACGTACAGTGCATCCTCTCCACTTGGCCAGTCTCCACCACTCCCTACTGCGTTCATGCAGCCCACCTCATTCATTTTATTTCCCTGTCCAGCTCCTCTGGTGGTTGAGTTAAAAACCCCTGGCTGGCCAGCTGTTTCATATAGATTATCTCAGGGGATCCCTCTCATGAGTACCAGCTACCTAAAGTACAGGTTGAGATTACAGAAGCAAATGACTTCCTGAGGCTATTTTTGCGAGCCAAATATTAATTTAAGGGAAAATGCCACAATTGTCCAATTTTGTCAAGATTACTAGGATTTTTCCAATGGAGTAATAGAAAGTTAAAATCTCTACTATTGATTACTTTTCAGGTCAAGAGCATTTGATAACACTCAATAAAGCAGTAACATGTCTAAGAATGCAAAGTGGGGAGTTAGCATTTTCTGAGATCAGCATACCTATACTGCTACTACAGCCAGAGAATGCTAAAACACCGGAACAGTGTGATAGCTGGCCTGGCTACTTAAACTTTCAAGGACTAAGACATGTGCTATACATACCCCCAAAGAAATGGAACTAAGGTAGTGCACTTTAATATTGATAAGCTTTTCAGTGTTTGCAAAGATCATGAGGATTGATTGGGCACTTGACTATTTCTTTGCATAAGTTATTGGAAGAGAATAAAATACTCAAAAGAGACGTTGGTAGTAACAGATCATGCCCTGGAAATAAGAGTTGGGACCCTTAAATAGGACACATTTGTTGGAGCCTGGAGTCGTTTTTTGTTTTGTTTTGTTTCTTTTTTTAATACTAGAAGCTAACATAATGGAAATGAATGAAAATCACGTGAAACTCATGTGAGCTTTACCTGTCATTTCTAGAAATTTATTTCATGATGAAAATGGCATCTGTCAACCTCTGCTTAACCTGTGTTGAACTCTCCAAGGTTTGCAAGGGAAAAGAAAAAATTGTTGAATGCGTATTCTGGAAGTTACACAACATGGCTTCTTTTACCATTCCTTAGCTTTGAGGTAACTGGCAAAAAAGAATGGCCACTCATTTCCCAGGGGGCGTAGGGCTTGCATAGTGGCTACAAACAATGCAGAAGCTCCTAGAATTGTTTTGCTCAGGCTATTTCCTAAGACCAAGAGAGGTTTTAAAAACAAAGGCAATAATTATCCCTTTTATGGTCTTAAGTTGCAGAATCCAATAAGGTAAGAGGTTTAAGGGGAAAGTGAAAGAAAATGTATAAACCAACTTCATACCTACTACTCAAATATAAACTCATCATGTAAGGCAACTCTAGTTTGCCTGTTCCCTCCTGAGATAGTCTGACTTAAAGGATTTTAATAGGGTAGTTTCTTTTCTTTTCTTTTTAAGCTTTTAGTCTTCCAAGTATCTTAAAGGTCAAAATATAAAATTCTACACACCCCAAATGCAAAGCAGAAAATTAATGTCATCTAACCACCAGGAAAAAAAAAATGATCTGCCACAGTGAAGCACTTTAATAGCTGCACATTTGTCTTTCTTGGCCAGATAGATTTGGAACATGTCTAAGTAATCATTGTACCATCCACAGCTTCTAGGATGGGGCTTTGCACCTAGAGGTGTCAGTAAACATTTGAACATTCAAAAACTACAGACAATATGAAAATCAAATGTGTATTTATCAAAAAGCTCTTAATTTTTTTTTAATTTGTAAAAATTAAGTATTTTGAGCTCCTGGAAAATTTTAGATGCTTGCAACCAGGGCTTAGCAAAATGCATCAAAATCATGTCATAGAGACAAATTATGATCGTACTCTAAAAATTAGGAACAGTGAAGTGCTTTGATTCATTTTGCTATTTAAGTATAATCTTCAGACAACTATTCATGTCAGTGAGTAATCATGCTTTCATTTGTTTTGTGTCATTACTTGAACATGTATGATGGCCTATCAAAACCAAGACTTAAAAAAAAAAAAAGTCATCACATAGCCTTCCCAAATAGATCAACCAGTTCCAATTCTTTTCACAGTGCCTCAGTTTCTCCAGAAGGAAATAAGTTACGAATCATAGTTCTTACAGGTGGGAAACAAAGGTGAAGGGTGAACAAGTGTGAAATGATAAGGAACACACTTGGAGGAGTTTCCTCTTTCTCCTCCAGATCTCTAGACCCCTAGCAAGAGAAGCAAGGGACAGAGCAACGGGACCTAATATGTGGGCCAAATAGGAATATCTATCACTTGGCCTGTGACAATCACTTGACCTTGGTCCCCAAGACGCAGCCGTTCTAAAATCATTCATAAGACCAGGACACTGATGCTGGGTATTCAGAGACACCAACGACTCATGCTGTGACCTCAGAACTCTGCCTAGAACACAATAGCTCAAATGGCAGAGCAAGATGACATCGGAGCCACTACCATTAATCCTTTCAAGCTTATAGATTCTAACCATGAGGAGGAGGTGGTTAGGTAAAGGTTTGGTATTTAACCTCACTATCTGCACAGCCTCTCTGGTCAGCCCGTGTGAGAGAGTCTGTAAAATACTGACTGTTAGAAGGCAGGTCACACTGAGAAACAGTACGTGAAACATAACTTGAAGAAATGTAAAATTAAAAACAAGGACAGAGCTTGCAGAGAGGAACATGGGAAGAGGAGACCCTAGTTAGCAGTTCCACTTTGACCCGGGAAGGTGATTTGAGGACTGGGTGGGTCTCTTAACATTCTTAGGTGTTTTTTCATTTATAAAATGACTGACCAATGCTCTCCTCAGCCCTAAACCATTCAGACTGCCAACCATGGAGTAGAACTGAAAATGCTACCAGGAAGTGCCGTGCCACGAGCAAATTCGAAATTAAGTTGCTCAGACTGCACAAATGTACTTTTCATCTACATTCGCAGTATGTCCATGATCAAGGCCTTCTAACCACTTTGCCACCTCAAGGAAGCTTGATTACCCATTAAAGGCCTAATTCAAATGTCATTTCCTATGTGGTGCAATGATAGATTGATTGTAAAATTGGCCCAAATTAGCCCCCTTGGGATCCGCGGACTTTGCCATTCGACTTTGCAGCGCTTCTCATCAAAAAAGTGTATTGTATTTCCATTTCTTGTGAATACTGGCTAGCTCTGTGACTTGCTTCAGCCAACAGAATGCTGCAGAAATGACCAAGTACTAGTTATGAACCTAGAACTCAAAGGGTCTTGCGAACTTTTACTCAATTCTTGAAAGGTCACCTTGTTATGAGAAAAAGCCCAGACTAGCCTGTTGAAGAAGGAGAGACCACCAGAGATAAGTCTTCCCAGCAAAATCCATTCCACTCCTGCTTATACCCAACTGACCCCCTCATACCTGGAAGAGCCCAGTGAAGATCAACAGAGACATTCCCAACATGTAGCTGACTGTAGGCAAATGAGTAAACATAGCTGAAACCAGAACAGCCAAGCAGAACCAAGACCAGTAGGCAATGATAACTGCTCATTGTCATAAGCTGCTGAGTTTTGTGATGCTCTGTTATGCATTGTTTCCTAATACAGATGCATCTGCTGACCTTCATTAAGTCTCCGTAACGGATTTAACCACCTCTTCTGTGTGCCCACAGGAATGACCATACAACAGTTAATCACAGGCATGTGCTGGGTCATGATCCCAAGGACCGCTTTGTAATTATCTTCCTATCCCCTAACTCCTAATAGACTGCATACAGATGCTTAACACATGTTGAATAAAAATTAACAAGCAAAGGGATGCCTGGGTGGCTCAGTTGGTTAAGCATCTGCCTTTGGCTCAGGTCATATCCCAGGGTCCTGGGATCAAGTCCTGCATCAGGCTAACTGCTCAGCAGGGAGCCTGCTTCTCCCTCTGCCTGCCACTCCCTGTTTGTGCGTGCTCCTTCTCTCTCTCTCTCTCCCCTCCGACAAATAAAAAAATAAAATCTTTTTAAAAAATGAATAAGTGAAACATAATTTCTGAACATAAATAAGGAAAGGGTGCTTAAAACTTCTACTTGGGAAGCAGTAAGAGGAAAACACACCTGGGAATGCAGCAAGAGGTACAACTTGAGAGCAGACAAGAAGAATGAGAAAAAGCAAGGGATATAGTTAGGACACAGAAATTTCGGTAGTATCACATGACTTTAGGGCAAGATAGGAGTTCACTGAAGCCTTGGGCAATCTACAGTCTTTTTTTTTTTTTAAGATTTTATTTATTTATTTGACAGAGAGAGAGACAGCCAGCGAGAGAGGGAACACAAGCAGGGGGAGTCGGAGAGGAAGAAGCAGGCTCCTAGTGGAGGAGCCTGATGTGGGGCTCGATCCCAGAACGCTGGGATCACGCCCTGAGCCGAAGGCAGACGCTTAACGACTGAGCCACCCAGGCACCCCGAGCAATCTATAGTCCTGAATGTAAAAGTGATGCTTGAAGACAGAGAATTATCCAAGAGAAGAGATTTACTGGTATCTGAATAAGGAGCTTAGCTGCAGAACTATAGGAAGAATCAACCGCAAGAGGTCCATATTTCCAATAAATGAAATGCCCAGTCTCTGAAGTCATGAGGCTTCTCTTCCACTTTTAGGTAAGAGCCACAGTGAGTACAACCAAGAATAAAAGCAACAAATCTAATTATTTCAGAGGGAAAGAGGGTGTTGCTCTCTTCGGGCTGTTATTCCACAGCAGCGTATCTCAAGATTCTCTTGTGTCAGAGGGGTTACCAAGAGTTCTGGGTTTTGGGGGTTTTGTTTGTTTGTTTGTTTTTTAAGATTTTGTGTGTGTGTGTGTGTGTGTGAGAGAGAGAGAGAGAGAGAGAGAGAGAGTATGAGTAGGGGGAGGGGCAGAGGGAGAAGCAGACTCCCTGCTGAGCAGGGAGCCAGATACAGGACTCGATCCCAGAACCCCAGGATCATAACCTGAGCCGAAGGCAGACACCCAACCGACTGAGCCACTCAGGCCCCCAGGAGTTCTGTTCTGAATGTGTTGGACAGTCTGTTCAGTCCACTGGGGCTTTGAAAAATCTACCATTTCTTTAGTGGATAAACTTACCCCCACCAAGAAACTGGGCACTGTGTCCAGAAACTAACACAAAATGAAGGACTTACTCCTATTCAAATGTTAGGCTTCAAAATTAAAACTCCAAAAACAATAACAAAAATCTTATGACCAGGAAATCTGGGTGTCTCAGTCAGTTGAGCGTCTGCCTTCCACTCAAGTCGTGATCCCAGGGTCCTGGGATCGAGTCCCACCTCAGGCTCCTTGTTCAGTGGGAGCCTGCTTCTCCCCCTGCTTGTGCTCTCTCTCTCTCTGACAAATAAATAAAATCTTTAAAGAAAGAAAACATTTATGACCAACATTGATTTCTGGTTCCTTACAAATCACTTCCTTCAAAAGGCCCCTCTTAAAATCTGTACTTAAATGCAGTTATCTTTTATAGTTAATTCCCCATTATCCATGCTCCAGTGGAAAGTAAAACCCACTAGATGAATATAAAAAAAAAAAAAAAAAAAAAACAACACTGTCATAACCTGCATGGCGATGGACCTTCCTATTCATAGAAAGCCGAACGCTTCAAGTCAGCTAAGATGGCAGAATAACTTAAGGTCACTAAATTCAGCTTTATTCCCCAGCGCAGTCCTGCATTGTCAGGTGGCGCTCCAGGACTACCACCAACAAATACCCCAAAATAAATGCATGCACCCATGACACTAGGAGGAAATCCTTCTATTTATAGTTTCACCTCAAAGATAGAAACTAACCCTTTTAATTCAAGAACCTATATTAGGTTGCCATAACCCTTTCTTGCTTGGATGGTTCTCCCCCATCCAGGGAATCACCTTGCCTTCCTTATATGAAGAGAACTGGATGAGGGAGGAACCCATAAGTTAGCCCAAGAAGCAGGGCCTAGGCAAGCACTCACTTTTCTTTTCCAAGCTTTACATTTTGCAGGACCAGCCTCACATCAGGACTTGGCTGCAGAATGGGTAAAGAGGGCTGCATGATTTAAAAAAACAAAACAAAAAACAAAAAAACAAAATATACACACACACAACACAAAACTGGATCTTGAAAAGCAGTCAAGATGTGGGTAGCCCATAAAGATAGAAGAGAAATATTTATTGCAGTGGTTTTTAAACTGGGGTCTTTGGATGAGACCCAGGGTTTCATGAATCTCAGTAGGATTCAATACAAAACCATCCATGTATGCGCACATTCATAAATAGGCATATTCATCTGTGAGAGAATACATGGAGTCGCCATACTTTCTTCTCAGATTTAAGAACCAGAGCTTTATGAGGTCAAATTAGCCTCAAACATCAGGTTTCCTTGAATAAGTAATTCAATCTTTTTTTTTTTTTAAGATTGACTTAAAGCTGACATGGACTTTGAGATAGTATGCTAAGAATTTGGATGCCGTGTGAAGAAACACATCTGTCACAGATGTTTATCAAAATCACATAGTAGTCACACAACTAAACACACTGTTCATAATTTAAAAGCAGATGCAACTCCAAGTGTTAAGACTTTTTTGTTTTTGCCATAATAGCAACCCTTTTTCGTTTCTCATTGTTCCCCACACATCCATATCCATAGAGAAAAATGTAGCGACCCTTTTGGTGTGGAGGGGTAGTTTGAGACTCATACATCCAAAACGACAAAGTAGAGAAACACTTGTAATGAATGACACTATCGTTACAATTTTGAAGCTGTCTTAACAAAGGACCTGTATCCTAATTGCACTTAAAAACATCTTAAAACCCCTAAGATGACAAGAAGATCAATAAAACAATGGGCAAACAATACGAACAGACACGTAAAAGAACACATTCAATATCACTTGCCATCACAGGTACTGGCAAGGATGCTGAACAACTGGAACTCTCATAATGCTGCTGGGATGTGAAACGGTACAACCACTTTGGAAAAGGATTTAGCATTGTCTTATACAGCTAAATACACGCTTGCCATATGACCCAGAGTTTTCACTGCTAAGTACTTACCCAAGAGAAATGAAACACATGTCTAAAAATAAACTTGTACATGAACGTTCATAACACCTCTCTATTCATAACAGCAGAAAAAAACCTCTCTATTCATAACAGCAGAAAATCTGAAACTGAAATGTGGTACGTCCACAATGGAATGCTGCTGGTGAATTTACAGAAGTATATATACTATAGGAATACGTACATTTGTCAAAACTCTAAAAGTACATTTAAAATAGGTCCATTTTATTGTATGCAAATCAACCTAAATACATTTTATTTTTAAAATACTGTGATTATAAAGAAACGAGACTAAATTATCATAAACTAATGCATTAAGTACCTATAATTTATATGGTTGTGAATGTAATTCCAAAAATGCAAAACTGAGAACCAGAATTTTCTTAAAAAAGAAAATCACTCCTCTGAAGCTTAAAGATGTATACTTTTCCACAATTGTGTAGACCCCTTACCCAAAAACATGCAAAAATTCAAAATCCTTTCAAAAGGAAAATTCTGTGCACCTCATAATAATAAAAAACAAGCAAAGTAATGTGAAGACATAATTCAGGGTTATGTCATATGTGCTGGATCTTAGTACCAAATTTAGTATCTCCCTTAACTAACAGATCTTCTGCCTTCCTATCAGTTACATTATTTTTACTTTTTCGTGTTGTACAGCTCTTAAATGTTCTGGCATTCTCTCTCTTCAAAAAAAAAAAAAAACCCCATAATTTAGCACCACATATATATGGTATTTAATTACCCACTGTATATTCTATCCCTGCTCCTCTTAAAGTTCTAAAAATCACAGCTCTTAAGAACATTTAAATTCTATTTCTAAACTATGTCTTCAATTTACAATTGGGTATTACATATGATGATAGTGTAGCACTCTGGGTTAGAGACAGTACAATATGGCAATTTTTCTTCCAGTCCTATCTCCTATGACTCACATGAATCCAAAATTCTTCAGTGGATTAAAAATAACAAGATTGAAAATTCAATCTCCAAATATAACAGAGAATGTGTAAAACACAGAAAAAAAGATAAATTTTAATTAAAATTCTGATCATAAAATGCAAACAAACCACAAAGCGGGAGAATATATTGGTAACAGAGCAATATCCGGAGCACAGATATCTAGACTACGTAATGAATGTCTTTGAAAAAGGACAACCCCAAAACTCTTCAATAAAAACTTCACAGAAAAGGAGAAATAAATGCCAATACACAGGTGAAAAGAACGCTGTTGGTGATCAGGAAACATAAATAAAAACTACACGGAGATGCCATTCCACACCTAACCAAAAAGCAAAAGCAGGAACTAATAGTAAGGGGAGGAGGTGGACAAACCAGAACTCTGATGATGGAAATGTGAATTGGCACAACCAATTCGTAAAACTATTTTCGTTATCTGGTCAAGTTGATAACGAGGGTAAGTATGATCCACGCTTTGTCTGTACATTAAGGAAAACAGTCCACTTACCCACTGGGATCCCTGCGTAAGAATGTTCACTGTAACCTTGTTCACAAGAGCCCCAAAGTAGAAACAACACAAGCGATCAAAAGAACAGATAACTAGAATCTGTTAATGAGGGAATTTCATACAACTATGAGATTTCACACACGACAGCTCGTGCAATAGCACGGATGAATCTCACAATGTTGAACAAAAGCATTCAGACAAAAAACTGCATGAGGACATTCACTTAACGTTAAAAAAAAAAACAACATGTGAAACTAAACTGTTTAGAATTTTAGATTTAGGTAGCAAAGAGAAAGAAGGAATAAGAGTCACAAATTCAGGAGAGTGGTTTCATCTACATTAGGGGAAAAGGGTTTTAGCAGGGCCACTTGAGGAATTCTGGGATGCAGCCGACATTCCATTCTAGCATCCTTGAAGAAAAAGAGAAATGCTATCGCAGGCACACTTAATGGTAAAAGTCATTGAAAAAAACCATAAAAGAATCGACTACCCAGCAAACAAACATCGATCATGTTCTGCTGCCAAGGGAAGACAGCAAACAAGCATGATTGAAGTATTTTCTTCAGATGTTTTGGGAATTTGAAATTGCCCACCTTTGGTGTTTAGCGAGATGTATATGGCTCCACAGAGCCCAGTGAAATGACATGATCACTATTTTTGCATCTCATTAATAGTCATCATCTAATAAATACTTAGGTACTAACGTACTCGCACAAGAATGGACTATTAAGGTGAGTCTGAGGGAGTTAAGGCTAAAATTTGACTGCTGAGAGGCTGATAAACAGTAATATTTGCAACGCAAGTCTTAATTGGCCTGGAGGTGGAATACACAGGAAAGTTTCCTTGTATGATGTGTCATACTAAGCAAAAGCACAGCTTGTTGCTTAAGAAACCAATAAAGCCAAAAATGTCTTTTCCCCTTCACATCATTAGTGAGGTGCTTGAGGGAAAAAAGAGATATGAGTATTTCTCTGGAATAATCTCAGTTCTGAAAAGGATCAGTGAAAAAAGTCATTGTCTAGATTCCACATAGAACTGTCAATAGGCACACTTTATTTTTTTCTAATAAATTATTGTGCTCAAAGAATTGCATCATTTTTTTTTTTAAATATCAGAGAGTCTGGGGTTTTCCTGCTGCTCATTTAGTAGTTTAGCAAATACTGCCGAGACAATGAAGTAACAGCTTGCTTCATCCCAGCCTCAGTGACTGAGTATAGGTAATCTGCAAATACACATGACTTTCAATCATTTACATTCCCACAGCTTTCACATCAAATTAGAATTCTCCAGAATCCTGTTAAGAATCTAAAGGCACCAGCACTTCTGCATAAATCCTGCCTAAACCATCCAAGATTTCAAGATGTGGTCAAGTCACCCACTGTCACTGGCTATCTCTATCTTAGGGAAGCAGCAACAGAGGGCAGAAACATAATTTTTTTGGCTCCCAATCTTTAAAAAGGGAGTTCATATCTGCCATTTTATATTTATTTCCAAGTTCTTTGGAGAGGAGTATTTAGTTTTATAAAAATATATGGCAGATTTGGGGCACCTGGGTGGCTCAGTCGGTTAAGCATCCAACTCTTGGTTTCTGCTCAGGTCAGGATATCAGGGTTCTGGGATAGAACTCTAGCTCTGAGCAAAGAGACATCCTAGAGACATAATTTCAACTTCGGGGCAGGTGTAAGGTGGCTGTGCTTTAACGGGTAAACAAAGGTCACTCAGCAAGGAAAATCATCAGGGCATGCTGGGTGGGACGGGTTCTAGAACAGAGGCGTAGAGACAAAGACAAGCCCCCCGTGGAGGACCACCTACTCAACTGGTGGTACGAAGGTAAAGAATTCTTTCAAGAGGCATGAGCTGGATGAGTCTACCAGAACCCAGATGGGAAATATAGCACAGTGGGCCTTTGACTTCGTCTTCTAGGTCAGAATTGTTTTTGTTTTTATAGTCATATCCTTGGGTCAGCTCCAAGAGGGCTCGTAATCGGCCCTGACTTTCATGTAAAGATGTGTATATGTGAACTTTTGTTGGAGACGATGTCCAGAAGAATTTTCAGCTCCTAATCTGAACAAGCAGGCGATCAGCAGTATCCTTTACAACTTCTCTTAAGTTATATAAGGAGTCAAGTTTGCTGGAAGATAACTAGTTCTATTTTAGACATGCTGTATTGGAGGTGGCAGTGAAATATTGAAGCAATAATGTCCAGTACATGTGGAGATGAGGGATAAAGTCCAGGACAAGACTGCAGCATTCATTGTAGGGAGGGAAGAGCTGTATCCCTGAAATAGATGAACGAGTAAGATGAAATGGTACTATTCTCTAGAAGAATGCTGGGACAGTCTTTTCATCACACCAGAAAGAATATCTTTCTCAATCTCCAGATAAAAAGATTCCTGTTTTGACAGCTACAGCCTCATAGACATCCTTATGCTAATATTAACCATTGGCAGCAATCAGAAATTTCCCTAGTATCATGACGTACCAACTATAAAGAGTTTTCCATGTAATCTTGATGCTTATTTGGCAAGCTTCCCTGTGATGCTATCCATTTAATCACTAGGAAAAACATACATCATTAAATTCCTAGATATAGTTAATAAAAAGCAGTGCTATAACCAATTTTCAGTTTATGCAATGGCCTGGCAAAGCCTACCCATGATGATGCACTACTTGCATCCTCTTTTCACTGCTCTCTCCTCCTTTGGTCCAATGACTAAAGTCTGGGCTTTGGATGCCAGGGCCTAAGTATAGCAGAGACCAACGCACCAATATTTCAATAGGCACAAGCTTAGGGAGAATTCCACATAGCTCTCCAAGGAATATTATAAACCAATATTTGGTCAGGAGTCAGAGGAACAAACAGGCTGACAAAAGCCACACACACACACACACACACACACACACACACACACACACACACACAGAGTTCTCTCTACTAAAGCTCCATAGCTCACCTCAGGTTTATGTTTGCACCAACTTACTTTCTAAATAAGGCAGAGCATATCCTTTAGGCTCCAGGCTGGTTTTGTTTTTGTTGTTCTTGTTTTGTTTTTTTTTTTTCCCCAGGAAGTTTTAGGATTTCTTCTTCTCGATATTTCTAAACAGAAGAACATTAAATCTTTTTTTGTGAATATTCCTTTTGATTTAAAGTTTTCCATTTCAGGTTCTACAAGGAGCTGCCATCTCTAAAAGGAGAATTTTATTAGACATCAGTTTTGTTTTGAAGTACAATAGAAGCTGATTTCTTAGAAATTCAAGCATTGGAAAAATCATTGTGACAACTGGTACTAAGCACACTTATTTTCAGTATTCTAAATACTGGAATAGTTCCCAAAGAATGGATTTTATTGCTGTAATTACAAAGTAATGATAATTATATATGAAAGTGTTGTTAAACCAAGAGTATGAATTACAACCATGGTGTGTCCAAACACAACTGCAGGCCTGACATACAGAGTAAATAGATACTCAAAACCAGCTTCCTCTCCAAAAAAAGGACTACTAGGCATTATTTCTTACCTCAAACCAGTTTTTATTTACAACAAGCATGAACAACCACAAATATAACACTAACTTTGGTAGAAAATTTTTTCAAAAATCAAGATTAAAAACAAAACAAAACAACAACAACAAAAAAAAACAGATCAATGAAACAGGATTCAAAGCCCAGAAACAAACCCACAATTATATGGTCAATTAATCTTCAACAAAAGAGGAAAGAATATGCAATGGGAAAAAGACAGTCACATTAACAAATGGTATTGGGAAAACTGAACAGCTACTTGCAAAAGAATGAAACTAGGCCACATTCTTATACTATACACAAAAATAAACTCGAAACAGATTAAAGACCTAAATGTAAGACATGAAACCATAAAAATCCTAGAAGAGGGCACAGGCAGTAATTTCTCTGACATCAGCCATAGCAACATTTTTCTAGATATGTCTCCTGAGGCAAGAAAAATAAAAGCAAAATAAACTATTGGGACTGCATCAAAATAAAAAGCTTCTGTACAGCAAAGGAAACAATCAACAAAACTAAAAGGCAACTTACGGGATGGGAGAAGTTCTTCGCAAATGATATAATAAACGGTTAGTATTGAAAATATATAAATAACTTCTACAACACCAAAAAAAAACCCAATTAAAAAGTGGGCAGAAAACATGAACAGACATTTCTCCAAAGAAGACATCCAGATGGTCAACAGACACATGAAAAGATGCTCAACCATCACTCATCAGAGAAACGCAAAACAAAACTACAATGAGATATCATCTCACGCCTGTAAGAAGAGCTAAAATCAACAACACAAGAAACGAGTGTTGATGAGGATGTGGAGAAAAAGAAACCCTCGTGCACCTCTGGTAGGAATCCAAACTGGTGCAGCCACTCTGGAAAATAGTAGGAGGTTCCTCAAAAAGTTAAAAATTGAACTACCCTATGATCCAGCAATCCCACCACCAGGTATTTACCCAAAGAATACAAAACATTATTTCAAAAGGATACATACACCCATGTTCAGAGCAGCACTATCAACAACAGCCAAATTGTGGAAAGAGCCTAAATATTCATCAACTGACGAATGGATAAAGATGTGGTATACACACACACACACACACACACACACACACACACACACACACACACAATGGAATAGTATTCAGCCATAAAAAAGGAATGAAATCTTGCCTTTTGCAACACAGATGGAGATAGAGAATATAATACTAAGCGAAATAAACCAATCAGAGAAAGACAAATACTGTATGATTTCACTCATATGTGGAATTTAAGAAACAAAACAATGAACAAAGGAAAAAGACAGACAAACCAAGAAACAGATTAACTATAGCGAACTGATGGTTACCAGAGGGCAGGTGGGTGGGGGGAGGGGTGAAACAGGTGACGGGAATAAAAGAGTACGCTTAACCATGATGGGCACTGAGTAATGTATGGAATTACTGAATCACTACATTGTACACCTGAAACTAACATAACACTGTATGGTAACTATACTGGAATTAAAATTTAAAACTTCAATTTTTTTTTTTTAATAAAGTGCTTTTCAACCTAAGTGTGTATGTATCTCACCTATCCCCCTATTCCCTCACAGAAGCCCTTAGCTCCACCTGGACTCGTATAGTCATTATCCCCAAAACACATTTTGAAAATCGCTTCTTCCATTTTGAAGAAATGGTACCAGTCCTTAAGAGCCCTGTTCACCCCTTCTGCTGCCAGCTGTAGAGCTCTCTAGTCTCTGAAGTCCTGCTGCACTTAGCCCCTGCTGCCTTTTACTAGAATTTTAAATGCACTGTCTTCCTAGGTAACCTTTTTCTTAAAGAGTGCGGACCTCATGGTTCCTGCTTCCTCAGTTACCCCAGTACACCCAGCGCGGTGCCTCATGCTATACGGGTATGTAATATTTGCTGACTGCCTAAAATTCAAACACTCATCTTCATGTGGTACATTCGCTCAAAATGGGAGAGCTGGTGTATCGGTCAGGGTTCTGTCAAAAAGAGATGGCACACAGCAATGGCATCATTCAAGAGAATTTAACAAGGGCCTATTTATAAAACATATGGACAGGGTCCCCAGAAACCAAAAGGGGCAGTCCACCATGCCAGGTCTAGTAACAGCAAGAACTGGCCACTTGCTGAAGGGACAAGGAGAGAGAAAAGAATCCTGGAAAGGGTTCCCTGACAGGAGATGGGGTCAAGATATACACAGCCAACTGGGCAGGGAGGGAACGAGGATGCTGCTTACTCTGTCCGCTGTCTTTTGCCATATATCCTCCCCTCACTACACCTCCCACTGGCTGAACCGTTCTGGAAGCCAGGAGGCAGGGGAACCTGTTAATGCAGTCCAGGAGGATCACTGCCCTTGCCAGAACAAGGGTGGTGAGAAGGATAAGCAAGGAGGGGATCTGGAAGGACAAACAGAAGATACACAGCTGAGACGAGAGCGGCAGCGAGGCTGCAGGCAGTGGACGCGGGCAGCTTGACTTCTTACCTCCTGTTCACCACTTGAACCGCTCGAGTGTTGGTGTTCTCATCTGGTAAAGATAATTGTGCCAACCTTTAAAAAGTGCCATGGACAGAACTGGATTATATATGTGAAAGTACTTACCACACAGTACCCAGGACAGATTAAGTACTGAACAAAAGTTATGAATACCAATCGTAATAGTTATTTCCATCCTCGTTAAAATTATAGCTTCCTAAAAATTGTTTTGGATATTATGGTCTTCATCTAACAAGAACACCTAGAATATCTGATTTTTATGTTTTAGCCCACCTCCACTCTAAATGCCCATCTGAATCAGACTTGGATGTTAAGATTATGTTTGGCATGTTGCTGTCCAACCTCCACCCCACAGAGAAAAGATTTCTGCTAGTCAGCTGCCCCAGTCTCTGAACCCTAAGACCTGGTCCCTGAGTGCCCCCTGCCCAGACTAGCTAGAGTTCCCAGAATACTGTTGGCACCAATTTATCAGGGACAGCAGACTGGGATTTATTGGGATTTACAATTTACTGATCATAAAGTCAAGCACAGAAGAGTTAAAAAGAAATTTGTCCGAAGACGTATGGCTGAAGAGTACCCAAGTCAGGGCTAGGTAACTGGTCATGGGGAAACTCAAGGCCTAATAAAGAGGAGCCGACTGGGTCCTAGAATTAAATGATGATACTGTTAGCCTTGATGGAATCTGAAATTCTGCAAAACAGCCTGCTATGAATGATATATTCTCATTCCCATCAAGTTACAGATTGAGTATTGTAGATGAAAGCATTTGCAAGGAATACCTACAAAGCCTGGGGAATAATTAATGCATAATCATTAGAAGGCCAAAAGAAATCTTAGTATAGCATTTGATGGCATAGCCAATAGAATAATGAAATGGTTTAATGTTACATTCAACATGTCTATTTTCATTAGTATTCTGTAAAATGTTCTTACTATAGTCTTGAACCACTGACAGAAATACCACTTGCGAAGTCCAGTTTGCTCTAGATAACAAAATTACACTTAGCTAAAGCCAGTTTAAATATAGCAAGCAGTGATACTCCATGTATGAAAATAAGTCTACCACCTTGCAGAGCTAGATCCTGACTCTGGTTCTTTATCTTCACATAACCACATCCATTTAAACACTGACGTGCCTAATGACAATTACATAAAGTAGTAGACGCTATCTATGACATTATTTGAATAAACTAAGCAGGGTTGCAAAGCAGTGAAGGTTCTTTCCCAATTTGTTGAGGAATGGCACACTTCTATTTTTTTATATAGCTGACGCAGTGGCTCCTGACTATGAAATCCGGTTACAGCATCCTGAGTATACAAGTCATCATCTGTTCTTTATAAACGTAGAGACCACTGCTTGTTGCTTTTTAAATTTTCCCATAAGAAAATGCACAGCTTGATTGCTAGGGATCTCGCTTTTTCATTTTAAAAACCTAATCACAGGTTATTCCAGCTTAGAGACAGCTTCTTATCAGGGAGAATGCCAAAAAACTAGAAAATCTGCTTCAGTTTTACTCTGCCACCCTCCCTTACCACCACCTCTCCTGTCGGGGTCTTCACTGACCCCACATCACTTCTGCCCCACTGCAGTCAGCTGTTCCTTCTCCTTTCCAAAAGCCAATGGGCCCTCTCAAGAAGTGACCTGAACGGTTTTGAAGTTAAAAGAAAAAAATTTTTTTAGATTTTTTTTTTTTAATTTATGCATCTGAAAGAGAGAGAGCACAAGCAGGGAGGAGAGGCAGAGGGAGAGGGAGAAGCAGGCTCCCCGCTGAGCAGGAAGCCCACCGCGGGGCTGGATCCCAGGACCCTGGGGATCATGACCTGGGCCAAAGGCAGATGCTTAACTGACTGAGCCACCCACGTGCCCCTGAAGTTTAAAGAAAATTTTAAATGCAAAGAAACGAGCAACGTGCACGGTGGAGGACAACCAGTAAGGGAGAAACTATACAGAAGAGAAAACCGTAAGCAATTTGCTAAAGGTATCATCAACTCTTACAACCCTCATGGAAGGTTATTGAAGAATTTAAATCAAGAGTAATAAAGACAGTACCTGAACCTAGTTATTTTACTTCTGGGATTCTAAGGAAATAATCCAAAATATGAAAAACCTATGTGTGCAAAAATATTCATCCTGTTTACAATAGTAAAAACGTTAGAAATTAGCAAATGTCTAATAGGGAAACAATTCAACAGATTATGCGTATTTCTCAAATGTTATGCATCTTTAAATTGATGGTTATATTAAATCTGAAGTTATAGTAAATCTGGAAGGAAATATCATACACTGTTAATGGGACAGAAATACAGTACTTAAATATATTATTCAAAGTTTTATAAAGTAGTATATTCATCTTTACTAAGTTAGCAGGAGAACAAATAAACTTATTAAAATTTGCCATTCAGTGTCAGTTATAAATCCTATGGAAGGACATACAAAAATTTTTCTGTTATCATGAGTTTACTGGAGCCTGAGTCTGAAAGATAGAAAAAAAAATTTACTCTAGAACACTGACATATAAAAATTAATGTCGATGTGACAAGGTAGAAAAAATATTACTAAGTGAGTATGAAAGAGTAATGGATTTCCTTTATTTTCCAAAGTCTGGTAATATAATTCTTTTATTTCATACTAGAAATATTTAAAGATAACAATTTTTCACTGCCTACAGGGACAGAATTGTTAGTAAAATGCAAATGAACACTATGAATTTCTACGTGGAGAATGGTAAAGAGGTTTTAGAAGCCTAGGTTGCAGAAAGAAGGTCATTACCACTTGCAAGGATTGGCTAAAAGTGTTGAAAGGGGTAGAATATAGCTGTAAAATAACAAAGTGTGAGTTTTTAAAAAATTATCATTGACACATGGGAAGGAAAGTTAGAAAGTGAAGCACAAATAATCTAGCTAGAATAATCTAAGGCTATACAACTAGAGATAAGGCTTAATTCAGGGCCTTAAGAGCAAAAGATGGCAGGAAGGGAATAAAAACAGGGATCTTAAAGGCAGGGCCAAGCAAGCACAAGTACAGTAAAGAGATGTCATGCTGGTCACTTTTCTATTGGGATCAAGTGGGTAAACATGGCACCAAGATTTAAAAATAAGGCAAAACCCTGTTTGAGACTATAGAAAGAATAACTGGAAGGGGTAGGCTGGGAATTTGCCTTTGGAGTCTTAGCTAAGTCCGTTCTCTGAGCCAAATAAAGATGATAAGGAGCCTAGCAACACCAAGCATGTAATACTCATATCTGGATGACTAATTTGGCCTGTACTTGTCATTTGTTTCTATGTTATGAATGCAGAACTGTTAAGCTAGGTCCTATCAAAGGAAAGGTTATATACACACACAGAGGTACACCTCTGGGGTCTACAGTACTCCGTGACACCAGATAAGAGAAATGAGACATCAAAAATAAGAAACAGTCCTTGATGAAAAAGACCTATTGGCTTTGGTCCTTTCTATATCTAGTTTATTATAAATTAATTAAAAATATTTATATTTAAGCCAAACAAATATTTAAGCCATTAACTATTCACCTCAAGCCTACAAACATACACATTTAACTATAAAGAAGATCCATTAAAAAAGATAATTAGGAAGACTATCCTTTAGCAACTTAAAAAAAGAAAAATATGCCCTGCAAGAATAAACAAATCCCAACAAAAAAGTTAATCAAAAGTCCAGTGGTTCAAAGACTATCTCATTATTTTTTCATCAGATGGGAAAATGATTTCTATTATGATATATTAATAATTTACAAAGCATTTCCACATATATTATCTTCCATAAAAGGCTTGGAATGTAGATTATTACACCCTTTTTATAAGACAAGGAAACAAGCAATGGGTAAATCATCAGAGCCGGACCTCAATCCAGTGCCCCTTCTATTATTCTCTCTAGTTACTGGTCTTTAACAACTCCCTATAGTGAAATGACACATGAAACACTTCTCAGACATCCACCCCTCATTGATAGTAGGGGTGAAGTTCCTTGAAGTTCCTTTTCAACATGTAACCTCAAAACCTATGAACAAATCGGTAGTCTGTTAAGAAAGAACAGATAGCATTTTCAAACAAATCATGTCCATTTTCCAGGAAGCAAGATATGTTAGATAGGCTAGAGAAAAGAGATGCAAATATAAAATCAAGTAACACAATATAACCCTATATTAGAAATGCATAAACTCAAGAGGTACATACACGTGTGTGTGTGCGCGCGCGCGTATATTTTAGCTCTATCCACTGAAAAATCCTACACACAAGGACCAATCCAATAACAATCACCACTTCCAACACAATCATGGTTCTCAAGGTATTACTTCCCACTGAAATTCATGGACAACAGCTGATCCTGGCCTGGGGAAGGAAAGGTACAAGATGAGTCTAGAAAATTTTGTCATAGCAGAAAGCAAGGAAGTCTTCAAAGACAGTCAACCTGAAGGGGCTCCCACTGGCTAAAACATTAGGAAACTTAAGCAAGAAGAACAGTAACTGTTAAACCCAAACAGGTTTATATCCATGTGTTCATAAGAATACATATATTTGAGAAGGTACCTAGTCATTTCTAAGCAATCTAGGAACAAACCTATTTTTCTGAACTAGCGAAAAGTCAGAAAGAGCCAAACATTAAATTTGCCTTTCCCCTATAATCCTGTCCTATGGCTAAGCAAACAGTTGATGAAAATCTCTCATTATTACTATTCCAACTAAAAAACGAAGAATGGAATATCACTATTTTGCAAACTCAGTAAAATAATTCTAGCCAATGATCATCTATAGCCACTAACACCAAAGAGAAAAATAACTACATTGTGTGATTCCTGGAGTATACAAAACAGCTATGAAATGTTCCTTCCCCCCTCCACCACCAAAAAAGTTTGACTGACCTTCTAGATCTAAAAATAAATTTAAGGAAACAGACCAGGAAAACATGTTGACCACCACCTTGAATGCACTCTGCAAAACACAGACTAGAGAACAACAGAGAACAAACGATCCTATTTCTTCAACAAATAAATAGCAAGAACAAAAAGAAGAGGGAGGGAGGGCTATACATGGAGGATGAATCAAACGCATTGTGTGGGCCTTGTTTGAATCCTGACTCAAGAAAAACCGTAAAGACATAGGTATGAGACACCCGCTGAAATTTAAACCTTGAATTATCAATTGGGTAGGACATGGCATTATTTTTTTTTTTTAAGAATCCTCTTTTTTTTTTTTTTTGAGATACATACAGAAATATTTATGAACAAAAGAGGACATCTGAGATTTGCTTCAAAATACTCAAAGGATACTGGGGCATGGGTTTCCTACTCAAGCAAACTCAGGAAGAGACTATGATCCTTGCAGGATGAGCAGGGATATGTTGCCCTCTTATGGACTCGCTTTGATGTTTGAAACTTACCATAACTAAAAAAATATACTTTGTCAAAAACTCCTCCAGCTCCTGTCAGTATCTATTTATCCTTGTTTCTAAACTTAGCAGAAATAAAACCCTCTTGCACGGAGGGCTTTTATTTTTAATGTGGTCATCAATTTTATCTCCAAAATGAAGAACTTAATACATTTTCTTAAACAAAAACATAAAATATCAATGTAAGTATGAACATTAGTAGGAAACTTCCTAACACACAACATTTACGCTCAAATATGATCCTTCCCCCAAGAAAATAAAAATCATAACCACGTGCTGAAAGATATATATATGCAAAGCATGAAAATTTTGAGGAAACCTACAATATGAGGAACAAAGGCTTATAAAAATGTAGTTTTTTACCAAAACCAAGATATCTATATGTAGGATGAGACTGACAAAGATGTTAGAAAACACAAATCTCCCCAATATCTTCCCATTACTTCTTTTCTATAAAACTTGCCATTCAAATCATTCATATGTTTCTAAAATTCTTCAAAGTTCCATAAGCATAAAGCTCAATGCATTTTTAAAAGATTTTATTTATTTGAGAGAGAGCAAGCATGAGTGGGGAGGGGCAGAGGTAGAGGGAGAAGCAGACTCTCCACTGAGCAAGGAGCCAGACACGGGGCTTGATGCCAGGACCTGAGATCATGTCCTGAGCTGAAGTCAGACACTTAACCCACTGAGCCACCCAGGTGCCTCCAACTCTTTATTCTTTTTTTTAAAGATTTTATTTATTTATTCGACAGAGATAGAGACAGCCTGCGAGAGAGGGAACACAAGCAGGAGAAGTGGGAGAGGAAGAAGCAGGCTCATAGCGGAGGAGCCTGATGTGGGGCTCGATCCCATAACACCGGGATCACGCCCTGAGCCGAAGGCAGACGCTTAACTGCTGTGCCACCCAGGCGCCCCCCAACTCATTTTTTAAACCACTCCTTCACACCCCCTACAATATGCTTACATTATAATTATGCACACGCAAACCCCACTACCCTTGTTTGCCATTACTGCATTTCCTTATAAGCACAGCTGCTAATACTATCTAAGGTAGTTAATAAAAGCTAGTTTGGGGGGCACCTGGGTGGCTCAGTCCTTAAGCGTCTGCCTTTTTCTCAGGTCACGATCCCAGGGTCCTAGGATCTAGCCCCGTGTCGGGCTCCCTGCTTGGCAGGGAGCTTTCTTCTCCCTCTCCCACTCCCCCTGCTTGTGTTCCCTCTCTGTCTGTCAAATAAATAAAATCTTTAAAGAAAAAAAAAAAAAAACGCCAGTTTGGGTTAGACTGACAATCCTACTAACATAAGAGGATAGAGAACACTAGATGGGATCTAGTTTATATGGTCTACACTGATCATGACCTCAAGAAGTTAAGCTCTCATTTTAAGGCACTGAAAGGTAAACAGAGTCACAGAATTCCTTATTTTGGCTGCACCAGAAACTAGCAGCTACTATATTCTAGATCCATAACTCCATTCTCAACTTTGGAGACATCTTACGAAACATAATGCTACACACACATCAAGAATTTGGCATATTTCTTAAACATCTTGACCCAACCAGGGAAAAGTCTACAGTGTTTGGTATAGAACTTTATAAGAAATAAGGGATACCTTAGTATGTTCTTTTTAGAGAAAACTTTCAGTAAGATATTAGCTTAATCCAAAACAGTATAGAATTCAAAATCTGTACTGCTCAGTGTCACACATTGAACATACTACTACTTACATTAGCGAGAGGTAGTGAGATTTAACGCTATTTCACATCAAGTGCTTAGAATGGAGTCCGTCCCAGAGGGACACTGAGCAGGTGTCAGATCTCCTCCTAGCATGGCTGGAGTCACCACTACTGGGGAAACCAGTGACAAACAAGAACAAGAGGATGTAAAAGGTACAGAAATAACACAGAGGAGGGAGAAAAGTTCATCCACTGACAGTTAATTCTGAAGGAAAGGAAGGAGCAATCGTGGCTTGATTGTTGCTATGCCGCCTGTACAAGGTTTTGAAAGATGACTGAATTTAGGAGCGTGCTTCCAATCAAAAGCAAGAACATAAGCAAAGAGCAGAAAGTAAGATGATTTGCACAAACAGAAAAGCAAGTCATTTCTAAAGAAGCAGGCGATGAAAAAAAAATGTAAAACAGTAGGCAGGGGGCAAATTTCTAATTCTTGGAAAGCTAATTTTGTTGTTGCTCTTATTCACAGATTTTCAAAGGACATCATCTCTCCACTTGAAGTTCTCTACAGGATTTCAAAGTCATTATTCTATTCTTTTCTTCTGGCTGAGATCTCTTTGAGCAGCTACAAGTTTGATCATCTCTTTTGTTCTTCTGTAAAAGCTTTGGAGACTATCCAACTTCATGAGGTCTTCTTGAAGCAAGTTTAGGCAATGGGATGTACATCCGGTTGGAACTGTATATGGATATTTACCACTTATCACTCCCCCAAGCACTTCCAAGTAAATATACGGTCAGGCAAATACGTAACCATCCTTATAGACATTTTACGACTGCTATACTCTGAAGGAGGTCTGCTTCCCCACCTCCAACCCATCTCTACTATAATAAAGAAACAGTTTTAAAACAATCACAAGGGGCACCTGGCTGGCTCAGTCCATGGACCATGTGACTCTTGATCTCAGGGTCATGAGTTCGAGCCCCACATTGGGTACAGAGATTACGTAAATAAATAAGCAACTTTAAAAAGAATATCTTCTTTCTCCACACAAATTTGTTTGGTCAAAACATCAAGACACAGGCTTCAATTATTTCCTATCCACAAATAACACTACTGAAGCCCATTTCAAACTTTTAAAGAACAGTTTTCAAAGGCAGTCTCTTGGGCACCTGGGTGGCTCGATTGGTTAAGGGTCTGCCTTCAGCTCAGGTCATTATCCCAGAGTCCTGGGATCTAGTCCCAAGTCAGGCTCCCTGTTCAGCAGGGAGTCTGCTTCTCAGCCCCTCCCCTGGCTCCTGTGCATTCTCTCTCTCTCTCCCCCAAACAAATAAAATCTTTAAAAAGAAAAACAAAGTACTTGAAAAAAAGGCAGTCTCTTGAGTAAACAGGTGATATCAGTAGCCTGAAAAATGCATACTGGAAAGAAGGTTTTAGTTATATAAAAATGTATTAAAAATATGATGCATTCTAAGTAAATTCAACTTTCCCTAACCTTGAGTGTCAGATGGTCAAAACACGAAGTCACTGGTCAGTTTTGAACATAGTTGCTAATATGCAGTTAACTTAAGAACACCAATAAGACGCCTCTTCGTGATGTTGCAGGAGAATGACTGGCAGAAAAATTTCGAAACCATTTTTTAAAAAGCTACCTGCTTTTTTCCCCAGTTTAAGTTTATGCATTTAGACATCCTCCTTATGGCATATGTAATCTTTGCAAAAATATTTGCTAACCCTACTTGTTTACTTCCCATCAACAACCCCAACAGAACCTGTTCCACAGACTAAAACCTTTCTTGTTTTCATAAGGAATAAACAACCGGCATTTAAGTCCAAGCCACAAATACTGTCCAGACGTCACTGTGTCATTTCTTAAGATGATCCTGACATGATGCGAAGGGAGGAAGCAGGTGCCAACATTGTTTAGTCTTCAGAGGAAAGAATCACTGAATAAAGTGCAAGAATTCTGCTCAAGTCAGCCACGTTGGGCACAGATTCAAACATCAAGATTACAAAATTTACATACAAACGATAGTTTTCAAAATTAGTTTTTAAGGGGTAACTATATAAGAAACTGTAGAGCTACAATCTTCAAAATTCATCTCCTGGAATTAAAAGCCTAGAATCTGAGGTACCCATCAATAGGATAAACAGACTAATATACTTCCACAAGGAAATAACAGATGTCAATAAAAAGGAGCTACTCATACACATGGATTATGGACGAATTACAAAAACA
The DNA here is from genome assembly GCF_024610735.1 of Ursus americanus. NCBI lineage: Eukaryota > Metazoa > Chordata > Mammalia > Carnivora > Ursidae > Ursus > Ursus americanus. The sequence continues at coordinate 77,679,185 of NC_142127.1, read as the reverse complement.
TTATGCCAAATGAATGAAGCCAGACACAAAAGAGTTATAATGAGTCCCTTTTTTTTTTTTAAAGATTTTATTTGTTTATTTGACAGAGAGAGAGACAGCCAGTGAGAGAGGGAACACAAGCAGGGGGAGTGGGAGAGGAAGAAGCAGGCTCTCAGCGGAGGAGTCTGATGTGGGGCTCGATCCCAGAATGCTGGGATCACGCCCTGAGCCAAAGGCAGATGCTCAACGACTGAGGCACCCAGGCACCCCTAATGAGTCCTTTTATATGAACTTCGAGAACTGGCAAACTCCTCTCTGGGAGCTGGGTACTGATTGCCAAGGGGCATGACGGAACTTCCCAGAGTGACAATCATGTTCTGCAATTTGATTGCAGTTAGAGCTACTTATCAAATCGCAGCTAACGTACACAGGATCTGTGAAATCTCCTATACAGGTTCTAAAAATAAAAGTGTCGAAACTGATTTACATACCAAATATCTATACTTTGAAATGCATCAAAATGGAAAATGTTTTGACAAATAGGATCTAGAATTTGGGTATATGGGTGCTTCTGTAAAATTCTTTTTCTTTTTTAATGAGTAAAGTTACATTGTTTCTCAGGAAATAGGTCCATAGAAAAAATAAAAGAATGGCAGGAATTCATACATAAATATACTAACTGACCTGATTTGTCAAATATATAATATGGTGCCAGTTTCCCCTCTAGTTACAGGAGGGGACTGCAAATATTATCTGCTGCCCAATTGTCCAACCCCACCCAAACTGTCCATCTATGAAGATTACTATTTCTAATTGTTCACTTACCAAATTCTAAGTAGTTCTCTATAACTAGCCAAATTTTTCCAACTTAAATTTTTCCTGAAATTTTCAAATCTTTATGCCATTAATATTAAAGCTGCCATGGATCTCACATATAGAGACTGGAATTTTCTACTCCACAATTCAAAATAGCATGTTCTAAATATAACTGAACTAATTTCAACTTAAATTTCATCGTTTTAAGCATATTTATAGCCCCGAAAGATAACAGAGCTATAAATGACACATCAATAACTCCTCACAAACTTGTAAAAAACATGAGTTTTCATTATACCATAGTATATGCAGAAAAAAACTCTATGAAATGAGGGTTCAAATTTAATAAAAGCTAAAATCTATAAAATAAGTATTCGAAAGCAAAGGTTAGATCAGTCTTCACTGTAAATGTCATTTCAAGGCATGTGTTATAAATATACCTGAAGCTAATAGCAATGTATTGCTTTAATTAGAGGGATTTAATTAGAAGGAACAAAGCTGAAGCAGGCAAGAGATGTCTGAAATCAACTGGTACCAATGTCATCTCTTTTCTTTATTACCTTCATTGCTGATTCTTTGTCAAGAGGTTCGGTGTACTAAGTTGACAATAATCCCCCATCCTGGCAGGGATCCATGGTGATTTTTTTTACTAAGCAGCAATAGTAATTGTCTCTAATACAAATGGTGGACGGCCCTCCCCAGGTACATCAGAAAGGAACATGTTCCCTGCCTCTCCCTGGAAAGAATCAATGCTGATACTTCAGCAGATGACAACTTTCCTCCGACAGAGTGGACCATGAATTTCCCAGAGTAGGGAACATGCAGACATGGCATCATTCAACATCTTTTTTTCTTTTTAGTTCCCAACTATGGCCCTGGAAAAGGACTCTCCTCTATCTTAAAATGAGGACAAAAAAAAAAAAAAAAGAGTTAAAACCTAGGAGAAAACATTTGCAAATTGCACATCTGACAACTCATCTAGAATATATAAAGAACTCTTAAAACTCAATGGTAAAAAAAACCAAATAATCCTATTAGATAGCAGGCAAAAGACATGAAGACACATTTCACTGTGGGCAAATCAGTGCATGAAAAGAGGTTCAACATCTCTAGTCCTTAGGGAAATGCAAATTAAAAGGCCACAGTGAGAGGTCACTACACATCTACCAGAATTGCTAGAAGAGAAACAATACTGATGACACCAAATGCTGGTGAGGATGTAGAGAAACTGTATCTCTTGTACACTGCTGGTGGGAGCACAAAATTGTACAGTTACTCCAGAAAACAGCTTGACAGTTTAAAAATTGAACACACACTTCACATAAGGCCTTGCAGTAACAGTCCCGGATTTCTGTGCCAAAGAAATGAAGGCTTTGTCCGTTGTTCACACAAAAGCTCTACAGAGTTGTTCTTAACAGCTCTATTTGTAATAACTGAGGACTGGCAGCAACCACAACCCCCTACAACGGGTAAATGGCTACACGAACGGTGGCAGATGCCCACCGTGGACTACTACACAGCAATAAAAAGGAGTAACTGTGATAACATGAGGCGACCTGGATAGATCTCAGTGGCACTGTGCAGAGTTGGGGGCAAAAGCCATCTCAATAGGTCACACAGTATATAAATCCATTTATACATTCTTGAAATGAGGAAATGACAGCGAGAACAAAGATGATTAGTTGCAAGGAAAATGGAACATGTCAGGGAGAAGCACCCATGTGGCATGGGTGTGACTGCAAAGAGGTAGTATGGAGGAGAGTTTTGCAGCAAGGGAATAGTTTTAGTTCTGTTGATTGCAGGGGTGACTGCACGAATCTACATGTGATAAGATGATGTAGTCCTAAACACACACTTCCCACCAATGCCAATTTCCTGGATTTGATCTTGTATTATGACTAAGATTCAACCAGTGCAGGAGACTGAGTGAACACCATATAGCACCTCTCGGTAACATCTTTGAAACTCCCTGTAAATATGTAATTTCTAAAACAAAGAACTCTTTTGTTTCAATAAAATTACCATCTACGTTTACAGCCAGAGACTGCTGGTACACAATATGAAAAAATAATTTGAAGTCTCGTTAATTCGGAAGTGAAGATGAAATGTACAGTCTACCATCTCTGAGGAAGGAGTGCCAAAGCGAATGAAAGAGGAATCTAATGTAATGGGAAAAATCAAACAGATATCTATATTTGCCTACTTCAAGAGAATTTATGTGCTTTTCAATCTTAAGCTACAGAGTTTCTACCCACTAGCTCATTATACATTAGAGAAATACTGGCACTAATTCAAATGTGGATTATCTGCTATAGCAATAGTCTCTGTGGAACATAAGGATGAAGCCTAAAATACTATTTAAGGTGAAAGAGCCTCATGGTCTGTGTTCGGGTATTGGCCCAGCCACTACTGTGCCATCTTGGACAGGTTGCTTATCCTTTTGACAACGACTTTGTCCTATAAAAGGGTAATAATGTAAGAGATAGGTAGCATAAATATGGCTTATGTAATTACATAAAGCTAACATAAAACATATTATAGTCTAATCAAATCCTAGGATTAAAATTAGATCCACATAACTGTTTAACCTAACAACCAGAATATACAAAGACTAAAAATGTGAGCTATTTTAAACTTTTAATCTCAAAGAATTTCTGATGAATCAAGCTAGTGAGTTATCTATAGCTGTCTATGCAATTAACGGTCTGTATGTATGCTCAGTAGAGAATGCCACACAAGGAGCACATGAGGGTTATGGGAGATTAGAAGACAGAGATCATTTCAGATACCACAGAATGACGTTGACTTTGTGGAAAAAATGGCTCCTAAAGGACGTACAGGACTTCAACTGACAGAGATGCTGGGTCAGGTCTTTCAAGTCAGTGGACATTGCACACATGGTCCTGAGAAGATGAGAAAGTGAAAGACATTCTCACATTGTCCAATCTTGCCAATCGCAAGGTTGAACCAAAGCTAAAGGAGTCCTGCTTGAATTTCGCAGGGTCCCGGACTGGCCATCACCAAGTACTTCCCTTGCAAAGTGTCACTATGTGTTTGAAACCATAAGTGTACTTCTTTACCTTCGGCAGCTCACCCCCTTTTGCAAGAGAATTGCTGAGTCATAGGTGAAATAACCAGTTCTCCTGATGAAGCAGCGAGAGCTGGACTGACCGTAATTAGAACAATGATTACACAAATTGCTAACTTCGAACACCACAGTAGTGAAGAGCCACCTGGATGAACGTCAGACACACCTTACCAATACAAGAGCTCACTGACTACTATTCGTAAATATAAGCTGGACACAAATAATGTCTAATTTAGATTGAAAGCCGAATGATTCTCTCTTCTTTTCCCTGACTCAAAAAAAGCCTCAGTTTGAGATAATGATGACAGGCCATATACAAAGCTATTTAGGAAAAACTAGTTAAAGATTTCTAGGAATGTTTACCAGAATAAAACTACAAAGTGAAATATACTACTTCATTTTTGAGAAATTTCAGAGAGTCAATATCATATATTAAGAATAGAGAAAGGTCAGGTTGGTAGTTAAGAGAGCATTTTTTTTTTTTAAGATTTTATTTATTTATTTGACAGAGACAGCCAGCGAGAGAGGGAACACAAGCAGGGGGAGTGGGAGAGGAAGAAGCAGGCTCATAGCGGAGGAGCCCGATGTGGGACTCGATCCCGGAGCGCCGGGATCACGCCCTGAGCCGAAGGCAGATGCTTAACGACTGCGCTACCCAGGCGCCCCTAAGAGAGCATATTTTATTCTAACTTCTCCATTCCCAAGATGTGTGGAACACAATCAAAATTAATTCAGGGAGATTATAAGCTGGGTATTTGGAACTAGATTGCATTATTTAGTAGAAATATCATGCAAGAGATCAACTTCTAGTTCAGGCATGGTGCTCAAGAGGCTTAAAAGAGCGGGTGAAAGGAAGTACACACGAAACTGGGTAAGTTACTCAGTGTTTGGCTTAGTTCAAAGGAAAAAATATATATGCATTATATATAATAAATGTAAAAAATTATATTATAACATTTTATATAATACATTATATATTATATATAGATTTGCAGATGTCCTTCAATACTTTTATTCTCCTAACCCAAATCTCTTTGTAGTTAATATTCCCTATAGCTTTGAGTATTTTTTTTTAGCTACTGTTTGAATTTTCCATGATATGCTACATCATTTTACATTATGGCACTTAACAGTCTTTTGTGATCCATTTGCTAAATATTTATTGTATAACTATTATGTACTTTTGGAGTTGGAATTCTTTTCAAATCAAAAAAAAAGTACATGTAAGCTTAGCATTCCTCTTATTTTTCTAAAGATTTATTTATATTACTTGAGAGAGAGAGAGAGAGAGAGAACATGAGCGAGGGGCAGAGGGGGAGGGAGAATCCTGAAGAAGACTCCCTGCTGAGAGCGGAGCCCAAGGCAGGGTTCAATCCCAGGACCCTGAGATCATGAGCTGAGTCGAAATCCAGAGTCAGGTGCTGAACGGACTGAGCCATCCAGGCATCCCTGTTCTCTTATTTTGATGTACAGATCTCAGATATTGGGGATGGCACTTAAATTCTGAACAGTGTTCTTGGGGCTGAAATACCTGGAATAACCTTATCCAGATGGGGCTTTGAAGAGTTGTCTGGTTGGAGCTGTACATCTTGGTTTGTTGGGGGCTCCCGGAAAAATCCCAAGAGCTCATTCTCTCTCCCTAAGCGCCACCATGACCAACTGTGGGGCACAGACTGATTTAAGGTGATTGGGCAGGAGGTGGCTGGAATGGAGCTAAACTAGAGAGACACTGGAAGAAGTAACAACGCCAAAGGGGCTACACCCAGCAGCTGTGTAGAAGAGACCTGCGTGGGAGGTAAATCTTACAAGATGGTATTTCCTATTCCAACAAGGCCACTGTGCATGATAGGGTCAATAAAAGCTTTCCATAATTCCGTAAACCAAACCAGCATTGGAGGAAGAAGGGACTACAGCTACTGAGAAGAGTCTCTAGAACCAGCACCACTTAGTATCAGTACCACTAAAGAATCCAGATTTGCCTTAGCCTGGGTCACCCTCGTGCTGAAATACTTGCTTTCTCACCACTGCAAAAACTGAGGCTCCCAAACTTCCTTTCTATCGTTTCCCCTGTCTATTGTGGAGGAGAGCAAAGAACACCTCTTCCTTACCCTGCGATTAGCTCAGAAAATTTCAGACAATCCTTTTTAAGATTTTAAAGATGTACTAAGTGCAAGCAATACTTGGAACGAAAACAGATTATGAACGGTACAACTCCTTAATCAGTCTCACCATACACCCACTAAAACTGTCTGACAGCCCCAATTGTTAGAGAGGACACGAAGATCCAGAATGCTCACTCACTGCTGCTGGCTGTGTACAAGGGCACAATCACTGGGAAGTTGGTTGTTTTGTGGGGTTTTTTTTTTTTCAGTTCAACATATATCTACCCAGTGACCCCACAAATCTACCTGTAGCTATTTCTCAAAGAGAAATGAAAACCTATGTTCACAAAACGCTTTGTCAGGATGTTCACAGAAGCATGAGTCATAATAGCCAAAAACTAGAAACAGCCCAGATATTTGATGGCAGAATATAGAAACACACTGCAGGATAATCATACAATGCAATACTACTTAGCAATAAAAAGAAATGCCCTATTAATACACAGAACAGCAATAATGAATCTGAAAAATATGCTGATTAAAACAAGCCAGACAAAAAAATAAAAAAGCATATATATCTTCACGTACATATGTAAATAGCTATAGTATATGTGGTATATATGTATACAGATGCAGGTAGTAGACGATTCCACTTACATCAAATTCTGAACTAAGCAAAATTAACCATGGTGAGAGAACCAGCTCGGTGGTCCTTCTAGGGGGGCAGGAGTGAGTTAGGAAGAAACAGGAGAGAACTTTGGGGGTGATGGAAATGTTCTTGATAGCTCATATACTTCATAGCATTGTTTCTCTTGCTATTGTGAAGTTTCAAATATGAGCCAGTTACTGCCATATGGAAACCCAAACCCTATGTCCAGCTGTTCTTGAAAGTGTCACAAACGCTGGGTGCAGGAGAGGGGAGCCTGGAGATAAAATGGTAGATGGATACACCACAAGACTTAAAGGTGTAAGGAGCTAAGTCTGTAACAGGGAAGAATGAGTATGGGAGGTATATCTCCTAGCGGAATGAAAATTCGGGACAAGGGAGGGGATATCCATTCGCTTCTTGTGCCTGTATAAAAGACGCTGTTCGAGCTCTAAAATACCCTCATGTCTTGCTCCACTTCTAGAACTGATGGAGATAACCCACCATACGTAAAGAAAACTCACTGCAAATAACCATCAAGTCAGACGATTCAAGGGTCTCACTTCTGGACCAAATCATTTAATTTCTGGAGTCTGACCCTGTAGGCTTTTTTATATCTTACTGCAAAGATTAGGAAAGCCTGTGCTGACACGGAGATCCAAGGAATTGCTGGGCCAACACTCAGAAGAAAACCACCTACGAGTGTCACTTTGACCCCCAGCGGACTCTGTGAATGAGACATAAACCTCTGTGAGGACACCAGCTACCAGGGTTGTTACTGTAGCATAATCTAAACTGTCCTTACTAACATACCCTTTTGTTTCTTTAACATAGCTTGAAAAAGATCAAATTATTTCTTTTGACTACAGAGTTAACAATTGTGTATTAGACACCATGTTAGGTCCATTAAAGGACGCCCTTTCAAAACAACAAGATTTAGTCCTTACCTTCAAGGGGCTTGTGGTGTGATAAGGGAGGAATGGCCTGCACTGGCAAGAACCAAGACCTACTGTGTGAAACAGGAGGTATCCACAAAGCACTGTGGGAGGTCCAGTCTAAGGGGAAGCTACAGTAAACCACAGGTGCTCATGTTTCTAAGTAACTAAAACAGCTACACATGTCATTTGCTATAAAGTAAATCACAGTTTCTCAACATAGAGAAAAGACCTTGAGGATAATCCACAGAACTACTTCAAATTCTTTCTTCTTGCCCTGTTGCTCCAGCGCATTCAGATCCACCGAGATTTCTTGTCATACCAAGTCACAGCTACCGTCACAAGTACGGACGTCTGGCTAACATACGAACAGGGCTAAATCTATATAGCTTATGGCCCACACGCTTTTTGTGTTGACATACGCAGGTGGCTCGTGAGTTCAGACTTGGCTTTAACACCTTCTCCTGTCTTCTTGCACTATGAGCATTATTTCAGCAGATCTATCACCTTATGGCAGACGTTGGTACTATTCACAGATATGCGGACTCCAGTCCCTCCCAGCCCGTGATAGCACTGCTCTCCCCTGTCCTCTCTACGCTGAGGGGTGGTGCTGTGACTTGCGTAGGCCCATACACAGAAAGGATGTGTACCACTTCTGGGCTGTGGCCTGGAGGAGCCAAAACGTGAATCAAGAAAGTATTTTTCCTCCGTCAGTGCTTGGAAAGGCTATGCCAAGATGGAACTTTTGTGAGCCAGGGACCCTGAGTGACCAGATGAGTAGAAATCTGCTCCCAATTCACACAGAATACCCAGAGTAACCAGAAATAAAACTGGATTGTGGTAAGTTATTGGGGGTCATTATTCAAAAATAACTTGGACGATCCTGATATAACACTCTTCTGCTATTTCTAAACTGTTACCTTCAGCTGGCCTTCTTTTTCCTGTACCAAGATTTTAGACTGCTTTGCCTCCTGCCCCTCTTACCTTTTGTATTAAAAAAAAAAAAAATGACACCATCAGAATTACTAACCAATTAGAGGATTCTTTCTTCTTCTCCAAGGACTTGATTCAGTCAGTGGACGTAACTTCTACTCTTTTATGACACTACGTCAAAATGTTACGTAGTTAGCTGTACTTAAGCTGTTTATCCAGAGAAAAAGAGGGATAAGAAGAAGAAAAAAAAATGAGTGGGTATGAATAAAGGTGAGCAGGTGGGAAGGATGGAGAAAGAAGTACACAGGGAAGGGTTCAAAGATTATAGAAATTAAAAGGGTTCTCGAAATCTTCTGCACGAGAATAAACATCCTTCCACAGTAAACTAATACATACTAGAGGCCTTTACAAGTGAAAAACAAAGTTCAATCAAGCATGCAGATAGACTTTTGCAGGTATGCCCAGGGGCTGAAATCAAATCTAGCAGTGGGCTCCCACGAAATCAGAGCTTTCTGTTTCCTTCTAGTATTATTTCACTCACAGTCATCTGTTTGTAAGGAATTACCAAACCTATCTGCCTCCAAAAATACTTACAGTCTTCTAGCTGATACGGGGGACAAATGAGGAAATGAAGCCTGACAAATGCATAAAGGTAATACTGGCAGGTAATGGGAAGGCTCATAAAATACTCATTGGTCATGTAAGTATTAAAAATATGGAGATTCCACATAGATTTGGAGTTAAGGAAGCAAAACAAAACAAAAAGCCACCTTTACCAAGGAGGAGAGCTGAAAATGTGGAAAATATTCAGTTACATGCCAAAGGAAGGGAAGCAGAATATGGTTAAAAACAAAAGCTTTCAAAAAGTATTCTCTGGAAAAAGACGCAGGAATGAGTTGACAAAATTTTAAGTATAATAAATGACTAATGTAAAAAATAGGGGTATAACAGCCTCCGGAGGCTTTAGCCATAAAGACTTTATTTTATTCTACTATGTGCCCTCACCTAGCTCCCCAGAGTGCAAAACAGTAGGTGCTTAATACATGCTTCATTAATCCAGTGGTTGAAGGGGTTTACTTCAGGAACACTGTGACCTAATCAAATACCTTTGATCGCTCCATGACTTTCAGTTTTAGATGCGTCCCGTGGCTTTCCAACATATTTAAACTCTCTTACCCAAGAGAACAAATTACTACTAAAACATGACACGACTTTTTTGTTAGTAGCTTTAGTGAAACGAAGTTTACATTAATTTATCAATCCTCATTTCTCCACTGACAGTGTCAGAAATATCTTCTCTAAAAGTAAAAACAAAAGTGGGCCTAAAATATAAATTCACCCTTAAAGACCCTAATAAACCTCAAGAACAGTAAGTTGATAAATACAATAGCACACTAAGCTGATTCTCGCATAAAACCCCTGCATTCATCTGATGCAAAAATCAAGGCATGTTATCTTTGCACATTAATTTTAGAAGCATACTTAACTGAATTCCCATACGCAGTCTATCTCACGGCTACGTCCGCAGGGCAGGACAGCTCACGCAATGCCAATGGCTACACCCTTTCATGAGGTATTTAGCCACAGCATGCAAGTCACAAGTGCAGAATCTTTAAAAGTTTTTAAACTCTTGCACCTAAGGAGAGAGACACTTGCAAAGTTAAAAAATGTTAGGTCTTTAATGGTGCTTTCCCCTGTGAGGTAGAAATCTCAGGCCTGGTAACCTACAGGCTAGTGTCCTTACTCATCCGTAAGACCTCAAAACTGGACCATTTCTATCAAGTAATGTATTAAGTATGACTGAGTTTCTTTTGCTTGTATAAGTAATGTAGGGAATTCAAAAGGTATATGAATTTTTGGAGGAAACCAGACTGCTCTTGTGGAGCTTGCCAGACATGGTAGTAAGATTGGTTCGTAACTTTAAGAAATGAATGCCCACAGTCATGTTCTGACGGTAGCTTGCACTTAAAGTGGAAATAAAGCAACAGGACCACAATCAAGAATTTTGGCTTACTTCTATCAATGAGTCAACTTAGAGTACACTTAAAATGCTTAGATATTAGACTTATGTTAGACTCCGAGTACCACGTAAGATGCCCTTTAGCTCTCGTTGGTCACGTCACTCGCCCTGTGGTAAAGAACACTATCAACACAACTGTTTCAAGCTACTGACAACTGCCATACTGGAAACTTGCAAAAGTACAAAAGGTCTTGAGCCTAAGAAATGAGTGAACCAGAAAGGGACAGCTCTGTATTCAGCCACCAAGAGCTGATGACAAAATGCCAGCCAATTAATTCTGCTGCGGCCATGCCTCGGCTTACACGAGGAACTTGAAGACATGAGCTCAGCCCCAGTCATGCAGTGAGACTCCCGGACGGCACACATTTGGAATGCAGAGTGATGTCCAAATGTTGACCTTCTCCATTCTCGGGATCGCAACCCAGCTGAACAGCCACAAAACTAAGAGACAGCCTTCTGCTAAAAGAGAAGGGAGTGATGGAGAAGGCTTCTCTACAATCCAAGAGGGCACAGCCAGGTGCAAAATCCTGGGGATTTAGGTAACATCTTGGCAAGAAAGTACTGAGTGAGGAAAAAAAACCAAGCTAATGTAAAAGCAATTAAAACAAGAAAACAAAAATATTTTCCTAAATGATTCTTTATTGCATAACTACTAAATGAACACAAAATGAGAAAAAGAAAAATTACAATAAGTAAAAATATATTCCAGAGTATTAAGCAGTATGTGTAGGAGTTAAACCCATGCAAAACAAGATACTCTTGGATGAAACTAAATGGGTTCAGTCTCCCCTTCCTTTTCCTTTCTGATGTCATTCAGTTCTTAAGCCCTCTCTCACATCAAGAGGCCAACATCTCTGGCTAAATTAAAGGAAAGAAATGCTCTCAGAAATCATTACTAGGAAATTAGTAAGCATCAGTATTATAAAAGGAGTTGATCAGTTGATTCCCAAAGGAATGTCCCTAGGAGATAGGTTCCCTGACCCAAACTTCCAGGTAGCATCACCACCACTGTCGTTCCAATTGTGGCCATGTCCACGGAAGTGGTGATCAGTGTTGCAAGTACTCTAAAGAGCATTTTACTCATATTCATTCAGTCAATCCTCACTATAACCCAGTGAAATAGCATTATATAGATGTGAAAACAGACTGGAACAAATTACTTGTCAGACGTCTGTCCAGAAGTAAGCAGAAGTTCTAGGTTTCCAGAACAGGGTGCCAGGGTCCCAGTCCATGTACTTTCTTCTACACCCACCCCATGCCTCAGCACTCATCAAGACACACTGCTTCCTCAGTAAGCTAGTTGTGATCCCAGGTGAAAATCCAGGGATGTGAATATAGCCCAGTAAGAACTGTAGTTCAGACGAGAAACAATCTAACAAGGGGCACCTGGGTTGCTGAGTTGTTAAGCATCTGCCTTCGGCTCAGGGTGTGATCCCAGAGTCTTGGGATCGAGCCCCGCATTGGGCTCCCTGCTCTGCTGGGAGCCTGCTTCTTCCTCTCTCACTCCCCCTGCTTGTGTTCCCTCTCTCACTGGCTGTCTCTCTCTCTGTCAAATAAATCGATAGATAGATAGATAGATAGATAGATAGATAGATAGATAGATAAACAATTTAACAAGAGCTACCAGAGGAGAAAACTCTCTCCTCTGTCCCACATATACTAGAAGAAGTAACTTTGGAGAAACTGGGACTTTGTGGGTTAAAATGTTAGATATACCCCAAAAGAATATTCATTCATGCTAGTTGCCTTCTTATTGGTTCACATTGGTACGTAGACTGGGTCTCGTCCATCTACCCCAAAAAGACCTATTCTATGCCTTCCAAGAGGGAATGCCCGGTTTTTGCCTATGAAGGCATCAGAAAACAGTTCACATTTGAACAATGTCTTGAAAAAAGAAGAGTTGCCAGGCAGAGAAAGGCTCACTGTATCTTCTGTGATTTCAGGCTATCTGCAATTACAGGCTGAAGAAAGTTTCAAAGAATCAGGCTGGGAGCAGAGTGCTAGCAGAAGAGGCCAGCTGGTTTCTACAGGAGGCTCCAGGTGGTACCATTTATCTGTAAGAATTTACCCCATCCTTAGTGCAATCCCTAACCTTTTAAGCTTTCCAGAAGGAATGGTAAGACAGCACCGAACGTTCCAAAAGAGGATTCTTGGGAAGGAGGAGGACACATTTTACAAATCTGAAAGAATTATCCATTCTTTTTTAAAGAGAGAAATATATAAAAAAGTTTGGAAACAAAAACATACAAACAGTAATAGTTGAGAGAGGACACTTTAAGGGCAGAAAGATACAGCACATATTGCACACTGATGTACCAACAGACCTAATGCTGCAATGGTGTGTTCCTGTCAATCCCATTGGAGGACTCTCAACTCTAGGGTGACACAATCTGAAATGAAATGCAGACCACTGCCTGCAGGCCTTACCACATGAGCTCATGGAAAACCCAGTTTTATGGCTCTTTACTCCATTAGCCACACCAAGAAAAAAAATCTAGTGGTTGGGGATCTCTGCAGAGCAGTGTGAGTACACTAAGGAACCCCTGGAGGGCTAGGGTTTTAACTGCTGGATTCTCAGCAGCTGAAGAAGTCAGGCTTAACCAACAAGAGAACTGCAGGTGAGATTCTCGACAATGACAGTGGGGGGAGGGGGGAGAAGGAATGGTCCACAAAGAAATCAAGAAGATTTCAAGAGTCAGTTTCATCATCTGCCAATTCCAGAGAGCACACACGCAAGAGTATCGCATAGGACTCACTGCAAGTTTGGTTGCCTTTGGTAATAGGCCAATGACCACCCCCCAAGAAAGGACTTCCTAATCCCTCAAACCTTAATTCATGCAAAGTTTAATCAAGGCTACAGAAAAAATTAAGACTGCTGATCAGCTGACTTTAAAATGGGAGAGATTATCCAGAATTATCCATGCGGACCCAATTTAATCACATAAGTTGCAGAAGAGGAAACTGGAGCAGAGAGTCAGAGATGGTGATGTGATAGAAGGATTTTGAAAATGGAGGACTGAAGAGCTAAGGAATGCAGCAGTCTCTACAAGATGGAAAAGACAAGGAAATGGATTCTACCCTAGAACCTCCAGAAAGGAAAGCAGCCCTGGCCACACCTTGATTTAGCCCACTGAGACAATGTCTTCTGATATCCAGCACTATCAGATAATTTTCTACTAATTTGTTCCAGGCAGCAGTAGAAAATACACTGCCCTCCTCACCAGCCCTCCCTCTCCACACTCTAGCAATGACAGTGTGAGAACCTGAGGGTAAACTGGGGAATGAGTAATAGAACTGAGGTAAGAGAAGAAAGGCTAGCTGTATCCCTCATCCTCTTGCTAGTGACATCCTCAGAGCAGACTTGAGCTGAGTTAAGGCCATAACCATTAACTCTGACTAAAATTTTAGATTTGACTATTATACTAGCTTGTATTAACCACTGACAGGAAGATACTTTATGACCTTAAGTTCTCTAGAAGCATATTAGGATTTGTTCTACATTTCATTCAAGGGCATGGGAAGAACTATTCCCATGGAATAAATTTAAAGGGACATTGGGAAACAAAAGTGAAATTGCTGGTCAATCATCCCCCTCAAGTCCCGCATATTCCACATGACAGCTATGAACTATTGAAAAGGCATGGGAAGCAGTGAGCTCAAAGAAGGGTATAGCAGGACAGATCAGAAACTTGACCCCCCCTTAAGGAGGGCACGTATTGCATGGAGCACTGGGTGTTATATGCAAACAATGAATCATGAAACATTACATCAAAAACTAGGGATGTACTGTATGGTGACTAACATAACATAATAAAAAATTTAAAAAAAAAAAAGAAAGAAAGAAACTTGACCCCCTGCTGTACTACTGACAAATGTTTACATTTGAAACATAACAAACATAATGAAGACACTGAAAAGCTATATAAAAAAAAGAAAGATACAATGGAAATGTCAAAAATAATAAAGTAGGGTCCTATAAGATTGTATGTGGGATATACACACATAGAAGAGTAGGGATTTGGAATTGTACACAAGATTTTCTTCAGGTGAACTCTAGTATTGACTGAATGTTGGTGTCCCCACCTGAAATTCATAGATTGAAACCTATTGCCCAATGTGATGGTATCAGGAGGTAGGGCCTTTGGAAGGAGCCTGGGTCATGAGGGTAGAGGCCTCACGAAGAGGATTATTGCTCTTATTAAAGAGGGCCCACAGAGTTCCCTCACCCCTTCTACCATGTGAGGACAGCAAAGACAGCCACCACTGAGGAAGAGGGCCCTCACCAGATACTGGATCTGCTAGAGCCATGATACTGAACTTTTCAGGCTACCAAACTGAAAATTGCTTATCATCTGCCCAGTTTATGGTACTATTATTACACCAGCCTGAACATATGAAGACAAACTCCAAAAGGAGAGGATTTCTAGATAATCCTGGTGAGCTGAACACAAGCATTCCTCTTGGCAACTTTCCTCTGCCTAATCCCCTGCCCCACAAAAATAAAGGAACTTAAAATATATCAAATCACACAAAGAGAAGTGCGAGTCACCACAGATGAGAGATGGTGATGCAAAACGGACGCCTGAAAGCGTTAGAAGGGTAATACCTGACTTAACACAGAGAGAGCAGACCCCTGAGCCAGTGGAGAAAGTAGCCAAGAGAAAGGCAAAGACCTAGGACCTGAAGGCACCAGGTGCCCTGAAGGCTGTGGCAAGGGTTGAAAATAGAGAACTAGCTGACACTCTGCACAGGCAATCAACTCTCCCAACCTAAATGGAAAATTTGAGGTTTACTCTATGGAGAAATAAAGCAAAGGAGCCGGTGAACGTGGGGTAGAAACTCTGCAGATGTGAAACACAGCTGAGCAAGAGTAAACACTAAGAAATAAGGTGAAAATTTACATTAAAAATGAATAAGTTTTCTTCTGGCCCACTTCTCACTCTAACCAATCTAGACATCGGTTACCCAGGCTAAAGCATAAGATCGAGAATACTCTAAGTCAGTGGTTTTCAAAGTGTAGTCCACAGACTGAGGAGAGGCAGAAACAACTATAAAACTGAAACAATGTCAACGTATTATGAAAATAATTTGCCTTTTTCACTGTTGAAATTTGCATTCATGGTACAAAAGCAAGGGTGGAAAAGCTGCTCGTTTTTAGCAAGAATCAAAACAGTGGCACACAATCGTAGTCACTATACTCTTCGGCGTTTCATATTCGGAGATTTTTAAAAAGCTGAGTTCACTTAAAGATCTTGAAGGAGTAAAAGTTATTAATCAACCATTGATCACCTATCTTTGCAATATCCTATAATATGCAACAAAATGAGAGGCACACATGAGGCCCTTCAGCTACACACTGAAGGATGAGGGTCCTCTCCAGGGAAAGGACACATGCTATTGCTTACTTTGGATCCTGAACCACTGGCCTTTTTTCATGGACATCATTTTTTACCTCAAAAAAATGACAGATAGAGACACCATGGTTATTCACACTTGGGTATTTGGCAGAAATTTTCTAAATAACGAAAAGAGTGAGCCCATCACTTCAAAGACAACAACTGATAGTACTTATTTCCCATGATAAATTCAAACTTTCAAGCAGAGATTGGGGTTTGTGATAAGTTCTATCCACCACCATGAGCTTGACAGTTTCCCACCCTTGAAGATTTTTCTAACTAGACTGATAGTGATATACGCAAACATGATATTTTGACATAGTATAATGAAATGTGTCAATATTTGGATGACTAGTAGAATTCAGTCAACCAGTATTTTCCAAATGACCGATGCATGTCAAAAATGTTACAGACCCATGCGTGGGTGAAAGATCCATTCACAGGGCAAGACAAACCGATGGATTTGAAAAGTCCATTAATAGGATTTCAGATTCCACTGCAACTAAGTTTTAAGAACTAGACCACTTGTGGAGTTTTGGTATAGTATCAAAAAAAAATATCCACAGTTATCTGAAAAGACTATTAAAATACCCCACCATTTTCCAACTACATATCTGAGTGGGACAGGTTTTCTTCCTTTATTTAAAACAGCAAATTGCAACAGACTGAAAGCAAAGATAGATATGAGGATCCAGGTGTCCTTCTATTAAGCTATACATTAGGGAAATTTGCAAAAATGTAAGACAATGTCACTTATCAAATTCTGTCTTGAAAAACTTCTACGTAAAATAACTATTTATGTTAACATGCAATGGGTTTACTACTGTTACTTTTAAATGAAGTAACTATTTTTTGATATTTCAATTTTTAGTTTTAAGTATGTAAATACTGGGAGATATGACCCACATAAACAGAAGTTCTATAGCTGCACTGCCCAGTAAGATAGTAACTAGTCTCTAGTCTCACATGGCTACTGAGCTCTTGATATATGATCAGTCTGAATTGAGATGTGCCGTAAGTGTAAAATATACACTGGATTTCAAAGACTTTGCCTTAAAGAATGTAAAATTTCTCAACTTCTTATATTTGATTCCATGTTGAAACAGTATTTTGGATTCACTGAGCTAAGTAAAATATATTAATTTCAATCTTTTACTCTAAGTGTGGCTACTAGGATATTTAAAATCATATATATAGCTTGTATTTTTCATTTGTATTATATTTCTATTAAACAGCACTGGTCTAGAAGGTCTTTAATAGTTTTTAATTTTAAGTGAAAGAGCCATGAGACCAAAGTTCTAAAAATTGCTGCTGTATGGGAAAATGAACTAGTTGAAGGAAAAAAGAACAAATCTATAGACTCTGACATTTAGGAGGCCCAACGGGACACAGAATGACCCTACAGAGAAAAAAACACCACCAGTCAATAAGGACAGAACACAAATTCTCTCAAATATGAAAAGGTGGTAAGGCTCACGATACATGTGTGGAAATCCTCTAACATGAAGGTCAAAGACCAACACAAATAAAAATGAAAAATAAATATCCCTGTGAAAAGACAGATAGTGTAAATAGAAAAAAAAAAAAACTTCAAGAAGACTTTAATATCCTCAGAGAGATGAGAATACTGCATCCATAAGAAAACAGCTAGGCTTAAAAATTAACATTCATAAGACCTGGAAAATTTGATGGCAGAAATAAATTCAACAGAAAACAGATCTCAGAAAACATCACAGAGAGAACAGAACGAGAGAAGGAGGAAATAAAACAGATTAGGAAATTTAGAGGTGTACTCCAGAAAGTCCAAATGTAGAATTGAAGAGTCAGAAAGAACACCTGAAAAATTGTGGGGGGGGGGGTGGCAGAATGAGGTTACAGAAATAATGTTTCCCAAAACTGAAGGATATGTCTACAGACCTAAAAGCTCTAGCAAATGCCCCAAGTGCCAGCACTTTTTTTAAAACCACACACATCATGAAATTTCATAGAACTGGAAGGGAAAAAATGGAAAGGTTTATAGGTACAAAGTGGGTAAGTAGAGGCTTTTTCAACAATAACACTGAAAACCAAAAAATAAATGAATTCTTCAAAACTCTGAAGGAGAATGACTTCAACCTAGAATTTGACCTTAATAACCAAGTGTGAATGAAGAATAAGGACATTTTCAAAGTGTCAAAAACAAAAATGTCTTAAGAATCTTTTCTCAAAAATCTACCAGATGTGTTTGAAATACGTCAAGAAGAGCACCACTAAACAAAACGAAACCATTATTAAAACCAGGAAAATAAAATATTTGTACAAGTAAAAATTTTTAATTATAGTATACTATGTGGCTCAAGCTTTGAACTATATTTTACAAACTAAAATTCGGTAAAAACTGAATATTAAAATTTGCATATTGTACACCTGAAACTAATATTACATTGTATGTCAACTAACTGGAATTTTATTTTTTTAAGTTTATTTAAGTAATCTCTACAACTCAATGTGGGGCTCGAACTCACAACCCTGAGATCAAGAGCTGCATGCTTTTTTGACTGAGCCAGCCAAGCACACCTAACTACCTGGAATTTAAATTAAAACTTAAAAAAATTTTTTTTGAATGGAGCCATAAAGGACCCTGAACAGTCAAAAGTAATCTTTAGAAGAACAAAGCTCAGAGGTATCATACTCCCAGATTTCAAGATATACTACAAAGCTGAGGTAATCAAAATAGTATGGTCCTGGCACAAAAACAGACACACAGATCACTGGAACAGAGCCCAGAAATAAACCCATGCTTATAAAGTCAATTAATCTATGACAAAGGAGGCAAGAACATACAATGCAGAAAAGACAGTCTCTTCAACAAATGGTGCCAGGAAAACTGGACCAATTTTCACACCATACACAAAAATAAACTCAAAATAGATTAAAGACCTCAATGCAAGACTTGAAACCACAAAATTTCTAGGGGAAAAAAAAAATGCAGTAATTTGACATCAGCCTTAGCAGCACTTTTCTACATATGTCTCCTCAGGTAAGGGAAACAAAAGCAAAAATAAACTATTAGAAATTTATCAAAATAAAGAGCTTTTGCACATTGAAGGAAACCATCAACAAAACAAAAAAGCAACCTACTGAATGGGAAAAGATATGTACAAATGATGTATCTGATATGGGGTTAATATCCAAAATATATAAAAATTTATAAAACTCAACACCAAAGAAACAATGTGATTTTTTAAAGATTTTATTTAAGTAATCACACTTAACATGGGCCTCAAACTCACAACCCCAAGATCAAGAGACACATGCTCTACTGACTGAGGCCGCCAGGCACCCCTAAACAATGTTATTTAAAAATGGGCAGGAAAATAAAATGGACAGGGGACCTGAATAGACATTTCTTTCAAAGATGACACAGATGGCAAACAGGTACATGAAAAGATGCTCAACATCACTCATCAGGGAAATGCAAAACCACAACGAGATCACCTCACACCTGTCATGACAGCCAGAATCCAAAAAAAAAAAAAAAAAAAGTGTCAGGATAAAGAGAACAAGACCCTCATGCACTGTTGATGGGAATGTAAATTGTACAACCACTGTGGAAAACAGTAAAGAGGTTCCTCAAAAAATTAAAAATAGAAATACCAAATGATCTAGTAATTGCGCTACTGGGTATTTACCCAAAGAAAACAAAACACTAATTTAAAAATACATATGCACCCTTATGTTTACTGCAGCACTGTTTACAATAGCCAAGACATAGAAGCAGCCTGAGTGTCTACTAAGAGATAATGGATAAAGACGTGGCATAGATCTCAGACACACACACACACACACACACACACAAATTTACTCAGCCATAAAAAAGAATAAGATCTTGCCTTTTGCAGCAATATGGATGGACCTAGAGGGTATTAGGCTGAGTGAAAGAGGTTATACTGAGAAAGACAAATACCATATGATCTCACTTATATGTGGAATCTAAAAGCAAAACAAGTGAACAAACAAAAAGGAGGAACAGACCCATAAATACAGAGAACAAACTGATGGTTACTAGGGGGGGTGGGAGTGGGCAGATGGGCAAAACAGGTGAAGGCAAGTGGGAAATACAGGCTTCCAGTGATGGAATGAGTAAGTCACAGGGATCAAAGGGACAGCATAGGGAATACAGTCAATAGTATTTTAACAGTGATACATGGTGATAGATGTTAGCTACACTTGTGCTGAGCAGAGCAAAATATATACACTCTTCCAATCACTATGTTGTACATCTGAAATATAACTTTGTGTCTTAACTATACTTCAATTTAAAAAAAAATGAATACTGATCTCACCAAAATTTTAACTAATGAAGCAGGAAGAACAGGGATAGGTACTAGATGAGAACTAGATGAAAGAAATGAAAAACTAAATCATTATCTACAAATAGATCAACTGAAAACCTCTTAAATTTTAAAAAATCAAGAAATCCATTCAAGCATCTTGCTAAGAAATGGGAAGAAACATTTAAAGAAGTTGAAAGTGGCTGCTACTAATAGGTAAGAAAGGATGGACATGAAATTGGTGATATTTGTTTTAAAACTTTGTAATAGATAGTGTTAAATGCCTTACTTCAGTTAATTTAAAATAAATTTAAATATTTAAAATGGCATCAAGTAACAGAAAGGGAATATACAGTTAACTTTAGAAACATTTAAAAAATTTTTTGCAAAGAAATCTGGAACTTACGAATTTGTGTTGACAAAGCACACCACTCTATGAAAAGCTAAGACTGAATAAATGCATTTGTAAATTGTGTGAATAAACTTTCTGTCCAATTTTCACTCTAAATGAGACATAACTGGAAAGAAAAGACAGCCACCTAAATAGTTCACCAGGAATCCCAAGCTGGGGACGCACAGGCAAAGCCAACCTGGAGAACTACGCTGTTTGGGCTGTATACTTTGTTCCTGTTCTTGTTTAAAAACGAGGAAAACTACAAAGAACTCAGGTTATCTTCTCCTGTCAAAGCAAAAATCTGGCCAGAGACTGCCTGTGTTCTATCTAGGCAACAGCCAACCAAATATGAGCAGGGGCAGCTACCAAATAGTGTACATTTCCCCATATGCGCCCCCACATATGAGAAAAAGATAAAACAAGAAGATACCATCTTTCAAGAATCAGAAATAGCACATGCATTCGGCGAATCTCATTGTCTAAAATGCAACAGCACATGTTTATTTCTCGTGACCCGTTCAGCCCCTGCAGTGATTGGAGTCTGAGACTCCTGCTTCAAGAGGTAATAGGCTTGAAAGAAACAAACTCATTCATTTTTGCTATGTCCTGCAAGCTTGAATTTATACAGTTACCTTTTTTTATATTTTGCAAAGCTTTTTACATGTGATAAACGCAGATGAAATTAAAATAAGCATATCAGCATTTTTTAAAATAATTGCAGACTTTTTCCGATTTAATCTGTCTGTAACTCTATTAAGAACATTAAAAATCAGGTTACTTCACGGTTGTTCTCATTTTACTTTTGATTTATAGGATACATATTATAATCCCATTCAGAGAAAAATCTTTAAGGTCTCTACCTTAGAATGGGGGGTGAATGCAGAGGAGAGAAGCAGTACAACTTTAAAACAAAGACTGTTAGTTTTATTTACATGCCACAACACAATCTCCAAATGACCTCTGCCTTCCCAAGTAACATTTTAACTAAAGTGACAGAGAATGGAATGCCACATTAGAATTGAAAGCAAGATAAAAGGTAGAAGTCCTAATCTACTGCTCTACATAGCATTATTCATGACAAGGGTTTCCCACTTTCTTAGACAGGGTTCAAAATGTCAGCTTTAACTATGTAGCAAATTTTAATAGGATGCTTCTAAATGGGTACCCTTAGAGGGCTACAAGGATTTCTTCATCTGGAGCACATTCAGAATGACACCAGCTACTTCTCACCTGGCCCCAGGAGTAAAGTCTCCCCAGCCCACTTCCTTTCATCTCTGATGCATTTGGGCTCCTGCTGAGCTAACCACTCTCCTAACAGGTTAGAAGCCAGAACAAAAATTTTGTTTTGTGTTTACAAAACATCGAAGTATGGGCAAGGAAGCCCTTGCTTAAGAGCTCCCTGCTCTGGTTGCAGAATCACTCTGCCTGCAAGGTGTCACTCTACCCTCTGCTGCTGGAGGGATGGCACCAGACAAGTCACTGGTAAATGCAATGTTGGAACAGCCATTTTGATATAAACTGTAAAATATCATTGAGGTCTTCGAAAATCTTACAGCAATTCTTCAAGCATTTATTAAGTTTTACAGGATAGCAATACTGCCATGTAAATAAATACTTAAAATTGTTGGGCTACAGTAACGCGGACAGGACCAACTAGCCATGTCTTGTTCTCAGAATACTCAGAGGTGAGGAAGACAGCGTTTCTCCTACCCAGAGAAACAGCCTGTTGTGAAGTGGAGTAACATTCAAAGAGACTCTATAAAGAACAAGGGAACAAGAAGCCAGAAATATGCTGATAAACTACTTACATGATTTCTTTCAGTTTCATACTGCAAATATTAACAGGCAGATTTTATCATCTTTTAGTAAATATGGCACTTTAATTCTTTCTAGATGCCATTTTCCAACTTCAAAACACTCAGCAAAATGTTTCGGCATGACTAAAAAAGGTTGATATTATAGATACATGATGCTTTTTACCTTGACACTCTCAGACTTAATTTTCAAAATCAAAATTTTCTAAATAGAATCCAAAAGCCTACTGGGGAAGAAAGCACACTAAAACCATCATTCAGGGGCACCTGGGTGGCTCACTTGGTTAAACGTCCAACTCTTAATTTTGGCTCAGGTCATGATTTCAGGGTCATGAGACCGAGTCCCGAGTCAGGCTCCACACTGGGCATGGAGCCTGCTTGGGAATCTCTCTCCCTCTGTCTCTGCTCCAATGCACAACCACCCCCCACACCCCATGCAAGTGCACTCTCCCTCTCGCTCTAAAAAAAACAAACAAAATCTTTCAAATTTAACTTTAGAAACAGAAGTACAAAAAGCGTAACTTGTAACCAGTTTATCTTAAAAGAAATGTAACTCCAGAGCAATATAGCAAGGTATTACCTGAACCATTATTCCATCATAATTGGAATTATTTACAATATAGGGAGACAGTGTCAGATTGAGGTACACAGTCTCACACTTTTATTTTAAATGTTTCAAACATCCCCCTCATCCACAACACATTATAACTATTCCATTATTCTGAGAAGTGTAAATTAGAGATTAAAATCCTTCACCTTCAATATCATCACCATCATGCAAACATGTGTTATGCGTGGGGGGGTGTCAGGGAGAGCATGAGGAGTATTAAGTGGATGATATTCAAATCAGGGAATCATAATCGGAGTATTTCCCAGGTAAGTGACATCCCTATGCAACGATTAATGAATGTTCCTAGGGCTCCCAAAATCTACTGAGCCAACCAACTGATATCCGTGCTAATAAAGAGTTTAGGCTTTCAGGACACATGACACCCAAAACCCACCTCCTTCCAGGCATAACCATGAGAAAGTAAGACACAGCTAACTTAGAACAATTCCATTTGGCTTGGGATTCTGGGAACCAAGGAGCATTCTGCTCAGCTTTACTCCCAGTGCCCTCCCCCAGGAGATGCACAACCGCCCACACACACTAAGGGTGGAAGAATGGGAAAGGGCAGAGCTTTCTTTCCTGGGAACAAAGCCAGAGTGAAAGTTCTGGAGGCGGTAAACATATAACAGCTAGTGGAGAGCCATGGAAACCTTCTCCCCAAGCAAATGTGCTTTACTGTAAACTTTCCTTGCCCCCTACAATATTTAGTATTGCGTTAAAGCAAATATTTTTAAAATACACAAGCATGTGCTGTTTAAAATGCCTAAAATTAAAAACAAACAAATTCCCCCTATTGCCTGTCTAAAACCACCAACACATCCACTCTTTATCCCCAGATATTTATGAAGTAGCTGACTGCTGGGGATACAGACTAGTTTGCAACCTTCCCCTTGCCTGTTCTGCCAGGATTCTAAACGGAGAGTCCCCTTAAGCCCCTGCAATGAAGCCCAATATGGCACACACACGTGCATCTTTCTGGACAGATGGTTATTACATGTCCCAATGGTCAAAGGGGCCCAAGTCTTTCAAAAAAAAAAAAAAAATACCATGGCTTTCCCATGATGAAGGTTTCCATTACTAGGTCACAGTTCACATTACTCGACTCTGCTGTCATTGAATTCAGCGGCCCCACAACTCCTAAGGAACAGAACG
Source organism: Ursus americanus (assembly GCF_024610735.1). Classification (NCBI taxonomy): domain Eukaryota; kingdom Metazoa; phylum Chordata; class Mammalia; order Carnivora; family Ursidae; genus Ursus; species Ursus americanus. The sequence goes on along the minus strand of NC_142127.1, from coordinate 77,654,987 downwards.
TTCAGCAAAGAGTTAATTCCCCTCTTAGGAACGGGAGACTATACCCTTCACTGCAGTTCTCTGGGGACTGCAAACAGCCAGAACACCCTCCAGGGACAGCCACTCCTGCATCCTCCAGTCCCTTGGTTCTCAAATTCTTTGCTGCCACTGTGTTATTTTATTCATTTTATAATTTTCTGCCCTTTCTTAGCCTATTTTTCCATATCGTTCACAGAGGACAAGTAGATACACAAGCAATGATTTCCAGTCCTTACGAGAATGTTGCCAACTTAAAACATTAACAGAAGCCCCGCTCGGCTGATATAGTCAACCCGTCAGTTAGGACCCTGATTCCTCTCTGTGCCATCCTTATCTCTACAGTTATTCCCTAACCTCTACGGGATTCCCTAGAGTCTGTACTTCGTAGAACTCCTTAAAGCAAAGTTCAATGGTGGACCTTCATAAAGATGACATTAGAGAAACAAAAAACTTAATACATGTAATCTTTCACGTATGTGGTTGTCATCATCTTCTATAGTTTCCTTCTGGTTACTATCTTAAATTTGAGCTACCAAACATTATATTTATGGACTAGCTCTCCAACTTGCTAAGATCACTATCACTTTCAATTACTAAACGTGCTCAATTTAGTAGCCCCCAAAACTAAGTGACTCCGCCCAGGAGTCTATTTTACGATCACCTCGAGGTAGTTCTAGCATACTAGAGTTAGCTCCTGTGTCTTGCTAACTGGTTTTTACGTTAGAATCAAAGGGTAGGGGTGTTGGAGGGTGAAGGAGGGTCTGTAAAGTATCCTCCAGACTTAGAAAGCACTTAGAGACCCAAAACGAAGCAAGCCACTCCATACTGAGCTTTATTCAAGGGAACTTACTGAGAGTGGGGATCTGGCAGACAAATGACCCAGGCACTACGCAGCTATTCCCCACCCCTATTCTCCAAGTCTGGACCTTAACCCACAGCTTTTATAGGGCAAGGGGCATTCTGGTAAGGTCAATAGGGAGCCATCTAAAGTGGTCCCATCTGTATACCAGAGGATTCCTACTTGTTATCTAAAGTGGGGGCCTTCAGTGAACCAGGCATCCCTACCAGTTATGCAAATTGGAGCCTTCTGTCCACCAGTCATCTCTACTAGTTCTCTGAAGTGGAACCTTCTGTGAGCCACATTAGAGATCAGAACCAGCCTTCCCACATCCTGGTTAGAGCATACATTTCACCTCCACGGAGCCTGGAACACATAGCCCTGCGGGAGATCATTGGGCAAGATGGAAGACCAAAGATGGAGTCAGTGTTGTCAGCGCTCCTACAAGGGGAAAGAAAGGTCTTTTATTTTTTTAAGAGAAATATAAAAAAAGAGAGAATGTTTGAGGCTTTAATATTTCTAAGGACAACCGTAAACACAATATAACTGCTACTGCATGATTTTTTTTTTCTTTAGAACAGCATCGAAAGGAGAGCTGAGGGATTGCCTATGGACTCACCCAAACTGAATGCTATACCCTGATGAGGTACACACAGGTGAAGCGTTCGTAGCAATCTGGTCCTATTCACCTGGCAGCACCTTACAGGTAATGAAGCCAGGGAGTCACCTGTAGTAGCCACTGGAGCTTGTTGGTAAGTTGTTGATTCTCTTATTCTGAGAACATGGTAGAATCACACTTTACCACCCATTTGAACTTAGGTTTCACATGTAACTGACTAACGAAATGTGAGCATAATTAACATACACCCGTCTGTGCAGAAGCTTTAAGAGCCAGTGTATGGATTTACATTTCCCTTGACTTTCTGTAATCATGGAAACACGCTGTAAGATGAAGCCTCCATCAGCTGGGGTCCTGAATGATAAAATGAGTAGATCTCCTACAACCCACCTGGGACTGACAGCATGACCGAGAAATAAGATATTCTAAGCCATGGAGGTTTTCAGACTGTTTGTTACTACAGCATAACCTGAACTTTCCTGATGCCATGCCTAATTTTGAACACCAACACGTAAGGAACAGCACTGTGCTACCCCCTGTGGGAAACCCAAAGGCAGAAGTTAGGGAGGACAGGAAGTAGTATTGCCCTGAGAATATAGGAGAATCAGAGGGACCGAACATAGTCATGTTCGGGTCATGGAATGAAGTACAAAATTCCAGTTTCCATTGATTGGCAACCTTCTAAAGCCCTGGAGTAAAACCACTTTCTAAAGAAGAGGGGGAGAAGAGCCAGCTTTCCATTGATAGATGACAGCGTGAGCAGCAGTCAAGATGGAAAACACGGGAAGACAGGCAGATGACACAGGAGAGAGCTGAATGAGGCTGCAGCACAGATTACAGGAATAGTCCTAGGAAATGAGGTTGGAAACATAAGGTGCAACCGAGCATAGCGGGCCTTGAGTGCCTTGCCATAAAAATGTTAACAGCAACAACAATAAAAACCATTTTATCCCAACACATTTTAGGGCATTACATATATTACTTATTAAATTCTCACAACCCGCTGGGCTAGTGGTTTCACCTGTGAAAGGGAAATTGTAACAGTGAGTGCAGCTACAATGCACGGCCCAAAGGCACGAAGGGAGTCAATACCAGAAGCAGGACCTGAACTCAGACAATCTCACTCCAAGGTCTGGGATGTTAACCACCATACCACACTTTCCGCCACCGCCCTTAGACTAATAGGTGAGGAGAGCCATTTACACCTCTAGGAAAGGAAGTTCCACGATCAGCATCGGGTTTCAAAAAGATTAGTTGTGCCATGTGTACAATGAATCAAAGAACACTGATCTGTAAGAGATACCTTTTAGAAATTGCTGGACGTAACCAGGTGAAAGATATTAAGCCCCTGCAGTAAGAGAGTAACTAGTCACTAATAACTATGAATCAGTAACTCAGAAAGTTTGTGATAGGGTCAAAGCAATAGGACTTCTGCCTGTTTATGTGTGGGGCTGGTACAGATGGCTGCAAGTTCCTCACTACTCCTCTTGCTGAAAGAGTCTATTTCCCCTCTCCTTAAATCTAGGCTTTCTTACAGACTTGCTTGACCCCACAGATTGTGGCAGAAATGATAGGTCATAAGAAACACCAAAGCTCCTGCCTGGCTCTCTTGAAACACTAGAGGCCTTAGTCACCTTAAAAGTAAAAATCCCTTGCCCAGAGGCTTTGTCAGAGAGCCCCGAGAGTACATGCAGAGGGCCCCATGAGCCCAGCCTTTCAGTGACATATGCCTAGGTGCCAGGCATGTGAATTAAACCCTGCAGACCAGCCACAAGCGGACTATCACCACGTGACCCCAGGTGACACTGCATGGAACAGAAGCACTGTCCCAGCCAAACTATGGCAAAATCCTGACCCACGGCCTGTGAAATAGAATGATGTAAATATGTTAATGTGTTTTGGAACGCTTGGTTATGCTGGAATAGAGAACTAGAACATGCCATTTATTGAAGGAACACTGAAGTTCAACCAACTCTATCAAAATCCCTGGACGGCATGCTCAGCCCCTCACTTTATAGAGTTAGGATTTGTGCCCTGGCCCCAAAGGCTGGCATCTTTACCAAGTTCTACCACCCTGAGTGCTTCTTACATTAAGGTTTGAGATTAGAATCAAAAGCATCTACACAGGGGCTCCTGGGTGACGCAGTCAAGTTAAGCGTGGGACTCTTGGTTTCCCCTTGGGTTGTGGTCTCAGGGTTGTGGGACTGAGCCCCACATTGGCTCCACGCTCTCAGAGTCAGCCTGGGATTCTCCACCCCCCACCCCCATCCTTGGCTCTTGCATTCAGGCACTCGTGTGTGCTCTCTCTCTCTCAAATAAATAAATCTTATAAAAAAAAAAGAAATCTACACAATGAAAATGGAACCAAAAGGACTAGTTCACAACAAAATGAGTGATATATGAAAACTTACATCACTACTCATCTCCAGCTCGCTCCACTGCCATCCTGCACTCTGACTGCAGCAAGAAGCTCCTTGGAAGCTTTCAAATGTGGCCAAATCCTGAGCCACAACCCCAACCAATCCCTGGGAGCAGTGTTTAGGTGATTCTAATATGCAGTCCGAAATGAGAGCCACCGGTTCACAGTTAACCATTGGTATGTTATTGCTTCAAAGATTATTTATTTAGTGAGAGAGAGAGGGAGGGAGAGCATAAGTGGGGGGAGGAGTAGAGGGAAAGGGACAAGCAGACTCCGCGCTGAGATTAGAGCCCTACACGGGGCTTACATGGGGCTCCATCCCACAGCCCTAAGACCACGATTTGAGCGGAAATGAAGAGTTGGTCCCTCAACCGAATGAGCCACCCAGGTGCTCCAACCATTAATCTGTTACTGCTTTATGAGCAAAGAAGGTATAAAAACAAAAGCCTTCCAGGGAAACAAATCACTCAGAAGAGAAAGGTTTGGCCTGATGGCCCCAAACTGCAGAGATGACCTCCAGGTCACACTTGAGGAAAAGATCAGAAAGAAGTGCAATTTCTCTCCTCCCCAAAAGTCTAAAATGACTTGCATGTGTGTATCACTTTAATCAAACATTACTTTAAATATAGGAAGTTGATTTTTTAAGTTCCTGAGCCTGTTTCAGGAAGCAGTTTAAAGCATGTGAGTTTCAGGAGAAGATTTATATTTCTGCTTTAAACATATCTATTGGAAAGACTGGAGGTTAAGCAGCTTTTAAAGGGAAAATTTCATTTTAAAGAAGCTTAGCTTTTGCACTAGGCCATTCACCACTACACAGACTGTATTTTCTTCCTGAGCTAATATTAAAACTTTTCTTTCTGATATGAAGAATTCCAGAATGAAATCTAAAGAATATGAATACTTAGAGTTAAATACAAGATAGCAAAACGACCTCCACCCCTTCTGTAACAAAGCATTGCCCTTGTCCAATCTGCAGTGGTGAGGAAAAGCACTCAGAACGTCAAAGACACACAGAGTAGACCGTTTCCTATAAAACAAATATTCTCTCTGAACACTATTAACATTCAGAGATCAGAAAATGAGGTCAGTAGTGATAAATGCAATCATCTCAGCCTCATCATTTGGTGCTATTAAGTGTAAATGGAAATAACCAAATACTCTTCAATAAATAGTTATTACTCATCCAGCAAACACTACCTACTATGTGCCAGGAGTAGTGGATCAGGTGAGAGGAAATCACCCGAGGATTTACCCAGGAGAAGGCTCAATGAACCAGATGTCACGCCAGCCTGTGCTCAGGTGAACTACCCCAGAAAGGTGTGCCACTGTCTTCTAAAGGGGAAACTAAGACAGAACATGAAGAAAGATCTTTCACGCCAACACCAAGAGCAATTCAAACACTAAAATGTTTTTCCAACCCTCCTGTTGGATTTGCACTGCATGCTTCACATTCTTTTTTGCCGAGTGCCCTTTGGAATTAGCCAAAAGCACTAGTGTGAGGAGTGAATCAGTGTCGCTTATAAACTTTATAAAGCAGGGTTAGCAGGATGTACTGAACAGGCATTAAGGTTCTACATTTTTGTTAACAGATCATGATTAGGACAATGAAAAATATCTATGGCCTGATTTAAAGAAAACCACTGAAGCTGGGAGGGTACATTTTCAATGTTTTCATTATCTGTCCCTGATGGTCCTCAGGGATCGCAACAGTTCACACAGACTTCGCGGATTACTTATCACTACTTACTTTGCCCCAGTAGAGAAATTAACAAACGATAACCACTGAAATACTTTTTATGAGGATTCCTGAAGTAATACTGGTGAATTAATCAAGCCCTACAAATTATGTCAACCACAGCGAAAATACTGTCTTTCTAAAAACAAAATGTGCCATTAGAAAGTCAGATACAGAAAAATCAAGAAAACTCTCAAAGAGGTTGACAGAAAATTTACTAAAATAGGAGTTATAAAGGCATAAAAGAAAATGAACTTAGATGCCTCAGGTTATGTGATAAGGATTTAGTATTTTCAACTTTTCTGATTTAAAGACGTTTCCAGCTGCACTTCCTTGTTCCTGTGCTGAGCAAGAAGGCTCTTTACTGACCACTTTAAAAGATGAGTGAGCACACAGCCATATAATTTAGAGAGCTAAATGTGCTCTCCTTAGAGTTTCAGAGGATGTTATTAACCTACCATCAGTAATACCTGTCCTGTTAACTGTTGTTCTAATAGTAGAGAGATGGATAATTATCCAGGTTCCACAGCTTGATTCAAAGTATTTACTGAGCATCTGCTAAGAGCAAACAACAGTGTTGGTAACATGGCAACACAAAGTGGTATAAAGATAGCTCCTTGCCACCCCAATATAGCTGGGTAAACAGAATATAATTTATAAAGTCCAAAAGACCAAAGGAGTGGTTGAGACACTTTATCAACTTCTGACTTTTACGTGATATGCCATCTTCTGACCAGACTAAGACGTTTAAAGGTTTCTGTGATTTTTTTTTAATCTTTATCTCACCAACTATCAGCCCAGAGCTATTCATACAAGAGCCCAAAATGGATTGATTTAACTTGGCCTCCCTTTTAAATTGTTGGCTATATAGTGATGACAGGTGTCCATACAGTCTGGACAATGAGCAACAGCCAGGCCAAAAAGTGCAGATTAAATCCAACGTTCTGACCTAAATTGATGCTTTACTATTCACAGATTAGGAATGGTGTATATACAGCTAATTCTAACATTCTACCTCCCTTGAACTCATTACCAGATTTTCATGGTTTCTTTGTGCTACTATTTAAGGAAATTCTTGGGCAGGGTTTGTAGAAAGAGAATAGAAGATTGAAAAGTAAGTCAAAATGAAATGTGTCCATTTATCTTGGAGGGACATATCCAAGTTTCCCCTAATGAAGTTAACAATGAAACATCTGATATTTGCGTTACTTAACAGATTTACAAAATATTCTCATGAGCAAGATCTCATGTATTCTGTCCATATGACAAAATTTCTGTCCCCATTACACAAAACAGAACAGTGAGGTAAAGGAGTGAATGACAAGTGTCAGAGCTGAAGTACAAATCCAGATTTTGTACCAAGGTGGTGTTATTTACCCAAGACCAGAAATACCTCCCCCTCAATGAGGGGATCAAAACCAATGATCTCTAGTTTTACACTCTCCCTGACCTAGAATTGCCATCATTCATTTAAAAAAAAAAAAAAGGATAGCAACTAACTGCATACCACCTCCAATAGGGCCAGAAAGACAAATAGCTTATATCAACTCAATTGTAACTAACTAAACAAAGGGCGCATGTCCATAAATTTCTAGAATTCCTTAAGACGGAGATAAATGTCATCTGTTTGAATAATTTAGATGAAGTCTTGCCTTTGAACCACTCGGGATTACTTCAAGAACTTGTCTTTTAATCCTACAGTGACCACAGGAATGGATAATTTTTTATCTCAATTTGAAAAATAGCATCCCTAGGATAATAGCGACAATCATTTTCACCAAGTTTCTTAGACCTAAATTAAGTGGTTCATGAACTGCTTACGTTTTACATTATGATTTTTCCTTGTAAGAGGAGTTCTCTATATTAAAGCACTGATTCCTGACTTACAAAAGGAATTCATTTGGAGGAGACTATTTATTAAAAAAAATATCATTCACACATAAGAATTCAAAATTCATATCACATATCATAATCATTCTTCAATTAATCAAATTTGATGAGGAATTCTAATAATGTTACACTATTAAGTATTTTATATATTAAAAAACAATATAGCAATCACCATCTAATGTGTAAGACCTAACCACTGCACAGATGATGTTCTAAATTTGAACTTGAAAGGAAAACCCATCAGCGTGCCTGCTTGATTTCTTTAATCTATTCATGTAGGTTAATTACCTGACACTCATTAAGATGACTCTGAGCTTCTTTAAATTTCTGACCATATTAACCTCTCCAACTAATCCTTATTAGAAAAATATTAAAGAGTGTTCATTGCTATTACAAATTGAATTTGAAATGATGAAACAATTATCAAATAAATGGAGTAGAAAACGAGGTTATATGCATGAGAAGATTCAATGCATCAAATATTTTACTTCCATTATTATAAAATAAAGGTCTTAAGGTCTATATCCAGGAAATGTGCTTAAAGATCAGACTTCGAAAGAAATCTCTCCACTCCATTCTTATCCAATGGGGGGAAAAACAAAAACTTCAAGTTCATTATTAACAGATGTATTCAGAAAAAAAAAATCTTATTTTAAACTAAACAACTGGACAAAAAGATTCAACTATCTAGCTCGTAGCTCAGTCTATAAAAAACAATCACTTAATATTATAAGGTTCACATCCCCTGTAACTCATTTTGCAAATAAAACTGTAGAGACTTGGGGCGCCTGGGTGGTTCAGTGGGTTAAGCCAACTCTTGAATTTGTCTCAGGTCATGATCTCGGGGTTGTGGGATCAAGCCCTACTTGGGCTCCACACTCAGCTGAGAGTCAACTTGAGATTCTCTCTCTCTCTGCCCTCTACCCTTCTCCCCCCAAATTCACACTCACTGTGTCTCGTGCTCTCTCTCAAATAAGTGAACCTTTTTAAAAAATTATAGAGACTTATAAAGTAGTGGTCAACATCACAAAAGCATGAACTATGAATGAGATGTTACTTTTAAAAACTGCAAACTCATCACTTCAGTTCTAGGGCAAAAAAGAAAATTGTAGATATTTCCTCTATAAACAAATTTCATTTAAAAATTGTCCTATGCCCTTCTTCAACCAACGTACCATACTCTATGTGCTTTTTTTTTTTTTAAGATATTATGGATAGTTTTAACAATGGTATTTTGCAAACGTTCACTTAAGTTATACTAGAACCACAAAGCAAAAGAGCTATAAAAATCTAAATTCAGGCAACAGAATGAAGCAAATGGAAGACACAGGACAAAGAGCTTAAGAGAAAAGGAGGGAAAGGATGCAGGGGATATTTACAACCAATGACAAGGGATTAAAATCCTTAATACAGAAAGGGTTCTCCCAAAAACAAAAGTAGTGTCTATTTTTTTCTTTCAAACTATAAACAGCAACAACCAAAGGGGAAACACATATGGCAGAAATTAACTTCATTAGTACTGTTTTTTTATTCGAAGATTTTTTTTAAGTAATCTCTATACCCAGCGTGGCGCTCGAACCCACAACCCCAAGATCAAGAATCGCACGTTCTACTGACTGAGCCAGTACATTACACAGCCCCCCGCCCCCACCAGTACTGTTTACTTAAACAGCAAAATGTTTAACCATCAACACCTGACAAAAATGAAAAAAGACGGCATTCTCAAGCATGGTTGTGATCAGTATTAGATTGGATTTCTTACTAAATTCTGTAGGAAGACTGTACCAAGGTTTTATAAACATGCACATCTAATGGTTCAGTAGTTCCAATATAAAGAATTAATCTAAGGAAATAACAACGGCTATTCAAAAAATCTGAGGGACAGGTGTTCACAACAGAACCGCTCATCACTGTGAAAAGTCTAACCACCTGAATATCCAACAGCGGTGTAATGTGTCAATAATCTGTGATGCGTGCACACAGCATCATGTTGTGTGGACATGCGTATGCATGCATGCACATTTTTCTTTAATTTACCTCTTATATAAATTCTATGTGCCAGGTACTGTTCCAAGCATTTTACAAATATTCATTTATTCCTCATAACAACCCTATTATATGGGCATTATCATTATACCCATTTTAGAGATGACGGGACTGAGGCAGAAAGCTAAATAACTTGCCCCAAGTTACACAGCAAGTAAGTACAAGAGCTGGGACTGGAAGCCAGGAGCTCTGGCTCCACAGGATACACACAGCCACATATAAGTACATTACCTCTTAGAGTGCGATCATAAGACTGTAAGTAGAATGATATGTTTTACATATCTATATTTTTTCATGTTCCAACTTGAACATGTATTATTCTTACAGGAAAAAGTTTATTGGTTGTTTTGTTATTTTTTAAGATTTTATTTATTTATTTTTCTGAAGGGGAGAGAGAGCTCTAGGTGGGGGAGGGAGAGGGAGAGAATCTCTAGCAGATTCCCCGCTGGGCACAGTGCCCAATGCAGGGCTCGATCCCACGACCCCAAGATCATGCCCTGAGCCGAAATCAAGAGTCAGATGTTCAACCCACTGAGCCACCCAGGTGCCCCAAGAAAAAGTTTGTTTTAATGCACCATTAAAAGAGTAACCCAGGAAATAAGTAAGAATAGGAAATGTAAAGTCCAAATAGTCAAGGAAGAGATGAGAGATGAGGCTTCAAAACGGGAACTAAAGAGACGAATAGAAGGCCAAGGTCTGAGCTTAACTTTTATTTGGTGGTCTTCACTGGCAAATGTCAAATACTCTAGGAACTCTATTCATTTGTAGCTCTATTTCCCAAAGGCTCTTATCCATAACAGTAATTCTGTGGGACACTAATAGTTGTGCTGTGATAAGAAGGCACCACAATCATCTGATTTTATACACTGGATTAAACAAAGGTAAAATGATTTCTTTGCCACAAAAACACATTCAAACCTTCAGTGACTCTACCAGTGACTAATATTCCCCAACTTTTTGGCCATGAAATTATTTTCCAAAGATCTCATAATACCGAGGCTGTATAGCGAACACCCTGGAAAATGCTGGTTTCGAATATTTCCACTCATTCCCTCAAACAATGACCAAGTGCCTACAAGTGCCAGGCTCTCCTCAGGACAGTGATGTAAATGAACGAGAGAGAAGATGAGTTCTAGGCCCAGTGCACCAAGCACTGGCCCATGGAAGACTGTGTACTCAGAGTAGAAGAGGGTCAATATCACCTGTTCCCCTGCTCTGCGATGTTTAAGAACTGAAATGAGTTTGCAAAGCACATTCCCTCATGTTAGCAGTATAATCCTATGCAAACAACAAGCTTTTCTCCATATTCTAGAGCTAATATCACTTGTATATCACAGTTTCTAATACATTGGCTGGAGAGAGAAGTGGGGGGAAAAAAAGCATTTTCAGGGGGAACTCCTAGCAACAAATACAAAAGCATCCACACCTGGAGACTTTTAAAGGGCTGCACTCTTTAGTGAGAACTGATTCATGGGAACCTCTTATTTATCCCATAGGCATCACTAGTTCCAATAGCTACCAGAAAAAAACCTGCAGCAGCCCCTGTCCCATGAGAAAAATTATTTCATTCTCAGCAGTGAATTGTGGAGGCATCACACAGCATGGAAGACTGTCCTCATCACACATCACGAGCATCACAAAAATCAAGCCAACGAATTAAGCAGGTTAATTTCCCATACCCAATTCTCCAGCCAGCTTAATTCCTTAAAAGCCTGAAATTGCTGCCTTTACACACATATAAATATAAACCACAAACACAAATGTTCTCTGCAATTATATTTCTTGCTAAGCTTCGCTTACTTGAAAGATTATTTGGAGGGTGTTCTGTGTTTTTGTACGTGCTGAGAGTTTTTTTTGTTTTTTTTGCAACTAACACTCCACACGCTTTTCCACCAGGCAAACGAACCTCTAATCCTCTAAAGCCAGCAAAAGGCAGACCCTTTATGAGCAGCAGGATTCATCCTTGAACGTAGCGTCAAATAACCACTTCATTGTCTTTCTGCTAAACAACTGAAAAAATAAGCACGTGCCATGCATTCTTTGTTTCCAGAATGGCAAAATAAAAAGGATACAGGAAGTTACTTGGAAAATAATGTTCAATAAGATTCCATTACCACCCAGGAAACCCTGCTCCAAGACCCTCAACATCCCTACAAGGGAAAAACAAGGAGGAACAAAATATACAGGAAAAGCATAAAAGATGGTTGATAATTTGAGGGGCTGGGTGGGTGATACACACATGTGGGCAAAAATGCAAAGTTCTTCACAATAAAAATTTTTTTAATGAAAAAGGAAATAGCGGTTATTAGGCCATAAAAAGCAAAGACATTATATCCATTTTTCTGATTTAATAATTCTAGAATTATGAAATTCATTCTCTATCAAAAGACCGTCGCAAGACTCAAAGTGCTGTATTGTTTTTATGTCTTTGTACCCAGTAATCAGAGAGCTCCACGGCAAGAGAACACATCTCGCTTCCAGCATCTAGAACCACACACAGCACCTGCAAATAATCAGTTGCTCAAATAATAATAATAATAATAATAATAATAATAATAATAATAATAAAAGTTTGCTGAAAGAATAAAATCCTATTTGTTTCACTGGAGAATTCAAACTGAGCCCCATAGTACAGCAGTCTCTCATTTCCCTTAAAAATGAAATTCTGAGTCTCAATTTTGACCAGGGCTCTAATTATTACAAAACATAAGACAAAGCGAAAACAAATGAAACACCTGGGAATAGACCCTTCTTTTACCCACGTAACATTACATAAAGATACGTGACTCTTAGGAACTTAGTTTCCTCAGCCCCAAAATGATAAAATAGACCTTACAAAATGATTGTTTTTAATTGGATAAAATATACAAATGCCCCACTGCTTTCTATGTGGCAATAATGCTTCGTCTTCTGTAAACTGTTTCTTCCCACCCCGCTCCTAACTTCCATGCCCCCGCATTCCCCACCACCAATCTTCTGCAAACACAGGCAGTGATCTCACCAGCACGGAGGGGAGGGGGGCAGACTCAAACCACCAGCCACTGTCTGGAACACACCACCCTCTGTGGTACCCATCCTCGCCACAACTCTCAGGCATCATCCCAGCTTTCATCTGCTCAGGGCTTGTCCTCACATCGAGATTTAGAAAGAGGAGGATTCCCAAAGTAGGGAGGAGAGGGGCAGACTAGACTTTGTTCTCCATTGGAAACTGTAGAGAGAGATGCTATCTGCTGGGCATCTCAAGCAGGCATTCTGAGTGAACTTTCCCAAAGAAACAAAGAAACTTCCACATCACGAAGGTACGCCAAGGGTCAAGCAGGCCTTTCTGACCTGATGCAGCACCAAGCACCCTGTGTCACAAGGGACACCTGCAAACTACTCAGGGAGATTTTTAGAGGAAGCCCTTTCCAGAAGATAGACTCGTGATCCTATGGAACAGACATTTCTCTCTCCAACTCGCTGCAAGCAACATTGAGAATTTTGCACCCAAAGACAGTGATAGTGGAAGAAAATGAATGAAGACACCTGATCAGACCACCTCACCAACAGCATCATAGCTCAGGCCTCTATTTCTGGGCTATCTACACTGCAGGGTTTCAAGTACTTTTTTTTTTTCCTTTTGACTGTATTTTCTGACTTTTTCTCCAATTATGCATGATTTTTGTAAGTCAGAGAATAAAGTAACCAGTAACCAGATCTATGTAAAAGAAAGACAAACATTACTGTCAGTTAGGAAGCACACTTATAAAATTCATTGGGGAAACGAAAGAGGTCATGAGGAATTCAAGGGCTGCAGGTGACACCCCAGCACTGGGATCTGAAGCAGGAGCTCTGGGGTCCCATGGCCTGGGTACACACTGGCTCCACTACTGGTTAGATGTTGGATGCTGGACAAAATGACTCGCCCCTTGCCTGTTCACCTGTAACATGTACATAAGAGTACTTATTCAAAGGATGCTTGCAAGGATTAAATCTGTATAAGGCCTCAGTACACGTGTTTCTGAACACAGCAAGTTCTCCACATATGGTCATCCTTGTCACACTCTCTGGGTTCCTTCCACATCCTACTTAGAGTGATGACCATCTGAATTCTTTGCTATTACTGTGAAAATTTATGTTGGGTAAACTCTAAACAAAGGAACTGGAGGAGTGCCTGGATGGCTCAGTAGGTTGAGAGACCGACTCTTGACTGCAGCTCAGGTCATGATCTCAGGGTCCTAAGATCAAGCCCCACGTCCGGCTCCACACTCAGCAAGGAGTCTTCTTGAGATTTCCTCTCCCTCTCCCTCTGCTCTTCCCCTCTCCCTAAATAAATAAATCTTTAAAAAAAAAAAAAAAAAGGAAGGAACGAACGAACGAACAAACGAACCAGGGAACCAGGGTGGCTCAGCTGGTTAAGTGTCCAACTCTTGATTTCAGCTCAGGTTGTGATCTCAGGGTTGTGAGATCAAGCCCTATGAGTCAAAGAGCAAAAAGATGATTTCATAATGTGTACAGACCTGAGCAGAGACCTGACTCTTGCAGCGCTAGCATTTGACCTCATCCCTATGTATTTACAAGGAAAACGTCACAAAGTCTTTTTACCCAATTATTTTAATTCCTTAATCTTAGCCTCCTTTTCAGTTATTTAGTTCTGCCCTTTGTTTCCAGGGGCAAGTGTGACGGGACCACTCTGTGACAGCTTACAGTGACATCATCACTATCAGGATCGGTCCTTATGACAGAGTTCTGGGTTTGAAGAAGCAGTCAGGACACTGTTGTCGGGGCGCCTGGGTGGCACAGCGGTTAAGCGTCTGCCTTCGGCTCAGGGCGTGATCCCGGCGATCTGGGATCGAGCCCCACATCAGGCTCTTCTGCTATGAGCCTGCTTCTTCCTCTCCCACTCCCCCTGCTTGTGTTCCCTCTCTCGCTGGCTGTCTCTATCTCTGTCGAATAAATAAACAAAATCTTTAAAAAAAAAAAAAAAAAAAAAAGGACACTGTTGTTAAGTTCCTTAGTGAAAGTTTTCCATAAGGTCATGTTCACACTAAAATACTTAGATACCACCACTAACATTTTACAGTAGGCTGGTCTGTAGGGACCAACATGGTTGGCAAGTCATTATTGTTGGTTAGAAGTCATGTCTGAGGGGCGCCTGGGTGGCACAGCGGTTAAGCGTCTGCCTTCAGCTCAGGGCGTGATCCCGGCGTTGTGGGATCGAGTCCCACATCAGGCTCCTCCACTATGAGCCTGCTTCTTCCTCTCCCACTCCCCCTGCTTGTGTTCCCTCTCTCGCTGGCTGTCTCTATCTCTGTCGAGTAAATAAATAAAAAAATCTTAATTAAAAAAAAAAAAGAAGTCATGTCTGATTCTTGAGTTGTCTGGCAAGTGAGATCACTCCCTGTGCTAAGTACTTACCTAGAAAAATTAAAGGAAGCCAAATGATACCCCCGATAGATAAACAAAATGTAGTGTATCTATACGATAGACTATTATTCAGCCATAAAGAAGAGTGCCAATACATGCTACAACATGGAAGGACCTTAAAAACATGCCAAGTAAAAGAAACTGATCCCAAAGGACCACATATTGGTTCTTTGTTTCCATTCATATGAAACTTCCAGAATAGGCAAACCTCTAGAGACAGAAAGTAGACTAGGGGTTGCCAGTGGCTGAGGGGATTAGGGAATGACAGCTAAGATGAGTGGGGTTTCTTTGGGGAGTAATGAAAATATTCTAAGACTGACTGTAGCAAGAGATGCACAACTCTGTGGATACACTAAAAGGCATTAAATCGTACATCATAAATGAGTGAATTGTAGGATATGTAAATTATATTTCCATAAAGCTGTTATAAAGGAAAAACTGGGCATAAATCATTAAAAAAATTATAAAAAAATTTAAAACATCGGGGCTCCTGGGTCGCTTAGTCAGTTAAGCAGCTGCCTTCGGCTTAGCTCATGATCTCAGGCTCCTAGGATCGAGTACCACATCCGGCTCTCTGCTCAGCAGGGAGTCTGCTTCTCCCTCTCCCTCTGTGCTCTCGTGCTCTTTCTCTCGCTCGCTCTCCCTCTCTCTCTCCCTCTCTCTCTCTCTCTCTCTCTCGCGCGCTCTCTCTCCCTCTCAAATAAATAAATAAAATCTTTAAAAAAATTTTAAACATCAAAAATATTCTATGAAGTTAACAGTGAAATAGCTGATTATTTAATCTTGTTTTCATCATTGGGTGCTTTAGAAAACAACTGTTATTAAAACAACAATTTTCAAGGGAAGCCTTTCTGTGTTTTTCCATGAAGAAAAAAATCACCCCAAAAAACGCACATCTTTTAATACAATCTATTAAATAAATGGATGAGGCATACTTTTTTTTCTTCCACTAGGTCATAAAAATATTGTACTTAACTCATGCTATGGGTTTCCAGGGAAAAGGAGAGCCGATCTTTCTACTCACTGCTGAGAATGTGAGTCAATTGAGCATTTTTAAAAGTACTCTAGCTTCCTAAAATGGATGTGGTTGGTCCCCTCAGACCCTTGGCCTCTGGCCATCTCCTACATCGCCTTTACTGCAGAGGTCACTGAGGGGTCACCGGTTTCCCTCTTGCCACCCAGATAGGTCTATATTTCAACCATACCTAAATGATAATTGTCCGCCTTACTTGCTTTTCAGATCACAAAATTGCTGCATTAGGAGAAAAAATGATATTCAAATTATCCATTATGAGAATCTTATCAAATGTACGTATTTTTAAAAGACAACCTTAGCTCAGTGAAAGGCAGGAAACCATTATATAGTAATTTTGCATTATGCTTTCATGACAAATGCATCATTACATAGGAACGTTTCAGTTCTAATCCACCTTGCACAGTGGTACTCCAAGAAATTAATGATGGGCCAAACTGAAAAAGTTGGGGAAATTTTATCGAAATCCTGCATGCTTCTTAAAGATACGACTATTCTCACCCAGATACAGTTATAAAATTAAAATTCAAGAGAATTATTTTTATAACTCCCCCATCTTTCCCAAGCCTGACACTCGGACACACCATTTGCTTATGAACCTTACCCCGAAGCCCCAAAGGACATTCTTTTACTATAGCATCGAGTTGGCAGCTATTGTTCTAATTTCCCTACTGATGAGCCAAACAGTTAATCTGTTTTAACACACAACACATAAAAGGTTTCATTTCAGTCCAGAAAAGAGAAAGAGACACTTATAATCACTGGGCATTCATATTTGAATGACAGCTAAACATAAAGGAACATCAGGCATGCAGCCATCTGGAAAAAAGCTGGTATTCTTTCATATTATCTGTTCTCAAACCTTTAAGACAAAAGGGTCAGAGGTTGGCCCAAGACTTCCATTTAGTAAGATGCTCATTTCAAATCCATGGCCATTAATAAACATTCTGTCAGCTCCACAATAAAAGACAATCAGCTTCCCTCTCTTGCCATTTGGTGCATTCTGAAAGATGGCTTCATAATAAACGTATACATGCACACTTAGACTTACTTTATTTACCAGGATAAATTGTGTGTGCCTGCTTAGAAGTAATACTTTTTTAGTTCCAAATGAAAAAGAAACATAGTTTACTGAGTATTAATACACAGTAATTGCAACATTCATTTTAATATAAAAGACAAAGTAGGCAATCAACCTGTGCTTATTATTAAAATTGCAATTTTTCTCTGTTAAAGTTATTGAACCCCAAGTGGAGATATTAAATTTATTACAAATTCTGAAGAAAACCACAATAATAGAAAAAAGCTCACTGCCTTTCTTTAAAACAAAACCCTATTTTATGTTGTGTATATAATTTGAAAATGCCTCTTCGTCCTTGTTATTCCCAGCTCCTTTCTCCCTAGCCTGTCCACGAAAGCCTGAATCTCACCATTTACGCACCCGGGAGAGAGCAAGGCAAAGACTCTCTGTGACTGATCATTGGCATCAGCATCCATGTCAACAAGAAGAAACGAAAGCATCCATAGACAAAGGTGTCCATTTGCATGCAGTTTTCACAGTCACGAGGCGGGGGGGGGGGGGCATGGGGGCACGACGGACCGCCCAGGATAGCAGTTGATCAATAGCAAACTAGAAACCAAGGCTCTGATTCTCTAAAGCAAATCCCCACCTCCCACCTCCAATCAGCCCAAAGGACCCAGTCTTCACTGTTGAAACTAGGGACTGGTTGGGATTGCTGCCCACCAGGCTTCCCATCCCACCACCCATCCAGCCAGAACACTGCTGCCTCTCCTGGCCTGGGGGGGGGGGGTGGCAGGAGACCTGGCTTAGCTCCATACCCAGTCTGCAGCCCTCCCATTCTCTAAGGAGGCTGTTCTGCAGTTCTGGATGTTGGGCCCGTCCCAAAGAGAAGCCCTATAGGGAGAGTATGCAAAGAGAGCTCACAAGCCAACGTAGAGACAGGAGGGCCTTGCTATGATGGTGTCACCGCAGAAGAAGGAAGTTCTCTGCCTAGAGCAACCAAACATCCTGATTTTCCTAGAGTATTTCAGTTTACACCTGTGGTCCGGACATACTTATTAACAGCACCCCCTTTTACTCCTCAAAGTGCCTTAATCTGAATAAGTTATTCAGTTGCCCTATGTATACCTGTCTGGAGGAGTCCTGGTTAAGTCCTCCTTCACCCTCCCATGGTCCAGGAATATTCCCCTTCCCTCATCTCCATTTCCCCACATTTGAGAAGTGGCCAAGGTTAACTAAGCATGACTAAAGTTCTATGTGAAACAGTAACTGGGTGATAGGATTCAAAGGAAATGAAAAACACCCTCTCCTCTGAAACACCCTCCTCCATCCACACTTCTCCTTTCCCCTGACTCCTACTCTTACCCCCCCTCAAAAAAAAATCAGGTCAAGCACCTTCCCTCTAGGAAGCCCTCCCTCCCTGAATTCGGTCACCCTTTTAGTCCCAGAAAGGATATGTACATTAGGTGTTCCTCTGCTTCTCTTTCTAGATCCCCCTATATAGCTGGCTGAATCACGCACTTACTACCATGCACCGCCCACTAGAGGGTAAAGAATGTGCCTCTTAACCTCCCTATCTTCAGAACTCGGCTCAATGCCTGCCATAAAGTGGGCATTTACTGTTCACTAAATGATTTTTTAAAGTATTTTGGGGCCAGAATATGATGGGCCTTTAGGCCTTGAGCAGGAGGTAGAGTTTCATGCTGTGGACAATGAGAAACAAGAGTAAACAACATTTTGAGTAGGAAATGACCAGATTTGTTTTTAGAAAGATGATTTCAGCCAAAGGGCAGAAGACAGACCTGGAGGGTTTCACCCAGTCCCTGTAATCACACTATCAGATAGTTTGATAATCCCCCCTTAACCTCGTATTTCATATCCAACCCACTCCCCTATTTCCTACCATTCCACTTCCTTTAGAAGTATTACCATCTTACACATGTAAAACACCTGAAGTTCTGTCTTTTTGTTTTATTTTGACTGTCATGTCCCTATCTCTGTCTCCCACATCATTTGGTCCTCACCATAATCTTAGGGTAAGGAGATCCCATGCCTGTTTTCTCCATGAAGAATCTCATATAGAGATGATTTGCCCAAGACCACATAGCTAGTAAGTTTCCATATTTCAGCTCTGAGATATGAAAGAAATAGTTAATAATAATAATCCTCTTCCTAATACTCCCATTCTGTCAAGGGCACCAACATTTTCCTTGCCACCTGCACCAAAAATCACGGTCATCTGAGATTCAAATTCTTTTTGTCATTGACTATTTCCAACAATCCTTTTGCTTTTTCTTTAATTCCTTCCATTCTGATCCATCTGTCCTAACCTGGACTTCCTTGGTTCAATGGAACATGTGCTCAGTACCTAGAACACTGAGTAACAGCTATAACGGGACTCACTCCTAGCTTCTATTCTCTTCCTGTTGTAGGGCATTCTCAACAACCCAAACAGATTAATAGATTAATACTGACAAAAATACTGTCTTCATCCAGTCACACCAGTGCGAGAAAGCCTACAGACTCTCCAGGAACCTCAATGTCAAGCTCAGAGTCAGCACAGTGGCATGTGAATGAAGCCTCTTGGTACATGGTCTTATTTTATTTATCCCATCTTCTCATTGCCACTACCCTCCAACATGAGTACTGTCAAATCAGATCAGCCTCCTTGCAAATCTGCTCTATCTATTCCCACATTAATATTTCTGTTCCCCATCTTAACAACTCTATCCCTCTTTTCCTATGAACATTTCCCAACCCTTCTGCTTCTAGAACTTTTAGCCTACTTTTCCACCTAATGTCCCAATGACAGACTCTCTTATACTTTGCCCAAATTATACCACAGGAGCATGCACTGTTATCCCAGCCACTGTACATGCAACTACGTAAGGGCAGAGAGTGCTTGTCCAAAGCCTCCATTGGTCTCACTTGCGTGAGTCATTCCCTAAGCAATCTGGTAAGGCTTCATCAATGCTTATCTAGTCTTACCATATTCAAATTTAACCACACCTGTGACAGTTTTGTTTTGGTTTGGTTTGGCGGTTGTTTTTTGTTTTTGTTTTGTTTTGTTTGTTTTCTTTTCTTAATGTGGTATCCCAAAGAGTTTGAGAAAGAGAAAAACCAAAGCCATGAGCCAACTGGAAACCACAGTTTAGGAGGGATGCTGAAGGAATAGGGGATTTTTTAGATTGAAGTAGAGATGCCCCAACCTTCTGTGTCCTCTGGAAACCAGAGTTCAAAGACTTCTGCATGGAAGGGGAACTGATACAGATAATTTCCAATTTTAAGTATAATGAGTCTAATTAAAAAAAAGAAATCTTTCTCCAGGGACTGTTGTTCATTTGGGGGGAAGAGGGAATGGAATTTTTCTTTCAATTTATGTATTTTTAAAGTAAACTTGGGAATCCATTTTAAATGATATATTTCAAATGGAAAATGGAAGAAGCACCTTTCACTGATGTATTCTACAATAAGATTTAATTTAAAAATAAAGATTAGGAACAATTATGCAAAGTAAATGAAATTACCAAATATAATGATGCAGTGCCTTTGAAAACCATGAAAGAAACCAAAAGCCCAATGGAAATATTTGCATTTCAAATACTGGGAGATGAAAGTTTTTGTAGGAACCAAAGCAAAAAATCTAGCACTAAATAATGGTGAGGACCTTCCCTAAGATGAGTCCTTATGATTCAGTCCTTGAATTAAATATACAGGTTACCTGCTTACTCCAGAAGTTTCAGCATCCTCGATATTAAAAAACCATTGCATTATTACAGGCCAGCTTTTTCTCATTAAGTGTATGATAAATGGGTTCCTGTAACTCCCACATATTGTTTAATGTGTTCTGCGTGAAGGAATTCTAAATCTGACATGACCAGAAGAGCCTAGGTCCATTCACTAAGTCTACACAACAACATGAGAAGCAATTGGTTTGGGTTCTAAAGTCAGATACCATGATTTGTTACAGTGGGTTTTTTTCCTACCTCGATCAATACCACACTAGTTCTAATGCACACCCTCCCTCAGAGTACTATGAAAGGTGTATAAGCAAGTAAAAAGCCATCTGAGATGACCCAGGGACTGCTCTTCTCCCTCAGAGCAAAAGAGAAAATGACTGATTATGTTTGAGCTGAATGAACTTCATTTTAGTAATTCGGGGCTTTACAGAACGAATTTAGAATCGGTGAAGTGGCTTTCTTTGCTTTCAATCTGAAACATAAAAAGCTACTTCTTGTATTTAAATATCCTCATAAAGCAATCCAAATATCTTCACATTCTGATTATAGAAGAGCTCCAAAGTGAAAGTTCTATCAACACTTCCATTTATCTGTGGACAATTCATTGCCTACGATGAATAAAAATGCCATAAAGTAATTAAGGTAGATGGAAAAAAGAAAATTCAATTTTTTAAAAGATTCTCTCAGTTTTAAATAATGTTGTAATCTGAGCAGAATTAACCATCATAAAACAGCTTTTTATCTTCCCTATGTCTTGTGAAAGATAAGATTTATCCTATAAACATCTCTCTTATGTTGAGCTTTCTGGCTCTTTCATGTAAGTTACGTCTTCCCCATCTTACCCGCACACCCTCTACGGCACCATCGTCAAACCTCCTCCTCGTGTTTAAAATAAATTACACCCAGTCACGCACACCCTCAGTCACACACACACAATTTTACAGGACATGAAGAGTCAGCAGCTTCCTACAACGAAATGTTTGCAATCCATTTTTATATTGTGCTTGTACAATACAGTCTGGAGAATTTGGTGTTGTGCCGTTGTCTAGCCCCCTGGATACTTTGGAAAGAATTTGTTACATGCTGTAGATCCCAATTTCTCTGTTAGGACTAGACAACAGAAGTCAAATAATCATGAGACCATGCCATATGCATCAGCATTCATGACATGTACTTTTAAAATTAGGTCATAGTACAAAATGTTTAAAGTTTTGAGATTTATTATATTTAATATTTACTATTAATAATTCAAGTACTATGTTAAGATATAAAATCCCCCAAATACTAAAAACATGCCAATTAACAAAAGGATAAGAGCCGTATCCTGAGCTGCCTCCCTGGCAAATCTTGTAGACGTGTGGAAGAACTAGATTTATGGAAGTCATAAATTCTGGGCCAGCACCTTCTTTTTGATTATGAAGGCTATCATTAACCACAGATTAATTCTGAGGGAAAATAAAGTCAGAGCACATGACTGGGATCTGTAGTTGGCAAATCCAGCAAAAAGCTAGAAATTAGCAACCAATTCTAACCCTGCGCCTGCAGCTCCCTTGCTGGTAGCCTTGGGGAAGCACTTAATCTCTAAGTGTTTAAATAGCTTCTTTCTCAAAACAGGGGCAAGCCTTCGTTTTTAATTACTCTCACAGCAGTTCAGTGAGACAGGTTAAAACAGACACAGGTCTTCGGAGTATGACCTACAGGAGCACCGAACGTTGATCCTGGTGTCAGGTAGGCGCAGGCTGCTGAAAACACCCTTGACACCTTTGGTAGCACTACCTGAAGCCCCTCTGCTCTCTCTATTAATTAAAAGAGCATCACGTATGCATGTATGTTGGAATTAATCAGAATGCCACTAGAAAGAAAATATGATACTGTATTTATTTTAATAAACCTCCTTTTATGACATCAGACACATTATCCAAGTCTAAAGAATGCTGCGCTCTACAGGGAGCTACCGTTAGAACAGCAGGACGTGTGGCTCAGCTCCGCTGGGCGCAAAGTACTTGGCCCATCAGGCAGAACAAATAAAATGCAGTGTACTCTAATTCCATTTTTCTTTAAAAATGCCTTAAAATGATATACTAAGGCCAAGTCTGTCATCTCATATACACACACGGGATCATCAGGCTTGACGTGATATGTCTAGAAAGTAACTAGTCCTCAAAGGAACAAATATTTAAGATTTAGCGCAGATGAGATTACCAATGGGTCTTTTTTTAAAACTATTTATATTTTAAATACAAGGGCTGTAAAAATGTAAACATGTGGAATGGGAGAGAGAGATGGGCCTGGAGTAAAGCAGAAAGAGGATATTCGTGAAAGGTGCACACCTCTATTAAGCCTTTCAGTCATACTACTTAAGAAGATGGATATAAGATATTAACTGTTTTAATGTGATTATTCCTTGGGCGCCTGGCTGGCTCAGTCAGTGGAACAGGCAACTCCTGATCTTAGGGTCGTGAGTCTGAGTCCCATCTTGGGGGTAGAGTTCACTTAAAAAAAAAACAAAAAACAAAAAAAAAAGATTACTCCTCAAAGAAAAAAAAAAAAGTGGCTCCTTCTTCTACCTACATTTACTGAGAAACTCCCATAAGACCCTCGTTTATGAAAGCGGCATCCAAACAGATCTGCTCCAAACACAGGACCTCAGCACACTACAAAGACCACAAAGCTGGTCACCTGCTGGTCTGCACTCAGGTCCGTCCATTCCCCCTTTGGCTCTGGAGGCAACCACACTTCCCAACTGGTATGGCCAACAGGAAGTGCTGGTGCAAGACTAGAGCCAGTACAAGACTCGAGTATGTGGGCCAAGAGGAAAGAAGGGAGGCTATTTCTCCTTCTCCCCCTCCGCTTCAGGTGGCATCTCTAACTCCCTCCGTTAGTCTCAGCTCCTGCCAGGCAGCTCCCCACCCCCACCACGGTTCCAGCTTCCTCCCAGGTGTCTCTGGCATCTGGGATCCAGAAACACCACCTGCCCCCATCATCTCTCCAGCCCTGGGGGTGTTGGAGCTGCTTCCTGCTGCTAGTTGCCTCACCATCTCCAGTGTGCCTCCTCAACTCTTGCATCATCTCTGTGGACAATGAGCTGTTTTAAATTCCCTTTGTTTATAAGGCTTGGAGTGGTTTCTAGACACTAAGCTAAGAGTTGAGAGACTTCTGTTTATTTAATCCTGTCTCTGCTCTTAAAACCATGTGACCTTGGAAAACTTCACCATCTCTCTAGACCTGAATTTCTTCATCTAAAATTGAGGGACTGGAGAGCTTTTAAAATCCCAATGTCCAGATCGTACCCCATACTGATTCAATCAGAACGTCTGGGGGCGGGAACCAGGCAAAATTATTTTTTAAAATTTCCCCAGATGGTTTCAGTGCACGGCAAAATTTGGAAACAACTTCACCAGAAATTGGAATGCGAGCTATGTGGTCTTGTGTTTTCTAGAATATTCTAAGTAAGTTCAGAGTAAGAATGCACATTGTCAGAGGTTAGCTTGTTCTTAGTACTTTTGGGCTTTCAACTAGCTATCTTTAATTCTACCTTTTACTTATAAGTAATATGTACACTTAATCCATGTAATATATTATACTCAATGTCTAAATATGTAATTATCAAACAAATTCCCAGTAGCTAGACTGGCAAATCATATAATAACACCTTGCGGAAATGGCCTGAGACTAAGTCCCAAAGCTCCCTTGGCCAAGGTCAGGCCCTATAACCCCACCTTTACCCTTTCCCTACTAGAGCCTCCTACTGCTTCTGCCTTCTACCTATCTGACTCTCATTTCCCTCCTCTGCTCCTAAGATAGTGGAACTCAACTCCCTTGAGTACAGACCACCACTACCTTAAATCTAGTTCCATGAACTACATATTGTTGGCTCCAGCATTGGCTTACTCCACAGGCCTCACCTGCCCTAACTTCTGGTCTTCCTGGCACCCTTACCAACAACCTCTCCCAGCACTGCTCATCAATGAGCTCACTGGGAACTTTGGCAAACAGGTCCTTACCAGTAGTGACAAGCCACAGTGAAAGAAAATTAGCCCTGAAAATGTGTGTGCCAAGATCTGAACAAGGTCGAACGATGTGACAAGTTTGCACTGCT
This sequence comes from Ursus americanus, assembly GCF_024610735.1. Lineage (NCBI taxonomy): Eukaryota > Metazoa > Chordata > Mammalia > Carnivora > Ursidae > Ursus > Ursus americanus. The sequence goes on along the minus strand of NC_142127.1, from coordinate 77,630,123 downwards.
GCTTTTCATCAAAGAGAAATCTGATCAACACATGAAAAGAATATTTAAAACCACAAATAATGACAATGTGATTCTGATTCAGTGTAACTGGGGTGGGGCAGAAATCTCATCTCACGCATCTCAGCACATCTCATGTGGCCCTCAGACCACACGGTAGGAATCATGTCACAGGTACACATTGTGTTGCCTTTAATGAAGCAAATCGCATCTCTATGGATACAGATACTCCTGTTAAATGCTTCTTACAAACTACATAAAAACCTTCCTTTCACAACTAAGTACAGAAGGGACTTGGCTAGCAAAGTGATCTGGGAGAGCAGAGTAGGGGGAATGGGGTGGGGAGGAGCTTCCCCATAATCCAAGCCTAGTTCACACTCTCAAATCCATAAACCTATCTGTGTATCCCATCCATCCTATAGAAGAGAAACCCTGAGATAGGGTCCACTGCTTACTCTCAGAACCCTTAGGGATCCAAGAATGATAAGAAAAAAAAAATTTTTTTTAATTGAAAGACACTACAATCTGTTTTCACTCAAACTTGGGAAGGAGTTCTGAGCATGCCGCTTTGGCATATGGATTGTTTTGAGCTAAAGACACTTGGGAAACAGCAGGTGCGAGAAAGGACACTCTGGCCCTCTTTTTTATTCCTGAGAGCAGGAGATAAAACTCCCATGTGAAAGGTGTCCTCCCTGTACCAGGAGAAAGGAAGACATTCTATCACCAGAGATGAGCAATCAAGTCAAAAGAAATCTGTACAAACAAACCTTATTAAACAAACCCTTATCTTCCTAATCACCTCTCCACAACTTACCACACCTCGCCGAAACCCCCTTGTCTCATCAATTCTTTACAAATTTACTGGGCTTCCTTTTATTTTTTTTTTGTCTAAAAGGTATAAAAACTTTCTGCTCTGGTCACTTTTTTGGGTCTTCATTCTCTTGTGAGTGTTCCCATGTGCATGTAAAAATGAATAAAAATGTGTATGCTTTTCTCCTTTTAAGGTGTCTCATGTCAGTTTAATTTGTAGACTCATCCAAAGACCCTAAGAGGGAAGAAGAAAATGTTTCCTCCCTTACAGTTGTTTACCCTCTTTCGTAACAGTTAAGGCAAAAAAAAAAAAAAAAAAAACCACCTAATCCAAAGAAATAAATCAAAGATAAAAAGTAAATATTTATCTTCCCTTAAGAAAAAAACAAGTCGGGAGTGCTAGGGAGAATTCTCTCACCCTACCTGGAAAGCACATTTGGCCAGCTGTGTTCACATACGAGCTATGGACAGACCACAGCAAGGGCAGTTCTACACTTAGCAAAATGTAACTAGATGGACATGAATCTATAAAAATAAACTTCTCTTTGGAATCATCCAAGAATAGAGCAAGAAGAAACCTTAGAAAGTGTCTGGTTGTGTGGGGGCATGTGTTTATGCAACTTGTGCAGAGTCTACGAATTTTGGGAAATGCCGCATACCACCAGGACGTTCGGGGTGAGTGAGGGCTGCAAGCTACCACCACACTCTCCCAAGACAGAAAACCAAGGGAGTGAAGGCCATGTTCACTAAGCTCCTTCTAAGTGTCAAGTCAAGCCATTTATGTCTATCGCCTTATTTAAAACTCTCAACATCTCTACACTGTAGGTTTATTATTACACCCACTTACAAGTTGGGAAACAGTCTCAGATGGCTTAAATAACTTCACGCATGATCACAGAGCTGGAAATAGCAAGTAGGATTGGAGCATGGGTAAATGCAATTCCAAGTTAGCTCCCCCATCGAGGCCTTTGTAGGCTGCACCCAGACTGCCTAGATTTCAAACCTGGTCCCCAGCTTACTAGCTGTATAAACTTGGGCAAGATAGCTCCTTTTTTTGTGCCTCAGTTCTTGCATCCTTAATATGGGAATAATAATAGTACCAATTTCAGAGTTCTTGTGGTGACTGAATGGATGAATCCATATAAAACCTAGAAGACAGTAAGCACTCAAGACATGGGCTGTCAGACCTAGAACCCCTCCCTACCCCCCGCTCCCCGCTCCCCCACCGTAACTAGTTCCTGTTTTCTATACTTCTCTGTCAGAGTTCATTTTTTCCAACTATTTTGTCCTTCTCCAATGAGATGGTTTGGGTTTTATTTTGTTTTAATAAAAATCCATATAACCATTCGAGTTCAACATTTTAGTTGTACAGTAATTATGAAGCATTTATCAACACATAACAAGAACACAGCAAGGCTTTAATGACTGTGGAATAAAAAGTAAAGAAGGTAGAAAAATAGGACATAATTTACTGATAGATACAACCCAATATCTAAAACCTCATTTAGGAGATGAGATGACCTCAGAAGGAGCAGGCCTGTATTAGAGCAGAGTACACAGTCCTAACCACAGAGCTCAGACAACTAACAGGAGGGCAATTTTCAGCTCCTCCAAACCTGTCTCCTAATTAAACTAATGAGTTTAAAATAGATTGGACTTCTTGTGCATAAAGTCCTTAGTAGTCCATGGCTTGACAAAATACACTAGGATACATCTATTGGCTTGCATTTTTTTAGAATTAGGGATTCATAACTATAATACGCAAGCTTATGTTTAGTAAGGGAAATAAGGCTTTCCAAAGCAGGATAACTAGTCTGCTGAAATTTGAAGCTCTTCTGATAGAAATGTCATCTGTTTTCCATATGAGTACTGCAGTTTTAAAATATACCTTAATAAAAGATATTTTTGCTTCCAAAATTTGTGATTTCTATTACCCCAACTCCTTTCTATGGAAGGAATTCATTCTGTGTGTCACACAGATTGTTATTACAGGATTTGACAAGATCACAGCCTCTCTTAGAGAACCCCATTCACTCCTGCTAGGGGCCATGATCCTGCCGTATTCTGTAAATTAACAGGATCAGGTGTGAACAATACTCACTATATTTTTCAGAGAACAGGTAGTCCAAAATAAGACCTAGAAAGTGGAAATGTATACGTTAACCTGCAGTTCAAACTTGAGGTAATGCCCAGCATGATAAAATGTTCCCTTGCCCAAGTGGAGTTATATGCATACGTTTGCTGTTTTCCAGTACAATACTTCCAATATCCCCTATGCTTCCATATACCTCTGTGGCTAGGGTCAGATGAAGAGAAAAAAGGAAAGCTGCAAGGCTGCAGAAGTTCATCAGTATCAGAAGAAGATGATAGTAGCTCTCTGAGTATGGCTCTGTGCATGTGAGTCACGAGGAAGAATAGAGACACACCCTCGCTGAGGCGGCAAAGGGCTGGCGGCCATCTTGCTGCTTCACCCAGGAGACTGACTCTGGATGAGAGGGAAACACACAGATTTGAAGGGCAGGGTGTCAGCCCAGGACAGAGGATGGAACAAAACAGAGAAAACACTCCCCAGAACTAAGGGCTGCCTCCTACCCTCTCCTTCTAGGGGCTTATGAACATTCTGCTCTACCTTCTCTGCCTCTGCTTTTCACAGCCACTACTGTACTTATTGGTTCCCATGTCTGCTTTTTGCTCCAAAGTCTAGACTATGCACCTCTCCAGGTCAAGGACTGGCTTTCTATAAACGCTCGATGAATGAATGAACAAGCAAGGGAAGGAATTGAATTCTCTTTAAGCCTCTGTAGGTCAAATTACACACATCTCTTACAAGAAAGTAACTTTAGAGAAGAGTTGCCTCAAGAAAACACAAGTAAATGTCAAGAACTTTTTGATACACTATTAACTTGTTATTTTCCCAACCAAAACCTAGACTTCAATTATTGTCATGAGGGTGGAGATGGGGGATAAAGTCTAAAATTGGAGAGAGAGATAAGTGTACAGTATTCTCAGTGATTATGGTAATGCCTCTTCCCCCTCTAATCCCTCACCCCCACACTGGGGTTACTACCATGGAAGGGAAGGAGTAGCTCTTGCTATATTCTCACAGCTCATCTCAAAAACTACAGATTCCAGGTTAACTTGACCTTGCCTCTCTGTTGGAAGAAAGCTTTGTGGTAATAATTCCCATTTGTTTAGTCTGTAGTTGCACTTGCATTCTTAAATGTCCAAATTAATCACTTTGGCCAGTTCAACTCCAATCATCCTTCTCCAATTTTTCAGGTCACGGCATTTCCAAGAATTCCTATGAGACCAAGTATAACAGAGCCCGTTTTTAGAAAGTCCAAATAGACTCCTCTTTAATGGAGCAGAAAGCTGCATCAAAGGCATTTCCTCCAGAGTGGCAACATAGCTCTGCTCACATCCATCCCTGATCACAAAGGAACCACGAAGACTGAACCATGAAGGGCTGCTGCTTCGGGCTGCCTGTGCCGCAAGAGCCCGGGGAGCCGTGGGCAGGACAGTGGGCCTTGGTAGGTCTGTTTTCCAGGCTGTGAAGCTTATCTTAATACCAACCCCATGAGATTTCTGTGAGGACTAAATGAGTTCATCATAAAGCTGCTAGACGAGTGAATGCCTTCACAGAGTAAGTGTTCCATACCTGTTGCCACGATCCTTGCAGCAAAGACGACGATCTCTGTCCATCTCCCCTTCCCTAGCATGTCCTAAAATGTCACACTCTTGCCTAGACTGGTATTTGACTTGGACTACTCTTCAGTTTTCTCTTAAAATAAGATCAAGTTCAAAGGCCAACTCCTGCCTCACAGCCCTTCGCACCCTGGGTCCCACTCCTCAGCACACAGATGAATGTGCACCTTCTCGGCGCTGCGACAATCCTGAGTCCGCGGCTTTACTCTGACGCTTTTCTGCCTTGCTATCTGAGCCAATCACATGTTCCCAGACGATGCCCTCTCTCGTGGAATAAACATCCCCAAACTTCCCTAGACCAGTGCATATGTTGAGTTCTTAACCATGATCCATGGAAACATCCACAAACACAAAACTATCAGGACCAAAGTGGCACATTTTTAATTGCTTAGGTGAAAAGGCCAGACTTCAAAGACACACTTTGAATTTTTATGACCTGTTTAGTCCTTAAGGTTTTGCATCATTGAAAATGGGGAGGATAAATCAAGCACCCAAATATTACATCATTATAATAAACTAGTTTAGATCTTTCTCATGAGACAAGAATTACTCATGCTCCTACCTCTTTGGTAAGTACATTACCTGCTGTGTTCTGAATTCTGGCAGAAGCGATCTTTTATGAAGTCACTCTTACAACACCACGCGCACAAAAAGTTATGTACAAAGAAGTGCTTACCACACAGGTGCCCAGAGACACACACTCCGTATAACATCTCAAAGTCAGTTATGCATGGACTTAAAGATATCATCTGCCTATGCTCCAGATGAGGAAAAGTCCTTCGACCTGGAATTTGTGATCCTAGGAGTCCACTTGAGCACAGCATTAAAAATGAGAATGAATGCAACTCACGGATCAGGGCTCTGTAAGCCAAGACCCTCCCTACTATAAGTTTCATAATAGCTCTACCCCTTTTTCTTTTCCCGTTTCAGCCTTAAAAAAAAATCTGCATAATTTTAAGCTAAAGAAATTGATTCTTCCGGAAAAAGAAAGAAAAAGCACTACTCAAAACAATCAGATTTCTCAATCTCAGCACTACTGATATTTTGGGCTAATAATCTTTTGCTGTGGGGGAGCTGTCAGGTAGTTAGCAGGACATCTACTGCGTAGAGGCCAGGGGTCAATAGTACCCTCTCACTAGTAGTGACAACCAAAAATGTCTACAGGCACTGCAGTGTCCCTGGGGGTCAAAGCCACCCCCAACTGAGACCTACTGATCTAAACAAATTGTCACTCTTTGGTAACTACCATTTTAAATCCCCTTTAAGAACCGGAGTCAATACAGCCCTGGGAAAACAGATGTTGAGACAGAAAATCTAGGTTCAAATCTCCTCTACTCCAGGGTCACTGTACAACATGAGTCACCTGGGTGACCTCAGTCCAGTCACTAACCTGGAGACCTCAGGTTCCTCACCTGCAAAATAGTGATAATCAGGGGTGCCTGAGTGGCTCAGTGGGTTGAGCAATGTCATGATCTCAGGGTCCTGGGATAGAGCCCCACATTGGGTTCCGCGCACAGCACAGAATCCGCTTGAGATCCTCTCCCTCCTTCTCCCTCCCCCTCTACCCCTTACCCTATTCATGCTTGTGTTCATACTCCCTCCCTCTCTCTCTCTAAAATAAATAAATCTTAAAAATGAAAAAAAAAAGAGATAACCGTAAATGCTTCATGAAATTGTTGTGAGGATTAAATAAGTTAAAAATGTAAAGTGTTTACAGCATGTCTGCTATGCTGTAAGCACTTGGTAAATGTTAGCTAGTACTGTCGCCATATTCCTTAAGCCCTCTTAAGTGCCTCAGTTTCCTCATCTTTAGATTAGAAAGGTAAAATCAGAAGCAATTTGTTTTTGCAAAAATTAAATGAAATGATACAATGAAAGCATATGGCATGGAGCCTGGCACATACGAGTATAATATTGTTTAGTGCTAGCCTGCATTTTAGGAACATATAAATTAAGTACTTTGATTTCTGTAGAACTAAAATAACACACTGTGATTGATTTATAAAGGCCACCTAACCCACCCCACTTCAAGAAAAAGTGATTCATGACCTGAATACATATACGAACACATATATGATATGTACGTATATATGGTGTGTTGAGTCTTATTTCAAATTCTAATATTATCCTGTTGGAATTGTCAAGCCAGTGCCTTAACTCAGCATGGAGAAAATCCATTTTAAAAAGCTCCTGCAACAGAAATGCTCTCTATATATTACATTTATTATTGTTATTATGATCCATGACAAATGACTACAACCCACTCATGAGTACTGCCCAAATACACCATACGGGAAAGCAGAGGAGAGCTTACAGATAACTCACCAACACTGCCACCACCCAGGGAAACCAAATGGGTAACTAGACATATACATTGCGGAGAAGCATCATTGGTGATTCCATTACATAAAATAGACACCCATTACACATGCATACACATGCATGTACACACGCACCTGTTGCTGTCATGTTGAGAAGACCTGGCCTATAGCAACAGCTTCAGATCTGCAGAATTAACACTTTGTTATTATTTATTATTATAGTATAATTGACATACACCGTTATGTTAGTTTCAGGTATACAACACTGAACTTGGTAATTTTATTCATTACTCAGTGTTCACCACATAAGTATAATCCCTATCTGTTACCACAATGTTATCACAACACTATTGACTATGTTCCCTACGCTGCACTTTTCATCTCTGGGACTTATAACTGGAAGTATGTACCTCTTAATCTCCTTCATCTATTTCATTCATCACCCCCACTCGCCTCCCCTCTGGCAACCACCAGTTTGTTCTCCATATTTAAGAGTCTATTTTTTTGTTTTTTCACTTCATTTGTTTTTATATGCCACATATAAGTGAAATCATGTAGTACTGGTCTTTGTCTGACTTTCACTTAGCAAAACACCCTCTAGATCCAATCATACTGTTTTAAATAGCAAAATTTCATTCTTCTCCGTGCTGAGCAATATTGCATTGTATTTATACACCATATCTCTTTTACCCATTCATCTATCAGTGGACGTTTGGGTTGCTTCCATATCTTGGCTAGTATAAATAGTGCTGCAATAAACACAGGAGTGTATATATCTTTTCAAATTAGTGATTTGTTTTCTTTGGGTAAATATCCAGTAGTGGAATCACTAGATCAGGTGGTATTTCTATCTTTACTTTCTTAAGGAAACTCCATACTGTTTTTCACAGTGGTTGCACCAATTTACATTCCCACCAACAGTGCATGAGGGTTCTCTTTTCTCCACAGTTTTTTAAAGATTTTATTTATTTGTCAAAGAGAGAGAGCAAATGAGCACAAGCAGGGAGAGCTACAGAGCAGGCAGAGGGAGAAGCAGGCTCCCAGCTGAGAAAGGAACCCGATACAGGACTTGATCCCAGGACCCTGGGATCATGACCTGAGCTGAAGGCAGAAGCTTAAACAACTGAGCCACCCAGGCACCCCACCTTTTCTCCACATTTCTTGTCTTTTTGATAGTAGCTACTCTGACAGGTGTGAGGTGATATCTCATTGTGGTTCTGATTTGCATTTCCCTGATGAGTGATGTTGAGCATCTTTTCATGTGTTTGTTGCCCATCTGCAGATCTCCTTTGAAAAAAAATGTCTGTTCAAGTATCTATTTTTAAATTAATTTTTTAATTAAAAATTTTAATTTTGATGTTGAGTTATATGTTCTTTACATATTTTGAATATTAACTCCTTATTGGCTATATCATTTGTAAATATCTTCTCTCATCTGCTAGGTTCCCTTTTTGTTTAGTATGTCATATCTTATATCTTTTTGAGTATCCGGTGCAAAAGCTTTTTATTTTGATGGAGTCCTAATAGTTTATTTTTGCTTTTGTTTCTCCTGCCTGAGGAGTCATACCCATAAATGTTGTTAAGGCCAATGTCCAAGAGATTTCTGTCTATGTTTTCTTTTGGGATTTTTATGGTCTTAGGTCTCACATTCAAGTCCCTAATCTATTTTAGGGTGTGTGTCTGTGTGTGTGTGTGGTATAAGAAAATGGGTCAGTTTCATTCTTTTGCACATAGCTGCCCAGTTTTCCCAACCCCATTTATTAAAAACACTATCCTTTTGCCATTGTATATTCTTGCCTTCATCATAAATTGACAATATAGGTGTAGATTTGTTTCTGGGCTCTCCATTCTGTTCTATTGATCTATGTGTCTATTTTTCTGTTGGTACCATACTGTTTCGATTACTACAGCTTTGTAGTTTATCCTGAAATCTGGGAGTGTGATACCTCCAGTTTTGTTCTTTCTTACAACTGCTTTGACTCTTTGAGGTCTTTTATGGTTCCATATAAATTTTAACATTATTTGTTCTGGTTCTGTGAAAAATTCTGTTGGTATTTTGATAGGGATGGCACTGAATCTGTAAATTGCTTTGGGTAGTATGGATATTTTAACAATATTAAGTCTTCCAATCCATGATCATGATGTATCTTTCCATTTCTTTGTGTTGCTTTCAATTTCTTTTATCAATGTTTTATAGTTTTCAGAATACAGGTCTTTCACCTCCTTGGCTATATTTATTCCTAAGTATTTTACTCTTTTTGGTGCAATTATAAATGGAAAGATTTTCTTAATTTATCTTTCTGCTGTTTCAGTATTAATATGTAGAAATGCAGCCCATTTCTGTATATTGATATTGTATCTCACAACTTTACTGAATTCATCTGCTACTTCTAGTAGATTTCTGATGGAGTCCTTAGGGTCACCTACGTACAGACATCTTCCAATAGTTACAGTTTTACATCTTCCATACCAATTTGGATGCCTTTTATTTCTTTTTCCTGGCTGATTGCTACGAGTAGGACTTCCAGTACTATATTGAGTAAAAGTGGCAAGAGTGGATGTCTTTGTCTTATTCCTGATCTTGGAGGAAAAGCTCTTAGTTTTTCACCATTGAGTATGATGTTAACTGTGGGTGTATCGTATATGGTCTTTATTATGTTGAGATATGTTCCCTCTAAACCCACTTCATTGAGAGTTTTTATCATGAACAGATGTTGAATTTTGTCAAATGCTTTTTATGTATCTACTGAGATGATCATATGATTTTTATCCTTCATTTTGTTAATGTGGTATATCACACTGATTGATTTGCAAATATTGAACTATTCTTACATCTCTGGAATAAATCCCATTTGACCGTGGTGAATGACGCTTTTAATGTACTGTTGAATGCAGCATGCTAATATCTTGCTGAGGATTTTTATGTCTATGTTCACCAGGGATAATGGCCTGTAGAGTCTTTTTCTAGTTTTGATATTAGGGTAATATGGTGGCCTTGTAGAATGTATTTAGAAACTTTCTTTCCTCTTCTATTTTTTGGAATAGTTTGAGAATAGGTATTAACTTTTCTTTAAATAGTTGGTACAATTCACCTGTTAATCCATCTGCTCCTGGACTTTTGTTTGTTGGGAATTTTTTGGTTACTGATTCAATTTCATTACTAGTATTGGTCTGTTCACATATGAACAGACACTTTTCCAATGAAGACATATAAACGGCTAACAGACACGTGAAAAAATGTTCACATACATTAGCCATAAGGGAAATTCAAATCAAAACCACAATGAGATACCACCTTACGCCAGTTAGAATGGCAAAAATTGACAAGGCAAGAAACAACAAATGCTGGAGAGTATGTGGAGAAAGGGGATCCCTCTTACACTGTTGGTGGGAATGCAAGTTGGTACAGCCACTTTGGAAAACAGTGTGGAGGTCCCTTAAGAAGTTAAAAATAGAGATACCCTATGATCCAGCAATTGCACTACTGGGTATTTACCCCAAAGATACAGACGTAGTGAAAAGAAGGGCCATATGCACCCCAATGTTCATAGCAGCATTGTCCACAATAGCTAAACTGTGGAAGGAGCTGAGATGCCCTTCAACAGATGACTGGATTAAGAAGATGTGGTCCATATATACAATGGAATATTACTCAGCCATCAGAAAGAACGATTACCCAACATTTGCAGCAACATGGATGGGACTGGAGGAGATTATGCTAAGTGAAATAAGTCAAGCAGAGAAAGACAATTATCATATGGCTTCACTCATTTATGGAACATAAGAAATAGCAGGGAGATTGGTAGGAGAAGGAAGGGAAGAATGAAGGGGGGTGAACAGAAGGGGGAATGAACCACGAGAGACTATGGACTCTGGGAAACAAACTGAAGGCTTCAGAGGGGAGGGGGGTGGGGGACTGGGATAGGCCAGTGATGGGTATTAAGGAGGGCACATATTGTATGGAGCACTGGGTGTTATACGCAAATAATGAATCATGGAACACTACATCAAAAACTAAGGATGTACTGTACGGTGACTAACATAACATAATAGAAAATTATTATTTAAAAAAAAGATTTTCTATTTCTTCCTGATTCAGTTTTGGAAGATTTCGTATTTCTAGGAATGTATCCATTTCTTCTAGATTGTTCAGTTTGTTGGCATATAATTTTGTCTTTGTTGGCAAAGAATATAGTATTCTTTTATAATTCTTTGTATTTCTGTGGTATCAACTACTATTTCTCCTCCTTCATTTCTGATTTTATTTGAGTCTTGTCTCTTTTTTCTTGATGAGTCTGGCTAAAGGTAGATCAATTTTGTTTATCTTTTCAAAGAACAAGCTCCTGGTTTCATTGATTTCTTTTTAGTCTATTTCATTTATTTCTTCTCTAACCTTTATTATTTCCTTCCTTCCACTAACTTCAGGCTTTGTTTGTTCTCTTTCTAGTTCCTTTAGGTATAAGGTTAGGTTTTTTATTTGAGGTTTTTCTTATTCCTTGAGATAGGCCCATGTTCTAATAAACCACCCTCTTAGAAATGCCTTTGCTGTGTGTCCCAAAGATTTTGAACCATTGTGTTTTCATTTTCCTTTTTGTTTTTTTTTTTTAAGATTATATTTGTTTATTTGATGGGGTGGGGGGAGAGAACAAGCAAGGAGAGCAGCAGGTAGACGGAGAGGGAGAAGCACATTCCCCTCTGAGCAGGGAGCCTGATGTGGGGCTCAATCCCGGGACCCTGAGATCATGACCCGAGCCGAAGGCAGACGCTTAACCAACTGAGCCACCCAGGTGCCCCTGTGTTTTCATTTTCATCTGTCTCAAGATATTTTTATTTCCTCTTTGATTACTTGTTGACCCATTGGTTGTTCAATAGCACATTGTTTAATCTCCACATGTTTATGTTTTTTTCCAGTTGTCTTCTTATAATTGATTAACAGTTTCATACCATTATGGTCAGAAAACATACTTGATATTTCAATCTTCTTTTATTGACACTTGTTTTGTGGCCTAACGTGAACTATCCTGGAAAATGTTCCATGTGCACTTGAAAAGCATATATATTCTGCTGTTAGGGGATGGAATGTTCTGTATTTATCTGTTAGGTCCACATGGTCTAATGTATCATTCAAAGCCACTTTTTTCTTGTTGATTTTCTGTCTGGATGATCTGTTCATTGATGTAAGTAAAATCCCCTAGTACTATTTAATACTGTCAATTTCTCCTTTTACATCTATTAATATTTGCTTTATGTACTTAAGTGCTCCTACGTTGAGTGAATAAATGTTATGTCCTCTTCTCAGATTTAACCCTGCATCATTATGTCATGTCCTTCATTGTTTCTTGCTGCAGTCTTTATTTTAAAGTCTATCTTGTCTGATATCAGTATAGCCACCATAGCTTTTTTTCCCCTCATTTCCAGTGCATGAAATATCTCTTTTCATCCCTTCACTTTCAGTGTCTTTAGGTCTAGAGTCTCTTGTAGGCAGCATACAGATGTGTCTTGTTGTTTTTTTGTTGTTGTTGTTGTTTTGTTTTGTTTTTTATCTAGTCACCCTATGTCTTGATTGGAGCATTTAGTCCTTTTATATTTAAAGTAATTATTAATGGGCACATATTTATTGCCATTTCGTTCGCTGTTTTCTGGTTGTTTTTATAGTTCTTCTTTATTCCTTTCTTCTTCTCTTGCTCTGTTCCATTGTGGTTTGATTTCTGTCTTTAGTGCTACGCTTGCATTCTTTTCTCTTTATTTTTTGGTGTATCTATTGTAGGATTTTGATTTGTAGTTAACACTGGGTTCATATACAACCTCTTATGTGTATAATGTCTATATTAAGTTGATGGTTTCTTAATATGGACACATTCCAAAAGCACTAAATCTTTCTCACCCTTTCACATTTTATGTATATGATGTCATATTTTACATCTTTTTATTCTCTGTATCCCTTAACTAATTTTTATAGATACAATGGATTTTACCACTTTTGTGTTTTAACCTCCATACTGGCTTGATGAGTGATGAATCTACTACACCTTTACTATAGGTTTGCTTTTACCAGTGAAATTTTTTCCTTTCATAATTTTCTTACTTCTAGTTATGGCTTTCTCTTTCCACTCAAAGAATTCCCTTTAACATTTCTTGTCAGGCTGGTTTTGCAGTGATGAACTCCTTTAACTTTTGTTTGTCTGGGAAATTCTTTACCTCTCCTTCAATTTGAATGATAACCTTGCTGGGTAGAGTATTCACAGTTGTAGGTTCGGTTCTTGGGTTTGTTTGTTTGTTTTCCTTTCAGTTCTTTGAATATATAATTCTACCTCTTTTGGCCTACAAAATTTCCACTGAAAAAATATCTGACAGTCTTATGGGATTTCCCTTGTATGTAACTGCTTTTTTTTCTCTTCCTGCTTTTAAAATTCTCTCTGTATTATTACTTTTTGCCATTTTAATTATAATAGGTCTCAGTGTGGACTTCCTTGGCTTCATCTTGTTAGGGGCTCTCTATGTTCCTGGACTTGGTTGTCTGTTCCCTTCCCCACATTAGGGAAGTTTTCAGCTACTTTTTCTTCAAATAAATTTTCTGCCTCCTTCTCTCTTTCTCTCTCTCTCTTCTCCTTTTGGGATCACTATAATGTGAATTTTGTTATACTTGATGACATCAAGAAGTTCTCTTAATCTACTCCCATTTCTTTTATTATTCTTTTTTTCATTTTGCTGTTTAGTTTGGTTGCTTTGCTTTACCCCATCTTCCAAATCAGTGCTCTGTTCTGCATCCTCTACTCTGCTGTTGATTCCCTCTAGTGTATTTTTCATTTTGCTTATTGAATTCTTCAGTTCTGACTGGTTCTTTTTTATATTTTCTACCTCTTTGTTGCAGTTTTGAGTTCATCTACATTTTTCTCAAGTCCAGTGAATATCTTTATGACCGGTACTTTGAACTCTGTATCAGGCATATTGCTTATCTTGCTTCTGTTTAGATCTTTTACTGTGATTGTTGTCTTGTCCTTTTATTTGGAACATATTCTTCTATCTCCTAATTTTGTCTAACTCTCTGTGTTTATTCTATGTATTAGGTAAGTCAGCTATGTCTCCTAGTCTTGAAAGCAGTGGTCTTGTGGTGCCCTATAGTGCAATCCCCCCCCCCACCCAGTTACCAGAACCAGGTGCTCTGGGATACCCCTGTATAGGCTGTGTGCAGCCTCCTTTTACAGCTGAGCTACAAATGTCTTGAGCCCAGCCAGCTGCAGTGACCTGCTTTGCCTGCCATGGGCACACTGAGCAGGGTTTGCTCCCCACATGGCTGGGAAGCGCATCTGTAGCCACCATAGGCTCACGAGTGGGAAGGACCAGGAGTCAACCTACCTGCCTACGGTTAGCCTCTCTGCCATAGCAGCAGGTGCACTAAAAGGCAGGGCTTGCTCCCTGTGTAGCCAGCTAAGAAGTCCTACCAGAGAACTATGGGTGCCTTGTTATTCAGGGTTATCTCCCAACCTCCCCAGGGCAGAAATCGTTTTGGAGTGGTGACAGTTCTGGCCAGGGCTGCCTACTGGGTGTGGCAGAGCAGGAGCTGCTTTGGAGGGATGCCTGCCAAGGAGGGCAGGTTGGGTGGGGCAGGTCTGCAGGGGATAACCAGAGCAGGACCCATTATGCTAGCAAGGTAGAGAGTGTTAGGACTGGCTCTCATCTGGCTCTCTAGGCTGGGGGCAAGGAAGAGAAATGGTGCCTGCCAGCACTTATTCCCAGAGAAATCTCCTGAAGATCCCTACCCCGTGGCACATGTTCTAACAGTAGTCCACAAATACCCTTTACATATACGTATATCCCTGGCACTTTTCAAACTTCTTTTTCTGGGCTGTAGCTTTTTTTTTTTTTTAAGATTTTATTTATTTATGAGAGAGAGAAAGAGAGAGAGAGTGTGTGTGTGTGTATGTGAAAGAGAGAGACAGCACAAGCCAGGGAGAGAGGCAGAGGGAGAGGGAGAAGCAGACTCCCCACTGAGCAGGGAGCCCAGTGCAGGACTCGATCCCAGGACCCTGGAATCATGATCTAAGCCAGAGGCAGACGCTTAACCAACTAAGCCACCCAGGCACCCCTGTACTATGTCTTGAGCTATTTAGTATGCTGGCTCTTCAAGGGTAGGGACTCAGTTTTCTGTTGCCCTCTGACTCCCCTAGAGTTGAGCCCCGCTGATTTTTAAAGCTTCCAAAATTAAGCCCCAGTGGTTTTCAAAACCAAATGTTAGGAAGTTTCATCTTCCCAGTGCAGGTCCCCCATGTGGGGTCTGATCCTGTCCTTTCTCCATGCTTATGATGCCCCTCTCACTTGTGGGGGCCACAAGTCACACCAGAGGTTTGTTTCCCAAAAGTGTCTCTACCCCTCCTGCCCTTTACAAGGTGGCCTTCTTTGACCAGTGTGGAAGATCTGTTCAGCCAGTCTTCAGGTTGTTTTCAGAGATAGGTTTATAGATGTAGTTGTTAGCTTGGTTTGTCCCTGAGACAAGGAGAGCTTGGGACCTTCTACTCTACCATCTGTCTGCTTCTTCCAACACTTTATTGTTAATTGAAAAATGAAGTGTGCTGCAACAATGCACAGGCATCCCTTGCTTTACAAAACAAATATTGTTATATGAAAATAAGTTCGGATACTGATTCCCATTTCCCTCATATCCCCGTATTTTGCCTTGGATCACACAGAGATACATTCAAAGGTACATCATGCCCCAGGGGATCTGTGTGGAACTTCTGGTGTTGTGAGGATTAAGTTAGTTCTGTCTTCAAAGCTAGCAGCACCCCAGCTGCTAGTGGGAGGCAAGTCCTTACCAATCCTTCTCATTAGGGTGCCTCAAGCTACTATGTAATTTTAAAAAGAGTCGAATATTCAAGTTAAATATTGAAAATCAGACCAAAGCCTAGATGGTGTCAGGACAGAGTTGTTAATCCCAAGATTCTAGTTGCTACTTTAGGAACCCTAAGATAAGGGAGGGTGGGGGTAAAGGAATGCCCAGAAGGAAAGGACAAAGCGGTTATAACCTGGAAACTTGTGAAAATGAGGGGTATACTACATAATAACAGAGGACCTACAAGCCATGTATCAACAGTTCCTCATAATAAGGGCCAGGACTGCCTGAGAAATCACAGGATAGGAATAACAGACTTGGAACTCCACAGGGCCTTCTATCTGAGGGGCCAGCAAAGACTGATTCTACTAAACAAACAACGGGAATTGTCTAAGACCACGGGCTGCGCTAACCAGGTGAATAGGGTGTTAAAAGAAATAAGCACACGTATTCTCAGCCCCTGCCATCCATTGCACTGATGTCTGCCCTGGCTCTCAGAAGCACTGGTAAGCGTCACGGTCCAAAGCCTGAGAAGAGAACAGGCATGCCCTGCATCTCCAATGGGGGTGACGCCAAACTCAAGTTTTCCGTCATTCAAGAGCATTTTCAACTTCAGTCCATCCTACACAGAATGAAGAGGAAAATGCCTGTTTATCAGTATCAACAAGCAGCAAACAAAGATTAAAATTTGAGCTGCTTCTGGGGCTCCTTGCTTGGTCAGCTGGTAGAACACGTGGCTCTTGATCTCAGGGTCATGAGCTGAGCCCCACGCTGGATGCAGAGATTGCTTAAACTTAAAAAGATTCTTTTTGAACTGCTTTCTGAGCACCAGTAGTTTCAGAGATCAATAATCTACATTTTCCCTTGAACCAAAAAGCCTACACACCACATATTCCAAACTAAACAGTTTTAAGTCCTTTATGATATAATTTAGGTCTTCATGGGAATGGTTTTTTTGTCTAGAATTTTAAAAGCAATTGCAATAAATATTTTAAGGGCCCACCACAACTATTAACTGCCAATTGAGAACAAATTCATTTGAAATAAAGCATTAGGAGACACACAGTAATGAATTTTCATAATTCCAGAAACTATGCATGTTTAACAACATACAGATTATAATGAAACCACATACATTACTGTCTTAGATACATTGTACTTGGTGGACAACTCAGAACCAAAAGCCACTTCCTGTGAAATTGCTAAGTGAATCTTCCTGTGGCTCCTGGCTACTCCTATTATAGCTAGAAAGAATTATAGCCATCAACAATGGATCATAATTAAATCAATGAAAATTCAGTAACTAAAACAGTCACCCCAAGAGTAGAGAACTTGAGCTCAGAAGAACAATTTATTCAATAAAAAATAATTTGAAGAACTAATGAGCTTTAGTAAAGTGTTTGCTATTTATTTATACATTCACGTATCAACTCAACAAATCTCTAAGTGGAAACTACATGCTGGGCTTTATGCTAGGTACGACGACTCAGCCGCACAGCTGGACCTGCTCCAAGTCTACTTAAGAAACACGGACATTACACGGAAGGTACACTTAGGCTGCTGGTGTGTGTCCAGCACTCTCTAAGCACTTCAGAAATGTGAACTCACTTAATCCTCCACATCAGTGCTATAACCCCATCTTATACCTGGGGAAACGGAGGGGCAGTGAGTGTAAGACGCACAAGGTCATACAATTAACACAGAATACAGCTTGTATTTGAACCTGGGGAATCTCACTTCGGAGTCCACAGAAATGACAACCATGTCATGCTTCACCTCCAAACTGAGGTGTCCCCCTACTAGGGGTTGAACCTAAGACCACTATAAAAACCAGGAATCGTAATTTAATAGAGATTCAAAGTATCCATTTCAGGGAGGATTAGCACTATCAAATACAAAATACAGGTATTTAAGCAAAACTTATTATGAACAAAGTCTGAGGCAGTTACTACCTATGTTTCATAAAAACTTTGTCATACTCTACTTTGAAAAGAGCACAGATGGGTAGTAAGGAGGGCACGTATTGCATGGTGCCCTGGGTGTTATACACAACTAATGAATCATGGAACTTTACATCAAAAACCAGGGTTGTACTGTATGGTGACTAACATAATATAATAAAAAATATTATTATAAAAATAAATAAATAAATAAATAAATAAAGCACAGAAATGGAAGTAAAGTTTTAGGAGAATGAGAAATTATTTTATTCCTAAATCAACAGTTACTGATACAGTAAAGCATCATCTCGAGTACCATGGTTCCTAAAACAGCTCCAACTTGGGAGGTGTGCACAGCAACCAAACAAGCAACAGCCTTTGAGGACCAAGCAAAATCCCTGGACCCACACACCCACGCGGGGCTACAGCTCTGAAGAAAGAACCAAATAGGCCACCGACACAAAATGACCGGTCGGTGCCCAGTTGGCCAACCTCGTGTGGATTGCTGGAACACACTGGAGACTCTGGGAGAAGGCAGAGAGTGTGAGAGGAGTAAAAAGAGCAGGGGTCAGCAGAGACAGAAGTGGCTCGAGTCAGCCATAGTGACAGCATGGGCATGCCAGCCGTGAGGACGCCCAAAAGCCGGCGGACAGTGCTGAGCTGCACGTTGACAAAAGAGAAGAGCCAGTGAGAGCAGAAAAAAAAAAGACAGAAGAGCAAGGCTGAAGGACAGTGACCTGCGTCTCAATGCCTCAGCACCCGAGGGTGTCCGGGGGCCACGCAGACAGAATGCAAACCAGCACCCGGGAACATCACCTCCTTGCAGAGCAGAATCCGTCACCTACTAAGTACTTAGCACAAACAAGAACCTGTGCCAGCTGAGCGTGTGGTGGGAGGAGGGATGGAAATTATACGGAGACGCACGCACAAAACAAAAATAGAAAAACAGACAAGTGACCATTTTTCCCACTGTGATGAGAGTCATCGAACACTTCTAAGTCTCAGTGACACCTTACTAAGACAGGAGGGAATGACAGCCCGCACCTCAGAGGCCGTCGGCATCAGATGACATAATGCCTACAGACTGTCTGGTGTTGAGTAATGCCCAAAGGACAAGGGAGCAGCAGCACCACTGTGGAAATCAGTATCTCTCTCATGATCGGGCCCACAGAGGAGCTTATTATCTAGTGGGAAAGACCTGAGGGTTACAAACCAGTGTGAATAAGGAAAGTGTGTAGACCGCAGAGTTGGAGACCTGGGTCAGTTCCAGAGTATCTCCTACATCCCACATCAGCATCATATTTGAACTAAAGAACAACCCAGGACAGAGGAGCAGACAGGATGGAATGGTACAGCCACCAGCCAAGTTAGGCTGTCCTCGGTCATCTCTGTCAACACGCTTTATTCACAGATGATTTTTTGAGTCAATAAGTTAAGGCAACAGAGAAGTCTCAAATGACACCTCTTCTAGGAGGACGTCTAGAACTGCAGCTCCCCAAACACAGGGGTCATCTCAGAGACCTGATGCTTATAGGTGATGGGCACTGTCCGACAGAACTATACTTCACTGCAGGCGCATAGGAGCCATATAATATCTTTACTGTATCTCCACTGACTGGCAACGTTTTTGACTCATGTTAGCCAGCCAATGAATGAATAATCCTTTATGATTTTTCTGTACAAAATTTAAACAGCATCAACCTTCTTATTAGCTCAGTTCCTTAGAGGGTCAGACAACCAAGGTACTGGCAGGAAAGTATATGTAGTTACTGTGTTTACAGAAATACGTTTGAATAAACACTTAAGTCTCTAAAGATCTGTTTGAACTGGCTTCTGACATAATGCCCTATCACAAAGATCTAACATCCCGTTCCTTGAACCTCGGGTTAGATTTATTATTGTTCACATCAGTGAATATTCTGGGTTAACATATAAGGAAGGTCTGGAGAGCTACTGATGTAGTCAGTGGCCCTCCTCCTCCCCGGATAAGGGGCCCCTCCTGCTGGGTTCTTCCACTCCTGCTTTTCCCTAACCATGTCTGCCGCTCTCCCCTCATCAGCACCACATGCACCCTCCTCCTCACCTTCCTTCAAGCTTCTCCTTTTCATCCTCTCGTCCCTGACTCCCACGGACACCAAACAGAGAAGCCGAACACATCATACCTTAGAAAGCTTTCATCTCAAAAAACACCTGTAGTCAAGAAAAGTGCTCTTTCCTTCTGTCTGGAAGACTGACGACGGGCTTCGTTCTCTACGTTCTCTACGTTCTCTACGCATCACTCCGGCCTCTGAATTCCCAACTTCATGATTTGGCTCCCCCTCCCCAGTCGTAGGGCACTGGTGTTCGGGTTCCGAGAGGATATGGAAAGATTCATCTCTGGAAATGGCCTTTTCCTTTCAGTGTAGAGAATATAAGTCATGCTATTATTAGCCAGCTCCTCCAGTGTTTTCTGCAGCAGTAACTGGGAGACCTTTCCCTGACTGCAGACTGACCCTCCCAGTCACAGCTACATGCAGCCACACAGGTAATCACTGCAAACACATTACTGAACTCAGAACAGCAATAAAATATCATAGGTCTAGGCCTTTACTAATTCGTGTTACAATATGGAGAAGTTCATAATATTTTGGTCTGAACTAGAATTTATGCTCCAGGTATTCTCTCAGACGCTTTATTAGGTGCTTTCTGTATGCACGGCGCTATTCAAATGCTATCGTGAGGGACTCAAACAAACAAGCAAATGGAACAAAACAAAGCATTTTGCTTTCAAGGAGGTTACAATCTAACGTGGAAGATGAATGATGTATATCTCAGAAGAATTAATTTTCCAAAGAAATTAAAGATGCAAAAAAAAATTCAAGGGCTTAAACCTACTTCAGGAGGGAAGAGACCTATGCTGAGATCTGGAACTCAGGAACTGTTTGCGTGGAAATACACACCGTTAGTTGTAAATGAGTCATCTATTCATCATACTTCATCATAACAGGCCCTTAAACGACCACTCCTTGGCAGACGGAGAGGTTACTATTTAGAATAGGTACTCGAATGTAATAAATCAAACACTAAAAAACAGTTTTATGGCTCGGAAGGAGACGTAGAAATAAGCTCCTTGATGCCTGAGGTCACGAGCGTTCAAGGACCTCGTCCGCGGTTTCGGAGCCACTTCACATTCACGGAAGAGCTGCGCCATACCCCAGGCCCCACGTGCCAAGGCCAGGGCTTTGCCCAAAACGCCGCGCGGATCTATCGGACTTCCTTTGCCAGCCAGTCTGTCAGTGGATTTTCTATTCTAAATATCGCCTGAAGTAGTAGAAATAGAGTATACAGAAATCAAAGCTAATACCAACAGGATTTACACGTCTCAGTTATAAAAGCCAACTGTTTGTTCTTCGTTTTTCCCACTTCCAGTGTATCCTGTACCCCGGGCCCCGGTCAGCCTACCGAAAAGACCTCCTTCGCCATATCATTACCACTGCTTTCCCTTGCCTTTGGAATAAAGCTCCCATCCAGGCAATCAGGACTATCAATATTCTTGAGAGGTCCCAAAACTACAACGTCCTCAACTATCTGTCCTCAGAAACTGAGCTCCCTAAGCCAGCCAGGTGGATATAATCCTGATGAGGAAAACTCAAGTTGTCAGGCTTCATCCTACCACTATTGTTTGCCAAGCTAATCACAGAAGGAGGCACAAAGCAGTGTATTTGTCTTCCCAGCATTAACCCTGAAGGTGAGGTATGGTCTGGCCATACCTCGGAAACAGCCAAATTCGTTACACGTCACTCCTATGCCACCTCTTGCGGTAATGAGTTCATTGAGTTTACCAGACACTCTTGGAAGGCAAGGCTGGCCACACTCGGAGCACAAAAACCTTTCCTTCACACCTGTATCTGAGTTTATGACTTTAGTGCACATACTTCATGGCTCTTCACCCCCTTTCAGACTTTACCTTCTCAGGAGGGGGCCGATATTTTGATCCCATCAGCACTAAGCATCAGACAAGCCTCCAGTCCAATGATCATCCAAACCACTACCCTGAGTCTCCTGTAGCCCCATTATAAATTTTTTTTTTATATTTATTTGTTTGATGGAGAGAGAGACAGCCAGTGAGAGAGGGAACACAAGCAGGGGGAGTGGGAGGGGAAGAAGCAGGCTCCCAGAGGAGGAGCCTGATGTGGGGCTCGATCCCAGAACGCCGGGATCACGCCCTGAGCCAAAGGCAGACGCTTAACGACTGAGCCACCCAGGTGCCCCCCCATTATAAATTTTACCACACACTTAAAAATCTGAACTCAATATTCCAAGGCCGAAACGTGGGGCAGCATGGCAAACAGGCAGGGAAAATATTTTGTTTCTATGCCAGCCTGACACTGTGTAATATCCTGATCACTTAGGCTGCAGCAGCCAGTGGCCCAAGGTGTACAAAAGCATTCCCACATTAAGCAACCCCCCCCCACTTTTTGTCCTAACATGCAGTTTTCTTATTGTGTCCTTACCCCTCCCCAGTTAGTTTCCATCATCACTGCATAGAACAGTTTAATGTTCAAAATTGCGTTCCTCATGATATGAAAGCTAAAGGGGGAAAAAACGAAAATCTCTCAAGACAGTTTTTAATTACAAAGACAAATACTAAATTTTCTTGTTATGCAACTATTACCTAAACACATGGCCAAAACCAAGAATGCCAGGCATGCCACCTGAGACTGTCGGCTACAAGGATGCAGGACATTCCATCTGTACATGGTCACATTCTCCAATCAACGGTCATGGGATGTCCATCATCCAATGAGCGCTGGCCTACTACACATCTTGTCTTGGAATGTCAGCCTAGGTATTCATATCTGTATGTATTATTTAAACATTTGTACTGCACAAATCTATTCCCTGTGAACCAAAGTTTAAAGAAAAGCACTATGATTTTTAAACAGCAACTAAATTATAGCAAAAAATGTCCTACTATATAAAATGAGTGATCACTACCTTTGATTTTTTAAAAATATAAAAGATACAAATTACACACATGGAGACAATTGATGATATTTAGAGAAGCTCTTTTCGAGAAAGCCTAAACATGGAAACTGTGCAGTAAAATCAAAAAAGCAAAACAGGTGAGGCTGCCCCTGACCTCAGGTGATGCTGCAATTCACCTCCTCTACTCCCAATTGTCAATGGTGGCCACTTAAAAAATTAAAGAAATATTCTCATTTAAATGTTGATTTCTTTGGTATGTCATTTAAAATAGGATATATTTGGGTTTTAAAATATGAAATATTCCAAGCTTATGTATCGGAAGAATTAACATAGTTAAAATGTCTATGCTACCCAGAGCAATCTACACTTTCAGTGCCATCCCGATCAAAATAACAATGACATTTTTCAAAGAACTGGAACAAAAAGCCCTTAAATTTGTGTGGAACCAGAAAAGGCCCCGAATCACCAAGGAACTGTTGAAAAGGAAAAACAAAGCTGAGGGCATCACGTTGCCAGATTTCGAGCTGTACTACAAAGCTGTGATCACAAAGACAGCATGGTACTGGCACAAAAATAGACACACAGACCAATGGAACAGAATAGAGAACCCAGAAATGGACCCTTGGCTCTTTGGGAAACTAATCTTTGACAAAGCAGAAAAAAACATCCAGTGGAAAAAAGACAGTCTCTTCAATAAATGGTGCTGGTAAAATTGGACAGCTACATGCAAAAGAATGAATCTTGACCACTCTCTCACACCATACACAAAGATAAACTCCAAATGGATGAAAGACCTCGATGTGAGACAGGAATCCATCAAAATCCTAGAGGAGAACATAGGCAGCAACCTCTACGACATAGGCCACAGCAACCTTTTTCATGACACATCTCCAAAGGCAAGAGAAACAAAAGATAAAATGAACTTGTGGGACTTCATCAAGATAAAAACCTTCTGCACAGCCAAGGAAACAGTCAAAAAAACTAAGAGGCAGCCCATGGAATTGGAGAAGATATTTGCAAATGACACTACAGATAAAAGACTGGTATCTAAGATTTACAAAGAACTTCTCAAACGCAATACACAAGAAACAAATAAATCAAAAAATGGGCAGAAGATATGAACAGACACTTTTCCAATGAAGACATACAAATGGCTAACAGACACATGAAAAAATGTTCACAATCATTAGCCATGAGGGAAATTCAAATCAAAACCACAATGAGATACCACCTTATGCCAGTTAGAATGGCAAAAATTGACAAGGCAGGAAACAACAAATGTTGGAGAGGATGTGGAGAAAGGGGATCCCTCCTACATTGTTGGTGGGAATGCAAGTTGGTACAGCCACTCTGGAAAACAGTGTGGAGGTCCCTTAAAAAGTTAAAAATTGAGCTACCCTATGATCCAGCAATTGCACTACTCTGTGTTTACCCCAAAGATACAGACGTAGTGAAGAGAAGGGCCATATGCACCCCAATATTCATAGCAGCATTGTCCACAATAGCTAAATCGTGGAAGGAGCCAAGATGCCCTTCAATAGATAAATGGATTAAGAAGATGTGGTCCATATATACAATGGAATATTACTCAGCCATCAGAAAGAACGATTTCTCAACATTTGCTGCAACATGGACGGGTCTGGAGGAGATAATGCTAAGTGAAATAAGTCAAGCAGAGAAAGACAATTATCATATGGTTTCACTCATTTATGGAACAAAAGAAATAGCAGGGAGATCAGTAGGAGAAGGAAGGGAAGAATGAAGGGGGGGGAAACAGAAGGGGGAATGAACCACGAGAGACTATGGACTCTGGGAAACAAACTGAAGGCTTCAGGGGCGGGGGGGGGGGAATGGGATAGGCCGGTGATGGGTATTAAGGAGGGCACGTATTGCATGGTGCACTGGATGTTATACACAAGTAATGAATCATGGAACTTTACACCAAAAACTAGGGATGTACTGTATGGTGACTAACATAATATAATAAAAAATATTATTAAAAAAACAAAAAATAATATAATATAATAAAATACAGTAATAAAAAATCAAAATAAAATAAAATATGAAATAATGTCGCTAACGTTTGCTGTAATGTTTTTGTTAATCAAATTTCTACCATTTCTTGCAATCGTCTAATCCGTGGAGACTTTTGCCATTTTCCTATTCAAGCATCCCAAAAAAGAATGCCCCAAAGGAAAGGCCAACTGGTGTTCTCACAGTGTATTTTAAATGTTTTAAATAAACTTTATAGTTGCCACCAGAAAAATCTTAATTTCAAGACTGATATGTCCATCCTCCTTAGATTATTTTTTTAATACTAAAGAACATTAAGAACAGATGAAATATTTCTATCAGAAAAGTACAATTTATTTCTACATTCGCTTGCCAGATCCTAAGAGGTTCCCAGTTAGATGACAAAACATTCTTCCCTCCCAATACTAATTACATGGCAACCGATTTATTTCTTTTTAAAAAAAAGAATAAAATCATGGGCATTGATTGTGGAAAAAAAATGTCTGAAATTCATAATACATAGATTTGTAGACCAAGAGAAATAGATTTACCCCCCAAGGAAACAGGGCCTGAACTCACTGAGAACATGTTCCCGATACAATACTTCAGCAAGCTATTCTCAAAGAGAGGTGTATGAACCCCCGGTGGTCTCAAGACCTTTTTAGGAGGTCCACAAGGCTAAAACCTTTCCCCAAGTAATTCCAAAAGGTTATTTATACATGTTATTTGTCCTTTCACAAATTTACAATAATATTTTCAAACTTCGGTACTTTAAATGTTCAAATATAACAAACTACAATTTTGAATATTTCATTCTAAAATAAAATAATTTATAACTTTTGGATATGTATAAGATGGATCATTGGTTTAAAATTGGAGATTAGACATCTCACACTCATTTGGGTGGCTATTAAATAAATAAATAAATAAATAAATAAATAAATAAATAAATAAATAACAAATGTTGACAGAGATGTGGAGAAATGGCAACCCTTGTACTGGTGGGAATGTAAAATTGTGCAGCTACTGTGGGAAACAGTATGGCAGTTCCTTAAAAAAATTAAATGTAGAACTGCCACATAACAGGACACCTGAGTGGTTCAGTCAGTTAAGTGTCTGCCCTCAGCTCAGGTCGTGATCCCCATGTCAGGCTCCCTGATCGGCGGGGAGTCTGCTTCTCCTTCTCCCTCTGCTTCTCCCTGCCCTGCTTGTATTCTCTCTCTCGCCCCCTCTCAAATAAATAAAATCCTAAATTAAAAAAAAAAAAAAGAATTACCATAAAACTCTGCAATTTCACTTCTGGGTATATGCTTAAAAGAACTGAAAGCAGGGACCCAAACAGATGTTTGTACACCTATGTTCAGAGAACATTATTCACAACAGCCGAAAGGTGGAAGCAAGCAACGCACGTGCCCATCGAAGGATGAATGAAGAAACAAACTGTGGTATACACATAGATTATTCAAACCCGCAAAGGAAGGAAATTCTGATGTATGCTACAACGCGGATGAACCCTGAAGATATTATGCTAAGTGAAAAAAGCCGGTCACAAAGACAAACACTGTGTGATTTCCCCTACGTGAGGAACCTACAGCAGCCAAGCCCACAGAGACAGGAAACAGAACGGTAATTATCAGGGGCCGAAGGCAGGGAAAATGGGAAGTTATTGTTTAATAACACCTTACAAACTTATGGGGTTTCAGCTGGGGAAGAGGGAAAGTTCTGGAGATGGACGGCGAGGACCATCGCACAACAGGAATGTACGTGATGCCATAGAGCTGTACCTTAGAAACAGAATAGTCCGTACCATGTGATGAATATTTTACAATTTTTAAAAAGCCAACATATAAAAAAAGGGCATTAGGAAACCTGCTTTCTCGATCCACACCTATACTCTCGACATCTAAAGATAGTAAAAAATAATTTTTTAATTTTAAAAAATGAAACTGATACACCAGAGGTCTGATTCATGGAAGGGAAGAATCTACTAAAAAAATAAATAAATAAAAACCAAAAAAATAAAAAAACAAACCACCAACTGGGCAAAACTTTTATAAAAGACAAAAATATGATGGAAGTTATCTTTTCCTAGTTCTTACAGATATTAGTAATTTACTTTATTGTCTTATGCAACAGAGTATTTCCAATAGTAAGTCATAACATCACTTTGAAATTCATCCCTAAGAATGTAAAGGAAAATACACTGAATATTTTTAGATGCAGACATGATGAGAACTTTAAAAGCCAAACACAATTACACCATTTCAAACTGGAAATGAAAAAGCCACCGATGCACCTTATAGGGCAAGCTTTGCACTGCACTAGCTAGAGAAACACACCCAAAAACTGAGACGCTCAGGAAGCGCTGCACAATGGACATTGCTGAATGCTTGCTAGATCAGTCAGTGCACAAAAAAAGAAAAGAAAAGAAAAAATTCTGGCAGTGGCACTTCCCAATGATATAACTCCTCAAATAAAATATTTATCTGCAAACATGAAGACTGAGTCAATATCCCAGCTGCATAATTGTACCTTACAAACGGATTAATCCACAGATGTGAATGAACATACTATTTCTTTTGTATGAGATGACTATTTGGTGCTGATGCTGATTGAAGACTTTTTTTCTTTTTTCCTCTTTTTTTTTTTTTTTTTTTTTTTTTTTTTACTGTGAATGCCTGACAATAAACACTGGCATTGAAATAGTCAATATGTTGAGTAACCTTCTGGAATCTCATGGTTATTTATCACTGGAATAATTATGTTGACACTTGCACTGCTTGTACAAAAAAGGTGGTGGGTAACACTGCTGGTACCTTTGGGGTGCCTGGGGGGCTTAGTTGGTTCAGTGTCTGACTCTTGATTTTGACTCAGGTCATGATCTCAGGGTTGTGAGATAAAGCCCTGCGTCAGGTTCCACGCTGGGCATGGAACCTGCCTAAGATTCTCTCTCTCTCTCTCTTCCTCTAAAAAAAACAAAAACACAAAAACAAAACAAAAAGCTGTCAGTACCTTTGCTTGAATCAAGGCAGCAAATTGTTTATACTGGTCAGAATGGCTAAAATCAAAAAGATAAGAAATAACAAGTTTTGGCAAGGGTGTGGGGAAAAAGGAATCCTCATGCACTGTTGATGGGAATAAAAACTGGTGTAGCCACTGTGGAAAATAGTATGGAGGTTCCTAAAAAAATAAAAAATAGTGGGTGCCTGGGTGGCTCAGTCGTTAAGCGTCTGCCTTTGGCTCAGGGCGTGATCCCAGTGTTCTGGGATCGAGCCCCACATCAGGCTCCTCCACTGGGAGCCTGCTTCTTCCTCTCCCACTCCCCCTGCTTGTGTTCCCTCTCTTGCTGGCTGTCTCTCTCTCTGTCAAATAAATAAATAAAATCTTTAAAAAAAATAAAAATAAAAAATAAAAATAAAAATAAAAAATAGAATTATCATATGATCCAGTAATTCCACTACTAGGTATTTACCCAAAGAAAATGAAAACACTAATTCAAAATGATATGTGCACACCTATGTTTACTGCAGTATTTACAATAGCCAAGATATGGAAGGAACCCAAGTGTCTATGCTTTGATGAATGGACAAAGAAGATGTGGTTATACACACACACACACACACACAGGAATATTAGTCATAAAAAAGAATGAGCTTTTGCCATCTGCAACAACACTGATGGATCTAGAAGGTAACATGCTAAGTGAAATAAGTCAGAGAAAAACAAATACCATATGATTTCACTCATGTGTGGAACTGAAGAAACAAAACAAATGAGCAAACCAAAAAAAAAAAAAAAAAGACTCTTAAATACAAAAAACAAACTGGTGGTTATGAGAGGGAAGGCTACCTAGGGGCATGGGTGAAATAAGAGGGTTAAGAGCATACTTATCGTGATGAGCAGTGAAAAATGCGTACAACTGTTGAATCACTACATCATATACCTGAAACTAATATAACACTGTATAACAGTTATACTTAAAAAGCAGTTAACTGTACTAGTCATTCATCTTTGCTGCCACTCATTTGCACTTAAAAAAAGGTCCAATCTAACTTTGATGAAGCAATACAAATTTATTAATTCTCAACCCTTGATTCTACATCTTTTTTACACTGTATGTGAAGAAATAGAAGGTACACATGAAGCACTTCTATATACTCCTATATGGTAGGTGTCTCGGGGAAAAGCACTTGTGTCATTGCTTAATTTGAGCTGAACTGTTTTTTTCATGGAGCACCATTTTCACCTGAAAGACTGACAAACTATGATTATTTATACTTGAGCTTTGGGTGGATATTTCTCAAAAAGGAATGATGTGAACCAAGGCACTTAATACAAAGTAAATGACAGTTATTTGTTGCCAATAATAAGGCAGAAATTAAAATTTCAGAAAACTTGCATCCACCACTATGAGCTAAATAATTTCCCAATACATATACCTTTCAGATGAAATTGATGGTAATATCAATGTATGTGGTTTTTGAAATTGTATAATGAAACGTGTCAACATTTGAAAGACTGGCATAACCCAATGAACCACAATTTAGGATGTTAAAAGATCACGCATGGATAACAGATCTATTCCAAGTACAACACAAAACCAATGAATTATAATGTGACACTACGAATATTTCATTGGCATAAATTTCAGACTCCACACTGCAACTAACCTTTAAGAAAACCATCACTTACTAAGATGTTTATAATCATGAATCCCACAACTTTGATGTTTATAATCATAATCCCATTATTATGTTATGTTATAGAAGATTTGTCCTGCTGGCCAATGTGCTTTAGAGATCCTGCTTGCTGGTTTGATGATGTAATATGTCAGGCTGGAAAACGCTGGAAAATGCCACATGATAGGGAATTGCAAGTGACCTCTAGGAGAGGAGGTGGCCTCCAGGCGCTGCTACCAGCTAGCAGTCAGTAAGAGCCAGGGCCCTTAGTTCTACAGCTGCAAGGAAGGAATTCTACGGAACACCTGAGAAAGCCTAGAAGCAGATTCTTTCCAGACAGGACTCCTGAGAATGCATCCTAGCTGACACCTTGATTGTAGCTGGGGGGACCCTAAGAAGAGGGATGGGCTAACCCACAGCAATTGTGATGTAATATATGTATGAGAAAGAAAGAAATATAAAAACAAACCATGTGTTGAATTTGCAAGTGGTATATAGAAAGCATATCTACAATTATCTGAAAAAGCTATTAAAATGCTCCTCCCTCTTCCAATTACATAACTATGCGAGGCAGGATTTTCTTCGTATTTCAACCAAAACAACCAACTGCAACAGACTGAATGAGAAAGCACATTTGAGAAACTATCTGATAAGCAAATATCAAAGAGTCTTGCAAAACGTTATATAGTGCCACTCTTCTCACTAAATTTTTCTTTTGTTCTGAAAAATATTTTTCATAGCAATAAGTGATCTTAACTTGTTATGGTCTCTTTGTTATTTTAAATCAATTAGGTGTGCTTTTGTTTTCTTAGCTTTAATTTCTAATATGGTAAATAGGTATAATCCACCTAAAAAGGTCTTTCTGGTCTTCTAAAATGTAAGAGTGAAAAGGGGTTTTGGGACCAAGAAGTTTGAGAACTGTTACAATGTTTCTATTTCCCTCCTCTCCTCTCCGCCATAGGACACACTTGCCCTCCTCTCCTTCAGTTATCTAAATTCTATCTATTTTTCACACTTGGCCAAGCCAACCCACTGGGAGCTCTTTCCCTTGCCCAGAGAACTCATTTGGCATTTGTTCGCTGATTTCTTCATTTCACTATGTATACCTGTCTCCCCGCCTGGCTTGTGAAGCCCTGAGGAAAGGCACTGTGTGACGTGGCACATGACAGGTGCTCAAAAATGCTCCTCCCGCCCTCTCCAAGCTAAATTAATTAGGGGCTGACTAATGAGTGCAGCTCAGACAAGCCACCGGGCTTTCATCAATGCTTGATGAAGCCAGCCCGCCAAGGACAGGAGACAAGATGAAATTGAGAACAAACCTGAATCTCAAAAAGGTCATCTGAAGAAGCAGAAAAGAACAAGAGCACAGATACCAGAATATTTAAGTGGAAAGGGTAGTAGCGGGTGATAGCAGACCATGAGACATTTGTTTTTCAATAAAACAGATAGCAAGTTACCTGTGGACCATTTTGGAACAGAAATGTGAGGAATGGAGAGAGTAATACTATAGGGAAGGCAATGGGGAATCAACAGAAGTCCCCCAAAGCCTCCTAGTGTAAAAGCTGGAAAGACTGCTTTAAACTGAATAGCAATTGTTATAAATTGAACTGTGACCCCCAGAAAAGATGTGTTGAGGTCCTAACCCTTGGTACCTGTGACTGTGATCTTATTTAGCAATAGAGTCTCTACAGGTGTAATCACATCAAGAGAGGTCATGAGGGTGGGCCCTAATCAGGTTTGACTGGCATCCTTACAGAGGAGAAGAGACACAGACAGAGAGACACAGAGAGGATGACCATGGAAAGATGGAGGTGGATACTGGAGTTACTCTGCCACAAGCTTAGGAATATCTGGGGCCACCAGAAGCTGGAAGAGGCAGGGAAGGCTCCTCTCAGAGGCTTCAAACGGAGCACAATAATGCCAACATGTTAATTTTGGACCTCTAGTCTTCAGAATGTGAAAAAATAAAGGACTGTTGTGTGAAGCCATCCAGGTGTCAGAACTTTGTCATGGCGGCCCTATGAAACTAGTACAGCAACAGAGTGAGGGACTCCTCACTACCCCCTCCTCATGCTTCCAAGGAGTCCTTCTCACCCACAAAAAGTAGAACAAAAGGAGAAAAAATCTAAAATGCAAATCTAGTTGCAGCAACAAAAAAATTGTGTGTATATATACATAAATGTAAATTATATTATACATTATATATGTAATAAATTTATATAATCATATAAATAATAGTTTTTACTGGAAATTTCTGAAGTGCAGGGGTTTTTTGTGGGTTTTTTCATTTATTTTTTTTTTTTAAGGTTCTGGGAAAATGTCTCTGATCTAACTCTGCTGTCAAAACTCAAGCCCACTGAATCTCTACAAATGTGTCTCTAAAAACAGGAGGAGTATTATCTTGCCATTGCATACTTCAACTCTTTGCTACAAATGGAAGTAATCCAGAAACTAATACATAAAGTTACCAATACTATTACTATGTCTCAATGAAAGGAATATGGGATGACAAACACAATGCTTGAGATTTCTTCTAGATTTTATCCAGCCATGTGGACTTCCAGGCCCAGATGACTCTAGGCCATTCTCAAGTCTCAAGATCCAAATCTTATCTACGCAGGGAATTTAACATTATAATCCACAGATTGTAACTTAAACCTTTATAATGCATACTGGACATAGGAATTTGCCTACAGCCTCACACTTTATTTCAATCCAAAAACAATGTGATTTTAGAGCTGTGACGATATCTAGAGTCACCTGACCTGATGACTAATCCCAGGTCCCCTAAATATCAGGTAGCCTCAGCGGTTTTCTAACTCTGGGCCCTAACCTATTAGTGGGTAGTAAAATCAAATTAGTATGTCCTAACTACTTTTAAAAACTAAAACAGAATAAAAAAAAAAAAAAGTAGAGGCATCATTTATAATAAGAATAAGTATCCCCAGGAAACTTTTATTTCAATTGTATATATATGTTATGAACACTGGATCATGAAGGAAACCCTATTATTACTGTATTTGTTAATCCAAATCCTGGCAGGAAACAGACGATTCACTCAAATTAGGCACTTAGGTGTTTAATAAACTATTCACAAAGGTTTGCACAAAGCTAAGGGAAAACATGAAGGGATAGCGCTTGTAACAGTGGTGAGCCCTTGCCGTCATCCGGAACCCAAGAGAAAGGGAAAGGAGTGGATGTCAATCCAGCGGAGAGAGGAGCATGAGGAGGGGTGCCCGACAGGAGGCGTAACCTTCAGTGAAGAGACTAGCTAACGACAGTGACATGGCAAGAGGGGAGGTGACCACTCTCCCTTCTCCTGTTGGGGCCTCCCCCACAGCTGAGGACAATCAGAAGCCCAGAGTCAGAGAGTCCGCACAGCCCAGCCTCCAAGGTCACAAGGGAGGCCACAGAAGGGCCAAGAGTGGGTCTGGAGAGGCAGTCAGGGCTTCCAGCCACCGTGAATCTCTATCACAGAAGTCTGAAAGCCACCAATGCAGTTTATATATTCATCAACCTGTCTGACCACTTTCATTTCTGGAATTTTTTCCACATTTTTTCCATATCTGCCTTCAAATACCACTCTTGATTCAAGGCTCTACTCTAATGCCAAGCAAGTGATGCAAAAGATTGGCATCTGTATGACCACGTGACTTACCATCTCGGCCAGGCCCTCAACACTCCCCAGCAACCTTTGCATCCACGTGACTTACCATCTCGGCCAGGCCCTCAACACTCCCCAGCAACCTTTGCATCCACGTGACTTACCATCTCGGCCAGGCCCTCAACACTCCCCAGCAACCTTTGCATCCACGTGACTTACCATCTCGGCCAGGCCCTCAACACTCCCCAGCAACCTTTGCATCTGCCCTTAGTCTCCCATCTCTCCTTCCCCTGTCTGTGGTGCTCCTGAGGGCACAGACCATGCCTTACTGGTCCCTGTATCCCCAGGCCTCAATGCCTAGAATACAGGGCATTCAACGAAACACAAAATTCAGACCGCCCCCTCGCCCCACTTCCACCCTTACTTCCTTTAGTATAGAGAATCCACTCCCAAGTCCGATCCCTTTGTTCCTCAAAATCTCAAAGTCCATCTCCCCTTCTGCTTCAATGTCTATCCCCCATTCCCATGGCAGGGACTTGGACCAGTTTCTCCACCTCTAGTCTCAGTCCCCCGTCTTCATCCTCCAGGGCAAGCCATACAAAAAGGCAGATCAGATAATATCACCACCCTGCCCAGAATGCTTCCTTGACTCCTCAAGCTCCCTAGCTCATTGTAACAAAAGCCTCCTGGCTTTCACCCTGCCTTCTTCTCATGGCCCTCATGCCCCACCACTCCCTCCCACGGTCACCCTTAAAAAACGTTCCATAATACTATCCTCTTCTCCCACCAGAAAAACAAAACAAAACAAACGCTTTACGTTCAGGCACAGACTGGCTGCTCCTCTCTTCCTCCCCATAAACTCCCCCATACTCATACCTCCCCCTCTCACCCCCACACGTCCCATCACCCTCCCTCCTGGTTCCTCCAATGCCTCTCCCCACCCTTACTACTCTGGCAAACGTCCATTAGTCCTTCAACACCCTGCCCAGCTGGCACTCCCCAAGTGAAGCCTGCACGACTACCCATCTCTCCAAGCCAAGCTCAGTCACTCTCTCCGCCCACCCCTCCAGGGCCCTCCACCATACTATGCTCTTGTTTGCCTACATTGTTCTCTCCGCCCTTTTATTCTATGAACCTGATGGAGGCAGGGACTGTGCCTTATTTTATTCTGTAACCCCAGCACGAAACATAATGCGTGGCCCAAAATCATTGTCTAAATCCTCTTTCGAGAGACTGAAGCGACATCTAGATTAGTATAGACAACCACAGCAAAGCACCCACTACTTAGAGGCCTAAGGCCTCGCTGAATAGACAACATATTTTTTATGTGAAGATGGGATTAAGGGACTGTAGTTATTTCCCATCATCCTTAAGTCAGGAAACCCACCATCTCTGCATCCCTTCCCCAAAACAGCCCACCTCTCTATGAAGAGGAAGGAGTATAAGTTACATCTATATATTCCCTGTTGCACTTTCTAGGCTTCATGTCTTTATAAAAGAATACCAGCAAAACTGAGCCTAAATCTCACGGGGATGAAAGGCACAGCACAGGGAACGTCATCAGCAGTACTGTAATAGGGTTGTGTGGCGACAGATGGTTGCTGTGCTTGTGGTGAGTACAGCATAACATATAGATTTGTCCAATCACCACCTTGTACACCTCAAACTAATGTAATACTGTGTGTCAACTATGCTTCAATTTAAAAAACAAAAAGATGGATTAAAAAAGAAAACTAATTCTAAATCTCTCTAAAAAGACATCAGAAGTCTATTACCAGAGTTCCCCATAAATCCTTAATTTTGGGATACCTGGATGGCTCAGTTGGTTAAGCGTCTGCCTTCAGCTCAGGTCATGATCCCAGGATCCTGGGATCAAGCCCCGCATTGGGCTCCCTGCTCAGTGGAGAGTCTGCTTCTCCCTCTCCCTCTGCTGCTCCC
The DNA here is from genome assembly GCF_024610735.1 of Ursus americanus. Lineage (NCBI taxonomy): Eukaryota > Metazoa > Chordata > Mammalia > Carnivora > Ursidae > Ursus > Ursus americanus. Next base: position 77,595,318 of record NC_142127.1, on the reverse strand, counting down.
CCTGCTTGTGCTCTCTCTCTCTCTCTCTCAAATAAATAAAATCTAAAAAAATTTTTTAATTAAAAAAATAAGTAAATCCTTAATTTCTGCCTCAAACATAGCAATAAAATGGGTCTCTTCATTCCCCATCCATACGGTTCTCTGGTCTTGCTGACAGGGGCTTAGCCCGAGGGTTGCAGATATCTCCGCTGTTATCTGCCTCCATCACCAAGTGAACCCCCTGTCCCCCCACCCCACAACTCCTCCATGGCCCACGACCCCCCAGGCAAGTTTAATAGCCACCCCTGAGGCAGAAGACAGGAGGAGTATAGGGCATTTTTATCTGGGTGATACTTGGCACTGCATCTGATAGGGACTAAACTGAGAGTGAACCCTTTTTAATCAGACTGTCTTTGGTATCTTGAAATTCCACCTCATCGCAATCCAAAAAGCCAGAGTCCAGCAATCAGAAGAATTGCTGAGCCCAGGGACAGGAGGCAAAACGAATCTGGCAGCCCCTCGACACAGGTACCATGCCTTCCAAACATAACGAATCCATCCGAATTAAGATAATCCAGATTCATTTCTAAAAATCAACGTGAAATTAATGAGCAAGACACTGAAAAATCAAACATTGTTCAAATATAAGAAACAGCACTGCACAAATCCTCATGAAGCAAAAAGAGGATGTTCCTTCATTGAAAATCCAGAACCAAAGAGCACTCAGTCTCAAAAAATCTGAGAAGTGAGTCAACCTGTCAGATTCCGAAGCTGTTATTTAAGACAATCATTATGGCAGATATAATGGACCACTCAACAACTGTCTACAGTAAATGTGGATTTGATGAGGTATTTGAAGACAATCAAGAGAAAAGTTGCATTTAGACTTTAAAAAAAAAAAAAATACCACATCTGAAGATTTCAAACTTGCAAAACTTTGTGTTGAATACAAAGTCATTCTCATTTTTATGAAAGGAACCAATGTGAAATTTAACATAATTTCACAAGTATCTATGATATGCACACTGGATGTCAAGCATATGCTAAAAACAGGGATAGGAATTTTTTTTCAAATTCGTTGTTTTTGAATAGTTCACAGTGTCAGGGGGAGACAAAATGATTGCAGTACAGGCAGAGCCTGGCTCGGTGTGCACCTTTATCCAGGTGGACTACTTTCTAACCCCACTGCATCTAGATGGGGCACACGGCTAGTCTTACCAGGGAAATGCTAGTAAGATGTCGTATCTGCCACTTCCGGGCCAGGCCACAAATGTCCTGTGGCCTCCTCCATGCTCTATTCATCAGTCAGCAGAGTGCAGATCTACAGAAAACCCCGAGGCCAAAGCACACAGCGGGGAGGGGACTATGTGTGTCAGAGCCCACACCTCCCACCCAGAGAGAGAACCCTTTGGTGTGCTAAGTCACTGTCATTTGGGTGTGTCTGTTAAGTTAGTGGACTCTGACTACCTAACAGTAAAATACAAGATATAGTTTCCAAAAGAAAAGCACAAGCATGGGGAGCTCTGAGAACACAAGAATGAAGCCCCTGAGCAAAAGCGATGTAGGGCAGGGAGGGAGGAAATTCCTAGGGAAGAGGAAGCTGGAGACTCATCCAGAAGGATGGGCAGAATTTACCTGGGGTGGGGAAGTGTGAAAGAACAGGAAACCGCAGGTAGGAATCGGAAGGGCATAAAGGGATAGAGAAGACAATGGACAGGCAAGCAAAGTTTGCCTTTCCAGCTAAAGGCAACAGGGAACTGTTTAAACAGTCCCAGAAGTAGTTCATACATTACCAGATTTGTGGCTGTAAGGTTCTCAGAGGAAAACAGTTTGGAAGAGCCCAGAGCTAGCAGAGGCAGAGGCCAGTTAAGAGTCTGCTGCAATCCCCCACGGCAGAAATGAGCAATGGCATGGCTTTGGGGTAAAAGCAGATGCACGAGACACACTTGGAACCAAAGAAGCTTTTGAACAAACTAGACACATGGTGGGATATAAGGGAGGAAAGATCACCCAGGTTTCTGGATCAGACCTCTGGTTGAATGATGGTGACCAGCAGAAATGGCAACCAGCAGATTTACAGAGAATAGGCTGGGCTTCAACTGTGTGTGGAACCAAGGTGGTGAAGTCCAGAGGCTGGTGGATTTGGGGTCTAGGGAAGTTCAGAGGCAGAGGTGTGTATTTTGGGGCAGCTGAAGCCAGAGAATAAGAGGAGATCCCATTGAGACAAAACCAGAGCCTGATGCACCAGCAAACTTGAAAATAGCATAGAGAGCACCTGCAAAGACTGAGAAGAGAGACATATGTTTAAAAATTCTGGAAATTTCATGGGCAGATAGAGCTTAAAAATATCATCAAAAATAAGGGATGAGGGGCACCTGGCTGGCTCAGTCAGTAGAGTGTGCCACTCTTGATCTCAGGGTCATGAGTTCAAGCCTCACGTTGGGTGGAGAGACTACTTAAAAATAATTAAAATAATAAGGGGCGCCTGGGTGGCACAGTGGTTAAGCATCTGCCTTCGGCTCAGGGCGTGATCCCGGCGTTCTGGGATTGAGCCCCACATCAGGCTCCTCCGCTATGAGCCTGCTTCTTCCTCTCCCACTCCCCCTGCTTGTGTTCCCTCTCTCGCTGGCTGTCTCTCTCTCTGTCAAATAAATAAAATCTTAAAAAAAAAAAATTTTAAATAATAAAAATCTTTAAGGGGCACCTGGGTGCCTCAGTCAGTTAAGCTCCTGCCTTCAGCTCAGGTCAGGATTCTGGGGTCCTGGGATGGAGCCCTACATCGGGCTCCCTGCTTGGTGGAGGGGGGAGGTGTCTGCTTCTTCTCCCCCTCCTCCTGCTTGTTCTCTCTCTCTCTCTCAAATAAATAAAATCTTTAAAAAAAATTTTTTTAATAAATAAAAATCTTTAAAAAAAATAAAGAATGAAAAGTAACAAGCACCACATCTTCATAATCTTGTTGAAAGCCGTTAATCTGGGGAAGGTGTAAGAACCAGGGTAATCAACTGGGTTGGATGAGGCCTTAACAGAAATATCTATTTTTTTAAACAAATTTTCCAAAATCCTCTCCATTTCTTAAATGCACGCAAATACTTTTAGACATGCAAATTGAGTGAAACGTGAATATACTTGTAATGAAACCAACAGCCCCATTAAGAAGCCATGAAAATCCCTGAGGGCGTCACCCGAGGGCAGTCACAAGCTGGGTCCAAGTGACTGTGCACCAACGCTCCTCCCTGGGCCTGGTCTGACTTTTCACAACTCCCTCGACCCGCTGGTGCCCACTCACTTTGCTCCCTCCACCCGGAATGCCTCACCTCACTCCTCCGCCATGCAAATTCCTCACCGTCCTTCAAAACGGCTTCAGGGTCTTCTGTTTCAAAGAGCATCCTTGGTCCACACTGTAGCCCAGGAAACATCCTTCCAGAGTGAACCTGGCTTACTCACACGTGGGCCTCCTCCCCCCAGGAGGCTGCAAAACTCACCGAAACCAGAGGCAGGAACTGACTGATCTACACATTCGCAGCCCCAAGGCTGTGACCTGTTATACTGGCAGCCCCTCCGGAAGGCCACCACCTCCTGCTACTCAGCTCCTTGTACGATCCTCTCCCTTCACCCCCGGCCCTCCTGTCACGTGCTTGAATTGACAGAAGGTGGCAAGGCGCCTGGGTGGCGCAGTCAGTTGAGCGCCCGACTCTTGGTTTCAGCTCCGGTCGTGATCTCAGGGCTCTGAGCTCGAGCCCTCTGCGGGCAGCATGGAGTCGGCTTGAGACTCTCTCTCCCTCTCCCTCTGGTGCTCCTGCTCCTGCTCTCTCTCGCTCTAATGAATCAATCAATCTTTAAAAAAAAAAAAATAGAACATGGTAGAAAATATCATGCCAGTGGCAGGTCTAAGCCTTAAGAATACCTGGCAGCTTCCGCCTTCGTACTCTTTGGAGCCCTGAGCCGCCATTTAAGAAGTCTAGCGACCCTGCCCTGGAGGCCATGGGAAGAGGCCACGGCGAAGAGGATCAGACGCTAAGACTGAGTGCAAGGGAACCCAGGGACCCAGCTGACAGTCCCGACACTGGCCCCCGGGGAACCAGCCCCCAGCTATTCAAGCCACTCCAGCTGAGGCACCAGACTTGTGCATGAAGATGGCACTCTTGAACGCCCCAGACCTAGAAAACACCACACGGAGCCTTCGTTGTGTGTTTGCAGTTATTTTAAGCTACTGGACAGTGGGGTAGTCTACACTGGAGCAACTGCAACACATGGTAGTGGACACAAGGTAAAAGGAGGTTTAACTCAAGAAGAGTTCATTACCAGCCCACTGTGTGCCAGGCACTCTCACAGGAACTGGGGGGTCAACACTGAACAAGACTGACAAAGATATCTACCTTTACTGAACTAAAACTCTAGTGGGGAGAACTGGACATATAAATACAGTTATAATAAGCCGTGTGATAGCGAGGGAGGATTTCTGGGTAGAAAACGCAGGAAAGAGCAATAGAGAGGATGGTTGGAGGGGTTATAATTATAAACAGTGCGGTCAGGAAGGTTTCATGGCGACAGGAACAATCTTAAGATGGAAAAGGCGAGGAAACGAGACCGGTGGATAACTGGAGGGGACTCTTTCAGGCAGAGAAAACAGCACAAGAGGTGGGAGCCTGTCTGGTATTGCTGGAATAACAGCCACAAGATCACAACGCTGCAGGAGAGTAGGAGAGGGGTGGAAGAGGAGGTCTGAAATTCGGTAAGAGATGGTATGCTGGGGTCCCCAAGACCACCCAGGTTCAATGACTCACTAGGACGACTCACAGGACTCCGCATCGGTCATTCTCACAGCTATGATATAGCACAGGAAAAGGATACAAAGCAAAAAGCAAAAAAAAAAAAAAAAAAAAAAAAAAAGGAAAGACTCGAGGGTAAAGTTTGCAGGAAACTTGGCACAGGCTTCCAAGGATCCGCTTCCAGTACACCCCCCGCCCCGGCCCAGGAACAAGTTTTGACATCACTTGTGGAATGCTGTTTACCAGTGAGATCAGTAGAGACTCAACATCCACAGTTTTCACTGAGGCCTGGCCACACAGGGACCCTCTGCCTAGCAGGCACAAAAATTCCAGGCCTCAGAAAGAGAGCAAGTGCTCACTATAAGCCATACTGTTTGCATAAACAATAAGCCATTTGCATAAGCCATTCTTTTCAGGGAATGGTGGGAACGCTCCACCAATCTAAGTTCCCAGATGCCAATCAAGAGCCAGTCCTGTACATAGGCCTGAAGACAGGACTCTCAGGCCTGCTACACTAACTTTTCTTTGCACAGATACCCAGATCATGTGGTCCCTTACAGGCCACCTGCAAGAGATGGGAGCTGACAAAGGATCTGGAGTAGAAGAATGACATGACCTGACAAGAATTTTAAATGTCACTCTAGTTTTTGTGTTGAGAAAAGACTTACAGTGGTGGTGTGGGGTAGAAATTAAAATCCATTGAGAAAAAAACAAAAACAAAAATACCATGAGCCCCTAGGCACCTGGGTGGCTCAGTTAGCTAAGCGCCTGACTCTTAATCTTGGCTCAGGCCATGATCTCAGGGTTCTGAGATCAAAACCCCATTGGTCTGTGTAAGATTCTCTGTCCCTCCCCCCATGATCACACTCTCTCTCTCTCTCTCTCTCTCTCCCCCACCCACAAATAAATGAATAAAATCTTAAAAAAAAAAAATACCATGACCCCCAGCACACTAACAGAAAAGCTGGAAGAAGCAGTTAGATTCTGAATGTATTGTGAGAGTAGTGTCCCTCTGAGTTGCAGATTGATTGCAGGTCAATCATAGAAGGAACAGAGCCATCAAAGATTGGGTTTCTGGCCTGAACAAGCAGAAGGATGACACTGTCATGTAACGAGACAAGAAGACCACGGAGGGGTGGATTTGGAGTAGGGGATCAGGAGCTCAGTTTGGGGCTCACTAAGGGTCAGATACCTACCTGACATCCAAGTAAAGGTGTCAAGGAAACTGCTACATACAGAATTTGGAGCTCAGAGGAGAGATCTGGGCTGGAGCTATCGTGATGATATTTGGGCCCATAATGCTGGATGAGCTCATCTAAAAGCATCTTAAAGCTCACTAAAAATGTCCAGACTTCTGTTCACCACCCCTTGGCCCACCATCCACCAATGCCAAAACCCAATGTTGTGCATTCCCAGGCTGTTGCACCAAAGGGGCACACTGAAGCCCACCTCAACTTGCTTTAAAATTAAGCTGGGTTTTGCTCATGTCTAGGTGAAGGATTCACGATTTTAAAGGCTCTCTCTTCCACCTGTGGATACCAAAAGGCAAATGAAGATCCCTTTCTGATTGGCAAATTTCTCAACAGGACAATCACACCTATAAGAATGTCAAGTTAAGGGCTGCCTGGGATCTAAGCTTTAGACCAGGGGTTTCCAAAAGCCACTGAAAGAAGTCATCAGAGGAGCCTTAGACTTGAACTGTCCATTTGGGTAAGTCATCTGTGACCACTTAAATTTAAATTTAAAATTCAATTCCTCAGTTACACTAGCCACATTTCAAGTATTTAAAAGCCATGAGTGGCCACAGGCCACCCTACTGGAAAACGCAGACATAGAACACTTCCATCATCACAAAAAGTTCTACTGGACTGTAGTGCTTTACATTTTCCAAGACAGGCCCAATGCTCTGCATTATTAATAGACACCGCAGATGATTTTAATGACCAATCTCTTCAGAAAACATAGTCTCCTAAAAATCTGACATGATCTTTTGCCCAACTTCCTCAAAGAGGATCTATGAAACAGAATGCCCTGGGAATGGGGATAAAGACTCCTAAATACTAAGCCATTTGACCAGTCTCCAAACTATAAATCAGGGCTGTGGCTCCCAACTGCACATGAGGCAATTAACTTAGCTCAGAGGAACTAAACCGCAGCCCCAACCCCAGTCAGCAAATCCTATATGTAGGTCACAGGAGAGGGAGGGAGCCTGGGGGTGGTGGATGAGAGAGAGACAGAAAGGGGTATGGGGAGGGGGGTAAGAAGGAGGCATGGGAAAGGGGACAGAGAGGTGTGAGGGACAGAGAGAGGTATAGGAGGGAAGAGAAAGCAGTGTCATGGGGAAGAGAAGGCCCAGGGGCCACACACCCAAAGACCTACAGCAAGCCAAAGAACAGTGGGCCATAAACAAAGAAATAATAGAGTAAAAAGTTAAGTCTGAGGTAGTAACATACTGCTAGTGAGGCAATAATAGAGTGGAGAGCAGAATGATGTGTTCCAGAGAGAAGAGGGGTGTCTCATCTCCAACTGATGGTTGGTAGGTGGGGAAGCAAAGCCCAGTACTGTCAGAGTTTGATTTGTTTTTCCCCCAAAGAAGGTAGAAATCTGGATCTTTGCATGAAGTCTCAAAATATTTAAACATGGAAACTAAGTCAAAAGGTGATACTGAGGGGCCCCTGGGTCGCTCAATCAGTTAAGCATCTGCCTTCAGCTCAGGTCATGATCCCAGGGTCCTGGGATCGAGCCCCACATCTGGCACCCTGCTCACTGGGGAGCCTGCTTTTCCCTCTCCTCCCCACTCCTGTGCTTTCTCTCTCTCCCTATCTCGGGCTCTCTCTAAAGTAAATAAATAAATAAAAATCTTTTTTAAAAAATGCGATACTGAGCAGAATTGAAAAAACACATCCGTGGGTCCCACCAGGCCCCACTAGCCCTGTGTCTGCAAACTCAGAGGCTCTTCTATGCAAGTCAAGTGGCAGAACCAAAAGCAAGCGAGCGGCGTGTGCCCTGCTGCTGGTGAGTCAGTCTTATCCACTTGCTGGGGAGAGCATGTAGTCGACATACTAGGAGAGCACTGAACAGAAAATGAAGCACTCAAGTAAGTCCGTGCCCAATAAATTGAAAAGCATTTTGGGAATCCCATCTGGTCCCAGTTTATGTATACAGGAACCTTAAAATCTGGAAACAAGACATCAAAAACTGAAGACTTCGAGAATTTAGGATTTCTAGCCTATTCCTTCAGGTTAGGCCCATACAATAGCCTACCAGATTCTTGTTACTGTACAAACTTTTAGATGCTGACCCCACAATTTATCAGAAAATGGAATTATTACTCTTATCTGGCTCAGATTTGGGAAGCTGGTCTTAACGGTAAAACAAATTATTCAAAATATCTGAGCACAGAAAAGATTCATTTAGGCAAATCTACCAAATATTTCTTAAAAAAAAAAAAAAGTATTCTCATACAGTCAAATCCACTATCCCATGAACTCAATATTCGTATTCTCTCATTCATTTCAACTCCACACTATACATTCTCATTACTAAACAAGTCTTTCCCTTATTCACTCTGACCTCATCTAGCGTCTGTGTTTGTGTGTATGAAATATATATATATATGAAATATATATATGTGTGTGTGTGTGTGTGTGTGTTCAATTTATTAAATTATTTCACCACCTGCTGTGAGAATTCATTCATGGTAAGAGGGATGATTGCTAATGGCAGGTTGGTCTGGTGAGGTCTAAAATACAGTATCTGCCATCAAAAGAGTTTAAAATCAAATGAGTTCAGGGGCGCCTGGGTAGCGCAGTCGTTAAGCGCCTGCCTTCGGCTCAGGGCGTGATCCCAGCATTCGGGGATCGAGCCCCACATCAGGCTCCTCCACTAGGAGCCTGCTTCTTCCTCTCCCACTCCCCCTGCTTGTGTTCCCTCTCTCGCTGGCTGTCTCTCTCTGTCAAATAAATAAATAAAATCTTTAAAAAAATAAAAAATAAAATAAAATGAGTTCAGTGATACCAAATGATTCAGGGAGTTGATTGGTAGTTCTCAGCCCTGGCTGGGCGTCAAAATCACCTTTTAAAAACACCAATGACCAGGTGCCACTCCAAACCCACTGAATTAGAATCCTGGAGAAAGGGAAGTAGGCATTTGTATTATTTAAAATGTTAAATGATAAATTAGAGGTAACTAATCATCAGCCAGGGTTGAGAGCCCCTGCAGGATATGGCTCAATTATCATTCACCTGTGACACGTAATTTTGATGATAAATTTAACTAGTTACCCAATGATCCCCACCTTGACGACTTAAGAAGACAATCTCCTCGCCACTAACTACTTAAGTAAATTGGATTTAGAGCTTGGGACACTGATAAACTACCAGGATCCAAAGGCAAGCAACCCCATAATTCTTGCCCCTTAGTCAATTCCACCTTCCGGTTAAAGTTCGTTGAGCGGTGGGGAGGAGGAGGCAGCAGGAAACTCCAAGTCCCAGGTTTCAGAACATAATTAAAGCCTTCCCAAAAGTTCCCTCAGCGTCTTCAGCGTCTTACCTACTTCTGGCCTTATCTGATGCTGATTCAGCTGGTTCCCCACATTCCCCAAATACCAGTCTTCTTTGTTTCTTCTCAGCAGAGGGTGGATACTTCTCTGATGCTGTCCACAAAATCCAGAATGGCCTCCTTGGGCTTCACTTACCCTCCAAACTATAGACACCTCAACTCTAGCCTCCATTTTGAAATCTGCCTTTCTCCCATCTAAATGATTCAAGGTCCCAAAAGAAATGGGCTGAATTTACATTCATGATCCTGCCAAATTTGCTTCTTTACAGCACTCTCTACCTGGATATCTAAGAGATTTGGCCCATTTTTCCATCTGTAATCAAACTAAGGAATGTTGTTCATACTTGGTTTGCAAATCCCGCAATATTAGGCTCAGAATTCAGACTTGTCCCCATTACATGTAGACCTATACTGTATGAGATATAATCAAGAGGAACTTGTACATGTCCCAACTCTCAGCAAGAAACAAAATTGCCATCTTCAGGCTGACAGGTTATTATAGCAGTCTGTAGATGGAATGGTCTTTTTAAAACAAACTGCAAAAAATGAATAAAATGGATAAATTCCAATGCATCAGAACCTAACAGGCTGCGCAGTTAGTGACTATGAGTAAGGACCCTATGAGCAAGGACTCAGTTCCTGGGTTCAATTCTACCACACATCACTCATATCTCTGTGTCTTTTATTCCCTATGTGTGAAAAGAAAATTAGTACCTGCCTTATGAGATTATTTAACTTACATAAAGTTCCTACAACAGCACCTGCATCGAGTAAGCACAATTCACGTTATTGTTATGTTTTTATTTCTGAGTGCCGGGCTAAAAACTTTGCTGTCCAGAGAAGCAAGCCTCTTAAATCTCTTTCACTGATTTAAAGAAAGTGAATTATGACAAGTTGCCTTTCAAACTGAATTTTGACATTTCTGGTCTTTTCCCATTATTTTCTAAATTCAATGGATGAAAGCATGGAATTTGACAGATTATTTCTTGACATTTTAGTTCCATTAGTATTCCATTTAATATTAGTTAAGCCTTGTTATGATTACAATACTATTTAAAATGAAACTATGGGAGAGAGAGATTTGGGAAAGAGAAAATATCACTTGCCACTTATTAAATTGAGATTTTAAAAGCCAAAGAAGGGAGGGAGCATTTATAAACTGCAGGTGACCTTTAAATGTCACATTCACTAATACATAAATGTAAACACAGAAAAATGTAATATCTGGTAATAACAGTAAACTGATCAATACAATCACATTATAGGTTCTGTGATATTATAAATTATGCTTTCAGTACAGAATATCAATAGCTTTTTAACACCTTTTAAGATCAAATTACAATGCACTAAATTTCATCTGGTCCCCTGCATGTTATTTATAAGCATGTAGCTTACTTCGATTACTTGGACAGCTCCACATACTAAGCTTCTAAATATACAAGATGTTACAGCATAAATTATTTTTCATATTTAGTAAAAAATAAGTATCACCTCATTAAAATAATCCTTCAATGACATTTACTTTAATAATTTGTCTAGAATAATGTTGTTACTACTAACCTTAGCTTACTTTCAAAAGTGAGGGAAATACAGTTCCAAGGAGAATTTGTTACTTGTGCAAATCTCAGTTTTTAACTGAATTACACAATACAAAACAGCATACGCTATTGTAATAATGGGGGGGAAATGGGGTAGAAACTCACATAGTTTTACAGGCCATTTCTACAGTTCTCACAGCATGAGAACAAACATTAAGAGAGCCACTGACCTCTAACTCAAGAGTTTATGACTTGTCATTTTGAGGAAGATTTGGGGTATGAAGTTCCATTTGAAGATTCAAAAAAGAAAGAGGCGCTCTTCAATGCCTTCATTTAAAGTTTCCATAGAAGACACAGACTCCCAGTATGTTACCCAAACACCTATTATGAATTCAAGTGTCTTGCTAGGCCTTCTGAAGATGCACTGCACACTTAAAAACAACAGTCACTTAACTTTTCCTTGTTTCTGATTTCAGGGACAGGGCTGGGAACAATCTACCCAACAGTCACGTGGGGCCTGACACGCGCGCGCACACACTAGTAAATACTCACAGGATATGCGGCCTGAAACTAAAGACACTCAGAATGTAGGCTGCTTAGTGTAAGCAAACAGCATCCTTCCACCTAAGTTCCTGCTCCAGTCACTGATGGAGAGCAGCTCACAAGACTTCAGTCCCAAGGGCCCCGTCAGTTATAACTTCCGAGTGTCTGTTACCAGCACCAACCAACTTCTAACTCAGAAGTCAGGCGGGCTTTAGCCCTGGTCAAAACTCACACCTGAAGTAAGCAGCACCTTCAAATACTCCCTTGAGAAGCGTTCTCTCAAACACCTTCTAAAGCAGTGCTTCTCAAACTTCAATGGTCATTCCAACCACCTGGAAACTTCTTTAAAACCAGGTTCAGAGGCCGGGGGCTTGGATGAGGGCACCAGATTGTGCATTTGTAGCGAGACCCCAGCTGCCTCCCAGGCAGCGTTTCCTCCTATCACCCTCTGAGAAGCAAGGCCCACGAACGCCCAAAGACATCCAGGTCACTTATATTGGCAAACAAACAAAAGTTGAGGGCACAGGTAGCGCCGAATTAAGTCTCCTGGGCAGACTGCGTCCCTTGGGCGTCGCCACCCAGTCCTGGGGCCTCTGGCAGGTGCCTCAGCCTCGGTGCGCTCGCGGGGAGCCTGCCCCGCAGCCGCACCCCCCTCCCCGCCCCAGCGCTCACCTTCTCCCGGGTCTTCAGGTACCGCTGCAGCGCCTGCTGCGTGAGCTCCCCGACGCGCAGCTGGCCCTCCTTGCAGGGCACCACGATGCCTGTCCTGCCGAAGCACACGGTCACTTTCATCCTGGCCTCTGGTGCCCACGCCGTGCCCCGCCGAACAGGTGTCCGGCCTCACCCGCACAGCCCCTAATGTCGGCGTACGCCCGGCGCGGCCGGGTCCGGAGCCCCCGGAGCGCCTCTACCCGGCGACCCCTCAGGGGCCGGGGTTCTAAGCGGCGACCCTCCGCCCAGCGTAGGCGGCCCCGCGGCTGGCGGCAATCGGGGGAGGGCGCGGCAACGGGAAGGGCTACCTCCCAGGTAGCTGGTGGCCGGGGACGCGGCGGCACCGCGGCCGGGCCCCTCCTACTCCCCCGGCTCCGGCTCCGGCTCCTGCTCGGGCCCGGACAAGGCGGCTGCTCCGAGCCCGCCAAAGCGAAACTGCCGGCCCGGCTCTGGCCCTGGCCCTGCCCCCTGGCCCTGGCTCTGGCCCTGGCCCTGCCCTGGCGGCTGCGGCGGCGGCGGCGGCCGGGCCGGCCCCAGGCCCCGGGCTGGAGTGGGCGGTGGCGGCGGCGGCAGCGCGCGGGGCTGGAGTTGGGAGGAAAGTTTTGCGCCGGATCCCAACTCCTCGGCGACGCGCAGCGCTCTGGGCTCCCGCGGCCCCCGGGCCGGTCTGGGCCCGGCTCTTAAAGGGGCCGCGACGCTCCCCGGCCCCGCCGCTCACTCGGGGGCACGGGGCGGGGGCCGTGCAGCGGGTAACTGGAGCCCGGGAGCGTTGTCCCCTCACTGCACCTCTCCCTGGCTCTGTCCCTCCCGCACACACGTTGAGCTCTAGGGAACTGTAACGGGACCTGAGAGCTACCCACCAGGGAACTGAAACCGGATCTCATAAAGCACCCTTGGGGAAATAGCTGGGAGACTGCTGAGCTACACCGTTAAAATGTGGGGACTGGAGCAAGATTCAAGGAAAGCCTGGGAGCAGGTGCTTGTCGCCACGCCCACCAAAAACACCCCAGGGAGTGGCGGCTTACAAGTACTGAGCTGCAGGGATGGCCCAAGGACCTGCCAGGACCCTTGTCTTAAGCAGATTCTGTCCTCTGGAGTCCTGAGATGGCAAAACTAAGGGGTTCTTGGGGATAACGTGACGGTGGGATCCTTCCTTTTACAGAAGAGGAAACTGAGTATTTCTCCAAAGGTCACATCCCAGACCCAGAAATGATAGCATATGTTTACATATATCCTTCTGAAAATGTGCCTTCTGTTGTGCATTTGACTAGAAAAACCATTTAAACACGTTTAGGCTCATGATATGTCAGGTGAGTGTTCACCACCAATTGAAATAGGTGTATCTGAGAAAAAAAATTAACAAAAAATATTTATGTCATTCTTAGCTCCCTATCAATGAGCTCCTTTGAGCCTAACAACAACCCTGTAAGGTAAATAACTATTTTTCCCATTTTGTGCTTAAAGAATGGTGCCAAAGGAGGTTAAGGAACTGAGCAGATCATGAGGTTAGTTATGCTAACAGAAACTCAGTTCTTCCCATGTTAAATCTCTGGTCTCCCCAAGCCGTTTTCCTAGCAATCTAGTTCATCCAACAAGATCCTCAAGGCTACGTGATATGTTTCTCAACAGAAGAATTTGTTCCTGGGGCGCCTGGGTGGTGCAATCCGTTAAGGATCTGACTCTTGGTTTCTGCTCAGGTCATGATCTCAGGGTCCTGGGATCCAGCCCCTGTAAGGCTCCCGGCTCTGCTTAAGATTCTCTCTCCCTCTTCCTCTTCCCCCTCCTCTCTCTCTCTAAAAGAAATAAATACATCTTAAAAAAAAAAAATTTTGTTCCTTTATCAAGACATTTTCAAATTGAACTTGAATTGCCTAGGATGATATGATAATGTGCAGGACATTACATTAATGGGCTCATGAATTTTGAGAGTTTTAAAATGTTTTTACTCATTCACACATGCAATAAATATATATTGTTGTCTTCTATGTACAGGGCCTTATATAAGGTCAGTGACATCAAAGAGGATCACGTAAACCAAGTTGATTTGAAAAATATATGTTAGACAGTATAATTTGGGAGCAAATGCAATACAAACCAATTTAAATAAACTAAAGACAAAATCTATTTCCTCAATCTTTTCCTCATAAAATCAGAAGATCCAAAGAGTACTCCTCTGAGGCAAGATTGAATCTAGAAACTCAAACAATGTCCTCAGGGGCCATCTTTCTATATCTATTGGCCCTGTGCTCCTCAATGTTATTCTAATGCTCAGTCAGAATCTCCCCGGAGGAGGCAAAGATGGCCACTCCCAGTGTTCCAGGTTTACACAGCCTTAAAGACAGTCATCTCAGACATCAGTAAGCCTTTTTTGGTGAGGACTTGCATATCCAAGCTTGAGTCACATACCTTCCCTCTGGCGAGATGATTGGCCAGACCAGGTTCACCTGCCGCTAAACCAGGACTGAAAACAGGAGGGGTGAACACCCAAAAGATGGGACAACAAAGCACATTTCACCACCACAAAATATAAGACTGCTTCCCAACCCTTGGGGGCCTTATAGGTAGACAGCAGGGAAGACAAGGCCTTTCCACAGATGTGAAAAGTTAAATAGAAACTACAAAACAACAGTAAATTTGATCATTCTACTAACATTATTGATTTAGATGTATGCCAGGCACTGTTTAAAGTGAATATAAAGTATAAATAAAAATGGATATATGTTACATATGAACATATATATGAATATATACATATGCATCATATATTATGTATCTGTATCTTATTTTCCTTTGCAATAATCTTATAGGAGAGGTTCTTTTGTTACTCTCCTTTTAAAGATGAAACTGAAGGTAAGGGAGGTAAGATCACATCCTTAGCAAGTAGCAGAGGCTGGATTAGAACCCAGGCAGTATGACTCCAGTCAGACTTGCTAGTAGCTGCTATGCTGACCTGACTTGCTGAGTACCGAATGAGTAGAGCAAAGAAACAGATAGATACTAATGCTGTGCGTTAGTATGTGACCCCCTACTCTTAATGTTGTGTATTGTATAGACATGGAGAATGGTACAGAGCAAAGATTTTGAGCAGAAGAAAAGACTGCATTCTTTATCTTTGTGGTTTGTTTCTTTTCTTCTTTGCACTTGCTCCAGACTTTTACTCTTCAGCTCAGATAATGAGGAACTCCCGCTCCTCTTCACACCCCAAACTTCCTCTGGGCCCAGCCTCAGCCCCTCCCCAATACCTAGAGTCCCCAGTGTCCTGGCTTTGAAAAGCCCAGGTTTAAGCAGGAAGAACACCCAGGCTCTCTACATCCCACTTCCAGAAAGACTGGAATCAGCTCGTGGGGCGGGCTGGGTTGTCCAAAGATAAAGGAAGGGACAGAGCTAGGCACACATCTGAACGATGCATTGTGCAAGCCTTCGCATCATGGGGTGAACTTTGATGACCCCAAGCTAGTAATTATAAAAAGAGTTTAGCGTTCATTAATTCATGTTTATTAAATAGCCAGATTTAATTTGTTCTTCGGTCTTATCACAGCATACATAGAAACAATTTATCATATATTAAGTGCTATAAAAGAACATAGTTACAACACACAGACATTCATGCCCAGCGAATTCCTAAATCAACATTTCATGCCCCATGGGACTCCTGGACAGAAGACAATAAATAATTTGCCTTGATTGAGTAACACTGGAGGATTCTAGGCCTGGGTTCCATTTTCTTGTTTTGCCTGTTGGATGGATAAATATTGCCTGTGGTGTGATATTTTCCCATTTGTTATCCAACAGCTTAGCAAGCTTTGGAGGAGCCAGTGAAAATCTTATGCCGAGAACGATAATACTGACCAATATTATTAAACTGCTCTGCCTTATGAAAAGTATAACTAAAATGTCAGGTACCATCAGGCATATACTGAACAAAAAAATTATAATTTTTATATATAGTTGACCAGGCATCCATTCTAATGTTTAGCACCATTAAAACAGAAAACATTTTCACCTTTCAAGGAATTTTTTGTAACAAGCAGTATTTATGTCGAATTCAATATTTTTTCATGATAATCTTCTAAGACCTTTGGAACAATTAGTAAAATACATTATGTTCTTGGGGAGTTTGGGTGGCTCAGTAGGTTAAGCATCTGCCTTCCCCTCAGGTAATGATCTCAGGGATGGAGCCCCACGTTGGCCTCAGACTCCGGCGCCCTGCTTAGCGGGGAGTCTGTTTCTCCCTCTCCATTTGCCCCTCCTTCCCCTGCTCATGCTCTCTCTCTCCCTCTCTCTCTCTTTCAAATGAATAAATAAAACCTTAAAAGGAAAATAAAAATCAATACATTGTGTTCCTAGCTTCCTTACGAAAGCAGGTGCCAGAGTGATGTCACAAAAGAAAGAAAAATGAGTATGAGTCTTCATTCTTTTCTTCCAGGTTTAAAAGCAAAGGACTTGGGTTATTGTTTAACTTGGCAAGAATGGGTTTTTCTTAAGACATATTTGTCTCTAAGTGCCTGATGGCATTCATTTGTTGACTGTTTCTTTGTTGACTCTACCTGTCGGTGTTCTTAAAGCACAAATAACAATGTTTTACACCCTGAAGGCAGTATTGTGGTCTACCAGCTTTTTGAAAGATCCTTATTTATGCCTATTCGGTAAGTTAATACTCATAAGTCTCCACGGTGATACAGCTAGACCGCCCCTCTTATACTGAATTATACTCGGTAGATATTAACATCCTGCCTTGATTTATGTTTTCCTGGGGGGGAGGGGGGAAACCTGGATCATGAAGTGAGTATATCTTTAAGAAAAAATCAAACAACCGAAAGCAAGGAAACTCTTCAACTGATGTTGTATTCAGAGATGAGCATTAGTTCTAGGTTTGTCTTCAGTGTGTGATCTCCCTCTGAGCACGTCATGAATGCTGGCCACTAGGAAGAGGTCCTACCCAGAGTAGCAAGCACCAGGTGAGCCACAACGCTTTAGTGACAGACTTAAAAAAGAGGCCAACGGTGATGATCAGAGATGCTCTCCAAGTTCAGTTATGCACGGATAGCTCTTGGCATGAGCTTCCAATCAAGCGTTCTCTTCTCATTTCCCTCACTTTTCCTAAGGCCTCCTTCTGCACTCATTCTTACCTGTTAGTTGGAGAAGTGAGTTGGTGTTCGCATAATTGACAGGAGGTGGAGAAAGAACTGAGAGTTGACACCAGATGCTTCAATGTATCAGAGGATTAGAGGCAGAACAAGTAGACTGGAGCTAGATGGACTGAGGTTCCAAAGCACTCACCACTACGGCGCACGCGTGGTGAGGCATGCTTCACGGGGTCTCCTGACCGAATGGGTTGATCGCATACAGAAAGCACCCAGCATGTAGTAGGCAAAATGTATTGTCATCTGCCACCTTTTACTCTATTTACTAGCATTTCTTAATGCCACTTATTTTCCTGTGCCTGAAACTGCTTCTGGAAAGAAACATATCAAATGACACTCAGAAGCTACATCATCGTTCTCATCAAAGTGTTTGAAGCCCAAGTGTAACTTGCTCTGTAATCTAGATGCCACCCTCAGCAAAATAATAAGATTTGTCATTAGCCATCAGGGAAATTCAAATCAAAACCACACTGAGATACCACCTTACTGCCAGTTAGAATGGCAAAAATAGACAAGGCAAGAAACAACAATTGTTGCAGAGGATGTGACATTGTTGGTGGGAATGCAAGTTGGTACAGCCACTTTGGAAAACAGTGTGGAGGTCCCTTAAAAAGTTAAAAATTGAGCTACCCTATGATCCAGCCATTGCACTACTGGGTGTTTACCCCAAAGATACAGATGTAGTGAGGAGAAGGGCCATATGCAACCCAATGTTCATAGCAGCAATGTCCACAATAGCTAAATCGTGGAAGGAGCCGAGATGCCCTTCAACAGATGACTGGATTAAGAAGTTGTGGTCCATATATACAATGGAATATTACTCAGCTATCAAAAAGAACGAATTCTCAACATTTGCTGCAACATGGACGGCACTGGAGGAGATAATGCTAAGTGAAATAAGTCAAGCAGAGAAAGACAAATATCATATGATTTCTCTCATCTATGGAACATAAGAACTAGGATGATCGGTAGGGGAAGAAAGGGATAAAGAAAGGGGGGTAATCAGAAGGGGGAATGAAACACGAGAGACTATGGACTATGAGAAAAAAACTGAGGGCCTCAGAGGGGAGGGGGGTGGGGGAATGGGATAGACCGGTGATGGGTAGTAAGGAGGGCACGTATTGCATGGTGCACTGGGTGTTATACGCAACTAATGAATCATCGAACTTTACATCGGAAACCAGGGATGTACTGTATGGTGACTAACATAATAAAAAATCATTAAAAAAACATAATAAGATTTGTGCCATGTTTCATAATCTACGTATTAGGAAATGTGTTGCTCAAAAAATAATCCTGGTCATAATAGCCTAGTAGATGAGAATCATAGAATTCTAGAACGGAAAGTGGCCTTAGAGACTATTGTATAACCTCTTCATTTCATAAATGAGGACACTAAGGACTGGAAAGATCAGGTGACCAGCCAAAATCAGTACCCAGATCCTTCAGGGTGTACTCCGGTGCTTTCTTCACTTTCCTGTCTGCCTCATAATAGATTGATTGATTGATCGATTGATCAATCTATCTTTTAGAGAGAGAGAGCCAAACAGCGGGGTCGGGGGGGGGGAGTAGATAGGGTGAACAGAGAGAGAGGGAGAGAGAATCTCAAGCAGGCTCCATGCTCATCACAGAGCCCCACACAAGGGCTCAATCCCATGACTCTGAGATCACAGCCTGAGCCAAAACCAAGAGTTGGATGACCAACTGCTGAGCCACCCAGACACCCCGGCCTGGTAATAGCATTTAAAAACAACAGATATTTGACCAACATTGGCTCAAGGCTTTGAACTTTCACTCGGTTGGGAGGTAATGGTAAAGAGCTCATTCTTCTATCTATTCCTACTGTTGTGATTTAAACTTCAGATTCTGAACCCTTGTTTTTGTTATGATTGTAAGTGGCAAAAAGATTTGCTGAGTGTTGGGGCACCTGGGTGGCTCAGTTGGTTAAATGTCAGACTCTTGGTTTCAGCTCAGGTCATGGTCTCAGGGTCCTAGGATGGAGCTGTGGCCTCTGCCTTGAGCTCCCCACTCAGCAGGGAGTCTGCTGCCCCTGCTCCTTCCCCCTCTCTCTGCCTCCCCCACTTGTGCACTCTCTCTCTCTCTCTGAAATAAAAAAATCTTTTTTAAAAAAGATTTGCTGAGTGTTAAAATGACTATTTCAGAAAATAGAAAACCCTCAAAAGATTTTTAAGCAGAGGAGTGACATAATCAGGTTTCTGCTTGGCAGAATACAGAGGACCTGCAAGACAGACAAAAGCCTTGCTCAGTTCACTCATTCCATCATTCATTTCTTTATGCATCAGTATTTACTCAGCACCTATAATCTGCTGAGCACAAAGTGATCACAAAGTTTCCTCTGGCGAGGAAGACAGATGACAAATGCCTGACCAAATAAACAAAATATTTACAGATTGTGAAAAGGTGCGATGAAGGGTATAAACAGCAGGCTGTGTGACAGAGAACACATGGATAAGAGACAACCTGTTTAGATTGGATGGACAAGAGAAAAAAGTAACTTTGTAAGGAACCCAGAGAAGAAGGAGCAGGGGATGAGGTTGAAGAGATTGTCTACAACAATGGCCTTCAAAAAGACTAAGGCAATTTAGATGATGAGGAGGAAAGATCTTTCAGGATCTGTCCCAGATTAAAGGGAGCAAAATTTTAGGAGGAATCAGGAAAGACTGGTTTCTAGTTAGGAGGTGGATTTATTAATTAAAGAGAGAAAATCTTGGAAAGGTGGGGGCATGCAGAGGATGGTAAGGAAAGAGAAGTAAGTTCAGTTTAGGACAGTTTGAATTTTAATGTGCCTAGAAGGGACCCAGGTAGAAGTGCTTAGTTAGCCAGAAATACAGGCTTGAAGCTCAGGAGACTGAAGACTAGGTATGTAGATTTGGGGGGACACAGATTTGAAGTTCAGCTCATCAGAATGGAGGAGATCCATCGGAGAAGGAATTTGGAATGAAAAGGCAACAGGGCAACTAGAATCCTGGAGAATGTCAGTATTTAAGAAGAGAGAGATCCAGCAGTTACACATGTGTATGGGGATGCATTATTAATTACAAGTTATTGTGTTTATTCCATATAAGGTATTATCAGTTTCAAAGGTGTGATAAGAAAGGGTGCCCTAGTGAAGTCATAATGGTAGAGAACAGGAAATTTAATGTTAAGAATGGGAAGCAAGGTAGTTTGACTGGAACAGATAGGCTTCATTGGAGCATAACATGAGATATAAGGTTATAAAGATATGGGAAGAAGGAAATGAGGGATATGATTGAGGGAGAGCTGTGAGAACTTGACAGAGAAGTTTGGATCTGTTTCACCAAAGAAATATCCCGTAGGTACTTGAGCAAAAGAGTAATATGCATAAAAGAGCATTCTATAGCCCTTATTCTGACGTCTTCACGCACAAGAATTAGAGTAGAAAATGACTGAAGAGGAACCTGGGTAGCTCAGTTGGTTGGGTGCCCCACTCTTGATTTCAGCTCCACTCATGGCCATGCTCTCAGGTCAAGGAATCAAGCCTGGCTACAAGCCCTGGGTTGGGCTCCATGTTCAATGGGGAGTCTGCTTCTCTCCTTCTTCCTTTGTCCTTTCCCCTACCCATGGATGTGAGTCAAGCTCTTTCTCTCTGAAGTGAATAAATAAATCTTAAAAAAAAGAAAAAAGAAAAAGAAAGAAAGAAAGTGACTGAAGGTGGCAGAGGATCCAACAGAAATTTGCTGGCCTAAATCATACAAAAATTTAAATATGTTAAATGTAAATTTATCCAATATATATATAGTTGCAGGATATCCCCACCTGTACATGTATTATCCAAAGTCATAGACTATGGGCTGTTCAATGTCCAGTCCTATGACTATACTACTCCATGCATGGGAAGTGAGGGAGTGCCATATGACTCAGGGTCCAGTCAGACAAACTGAAAACACACCTATCTCAAACAAAGGGAATCAAATATAAGAAATTAATTACACTGTCAAGGGAAGAGCTGAAAAGCCGAACAAGTAATAGTAAGGCAGCTCAGAGATTAGCCATAGCATGAAGCTGCTTCTTTCTCTAGCATTAGCTGGATTCTGGGAGGAGGTAATATTAGCAGAATGCAGAAACTGGGCAGCTTGGCAGAAGCTAGAACCGTAGTGGAAATTGACCTGCAGAAACTGGGAGCCCAGAGAGAGGAACTGTCCAGAAGAGACCTGAAACTATAACGAGCTATAATCTTGAAAACACAGACAGAGGAGGAGGAGGAGGAAGGTGGGGCAAAGGGAGGGAGATGGAGGAAAAAGGGAAGAGGGGAGAAGGGTGGGGAGGGAGGAAAGAGAAGGAAGGGAGTCTGAGAATGAGGGATAACCATACCCCTGGACTCTGCTCTCCTGCCCTCCATGCTTCCACCAGGGCCACCATTAGCCAAACTAGCTAGAAGCCAGTGAGCAAGGAGAAGGGCAGGGAGGTGTTTGGGATTAAACATAATGACTGGCTCAGAAGGTCTTTCCTGGTGGGCTTCGATAATAATTTATAAATAGAGATTTTAATTCTCCTAACTTTAGATTTAGGAGACGCACTAATAGTATTTCCAATTCACTTTGGTATATTTGCGAAAATAATTTTTTCTCCCAGCATAGACGAAATTCATGCTTTTCTCAAGAGAAAGTGCTTCTACATTTTAACAGTGAAATAGCAGGTTTTCTCTGATTGCCAAATAACTATTAATTTCCATCATTTAAGAAATAAAAAAATTCCTACCCTTACTCAGTCATCAAACTCAAATTAATAGTTTTGTTTGGCTATGATTACACAGGCCTGTAAGCAGCGAATCCAAAAATCCTATTAATATTGAATGTTGAATATGTCTAGCTACAATGCTATCTGATAATATTTAATTTATTTTATATACCATAATTTTAGACACTAATCCATGGATTCATGACAGAATCTTCAAAGACTATCCAAGTTTAAAGTTGTGATTCCTTTGTAGAAATTATTTGTAAAAGCCATTAATACTTTACCACCTGTGGACATGAGTAGTAAGTGTGATTTTTATTTCAACAGTATCAGGAAAATTTGATTTAATTAGTATTTGTCCTTTAAGAGTGTGTACTCTTGTTAGTACATACTTGTTATAACTCTTTGCAATTATCTTCAAACTCATTTTTATATAACCAGAATTCAAATATAATAAAGAATATAAATAGGTTATATGCGGACTTTAACATATCTCACAAGACCTAAGAGGGGTAACTTCACAGCAAATAAAAAGAGCTATCAATTTGCCAAGTGCAAAGTAAGCTTTTGGTACTTGATACCCCCAAATGGTAGTATAAATGAGGGGTAGCTTATGTTGATCATGACCTCTACCAAACGCAGTGAGGTTTTCCTAGCTGCAAATTCCTTATTGTAGACCCCTATTCAAAACAGCAGCGCCAAGCACTTTGAAGGACTAGAATAGCTGTTGATTACACCAAGAGTGGCCCCTGATGCAATGACAGCCATCCATAGGCCAACTGATGATCCAAGACATAACCTGATGTTAAGAGCTATACTTGACAAAGTAATTGGTGATTAGCTAAGCTGATCAAACTGACTCCTTGTAGTCAGAGGTTTGGCTACTTGTTAA
Source organism: Ursus americanus (assembly GCF_024610735.1). Lineage (NCBI taxonomy): Eukaryota > Metazoa > Chordata > Mammalia > Carnivora > Ursidae > Ursus > Ursus americanus. Next base: position 77,572,463 of record NC_142127.1, on the reverse strand, counting down.
TTAGGGAACGGAAAGGCCAATTCAATTCTGGAGATTCCGGTGGTCCAAGAAAATGAGGAGAGCTCTTTTGGAGCTGCCTCAGTTTTCCATGAACCTCCCAGTACCAACCTGCAGGCGTCTTTACCGAATTATGTTTCATTACATCATTTTGAGTGAGGCCAATCTCTAAACCAAAACCAACTATCTCTAGCAAAGAACACGAGTACTAATAAACACAAAAGAAATAAGTCCATGAACAGTAAGTTAATGAACAATAAGTCATGGACCCAAGAGTTTTAAAATATATTATTATCAGTATGAACCCAGGGTCTGGAGCAAGAACTGGATTGTAACTGGAGTAACCCGGCAGTTCATGGATACTTGAATAACATTTCTTGAGGAAAGGAAGTTGAACACTGATTTTTAGGAGTTGCTAAGGATGTCAGGAGTGGGAAGATCCAGCCTGAGAGTCAAGGCATATGAGTTTTCTGCATTCCAGAATAGAAGGATGGATGTTTCCCTCTGAATCCTAAAAAACTGCATTTGAACATTGCACTTTGGCAGATGCATAGAGAAGCAATGCAACTCCATTCTTGAGAAACAACACGTTAGGAGGAACTCCTTGGAAGAGCATTTGCACCCTCCTGTAGCAACAGTGTATGCCGTGATATATCACATAGGTCCCCCTCGAGGACTGAACACTCACTTTCCTCGTGCCAGAATTGTTGGTAGCTGAGGTTCTCAGCTTAAATACCATCCAATCTCCCTCAATGGAATAGATCCCACAGACCCTGCCCCAAATCATACCTTATTCACAGGGCAGCCCCTGTGCGGACATACGTGGAGTGGTCTACTAGAGTGCGGAGTGTAAAGGTCCAGGTCCCTTGCCTTGAGACTGGTCAGCTCTGAGTGGTTATCTCCGTTACAGTAGACCTTTGTTGAAAATGCATCCCCATGTAGCTCCTTTCTCGGTGCAATCCTGCTTCATTTACTTCCACACGAGAGTTATTTTGAGCACACTCCCCACGAAATGTCTACATATGAGTCTCCAACTCAGAGTCTGTTTTCCACATAGTCCGACCTAAGACACAACATAATAAAAAACTCTGTTAAGAATTCACAGGCACGATGCTTTGCACATAAATAAGGGCTTAGGATGACTAATTAACAAACTTAAAAATAAATGGATAAATACATTAAAGAATATGTTGTAAGTGCTTCCAGTTGTTTAAAAAAAAAAAAAGAATGACAGACTAGCAGAGAACACAGTCAAAGATAACTTAGTTTATGATAATTCAATAGTGGCACTCACAACTGGCCCAGATACAATGGCCTAAACTTCCATTATCTGAACGCCTTTGGGCAGGGCTCTTAGAGGCATAGAAGAGTCAGTCTGAACTTCTAGCATCTGGGGAAGGCAGTCATTGCAAGAAAAACACACCTCTGAGGTCTCATATTCTATCTAAAAATATAATTTGAATTTTGCATTAGACCTCATAGTGCATCCATATTGTTTTAATAAAAAATATGTTTTGGATTACTTTCAGGAAAAAAGTTTCTCCCCACCTCTTTGGCTAAAGGATAAGATGCTATTTCAATTAGTCTTTCAACTTCATCCAGGCAATTTCTCTTCTCCGCCTTAGGTTTATAACATTTTGTGAAGTCAATAATCTGAATACGAGTATAAAAACAATAATAGATTCTTTACAACTTTATGAGCTAGACCAGAGTAATCACTGCGGAAACACCCACTCAGTCATTCAGCAAATATTTATCAAGTGACTACCATAGATCAGGTTCTGTTTTCGGATACACAGTGTGCTACAGGCTGAATGTTTGTGTCCCCTCCAAATTCATATATTGAAATCCTAATCCCCAATGTGATAGTATTTGGAAGTGGAGATTTTGGGGGTGATTAGACCATGAGGATGGAGCCTTCATGCATGGAATTAGTGCCCTTAAAAAAGAAACCCTAAAGGGCTCAGTCACTCCTTCCACCAGGAGAAAACACAGAGAAAAGATGGCCATCTATGAACTAAGAGGCATACTCTTACATGGAATCTGCTGGTACCTTGATCTTCCAGTTCAGCCTCTGGAACTGTGAGGAATAAATTTCTGTCGTTTATAAGCCACTCAGTCAATGGTATCCTGTTATAACAGCCCAAATAGATAAAGACACTGTGGTAAACAGGAACTATAATACGTCTGCTCTCCCAGAGGTTACATTTTATTGAGAAGATACCGAGATCAGCAGAATGTGGCCAAGAGGGGAATTAGTGAAAATTTTCATTCTACTTTTTATTTATTTATTTATTTCATACATTTATTTCATTCAATAAAGTCTTTCTCCTCTGAGATTCTGTCACTTCTGACATGTAGTGGCTGATAAGTGATTTTGATCTATTCGTCAGTTTCATATGTGCCTTAGAGAAATACTGAACGATATTTTAAGTGATGAAAGACGACTGATGAGAGAGTTGTTTTATTTTATTTCTCAATCTATAATTTTCATCAAATTTAAGAACTAAGAGTAGTGACCCACAGAATCAACTTTCTTTAGCCAACTCTCAAACTTTGTATTTGCTACAACCATTCTGTCATAGGCAATGAGAGCTTCCAGAGTTTTGCCTTGTAGACACTGATTGTAAGAACCGTCAAAATTTTTTTAAAAATCTGCTCACTAAACCAAATTTTTGAGCTACTCCTTAATTTACAGTTAAGGTGAACAATAAATTCATTCTCATCTTCTAAGATTTTACCCCTAATCCTCTCTCTTTCTCTCATCTCCCTCTTACTCCCTCTTTCTTTCTGAGGTAAATTAAAAATTCAATCTTGAGGAAGTCTCAAGGTACCTTTTCCTACCCAATCAATGTGCATCTGGTTGGTTGGTTAAGTTTTCAAAATTGCTTCTCACTCTATTACAAATGACCTCACCTAAAACCACCGGATTTGGGAATTTTCAGTCAGGGTTCTGGAAAGCCCGCTTAAATTGGGTTAAGTGATGCGACTTTAATAAGGAATCACTTTATGTAAACCAACAGTGGAAAAAGCAATATTTCAGAGTTGGCAAAATGGGACAAATGACCACCCCTCTGCAGTGTTATGGAAAGGGCCATTTGACAATGATGTGAACCTATGCGGCCATGTGGTGGGAAGGGAGCTGGGGGAATGAATACAGCAATGCGGTAACGCACCTCAGAACTCAGAGTTCAACTAAGCAAATCAGCTCAAAAGGGTGAGGCTAGAGTCAGTAAAAACTAAACCAGAACTGTAACCTGTGAAGGGTTGGCTAATGAGTTTCCAGATTAAATTCCAATCAAGAGATTAGAGGAAGGCTGCAAAGTCTGGCAATTAGCGCGTTGAAAACTGTGGCAAAGACAATAACATTAACATATCTAAGAGAAAAATGTGTTACCAGAAAACTCTCTCAAAGGCCCCTGAGGAAAAGAGGAGGGACCCAGAGAACTTGGTCCCTCAGTTCCTAACTCGGAGAAAGAAGCGCCCTCACCAGGAGATTCCAGTCCTCTCTGTGGTTGGTGCTTTCTTTGGTGGGGGAAGAATCTGTTTCAAGCACTCTTAGCTGAAGAACCCTTCATTAGGAAAACCTAATTCCTGTTTGTTTGTACTTAATATTCACCAAGCAATCTCAACCGTAGGTTACATTTCCATCTGTTTGCCTCAGGGAGAAAATGTGAGATCCAAACACCGCTTAACGAATGTCTAGTCTAAGTGGCACCTTGAAGCCTGGTGTGTCAGTTAGGCACACAGGCTACTGAGCCACATGCCTGGGTCTTAAGCTGGGCTCTGCCACTTACCTTCTATGGGATCTTGGGCAAGATACTCAACCTTTCTGTGTCTTAGTTTCTTTGTTGTAAAGGGCATAAATAGTAGAACGTATGTGCCTTAATAGGATTGTTAGGAGAATTGACATGAGGGGCGCCTGTCAGACAGTAAGTGTCCAACTCTTGATCTCAGCTCAGGTCTTGATCTCAGAGTCGTCAGTTTGAGCCCCACGCTGGGCATGGAGCCTACTTAAAAAGAAAAGAGAGAGAGAGAGAGAATTGACATGAGATAAAAGAATTTAGAGCAGTGTTTTGTTTTTTTTTTTTTCAATTTAAACTATAATTTTTGTGAATTCAGTTGGTTTGAGTCAGTTCCCCAATACTTCATTATTTGAGGGCTCTGAAAGGCTCTCTATTAGCTAGGGACACGGACTAAGAAGCAGGCCTGTGACTACCCAATGATAGAATTCCTGGAAAGAACCTCTGGACAAATTACCTTTCTATTGTGTGGTGGGAAAGAATGGGGCAGAGGGAGGTGGGAGTTGCTTACCTAAGTCTGATTCCTACAACTCCATGGCCAAAGAACACACTGGTCCCTAACTTCCAGTCTGGAGGCAATAGGGAATGGAATCTGGCTGTGGGGCAGCCTCCTAGCCTCTTTACCTACCTTTTCCCCCAGTCTTTCATCTTGGTAGGAAAAATCCAGACTCAGAAAAATCCAGACTACCTACTTTCAGGTAGAGCTGAAAGTCCTTGGGAAAAGTACACTGTACGCTTGCAAGATTTTATTGCTCAAATCACTTTGCCCAAGGGCTCAGGCTCCAAGGCTAAAGTCCAGCGTTTGAGGAAGTTCACTTACGGGCATGTCTGTCATCTAGCGGAAGCTGTGAGAGGCTGGAGGAGTCTGTACCCACGGGCTGCCACCGCCGAGATGGGAGCAGGGAAGCCAAACATGACATGACGGCAGAATGTCAAAGTCTGGTTTAGAAAGTAAAAGTGATACTGGCTAAGAACAGGGGTTGGATATCTGATCAATAAGGCAGGAGGCACCCAATTTGGGCAGGAGCAAGGAACAGAGGCTAAGGTTACTTCTAAAGCAGAATCACCTAGCACCAGAGCGATGACAAGATACTCTTTGCGGTGTGGTGCTTTGAGTCCAAACAAATCCATAGAACAACTTTTGAAATAGTACTCATGCTGCATCCGTGAACGCACCTCCCCATGCGTAAGTCCGGTAAATGAACTCCTCTGGACAAGAACTCTCGGCGCACTCTCTTCACATTTCCCGCCAGGAGTCACAAAACTACCAATGAAGTTGGTATTGGGGAAGCTGTAAGCTCAACTGCTTCTGTATGCTCTGTCTACTCCGCCTAACTCTGACTTGAATAACACCATCACTTTTCTGGAAAAAATCTCCAACCAAAGAGCTCTTTACTCAAACTCTGCTCTCATTGGTTTTCCCAGACAATGATCCCGCCGTTCTGTAGCTAGCTCTGCTCTGTGAACACTGGCCACCTGCTTATGCCACCCTCTCTGCGTTCCTGCAGCTCTTGAATCCTCACCTTAAACGCGGGACCAGCCAGGGGCCTGGCAGGAGACACATGGTACACTCCTGGGGCTCACTGGAAAGAGTTTAATGTAGGGTCGCTTGCAGATGTGGGCAGGGTGAAGGGAGCCGACCAGGGACATTGTTGCGAAATTTAGCAAGTAAGAAGCCTACCGGCTGGAGGCCTAAAGACGCACGAGGACAAGGCAGGTGCCAGGTTCTAGAAGAGGCATAGCTGTGAGAAGCAGTTGCCTGGCAGGATCTTTGGCCATAGGTCAAGGAGCACAGTCCAGTGTGCATGGTTCTAGGGATGCCAAATGTGCTAGATATCTGGGAGAACAGATCGCCCGATCTCTCTTCTATTTGTCAGAGGTCCTCATTGGCTGAATCCAACTTGAAAACAGGGGCAAGGAAGCCTTAGTGATGCAGTCCCTGAGGTGGGGTTCTCCAGGGTGCGGGGTAGGGCTGGCAAAGGACCTAGGAAAGTAAACAGCCCAAACATGATCCTCTACTATTCTTTTAGAAATAACACTTGCTGGTTGTCTCCATATCGATTATAAAAGTAGTGTACGTTTGGGGCACCTGGGTGGCTCAGCTGATTGAACATCTAACTCTTGGTTTTGCTCAGGTCATGATCTCAGGAGCCTGAGATGGAGCCCTGCTTCTGGCTCCGTGCTCAGCAGGGACGCTGCTTGAGATTCTTACCCCTCCTTCCTCTCTGTCCCCTTCTACTCCTCCCTCCATGCATACTCTTTCTCTCCCAAACAAATAAATAAATAAATAGACAAAATCTTTTAAAAAAGTAATATACTTCATGTAGAACAACTTTAACATACAAAAAAGTACATAGAAGAAAATAAGAGTAACCATAATTCTGTTACCCACAGCCAACCATTATTTACATAATATCTGTATCATTTGGATGCTACTTTTTTATACTTAACAGGTTATTATGAGCATTTCCCCTATGTCACTAAATATTATTTAAAAACATTATTTTTTTAGCGGCTGCATAGATTTCCATCTTTTGGGTTCCCCATGATTTTTGTACCCATTCTATTAACGTTAGTATTTAGATCATTTCTATTTTTTTACTATTATACATAATATTGAAGCAACTACCCTCATATGTCAATATGATTATTTTCATAGAAGAAAGTGCTAGGAGTGGAATTACCGTGTATCACATTTTATAAACATTTCAGGGCCCTTTATGTATATTGTCGAATTATACCCTGCCAACAGTATAGAGGAGTGCCCACCTCCCCAAGCCCTCAGCTCCTGGAGAATCAGTCTCACGTTTAATTTTGCTTGTTACAATCAGGTAGCTCAATGGTAACCAACTGTACAATAGTAGACACATAAGTTATGCAGCAGAGCAGGCCAGGAAGGACTGTTGCCTTTGGGAGAGAGCATGGAGAGGAGGCAAGAGCACAGACGACTTCACTTCCTGTCTCTGGGACCTGGCATGTCATCTAGCACAAAGAACATGCTCCTTAAGATGGCGGAACAAAGAAATCCAACGTTTCCAGCTTGCACGCTGGCTGGTGGGGATATTCTACATCGAGAGAAAAACAACAGTCCGCCCCTGCCCTGTCTCGGAAGCAAAGCTAGCCCTCCTAGCACTGCAAGCACTGAGTGAACTTGAGTCCCTGCTGAGCAATGGTGCTGCTTACACGAGGTCGCTCTTGAATCGCCTCACCTTGCTTTCATTTCCCTCGTTCTCCAGTCTCTTGTTCCTTAGCTCTCTGTCTGTATTTGGACTCCTGCCATGTTTGGATTGTTAGTTTAGACAACCTCTTTGGGTTTAGCATTGAGTTAAGACCATGGAGTCGTTAGCCAGAACTACCTGAGTTCGAATCCCAGCTCTGCCACTTACTAGTTGTGTGACCTTAGAGAAGCTATTTCGATGCCTTATGCTTCAATTTCCTTTTGTGTAACTGGGTCTAGTAATAGTATCCATAGTGCTCTCACAAATCACCACAAACTTAGTGTCTTCAAACAACACAGATTTATTATGTTACAGTCTGAGGGTCAAAGGTCTGAAATCATTCCTCACGACTAAATTCAAGGCACTGGCTGGGCTATGTTTCTTCTGGAGATACTAGGGGAAAATGCCTTGCTGGCCTTTCGTGGCTTCTAGGGGGTCCCACATTCCTTGGCTCAGGGCTTCATCACTTCAACCTTTGCCTCCATCTTCACCTCCCCTTCCTGCTTCCGACCTTCCTGCCTCCTTCTTGTAAGGACCCTCTGATTACATTGCGCCCACTCAGATGATCCATGATAATCTTCCTATCTTGAGATCCTTAACTTAATCAGACCTACAAAGTCCATTTTGCCATGGAAATTAACCCATCCACAGGTTCCAAGGATTAGGACATGGGTATGGCTGGGAAGCCACTATTTGCCTTATTTTCTTGTGAAATAACAAAAGATAAAAATCAAATAAGTTATCTATCAAAACTGCCCAACACAGCCCTTGACCAGAAACAGGCAATAAATGTTCGTTATAAGTTGTGCTAAACCTTTTCGCTCCTCCCTTCCTCTTCCTCATGTTGCAGACTCTCTTAATTTGTTCAATTTATCCAACCCCCTTCCCTTTCCTCCTTTCTGGGGAGGAATTTCACAAAAGAGGATCTGATATAGGGGGAATTAATGAGTTCTGTTTTGAGTTTGAAATGCTTGCAAGGGCAAACGGAGAGAAATGTTTAGCAGGCAACTGAGAAATTGGCTCAGGGGAAATACTGAGGCTGAATATAGATTTTGGAATCATAAGTATAGTAGAATTCACAGGATTTGATGTAACTGATGAGAGAAGGTGTATAAAAAGGAGAGAGTAAGATTGAAGATGGATTCTGGGAGAATCGACATTTAAAGAGAAGGAAGGAGAGGAATCTTCAAGGAAACTATGAGCAAATGGATAGAGAAGTAGAAGTTCACCAAGAGGGACATGCCTTTCAGGCTAACACAGGAGAGGATTCCAATGAAGAGAGACGTGGTAACAAAGTTCTAGAAGGAACCAGAAAGATGAAGACTGAACTTGGCAAGTAAGTTAGCAGTGGTCTTTTTAGGTAGAGTTTCAGTTGAGCAGTCGGTACATAAAGCAGATCTTAGCTGTCACAAGTATGTGTTGCATGTTTTAATGAATTGAGGAGTGAATGATTGGTAAGGAATGGAGAAACAAGTCAGGCTTCATAGCACATGGCTGTTAAAGAAAAAGTTGTGCTTGCTGCTGAATTGGTCACGATGGGCAAAGAAATACTTGTTTTAAGGTGAAATAGACTTACTTGTGTCTGTAGGCCCCAGCGAAAGAGCCAGCAAAAGAGCTGATATTGTTGATTCAAAGCTTGGGGTGTTAATTCTTGGAGCATATTCTTAAGAGGGGTTGGGTGGAAGTTAGATTAGCAAACAATGGACCCAGGTAAGGACAGATAAAGTAAAGATAAGTCTGAATATAAAAGGGGGTGGGGATTTTAAGGAAATTCCCACCTGATTGCTTCTATTTTTTTCTGTAAGGTTGGAGATAAGGTTTTCAATTCAGAATGAGGGTGCCTGCAGGAAGGGTGGGTGGTTTTGAGTTGAAAGAGCAACTCCTGTGAATAACAATGCGAATCAACCAGGATTACCTGAAGATTGCTCAGCAAGACCCAGGACTCAATAGGGTTCAAGAACTGCATTTCCAGTGGAGTCCACAAACGTGGTAATACAGTTCTCTTGGAACAGCAAGCTGAGAATTAGCAAGGTGGACAGGACAGAATTAGGGGGACCAAAGAAAGGAAGGTCTTGGTAAGGGTGTGGTTAATATAGGATCCAATTACTTCATCGTCAACCTTCCTTGGCCACCCATACCATTCCTGAATTTCCTAATTGTTGGTGCCTTCAACTGAAGTTGACCTCAGACACTTGTCACTCACCTCCACTTCATTTACATTTAGTCTCTTGAGAGTCTCCTCTAACCATGATTCATACACTCCTCACCTCCCTACTCCTGTCCACTTGACCCTCAGTCTCTCAATCTCTCATCTTTTCTTTGAGTTAATATGCTTTCCCGGCCAGTTCATACTCTGTGTTTAGCCTTTGCACATTTCCACTTGGATATTTCTGTGAGTACCAAGGAGAAATTGGCATCCTTTTTCTTCCCCACATTTCCCTCATAAGGAAAACATACAGATTGAGAATGAATATCTGGGTTGCAGCGGCTTGGGGAGATTCATACTACTTGAAAAAATTCTGGTCCTGGATGACTAGTTAAATTCTGAAGCAAGTCCCAGAGCTTGATTCTGTCCCTGAGTGGGCCTTGGGGAAGCAGGTGGAAATCAAATCCTAGTTCTGATTAAGAGCACACCCCCACGCATTGCCAGCCTTAGATTTCCTGATGGTTGACTTCTGCTGGCCTAATTTTTATTCATTGCTCATCTCCATTGAGAGAACCAAATCACCTTCCAGCAGCTGAAAAATAAGGCATTATTTCACTGGGACACAGTACTAAGTCAACTCAAGGGAGCAGGATTTATTTTGCACTCCGAGGCACTACAGGGTATGAGATCACAGTGGGTAATAATCTGCAAAAAGAGAACTTGGTAAATTATTGTCATTCATTTGCAAAACTCATCCAACCTAACCCAACTTATCATTCTCATATACGTTATTCTCTATCATAGGAAGTATTATTCCTATGCTGATAGTGATTTTGGATTCTTCAGATAAAAGGAGTACGGTCTTTCCTAATTAAATAAGGAAGGAGGATGTTATGGAAAGCTAGACAATGTGATTATAAATCTTGTTTCTTTGTATGACTATATGCAAATTACTACATCTCTCTGACTCTCTGTGTACTTACCTGTAAAATGGGAGTACCTATACCTACTGCGTATGATGCGCATTAGGATTAAGTAAAACAGCGTCTAAAGTGCCTAGGATGGTGCCTCGTGGTACTTCTGGTGGATTGTCTGCTGTTGACTCGTCACCACCATCACCACTCCCTTGGAAGTCTGGGGACTTTACTTCCCAGGACCTCCTTCTCAGCATGGTTTTGGGTTACAGTTCATTTTTAAAGATTGTATTTATTTGTTTAAAAGAGAGAGAGCATGGGGCGCCTGGGTAGCGCAGTCGTTAAAGCGTCTGCCTTCGGCTCAGGGCGTGATCCCGGCGAACTGGGATCGAGCCCCATATCAGGCTCCTCCGCTGGGAGCCTGCTTCTTCCTCTCCCACTCCCCCTGCTGTGTTCCCTCTCTCGCTGGCTGTCTCTCTGTCAAATAAATAAATAAAATCTTTAAAAAAATAAAAAATAAAAAAAAAAATAAAAGAGAGAGAGCATGAGCGGGGGAGGGACAGAAGCAGAGGGAGAAGCAGACTCCCCACTAAGCAGGGAGCCTGACACGGGGCTGGATCCCGGGACCCTGAGATCATGACCTGAACTGAGGGCAGATGCTTAATGGACTGAGCCTCCTAGGAGCCCCTATTTGGGTTACAGTTTGTTAATGAGGATCAGACATGGTTTTTCTCTGTGGCCTGCATTGCTGTTTAGGGTGCTACTTGGGTGGCTAGAGGCTCTGTGGCTTCAAGACTCTCCTGAGAGTTCTGATAATGCCACCCATGCCAGTGCTTCAGGAGCGTGGTGCATGACTGTTCCTGGGGAGCATTAGTTGTAGGCATTCAGCCCCTCTTTCCCCGGGTTCAGGTGACTGTTTTCCTGACCACCCCTAGAATGGTACAGTATCAGAATGTGTCTATAAAAGTCATCCCTAAAACCATACCACACATGTTTAGCAATAATCTCACTGAAACATTAACTCTTTGCTTAAAAAAAAAAAAAAGTTATTTTGGTTCTATGTCTCTACAACATTCCAAACTTCTTTATTATTTTTTAAAGGCAGATTTAACACCCTGTCCAAATGAGCATTTTATATTTGTTTATCCATCTCTGAAAAACCTCAAACATCTAATAACTATTTTTAAAAGTGGACTTCACTGGTATTTTATGAGCCTCTTTAATTAATCTGACATATTAAAATTTACTACTATTACTCTTACTAGTCCGTGTTATTATCTCAGTCTATTCCTCCCTTTATGATTTACTGAGGATGGATCTCCTGTTAAGAGGTTAACAATTATTTTTTCATCTATTTCCCCACAAATTACTCTGCTGTTTACATATGCTAAAGCTATAATTCATGAATGAGAGTTAATGATATGGTCACTCAATGTATTTTCTAATTACATGGGTAATTTTTTAGATTGATTTTGTTTAGCAGAGTGAATAAGTTATTTTTAAGAATGTTTGATCTTGTCCAATCTCCCTACTGGGTCATCTAGAAAAAGGGGGCTCAGAAGCTGGACCAGGGTAGGAGTGGGAACCAGGCGAGGCATGGGGTAGAGGTGAGCTGAAGGCTGAGTTCTAAGCTGAGATGGAAAGCAAGTCAGAAAACAGGCTTCAGGGACAGGTGGAGAGAAAGATGGTAATTGCTGACGTTTATTGACCTCTGATATCTCAGTCCCTGTTCTAAGTCTCTATGTACATTATTTGCTTAACCCACAGTCCTAGAAAGTACCTATTATTTTTAAACCCCTGTATCAGCCAGTAGCTCAACAGGATATGGAAAGTTCGTGCAGATAGGATCATGAAGACAGTTTAGTGAAGAGACTATTTACAGGGGTGTGGGCAGGGTTACAGAGCTGATAGGGGTGGTGAGATACCAGGAACTAGCAAAAGGGTGATCTGCCCTAGGACAGAAGGAAAAGGGGGAGGAACAGTGCTACCAGAGCTCAGTGATCGCTAGCACATGGACGAAGAGTCATTGCCAAAGCTGGTCTTGGAAGCATATGGCCCCTGTCAGATCTGCAGCACTGGGAAACGGGAGAAGATTAAGAAATATTCCAACTTCTCGCTCCTCTGCTTGCTAATCTCCTATTGGCTAGACCCAAGTGAATCTCACTGATGCTATCTGCAGAGGGTTGGACTCCCAGGGAAGAGAAGAAAGGGGTGTTGGCTTTGTTGGGGGTTAGGGCTGAATAAAGAATAGACAACTATCCTCTGTCTTGCAGGTGAGGAAATCAAGCCTTAAAGAGGTTAAATGCTGTTTCAAGTTCACATGGCTAGAAAGTGGTGGGGCCAGGGTGTGCACATTCATACCTATTTAGTCCGAAACCACAGCCTCTGGAAGGTTCTGCAGTAAAGCAGGGTGGTAGGGTAGGCATATGCCGAAATCCTCTTGGTTCACAGTATAAAAAGGGAAGGATTCAGATAAGGGGAGCCTATGGCAAAAGTTGTAGCTGAATTCACAAAGAAAACCAGTTAAGTTCACACAAAGTCACCAAGAAATAATCATTTTATATATTCAATTTGTTTCATTTACAGGGAAATGCATTTGCACAGAAATTTTATAAAAGTACTTGTGGTTATGCTTGCATGATACCAAATATTTAGATGAAAATTAAAATTAAGTGAATCTTTCTCAATATCCAAATTTTTAACAGCAAAATATTTGAATATTTCATTGAATTCACCAGCCAATTCTAGTAATAATAACAACTAAAATTTGGGTAAGTCTTTGCATTTTTAACAAAAACTCTCCTGTACATTACCTCATTTAATACACATAGCAATCTTGTTCTCTTGATTATCACTCCAATTTTACAGATGAAGAAATGAAGGCTCAGAAAAAGCAAATGACTTGTCTGTCATCCCAGAACTAGTCTGTGGCAGATCCACCTCTCAAAAGCCTGATCTTCTGGCGGTAAGTCCTGTGTTCTTTTTATTTCGCCAGTTCCTCAGCTGAGAGATAGCATAGGTTTTTAGCAAATTGAACACAGGAAACAAAACAAACAATCATGCTATCGTTCTTTGCCAGGGATTAATATGAGGACGTAGTGGCTCCATTTGCTTTTAACTTGGTGTTTCCACATTTCCCATCATTCAACATCAAATAAGAGAAAATAAATAAGTGGAAACCCAATTGGGGTTTCAGTAGAATCCAAAGGTATAAGGTAGACCCAGCTTCTATGGCATCCCTGCAGACCTCATACTAAACCCTCAGTTTGACCAAGAGATCTATCTGTATGGTGATATTACTCAAGCCAGATCTGCTTTTCACCAGGGAAGCTGCCTAAAATTCAAAGTTAGGTATAAGGTATAGACTCAAGGGGGAAAGGATCCTTTCCCTTGCTTGCAGCTAATGCAGAACCCGGCACATAGTAGGCTTTCAATATGTATTATTAAAATAAGTGAATAAGGGGTGCCTGGGTGGCTCAATTCGTTAAGTGTCTGACTCTTGATTTCAGCTCAGGTCAGGATCTTGGGGTTCTGAGATTGAGTTCCATATTGGGCTCCAGGCTAGGCATGGAGCCTGCTTAAGATTCGCTGTCTCCCTCTGCCTCTGCCCCCCTTCAAAAATAAATAAGTGAATAAAACGTGTCAATTACTAGACCAACAATTAAGCCAAGACATGATTATTCACGAAGCAGTCTAAGCGCTTCATGGTTGGTTCATCTACTCCAGGCCAATCAGATATGTGTGTGGAAGTGTGTTGGAAGTAGAAAGTATTTTATGAAAGTAAGGTGATATTACCACTACTACTGTCAACCAACACTACTACCATCATCATATTTGCCCTCGTTCTCATCAATATTTTCACATCATTAGTGTCATTGAACAGACCTACACACTCAAGTCAAACTGATAAAAACTAGATGATTGTAGTACATATTCTTTGCACTCCAGAACCATCCTCCAACCTTACTGCATCTTCATTGCCCTTGGCTTCCTGTTGGGTTTGGCCAATGGAAGGGCCAGCAGGAGACTGGAGGGCAGGAGGAGAAAGAGGTCAGTGTATTTACTTCCTCATTTACTGTCTCAGCATCTTTCTCTTGGGTCACTCTAGTTGGGCTTGGTATCTGTAACGAAGAGCCCAACTTCCTTCAGGGGGCTCTCTCCTGCTGCTATAGATTCCTCCAACTTGAGTAACGGTTCCTACACCTAGCCTCTTTAGGCCTAGAGTGGGAGTGGTTTCCCACTGTTGCCAGCCTCAGGGAGCTTCACCATTTCTTGGAGAGTTCCCTGAACCACACCTATACCTTTGTAGAAAGTGCCTTAACCAAACTCTTTTCCGTGACCTCTGCTAAGTTTGACATCTGCTTCCTGCAGAAGCATACAACTCAACATTTCAATATAGGAGGAGAAAAATGAAATTATCTGGGAAGATGCTTTTCCTCCCTATGCAACAGCACTCCCCTTTCCTCTGCAAATAATTCTGGCTGCTTCTTACCCTTTCTACAAAACAGGACCACGGCTCATCTCCTCCTATGGGACAGACTGTGGCCCATGTCCCTCAGATTCTACCAGCTGCAGAGGAATCAAATGACAAGGCACGTGCTTCAACAGTTTGCCCTGAAATTAAGGAGAAACAGTGCAAGAGAGATTATTACTAACCTTGTGTCTACCGAAGAAGTAGACAACAACGGAAGGGGCTGGGGCGGTGAGTACAAAGGGACAGAGACCCGAGAAGGACTGAGTCAAAAGGTGAAAAAGAGGGAGGAAAAAAATCAGTAAAAGGAGGAGAAAAAAGTGGAAAAGTCAGCAAGGCCATCTATGGACATTAATATACAAGCCATTAAAAACCAAAGTAAATCTGAAATTAAAAGATCTAGCATTACAAAAAGCACTTGAGATACAAGACTATTAGAAGTGCGGGTGTAGACTGTGTGGAACTGACAAGCAGAGGAAGCCAGGAAAGAGAAGGTTTGGTTGCAATGGGCTGTTACAGGGGCATGGGGTCAAGCAGGACCAAGCACTCTATCTGCTCAAGGCAGACACCAAATGTTGGACTCCTAATAGGTGATGAGGCTCAGTACTCAACTCATTTATATACATTTTCCACTTTCTAAACAGATATTTAACATCACATAGACATAAACAGTAGCTGGGTATCTTTGCAAAATGAGCTTGCAATTATTGAACTAGAGGAAGTAACTGGGATGTCTGCCTTGCAAATGCTGCATCCTATTTTAGGTCTTCTTATGGAATTGAAGGGAGAAGTTAGATTTGCACACGATACCCCTAGGTGATCTATCCTGAAAAGCACCTTCACGTGGAAGCACAGTTGGGAGTGCACTTCCGAGGCCGATGGCTGGCTTTAGTCAATCATGCGCTCATGCTCCCAGTGCTCCCGGTGCTCCCTGAATGTCGGGGGTGAAGGGTGCGGGGCGGGAATACCTTGCCAGGTGGCTGTGCAGGGGGCATGTGACCACACAGAAGGGAGTGGCTTCCTGCAAACATTCAGCCAGATCACACGGAAGAGAAGATTGATGAGAAATTATTATTAAACACACTGAAAAAATTATATTGTGATGATTAAAGATTAGGAAAATAAAAAGGTAAAAAAAAAAGGTTAGAGATGAGCTCCATCTCTGGAGACTTTAGCTATCAGAGTTTCCATCTTGTGTTTAGGTTTTCACGCACATGTTAGCAAATGAAAGTTCCAAATAACATTAAACATAGCTTGAGAGAAGGAAATCTGAATATATACATTCCATACTTTGCCATCGTTTAAAAATATATTTTTATTGTTTATTTCTCAGTTTTTTAACATCTAGTTTATTATGCTGCACGTGTCTTATTGGACTATATGGTGCCAATTACAAAAAATCCACACTGAAGGATGGATTCCTATTTTTTAATATAGCTATTCATATATCACATACTCTTCTTGATGTTTTTCTTCCCCTTAGAGCCAAAATGGAACATAAACATTTTAAGATCATTTAATTCCAGCACATATATATTCTTCATTTGAAATTGGAATTGATTTCCATTTTGTGCTATTAAAATATATGTACTATTCCCAGATATTTAAGAGCCTATGGTTGCTTGATTTCTCTTCTATATCATCTTTAGTTCATCAGCCAAACCATAGTTTCTCAATCATTTTAGGACACAATCCATTTTTTTTGCACATTGTTATGAATATGAACTCAAGTGCCAGAGTGATGCTTATGTCTATATCATTAAACTCTCTAATATCTGAGGTAAAAGTAAAACTCTAATGGAAATCCATTTTTATAATAATCTCCTTGATTATTATCTTTAATCCTCTTAATTTGAGCTGCTAGAGCTATTTAATTCCTACATGTAGAATCATTGGAACATTAATAACAAACATATACAAAATACTATAATAATGGTACAAACAATACTACAGTAATAATACAAATAGCAGTTAACACTTACTGCGGCTGTGACAGAGACTACTAATTGCCCTCAAAATCTACTTCCTTTTCCATAGTGATAAATCTCCTGGTTTTTGTTGTTGTTTGTTTTTGAGAGAGAAAGAGAGAGAGAGAGCACGCACATGCTGGAAGGGAGGGGCAAAGGGAGAGGGAGAGAGAGACTGTTAAGTCCATGCCCAGCCCAGAGCCCTACTCAGGGCTGGATCTCATGACCGTGAGACCACGACCTGAGCCAAAATCAAGAATCAGATGCTGAACCAACTGGACCACCCAGGTGCCCCATAAATCTGGTTTTTAATTGATGGCCACTCAAAATGAAGATAACATTTTCCAACATCCATCCTGGACCATTTATTGACCTTGGGAAAGGCAGCCACTCAGCACAGAGCAACAAGATGGAAACCCTTTGAGTCCCCAACACAGTGGAATGCCATATAACCCTGGTCTGACACCTGCAGACTTCCTGAATATTGGAGAGAAATAAGCTTCTGTCTTTTTAAGTCATTATTATTTGGGATATTTCAGTTACTTGCAGTTGAACCTGATTCTAAATATTGTAAGAGGTTCCCTGTTATAGGTACTTAACCAATGCTTTACCTCTTTTAACTTGATAACATCTCTAAGATATCAGTATGATTACTTCTGCCATGTTAACAAGAGAGGAAATTAAAGCTTAAAGGTGTCCAGTGATTTGCCCATTATCACATAGCTATAGCGTGAAACCGGTTTTGTCTGATTCTAGAATCTGTGCTCTTAACTATTCTCTCTACAGGGTTAGAAGGAAACTAGGATTGATGCCTCATTTATATAGTCAGGAAATCGAGGCTTAGAGAGTGAATGCCACCTGCCAAGTTTCTCATCAATTAGCAGCAGAGCTAGGGCTGAAAGCTAGGTTCTCCGACGTGAGCGTTATGTCCTTCACCACACTACCTCTGGAATTCACTCCACCAGCTTTTGGAACGAGCTCCCTCCCCAGGCACCAGGATGGGCTCATGTCAGCCCTGGGAACTTAAACATGGTGATAACTCTTCCCTGGTTCTTCTCTGGCTTTCCGTGAGCTCCACTACCTCTCTTGGTCTCCTTCAATCAACCTTTACTTTCTGGTCACGTCTCCAGTAGTGAAGCCCTAACTTTTCTCCTGCACCTTATGCCTGGGGTCTGCCTAGAGGTCTACCATCTTTTTGGTTCTTCTGGGACCTGTTGTCCCATGGCTGGATCTCCTGTTCTCTGACTTTTGTTGGGCATCGTCCCTACTTGTCATACTGGTGCTGGATCCCACTGTGTTCATCTCCTAGTGGTTCCCAGCCTGCTACCTAGGGCCACACTGGCCTGCTCTGAACTTAGACAGGGGGAGGACCCAGGGGAAGATGAGGAAGGGCTGACAGCACCAGCTCTGAAAGTGTAACTGTTACATGTAATTTTATTTAATAGCCCTCCAGCCCTTAAATGAGAGAATGATAGGATGTTCATGCCATTTATTGCCCAGGTAGGACGCTCGCGAGGGAACAATAGCAAACTAGGATGATGCTCACCTGTGGCCACCACGATCGTCGTGATGATGACATGTAACATTGGTTGTATAGTCACCGCAGGCCAGGCACTGTTCTCAGTGCTGGGTATGCAGGATCCCATTTGAGTCTCACAACCACCTCATGAAGAAGGTATTTTTATTAGCCCCAGGTGGCAGGTGAGGCTATTGGGCACCCAAAGTTCCTTTGCCTGAGATCAGCTAGCTGGCTGTTGGGAGAGGCAGTTTCAGCTCAGGCAGCCCAAAGCGGGAGAGGCAGTTTCAGCTCAGGCAGCCCAAAGCACGTGTTTGCTCTTAGCCCACGGCACACTGCCTCACCTGGAGCTCCCAGCGTATCCCCATTGCAGCTCTAGGAGACATACTCGCTTGTTTACATTTTTCATTCTCTATTTTGAAAAAGAGGAAGCCTACATAAAAGTCATACAATAGTATAGCGATTACTTGTATACCCTTCCCTAGATTCACTAATGGTTAAAATGTTTTCACATGTGCTTTCTCTCTCTTTCTCTCTGCATATGCGTGTGTGTGTGTAATTTTTTTCTGAAACAATGGAAAGAAAGTCACAGACATCATTCCACTTTACCCATAAATACATCAGCATGTGTCTCCTAAGAACAGGGATCATCTCTCTAAATAACCACAATGTCATCATTATATCCAAGAATTTTAATAGTGATACAATAATGTTACCTAATAGGCAGACCATATTTAAATTTTCTCAATCATCCTAATAATGTCCTTTATAGCTATTTTTAAAACATCTCAGATTTAAGCCAAGACCATATATTGCATCTAGTTGTCATTTATAACGTCTCCTCTACAGATTCTATTTTTGTTTCTAATAGAACGACCAAAAAAAAGAAAAAAAGGTGTAGCGTGGGCAGCGGACACCATCCAGGCCCGGCCTCACATCCCCATGGCTCACCTGAAGCTGCAATGTTACCTCAGCAGCCCCTGGCCATTTTCTGTCCAAAGACAGCTTCTGGCTTTATGTGCCCACAGTATCCAGTTCTCTGCCATGGGGAAAATGACTTCAGCCTACAGGTAGAACAGCCTAGAAGAGCAGAGTGTTCCATCCCCTCCAGGACAACTCGCAATCAATGAAGTTCACCATGTGATCCAACAATTCCACTTCCGGAAATAAAAATAGGATATTGAAGAGATACATCCACTCCCATGTTTGTTGCAACATTACGCACAATATTCAAGATATGGAAAGAACCTAAGTGCCCATCAAGAGGTGAATGGTTAGAGGAGATATATTTATACAATGGAACATTATTTAGCCATGAGAAAGAAGGAAATACTGCCATTTGCAACAGCATGGATGGAACTTGAGGACCTTATGTTAAGCAAGGTTAAGTTAGAGAAAGACAAATACTGTCTGATATCACTTGTATGTGGAATCTTAAAAAGCTGAACTCATAAAAACAGAGAGTAAAATGGTAGCTTTCAGGAACTCAGGAGTGGCAGAGTAGGAGAGATGTTGTTTAAGGGTACAAACTTGAAACTAGTAGATAAATACGTCCTGGAGATCTAATGTACAGTGTAGTGAATATAGACCACAACATTGTATTATGATCATCCAACCTGCTAAGAGGCTAGATTGTAATGATGCTCGCCACCAAAGAGAACTGCTCGCTATGTGATAGAGGTGCTAACTGTCTGCTACAATGGCGGTTGTTATTACAATATACACATGTATCATATCGACATATCGCAACCTTAAATTTACAAGTTGTTAGAAGTCAAATATATTTCAATAAAAAATGAAGTTCACAAGCTGGTGTATGAGTATCTCAGCTTCCCCTTCCCTTAGTGAAACAACTCTGAGCCTTGTTCTTCATACTACCTGATGGAAGCTGGGCCCTTTTCAGCAGTCTCCTGCCCATTGGCACACTTTGGGGAGATTTCCCCCCCTTTCTGGCACCTGTCTTCCCACCCATTCACTTGTACTTCTTGGGATTCCTTCACAAATAAGTCACCTGCACCCAAGTCTTTGTTGAAGGGTGTCCAAACTCAGTTGTCCACCATCACATAGCTAACTGGTGGCAAAGCCCAGATTTGGACCCAGACAGCCCAGCTGCAGAGCTTATGCTCTTAACCCCTCCACCAAACATTTTCCATGTGAAGAAACATCCCTAGAAAGGATAAATCACTTACTTGAGATCTCATAGTCAATAAATTAGGGCTGAAATGGAAATGCAAACTCATATTAGACTCATTCCTAAACTCTTATCAATAACACCACATAAACTCAAAGGAGCTTAAAAAACATGGAATCTGACCATAAGAACACCAGAGACTAGATTGCTTCCCGTCTTCAAACACTGAGTTGTAAAATTAATTTTTTTCTTTACTAAAGTCAAGATTTTCTTCATTATAATCTGTAAATCAACAAATATTCATCAAACCATGACTGAATTCCAAGGGCTGTGCTGGGTATGGGAGTGGTCTTTAATTCCTGCCCTCAAGAAGATTACAGTTCAGTGATTGTAATTTATTATTGTAGTGAACGAACAACATTCATAATTCTCTCTGTCTGATTTCTCCCCAAAGAAGACATCCAAATGGTCAACAGCCACATGAAAAAAATGTTCGACATCACTCGGCATCAGGGAAATACAAATCAAAACCACAATGCGATACCACCTCACACCACTCAGAATGGCCAAAATTAACAACTCAGGAAACAACAGATGTTGGCAAGAATGCAGAGAAAGGGGAACCTCTTACACCATTGGTGGGAATGCAAACTGGTGTAGCTGCTCTGGAAAACAGTGTGGAGGCTCCTCAAAAAGTTACAATTAGAGCTACCGTATGACCCAGCAATTGCACTACTAGGTATTCATCCAAAGGATACAAATATAGTGATTCAAAGGGGAACTGCATCCCAGTGTTTATAGCAGCAATGTCCACAATAGCCAAACTGTGGAAAGAGCTGAGATGTCCATCGACAGATGAGTGGATAAAGAAGATGTGGTGTAGATATACAATGGAATATTACTCAGCCATCAAAAAGAATGAAGTCTTGCCATTTGCAATGCAGTGGATGGAACTAGAGGGTATTATGCTAAGTGAAATAAGCCAATCAGAGAAAGACAAATAGCATACGATTTCACTCATATGTGGAATTTAAGAAACAAAACAGATGAATATAGGAGGAAGGAAGGAAAAATAACATAATATGAAAACAGAGAGGGGGACAAACCATAAGAGACTCTTAACTCTAGGAAACAAACTGAGGGTTGTCAGAGGGGAGATAGTGGGGGGATGGGGTAACTGGATGATGGGCATTTAGAAGGGCATTTAATGGAATGAGCGTTGGGTGTTACATGCAACTGATGAATCCCTAAACTCTACCTCTGAAACTAATAATACACTATTTGTTAATTAATTGATTTTAAATTAAAAAAAATCTGTCTGTCTCTCTTTCACACACACACACACACACACACACACACACACACACACACACACACCCTCTAACTCTCAATACGGAGACTTTGTCATTCCCTTCTCTTTGTTCCAAGGTTTCTCATAAATGGTCTTGTTATGGCACTTATCATACTTCATTGTAGTTGCATGTTAATGGATCTGTGTCTTCCACTAGACTTTGAGTTCTTCAAGGGCAGGGATCCTGTTTTATCCTCAACACCCAGCACTGACCTTAACAAACAGCTAATACTGTATTGATTTCTTTCTTCCGTAACCAGGGATTGTGCAAAGCATATCAAGTGCATTGCTTTGTTTGGTCTGCAAAATAGTCCTATGAGGCAGCATCTATTACTGTGTTTGTTTACATATTATTTAATAGAGATTCAAGGTGCGGGAGGAGTGCTAAGCAACTCCCCTAAAGGCACCCTCCTAGTAGATGGCAGAGCTGTCGTCAACCCTAAAATCTGTGAGACCCCTGGCTGCTGTCTACACTGCATGGCCCATAGCTGAGATCTTCTAAACTAGAGATCACTGAAAATGGCTCTGTTCACTTTAAAATTGTGCAAAATATCGCCGCTGCCAAGCCTCTCAATATGGGATATACCCCCCAGCAGATGAGACAGCTGCCTTGTCTCAATTAACCTTTACTGAGATCGAGCTGGGTTGACATTAGCTCCCTGAGCACCTCTTCAATCACTCATTCATTCATTCATGCATTCATGGGTTTTCATTTCAAATCGCTCCTTTGTGAACCAAGTTGGGAAATTCTCATTTTCACACATCACCTATTTTGATGGATTCTGCTCGGTTATTTTCTATTTTCATGATTGACCAGCAGCCGTTTATACATTTTTCCAACCATCATCTCCTTTGCAGCAGTGGGCCTTCGACCTGTGATTGCTTTCAAGGAGGTATATTACCAGTGGTTGTTTTTTTGACTGTGGTTTCCTGGTAGCTTCAGTTTTCAAATGAAATTGAAATGAAGTTGAACAAGATGAATCTTTGTCACTTCTGAATCTGTGAAATCTTTATACATATATATGTGTGTGTGTATATCTATCTATCTATCTATCTATCTCATATTTAGTATAGATATAGCATATATATAGTATTTAGATATATTTTAGTATAGAGGTATATATATATGTGTATATATATAATTAGGTAATTAGTATACTAGTAATTTGTGTACTGCCTACTATATTAAGTAATTAGTATTCTAGTTGTTTATTAGGTAATTAGTATACTAGTAATTAGGGTTACATGTATAATTTAGATAGGTGATCTGCACACTTTGGAAGATAAGGTGCCAAACTTTTGGCACCTTCCTTAGCACTGATGGGAAGTTGCTAGCCATTAGTTGAGGGGTGGAAGTGCCAGCCACAGTTATTCTCTGTGAGGTGGCCAAGATAGTTTTTTGTAAATAAAGTTTAATTGGAACACAGCCATGGCCATTCATTTATGTGTTGTCTATGACTGCTTCTTTGCCAACATGGCAGAGTTGAATAGTTGCAACAAGAGACCATTTGGCGTGCAAAAAGTAAAATAATTTACTAACTGTATTTTTTACAGAGAAAGTTTGGAATAGAAAAAAGGGCATGGTTATAAGATCTTTGTTTGAACCCCAACTCTGCCACTTAATAACTGAGAAAGATTGGGCAAATCATAATGTTTCTGAACTCTGGTTTTCTGATCTAGAAAATTGTGTTAATAATGAATGATGAGACCTAATGAAAATACTTTGTAATCTGTCAAGTTTTATTCAAATCCTGTTTGTGGGGAAAGTAGCACACATCCATTAGCTATTGCAGTGTAACAAGCTACTCCCGAAGTCCAGTGGCTACGTGTAACAAGAATTTATTATTTATTATTTTTCACAAGTCTTCAGCTCAGTTGGGTGTTTGGCTAATCGTGACTGGGCTCAGTTGAGTGGATTTTCTGGTTTCTGCTGGATTCTCTCACACACTTTGTGGCTGCCTGAAGGGTGGTTTTGCTATAGTTGTCCCTCATTCTCTTCTGGAGACCAGTGGACTAGCTTAGACAATGTCTTCTCATGGTGATGACGGGGGCAGAAGAGAGCAAGCCCAAGCACATAAGAGCTTTTGAGGACTGTCTATGCATCATTACTATTAATGTCTCACTGGCCAGAGAAAGTTCACATGGTCAAAGTCAAGAGAAGAGAATCGTGCCCTCACCACAGCAGGAAGTGGCTGCAAAGTCACATGGCAAGGGATACAAGGAGCAGTGAAGACCTGGGGTCATTGAGGCAACGCACTAAAACTATTGTTTGAAGAAATGAGCATTCTCAAACTGTGACGGTGAGAGTCTGACTATTTGGACATCAGTCTGGTGGCACAGAAGAAAAACGTTATATGTGTATGTAGCCTTCTACTCAGCTATTACATTTCTAAGTATTTTTCCTAGGTGAATCATCACGAATGTATACAAAGATTTATCAGTAAGGATGCTTACTACAGCACTGCTGATAAAGGTAAACAATTAGAAACAAATGTTCAGATATGGAGGCATGGTAACAAACTTATAGCCCATCCAAAAGATGGAGTAATATGGTGCCATTATAAATGAGAGTAAAGAAGAATAATGTTTACAAAAAATATACATGATATATTACATAATGAAAAAGGTCATAAAATGGTTTTGAAATTGTAACATATTCATGTTTTATTAAAAATGTATATATACATAGATAAAAGAATGCATATAAAATAACAGTGGTTATCTAAAAAATAAAATTTGTATTGAATTTTTGGTATTTTTTTCAAAGATTTTATTTATTTGAGAGAGAGAGCACATGTGTGAGCAGGGGGAGGCGCAGAGGGTGAGGGAGAGAGACAAAGAATCCTGAGGCAGACTCCTTGCTGAACACAGGGCCCAACTTGGGGCTTGATCCCAGGACCGGGAGATCATGACATAAGCCAGTTGCCCAACCTACTGAGCCACCTAGGCGCCCCTTTATGTTCTTGATTGTAAATTCTTTGGATAACTTAAATTTTCCAAAATGATCCTGTAGTACTTTTGTAATAGAAAATTGTTTCATACAAAATAGAATAATTTATCTTTTTAAAAAAATGTGGGAAAGAAGTAGGGTAGCAGCAATCATCATATATACCATAAGTTGCTGATTCTTGCTTTCAGTTGTTTTCCTCTGTCCTCCCAGACATGTTGTAAGATAATGCCTACTTCACCTATTGATTGAAAATGCATTTTATTGCAAATGAGTAACTTGTTGGACAGGAATCATTTATGGCTACGTAGCTAGGCATCAATTGTTTTACTCTTGTTTAGGTTATTTATTGTAAATTAGAATTATGGTTATTCTTAGTCTCTGATAAATATTTTTTATGTATACTATTCCCTTGCCACTTGCATAGCCACTTGCTGTGTTTTGACTTTGAAACACCTAAGAGAAGGCAGATTACAATAGTACCGTCACGTTCTGTAATACTAAAGTACTGAAACATAATATAATTGCCAATGTTTGACATACTGGAAGAAAACTAGATCCAGACCACTCACCTACATTCTTTCCCCTTTGGTCTTGGTCTCCTCTTCCCTCATATTTCAGGCTGTTGTACTTGTTAAGGTTTATACCCAGGAGAGGAAGTTCCTTCTTGAATCTAGGGGCATCTTTGGTCAAGAGAAATGCGTTCATGAAGCATTAATGCTACTCACAAGTGAAGACCAGTCATGAATACTTACAGATATAATAAGGAACTAAAGTAGGGGTTAAGAATCTAGAGAAGAAAAAGGCAATGCCACTGGCCTTAGACATACAGGCTACCTGTCTCAGAACAAAATAATAATAATAGTAATAGAAAATAAATCTGATCATTTTAGGTATCATATGCTTGGCCAAAAAAAAAAAAAAAGAAAGAAAAAGAAAAAGGTATAGCCCCAAACATTCAAAAGCATGCAGTTCACGTGTTTCAGAGCCAAACACCAGGGAACGCATCCCATTGATATCCATGTCCTCGCTTTCTTCAATGACGTTAGCACATGCTGAACATTACAAAAATTTCCTTGTAGTTTATGTGCTAATCACTAACTATTTAATAGAAAACATCTTTAGGGGAATGGATAAATAAACTATGGTATAACCATACAAATGAATGCTATATAGTGATGAAAATGAATGAGCTCGTTCCGCAGGTATTATCACAAATGAGTCTTACAAAAATAATGTTAAGCAAGAGAGCAAGTTGCAAAAGTCTACTTATAGCACACTTAGGTGATTCCATTTGAATAAAGCTTAAAAACATGCAAAATTGCTTAGAGTAAATAGTGCTTAGAGATACACATATAGGAGATATGCTGTATGTGTGCGCTAGCTCTTCACCGTCTATACGTTAGCTGGGCATTAGGAATAATGGATGCCCAGTTCAGCAGAGGGCTTAATACTGAGGGTAAAGGTAGAGTGCGTTTGGGGAGAGGATTTCAAATGTATTGACAATATATATAATTCTTTCATTGGCTGGTGAGTGAGATAGAATTTATTGTATTATTTTTATAGCTTTCTATATGTCTCAAGTACATTGTAATAAAAAAAAAAAAAGAAAGTTCTAGAAGGCCCTGGAAGATGCCCCTAGATTCAAGTGCAATCTATAAGAAAGAAAATATTTTCATCAATAGTAGCTAAAAAGGTGACAAATAGACTGAAAAAAATTTACAGCAGTGCATTAAGGTAAAATGCATTCAGGTTAAGACCTTGAACATAGTTTTTAAGACTCTGAACTCAGTGTGACTCTGTAGACCAAGGCGGTTTGTCTGTCTAGGAACCCACTTATGCTGAGCCAAAGATGTGTACTGAAGGCCCTGAATTTTGAGAACCTGCTTACTGAATTTGGGGAGTTTCCATCCTGAGAAATTTAGTGTTGCTAGTCTTCTGCCACATTTGTGCTAGGTCCATTAGACCATTGCAGGTCTTGTCTGTTTTTATTACTTGTTATATTTCTAGTAAGGTTAAAGCTTTTAACACTGCTTGGGTGCCTGTGAAGTTGATGAATTCCTGCGCTACTGATGGTGTCTCATGCTGATCCTCTAATGGGTGCATTGAAATATAATCTGCTGGGTTATTTTCTTTCCCTGGCCCATGCACAATTTTATAATCATAACCATGCAGATATTGTAAACCCCATCACTCAGAGCACACTGCTGCCGTGAACTGTGAACTGCCAAATATTGTCACGAGTGCCTGATGATCTGTTACCGCAGTAAGTGGCGAGCCGTAAATGAGTAAGAGCTGGGGTATGAAAACCCAGCGGGCCAGCGGGCCTCTGTCATCCTCTCAAGTAGACTTGGACTCTCTTAAAATTGGTCTTGCATAGAAGAAAGTCAGAGCACTTTTACCTGGGTTGGAATACAAGCTATATTTTCATAGATTCAAGGAAGCCTTCATAAATCTGGTGGCAGAGTCTTTTTTTTTTTTTTTTTTTTAAGAAAAAACTGTTAGGTAATGGCCTGTAAGTTTGGAGATTGCAAAGCGTGCAAGAGTTATTGTCTTCATTTCCATTTGTCAAGTGGCTGAGGGTTTACAAAATTACTTTACAAAGCTGGCCATCATATTAGCTTCCCAGTCAACATGCAGTACACAAGCCCTATTTCTGAATGGGCCCCAAATTCTAATTTCCTGAGGAACTGGGATGTCATTGGTCTTAGGGTCTTAACTTCTCCGTCTGTAAAATGGAGATCGTAATAGTTTCGTGTCCTGGAGTGTCGTAAGCATTAGTTCATGCTCAAAATAGAACTTTGAAAATGCAAATCGCTCCATGGAAGTGAGGAAAACAAGTGATAGGATATATAAATTTAGATTTTTCATTTTGATTCTATAAAGCTCAAGTATCAGTTTATTTTATTCAATACCCTTGCTTACATTTTTTTTTCATATATATATAAAAAAGAAAGAACACTAAACTTATGCTACCAAATGTCTCATATAATTTAGGGATTATAGCAGCTCTTATGTATCTTAATGAGTGCTAAAGATAATAAAATACTTGCCATGTCTAAAATCATCATTTTATTTTATGCTAGTTTTTGATGTGTTTAAAGAACATAAATGACTTTCAATATTCTACTTTCAAAGATAATTCTTTTTCAGCAAACATGTAAAGGACATTTAGGATTTAAACATAAATTACTTGGTACATGGAAAAATCACTCAGCATGGAAATTCAGTGTATATCTCTTTATCTGGCCCTCATGCCTTTTGTCTCATTTAATTTCCTAGTTTTGATTACCAGGTTTCTGTCATACTGCTTTATGCCCAGGACCCCAGCCGTGGAAAGATGGGGTTCCGCATTCTTACACCAATGACCTTCTATGGAACACGGCAAAGCAGCCTTTTGTTCAAACCAGTGTTCTTTCAGCATTTTTATGAATTCATTGAAGAAATAACAGCAGGTTAGTGAACACCTACTATATATCAGATGCTGTACCAGGTATTTTGCATGTTTCATCTCGTTGAACTGTCACTACAGCCTGAAGATGAAACTGTCCCTACAGTATGTACTAGAACTATTTCCATTTCACCGATGACAGAAGAGGCTCAGAGAGGTTAATAATGTTCCCAAGGTCACAGAGCTACTAAGCAGCAGAAGTAGTGTTCAAATCCAAGCCTGTTCAGTGATCTTTTGACACCTTTCCTCCTTTTTTTTCTGTTTGCAGGTAAGTCAGCTATGGTGGCTTAAAACATGTCCATAATTCTTTGATGCCTCTCCCTTCGAGAGGTGAAGACAATTCTTCCTATAGGATTTGGTAGAATGACTGTGCGGCTTCTAAGCCACATCAAATCACTGCAGCCTCCTCCTTGCTTGGTTCACTCACTGTGGGGGAAGCCAGCCACCAAGCAGAGGATTCTCAGTTAGCCCTATAGAGAGGTCTGCGTGGCCTGAAGACTTCTGCCACCAACAAGCACCAACTACTCGTCGTGTGAGTAAGCCCTCCGAGAAGTGGATCCTCCAGCCCAGTGAGCTCTTCCAATGACCGCAGCACTGGCTGACATCCTGAAGCCAACTCCGTGAGAGATCCTGAGCCAGAACTGCCCACCTAAGCTGCTCTCAAATTCCTGACCCGCCGAAACTCTCTGAGACTGTATATGTTGATTGTCTTAAGCTGCTAAAATTTGGGGTGTTCTGTTATGCAGCAAGACACCAGCTAATAAAACGGATAGCAGAGTTGGTATGTAAAGTGATCACAATAGTTTGGAATTCCAGGCCAAAATCAATAAGAAAAGTTTAAAACAGTTACTGTTTTAGATACTTCAAATCATTGCACAAGTTCAATTGCTAAAATGGGAGCAGTTAATTTAAAAATAACTGCAACTGATCACAACTTCAAATTGAGCTAACAATGTGATTCTTTAAAAAAAAAAAATCGGTGTTTGAGTAGTGTTGAGCTGCATTTATGGAAGTCGTCACTCTCTCCCTGCTGTTTTCTGGATAGGTCAGCCCACAGCTGGAAACATAGTGAAGGACATTTAAGAATCTGGGGCTCTTTGGTCCAGAGCAAGAAAGACCTGTGAAAATAGTTTTGCTGTCTCCAGCTCTGTGAAGCGTTACAGCACAGGAGTGCTGGAGGATTTGTTCTGCTGTGTTCCATGGGGCAGAAGTAGGATCTTTGGGAGGAGGCTCTGGAGATGGTGCTAACACTCAGCAAACCTCTGGAAGAGACTATTACCCCTGATGAGAGGTGAGACTACAAAACTCAAGAGCCCTTTACAACAGTCATTCAAGGCATTAGAAACCAGTTTCGGTGTTGGTGGTAGGTGGTAGGAATGACCCTGGTAGCCAGGACTGTTTATGTACTTTATTCACATCCTAAATTCGATATGAGAAGGATTTAATGATTTTTATAAAATGCATATGCAATGTGGGTGAGGGTCTAAACTCTCACCCTGGCCTGTGGAGGATGGTCACTTTTCTGGCAGATGTCTGCTACTTGGAGAAAATCGACAAAGAAATGAGCTGCCCCAGTTTTGAATAACATCTCAACGGCTGGTCTCCAGAGCAAATATACACTGTGCTTGTTGAAAGTTTTTAAGAAGTTTTATTTTCCATTTTATTTTTATTTTTAAGTTTCTTTTTATAAAATTATGCAAAAATTCCAAATGTGTTCATGTCATACATGCCACTTTTCACGTAATATTTTTCTTCATATTTTCAATCTCCTTCTTTTTCCTACTCTATCCACAATAGATTGCCTCACCCCAAAATGTTACTTATGTTACCAATCCAATAAATATATCCTGCCATATGTCTCTCCATGCTCATATACAACTAAACACATGTGTACTAAACATATCCACATAGACAGAGGGGTGTTTTTGGTGTTAGTTTATGAATGTAGAATCACATTATAAATAATTTCCTGCATTTTGCCTATAATAGTTGTCATTTCCACTTGCAACGCAGAGTATGTTCTTTTGCCCAAGGTGTTATGGTACTTTTTATTCCTTTGTCAAACCAGTAGCATGGTTTCTCATTGTTACTTCATTCGCATTCCAATCACTCATTTGGGATTTTGAGCTTCTTTTCTTATGTCTTATTTGCCATTTGGACTTCACTGTTCTGGTAATTTGGCCCATTTGCTATTGGGTCTTGGGTCTTTTTCTTGTCAATGTAAGTAGACTCCATACATTATAGATGTTGTCCCCTTTGTGAGAGTTAACGAATTAGGGTTTATACAAACTGCTATAAGAATGAAGAATGCATTGTGGAACTCCCACTTCTTGCTCATCATTCCTCATGAATCTTTCTTTGATTTCAATCTTGACATGAATGAATGCTGCCATGGTCACTTTTGTGTTAAATTAATGGTAGAGCTTAAATATAAATTATAGTATTTTCCTTCCAAGGCCCAAAAGATTATCTTGTGCACAACTTGGGGGTATGTGCACCCTCATTTAGTTTCGAGAGGAATGAATATTCCACAATTAGCATGACTCTGATCCTACTTTTTGCAAGATAACACTCCTTGCCATATCTTACTCCTTGATGAAGGGCCACGTAGACATCCGTCTGGGTCATATAAGATGAGTAGCACTATTCTAAAATAATTTCTTTGATCACCATTTTTTGAAATGTTTTCTTTATTTTTTTCTTTATTTTTTTTTTAAAGATTTTATTTATTTATTTGACAGAGAGAGAGACAGCCAGCGAGAGAGGGAACACAGGCAGGGGTAGTGGGATAGGAAGAATCAGGCTCCCAGCAGAGGAGCCCGATGTGGGGCTCGATCCCAGAACTCCGGGATCACGCCCTGAGACGAAGACAGACGCTTAACAGCCACCCAGGCGCCCCTGAAATGTTTTCTTTAATCCACACATGTCTTTCTGAATGGAGCGAAGGGAATTAAGAAATGAGCTGGAAGAGGGACTCTTTAAAGTCATCTGCATCACATTCAATACAGCAAGATCGCAAGTCAAAAAATCGCATAGATGAGTCAGAAGCAAGATTAGGCAGGAACAAGTTTCAACCTATACATTTGATGGAAATGTGCCACAAATTTGGTGGTAAGCTTTCCTGCAGCTAAATGAAAGTGGAAATGCAATTGGATATAAACTTCACAGTGATAACAAGTTAAATATTAATCACTTGCTCAGGAAATAGCTCTAGTATCCCTATAATTTGATCAGAGATTAATTGTTTTCCGTAGAGCTTTTCATGTCACAAGGGGCTTGTGTTTGTGCCTTATTTTTTCTTACCTAGGAAGAGGGGGTTGAACTGGATCTTTTCCTTGGCTCCTTTTAGCTTTTTGTTCTCTGACATTTTGCTTTATTATTATGATAATGTTTTGTTTGTTTTAGAACTTCCCAAATATCATCTGATAAGACATGGACTGTGGGCATATTCTTCTGATCTTATTTTTTAGTTATGTAGAATGTGGCAGAGCTAAGTGTAAGGTACAAAATGAAAAGAACTATCCTTAAAGATTAGTGTAGGTCTTTATAAAGACTACTTCTATTCTATAATCAGGGTCTGGAGCCAGTAAAGGACTTTTCATATCAAAATACTACATCTTCAATCCCCATCATCTTTGGGCATAATCACCTTTCCTGTTATAAATGAACCATCTTGTTCATTGTTGATAGAACAATTTGCTGAGCTGATGGATTTAGGTGGAATAGCTCTAACAGTGATTTTGTGTGTGTGTGTGTGTGTGTGTGTGTGTGTGTGTGTGTGTGTTTTATTAATAGATTTTAATTTCAGAGCAGTTTTAGGTTTACAGAAAATTGAGCAGAGAAGATGGACAGAGCTCCCATATACTCCCTCTCTCCCTCACCCACACTTTCCCCTCTTTGAGCGTATTGAATTAGTGCAGTACATTTATCACAACTGATAAGCCACGATTGGTTATTGTTAACTAACGTCCATAGCTTACATCAGTGTTCACACTTTGTGCCATACAGTTCAATGGTTTTTGCCAAATGCATAATGTCATGTATCCACCATTACAGTATTATACAGAATAGTTTCACTGCCCTGGCTTTAGGCGACATAACCCCAATAGTGTTCTTATCACATTTTGATACCTTGTGTGAGCCTTTCTCACTCATGTTCGAAAACAAAAATTATATAATGCTTAAGGGCCCCCAAATACAGCCAAATATTTTAATTTAGCATATGGCCAGTATTTCTTTCCTAGTTTAGGATATCTATTTTTGTGAGACTTCAGTGTCATTTTTCACAGACTTTTATAAAACTTGGAAATTCATCTGGGCTGCTCAATGCCATTGTCAATTTATGATTCCAAAAGAGCACATGGTGGTGGCTTAGCACAACATTCTGATGTTACAACAAGATGTCAAATTAAATATTGAAGACATAGCACCTAAGCAGTCCTTTCCTAGGGAGCATTGTACTATTTCTAAATATTTGATGAATTCAGTGGAATGAGTTAGTCCTTCAAGTTTTAAAGTGTTGTAAATTTATACTCAGTAGGAAGAATGTCTGCCCCAGAAACATGGAAGCATGCAATTTTTATGTTATTTTTCCACCTGTCCCTTACTTTTTTGCCGGTATAAGGAAAGGATCGAATACCCAGATACCAAGACACCCACATATGCCCTTTATTTCATGTTGTCATGCTGTTTCCTAAGCTTCCAGATGTGTTGGATATCTGTGACCAGCAGTTAGACAAGGTATCACCTTTAGCCTGTGAACATACACCCTCTGTGAACATATCCACTTGAGTAGAGAGAGGGAGAGATTTATATTTATTTACATATGATTGTTCATTCACTGGATAAATATTTCTTGAGTCCCTCCTGTGTTAGGTATTGGGCTAGCTCTAAGAACAAAGAAGTCTAACGATGACACAGATAATAAGCAATTATAGGACAAGATGAATGTACATGAACATAGGATTTTAGAACTCAAAGGTAGTTGAACCCTCTCATTTTACAGCTAAATAAGTTGAAGCTAAGAAATGTCATTATCAAATGAACAGCAGAGCCTGGAAGGAATAGAACTGCCTCTTTGTTAAACATTCCCCTATCCCGTTTTTGTTTTTGTTTAAATAGAATTGCTTTGTTCTGATAAATCTGTGACATCTTTAATATTTTAATTTTTGCCAACCATATTCCTTGAGATGATTAGGGGAGAAGAAAGATGCCTACAAAATTCTAGTGAAGTTTAATTTAATTTGCCTTGGATGAAATCGGAACTAAAATTGTTAGCTGAAAGACATACATAAGAAGGTACGAAAACCCAAGAGTATTGTTGTTGCTTTTTCCAAGTTTGTTGCAGATTAGAATTTCATCACTGGAGTTAAAAGCATTGGGGACATGTTGAATTACTTTTCTGATTGTATCTTTAAAATTTTTCAACAGCCGAGTTTATTTAAGACATTAATCTTTGAGGCCGTCTCAAGAAAATACAAAAATAAAATGTTTTTCAAATAACAAGATTTTGTAACGAGTTCTGAGGGTCACCTTTGTTCAAATCTGGCTCGGAAAAGATGGAAGAACCATTGAGCAATTGAACTGTATCTGGTAAAATTGACCAGATAATGTATGTATCTCCTTCTTCCTATCTCTTGATCTGAGTGATTCGCACCAATGCAAATTCTGACCTACCTCCATTACTCAGTTTAAGAAGAGAAAGTATAAAAGATGTATTAGTGCATGGTGCTGGATCAGTCACTGTCCTGATTTTATCTCTGCCTTTTCCATTCTTTTAAATTAGATTCTTCATTTTTCTTAAGGTTTCACGTTTCTTCATTTTTATCGTGCAGTATCAATAATTTCTCAACATTTGCAGCTAAGGCAGGCTGTAGAATAGATCAACTATATTTTTAATGGTACACACGAAATTGCACTCTAATATCCCAAAGGCGGAAGACTGATTCTATTAAATTACAAATAAATGTAGAACATTCAGGGAGGCTGGAATTACAACACATGTTACGTTGTCTAACATATGGAACAGAATGCTTTCTCAATAGCTAAAAATTGCCTTTATTGTCTGAATATCATAAAGGAGCTTTAAGTTGTGTTTAACGTAAGCCAGGAGAGTAGAACACACATTTGGAAGGACATATCATGTTATATTCTAACCATGTTCTAGGAAGCTTTTCTTCGTTGCAGGTGTCCTGCTTCTGAGGATTCACCTTGACCCTCGGCTCACCTGAACCAGGGCGATAATGAGTTACAAAGCTCTCCAAGTAACTCCTCTTTGCCCTTTACAGTTTATAGCAGTGCTTTCATATAGTGATATCATTTTGATTCTGTTTATGACCACACAAGGAATGGGACTCTCAGCACCTTACGTATTACACATATGGTCCTTTATTCCCAGGGGGCTAAGTAGGAAGGAAACAAACCCTATTAAATGCCTGCTGTAAGACTCATTGCTAAGAGCTCCTCTTCGGAGTCTTTTTATGTCTTTTTGTTGCTAGAAGATGTAAATGTTCTGAACACAAAGCATTTCCCATTTTAATCAATAACAAGCAATCAAATTGGGAAGTCATGGGAAAAGTAGCAGGAAGAAAATGAAACAAACTTCCAGATATGTTCAGAGAAGAAAAGCAGAGTAACCCTGATTGTGGCGAATATTTCTTTTTCCTAACAGAGGCCTGGAAATATTACGGCCTAAAGCCCTTCTCTTCTCCTGGCCCTGTCTGTAGAGCACAACGATCTATTTGCATACTCGAGCAGATAACCTATAATGCTAGAAGCAGGTATCGCCACTAAGGATGCCTTGCCCAGCCTCACACCCAGGGGCCACGAATGGACAGTTCCCTCCTAGGATGCTTCCCGCCTCTCCCGGCCTGAGGGGGTCTGCTGGTCCTGCGAGCCGCTGGAGCCAGTGCGTGGTGCAGACTGGGAGTGCTGGAAACTTAGTGCCCCCGGGAGTGACCGTCAATCAAGGAAGGATAGGCAGCTGTGGATGTGTTTGGTTCAGATTTCCGGGAAGCAGATGCTAAGGGGGTATAATTAAAAAGGCATGTAGGGGAATTGCTCTGTGGGAGGAAATAGGGAGGGCGCAGGGAAGGCTGGGAAAACTGTGAGTCCAGGATACTCTGACCCTGACAGAGGTGATGATGAGAAAGTTGGGTGGATGCATCCTACAGGGCAATGCGATCTAGGGAAGGTTCAGCAAAGCCCACAGGATGTCCTCGAGCCGAAGTCACCAAGAAAGGAGTCTCCTGTCTCTCAGGAGCATGTCTGCTTAGTATCCTGGCCACACGCGGTCACTGGTGGGAGCGGGGCGTGGGAGGTGTGGCCTCAGCACATATGAGACCAGGGATTCCGAAGCTCGGCCACGGGCCCTCAGCCAATTAGCTGGTGTGCCGGCTGCATTCTCCTGCGGCGGTGGCGGTGGGTACAAATTCGGCTACTGCAAGGGGACAGTTCTGAGGTGCGCTCTACACAGTCCCTCAATAGAGGCCCAGCAGGCCTCCCCCCGAGCTGCCCTTGCAGTAAATCAAGTTGATTGGCTCCCCTCCCTCCCTTGTCCGCGCTCTCACCATGCTTCCTGGGTCATCTCCCAAATAAACTACTTGCTCCCAGCTCTTTGCCTCACGGTTGGCTTTTGGAGAAACTCAAACTGAGACCATGCTTTCCGCTCATTCTTTTTCTTTTTTTTTAACCACTTTTTTGAAGTATGATTGACATGTAAAAAGCTACACGTATTTAATGTATACAACTTCTAAGTTTGGTGATACATACACATCATTAGCTTTAAGGCTGGAGACAGACCCATTATCTCTCCAAGTTTTCTCCCCCTCTTAATGTTATTATTTTCTTTTCTGTAGTAAGAACACTTAACATAAGATGTGCCATCTTAGCAAATATTAAATATACACTAAGGTGTTATTGTCAGTTTTCAGCATTCTGCTGTATAGATCTCCAGAACTGATCTTGCACACCTGACACTGGACCCTTGATCTTCACCTATCCATTCCTCCTTCCCCCAGCCTCTGATAGCCTCCATTCTACTTCCTGCTTCTGTGAGTTTGACTATTTTAGATTCCACATGTAAGTGAGATCATTCAGTATTTGTCCTTCTGTGACTGGCTTATGTCCTCCAGGTCCACCCATCTTCCTGCAATTGGTAGGATTTCCTTCTTTTTAAAGGCTGAATAATATTCCATTGTATATACCTTCCACGTTTTCTTTACCCATTCATCTGTAGATAGGAGTTATTTATTTATTTATTTATTGGTGAGAGAGGGGAGGGGCAGAGGGAGAGGGAGAGACAAAATCTCAAGTAGGCTCCATACCCATGGAGGAGCCCAACGTGGGGCTCGATCTCATGACCCTGAGACTGTGACCTAAACATAAATCAAGAGTGAGATACTCAACTGACTGAGTCATCCAGGCACCCCCTGCCCCTTTTGTTTTGTAACTGGCCATTTAGATTGTTTCTGTATCTTGGCTATTTTGAATCATGCTACAGTGAACATGGAGTCCAGGTATCTCTTCCAGATTCTGATCTCAATTCCTTGAGATTAATACCCAGAAGTGGATTGCTAGATCATATGGCAGTTCCTTCTTTTTCTTTTTCAAGATTCTATTTATTTATTTGAGAGAGAGCAAGAGAGAGAACATGAGCAGCAGGTGGGGGTGGACAGAGAGAGGGGGAGAAGTAGACTACCCACTGAGCAGGGAGCCCCATGCGGATCTCAATCCCAGGACTCCGGGATCATGACCTGAGCCGAAGGCAGACACTTAACTGAGCCACTCAGGCACCCCGGCAGTTCTTTTTAAAAATATTTTTAAAACCTCCACACTGTTTTCAATAAGAGCTGTACCAGTTTACATTCCCACCAACAGTGTACCAGGATTCCCTTTTCTCCCCATCACTGCCAACACTTATTATCTTTTATTTTTTACTAATAGCCATTATGACAGGTGTAAAGTCATATCTCATTGTGGTTATGATTTGCATCTCCCTGCTGATTGGTGATGTTAATTACCTTCTCATACACCTGTTGGTCATTTATATGTTGAAGAAGTATCTATTTAGGTCCTTTGCCCATTCTTTAATTGGGTTACTTGTTTTTTTGCTTTTATGTTAGATGAGTTCTTTATATATTTTGAATATTAACCCCTTTTCAGATATATGGTTTGCAGATATTTTTTCCCATCCCCTGTGACATTTCTTTTCAATAGCCCTTCATTGCTGAGACTGTCTACCATGAAGCAGGTGCTTTTGCTGTGGCTGGTTTGGGTAGCCGTTTCTACGCTCAAAACATTGACTCATCAAAACAGTTGGTTATTACCTATTAGTGACCCCAAAGATGTCACTAACTTTTACCCCTCTCCTGAATCCTACCACCTTCCTGATTCCAATTCCTGACCTCCACCTAAAAAGATTTGAATGGACCTTAACAAAATATTTCTTCAAAATCTTTGCTTAGAATTTTTCCCTAATCGAATAGCATGAGAATATGGTTAATTAGAGCCAAAACAATACACCAAAATAACGACAGAAATTGTATTCTCCCTCTGAGAGCTTCTTATGTTGTAAGTGTCTCTTGCCTGACGGTCAGATATGGACCAGGTTAGCCAGGACAGAAACATTTGACTGCCACACAGGGCCTATCCCCTAAACCCAGGGGATAACCCGTGTCCCCAGTCTGTCAGAATAGAATGAATTTTGAGTTTAAGTCTTGCTTTATTGAACCCTCTGTCAGAAAAATCATCATTCAAGTGATCAGGACAGGATCTCGTCCCTGACTACGCAGGTTAGACCCTGAGATGGGGTTCCCTTAAGTTGCCATGGCAACACAGATGCGTGCATTGTGCTGGACATTGACCTATTAGAGGAGGTCACATGGAGGCCACCCAGGCACATCTCAGTTCCTTGCCTTGTTACATTGAATGGGTTGCACAGAGCCAGCACTGTGTTTGGTGCACTCCATTCTTGCACAGTGCCCTCCTGACCCCTTCCTATGTCTGCTACTCTTACCACAACTTAGCATCAGTCCTATAGGAGCTCCCTTTCTTCTTTCGGAGGTCTGTGGGCCTCCTAGTAGTGTACTCTGGATGACACAGTCATGGTGGCCCTCTTGGGAAGCCCCCAGTCCTACCTCTCCTTTATTTTTTTCCTATTTCAACCTCAAGTTATAATGGGGGAGGGTAACAGTTGTGGTATTGTCAAGCTTTTATTATTCAAAATAAGTAAGTGCCGGTTCCTATTGCCATTATTTTTCATAGAATATAAATATTTGTCAGGACCAAAAATTAAGAAGTATATTATCTTAGGATAACAGAAAAATGGTTCCTAAGAAAAGACATTTTACAACTTTATACTACCGTGTGTGTGTGTGTGTGTGTGTGTGTGTGTGTGAGTGTGTTTCACATACGAGTACCGGTTTGAGAACTAGTAGTTAGCTCCTAACTGGTAGTTAGGAACTACTAATCTGAAATAGCCTTAATAATGAACATTTGTTGTGTGCTTACTATGTGCCAGGCGCTGTTCTCTTGCTTTACAAGCATTATCTCATTTAATTCCCATAGTAATACTTGAGGCAAGCACTGTTCTTGTTTCCGTTTTACAGGCAGATAAACTGAGGCAATGAGGATGAATAGCTTATGCAATAGTACGTAGCTGGAATTCAAATTCTGCACTTGAACCCCACAGCCTGCATTTTTAAGCCCTACGGTTTACTGCAGTGGGTCCCAGAATAAGGTCTGGGAACCAGCAACATCAGCATCCTTCAGAAACTTGTTGAAAATGCAAATTCTTGAGTCCTGCCCCAGACTTACTGAATCAGAGATGGGAGGTCAGAGCCCAGCAATCTGCGTTTTCACAAACCTGCCAAGGGATTCCGATGTATGCTAGAATTTGAGAGCCTTTACTGTATGCCATCCCAAGATATACATAACACTATTACACTATTGTTTATTTTCTATTTATTTTATACCTCTTTGAAAAAAAATTGTATATTCCTTAAGAATGGGATGGAATCAGGTCCAACTTTTCTTTTATTCTCTGTAGTTTAGGTGGCATTGTGGACTTCCATAAAGCACTTATTAAATTGAAAAGGAAATGTTACCATTTGTCTAGGATGACTTAAGTTCAATTGTCTATAAAGATGAGATGCGAGATTAGAGAACTTTTTGAGATTCTTTGCATCTCCGGCACACTGATATTGTTCCTGTCTTTCATTGTGTGTATTTGTGATTATCAGGAATTACATGAATATAAAACTAATATAGCATTTTGCTTGCATGTGCGATAATCATTAAAAACACAGCATGAATCATAGTAACATATGGCATTTAAAAATAAGCTTTTCAATTATGCCAGGAGATGCAGAGCTCATTTTGTTTCACTACAGAATGTATAATATTGGTAAGTAAAGGTTTGAAGAAAGTGGCTTTCTTTAGAATACATTAGAAAGATTTCTTTTTCCTGTGCACAACATTGGTCCTGCCTCTATCTCCCAGGTGCAGATCAACAAGACAATTCTCTAAACTACTTTTAAAGAAAAGCCCTCTAGAAATGCACAGTATTACCATTATTAGTGATATTACAGAACAGAAACCTTCCAACCCCATGACTGAATTACATTTCATGTGATAGACTGTAGATATTATATGTGACTGAGCACAAACAAAATGCTTTGGAAAATACGAAGACTTGTAATTTTAAGAAGAATTTGAAGTGGGATGGGTATTCTGCAGTTTCTTATCAAGGGTTTAATTGAAGACTTCATTTCACTATCTCAAGGATGGCATTATATGCCCATCACTAAATAAGAGAGATAAACAAATTTGATGCTCATTTTTAATCTCTTTGCCAGTAACAACATCTTTGCCCATCAGGCTAAGTTCCTATACAGAATTTGTTAGATTACTAAGATTTAATAATGTCTATTTACAGACATCCAAAGGGTACTTACTATTAATACTGTACTCCCAGATGTCTTTATTATTATTCGCCTAGTGTATTGGCAACATACACTTAAAATGTTCTTCCCAGTTATGATTTCTCTAATAAATTTTTTTTTGCAGAGGCTATGTCGACATAAAGAGGATGAACTATTTTTATTAAAATGTCTGATCATTTCAGAGAATAAATAAAATGAGCAATTTTGTCAGATAACATGTTTGCTTTATTTTCATGTCATTAACTTTTGGATGCAAATAACGGAATTAGCTCTGTGGATTCTAAGTTTTAGAATCCATTCATTTGATGTAAACAAAAGGTATAAGGTGTCTGAGTACCTTCCTAAGGAGGCAGTCAAGCTCAGGAGCGGAAGACTGGAATGAGGAGCTGGGGCAGATTCCCCTGCCTTTACACACGAGGGCTCTGCTCTTTGCTTGTGCTGCATGGTTTCTTCGTCCTCCCTTCTCTTCACAGAGTGGCATTCTTGGATTCCCCTAGTGCAGATCATTGAACACAGTCACCTCCAGCAAAGCCACCAGCCCATATGGTACTTGTGTGTCATTAGAAATAGACTTCCTTCCTCAATGCGCTCTAATGTCATCAGTCAGAAAATTGTCATAATATATTGATTTTGCAGTCAGAGACTTTTTACTGCTAAAAAAAGTGTCAAAGGAGCCTACAGAATCCTAACATCTACGATGTGAATGGTGCCCCGTTCGATGTGAGGCCCCGGTGGAGGGCACACAACCAGCACTACCATGCAGTGCCCTGGCTCTCTGGACCTGGTTTACATCTCTTCCAGTCCAAACCTGCAGCAGAAAAGAAAGATTCACCAGAAAAGAGTATGCATCTGACTCCCTTTGAGTCAGACTAATACCCCTGAACACGCAAATGGGGGGTGTGTGGTCAGGCACAAACATGACTGCCAGGTGGGGTGACCAACGATTACAGTTTGCCTGGGACTGACAGGGTTTCAGGGCAGAGGAGAAGAGCTAACACTGGGGAAGTTCTGGAAAAACGAGGAAAGTTGGTCACCCTGCAGTGATGGCCAACTCTTCACAGTGGATACAGTTCTCACCAAGAAGTGTAGGGGAGAAGACACCCAATGAGGGTACATTGTACATCGTATGTAATACTGTTTGGGGTTGAATTACCATAGCTAGTTTGTTATTTTGACATTGTGGAGACTCAACCCTGCAGTAATTTTATTTCATTTGGCCTTACAGTGTTATCATAAAATATCGTGGTAATCTTTATTTGGATATACCAGGCTATATATCACAGTGCTATTTCTTTTCTGTTCAAATTCTATTCCAGCAAAGGAATTACTGTTCTATATTAAATTTGGGGGTTTTCAGCCTTGACATTTTGCTTAACTTAATGTTGCCATTGTTTTTTCTTAAGAAGTTTTTGAAATGTTCTATTTTTTTTAATTCTTTCAAAGAAAAAAAAATATATTTGTTGATGAGATTGCAAAATTTGTTCGAGTTTTCAGTGACGACGGATATTTACACATGACACCTAGATAAATAATAAACCATTTAGTTTCTCAAATAAATGTTTCCATCCAATCTGGAGTTTGACCCATGGAAGAAAAAGAAGTGAAACTGAGTTGTGTTCCTTTTCTGTTGAAGGGCAAAGAAAGATAAGAGTTTTCCTTGGAGCCTTACTTTCCAACAAAAAGCAACTTAATTTAGGCTTATAATTTCTATCTTCTGCATAAAATCAAGCCAAAGT
The DNA here is from genome assembly GCF_024610735.1 of Ursus americanus. Lineage (NCBI taxonomy): Eukaryota > Metazoa > Chordata > Mammalia > Carnivora > Ursidae > Ursus > Ursus americanus. The sequence goes on along the minus strand of NC_142127.1, from coordinate 77,530,873 downwards.
GGAGCAACAGTAAAGTTTACTTTCAATTAAAATTAGCTTCAGCTCGTATTTAAATCTATAACCTACTTTATGTCCTATCAGAAGAGTACTTATCAGAAATCTTAACTACTTACTGAGGAATGTAATTGACCTGATAGTGAATTTTAGAAAGAGAAAATACCAAAACAAGAGTCCAAAATGGACTTCAATCCCTGTTGAAGGACAAGGTAAGTCATTGAAGGGGAGGAAAAGGTGCAGTCAGAAGACTGCAGGGTGGGAAGGAATTTGGCTGAAGGGAGAAGGTCACACTCACTGATAGGAAGAGATGAGGGCAGGTAGGAAGAGGAATAAAGGAGAGAATAGAGGTACACTCAAGATGTTCTGAAGTATGAGCTGTTTTTTTAAATTGCTAGCAGCTCAGAACAACTGGCTGTGAAACAAGACAGAGCTAGATTTAAATCCCTATCATGCACCAGCTCGCGACCAACTTTCTTTTCATCTCTGAGCTCCAGCGACTCCGTCTATAAAATGGAGATGCTAACACTTATCCTGTGGGGCTTTTGTAAGGGTGGACGTTCCATGTTTGAAGGTCTTGGCACATAATAGTTGCTCCATCAGTGGGCTCTTTTACTCTGCTATGCCTTAGTCTTTGCTTTTGGGGTGTTATCATTATCTTTGAAATGCTAATGATAAGGTTGTTGCTTTTAAAATTTAATATAATTCAAGTAATTATTTATGGAAACTAGATGTCCTGCTAGCTACTGGAAATAAAAAGATAAAATGTCTCTACCTCACGATCTCAAAATCTTAGTACAATAAGAGAAAATGTATGTATAGAGGTATGTTCTACGTGCAAGGGGTCAACAGGGCCCAGTGGCCTAGAAAGGCTACTTAAAGTCCAAAGATAAGCTTTAAGAGAGTTTCTCAAATTTTAATGAGCAAAGAAGTCACCTACAGATCTTGTTACAGTGCGGATTTTGTATCAGTAGGTCTAAGATGAGTCCTGAGATTCTGCATTTCTAACAAGCTCCAAGATGATGTCAAGGCTGCTGGTCAGCGGACCACACACTGAGTAACAAATAAAGAAGTGGTTCTCAATCACACTCATACATTAGAATCACCTGGGGAGCATTTAAGACAATGACCGATGCTCAGTTCCCACTCCTGAAACTGACTGATTTCATTGGTCTAAGGAGTGGCCCAGGCATGCTTGGTTTTAAAAGGCTCTGTAGGAAATTTTAATATGCATCCAGGGTTGACATCACAGCCTTAATTGGTGAGCTGGACCAGCAGTCTTTGGCAAGGAGATGATTTGCAGAAAGGGGGAACAGCATGTGGGAAAAACATGGATGTGTGCTCCCAAACGGTGTATTCAGACAATTACTTGTCCTTCAGCGTGGGATTATTGCTGGAGCAAAGGATGGAGGGTGGTGATAAGAGATGAGATTGGGTGGGTAGTCCATGGCCAAATCATGGAGGGCTTTTTAGGCTATGCTAAGGACTTCACCTGTTTTCAACAGTCAATGGGGAGTTGGTAAACGCCTTTTACTAATGAAGTGACAAGCTCAATTTTTTTTTCTGTGACAGGTGGTTTGCTTCAGCTGCATGTGTTAGGCACAGAGGTTTTCAATCCTAGCTAAAATCAGAGATATGTTTTTGCCTTTTAAAAACTTTTTTACTGTGGTGAAATACACATAACATGAAGTTTACAAGTGCAACCATTGTCAAGTGTACAATTTAGTGGCATTAGACATTCACAATGCTATGTAGCTATTGCAACTATATATTTCCAAAACTCTCCTACCACCTCAAATAGAAAGTCTGTAACTAGTGGCCACTAATTCCCCATTTCCCCCTGCCCCTAGGCACTGGTAATCTCTCTTTTACTTCCTGTCTCTGTGAATTTGTCTATTCTAGATAATCTCATAAAAGTGGAATCATACAATATTTGTCCTGTTGTATCTAACTTACCTCACCCAACATAATGTTTTCAACGTTCATCCATGTTGTAATATACACCAGGATTTCACTCCCTTTTTATGACCAAAAGGTATATCATATGTATATACCACATTTTGTGTATCCATTCATCCGTTGGAAGACACGTGTGTTATTTTCTACCTTTGGCTATTGTGAATAATACTGCTTATGAACATCCCATCTTAGCTGTATATTAGAATAACATGGGTAACTTAAAAAAATTGCTCATTCCCAGGCCTCACCTCAGGCCGCCCAAATCAGATGTTCTGGAGCTGAGGTGCAGTCGCAGTTGTGTGGCCTGAAACCTCCCCAAGGGATTGTATTGTGTGCCAGTGAACCTCTGGTTTATATAATGCTAATTAAGTCCAAGTGCCAAGTGCAATTCTTTTAAGGGTTCTTTCTCAAGATTTAGTGTGTAAGAGTATCACCTGGCAGGCTTATTGAAAAGGCTGAGTCCCAGTCCCCATACTGGGAAAGACTGGTTCATTAGGTCTAGGATAAGAATTAGGAATCCTGTTGGTAAGCAAGGTACCCTTCAGGGTATTTCAACATCAGTGGTCTGGAACCCCGCTTTGAGGAACACTGACTTCAAGACTGTTTAGCTTGACCCAGAGAAATGGCACATTCTTGTTACATTCTGATTACAATACCATCTCTGCATTTTTAATTTTAAGAAGCCATTTGTCGTAAGAGAAACTGAGGGAAAGCATAGAGATGGCTCAGAAAAGCTGCTAGCTCTTACAGAGAAATGACTCAGGACCAATTGGAACATTGGCTACATGATGCTTGATATGCACCCATCAGTAGAGCAGGGCTGAATTAAGGCTCCTGGCCCTCCTCTCCCACTTGGCTCACTTGCGAGCTCTGTCCTTTATTGATTTAATCAGGTCTAATGTTTGAAGGATTGATATTAAGCAGTCCTCATATTACATTTAGATTGTATCTACCACTGACTTTTTAAAAAAGAGGTGTTAAACATGATTAAGCATCAGCGTCTTATGTTCTTCTGAATCCTATTTTTGCTTGTGTCACGAATGCATATGGTATAATGACTTTCATCAAGTTGTGCCTAGATTCATTTAGCTGATACTTGTTTTGTAAGATAATATTTTAGATCACAGTACTTGAATTCTGAAATATGTATGTAGAAATATACAGACATATGTATATTTTAAACTTTTTTAGAACTAGAGCATTTCTTTTTCTCTGCTTTGCTGTCTCCAGTCACACTTTCAGCGGTGTTGATCAATGATCGCACACCTACATGCCTACATAACGGAATGACAATGCATTTTTCACATCCTCGTGTTCACTACAATAAAAAAGCTTTTAAAACCATTCAACTTTATTCCCTGGTTCCTGCATGGCAAGGTTGTTGGTATTTGATATGTCAGACATGAGGAAAATTCTTTCTCTTTCCAGGCATGGACAGAAATGCACTTCACTTAAGTGTAAAATTATGAAGGATGTAATTTTGCACTCAGACTTTGATTACAATAACTCTATCAATTAACATGCCCTGTTTCTTGTTTGCTTGGGCCCTTAAATCTGACAGTCTTCTCTTTCCGTAAGAGAACAAATAGAATTTTGCCTAAATACGGCTTGGAGAGAAAAGAGGAGTTGGCAGTTTTATTACTCCTTTCTTATTTTTATTATCCTCTTAAGTTTAACTTCTGTATTTTGACAGTTCTTTTTTATTTTTAAATGCTCCTAAGATTTTGCTCTGTCCCAAAAATGACAAGTTCAAGGCTAATTTTGACTGTTTTGTCAAAGCTGGGTCACATAAGCACATGGATCCCTTTTCGGAGGAACTTCCGGAGCCAACATAGAGAGGTAGTCACCTGATACCATTGATGGTGAGCTGAAGTGATACAGCCCTTTCCTGAGGTCAAGATCCCGTGTTTTCTGGGTTTAGGGTCTGGTCTTAGTCTGAGAATCCATAGCAGCTCTTATATGATCCCCGCTAGGCCCAAGATAGCTTAGAAGTTATTAGTCATATTGGAGGATTAAAACCTACAGAGGATCTGGCCCTCCTAAAGGGTCTTCTGCGTGAACCTTACCAAGCTAATGATGGCATTCAAGCCATCCGTTAAGAGGAATGATGAATGAATTATGGATATTTCGCTAGAGACCAAAAAAGGTTCAATAGGGGACCTGTTATTTATCTTCGAGGTCTTGCTGTACCTGGGATGTGGACAGCACCCTGGCTTTCTGGGTCATGACAGCACCCTCAGCCCCCGGAGCCGATTCCCATTACTCATACATGGGCCTGGGCTCTGGGACGGAGACGCGAGGTTGCCATTCAGCCCTTTCCCTGGAGTGCAGCCAGTGGCTTTCACCCAGCTCCAGCATCATTGTCCTGGCATTTGGCTTCAAACAATAGCATTCTGTAAAAGTACTACAGTTTAAAGCAAGAGGAAAGGTCTTCACTTTTTTTTTTTCCTTTTCTATGGGGAGCTTATGGTCGAAGCAATAAATGCTGAAAAATTATTAAATTTTAAACGAATAAGACCATAGAAAACATATCTGCCCAGTGGGGGTTTGCAGCCAAAGTTTCAGTAAAGGCCTGCGTCACGATTCCAGCAAACCTCCAGCAGACTCGGTGACCTTCAGTCGGACGCCCTGCAACGTGTCGAGTGCTTGGCAGATACCGAACTGTCATGCTTGTTGACGTATTGCCACTCGGTGGATGTAACGGATGATACAACAAAACAAATTATTTAAATACTATGAATGGGACAGAAAGCGCTGTACGTTTTTGTGGCTGCCTCATCTCAGCTGGACTATGTAGTTCCTTGAGTAGCAGCTGATGCTAACGGAAAATCACTTTGCCCACGCATCATTCTGTAGGTGTTCCTCATTTTCAGGTTCACTATTGTAGTGTAGCTTGACACTCTCATGGTTCACAAGTGCTGGCCAGAGGGGCGGGGGTAGGTGCTCACAAGTCAACTAACCTTTCTGTCTCTGCTAGAACTTACTCATGCAAGCTCAACAGGTGTCATGTCATGAGTAGTTTCCCAGAGGATATGATTGTGACATGCTGCCGTCTTCCTGTCACTCAGGCAGAAGGCTGCAAAGGGACGGTCCCTTCATGGATTCACCTCAATCTAACGACTGGCGTTCAGCATTGCAGTTCCAAAAAGCAGATCTTGTTATTTCCTCAGAAAGAGTCATACTAATCAAATTCATAATGAAATGATGTATACAGCAGAAGTTTAATTTCCACGACGGCTCAAACCATATCATTGAACTGGATAGTCATTTTCTTAGATCAGTGCATGCTTTCCACTAGGCAAGTCTTCATCAGAAGACACTTGGTAGTTAGAGGGTCCCTTTCGTGATTATGTTATTAAAGCACCATGATATTTATTATTAACATCATCAAAATAACAGCTGACATCGAGTGCTTGCTACATATTGGGTACATTCTAAAGGCTCTACTCAGTAACAACTTCCACACTCTTTATGCATTTGTCAGTGTTCTAAATGCTTTAATATATGAATGTATTTCAATACCCAGGAGGTAAGTACTAGTATCATCATCTCCATTTTCCAGATGAGAAAACCAGCCCAGAGGCATTCAATAATATGCCTGAAGTCACTGGTAAGTGGTGGCATTGGGATTTGAACACAGGCTTCCGCTTTGGTTTAGGTAATACACTCCTCTGCTCCTTGGGGACACACCTAACGCCCTTCCAACTCTGCTCGGTGGGCACCTCATCCCAGATGACTAACATGAACCCTGACATGTTCTCCTCGCACCCACTCTCCGGATTTCCAAGCTGCTGATTCCACAGTGTGGACACATGCCTTCTTAGAATATCTTAACCCCATTGACCGGCCATTGTCTAGGCCGGATCTTGCCGCTTTTAGCCTGGGCCATATCTCTTAAGGTAACTTTTGCATGTACTCGATCTCACGTATCATGTGCCAACTTTATTAGGCTGCCTCTCAGAGTACTAGGGTGCCTCTCTAACAGTGTGGGCCACCTTGTATTTCCAACAGGTAAATTCAAAAGTGCTAGGAAAATGCACACACAATGAAATGCATCAAGTAAAATTCGAAAGGGAAGAGACAGAATGAAGAAAATGTGATGGACAAAGTCATCATATTCCTCGTAATACGTAGTCCTGGAATCTGTGTTAATATGATTTGGAAAATGCAGCCCTCTTTTTATTTAACTTTTTCAGAGCGCCATGCCCAGCAGCACACTGGGCTGTGACTAAGAAGCCGTTCCTGAAATTTAAGAACTAGGAGGTAGACAAAGAAATGGAGGTACAAAGCATATATAAGCCAAAGAGACAGCTTATACTTATTTTTCACTTCTCTGAGGAAAAACAAAACAAAACAAAACCAGCAGCTATCAGTGGAGTAGGCCCTTGCAACGAGAGAATTCTGCAGCACCGATCAGCAGAGCGTACGCCACCCGCTTGTCAATACCCTTTTGGAGACCCAGGAGCTGTCGCTGCGCCTGCGCAGTGGCAAGCACCCGCCTCATTCCCAACAGCCAAGGGCGCCAAACATCTCGGTAGGTATTATGATGTGTGGAAAATACGATTTCTTAACGTCTTCCTCGCATTTTATCGGAAAGTTTTAGCACTGTGACAACAATCTCTTAATCTAAATTGTGTGGCTTAAGTGGTTTGTATACATTAAATATTCCATGTGAAGTCTCCGTCACCAGCTGAACTTCGCTTATCCCTGGCGTTATCTTGCAATTAGCACGGAAATACTGAAAGCAGCTATAGCGAGATGTTTTAAATAACTAGAAGTAAAAGGTGAAAGACCGGTATTTTGAACGCAATTACGCCCCCTAAATATCCCTCTTCAAAGGAGAAATGACGGCATTGCAAATCAGGAGTAATGCTGTGCTTCGGAAAGGATTTGCTATCAAATACATGTTAATTGAGCAATTGCCTAACGGTACAGAAAAAGGTGACCTAGAGCACAGAGATAATATTTATCAGGTAGATTCTCACAGGTTGATGCCAACTGCTGATTTCTTAGGCTCTGTTCTGACTGGTGGGTGCCTTGTTCTGGTTCATTGATTCCTTTCTCTTTTTCTTTATTTAAGATTTTATTCATTTATTTATTTGAGAGAAAGAGAGAGGGAGAGGGAGCATAAGCAGGGGGAGCAGCAGAGGGAGAGGGAGAAGCAGACTCCTCGCTGAGCAGGGAGCACGATGCGGGGCCTCGATTCCAGGACCCTGGGATCATGACCTGAGTCGAAGGCCACCTAGGTGCCCCTTGGTTGATTAATTTCTATCATTGTTAAATATTTTGGTTGACTCCTGAAATAATTGTTAATCATTGTTAAATGTTGTCAATTGTTAAATATTTTGATTATTTTCTAAAACAATTAAGTATTTTGAATATTACCTTCACTTGAAGCCTGACTCTAATACCATGTAGTCAACAAAATCCAAATCATCAAGGAGTGGTTATAAAATGATGCTTCTCCTAGCAATAAAAGGGCATACTTGGATGTCTTTTTTTATATTCAATTAAATGTCATAAAATAAACAGCAGAACGAAAGTAACAGAATGGAAAAATAATGGAATAATAAGTTAAAACTACTTTAACTCAAAGGCTTATGTAGAATAGTAAACAAACATTTACATACACTTATTATCTGCCTGCCACTGTTCTAAGCACTTTACATACAACGACCCATTTAAACTTCAAAGGAACTTCGGGAGGTAGATGCTGTTATTATCACCATTCTACAAAGGAGAAAATTGAGACACAGAATGATTGATAAGCTTGCTGAAGTTTACTTGCTAATAGTGGAGGAGATTGAATTCAAATGCAAGAGTTTGGCCTCAGAGCCATGCTCTCAACCACTGTTCTCTACCGTCTTTATTATATAAACACAAAAATTCAAATAAACATATAAATTAGTAAATGTTCAAAAGAGATGAGCCGATGGTATATGAAGAAAGACATTCCATAAATAATTACATTAAAAATCACAGCCTTTTGTGAAATTAGAGAAATACGAGTAAAAGGTCATTCAATGAATTTCTCAAATTAGCAAAAATGACTAAATGTGTGAAAGTTCGATTTTATATGGGGTATAGGAAAACGGCCACACTTTCCGTGGCTGTGGGTGCAACAGATTGCTGGAAACTTTCAGGGGGACAATTTGGATGGAGGTTATGGGAGTTTGGGAACCATAGTTCATTTCCTTTTCATGCTGGAATTCCAGTTTTGAAAATACCTTAAAAAATAATCTAGAGAAGAACTAAATAAGTGATATCTTACACAGATGGTTGAATCACTGGTGTATATAATAGTAAAAATTTGACAATAACTCAGATGCGCTACCAAAGGAAACAGCTAAACAAGCTACGGTATGTTAAGAACACAGAATATCAAATAGGTATTATAAATAAGAAATATGTGAGCTTTACCAATATGTAGAAATATATGAGTAAGAAAATAAATCTGAAAATAAAACAGACCCAAAGATCTGGCACACTGACTGAACTACGGAAAAACCTAAAGTAACATTTGTTTGAAGCCTGGAAAAAAGTGATGGAGGTAGGAGTTAAATCTTTATTAGTCTGTGTTTGCTTCTTTATTAATCTTAGGTTACTTAAATGCTCATTGGCTTGTTCTCTCGCGTATGTCAAAATAAGTGAAGGAACTAAGGGAACACATTTCAGAAATGGGTCAATTTTATATCTAAATGGAATTACTCCATATATCTCTGCTATGATCCTGAATGGAGCTGCCTGGGAACCCATCTGAGAGAAAACACCAGGAAAAGGCACATGAGGGAGAAAAAAAAAAAAAAAACCAGAAGTAAATTCATGTAAGGTCAGGAAAAATAGTCTGAGCATTCATCATACTTGGCTGCAATGTACATGCAAGAACAGCCCCACCCATCACTAGTCACAAATGCTCTGCCAAAATAAAAAAGTAAAATAGCAGCATATGCTGGAAATTTTGCTATATTTATGATATGCAGAGAGACATTTTCTTCTATATATTCCCTTCCTTCATACTGCTGAGAAGCCGGCCCTCTGTGTGCTGTGATTTCAGACTTTTTCTGGGCAAATTTTCGACTTCTTTCTCACCCTGCACAGTGATCTTCAGCATCCAGGCTGAATGTGTCTGATATTTTAAAAATATACTTGGTTCACCAGAGCCTCTATTTCCATGTAACGTCCCCCCTCCTCACGACGACCCCTTACCATTTACTGCGTGTTCTACATATAGTCAGATGTGCTTCAGTTGGTGTCATTATGAATATTAAAAATAGTTTCAAACGAAAACACATCTACTCCTCTGTGCTGTACGTTTCTCCAAGAAGCAGAGCACAACGCTGCATAATTTCTCAAATGCAACCCCATTTTCATCTTGCCAGCAATTTGGCACTTCTCAAAAGGTTACTGCTCTGAATTTGTTTTCTTTGTCATCTTGCAGTCTATTCGTTCTGCCTTAATGCTGAAAATCTATGTAAGATCTTGACCTCCATATGTCAGACACCAGTAGATTTACCCTTTTCTTTAAAATTTTCTTCTACACTAAAATGAGAAAAAAGAAAGCACTTCATAAGTTGTTAAAACAGCATATGGACTAAATGTTTAAAGTTAAAATCAAGTGGGTCTCAAATTATAGGTAGGGCTTAACTACCCTCTGTACCTCCAAAGGCTGGCTTTTTTGAGAGTAAGAGTATCTTTCCAAATTTCTAGGACACACACACACACACACACACACACAGAGAAATTGTTATTCCTGAAAGGAAGGGTGCAGTTAACCCACCAAGCCTATTAGTTGCCTTGACCTGAAGGTAATTTCACCTCTATTTTAATGACCACATAAAAGGGAATGAGTATAGGGTCATAAACCAAAAGCAAAAAGGTGAAAGCCGGCCCTGAGTACAAAATAGTGGGGAGATAAGTATCTACGTGAAAAGCAAACTTTCTCTGCTGTCCAGCCATTTCCTGGACACTGTGACTTTTCCTAATTCTTCAACATTCAACATGAGTCCAGGTTCTGTGGGGCCAACAGAACTGTTTAGGGGAGTTGCTGAACCTCAAAGAATTTATTTTTCATTGGAAGGGAGAAAATTAACACCCCATACATAATCAGAAAACAATACACGCTAAGCCCTGTGACTCAATAGGTATTTAGGGAAAAGAGAGAGAGCCTCTGGGCTGGAGGGGCAGGTATGCTCTGCAGGGGAAGTGGAGTGCGAGGGGGGTGTTGAAGAATAAGGAGGAAAGAGGTGAACAAACAAGGGAGGAGAGCGAGGGCGGCGGGAGGACACAATGACAGTGAGGCAGGCAGAGGTCGGCCTGGGCAGAGACCCAGGGAAGAACGGATAAAGTGGATGTGGGGGACAGCTCTCGCTGGATGGAAGACTCGGGAGGGAATGCGGTTGGATAAGGAGGCTGAGGATGGATGACAGGTCTGGACGCCATGTGGTGGGCCCTGGGGTGAACCACTGGGGTTTTCCTAAGAGCAAACGGCGCTCCAGGAAGAAGAGTCTAGAAACGGTGGGGGTGGGGTGGTGAGTGCAGAGATGAGGCTAGAAAGCTACTTCCCTCACACGTGAGGGTATGAGCTCCCAGCATGCTCTTTTCTTGGAAAAAGAGAACAAAGCTGAAGTTTGCGGAAAGCTTCAAAGAAGGTTAGAAACAACTTGAAATCTTCAGTTCATGGTGGTTACATCTAGGGAATAGGGTGGGGAGGTGTAAATGGAGACTTGACATTCCATGTTCTACTCTATACACTTGAGGACAATTTGTGTGTGAGAGAGAGAGAGACAGAGAGAGGGAGAGAGAGAGATTTGGGGGAGGGGCAAAGGCTATGCATTATTTTTATAGGAAAAATTAAAATGTAATCTTGAGATTTATAGAGGACTTTAAAAACAATAACACCGCTGACAAACGAGGTGACGGTGGAAGGAAGCTGGCCTGGTTTCTGGCACGTGTGTCTGGGCACCAGCACACACAGACCCACACACCCTTCTGGGGCCGATGTGTTCAGCCTGCGCGTCCCCCGTCAACTGGTTTCTGTCTTCCAGATCCTCCTGCTTTGTAGGCTGGAGCCGCTTTGCCACTTGGCCCCCCTTGGGGGATCCTCGGCCACTCTCTCGGACGCCTCTAGGCCAGAAAGATCTGGCCTCTGCTGCTGCTTCTCCATTGTCGCGGCCCGCTTGCGGCTACTCCGCGGAGGCTTCCTCAAGTTTCTTTGGTCTCAAGTCACCGCTGTCCTTTGCATCCTAGCACAGGCTGGTGGGCGGCTCTGCGATCCATCTTCCACACTCGCTCAGCTCCGCGAACCTGACTTGCAGTCCGAAGCGCTCCAGCGCCGGCGGGTTGGCCTGATGCCAGCACTTGGTTGACTGCAGCCCAGGGTGAGATTAATGTGCGCGGAGCCCACATTCACTAACAGGCAATCGGGCCTTCCAGCTGATTTCATAATTTATAGAAGAGATGGCCCTGCCCCTGTAGTATACGGCGGTGGCATCCAACGTATGAATTAAGAGACTGCGAAATAAATCAAACCACAGAAGCCTTAGAAGCTGTGTACGTGCCAGCTGGTCAGCGGGAGCTTTGGGATACGAACGGTGAATAGGCAGCGATTGGTTTCTCTGAAGTCCCGTATGTATGCATGACTTCGCATCAAGGAAGCTCTGGGGAGAATGCACCACAGTCTATGGGCACAGACGAGGGGTGGAGAGAAAGTGGTTGGAAGGCGGGATTTGGACACTGATGATCCCGGAAGAGCAACAGTTCCCTTAAAATGAGTTAAAATCCTCACGCGTGCCCACGATAGCTGCACTGCTGAGGACAAGATAGCGCCTCCCATGCGTCACTTCTCCCAATTCTGCCGCTAACCGCGTTCACTGCACAACTCCCCAAGATGATGTTTTCCCCCATGAATTCTGAGCTTTTTCAGAGAAATAATATGCCCATCACATAATAAAATTTATTTAATGCTTTTTTCATCAATGCATCCAGAGATAACTAAACTAGAAAAAAAGTCGAGATTTAAAAATTAAAATTGTTCTATGAAATTACAGGACAGGTAAAATTAAGGATTTTCTAAAAATGAAGCCTTTACATGAAGCAAAATCCACTTTTTAACAATGTCTGAATGTATTTTATTGCCTTAATCTTAGTTTGGTAACTTTAAAAAAAACAAAAAAAAATTTTAAGTAGGATGAAAAATCTATACTATTTATGAGATTTTTGGTAAAATCAGAACACTTGACCAAATTCTTTTAGTAACTTTCTAGTTTAGGAAATAATTTTGTCTTCAAACAATTATTGAGATTCCAGGAAATTCCAGGCATGGTGCCAGGAGCTAGATGCTAAAGACAACCACTGGGTCCTGCCCCCTTAGAGCTGATGTCCTGGTGGGGGAGACGGAAATAAATAGTGAACAAATACATGAGGTAAAGCTGCAGTGTAATACTTCATAGGAAGGCAATAATCAGGATGTTGCCAGGGCACTCAGGAGTGGGAGAGGAAGCAATCAAGGAGGACCTCTCTGAGGTGGTGACATTAGGGCTGTGATTCAAAGGAGGCAAATGAGCTGATTACACTCAGCAGAAAGGAAGAGCATTCCAGGCAGAGGGAACAGTGAGTTAGGGGGAATGGAAAGAGGCCAGTGTGGCTGGGGCTGGAATTAAGAGAATAAAGGCAGTTAGAGAGCCCCTGGCCTGTTCTTGTGGGATCTTTTTGGCCATCATAAGAAATTTGGATGCTCTTCTAAGTGCAAAAGAAAGTCATTGGAAGGTTTTGAGCAGGAAAGTGATTTGATCTGATCGACATGATCCTATTACAATTTTAAGACATTACTTTGGCTCCTTGAGGAAAATGGATTAGAGGGGGCAAGAGCTGGAATTAGAAAGACCCCAGGAGATTATTGGGGCAGTCTAGGGAGAGAAGATAGTAGCTCAGTGTGGTGAGTAATAGGAAGAGAAGTAGAAATCCTAGGTAGGTTTCCAGGGAGAATTAACAGGACTAGAATGTGGAGTGAACAGCTGGCAGGGCAGAATTAGGGATGGCTTTAGGTTTTTGGCTTCAGTGATGATGGACAGTGGTGCTATGTATTGGGGTGGGAATTCTGATTCACAAACAGGCTTAGCAAGGGAGAAGAGGTAGAGGAGGAGGAGAAGGGATGAAGAACTTTGCTTTCGAGACTAGGTTGAGACTCCTATCTAACATCCAAGTAAAGATGTTAAATAGGCAGCTGTATATGGAGTTCAGAGAAGTCTGTGTTTGAAATATAAATATGGAGACCATCAATGTGTGGATTTAAAGCCAAAGTTCCGGATGAATTCATCTAGGGACAATGGGTAGATAGACAAGAAGACCTAAAGTACTTCAAAAAGTAAAGGCAAGGAGAGAAAGCTCCAGAAAGGATATAACCTGGAAGATAGAAAACCATGAGTGTGTACAGTGTTTGGAAGCAAGAGGGGGCAAGTGATCAACATTGCTCCTGAGAATTCAAGTTCGATGAAGTCCAAGAAATAGTCATTGAATTTGGTAACCAGCACAAGAGCAACTTCAGTAGAGAGCGAAGTTAAGAGAGATCAAGATACAGCAGAGCATGCGGAGCAATGTATTTGAGGAGTCTGAGTGCAGAGAGAAGAAGGGCGAGGGGACGTGCTGGAGGGGGAATGTGAGATCACAGAAGGCTGCAGGTTTTCTTCATTTTTAACAAGAGATTCAATACAGAACTGGTTAAATAAGTTATGACACATGTATGCAATGGACTGTTGGCAGCTGTAAAACAGAATGAGGAAGCTCCATATGAACAAAGGTGGAATGACCTCCAACATGTGCTGTTAAGTGAAAAAGGTAAATGCAGAAAAATATGTGTGGCATGCTTTGTTTTTAAAAGTGGAGAAGGAGCATACATATTTGTATGTAGCTGCACATATGCATGAAATATTTCAACAAGGACACACCAGCAGGTGCAAATGCTGACTGTCTATAGGGAGGAGATGGAGGTAATCTGATGCACTGGGAAAGGGGGACTCTACATTGTATGCCTTTTTATATCCTCCGAAATTTGAATGATGTAAACGCATCCCTTCACTGACAGCAACTCTTTTAGGGTTCCCAGATCCAACTCCAACATTGGGGGTGTTCCCCCTCCCCCACAACACTAAGCAGTTCTCTGCTGGTGTCCAAGAATTCAACTATATTCTGACACCATCCACCTGGAAATGAGGAGATGGCATCAGATTCCACAGGTTAAGGGTTCTGCCACAACCTCCCACTCCAGACACCAGCCTCGAGCGCCAGGCTGTGACCTTTGCTGCTAGGCTACCAGCGACAGAGGCTCCAGAAACTTCCTCCTTAGCTTCTTTAAATTTGCTTAGAGTGGCTCACAGAACTCAGGGAATCACTTGTGTTGCCCAGTTTATTAAAGGGTATGATAAAGGATACTGATTAACAATCAGATCAAAGAGACCAGCAAGGGTAAGTTCTGTGGAAATGGCACAGAGCTGCCGTGTCCTCTCCAGGTGTGCCCCTCCTCGCCCTGCATGTGTCCACCAACGCAGACGCTCTCGAAAGCCAGCCCTTTGGGGTTTTTATGGAGGCTTCATCATATAATTAAGATTGGCTAAATCATTGGCCATTGGCCGATTCAACCTCTTCCAGAGAAGCTGGGTGGGGAGTCCGGAGGTAGGACTAAAGTTCCAACCCTCTAACCCCTTGGTTGGCCCTCCAGGCAACCAGTCAGGTGGTGGTCCAAAAACCACCTCATTAACATAACAAAAGATCCTTATCACAGGAAATTCCAGTGGTTTTAGGAGCAGTGAACCAGGAATGGTGGAGGGAGATCAAATACATATGAGAAATATTATTTTGGTCGTCTGAAGACCAAATATGTATTTCTTCTAAATCACAATATCACATCACCTTTCCAAAAATTAAAGAGCCTCTCCTAAGGCATATTTGAGTGATCAAGCAGAGAGAGAAACTGATGATGCAGGAGAGAGAGAGAACTAAGAAGTGGCCTGTGGAAGAAGTGAGAGGAGATGGGTAGCAGGGCCCCAGGGGCGGAAGGCCACTTGAGTATAAGCAAAGACACCATTTCCTTTACTACAGAAGGAAGCATTCAGGTTTGTATATTTGATAGTGGGAGGAGGAAGGTGGCTGGCTCAGGTGGAGTTTATTTTGTGAGTGGCGGAAAGGGTATCAGCCAACCGTGTGGAGAAATGAAAGAGGTGGAAAAAGTTTAATGGTCTCAAGCGATGATCTGTACTCCCTAGGCAAAGCAATGTCATTTCTGTGTAAAACTGGGGCGGGGAGGGGCACAAATTAAAAGAGAGTGTAGCGAGCCTGTGTGATTAATATTTTCCAGTCCCACCAAGCCGGCCAGGTGTATGTCCAAGGAAGAGAGGTGGTTGAGGTGTTATCCTTCTAGTATGACCAAGGCCAAGCAGGGCAGAAGTTGGTATTTGCAAGAGAATGATTCAGCAGCGGACCTTGGGATTTACTTGGATAAACTGGGGAGTGAAGACCAGGATAGGGGGATATGGATAGCTAAGAATAACAGGTTGGAGGTTTCCATTATATGGATGTATTGTTGCTGTGGGGGTTCAAAGGAACAGGGAAGTGTGGTAGGAGGACAGGGAATGGTGTTCAAGACCGAGATGTAAAACAAGTGGAAATTTAGGCCTGAGCACAGCCAAGGGAAGAGATGCCTGAGGCAGACAGAAGAACATGGTGGAGACGGGAACACCTAAACACAGATAGGTCTGGTCTTGGAATGAGGCCTTGGGATGAACAATGGCCTGGGTGAAGCTGGCAAGCCAGACAGAGAGCTGAGTGCTGTCCTTAAGGAAGGTGAGGGCAAAGGGTGCTCATGGCTGAGCAGCCGAAGAGGGTGGTGAAAGTCATGCCTTCAAATGCACTGCAGTTTTTATTTTTTAAAAAATTTTAAAAGATTTTATTTATTTATTTGAGAGAGAGCAAGAGAGAGAGCACGTGTGCACACAACTGGGGAGTAGGACAGAGGGAGAAGCTGACTCCCCGCTGGGCAGGGAGCCTGACAGATGACAGACATGGGGCTCGATCCCAGGACCTTGGGATCACGAGCTGAGCAGAAGGCAGACGCTTCATGGACTGAGCCACCCAGGCGCCCCTGCACTGCAGTTTTTAAAGGAGGAAAGAGAAATGGTTAAAAGCCACAATGATGGGGTGGGGGAGGGAGGAAGGACCTACTGAGTGGCAGGTGAGTCTCCCCCTGAGGGGACAGCAGGGGCTACACTGTCTTCCCAAGAGCACTGAGAGAAGAGTCTGCGAGAACCGAGGCCTCTGGCAAGCAGACAGGTGTTCCAGAGGGCACGGTGATATGTAACTGATATAGAGCTCTTACCTTCTTTGACCTCATTTCTTTCTCACCCAGCCAAACATCCACACCTTTGCACCTGGAGCCAAGGCTCTTATCTTTTGACCCGGATTCCTTGGCTCACTACAAATTCAGAAGGGTGCCAAGTGGAGGCCAGCCATGGCTCCCTCTTGGTTTCTGTGGGTTGGAGGACATTACCTAGTAACTCCAAGTTTTCTGGGTGTTAACATTCGTGGAGGCCCAGGGGAAAGAGATTCCATGCTAGCCACAGAAGGTGTGGATTATGCTAATGGATGGTAGCAAAGGTTGAATGCATCATTGTTCCCACATACAGACAGGTACAGAAACCCTCCCCTCTGCACCCAGGCCTTTGCACAACAGAGCTCTAGGCCTCTGCCCTTGCACAGAGATCACTAATGCTCCTTAGTACCTTAGGCTGAGTTCCCACTGGTGGTGTAGATGGCAAGTGGAATGAACTGGAATTAGGAATGATGGAGGGGAAGAAGAGACGATCTCAAACAGTTCTTTCCTGACTTTAAAACCAGAAAGAGGAAGAGAGAAGGAAGAACCCCATCGCTCACTTGCTGTCATGGTAGAGCCATAGGTTATAAAGCTTCCTGGGCATGGGCCTAGGGAGGTCCTTGTGGAAGGTCCTGGGTCTTTTGTACACATATCCTAAGGGCTTGAGGCACTGAAGAAGGTTATTTAAGGAGCCTCCAGCATCGAAGTTCTCTCCCTGCAAACATTGCATTTTAGAGAGCTTAAGGGCTCAGTCACCCACATACTGGGCACCCCTTACAGCTAATACTTTCTGTCCGAGACAGAATGGAACCTGGGGAGCTATTTAAAAATTTACCCCTCCCTCTTCTTCCTGCATCCCAAAACTCTGCGACTCTAATAAGATCCCAAAGAAACCTTAATACCAAGTCATGATTTGCTTTATTACTCATTTCATTGACTAGCATATATCTGCAACCTGAATCAATGACCTTCTTTACTTCCCTGGAATTTCTAGCAGTAGTACAAACTATAACCTCTAGTATACAAGGTTCAGAGTTCAATCTGTTCCTGGACCATCTGGCTTTCTTCCCTTTCAAGGTTACAGACTCATCTTTCACTGGTCAACTCTTAAGCCCAAACAGAACCAGGTCAGAGGGTGTAGTTCATGGTTGGTGCTCAGCAAGGGCTGTTTTCCTTCCTCCACGATTATAACCTTACTGGTCTTGGGCCTTCTTATAAGCCCATAGTCTTGGCATTTCCCTCACCCCCTCTTCTTTCTGACCTTCTTAATGTTACTAACACAATTTGCACAAGTGGTGAAAGTTTTCTTTCCTTCCTCTTTCAGCAATTAAACAGATGTAGCTGGAGGGAGCAGAGAATTGGATTTATTATTTCGTTTAAATATAAAATGTAACAGCAAAATGGGTTAAGGTACTGACTCATCACCACAAGTTAGAACTGAAAATATGTAAGCAATTATTGAGGGGGAGCTTGGCTGGGGTAAGTTGGTAGGGTAGACTTGCCCCCAGATGGTATAGCACTGGCTCTGATAGCTCTATCAGTCAGAACACGCTGGGGATGAGGAAAGTGTGCAGGATTGGACTTCTGCCATAGGCTCAAAAAATGTGAGAACATCCTTGGCCTTAGGATATGCAGACAAGAGGATACGTGGTATTGTTTTGGTTTCTATGGGCACCTTTCTGTCCCCACGATAGTAGGACTTGGTGCAACAGTCTACACAAAGGATTAGGTGGCAGCATCCCAGCTCGCTGCTAGGGCTTAGTCATGTCACTTTCTCCATCCGTAGTGCAGAAGAGTGCGTGTCCCCTGGCAAGGGAGTGACGTGATTGGCCTAAGGGACTGGTCATCTTGCAGGACACATGAGGCCTTTCTCCTTCGTTCTAGCACTCCCTGTAGGCAAAATGTAACTTTAAAAAAATTCTATTTAAAAATTAAAAAAAAAAAATCGAATACAGCAGGGGCACCTGGGTGGCTCCATCGGTTAAGCATCTGCCTTCAGCTCAGGTCATGATCTTGGGGTCCTGGGATCAAGCCCCACATTGGGCTCTCTGCTCAGCAGGGAATCTGCTTCTCCCTCTCCCTCTCTCTCTGTGTTCTCTCTCTCTTTCTCCCTCTCTCTCAAACAAATAGAATCTCTAAAAAAATCAAATACGGTAAAATGTAATGGGAGGAAATGGTGCTTTTTTATCATCTCAAGGTACTTAGCCAGCTACCGCAATGCTTGTCTGGACGGGCATGTGGAGCTGCCGGGCTGGTGGGCAACGTGGATGCCAGTGACAGCCCTCGCCGGCCACAGCTACCCGGCTAGCCCCAGCCCAGCGGAGGACCTCTCTGAATAGGTGCCTCTTCAAAAACACCTCTGCTCCCTGAGGCTCTTCCCAGTGCATATAAAAACACTAATTATTCACTATTCACGTCCTTTTCTATAGGTTCATTCTCTCTGATTTGGTAAAACTGAAATGTCCTTAAAGTGACCATGATTTTCATTGGGAGGATTTGTGGGTAGAAGGTGTGTGTGTTGATTTTGGTTTGGAATATGAAGTAAACAGAACTTCTAACACAAGGACTTTAAATTAGGTCTTTGAATCTAAAAATCTTGTGATTCCCGTTACAATGGGCTGGAGCCCTACATGTACGTCCATAACCAGGCAATGGTAGTATGGATTCCAGAATTAACTCATTAGATAACTACTTCAATCTTCCCTCCAGAGATGTTAAAATTGTACAACTGAGATCATGGGTCTCAGGTAGCAAAGAAAAACATGACATGAAGTTTACTCAATCTATGAGCAGTTTGACTTTCTTCATAAGAAAAATCAGGCAAGTCCAAGGAAACTCCAGGGTAGCTTTTTGGCATTTGGCAGGCCTGCAGCCTATTTTTCTGTTCAAGAGTTCGATGCATCAAGTAAGAAAGCATGAGTAGTAACTGAATATTAAAGATTACCATAAACAAACCAATAGCTCCCCCAAGATTGGAAAAAAAAAAAAGGTACCACTTAATAATACATGATACAACTCCCACCCTTGGCAAAGCAATATTTTAAAATTAAAATTATATTGTAATTAGCCTTTCAAAAATGTGAACACTTCAATATAGGAGTCCATTAATAATCTAACCGCAGTTGCTGCCAAGCATGGGCCTCCCACACACAGAACTTAATTACACTCAGAGCTTCTTCTCCAACCAGCAGACAGTCATGGAGAACAGGTGGCTCTAACTTACAGATAATGGAAGGCTGAGCCTTGCTATGGCTGCACACATATGGATGAAATGATCTAAATGCCTTCTTTATTCCTTCTTCTGGCAATTTCTATGTCAAACACCGATTTGCTTCGACTTTATAGGATTTAAAGTTCAAAAAAAAAATAAAGTCCAAACACTATCTAGGACAATTCTAATGAAAATTAAATGTAGGTTTATATAATGGTCTGTATTATCCCTCATACAAAAGATCTCAAAAAACCCTCCCTCTCTTATAGAGCTAGAAGGTTAGGTAAGTGCTAAGAATAATTATACACTAGATAGTGTGACTTCAAGGACACCGACAGAGGCTCACAAATAAAAACAACAACTTCTAAGGCTCTTCCCTCTCATCTCTGAGGTCAGGCATCATAAACTCATGAGCCTGGAGAAGCAGGCAGGTGGCCGGAATGAGTGACGATGGCAGGGGGTAGGGGTGATGGGGATGCAGGTAACTGCAGAATGGACGCCCCGTCCAGAGGGACAGCCTCCACCCCTCTCGAGCAGATCCTTGTGTCGTCTTCACGTGGGTCAGGGCGGCCAGGTCATCTGACGCTTCAGGAGAAGAAGGGAATTCCAATTCTTAGGCGAAATCTTTTAATACTTTAAAATTGTGACAGGTAATTAAAACTTTAAAAGCCAAACCAAACAATATGTAGACCCAGGGCCACCTTTGCTGACCGTTGTTGATGAAGGCTTTGATCTGTTTTGCCTCCTAAGAAGGGAGATGTTTAAAGCAATCAGTCACACATGCCTTGGAGTAAATCTGTAATCTGAGCAGAAACTTTGAAGAGGGAAGGCAGTGTCCCGCCAGTAGACGGGGGAGGAAGGTGTCAGAAGATGTTTAGCCTCAAAGGTCGGAGGAGAGTGTCTATTGCGTTAAAAGATGCAGATCACAGGGATGTCAGCAACGCAGCTGCATAGAAAAGAAAGCCGAGATCCATCTGCGTGTTCCCGCTGCACAGGTTCAGCACTGTGACACCACAGGGGACACCGATGGTTTTGAAGACAGAGGAGCACCACCCTGGGCGCACTCCTGCTTTCCTTCATGGGCTCGTCTTGATGCCCCACAGCAAGCGTCTGAAACTCTGGGGATTCCTCTCAGCCTGGACAGAGTTCCAGACAGCGAACCCCCTCTGCCCCCCCCCCAAAGAACAGGCTTCAGGCAATAATGGATGGGGTTGGACCATTCATACCCCAGCTTTCTTGCCTTCAGGGAGGCTCCCCCACACTGTCTACAGTGCTCCCCTGCAGGATTAAGTCCACAGTGGTACCTACTCCATAAGGCGCCCTTCACGGTCTCCCTTCGTGTCTTCTGTTCTCTCTCCCTTCCTGGCACTTCCTAGGATCATCTCCCACGCCCCTGAAACTGGAATCCATGTCTCAGGTCCTGCTTGAATGGGAACTCCAGCTCAGACTTACACACCGTGAGAGCAACTGCCACAGGTCCTGCTTGTCTTAGCCGACCTCACATCTTGAAAGAGATTTTTATATGACTCGAGTAGGTAGTACTGTGTTCTCTTATTTACAAAATTGGGATCATTTGATAAGAGCTTCCACTCCAAACTCAAGGTATTGTTACAAGGAACAAATAAGATAATGTTCATAAACGGGCCCTGTGTGTTGGCAAGTGTATACAAATGCTGTTTTTACAACCCTTCTTGTTGTTCAGAGCCAGTGATGGTGTGTCTCCAGGAGCGAAGACGGGAGGGATGGTGGAGGAGGAATGAGCCAGGCGAGGTGCTTGGCCGGACTGCCTGCTAAGTCTCAGAACGACAATGTCTGGCTGCACACAGCGGCTTTTATTAGATGCCTTCAAATTTATGACGCCGCAGCAAGGTCGGTCAGTCCGTCGCGGTGGCGCTGTGGAGGCGGGTACTATTTACAACACGTTTCGTGTATTTGGAAACTGAATTATTGTTCCCAGGACTGAGGGGAAGATGAGAGTGGCCGGCAGAAGGCAGAAAACCGCAGCTTTGCACGGAATTTCATCGGCCTGAACGGCAGTGCCCGATTCAAACAATGAAGTAGTTAGCGTCTGGGAGACTGTTTATAGTAGAAAATTAATAGGCCTTTTATACCTGATTTAATGGCCTTTTAAAGAGAAAAAGTATACTCACAGCACAATCAATGGAGTGAGCGATATTTACAGGTTGAATGATAATTAACAGTAGGAAGGAGGAGACAAATTTTTCTCTAGCACTTCTGACAGTTGAAGTAGCCTTGAGCTGCAGTTGGAAAGAGATGGTGTGTGTGTGTGTGTGTGTGTGTGTGTGTGTGTGTGTGTGTGTGTTTAAAGCTGGGTGCTTTCCCACAGGCCTCTGCTTCTTGCCTCTTACAGCAGCTAGACTGCTTTTCCGGATTCTCTTTAGTAGATTCGGGTTTCTGGTGATTCTCCCCTTTTATTTTTCAGGAACACAGGCATTTTCTTTTCAAGAGGAGCCCGCCTTCCCACAACTCCATCAACGCTTAGGTTTTTCACTGGCGCCACAACTTGCCTTTTGCTCTGATGGTTTTCAGCAAAGCACTTTATGCAAAGGGGAGTCCTGTTGAAATATTTAACTATTTGAATATCTCTTCAAGAGATCGCTCTATTCAGGATTTCTCAGCTTCGGCACAGTTGGAATTTGGGGCTAGATAACCCTACCCTGTATGTTGTGAGATGCTGGGAGCATCACTGGCCTCTACCCACTAGATGCCAGGAGCAGCCCCCCAGTTTATCACAACCAAAAGCGTTTCCAGACGTCACCAGATGTCCTGTGTGTGTGTGTATGTACACGTACGGGCACGTGTGTGCACAAAACCACGCTCCCGGTCGAGAACCACCCACGCCACTGGAGTGGCCGCCACATGTGCATAAGGGTTGTCAGTTCAGGCTCCTGGGGTGTCGTGAGCACGTGGTGGAGGGACTGCCAACCCAACCAGGCCCTCAGGGGGTTTCTGAGCAACACTAATCCCTCCTCTGTTAGAGATCCTATTACGTATTAACCTCCCTAACAAGCACAGAGGCAGTACGGCAATTATCCCCATTCTACAGCAGAGGGAACTGAGGGAACTTGCCCAAGGTCACACAGCTGCCAAGGGCGGAGTTGGAGTATGAACCCAGGCCCTACGGCTTTTGAATCTCCCTCTCTCACTGCACACCACGCAGGTTCTCTAAGATTGAGTGTGTAGGAGCACTTTGTAAACGTCAGAGCAGGACATCCATTCCACTAACCTTCCCGCACAGGCCCAGACCTCTCTCCCTCTGGCTAAAACATCTGAAGCGTCTTAGCAGGGAGCCTCTCTGTGGTGATATTTTCTATTTGCATTGTTCGCTTCCCATCTCTACAGGTTTAAATTCTACGCATCCTTTGAGGCTTAGCTCAAATGCCACCACCACCAAGGAGCCCTCCCTCTCAATTCCCATTAATTTCTGTCACAAGTGCTTTATCCCTCCTTAGAACACCTTCATATTTTACACTGGTTTTATGGATTTCCTCACACTCAACAGCAGTGACATGTGTATGACTTGCCAACACCCCCCCACCCCACAGCAAACTTCTGTTCTTCAGGCGCCCTTACAGTGACAGCCCCTCCCAACGGCCAACACGGAGCCTGGGATTCATAGGCACTGAAAACAAAAGATTTCTCAGTGAACCGATGGGCTGAGTGGATCGTTGGATTAAATAACAATAATTTCTACCTGCAGTGTTTACCTCTATTTTACAGGTAAAGCAGCTGAAGGAGGAAGAAGCCACCTGGAGAAGGCTCTGTAGACTCTCCCCAATCCAGAAGCGACCTGGGAAGGCAGGTAGGCCCCTGTAGTAGAGAAGGTACCTGAGCGTAGCTGCTGGCATCAACACTGCCCGGATTCTGCTGGATGAGGAGCTGCTGGAGAAAGGGGCCCGAAAGTTGCAATCCACCAAACGCACCTCTCTCCTCAATCCGGACCCGTTTTCTCACTTTCATTGTTGTTGTTCAGGTCATTGCTGTTGAGCGCCCCCTTGTAGTGACTGATGATTTGTCATAGATGCTGAAAAATATCCCATTGATCAGATTTTACCAACTGTTCAGGCGAGAGATCATGAAAGGAGAGACCGGCTGACAAGGGCCTGATTCCTTTGCTTACAAAAGCTTTCCGTAGCTGTCATGATCTGGGCTTCGCTCCTGTGCTCTGCAGTGTCAGTTTCTGAGAGAGATTGAGCAGGGCTGCCAGAGGCATTCTTCTTTGTCAGATGTTACACTTATTATTGAGTTTGTACCCAGGGAAACATTTATCTCCTGTGGCAGCCTTGCTCCCAAGCTTGCTTTTCTGATGCCAGATTTGGTCCTAGTGAAGTTAAAGGAGGTCTTGTTAGAGCAGAAAGGATAGTGTTGAGTGAATGCGAGTAATTAACTCGAAGATGTGTGATCATGGTGTCAGCATAGTAAATTGCCACAAGGATTGAGAGTCAGAGGCCTTCCCCAGCTGGAGATGCGCAGAAGCTCACTGGAGATCACTACACATCTCTTAGACACACCTTTGGTTGACCTTTATTACAGACTCAGTTTTTAAATGAGGCAATCCCACGAGGATTCTTTATTAATGAGAAGCAATAAGTGCATTTGCTTTATTGGTGATATACAGGGTTTGGGTTGTTGTTGTTTTTCTTAATCACAGTATCACTACTCCTGATCTAAAATATATTATCATCTTAACACACACGATGTAATTGGAGAGATTGGCATAAATGGCATTGTCTCATGGACTGTGTCTTCCCTTTTCCTATCTACTTTTACAATAGCCATGGGCCAGTGCATCCCTAAAAGAAGAAGCAAAGTCTCTACCAATCACATTATCCATTGCTAAGTGCTACCTGAGACCACAGGTCATGATGCAAGGGGGAGAAAGAATGAAATTTCTACTTCTGATGCAAGAGGCAGAAATAGCCCAACTTCGAAGAATGATTCATGTCTGAGCATGCAATTAGAAAAACCCTTCTCTTTCTTTTAAGATGAGCAAATATGATAAAGATATGACCGAAAGAAAATGACTACCTAACTCTTAGGTATTGTCATCTAAAGAAATCTGCCTGATTTTCTCCCCCACTGGCATAGCAGTATTAGGGAAAAAATAACTCAAACTTGGCAAGTGTTTTTTTTTAAGGTTTATTTGTTGCAAGAAATCAACTTTCCTTCTATCTCTTACTTTTCACACCATATGAATTCAGAACACAGCCCCTGTTTAAAAATAATATTTCTTCAGAATAGAAAAAATAAACTTGCCTGTACATGGAACATTTCCAAAGAGAGAACATGAACAAACAGGTTTTTAATTTCAGGTGGAAAGTAGACCTTTTGGCCCAAATTTAATTGCAGATAAGAAACTGTCATAATAGGACTTAACCAGCTACCACCAAATGATGGCTTATTCTAAATACACAAATTAAAAACAAGTTGTTTATTTGTAGAAGAAATGGATAATTAACCACAGCTACACTTCTGGTTTTCCAGAAATCAAGAAGCTGTGGAAATTTCAGTCCTCATCTTCAACCTCAGGATCACACTCTTTTCCAAACAAGTAACATTAAACTGCTTTCCGTGTCAAAATTGACAACCAGAGAGCTGTGCCTCACGGTGCCGAGAAGTGCTTGGGTGACAGCTTCCCACCTTCAGGAAGGTTTCATCCCTATGAACTGTATCTTTCCCCATATGACTTGCAATTCCAAAGAGCAAGAGTCTGCCTTCCTCTGTTTTATACTCTGATGGGTTTTGAAAATTGGAAGCACATTGTTCAATTAAGAACCAATTAATGTGACATTCCAGCATGAAAGAAGTGTTAGGCAAGAGGAGCCCACTGCAAACTAATCAGTTTAAACTTCCTTGACTCACAATCTGCCGTTTCTTGAAGGCAGGGGTGCGCTTTGCATCTCTTCCACCTCTGGCTCCTGGAACTGGACTGACTTCAGAAACTATGCAGGGTCCAGTTGAGTCAAGGACACGTGGCGACCTGCCCAGAGTAGCCTGATTTCCGCAAAAACGTGCACACCACGGGTGTACTCTTTCTCTCACGTGGGCACGAAGTCATTACTTTGCAGCGGATGCCCTCATTGGCCACGTGACTCAAAAGATAAGGAGCACCCAGAAGCTCAAAGGGCATGCGTTCCAATCCAGTTCTCTCAAGCAGAGTTTGTGCCACGAACCGCAGTTTCCTCGTCTCTTCAACGGAAACCACAGCATCTATTAAATGGAACGACATTGCTGTGCCAGTCACCACCAGAGAAGAAAAAGGCCCAGGGTTTTTTGAATACATGTCAGCCTCGGCAATTAGTCCATCAACTTAAATTCTTCTTGCAGTTTCAATTAGATTGAGAACCCTCCCTGGTTTCCACTCAGGCTGTTGTGCAACATTTCTGCAAGGCTAACAGCTGTCTCATTCCACCCCAGAGAGAGCTCTGTTTCAGCTACTCCTGCATTCCTAGTTCATAAAGCTCTCCAGGAGCCAGTGGGCGAAAGGCACTCTTTTGCATCGCAAGATGATATTTGTTAGTGGTAAATAAGCTGTGGTAAAAAGGCAGGCAGTGATTATGCTCTTGTTAACAAATCACTCAACACTCTAGTTGTATTCACTATACCAAGAACTGGTTGAATATCAAAGAACATGGACTGGCAGATTTCATAGGGGATTTTTTTTTTTAATGCCCAGAGATCTCACAAAAGAAAAAAAAAATACCAAAGACCAATGTTCCCATTCGCTCAGCATCATCTCCAATTTCAAAATGAATGTGCCAGGAGATATTCTATACAGTTCTTTGGCAGATTCATTTGTTTTTAAATTCATTGAAAGTGGTTTTCCAAATAATATTCTAAAAGAAACAGCTTCCTTAACTTCTAGGCAGACTCAGAGAGCTAGATTCGATTCTCTTTTTCTTCATTCCCTCTATCCCCGTCTCCATTCTCTCTTCCAGCCATTCTCACCTCCTTCCACTGTGCTCCTTTTCAGGATGTTAAGAGACCTCGAATACTGCCTTTAGCAAAGCTTCCTCAGAATCCCCCTTAACATCTCTGTTGCATTGTCCATTTATGCCCCCGCCCATCATTTTCCCTACTCTGAGCCGCAAGACTGACCGTGATGTGACCCTCGCCCAGACTTCCTTGATTGCTGGTGTTAGGTTGGGTTTGGTCAATGGGACGCAAAAAAGATAGGGGGCGGTATTTCTTCTCTCCTCTCTCCCTACTTAACATCATTGTTTTGGCAGCAGCTTCATCTCTCCATGACGACAGCTCCTGTTGCCAGCCCCTCATCCAGGGTTCCAGCTCTTCTGGGGCTCTGGTGACATTATGTCTTCTCCTTGCCCTCTGCCAAAAGGCAATAACAAATTTCTGCTGTTTCTAGTCTCTGGCTGCCTCCACCTTGCTAGTTTCCTCACTCCTGTCCACATCTCTGTGATCAGTCCTTTCAGTAAAATAATTTCAGCTTGATTCTGAGTTCCGCTAGGACTCTGGTTCTCCTCCCTCTCACCTCAGGTACATACACAAGCAAAGAGAAAGACACAAAACTGTGTTGAATGCCTGTGGGGCTGACTGCTTGATTTGGACTGATCTACTGCCCGAGTTCCCTCAGACCCTGAATTTATAAGCTCTAATTTCTGTTCTTATTAGTCATATAATGCAACTTCTGTCATATGGTAGAATTAATCATGAAGGAATACTACTTTATTTGGAGATCGTGTTGATGTAAAGGTAGTAACGGAGTAACCATTTAAAATGGTGAGAAAATTGTAATTAGTCATGTTCAAAGACTTTAATAATGGTGAAAGTGGAAATTAGCCAAAATAAAATTTCTACTCATTTGTTTTATCATAATGAATGTCTTTTACATTTATTTATTACAACCTCATGGTAGTAGCAGCTCTCTTGGGGTTAAAGCCTAATTTTAGTAGAGTCTCAAAGGAGTCCTATTAATTTAAAAGGCAGCAAAGTATTTAGTGAGGGGACTCAACTTTGGGAAGTATAAATTTACTCTTATTATGTTATAAAGGATATAAGATATTTTCAAAATGGTAACCAAATATTTATAGCTTATATTCTGCCTTTCTCATTACAGTATTTGTCATGAAGATGAATTAATGTTGTGCCATTTTCCGTTCTCATTACGATCTTGGTCCAGAGATGAAATATTGGATGTTTAATATTTTTTTATGAATTATAGCAGAAAACTGTACAATGTTGACCTTTTTAATATTCTGGTTTCTGACTGGCTGGCATTTCCACTCCTCCTCTTCTTGTAACAATTCCTACTAATATGGAAGAAAGGTTTCAGATAGGTAGCCAATGAGAGAGCAGAATATTAAAAAGGTCAACAGACTGCAGTCTTTTCTATAAATTCAAAAAAATTTATTAAGACATTAAAATTCAAATACTATAACTCATACTTCTGAACACAATATGTAATTCATCTTTGTGAAAAACAACCCCATTTTAAAACATTCTCGTTACTGTGATAAAAGTATGACATAATTATTCAAGACTAAAAATAATCTCTTAAGTATTTTGTATTATAATAGAATAAGAATATTTGTTAAAAATCACAAAGTTACTAAAAATGGATGTAAGGGTCACTTTCTTCACTTTCCTTATGGTAAAAAAACTGAATTATTTCTTCAGCAATAGCACTAATAGCAACAGATAACTGCACACATGGAAATTTAGAGTGGTTGTGATGTTATACACTGTTTAAAGAATTCTTAATTTAGATTTTGGCAAATAAAAACCAACAAAACATTTTAGATTTATATTCACTATTTTAAATCACATATTGTACTTATTCAACAAACGTTGGCTGAATGAATGTATATGCAGGAAAAGTAAAGTGAACTATACAATTAAAATAGAGTTCATATTATTTTTGGATGGTTAAATGAATCACTGCAAACAATAACACACAAAGACAAGAGGAGGGACTGTAAGATACTACTGAGCTTTAAAGTTCACTGGTGTGTTACTCTTGAAGTGTGGGACCTAAAGTGACATTTAAGAATGTTTTCATGAATAAATGAACGAGAAAAAGAAAGAGGAGTGTATTATTACTCACAGCCTATGGACTGCAGTAATGTGCATCTGTACTTTCTAGTCTGCTCAGCATTTTTGCCCTTTATAAATTGCCCAGCCCCAGTTATACCCCCTCCCCCATTCTCCCTCAAGGTGAGGCCGCATGGTCTTGGTTGACAAGCTGAGTTTGTTTCTCCTTGGATGCTGTGTTGGGATGAGGTGGGCATTCAACACAGTGAAGGCTGATACAAAGCCATTCTGAGGGATGGAGAGGAATGTTGAGTGAGGCTGCTCTCTTTTTCCTGGCTCACCAGCTATAAGGACCAAACATCCTTGGAATTTCCTGTGGACATCTTTGCTTCCAACGGGAGAAAATCAGTTGGAGAATGAAGCCAACAGAAGAGAAAACAAAGTTAATAGATGAAAAGAGGGAGAGAACGGCATGGTGACAAGATTTCAATGCCTGGACAGGGCCTTATTTAAACTAGTGCCACCTCAGGAATATCTCAGTTATTAATTAATTCCCTTTTTGCTTAGGCTAATTTAAGCTGAGTATCTGTCACTTACAATAGGAAGACTCTTAACGATGGAGTGCAAAGATTTCTAAGATCCATACGGCCACCAAGCATTAAATGAATACTGAATAATACATACAACTATATTTTGAATGATTGTGGATGCCTTGATTAGTGAATCATCAATGTATATGAACCCAGAACAACTTTTTGTCCTGATTTAATTAGTATACACTAAACCTATTAGTATATGTAGACTCTGTAAAAATATTCTACACTCAGAGAAGATCTTTATATTTAAACAGATTGGGAATCACTGAAATAAGATCCCTTTATTTTTAATTCACCCGTGATCTGTTAGTATTATAGTTAATCACAACTAGTTCTCATAAGTGTTGTCTAAGTTTCTCTGATCGTAGAACATGGATGCAGGTGGTCCACTGTGAGCCAATCACGAAATATTTATCATTATTTACAATATGCAGAACATCCTATGAGGTGCAAAGGTGAGTCCAGTCTCATCATTACCTTCTGGAAACTTACAATCCAGGGGGAGGACAAAGCATATACACATGATAGACAAACCAACAATCCCAGGCCCAAATCACTTTTAAGGAATGGTGCCAGCCACATTTCTTGAGGAATGTAAAACTCATTGATTTTGCGTATATGAGATATCCAAAATGGTAAAAGACTGATCCTAAGGGACAATACAGGAGAGAGGGAGATGGTTATGACTAAATCTTTTCTTCCACTGGTAAAACAATTCAATGCTTATTCTGAGAAGCCCTCATTCCTGAGCACGCAAGGCTGTTTTCTGCCTTGGTTCATGTCATTCCTTCTGCAGAGCCTGTGCTTTACTTCCCTCTCATGGACACCTCTCTGCCTCCTTTGTCCTATTTCTATTTCCTTCTCCAGCATTATGCATTTTGCTGAACAATTATTATTGGCCCTGGGACCTTCCCCC
Organism: Ursus americanus; assembly: GCF_024610735.1. NCBI lineage: Eukaryota > Metazoa > Chordata > Mammalia > Carnivora > Ursidae > Ursus > Ursus americanus. The sequence goes on along the minus strand of NC_142127.1, from coordinate 77,500,826 downwards.
CCCCCCCGCCGTTTGTCTCTGGAGGCTGAACTTTAGGGGCTGTATCAACCAAGCTTTCTGGGCCCCTGGCTGCCAGCTGGGTTTCAGCCAGCAGGAGCCTCGGTGGGAGGTGAGTGTGGGAGGAAAGACAGGATCAGGGTGTTTCCTCCCCTGCTTCCCTCCCTGTTGGGTTACTGCAGGCTGCCCATGTCCTTTGACCAAAAGCTACACTATCTTCTCTGAGTTCTGGTTGTGCCCCTTGCTCTTGCCCCTTTTCGGCTGAGGGGTGTTAATGGGTCCCCACAGTTGGTAGCTTCACTACCGTTGGTTTTCTTTAACCCTTCCACACTTTTGTAAAGGATCCCTTCATTAAGCTCTCTGATGGATAGGCTCCCTTTTTGAATCCTGTCCTGCTGGCTTGTCATTGATCCTCAACGGAAGCGATCACTGCGGCCTTCATTCCGCTCTCGTCCTTGTGCCTGTTGAATCATTGCACCAGTCATACTTCGCTGCCCACATTTGTTCCCAAGCTCATCTCCTCTGTGGTCTGGAAGCTTCTGGAGAGTAGACTGTGCCTATTCCCCAATCCTAGGGCCTACAGCAGGTGCTTATGGTCTGGATGAACAGCTGAGAATATTGCCTCTACCTAAGTCAGTGTGACAGACCTTCATATATTAGAGTAGCTGGAATGTCACAGTATTTCGTTCATCATGATGACCTCTCGTCAAGGGTTTGATAACTCAAGTTTGCCAGCTTTAGAAAGTCAATTCTTTATCTCACCTCGATTCTGGTTAATTGGTTCAAATTTGCCAACTTGAGAAATAGGACTTTCTATACTAAAACAATTCCATGTTAGTGGTTGATGAGGAAAACTCTGATTGCCAAATGAATAGCAGTAGGTTTTCCCTGAGTTTCATTATGAAAAATTTCAAACATGAAATCTTTGAAAAAACAGAACATCCTTATACTCACCACCTAGACTTAATAATTAACTTTTTTCATATTTCTATGTTTAATCATCTATGCTTATCTGTGTGTGTATGTATACACATATATACATCTATAATTTTTTTGCTGAATCACTTGAAAGTAAGTTGCAAACATAATGATCACTTCACCCCTACATACTTCTGCACGCATCTTCTAAAACTATGCCTAATCTTGGGGCGCCTGGGTGTCACAGCGGTTAAGCGTCTGCCTTCGGCTCAGGGCGTGATCCCGGCGTTATGGGATCGAGCCCCACATCAGGCTCCTCCACTATGAGCCTGCTTCTTCCTCTCCCACTCCCCCTGCTTGTGTTCTCTCTCTTGCTGGCTGTCTCTATCTCTGTTGAATAAATAAATAAAATCTTAAAAAAAAAAAAAAAACTATGCTTAATCTCCTTCTAACCACACTACTGGTGTCATACATAAGAATACCCTGATAGTATCTACTGCGTGTCTGCGTACTGTGTCTGTCAGCCATACTCAGGAACAGGGGAAACTTTGGGTCCCAGAACTGCTCTGGTTTAATCTCATTTTTATCTGGCTTGCAGCCTTTTTCTAAATGTCGATATCTGTCAGCTTCTGCTGCAACCATTGATATCAACAAATTTAACTGTGCACATATCTGAGAATTGAGCAGTAAAGAGAGTTCTTTCTGGGCTTCTCTGGAAGCTTATGCTCAGGGATGAGGTCAGGACTGCCAGAGACAGCAGGAGGGAGGTTCTCGGCAAGAGGGAGCTTTAGATCTCTCTCCTTTTATTTCTTTATTTTTTCTCCCTAATTCTAAGCCAAGATATCTTTTTTCCTCTGGGCTAGAATTTACTTCTATCTTTTTCTAAAAGAAAGGGGAAAGAAACATCTAGTTGTAAAAGATGACCCTCATATGGAACTTGTAAAATAATCCAAGCAACTCCAGGACCCTCGCTGGGAGACTGACCCTCGCTCATTGACACCTGCATCCTCCATGGTCACACTGAAATATGTGCTTTATTTGTTGTATCCGTCAAAAAGTTTTAGGTCCCTCATTCTTAATTTACAAAAAAAGCAAGTGAAACCTCTGAACTAACAAAATTCAGTTGTTTTGATTGATTTTTTCCCTTCACCTTGTTGATCAGTTGACCAGCTATTTAAAAAAAGAAGAAGAAGAAAAAGAAGAAGAAAAAAGAAAAGAAAGAAAGTTCTTTGCCCTTTGGCTGAAATAACAACATGGCAAATAGAATTAGGTTTGAGGTATGAGGGCTGCTTGGAGACTACTGAATGAGTGCAAAGGGAAGTGGATGATCTTAAAGGACGTCCATTATGTTTGGGGCAAATGAGGAGCTGAGCACACTAGAGGAGTAGGCAGGACTCCCAGAGGTCATTGCCTCTTCCCTGCTCCCTTTACCGGCAAGAGGGGGGGGTCACAGGAAGGAAGAGACAGAGTATTTTCTGCTTCCTCTTTCTACTTCCTGTGGGGCCTCCAGCTTTGGGTGCATCTCCACGAAGACCCCAGCCTCTGGAGGACCATTCCTCCCTGATTCCAGCGGTACCAGTTTCCTTGAAACACTTCTGTTAACAACACCTCCTCCCGATTTCCCAGTTGTGTTCTGTTCTGTTTTAGAGAGAGTGCACATGTGTGCACATGTGTGGGTAAGGGGGGCAGGGCTGAGGGAGAGGGAGGGAGAGAATCTTAAGCAGACTCCACACCCAGCACAGAGCCTGTAGTGGGGCTCGATCAGTCTCACAACCTTGAGATCATGACCTGAGCCCAAATCAAGCGTCGGACACTTAACCCCAACTAAGTCACACAGGCCCCCCCCAACCCAGTTTTGTTTTATTGCTTACTGGCTCACTTTGGTGGGCGGCCCGGGGAAGTGGGCACTGGCTAAAAGCCATGAGAATCAGGCTGTAGGCTGGCTCTGTCCTGACTTGTGGTGCGACACTGGGCAAGTCATCTAACCTCTCTAAGCCTCCGTTTCCTCATTTATAAGAGGTAATATCCGAGCTTTCTTTCAGATTGCAAACGTTATTACTATGACCTTTCCAATCTCTCATTTAACAACAATTCTGAGAGCCCACTGGCACTTATTTTAAGTTCTTTCCACAGATCATGACTGAGGCATGACTCACCCCTGTTTTACCTAGGAGCCCTGCAGTCTACTGCACAACACAGCACAACGCAGAACAACACACACACACACACACACACACACACACACACACACACTGTCCCTGCTCTGTCACTCTGAGTTCTAGACACTCCAGGGGCCTGCTAGGAGATTTCATGTTTGGCAACAAATAGAGCTCAACAGAGCAGACATCATCCTCTGAGGGTCTGCTCAGATGCTGGAGACGAATGAGGGAGTGAGCACCCCAGTCTGGGGGCTCTGAACACCCCAGTGGGATGCATCTAACTTGGAGAAGGACAGCTTCCTCTGGCTGAGTTCTTCACCAACCCCTCCATGATGCATTTCACAGCCCTTGAGAGATGGCTCCATTTCAGTTGGAACAAAGCAGCTTCTTTCTAAGGGAAACCATAGAGGGAACTGATCATTTAAATACATTTTTAAGGGGCACCTGGGTGGCACAGCGGTTAAGCGTCTGCCTTCGGCTCAGGGCGTGATCCCGGCATTGTGGGATCGAGCCCCACATCAGGCTCCTCCGCTATGAGCCTGCTTCTTCCTCTCCCACTCCCCCTGCTTGTGTTCCCTCTCTCGCTGGCTGTCTCTATCTCTGTCAAATAAATAAATAAAATCTTTAAAAAATAAATAAATAAATAAATAAATAAATAAATAAATAAATAAGTTTTTAAAAAGTGCATTCTCATGATATGCTTTTTTTGTTACTGTATCATCTGAAAAATATCTCTTAATCAATTAAACTTATTACACTTGAATATTTAATTCCTGTCCATGCAAAATTTAAATAATCTCAAATAATTTGCTTATAGCCATTAGACTATTTGAAGGACCTCACAAAACATCTCTTGCAGAAGCGTGATGACTCCTTTTGATGATGGCAAACTGACCATCAGACAGCATTTCTAGCCTGGTCCCAGCACAATATTATTGTAGATTCTGGAGGTACAGTGGTGAACAGAACAGATAAGGATTCACAGCAATGCAAAGAAAGGAAAGAAAATCTAGACTGGACAAAAATGCAGTGATTTGATGTATTTTCAGATGGGCTTTAAAAAAAAGCAAATTTGCCATGTTATTCTCAAGAGAGTTATGATTTTAAACGTATTACTTAAAATAAGCTTGCAAATATACGGGGAAAAAAAATCCTGCTTTGTTCTATTGAGTGTTCAACAAAATCAGGCTTAAATTCCAGCAGCAAATTGAATTTTAGAAATGATGGGTTTCAGCTCTGTGAATTGTAACAAGTCCAGCCCATTTGCTGGGTCTTCCGTTATAAAAGAGAATTATGTATACTTTCTACTGCAGACCAGAGTCTCTCCCTTTTGGTGCAGAAAGTGGGTTTCACTTCACAGGAAGCTTTTGCTGTTCTTTTCCCCCAAGGGAAAGAGGCTTATGCTCACATCGAAGGACCTCCCCTGTCCTCGTTCGCCCCCCTTTCCCAGGGCCCTAGGATCTGTGTCCATTACTTCCTGTGAGTAACCAGCTTCTGGGGTTCCTGTGGGCCTTTTGTGAAGGCAGGAAACGGAGAGGAGAAGCCTTGGAGACTGAGGGCAGCTTTCCCAGGGGCACCACCTCTGCTCTACCCCAGCTGGTCCTCGGCCAAGGGCACTGGGGCAGCCCTGTGACGGAACCTGGTCTCAACACCCAAGAATCGGCCTCCATTCTCCCTGCCTCCCCTACACCGGCTGCCGGAGCCAGTTCTGTGTCCTTAAAACCAGGTGAGGAGTCAGGAAAGACTAACTGAATGCAGAGCTTCTGAAGAATCTGCAACCAGACATTGGTGACATTTCAGGTATCAGAAAGGCCAGGATCGCATGCTTCACACTGTCTTCTTTCAACTAGGGTTCTCAACCAAGGGAGTTTCTCAAAATATCTTCGGCTTTTAATTGCTTCGTTGTATGCTTAGCCGTGGTCTCAAATGAAAGAACAAAGTATGAATGTATCTGTTAAAAACTGGTTTGGCTGGATATAACAAATTCTTCTAATGATAATGGCTTATGTATAATAGAAGCTTAATTTTTGCTCAAATAAAAAGAAGTAGATTTTAAGTCAGGCTTTTTGTAGCTCATCCCTCTACCTAGAAAGTAGGACTAGCCCAATTTTCAAGCTTTTTGGTTTTTAGGATCCCTTTATGCCCTTAAAAACTATTAAGGCCCCCAAAGACTTTTTTTAATGTAGGTTAGCATATTAGAAATGAAAACAGAATTATTTTGCACACTTATTAATCCATTTTAAAATGACAATAAACCCATTGCATGTAAACATTAATAACACAGACTTATGAAAAATAATGTTCTCTAAAACTAAAAAAAATTTAGTGAGAAAAGTACTATTGTTTTACATATTTGTAAATCACTATCTGGCTCACTTGAAGCAGATATCTTCTACTACATGCAATCTATTGCAATGTATTGTTTTGGTTGAAGTCTCAGAAGAAAATTCTAGGCTTTACACAGACATGGGATTGGAAAAGGAAACTGAAGCCTGTGAATCTCTTGTCCAAGGGTTTCAGGAATGCCATGTGTCCTCATTCTACATTTGGAGAATTGTTGTCTTAAACCTCATAGTCTAAAATAGCTGCTGGAGTTCCAGCCATTATATCCACATTCAAGATACCATGATAGAGAAAAGGTTGAAGGAAGGATTGGTACTCTTCCTTTAAGAACCCCTGGAAGGCTAGCAGCATACCTGCCCACATCTCTTTGGCCAAAACTTTCACATAGCAACATTAAGTTCAAGAGAAATGTTTTAGTGGGGCAGCAATGTGCTTAGCTAAAAATTTCTTAAAAAGAAGGGGAGAAAGTCCACTGAGAAGCAATTAGTAGTCTTTGCCGCAGGAAGCATGAGTTAAAAGCATTCCAACGACCCAAACACTTCATCTGCTGTTTCCATGGCTGCAGATCATCAAAATACCACAGATCCCTCAGGAGTCCCCTGTGAAGAAATTATTGTTTACTTGGCTAACTGATTGGTCTGTGGTGTTCAAGTGCATTTTAAAGCATCTGCAGAGGAGCAGGGTGTGGGGTGGGAGTCTCCCACTGAGAAAAGGGAGCAAGCTTTGGGTTCTCTCAGAACTACTGACAAGAACCATGTTGTGACATGGTAATGAAAACCCCAACCACGGAGAGACCATCCTGGTGAGATTTTACGATCGCCGGTTCCTCGTCCTCTGTTTTGGAAGACTTTCATAACACTCAAAGAATTGCTGTCAAGGACAGAGTTTGTTGGGAAAAAAAATTGAAGTGTTTGGTCTCTAGCAAAGAATGACAACATAGGAGCGTCTGAGTGAATAAGGAAGAATTAAGAAACTAAGTTAAAATACTTGGACTGAATGCTTCATTTGTGCCTGTCAGGATTCTAAGCAGTTTATGTGTATTATTGACTCATGGAGTTGTCGAGGAGGAAGGTGCCATTATTATCCTCATTTTTCTGATAAGGAAACTGAGGCACAGAGAAGTTAAGCCACTTACCAAAGCTCACACCGCCAATGAAGGTGGACTTGGCTTCATATTCCACGTTCTGAAACCACTAAGCGAGACTACACATATATTCTGAGGAGGAGCTTGGAGCTGAGGCTCACGCTTGAGGAAGTTCACGGGCTGAGCTATAAACTCATCACAGTACAACTTAGTGAGAAGCTGCGTACTACCTGTAACGGGATGCTGTCGTTTACTTACAAATATGTTTCCGTACTCCCTGTGTTTAAAAGGAGATATTAGCTATGACTAACACACGTCCTTCAAATCTGTTAGAGTGGTATTTCTCTAGAAGGATGATCAGTTCATCAAGGTAAGCCCCATGTACTCGTGGCCCTTTCTTTCAAAAATCCAAACCCAACCCTGCGTACTCCCAGCCTGTGCCCTCACATGTCCCTTCCATCATTAACCCAATGGCAGGATCTAAACGAAAGCTCCAGCCCCCGCTCCTTAGAGGAAGTGGCACCGAACAGGAAATAATCGGCCCTGTGGGGCGGGCATTAATAACCCAACCTCTTTGCAGAGGGTACAAACGCGTCGCCTGCAGTGAAACCTGGCTTATGATATGCTTTATTTGGTTCACAGCATGTAATTTAAAAAGTGTAATTTCGATTTTTTTTTTTTTTTAGCCAAAATTCAAAACCAAGATTTCACATAAGACTCCGGATGAGAACCTCTGCTTTTTTTAGATAGGCCATGTTCTGTCCCCTTCAGCTTAGCCCCCATCATTCCTGTCCTACTCCGGTTAACCTCTCCATGCCTTCCTGTTCCCTGTCTGTCCCCCGCGGGCTTTTGAGTTTGTAACCCTGTCTTGACAGCTATTAAACTCCAAATCATGTTAAGTCCCATATTCTATTGTAGCAGAACCTGTTTGAAGGTACTCTGCCTGCAATTTTCAGGTGAACTGATTACTTAGTCACAGCTTATCTACACGGTGGGTTCTGCAATCAAGAGAGACACAGAAGCTATGTCCTAAATTGCCTGCCGGTAGGTAAATGATAAGCTGAAAATGACAGGACAGGAAAGACCACAAAATATTGGGATAAATGTCTGGAGTTTAGTAATGCAGAGCCTGGCACATAGCAGGTTCTTAGACATTTAGTGGTGGAGGTTTGATGATGCCTAGGCAGGGGTTTACTAAAGTGGCTGGAAGTTCTGTTCTGTCTCGATGATCACTGCCATGGCTGCAAAGGTCACTGATGCTGTTGCCCAACTATTTCTGGCGCTCTCACTTTGGGCACATGGTAGGATGGCACCCCCTGCCCGCTTGAGATTGCGTGGAGCCATGGGACTAGTTCTGTTGAATGAGTTGTGAGTGGAGGTGATATGTGTTGCTTCCGGCGAAACCATGTAGTTACCAGGACAAGACCCTCCAGAGCCATCTTTCCTCTGACGTGGTGACCGGTGTTTGAGACAGTGGCAGCTCCATTAGCCTGGGAATCCGAGCAACTACAATGGGCGGAGGTCTCTGCCAAGCTGTGATAAACGCCTCGCATGAACAAGGAATGGAACTTTGTCGTTATAACCCAGGAAGACATTTGGGGTTGGTTTTTACTGAGGTATAACATATTCAGTCCCGACTAAAACAGTCAATAAATGTTTATTAGCAAGTTCTAAGTTAAGATCTCTGAAAGCCTGAATTCAGTGACTTGGGCCATCCTCCACTCTGAAGTACTGAAAATGCTTCTTTAGGCTCTATGTTTCCGTGACGCCCTGACTTTGGGTCCCTTTTCTGATGCCTCTTGTCACCCACGAATGGTTGTCCAGCCTTCCCAGAGTTATCCTTTGCAACTGAGCTTGTCAGTAACGGAGCTTTTCTTCTTGCTTAGGGGGAAGATATCCACCAAGCATCGAGAGACAGGGGAGCCTCTGAAAGCAAATGGGGAGAGCCTTCCCAGAACTACATTTGGCAGAAGCCCGACACTCAGAGCTCACAGAGAAGAATAGCCATTGTGTCACAGCTCCACTGAGCCTCAGCACAACCCCTACCATCTGGACATGTGTGTCTGGTGGCGGCAGAGTTAGGAAAGGCCTAGGTCCTGCTGCTCTTTAGAAAGACCTGACCAACACTGTCTGAAGTATAATCCACTTCTTATGGGGTTCTTCCTATGCCTGTGTATATTTTAGCATTGTGTCTGTACTTGAATTTACCTTCCAAACCAGGGGTGAATTTTCTGTTGCTACTGTCAATATTTAAAAAATAAGTCTTTTTTATGTTTATTTTTCAAAGCATAGGAAGTATCCCCTAGGATATACCCACTGAGAAGTACATAATCTCATTTGTAGTGGAAATTACCAGTCCGATGGTAAAAGCTTCCCTTAATTCTATTTTAGATTTTTTTGGTCTAAAAGGGCAAGTTTGGGATGGTCGCTAGTAGTTACAATATATTGTTGGGATAATGGCTAATTAGCTCTTCATTCTGAGCTTTTTCATATGATGTTTAAAAGTATTTCAATAAATCTAGCAAGTGCTGTTAAGTAGGCAGGACTGTCCAGTTGTCGGCCTCACCATCCATTTACTTAATCAACAAAGAATTAATTGAGCACCTACTAGACTTTGACTAACCTCCTCCATCTCTACTGCCTAGCCTGCAATATAATGGGTACCCCATATACACGTTCATAATTCCCCTTCAAAATGCCATGTTAACCCATCCAGAGAAACAAGGAAGTCTTTACACTTTATGAACTAATGCTCTAGTGGAAAGATAAAGTCAATGCACATTCACTGTGGCAGTAAAGAAAATATTATTTGAATATTCAAAGTGTGATGGAGAAGGAAAGGATGTGGGATGGGTCCACAAATAATACAGGAACTTGGAGTCCCTGATTTTCCTGAGTCTCCACTAGCTAATGGTGTGACTGTGGGAAAGTTGTTCAACATTTCTGGGCATCTGCGTCTCCAACTGTTAATTGAAGGAACTGGCAAATGTTTCACAATTAGTAACTTTAGAAAACAATATTATTGCACTTGAATGCATTCTAATGAATTTCAAACCATGTAGATAGAGCAAAATTTCTCCACTGCTGTATCTGCATCCCATAATTTTGCTATGTTTGTTTTCATTTTTATTCATCTCAAAGTATCTTATGATCTCCATTGTGTTTTTTTTCTTTGATCCATTTGTTATTGGGAATGTTTTGTTTAATTTCCACATATTTGTGAATTTCCCCAAGTTTTTTCTGTTATTGATTTTTAATTTCCTTCCATTGTGATGGAAGATGGTTTTATTGACTGAATTGTGTCCCTCCACAATTCATAATGTTGAAGTCTCAATCCCCCATATTTGGAGAAATAGCGTTTAAGGAGATAATTAAGGTTAAATGGTATTATAAGGGTGGGGCCCTAATCCAGTAGTACTGGTGTCCTTATAAGAAGAGGAAGAAAGGGGTGCCTGGATGGCACAGCGGGGGCGCCTGGGTGGCACAGCGGTTAAGCGTCTGCCTTCGGCTCAGGGCGTGATCCCGGTGTTATGGGATCGAGCCCCACATCAGGCTCTTCCTCTATGAGCCTGCTTCTTCCTCTCCCACTCCCCCTGCTTGTGTTCCCTCTCTCGCTGGCTGTCTCTCTGTCGAATAAATAAATAAAATCTTAAAAAAAAAAAAAAAAGAAGAGGAAGAGACACCAGAGATCTCTCAGTCTTTCACAGAGAAAGGGCCATGTAAGGATATAGCCAGAAGGTGGCCATCTACAAGCCAGGAAAAGAGGCCTCACCAGAATCCAATTCTGCTGGCAATCTGATCTTGGACTTCCAGTTTCCAGAACTATGAGAAAATGAATGTGTGTGGTTTAAGCCATGCATACTATAGTATTGTCTTATGGCAGTCTGAGCAAATTAATATAGGTAGGATTTATATCTGCCATTTTGCTATTTGTTTTCTGTATATCTACGTCTTTTTGTTCCTCTCTTACTCCATTACTGCCTTCTTCTGTATTAAATAGATATTTTTGAGTATCATTTTAATTCTCTTGTCATTTCTTTTAGTATATATTTTTGAATGATATTCTTGGTGATTGCCTTAGGAATTACAATTAATGTCTTAATTTTTAAAAATCTAGTTCAGATTAATACCAACTTAATTTGAATAGTACACAAAAACATTTTTTAAATAATTCCTTTGTGCTGTTATTGTTGTAAAAATGACATCTTTATACACTGTGTACCCATCGGCACAGATTTATAATTATTGTTTTATGCAGTTGTCTTTTAAATTAGATAGGAGGGAAAAAAGTATTACATAAAAATACATTAATACTGTCTCAGTTTTTATTTATCTAGGAATATCTTAATTTCTTCTTCAAAAGATAGTTTTGCAAGATATAGATTTCTTAATTGACACCTTTTTTCTTTTGGAACTTTGAATATATCATCCCACTAACTTTCTGGCCTTCATGGTTTCTGATGAAAATTGGCTGTTAATATTATTGAGGATTCCTTGTATGTGATGAGTTCCTACTCTCTTGCTGCTGTCATAATTTTTTTCTTTGCCTTTAACATTGGATAGTTTGATTATGATATAAATCTCCAAGTTTATACAACTTGGAGCTTATTGTAATTCTTTTTGTTTTTCTTTTAAGATTTATTTATGTATCTGTTAGAGAGAGAGCACAAGCAGGGGTAGCAGCAGGCAAAGGGAGAAGCAGGCTTCTTGCTTAGCAGGACTCGATCTCAGAACTGGATCATGACCCAAGCTGAAGGCAGATGACCAACCAACTGAGCCACCCAGGTGGCCCTGTAATTCTTAAATATGTAGTTAATGTTTTTCATCAATTTTGGGAAGTTTTCAGGCATTATTATTCAAATATTCTTTCTGCTACTTTCTCTTCTCTCCTTTGGGGACTCCTATCATGTACATGGTAGTATGCTTGATGATTTTCCACATGTCTTTGAGACTGTTTTTTTAAAAAAAGAAATTATTTCATCCTTCTACTCCTCTGTTCCTCAGCTAAGATAATCTCAATTAACCTATTATCAAGGTCACTGATTCTTTCTTCTGCCTGCCCAGGTCTGTTGTTGAACCCATCTAATGAATCTCTTATTTCAGTTGTTGTCCCTTCAATTCCAGAATTTCTATTTGGTTTCTTCTTTATATTTTCTGTTTCTATATTTATATTCTCTATTTGGTGAGACATCATTCTCATAATTTCCTTTACATCTTTAAACATGGCTTCATTTAGGGCACGTGGGTGGCTCAATCGGTTAAGCTTCAGCTTAGGTCATGATCCCAGGGTCCTGGGATTGAGTCCCACATTGGGCTCCCTGCTCCACAAGGAGTCGGCGTCTCCCTCTGCCCCTCCCCCCAATGGTTCTCTCCATCTCTCTCTCTCTCAAATAAATGAATAAAACCTTTAAAAAAATTTAAAACATGGCTTCATTTAGTTTTTTGAGCATATTTAAAATAGATGATTTAAAGTCTTTGACTGATAAGTCTAATGTCTGTGCTTCCTCAAGGACAGCTTCTACTGATTGCTTTTCCCCTTCTGTGTATGGCCTCTACTTCTTTTGTTTCTTTGCATGTTTCATATTCTTTGTTGAAAACTGGACAGTTTAAATAATATAATGTGCTAATTCTGGAATCAGATGTTCTACCCCCTCCCCCAGGCTTGTTATTATTATTGTTTGTTGCTGTAATTGTTGTTCATTTACTTTTATGAACTAATTCTATAGAGTCTGTTCTTTGTCATGTGTCATCACCAAAGCCTCTCCTTGGTTAGCTTTGTAGTCACTAGTAATTCAACAGAGATTTCATAATCCAGAGGTGAGAGTTTAGGGCCTCAGGTCTTTTTTGATCATGTGAATAGTCCTGACATACTCACATCCCTGTATATAACTTGTACATAATCACTGAAATTGCACAATTTTTATACTGTGGTTTATATATGTGTATATATTTTGTTCTTACTAGGAAAGTGAGAACACTGTACAAAACTAATTCGGTTGTTTTTACGTCACTTTTTGATACATACACATTCTACCAGTACTCTCTTCCTTTAACTTACTGATGAGTAAGGAATGACTGGAAGGAAAAGGAATTATAGGTTGTCCTTTTTATCTCTCCTCTACATCATCATTGTCAGCATAGGTGGTTGGCTAATGCAGGGAAGTGACCTGAGTAAGAAAGGGTATGATAGAATCCCTAAGTTATTGATTTTTCTTAGAATGTCATTGCTTTCTTTCTATATTTGAAGCAAGTTCTGATTTGAATGGAAAGCACAGCCTCTCAGGGCAGTCAGTGCCCCCATTTACTCAGTTAGGGATGTAACATACTTACTTTGTATTTACTTTGAGTTTCACTGAGCTTCCATAAATCATGCGTCCACCAGAAATCTTTGCTCATGGGGTACCATGAATGTTACGTGCAAAAAGGGATAATAAGACCATGAACATGCAAATTGCACATATGCCATTGTCCCATTGGACTTCACTACAAAACACGAATCTAAAGATAAAGTTACTAAGGATTTCAAGATGGCTATAACAGAGTGTTAAACCAAGCACGGGGTCCTGTGTGACTGCATGGGCCTCATACCCATCAGGTTGGCCCTGTGGGGCAGACACCTTTAAGTGCCTACCTAGCCAGCCTTCCTTTATTCTTTATGGAAAAGAAAAACAAGGTTTTTTTTTGTTCATGGTGTCACTGTGTTCAGCTAAGCACCTGTATATCCTAGCCTTCCTTGAAGCTTGAGTATTGGTGACAGAGTTCTGACATTGAGATAGAAGTAGAAGACTACTGAGACTTCTGGAAAAGTCCTGACCTCAAGACACATCCATTATTCCTTGCTTCTTCTTTTTTTTCCTGCTCAAAATAGGGACATGAGATCAGAGGATGGGCAGGAGGATCAGAGGATTGCCCATGAGGCAACAAACATGATGGTAAGAACATGTGATAAGGAGGCTGGAATGGAAAGCTAAAGGCAATGTGGATCTCCCAAGGCTCCACTTCTTTTGTGAGGAAATAAATCCCTGTTTGATTAAGCCACTAGTTTTCAGGTGTCTGTTACTTGCTGCAATGTGCATTCATAACTCATTAATTTTAAATATCACCTCTATCAGGTACTAAATTCCTATAGATACATGATTCTCTTTCTGTACTCTTAAACTATCTCGCTGATTTTAAAAATACATTTTTAAACTAAAAATCACACTCTTAATAGTTATAGATTCATAGTATGTTTTGCAATCATTAAAGTAATGCCTCCTTTCTTTGTTTTTTTAAAGATCATAGTTAATTTTATCTATATTAATATGAATTTTAAAACAAGCTTGTCAAGTTTTATGAAAACTCAGAGAATTTTGATTGAGATTAAATTGAATTTGGAAAGAATCCTTAAAATTTTCAGTATTTCCATCTAGGAACATAACATAAGTCTCTATTTATTCAGATCTCTCTTATATCCTTCAGGAGAGTTTTAGTTTTATTTACATAGGTCTTGCACATTCTTATTAGATTTATTGCTAGGTATTATACTTTTGGTTTCTGTTGTGAATGGAATTTTTTTTCATTGTATTTTCAAATTGGTTTTTGCCAGTTTATAGTAAAGTGATTGTTTTTTATTAATCTTGATTTTGTATTCAGCCAGCTCGTTAAATTATTTCCCATAGGTGCCTTCTGGGATCTCATTTCAGCTCTAAAAGTGTTGGTACTTAGGTATTATAGAATTTCTTAATTGGAAGAAGTTATATCTGGTCCAGGTCAATGAAAGAGCTTCATGGAGGGGGTGAGATTTTACTGTCACCAGTATTTAAGGGTGGCTAATTCTTCTGGTGGGAATGTCTCTAGGTCTGTTTGTTTATTTTTAGTGACAGCATCACTTACAGTGTTCTTAGTGGTAATCAAGATCCCCTTTCATTCCCAAATCCAAAGATCTGAGACCTGAATTCAGATTCTCTTTACCAGAAAATATATTGAAAGGCCACAGCCAACTTTCTTTTTTTCTTTCTTTCTTTCTTTTCTTTCTTCCTTTCAAATTTTATTTATTTATTTATTTATTTATTTATTTATTTATTTATTTTAGAGAAAGTTAAAAGTAGACCTACCACCCTATGACCCAGCAATTGCACTACTGGGTATTTACCCCAAAGATACAGACATAGTGAAGAGAAGGGCCATATGCACCCCAATGTTCATAGCAGCATTGTCCACAATAGCTAAACTGTGGAAGGAGCCGAGATGCCCTTCAACAAACAAATGGATAAAGAAGATGTGGTCCATATATACAATGGAATATTACTCAGCCATCAGAAAGAATGATTATCCAACATTTGCAGCAACATGGACGGGACTGGAGGAGATTATGCTAAGTGAAATAAGTCAAGCAGAGAAAGACAATTATCATATGGTTTCACTCATTTATGGAACATAAGAAATAGCAGGGAGATCGGTAGAAGAAGGAAGGGAAGAATGAAGGGGGGGTAAACAGAAGGGGGAATGAACCACGAGAGACTATGGACTCTGGGAAACAAACTGAGGGCTTCAGAGGGGAAGGGGGTGGGGGATTGGGATAGGCCGATGATGGGTATTAAGGAGGGCACATATTTCGTGGAGCACTGGGTGTTATACGCAAACAATCAATCATGGAACACTGCATCAAAAACTAAAGATATACTGTGTGGTGACTAACATAATAATATTAAAAAAAAATCCAATAAATAAGGTCATTAGAATAAGGCCCTCATGGTGGGATCAGCGCCATTATAAGAGATGCCAGAGAACTCTCTCTCTCTGTCTGTCTGCCATATGAGGACACAGCAAGACAAAGGCATTCTATTAGTCAGGAAGAAAGCCGTTAGTAGAATCTGACCATGCTGGTACTCTGATCTCAAACTTTCAAGCTCCAGAACTGTGAGACAATAAATGCCTGTTGATTAAGCCCAAAAAAAAAAAAAATTTTATTTTGGAGAGAGTGAGCAAGGGCGGGGAGGGGCAGATGGCGAGAGAGAATCTCTAGCAGACTCCTTGTGAGCATGGAGCACGGAGCCAGGCACAGGGTTCCATCTCACCAGCCTGAGATCATGACCTGAACCGAAACCAAGAGTCAGAGCTCAACTGACTGACTCATCCAGGCGCCCCTCACAGCCAAGGTTCTTATTTACCATTTTAGAGTTTTGGCTTAACTAGATTGAAATTGAATTTACAATAATTTCTGAAAGAACAGCTGTTAGCCAAGAAGTCATATTACCTTCTCTCACTCCATGGCCTCACTCATATCTCTAATTCTAAAGAAATATGTCTTCTATTGACAGTGCTAAAAAATATTTAACACTCAGCCCCCAAAGCCTTGCTTTTGATCACAGGATTACACATGTGTTGAGGGGCCAGCATTTAAGCATGGACTAACCATGACAGCTGTATTGCATGTCACGCATGTATCTTCACATCTGGAATATTTTAGGCCCTTCCAACACAAATGGGCAGTAGGGGAGAAGCAGGGCGAGATAGGAAGACTCATTTTCCAAATAGACAAATCTCTGAAATTTCTCCTGAAGGTCTTTGATGTATCTCTGAGGGTAGTGATCAGGGTGTCGGGAGGCTTGTATTCAAACCTGGCTCTACTATGATCTCTGCCATTTCCATCCTCCATTCTCAACCTTCCCGAGGCTAGTTTTCCTCTCACGGGAACATTGTAAGGATAAAGTGAGATGAGCATGACAGAAGAACTCTGTAAACTGTAAAGTGCCAGGCAGAAATGAGTTGCTAGTAATTTCAGAATGTTGAACACTTCTCTTTGCCTGCCATAACATGCTTGGGCATGTGTTACCCAGAAGGGAAAAGAACCCCCAAACAGCCCCAACATGTGAGAAAATCATACTTAAGAATGCTGAAAACCTTCACAAAATATATAATTAAAGTAAAACTCATGACTTTCTGATAAAGTATTAATGAAAATGCTCAAAAATAAGTCATAAAATATAAATGCAAAGTAGTTAGCATTGTTTTGATGTTTGAAATCTAAAAAGCAAAAGAACAGTGACAGCTTGATTGAATCTGATGCACAGAATTACTTCATTTTTATCAAGCTCCCTACCTGATACCTTTCCCTGGGGCAGGATAGCACACATTTCTGGTTTGGTTCTGGTTCTTGATTGTGCGTAGGAGGTGCTGGCTTTCAGATTATTGTCATCATCATCATTATCATCATCATTGCATTAACTTTCTATTTGCTATGGTACCGAATTCCCAAATTACCAAAAACTTAGAGTGGGTGAAGACAACAGAGATTTATTATTTTATAGTTATGGAGGTCAGAAGTCCAAAATGAGTCAGCAAGGTTGTGTTTCTCCTGGAGGCTCTAGGGGAGAATCTGTTCCTTCCTTGCCTTTTCCAGCTTCTAGAGGCCACTAGCACTCCTTGGTCCCTGACACTTGACCTCTGCTTCCATCTTCACATCGCCTTCTCTGATTCTGACCCTCCTGCCTCCCTTTCATAAGGATCCTTGTGATTACACTGCCACTGCACCCTGGATAATCCAGGATACCTTCTCCCGTCTCAAGTATCTTAATCACCTCTGCAGTGTCGTTTTTGTCATGTCAGGCCCATAATTGCAGGTTCCTATAGAAGAGGACACCTTTGGGGGAGAGGCATTACTCAGCCCATCATAATCACCAATGATCAACACTTCTTGAGCACTTTTTGTGTGCCAAGCATTGTTCTAAGAACCTCAAATGCACTAACTTATCAAAACCTTTAAGGTCATGCCTTTGGCACAGAGAGGTTATAGGTAACTTGCACAAAGTCACTGACTTCACCAGTACGCTCTCGAGATGTAAACATGTTGGACCACTAGACGTAGGGGAAGCAGAACTCTTTTTTTTTTTTTTAAAGATTTTATTTATTTATTCGACAGAGACAGAGACAGCCACCGAGAGAGGGAACACAAGCAGGGGGAGTGGGAGGGTAAGAGGCAGGCTCACAGCGGAGGAGCCCGATGTGGGGCTCGATCCCACAACGACAGGATCACGCCCTGAGCCGAAGGCAGACGCCCAACCGCTGTGCCACCCAGGCGCCCCGGAAAGCAGAACTCTTAAGTATAGTTTTTGATAAGGCAAAAACTTTATAACAACAATGATAATATCGTCTACTTTTTAAAGTTCTATTTATTTAAATAATCTCTATACCTAATGTGGGACACGAACTCACAACCCTGAGATCAAGAGTCAAATGCTCTTCTGAACTGAACCAGCCAGGTGCCCCTATATTGTCTATTTTTTTTTATTTTGGTTTACAATTTCTAAAGCACATTCCCAGCAGTTTTTCATGAAACTTTCTCATATTCCTTTAGCTTGGAATAAGTTTTCCCTCCACTAAATCCTCTTCTTTTTAAATTTATTTAAGTAGCAAGGGTTCATAGTATGCCTTCCACTGGAATTTGTGTACCAGTGTATTTGTTGTTTCAACTGTGTGAGATCCTTAAGTAAAGGTAGAAATAAGCACCACCCCCACAAATAAAAAAACAACTTAATATAGTGTCCTGAATACTGAAAGTATTCAATTAATACATGTTCAGCTGAATAGTAGACATGAGGTGAAGTATGACTTGGAGGTACTACAGAACCTACAAAGCAGATATGGTAGACAGTTCCTTTGATGACTCCCATGAACCATGTCTTCCAGGATTCATGCTTCTGTGTAGTCCCCTCTCAGCTGACTCTGGGTGTGGTCAACAACCACTTTAACCAACTGAATATTATGGAAGTGATTCTGCGCTCGTTCTGGGACCAGCCCTTACTTGGCCTGGGACTTTCTATTTTCTCCTACTTGGAAATCTCCCTCTTGGCACGCTCCTTTTGGAATCCAACCACCATTCTGTGAAGCAGCCCAAGCAGCCCTGTGGAGAGGCCTAAATGGAAGAAGACTAAGTCCCCTACCAACAGTCTTGGCTGAGTTCCAATAGAGTCTCCAAATGACAGCAACCATCCCAGTTCCCCTGCGGACACCCCAGGGAATTGCTCAAACAACTTGGAGAATTGTGGGGGAATGGATTATTGTTTTTGAGCCTCCAAGTTTTGAGGTGTCTTCTTAGGTAGCAATGCATCATTAAAATGCCAGGATAGCCTTATTTCTGCAGCACTATGTTCTGTCTTCTTTCTCTTGAAGAACTCTCAGTGGGATCATAGAGTCTGGGTCAAGGAGGCAGAGACTCTGAGACTCTACCCACAGGCCACTGAATGAGGCTCCCGCAGTTTGGAGCAGGGTCTCCTTGCAGGTAAGAGACTAAAAAATAAAGGCTGGAAGTAGCCTTCAGAATTTGTGGCTGTGAATAGTTGGAGGAGGGATTGCTAGAAGCTCATGCTGGTTTGAACTCCTCAGGACCTCCTCTGGGTACCTTCATCTACCACCTGCCAGTGAAAGCTCCATTCTGGACTGACACTAGGTAACGGGAGGAACAGGGTTGGGGAGTGTAAGAAATTGTCTAAATCAGCTGTGAGGGCTACTGTGGGAAAGGAAAAAGGAGTCTGGGAAGATCACTGAAATTACTGTACCCTGAGAAAAATCCCAGGCCCTTCTTCTCTAGCCTTGCTCAGAGACTGTGAATATTGTTTTTGTAGAACAAGGGATAGTTGTTTATGTAAAGCATGTATAGACAGCTTGGCAAGAGGTTGGTTGGATCGTTTATTTACTTAGCAAGTCTTTATTAGTGCCTGTTATCTGCCAAGTCCTGTTCTAAGCACTTTACAAATATTAACTCATTGAATCCTTGTAACAACTCTGTGAGAGAGATACTCAGAAGACAGTACTATTTTTATCTCCATTTTGCAGATGAGGAAATTGAGGCTCAGAGGGGTTAAGGGTATTATCCAAGAGAGAGTTGCCAGACTTAGCAAGTAAAAATACAGGACGTCCAGTTAAATTTGAACTTCAGAATAACAAATGACTTCAGAATAACAAATGATGATCTTTTAGTGTAAGTATGTCCCATATTTCACAGCCTCATAAATTTTTGCTAACCGAATATCGCATGTGATATATGGGACATAGTTACACTAAAAAATGATCTATTAGACACTCAAATTTGATTTGGCATCGTGTATTTTATCTGGAAACCTAAGCTCCAAAACAGACTTCCAATAAATGGTGGACTAGGACTTGAACCCAGAAAGTGTGGTTCACTAGTCCAGGCTCTTAAATACCTTACAAAGCTGGCCCTCCCCAACGAAGACTGGACTGCTCATGTGGCAGACAGAACACTAATCAAGCTGTGTTTTCTTGTTATAGGTCATCTGAGAAAGAGTAAGGGGGCATTTTCTCTTTATTTCTCTTGGAAACGTGGATTGGGATTCGTACCCAGTGGTTTACACACCCTTCAATCCGGGAGAGAATTGAGAAATTTTCATTCCCCAAAATCCAGACCCCTGATGCTCCAGGGCTGGATTGTCTCAAGGTGTTTCTCAGAGTTGAGGGAGCCCAATACAAAGGTAGGAGGCTGGGCTGTTCCAGGCCCCGAGACGGTGAGGGGCCTGCACCAGGGTGGGAGGGACTCGAACACGGCTGGCTGCATGCATCCCTGGAGAGACTGGCGATTGCATGCCACACATGGGAATCCCAGCCAAGATAACAGCCCAGTGCTGGCACAGGGGAGGCAAAGAGCGTGCCTCCAGGGGAAGGGGGTGGTAAGGGCTGTGGTGCAGAGCCCAGGAAGTCCTGCTGGGACCCCACCCCAATTTTTCTGAACTGTGGAAGCCATAGAATTCCAGAACACCTCCAAAAGGAGAAAAGGAGTGTCTCTCCCTTCTACACCCATGGTGGAGTAAACCCACCCAGTCCTGTTAAAATGAATATATTTAATGAGCTGTTATGGTGTACCCAGTCCTTGCAAATATTTCTCATTCGATGCTCGCATGCTTGCACTTGAAAACATAAATCTATCTCAGCTGAAAGCTCAGGCGCTTAGCCACCGCCTGACACTACCTCTTCCAGTTCTTGCCCTAGTTTTACACTTGAATCAAAATTAGCAGTTGAATCCCCTGATGCTGGGGGGTGATGTTCAAGAACCAGGTTTGGGGGGGGTTTCTCCTTAGGCTCTGCAGAGGAAAATCATCCACGACCATCAAGTGCTGCTTGATTAAAGAAACTATATTTCAAATAGAATTGTTATATATATTTTTTCAGGATTAAAAGCTCTCCTTTATAAAATCCTGGGTTTAAATTTTTAAACCCAGACACGCACTTTGGCGGAGCTTCAGCTGAGACTGGACTTCTCTTCTCAACACAAGCTCTGGTGTTACGGCACCCTAGTCTTGGCCATGTGTCCCCGTGTCTAGATCTCTCTGTACAGTCATGCTTGAGTCACTGTTTCCTGACAGTCAGAGCCCTGTGGACCCCCTGAAAGGCCCTGTGGGAACCCGAAATTCAGTACACTCAGAGGAGCTGAAGATGTTTACAACGTGAATCAGCAATTAATAGTAACTTCCCCCCCCCCAAAAAGTCACATCTTTCATACAAGCACTACTAATTATGCTGTTTAGTTTTGTTTTTCTAAGGCAAATGACAAGAAAAATGTATAACCAAGGGACTGGGTGACAGAAGTGAAGAAATATGAGACAACTAAAACAGAGAACAAAAAATAATGAGAAAAATGATTAAAAGAACTGAATTGGGTGGCTTGCTCCGCTGGTAATGAGCCTGAACTAAATGCAGAAGTTGCATGTATTTCTGGAACCTGCAGGAGAGATGGAGGAAGTCGTTTTCTCCCCATCTCTAACTGGATTTTGTTTTCAAACTGGGTGGATGATATAAAAGCAGCATGAGAAATTTGTCCTGGGGATGCCCCAGCTGGGGCTTTATCTGAGGAGCTGGCTACATAGTCTCTTTCTGCTCCCCAACCCGTCTCGGCCTTAGATTCTACTCTGCCTGGACTTACCGAGAAGTTCACAGCCATCCAGACCCGTTTCCATCTTTGCACCCTCACATATGCAGGGTCTCCCTGTACCCCACCCTCAGGTCTGCTGAAGAAGAGTCTCCCTTCCACCCTATGTTAGTTCTCTGGGGCTGTGGAACAAATAACCCTAACAGAAATGTATTCTCTCACTATTCTGGGGTCCAGAAGTCTGAAATCCATATGTTGGCAGGACCAAACTGCCCCTGAAGGGTCAAAGGGAGAATCCTTTCTTGCTTCTCCTGGCTTCGAGTGTCTCCAGGTGTTCCTTGACTTGTAGCTGCAGAACTCCAGTCTCTGCTCTGTCCTCACACGGCCTTTTCCTCTCCCTCTGCCTTTCTCTTACAGGGATGCTTGTCATAGGATTTGGGGCCCAACTGGATAATCTGGGATGATCTGATCTTGAGATCCTTGACTTCATTACATCTATGAAGACCTCTTTTCAAAATCAAGTCCCACCTGGAGATTTGGGGCAGACACAGCCTTTGGTGGGTATGGGAGGCACCACTGAACCCTTTTTTCTAAATTCAAGGATTTTTTAAAATTTAAAATCAATTGATTAACATATAGATATTATTAGTTTCAGTGGTAGAGTTTAGTGATTCATCAGTTGCATATAACACCCAGTGCTCATTCCATCATGTGCCCTCCTTCATGTCCGTCACCCAGTTACTCCATCCCCCCACCCCATCTCCCCTCCAGCAACCCACAGTTTGTTTCCTGTAGTTTAGGAAAGAGACTAATTAATCAGAAAAAAAATCCATTTATACTCTACAAAGGCATTATTAAATACCCTTTCCTTGCCTCTTCAATTTTCTTATGAGTCAAAACTGTTTAAGATCATCATTCTCTTATAGACCCCTCCTCAAATCTCTCTTGAAACTCACAGTCTACTTGGCTTTAGGGGTCTATATCTTCAGCTCCCATCCTAGTAGGTATTCCGTCTATAGTTCTTCCTTGGCTGCTTTACTGTGTAGGTCAGTTTGGCTTTGCAAACCAGTGGTGGTACATCCTGATTTGCCTGAGACAGTCCAGGATGAAGCCTGTTCATCCACCCCCATGTCCTTTCTGCTTGGTGCTTTCTCTAATACACAAAAGCCTGGTTTTGATGACACCCCCAGCTAGAACACTTTCCTTTGGATTTGAGGAACAATTGACAGAAAGGTTTCTGTTTAGAGAGTGATGAGCGGTGAGGAGGGAGAGGCCTTTGTCCGAACCTGCAACTTCAGAGGCTAGCACAGGAGCAGGGAAGATCTGAAGGGGAGCGTTAGCACTTGGAGTAGGCCACAGCACAGAATGAAGCCACACTTCTGTCCCACTGACTAAGGGGAGATCAAGCCTCTCCTAACAGCTTAGGGCTTCAGATTGCCTATATGAAATAGTCTAAGAGCAATCAGCTTCTGAAGCTTGAGTCTCTGATCCAATCTATTTGGTTTAGTGAAATACGGTCTTGACAAGTTTGCAAGAAAAACTCCTCCAGAACAATTTGGTGACAATTTAAGCACCCCCCCCCCCACTTCTATCCAAGGAACCAAGGGATTCTCTCCCTCAGGAGATGCACAACCAGAACTATGGGCTTATCTTCACCTTTTTGTCTTTCTTAACACTCAGAGCACAAAGAAATGTTTAAAGAACTCAGCATATCATTCTTCAGGTTAAGGGAACATGCCTAACACCATCCAATAAATCACCAAAGAGTATGAAATGGCATAGTCACTTTTTTTTTTTTTAAGATTTTTTATTTATTTATTTGACAGAGATAGAGACAGACAGCGAGAGAGGGAACACAAGCAGGGAGAGTGGGAGAGGAAGAAGCAGGCTCATAGCAGAGGAGCCTGATGTGGGGCTTGATCCCATAACGCCGGGATCACGCCCTGAGCCGAAGGCAGACGCTTAACCGCTGTGCCACCCAGGCGCCCTGGCATAGTCACTTTTGAAAACAGTGTGGCAGTTTCTTAAAAAGTTAAATCTACCCCTCCCCTGTGACCCAGCAGTTTCACTCTTAGAGAAGTTAAATTACCTGTTAATAATAAGGGTTATACAGGAATACTGATAGCAGTGTTACTCAGAGTAATCCCAAACTGGACAAATCCCAGGTATTCATCAATAGGAGAATTGATAATTGTATTATCATATAATCATGTAATGAAATACTAATCAACAATTTTAAAAAAAGAATTTTACTGATTAAATCAACCAATAGCCAAGTCCTGTTGACTCTACTTCCAAAATGTATCTGCTTCCTTCCTCCCATTACCACCATGCTGGTCTAAGCTACCATTATCATTCCTCCCTCTGACAATGCAACAGTCTTCACCTGGTGTGTCCCCTTCCCCTCCTTCCTCCTCATATCGATTCCCCACACAGAGGCAGAGTGATCTCCCAAAAAGCTGAATCTGATCTTAGCATCCATTTGGGGCAAAATCTAAACTCGCAGTAGTCCACCAAGCCCTACCAAGTGCCCTTCATGTTGAGCCTTTGGGGGCTGTCCCCTTGCTGGCTTTGCTGCAGCCCCGCCGCCTCCATCCCTGCCTTGCCCCTGGTGCGTCACACAGCTTCAGGTGCGGGGGTGTTATGGAGGTTGTTCTGAGCACATCACATCACTCCCTGTCTTCTCCTGGTCAACTTACTCTGGTATCTTCCAGGAAAGACCAAGCTGAGGGAGGTCAGCTCTGGTCCTGTTTTGGATTAGGATTCTGTTGGCTTTCTGTGCTTTCCCTTCATGGCACTCCCAGCAATGATCGTGAAATGGCATTGAGAACGGTTATTTGCTCATTTTTTGAATATTAAATTTATTACTTTCCTATGGCTCCTGTAGCAAATCACCACAAATGTAGTGGCTTAAAACAACACACATTTCTTATGTTATAGTTGCAGAGATTGGAAATCTGAGCTGGGTGTCACCGGACCAAAATCAAGGGGTCTGCAGAGCCAGGCTCCCTCTGGGGGCTTTAGGGAAGAATCTATCTTCTTGCCTTTTCCAGCGCTGAAGGTCACCTGCATTTCTTGGTTTGTGGCCCCTTCTTCTATTGTAGAGCTAGTGGTGGAGCATCTTCTCTCTGCTTCCACCCCTGCTTGGTTATCACGACTCTGACTCTGGTCCTCTTGCCTCCCTCTTATATGGACCCTTGAGATTACATTGGGCTCCATCTAGATAATCCAGACTAATCTGTCTATCTCAAGAACCTTAACTTAATCCCATCTGCAAAGTCCCTTTTGCTGTGTAAGATAACATATTTACAGAGTCCACGGATCCACGGATCCACGGATTATGATGTGGACATCTTTGGAGGTGGGGGTATTCCTCATCCTATCCCATTTGTCTTCTCCACTGAAGATAAGAACCATGTCTGTCTTGCCCACTACTGAACTCTGATTGCCTAGCTGGAATCTTGCACATTTCAGGTGCAAAATAATTCATTTATTGTGTAAAGTAAGTGCATTGAGGCCACTTGCGTGTAAATGGCTTAGACTTTATCATACTTATATGTCAGTTTCATTTCCAAATTAAGACTGAAACATCTTTTATTGCTCTGTAGCTGTCAAGGAAAGAGGGTCCATTGTACCTGGACCTCCTAATCTCAAGTCAAAATTGTTCTAAAAAAACAGGCTGAACCTTGAGTCCACTACTCACTACTTTTGTTTATAGAGTTTTTCTGCATTAAATTCTCTTTGCCTAATCATCTAACACATAGGACCAAACTCCCTTGAACTCCTCCTACCTTGAAAGTGTTCTCACCTGCCTGGTGAATGCCACAATTCACATGAATCAGCATACACCCTCTAGGTCAACAGGCTTCTAAGAGATTTACGCTCCCGCAGTATTTCTCCAAGCCAGATTTCTTCAAACTCTGTTCCCAGCCTCTATACACCATTTCATTGGCAACTTCACAAACAGAAAATCTAGATATCAGTATTCTGAGAGCCAATGATAGCATAAAAATTTAGAATAAATACAGCTCAATTATACTAGTATTGTTTAAGCTTTGGTCATTTAAAAAAATAATTTTTTGTATTAGAGAGAGAGAGGACAAAGTGACAGAGAGAATCTCAAGAAGGCTCCACGTCCAGCATGGAGCCCGACATGGGTCTCATCCCAAAGGAGGGGGGGCTCAATCCTGATGGGGGGGGCTTGATCCCACAACCCTGAGATCATGAACTGAACTGAAATCAAGAGTCAGACGCTTAAATGACCGAGCCGCCCAGGTGCCCCTAGCCTCTGTCATTTTGAGAATCTCCCAGGTCAGGAGATTGAAAGAAGAGATGGAAGAAGGGTGTGTGTGTGTGTGTGTGTGTGTGTGTGTGTGTGTGTGTGTGTGTGTGTTTAAAGTGGGAACACACTATAAATGCACATTAAACCCATTTCAAAATAAAAACCTTCTTAAAGTGAATTCTTCTAATCAACTAAAATAAATATAAAGAAAGTTAAGTCAGCCAAACCAATTTCTTGATATCATATGGTCAAGAAAGGAAAGAATGGTTATCTGAATTTTTAAATTTTTACCATCTTCTTAATCCTATGCAGACACAGTCTGAATGTGGAAGTATTACCCGTCTGAAAAATAATTCGCCAAAGAGATCTAGGACACTGCAAACTTAATTCTGCTCATGAACATCCTCTTGTCTCACCTGGTGTGTTTTGAAATCTTGTCTTGACTTGCTTGGCAAGGACCTTATGAAGGTCCCCCCCCCCCTTAAATACAGTGGAGCGATCTAATCTAGTTAAGCCCATTGTCTCCACCTAGACTTGCCTGGATTTACAGCACAATGCCTGGACATATGAGGCTGTGGAGCATTATTCATTTCTCACAGAGAGGCCAAGTGAGTGGGGATTAGCCTCAACAATGAGCACTGCTATTTGCTATTTAGCCAGGAGCAAGGTTCTCATCCAACACAATGCTTGTGCACGTTCAGCTCATTGCTTGTCTGTGCAGATCCCCACATGCAGAGAGGACTTTTACAACCCAAAGTGACAACCATGTGTCCTGCAGCTCTGTTCCCACCAGGGATAGGAAGGCCACCACTCAGCTCTCTGCATTTTATCTCTAACACTGCTGAGAGCAATGTAACGATCTGGGCAAAAGACCTGCATTTGCTTGGTCTTTACAGAGACAACTTATGCTGGTTATTAAAGAATGTTCATTAATAAAGAAGTATTGGACTTAACATCATGTGGACACAAGGGTATCCATGCATTATGACAAGAACTTGACTGGATAAATACTAGAAAATTCCTTCAAGCACAGGAAATCAAGCTGAAAAGAAAGATGGCCAAGAGTCATATACAACCAGTCTTCTGTTTAGGGATATTCAGGCTCATGTTTCTGAACATAAGTAGGAAGTTTGAAGAATAGATTTCAATTTTACAAAGGGAAGGAGGATTTTCCATTCGGGGTGCTACAAATATTATAGCATTTTGGATTCCAGGTCTTGTAAAACCATTGCCTCTCTTCAGTCCTTGTATAGTTTGGGTCCCCTCTAGGGGTAGGGAATTCCTTTTGATTCACAGGAAGCCAGTGTTTGCTACAAATACAGAAAAGTTTCCCTAAAAACTCATTTTGAGTCAAAATATTTATTGTAGCAACAGATGTTAACAGAAAGTAACAGGCACTTGGAATTTAGTCCTTCATTCACTGATAGGTAAATGATCTCCACTGTATGAGGAAGACTCCATGTGGAAAGTTCACTTCCCTGGCAACCACACTCAGGACTAGGGCAAAAAGCAACCCTTCTATTCAATACCTGTAATACTTTCCTAGCACTACTGTGACAAATTACCACAAACTTAGTGGTTTGAAACAACACAAATGTATCACCTTATAGTTCTGAAGTTCAGAAGTCCAAAATGGGTTTCACTGGACTAAAATTAAGGTTTCAGTAGAATTCTGTTCCTTCTGGAGACTCTAGGGGAAAATTTGCTGTCTTACCTTTTTCAACTTCTAGAAGTTGCCTTCAAGCCTTGGCTCATGGCCACTTCCAGCAATCCCATCACTCTGATTCCTGCTTCCATTGTCATATTTCCTTCTCTGACTCTCCTGCCTTCTGCTTTCTCTTATAAGAACCCTGGTGATTACATTGGGCCCACCCAGATAACCCAGGATCATCTCTCCTTCTCAGGATCTTTAAGCTAATCACATTTACAAAGTCCCCTTTTGCCACATAAGGTAATATCTTCACAGTTGCAATGATAAAGACTTGGACATCTCTGAGTCCATTATTATGCCTAACACAATATCCTTTTCCATTTTCCAACCAGAAGTTTTTGGCCATTTTTGTATTTGACTCTTCTTTCTTGATTCATCTCAACCAACCATCTGACCTTTCTTTTACCCCCAAGTACTATTTGTAACTTCATACTTCTTTACAAAATTGAGAGCTTCTTAGAAAAGCAGACACTATATTTTACTTTGTTGTATTCTTCACAGACCTTAGCACAGTGCCTTGTGTAAAATATGTGCTCAGAAAATTTTGTGATTTAAAAAAAAAGGAAAAGATAATTGCTATAGAGAACTAGATTTTGAAGTTCAATGTGGAGGAGGGATTGGTGAGAATGAAAACACAATTTCACTTCAAAGATGGCAAAGGGCCTTGGATTCCAGGGTAATTCAATGTGGAAAAGGACAGTCTTTTCAACAAGTGTGGTGGAACAACTGGATAGCCACAGAAGAAAAATAATCCTTGAACTCTACCATGTTTCATACACAAAAATAAACTTTAAGACTATAACATTTTTAAAGAAAACATAGGAGAAAATCTCCATAGCTTTGGGATAGGCAAAATTTTGTCTCCCATGATAAATGAAAGAACTAATGATGAAAGAAAAAAGTCGATAACATGGACCTATTCAAAATTAAAAACTGTTCATCAAAAGACCTCATTGAATAGTGGGGCAAAATTAGACTTGGATTTCTGCTTCCAGCCATGTCTAAATACCAGGGACCAGATTTGCCTTCCTTCCTGAAACAAATGACAAACTAGATAAAATATATGGTGCAATGGTTATCAAGACTTTGGACATGAAGCAATGAGACATGAACCCTGAGAGATAGAAAATAAATGCAGTGAGCCCTACACTTGCCCTAGTTTGCTGCATGGAGAGAGTTTCTAGCTGAAGTGCAGAGAGTGGGATCCCAGATAGAGTACAGTAGTTTCCTGGAGTTGGGGAGAGAAGGGAGTCTGTGTGGTTAGAGTTTGCAGGACAGAGAATCAGAGATCTATAGAGAGTTCTGCTGGAGTCTTCAGCTGAGCTGATCAACACATGTTTGTAAGGGTACTGTCCAGGTCCAGGGAAACAACTCTGAAAATATTAGAGAGCAGAGTACCAGGAACTCACACAAAGCCAGGAATAGTTCCTGTGTCCACCAGGCAGAGTGGAAAATCTCATAATTAAGGAGGCATTGTAGAGTCCTCAAGTTCTGAAAAGGTTTAGCTTTGATATTGAGACAAAGGTAACACTTGAATAAAGGCTGCTCTAGTTCCACATAACAAAGCCTAAAAGCAGATTCTGAAAGAGTTGACATATTTGTAAGCAACTCAACTGTATCCCAGAATGTCAAGAATATTTACAGGAATACAAAAATATCCAGCATCCAAAAAGTTAAAATTTACAATGCCTGACATCCATTCAGAAATGAATAGAATTAACATTCTCAATTAGCATTTGGAAGCAGGAAAGTATGACCCATAATGAGGACAAAATCAATCAATGAAAACTGATCTACGAATTATACAGATGTTAGAATTAGTAGGAAGACATTAAAGAGTTATTATGACAGCATTCCATAAGTTTAAGAGACTAGAGGAAAGATTGCACATGAAGACTAGAGACACAGAAGATATAAAAAAGGTCCAAACTGAGCTTCTAAAGATGAAAACTACACTTTTTGAGATAAAAAATACAGCAGATTAAACATTGGAGAAAAAAAAATTAGTGAGCTTGAAGTCAATAGCAATGGAAGCTATCTAAAATGAAAATTGCAAAGAATTAAACAAATATATTGAAAATTAAAATGAGCAGAGCATCAGTGAGACTTTAAACATCAAATATACATGTAATCGGAGTCCCCAGAGCAAGAGAAGGATTCTTTCCAGTTCTGATTTATTTTGAATAAAGCTGCTATGAATATTCATATATTATGTGGACATATGCTTTCTGTTCTCTAGGGTACACACACAGAAGAGAAATTACTGGATCCTAGGGATCATATCTTCAACTTTTTCAAGAAAGTGTCAAATTTTCAAAGTGGTCTTCCCATTTTACATTCCAGCAATGGCTCCAGCAATGTATTAAAATTCCAGCTTCTTCACATCCTCACCAATGTTTTATGTTATCATTCTTCTTAAGTTTAGCCATCCTAATGGCTGTATAGTGGTATCTCACTGTGGTTTTAATTTGTAGTTCCCAGATGACTAATATTGTTGAGCATCTTTTCATAGACTCCTTGGCCATACATATATATTTCTTTATGAAATAGCTGTTGAAATCTTTTGCTTATTGTTTTCTTATTTCTCTACTTATTATTGTGTCAGTATAGATTACTTTGTATTTTTCTATAATTTTGTATACATGGCATCATATAGTATTTCCTTTTTTTTTTTTTTCTGGCTTCTTTCACTAGTGTAATTATTTTCAGATGTAGCCACACAGTTTGTGTAACACTTCTTCTCTTTTTATTGCTGAGTAATAGTCCATTGTATAAATATAGCACAATTTATGTATTTATCCACATGATGATGAGCATTTCAGTAGTTTCCAGGTTTTGTCTATTAAAAATAAAACTTCTATAAATATTTGTACATCCATCTTTGCATAGACATATGGTTTCATTTCTTTTTTGTCTAAAATCAAGAACTTTAGCATCCACCTTAAGATGTAGAAAAGAAGAGCAAATGAAATGTGTAACAATAATAAAGATAAAGGCAAAATTCAAGGAAATAGAAAAACAATGGATAAAAATTAATGAAAACAAAATCCATTTTTTGAGAAGATAATCAAATAGATAAACTTCTAGCAGACTGATTGGGGAAAGGAGAAACCAAAAGAAAAAAATATATATATATATATACACACACTATTCTCTCTCTCTCTCTCTCTCTCTCTCTCTCTATATATATATATATATATATATATATGACATATAATTTCATCAAAATGAAGAATGTCTGCTCTTCAAAAAGTAGGCTAAGGGAATGAAAAGAGAAGACACAGACTAGGAGAAAATATTTGCAAATTATATATCAGATAAAAGACTGTATCCAGAATGTATAAAGAACTCTCAAAACTTGATGACAATAATAATTTAAAATGACAAACAAGTAAAACACAGGCAAAAAATTTGAAGAGTTTCTTCACCAAAGAAAATATATGGATGGCAAATAAGAACATGAAAAGATGCTGAACATCACTACTCATGAGAAAGATGCAGATGGAAACCATAGCAAGATCTAATGACAAGCCTACTAGACTATCCAAACTTAAAAGGTTTCAGGTGTTGGCACGAATATGGAGGAACAGGCACTCTCACACACCGTTGGCAGGAATGTAAAATGGTACAACCACTTTGGAAAACAGTTTTCAAAAAGCTAAGCATACATCTACTAAATGACCCAACAACCATCATATTCCTACATGTTTACCAAACACAACTTAAAATCTACAGATTTGAATAACCCAACCAGCGGAGGGAGCTTTAAGTTTGTGGTTTGGTTTCCTTCACAAGAAGTGTTATTCAGATGTCCAATGCAGATCAAATGTTGTCATCACTGTCTACATCTCTGTGAGTTTTCCTGGTGCTGACTAGACAGCCATGAGCAGCCTCTAAGGTAGGAATATCATTTCATGTATTCCTTAAGTCAAAACATTTTTTAAGATTCTATTTATTTATTTGTCTGTCTGTTTGTTTGTTTGTTTGTTTAGAGCTCAAGCAAGGGGAGGGGCAGAGGAAGAGGGAGAAAGAGGATCACAAGCAGGCTCCATACCCAGCATAGAGCCTGACACGGGGCTTGAACTCATGACCCCAAGATCATGACTTGAGCTAAAATCAAGAGTCAGACATTCAACCAACTGAGTCACTCATGCTCTCCAAGTCACAACATTTTTTGAAGAGTATCCTTCATTCATTCAACATTTATTAAACACCTATTCTTATTTGTACATTTTCTACCTCCTTGCTTGTATAAAGACCTTAAATAAAACTATAAACAAAATAATTCTTATTAACTCGATCACTTTTAAACTCTCTTTTAGTGTACGTTATTCTGCATGTTCATAAAGTATGTATTCCTGATCATCTAAAATCCATTAATAGCTCAACTACATTGGGAGTAATTTTTCCCCTGGCCTGGCTCCATTCTTCCATTATGACCACTAGTTCAAATTTCCAATTAAAAAAAAACACACCTTTTTTTTTTTAAATTAAATGCATTTTCACTTTGGAGACTTCAAGAGAAATTTTCAGGCATCAGGCCTCTGATACTTCAAACCTAGAAGCGAATTTAGTGCTTGTTTCCTCTGTGTAGTCTCCTGTCTGGACATGCGCAGCCGCTGGGTGTACAGATCAGCAGATGTGATACGAGAAACACATTGGGTCAGGCCGCTATCATGAGATCAGGCAAAATCAGTTTTCTCTCCAGTAAAAACAGAGCAACTTGTTTTCAAATCTCGCAGCTTCCAGCAAGCCCTGGTTTTTACCTTTGGTTTGTGAAGCCGTTCAGCCTCACACTCTCCTGCTGGTGTGACGGTCTGTCTCCACCTCAACAGCACAAAGACCAGAGGAAAAAGGGACTCGGTAGCTGCTTTTCTTGCACTGGGGAGATATACACGATTTCACAGTAAGAGAAGATATCTGATCTCTCCGTGCCCCTCTTTGTTTCCTCTCTCTAAGTTTTACAGCCTTTTTTTATCTGTAAATAAATTTAAAAAAAAAAAGTTGTACATATATTTTCAAAATGTGCTGCATAATGCAACTTCATCCATTTGGGAAGCTGACAGCTGCCCTCTGAGGTATAGCCTGACAGCCTAAAACCCAGAAATCGATCATCTGGCTAGAGCGGTGCCGTGCTACCGCTCCTGGTATGAACCGTGGCACCCAGGAACCACTTATTTGAGATATGCCATCGTAACTCTGATAGATTAAAGCACCACATCCAGGAAACAATTGTGTGTGTGAGGGGGAAAAGCTCTCATAGATCTGCCGGGTTACAGCCCAGAATCCAGCAGGCAACCAGGCAAGTCTGCGCTGAATCAGAGCTTCCAGAAACTCGGGAAGCAGCAGG
The DNA here is from genome assembly GCF_024610735.1 of Ursus americanus. Taxonomy (NCBI): domain Eukaryota; kingdom Metazoa; phylum Chordata; class Mammalia; order Carnivora; family Ursidae; genus Ursus; species Ursus americanus. The sequence continues at coordinate 77,468,119 of NC_142127.1, read as the reverse complement.
ATGAGTTCTGTTCTTCAACAGCCCATTATGAACTAATTAGCATACATGAATTGCAGATTCGAAGCATTAAAGTGATGTACAAATCATTAATTTTTTGTCAAATCCATGTCATCCTTGTGTATGCCTTCCTATTTTAATGTTGCATGACAGTGAAAAGAGGTACAATTCTCTGTATATAAAGAGGAGAGATTTGGTGTAGCTGATATAATGAGATCTATTTAAACACTATGTATTTTTCAGCTTTGAATATATCTGCTTGGAAAAAAAAATGCTACACTTGTCCTATTAGGGTTAATTGTGAAAGGATGTTAATGTATTCAAAACCCCAGGGGTAGTTCTACATGTTGTCTGAATGAAACAGTGGATGTAAGACCAACTTCACATTTGAGCTTTCTTTTTAAAAGTCCTCTTTTTGATGAATAAAAAGAGCCATAAAATCTTTCTCACTGACTGTGGAAGGTGTAACTATTTAGAATGAAAGCTGAGCTTTGCGGGGTATGAGAGCTCCAATACAGCAGATCTGTTCTTGTTAACCCGGTGCCGAACTTAATTTATAAAGATGTATAATGTAATGCAGTGGGAAAGGGAAAACAACAGCAAAGCCAGGTTTCATATTAGAAAAGGCTTCTAAACATTAATTTGTGGTTTTCTGTATTGATTCTGTGTATTTAATTACTAAGGATATTTGTGCTTAAACAAATGCTTGGTGTTTCATTTGAATTTCTTTTTTCTTATTACAGTGAAGTCACAATGCTTAATTTGTTAGTACCGCAATAGTTGCCATGGTAACAGACTCCAATGTTATATATAAATATGTATGTGGCATATATATGTGTGTATTATAAATATGTACTATAGATGATTATGACTTTATTCTAAGAGCACATGTCAGAAGACTTAGCTCTCACTAAAAACTCTAATTAAAAATGTTGATATACTTTGTGAACCTATAGATATGGTCACGAACTTGGGTCTTCATCTTCACATGGGGAAGAAAGGAAGTTCCGAGGAAGGGGGAGATGTTTGCATGCTGTCTTCTTGTAGGTTTTCCTCTGCCCAACAGCAGAGTCGTCCTTGCCGAGGGTCATCCTCTATGGACCTTTTCCTTCTCCCCAATTCCTTTTCTACCCACTTCTTTTAAGCATACAAAATCCGGATAAAATGAAAACCAAGGCCAAACTCTAGGGGCAGATGTTTTGCCGAAGAACATTATAACAAGAAGACGAGGGATGCATTGAGAAAGAAGGAGGAAAGGATAAGGTGATTTGTTCCATTTGTATTAGTGAGGGGAGTTCATAATAAAGACAACTGTACACATATGTACCACTTGAATTAGGCATTTCACGCACCACTTAGTAAATATTTAAAGTAGATAGTAGAGTCTTCATTGTAGAGATAAGAAAGCTGAAGATCATAGAGAGTGAGTGAAATTGTCACGAAGATTAGATTGCCAAAGCCTCTGTTCTTTGCACAATGTCACTTTATTACTCTGAGGCCTTCTTTAGTGCAAAGAAAGAAGCTGTAAACCCACTCCTTCCAGACTAATTAGCATCACACCTAGTCCCCCATGCAGTCAAAGCAGGAGCAATGACAATGATATGCCCTACCTGGAGATGACTTTGGTAGTAAACCAAAAATAAATCCGATTGAAGTGGAGAATAGCATGGCCATCTCTATCAGTAATTTTCAGCTTCATGTAACAATAACACCACCACAACACAACAGCAGCTTAACTAGTCTATTTTTCATAAATCGTCACAAATCCAGAAATAGGCTGGTATGGAGACTCCGGAATGTTATCAGGGACTTAGCATTTAAGCAGATGTTTCTCTCTCCACTGTGCCATCCTTAGTGTGAGATTATAATCTTCATGCTCATAAGATGGCTGCTGCCCCACTCGACATCACAACAGTATTCCAGGCCCGAAGAAGAGGAAGGAATAAAGGGCAAAAAAGGAGTGAGCTGAGCTTGTCACTTTCTCCCTCCCTCTTTCTCAATTTTTGTAGGGGAAAATTACAATTTCAACATTGGATGCCACATGATGTGCTTTGATTCATGTAGTTTCCTTGGTATTAACCAACAAAGTGTCAAGTGACCTCTGGGAACTGTGCAAAATATGGAATGCTTCAGAGATATGCATGTCATCTTTGTCCAAGGGGCCTGCTAATCTTCTCTGTATCATTTCAATTTTAGTATCTGTGCTGCCAAAGCAAGCGCAAGCCTGTCTTTTTTCAATGATAAACATAACTTTTCAGGAAGCCCTAACCAAAAGACTGTACTTACATTGGCCAGCTTTGTGCCATATGGCCACCCCATAGAGGCAGTGAAATCTGTGGAAGTGAATCATTTTAACCAAGTCTAATGTTGCTCTTGGTAAGATGGGGATTCTGTTAGTAATGAATGGAGAATGGTTATTGGATAGGCAACAAGCAATGGTCATCTTCTGTGATAGATATTTCCTCATGACTTCATCAAGAATACACACCAATGCAGAAAAAGAGGCCCTTTGTATCGGGGAAAAACATGAAGTGCATATTCTGGTACAGAGCTAACATGATTGGACCTCAATCATTTTCTTGCTATTTCTTGTATCTTCACCTCAATCATTTTCTTGCTGTTTCTTGTATCTTCAGCTTCCTTTCTCAGGGATTCTCCTCTATTTAATCCTTCTAAGTGGAGTACTTATTAGCTACCTTATTGGTATTTAACCATTGGCTTGTTCTTTTGGTGCCTACCCTAGCATGATGGTGGTAGTGTTTACAGTTTGAATGAGTGAGTTTTGCAGAAGCTGTGTAGTAGAGCGGTCAAGAGCTAAGGATTCACACAGAACTGAGTTAAACTCAAGCCTCACTTCTTATAATCTGTGTGACTCTAAGCAAGTCCCTTCACTTCTCCAAGACTTGGTATCCTCATCTGATAAGTGAGGACAATAAAAGCACCTTCTTCAGAGGGATTCTATGAGGAGGAAATGAGTTCACACACATAAAAAAACACCTAGCAGAATATCTGACCCACAGCAAGTATTTGACCAATGTTAACTATGATTACTATTGCTATGAATGACGTTCTAGATTCAAATCATGAATTTGCCACTTTCTTGGTCAAGTTTCTAAAAGTCTGTGATGCTCAGTTTCATCCTGTGGAAAATGGTTGATGGGTCATGGTAGAGATGGTAAGTATGTAAATTACCTGTTAAATTGACTGCTAAATAGTAATGGTAATAGGGAATGGTAAGTACTACTAGTTGCCTGTCAATATCCATTCCCCTTTTTTCCTTCCTGTCAGAATTTCATTTTGTTCAGGATGGTGATATGTCCTGTTAAAATTATCCTCTTTCCTGGGGGCGCCTGGGTGGCGCAGTTGTTAAGCGTCTGCCTTCGGCTCAGGGCGTGATCCCAGCATTCTGGGATCGAGCCCCACATCAGGCTCCTCCACTGGGAGTCTGCTTCTTCCTCTCCCACTCCCCCTGCTTGTGTTCCCTCTCTCGCTGGCTGTTTCTCTCTATCGAATTAATAAATAAAATCTTTAAAAAAATAAAAATAAAAAAATAAAATAAAATTATCCCCTTTCCCAACTCCCTTGCAGCTAGAGGATGACAAACTTCTGGCCTATGTTAATACAAATGAATTTCCCCAGAGAAAGCTTTCTTTCTTGAATAAGAAGGCAAACTGTTATTTTGTGAAAGGCCTGTGTTCTCTCTCCTTCTGCATTGTATGCCTGGAGGTGCTGCAGCCATATTGAAAACATGGGGACAAGGCCCCTTAAGCCTCTTAATTGCCCACAGGCACCTAGGTGACATCACAAATTTCTGGGACAGGGCTAAAGAGAAATCAATGCTGAGTGAAGGGCAATATTGTAAAAGTTACTTTGTGGATAATGGGAACCACCAAAAATTAGAGATAAATGAGGAGTAACTATCTTCCACACAACCTCTTTACCAGTTTATATTGAAACTAAATCTCTGGCCAAATCTGGCCACTCATAAAGATGCATATTAAACATTTATTAGGAAGCGAGCACAAAACAGCTTATATAACATAGAAGATTGTAGTCTGATATAGTAGATATCAGGCCAGCAGTAGACTGAGGGTTGAGTCAATGGCTAGACACAGGACAAGCTAGGAAACAATATCCCTAAGGGTACAGGCCACCAGGTTTTCTAGGTTCTTATTCTGTTTATACAGGTGAGGAAAGTCTCTAGAATATTTTATACAATCCATGTATCTTTAAAATCTCCATTTCAACCAGTTTCACCCATTTCTAACATCCTTAATGCTAATTGACACACATTAATCCTACAAATGAAAAGCCATTTTTAACAGAAATTATGCTAATTAAGGATATTCTGGTGGTGTTTTTAGAAGGTTAAGATAGCTGAATTTTTGCTAGAAAGCACCTCTGGAGGCTGGTTAGATTAGTGGATTAGAAGACTAGTTGATGACACCTAAGGAGTGAAGTTTTGATTTGGGCAAATGACCACCCTTATGCATAGCTTAATCTAACGACGTACACATATACTTCCTATAAAATGTAGTGGGGAGTTTAAAATATACCCTATTAAGTAGCTCATGCAATTAATAAAGGGCAAAATTAGAACTAGATTGTGTCCTCTGACTCCCCCATTTGGAAGTTTTACCACTATAATATCCCAATTTAGCAATAATCCTACAACCAGTCCAGACTCTGCCTAAGTAGTAACTTTCTCTAAAACAGCCTATTAATATCAAAAGAATTCCCACTGAAAGTGAAAATAACAAATTTAGTTGCTGATATGAATCTTGGAGCATCATGTAAATGGATATGGCAGAATTAAAAAACAGAGCAAAATTATGAATGTTTGGATTTATAAGAGTCAAATGTAAAATAACAAAAGTTGTTTATTAGAAAATTAAGAGAAAACATATTAAATGTTGAATGAGAAGTTCAAAGCAAACCTTGTTTGCTATGATGTCTCCTATATTTTGACCCTGTAATGTTTGTGTTATGCAAGACCCGCTCTTTTATAACCATTTATGTTCATCCCTTTGATAATTTCTTTTGTTATTAGTAAGCATCCACTCCATGACTTCTAATCTGTTTTTATACAGGACATTTGTTTATGGAAAAACAATAAAAGGGTTCCCACATGTGATCACTGGTTTGTAGGGGTATTGTTTATACTCTCAAAGAAGCTAAGACAGATTCTGCTGTGGAAATTCAGCGGTCATCTGAACAAATAAAGAGCATCTGCAGCTACCGTTTTCATGCTTCTCCAGGAGGCTGGGCTCACTGCTCCACTCAACACGGGGGAGAAGTCTTCTGCTTCCTACACTTGCATTATGGCTTTATGTTAATGTGTTTAGTGCACTTTGGCTGCTCTTCTGAAGGAAAATCATTCTCAACTTTTGTTTGTTCTTTTGTTTGTTCAGTCGTTGTAAAGGCAATCTAGAGATTGCCAATACAACAGATCGAGAAGATCTCATTTTATGGGAGAGTGTGGTTCAGTAAGAATGAATGCTGACTGAAGCCAAAATTATGATGAAATTGTTAGACATCTTGAGGGAGTCATGAGGGATGGGTAGAACTAATTTCCACCTAGAGATGCTGGTACTTTTTCTCCCTAAAACAATGGTATATTGATAATTCACACTTTATCTGTGAAACAAAGATATTTTTTTAACCTCCTTCATAGAAATGACAACATAAAAGCTCTTATAAAAGGCTGAGTTGGACACTAAATGTTAAGTCAGTTCTTAATGATAATCTACTGACGTCTTCATTGCTTGATCTTCTGGGAATTAAAAACCACCACTGGGCCTTCCCTGAAACTCTCCACTGGGAATAGCATATGGTTCCTATATTCTGTTCAGTTAAGCTTCCTGGAAGGGAGGAGGCTGGGAAACTGTAGAATACGGAGTTGATAGTCTAAACAAAACAAAAAACAAAAACAACTAATAGGTAAACGGGTTAAATAGTTAAGTGGTGATCCATCTGAGTATTAGCCCTTCTTCTATTAAACATGGTATCAAAGGATGAATGCCAAGATAAGGATTTCAAAAGCACCCTCAGCTTGAAACAGCTTTGGAAAAACCAAGCTTGTTTAACTGATATAATTATTGTGGATTCATTGAAGTCTGAACAGCAAAGTATTTAAAGCACTGTCAGGAAACATTAAATCTCCCTTCTGAGACTACGATTGAAAAAGGTAGGACAGCTCATTTTTTACATTAAAGCAGGATTGGACCTGATTAGTATTTGAAATATTTCTTTCCCAATTTTGGGCAGCATTAGATTTTGGCTAGTGAAATATAAATGAACATCAATTGTACATGACAACTGCTGATCCAAGCCACTTAAAATTCCCCGAATGTCCTTTTCCCTCTTAGACTGGCTGCCAGAGTTGCATCATCAAAGCCGGCAGAGCCGACCAAAGGCTGCTCTGTGATGGAGGCCCCGCCTAGGCTGTGAAGGGTTAGAAAGATAGCTGTTTGTTTTGTGTGGACATGAATCACTAGAGGGGCCATTACAACATTTTAAGCTAGGTCACACTATTCCAAGTCACTCAGCATTTTGCTCAGTGCCCAGGGAGCTCAGAGACTTGCTGCTTTTTGTTTCAGTGGAAATCAAATCCACTGCGTCACCACTTCCTCCTGCTACTGGTTGTGACCGAAGAGCTAAAGCATGCAAGCACCAAGGGTTAAAGCCACAGTAATAAAGATTTTACCTCGTAAATATTTTTGCTCATGATTTGGAAACTGGAGGAAGATAAAGATATTTACTATCCTTTAATTGTCCTTGGAGGGAAATTTAATCATGGTTAGTCCTTGGCCATCATAATGGGTTCACTGAAGCAACTTTCCAGGCCAAAATAAACAGTTCATTATACACAAACTAATTCAAGAGATAAGGTGGATTTGGCTCTTCGGAATCAAGGTCCTTATCTTTCCATTAGTCTAGTTTAAAAATATGGTAACCAGGTTCACCTAAGACTCCAAGCTCTCTCCAATTCCCTCCTCCCCTCATCCGACTTGATTTCAAGATCTTATCTAAAAGATCTATTAGAACAAAGAGCCCACTAATTAAGCAGCTAACCCCAAGACTATGCTGTTAGCCTGGGGGGACTTGTTTTATTCCATTAATTGGAGAGCTGCTACTTTATCTCCAGTGGTAATTGGTGTGTTCAGTCTATCTCTACCTACTTCTATGGGAGGAAATACCACAATTTACTCCAATTTGAACTCAATTTTATACCAGAGTTTAGACCAGCTAGCCCCACATTTTTCTTTATTAGTGATCTTGAAGAAGCATCCTTTATAGTGTTTTGGAAGACTGCTCCATCTTTATCTATTACCCATGCAAATGTTCTGTGTTTAGCTAAGGCTGTAGCTGATAGAACCCAAATGCTTAGCAGATTTTGGATTGATTCTGCTCTCCACAGCCCAGTCTGCTCTTTGCTATATGAATTGAGCAGGAAAGGTCACAGTGAATCAATCCCAGCCTGGGTTTGCAAAAATGTGAATAGAAGGTAGTCAGTCATGGTAGCTCCCTTTTGTGAGAAGGTTATTAAAGTTCACTGGAAAACAATTTCCCCAATCTCACATTTATAATTGAATACTGCTGTTGTGAGCTTTCAATGAGATGAAGTATGTGAAAGTGCTCTGTAAAATAAAAAGTCTGAGAGAAGAGTTGCCCAGCTATTCACTATGGTTCATGCTGAAGAACAGGATTATGGGGAGGGGAAGAGGGGAACACCACTATCTTGTTTATATACTTCTCTAATGTTTGAATCTCTAATGTTGAAAGCTACAAATATGTATAACTTGTAGAACTGGCAAACTCAGTAAGAATCCTTTTTTTTAGAGTGTTTTCTACAGGGAAGAATGTAAAATTAGTCTATCTTTTGCCATTAAAATCCACCATGCCCCTGGATTTCAAATACCTAAAACAGGGGGTAATTATCAATAGTTTTTTTAATATCACATATATAGTCAAGAATAGGAAAAATGAAGCTAGAATTTTCTTAAATCATAACATATTCTGTAGGTATAATTTGAAGATTGCTTTCTAGGAATGTTGAAATATCTTATTTTGCTTTTAGCTGTGGGTAAAACAACACAGCCATGAATGTTCTGGGGAAGGTATTTGTGAATGGAACATGAGGCCATTACAGGTCACCAATGAAATTGTCCTGCACAGGATTCAGTGTAAATAAGATGGGGACAAATCTAGAAACTGAAACCTATGTACAAGAGGGAGCCTAAGGGGATCCCTTTATGAAGGGGATGGTACCCCACCTTTGGTCTCTTCTTTAAGAAGCCCTCACTCTACTATTTTGTCTTCTTCAGTGTTCTCATTCTGGGCTCCAGATATCCAGGCCTCTTTTGCACTTCAGAGTTAGAAGGTCTGAGTTCCAGCTCTATCTTTGCCATTTACTAGCTCTTTAAGGTTGGGTCCATGCTTGAAGCTCATTGAGCCTCCTGTATTGAAGTGAGATCTATGAGGATCAAATGAGGTTGTAAACAAAACCAACCCAGAAAGCGCATATCCACAAACAAAGGTAAGATGGAATTTTATTTATTTACTTTCCATATTACCTTGTCCTTGTCAACATCTATGCAATTGAAGTTCCATTGCCTCAGGACATTGTTTTCTGTAGTTAATCTGATAAAGTAAACTCTGCTCAAGTGTTAGGAGGTGCTAATGAGTTAACTTAGTACCCTTCTCAGGTAATATATTTACATTTGGAAGGAGCTAAAAGGAGCCTTTCCTATTTAGATATGGGAAGGGGAGGAGGTGGGAAATGTGTCTACATTCAGTGCCTTCCCCTTGGGCCAGACACTCTGACGGGAACTCCATATTCATTGTTTTTAAAATCCACATGATGAACCTATAAGGTGTGTACGCATGCAAGATTTCATACCATGCATTGGCTATGTCTAAGTGGATCAATTCATTAGGGAAAATTTAAGGTTATAATGTGATCACAGCAGGAACAGGCATCATGATTTGGAACTTGCATCTTAGGAAAAAAGCTGTTGCTTGCAGTTCAACTGCATTATCTAGTGCTTTGTTTATCTTAATAATGGGTAATCAGGACTATAAGAATGTGTATGCAATTCAAGGCTAATGATAGTGCTGGAGGGGATAAGAAAAGGAAAAGATTTTCTCTCTCTCTCTAAGTAAAAAATCAAAAAAGAAATAATACAGTGAACCTCCCCATATGGCAGATCCAATATAGATTCAATGTTTATCAAGATTTCCCCTCATTTGTTTCATCTATCCCTTCCTTTCTATTCTGAAATATATTAAAGCAAATCAATGACTTTGTGTTATTTCAGCCTGACAAAACAATGATGAAACATGATAATTTTTCTTTAAAGACAACTTTCCCTCATTGAACATGGCTGATTACTCTGAAGTATAGTTCATACAGGAAAGTTAGGCTCAATGCTTAATTTTCCCCCTCTAATTGCCAATTATCATGGTTAAGTATTGTATACTGGTTACCTCCAATGATGACTAAGGAAGGTGTGTGTGTGTGTGTGTGTGTGTGTGTGTGTTTCTTTTTGATTTTGCTTTGATTGCTTTGGCTAACCCTCTTTATGGACTTATGAGTTTTTTGTGTATTCAGTGTTGTAGAAGATGTTGTTACTGTCCTGCTGATATGACCTCAACATTCACCGTTCCTGAAGATGACAAGCTCCTATAACTCTCCACCTGAGAGTTTTATCTCATCTTACGCACAGGGTAGGTGGGAAGTGCCAGAGAATTGACATGCTAGGAGTATCTCTCAGTTAGTGGTGTAGGACAAGTCTGAAGTGTGTTCCACACTGTTTCCCAGGGGTCCCAGCAGAACTGAGCCCTGTTGCCCTCCAGGATAATCTTCTTATTCTCATATCTTATATTGTCTTTTAACTCTTTCCTGTCTTGCTTTCCCACTCTGTGACCCCCCCTCCCTTAAAATCATTCTTCATAAAACATATGCACTCAAATCCTTGTCTCTACTTCTCTTTCTGGGAGCATACAACCTAAGAAAGTTGCTACCAAGAGTAGCTATAAGGAGCAGACACTCAGAATGAGATAGTGATGGGATAGATGGGATAAGCCCCATTACTGAAAAGTAGGTACAATGATTATCTCTAACATGGCATATCATAGATTTCGTTAAATCACTTAATCATTAGATTTCATCTATAGTGGCTTCAGAGGGAGAATGTGTGGAAGGAGATGTACTGGCTTATGCAATAGCTCCAATACTTGAAAGATATAGAGCATGGGAAATTATGAAGATTAGGGAATTTGTTGGTGGTTGTTAACATCCACAGGAAAAAAGAAATAAAAGAGGTCAACAATCTATCAACTCAGGATGGTAGCTAAACTCATGGTGAATGTAGATAGCATAACCTACCAACTTGTTGAATCACTATGTTGTATACCTGAAACTAATGTAACATTGTGTGTCAGTTATATTTCAACAACAACAAAAATCCATCAACTCAAGGCATGGTATGAAAACCAGCTCAAGGCATGGTATGAAAACCAGAATGCTTCAATGTGGTGTTTAGAGACCCTTATCTCCTGTTTTCAGAAGGCTATACTAATAATCAAACCCAACACTTAAATATAAGAGTGGTGGAACTTCAAAGAGACCAAATTCATAGCTTCAGTATCTCCTACACTAAAATTAAGACCCTGAAACCTAGGATGAGGACTTCTGAGTGGATGTACTTGTGCACTATCAACCCGCAGAATCCTAGAACAATCATCAATCTTTTCTGAAGATTATATGAAATCCTTATTGAGATGGATGACCTCAAGATGTATTTGTCTTCCTAAGATCTCTGTCCTTTCCCAAATTCCTTCATTGGTTCTACACTTGTGTTGTCCAACTCAATAGCCACTGGCCACAAGCAACTATAAATCAGTTAAAATGAAATAAAATCAATAATTCTTTTCTAAGTCACACTAGCCATATTTCAAGTTCTCAGTAACTACATGTGGCTAATGGCTACCATGGACAGTGCAGATTATATATTTCTATCATCAGAGGAAGGTCTGTTGGACAGAACTGAGTAGATCAGAAATTGGCAAACCTTCTTTTAAAGGTGAGATAATAAATATTCTAGCCTTTTTAGGCCATATGGTCCCTGTTTCTACTATTCAACCCTGCCACTGTTGCATGAAAGCAGCCATAGACAATATACAAATAAATGAGTGTAACTGTGTTTCTTAATTTCACAACAGTTTTACAACAGTGTCCAGCCCATGGGCCCTAGCTTGTCAACCTCCAGTCTATCAAAAAAATTGGGGTCAGGTCTTAGTGTGGTGCAAGTAGGAAGCACTGTCCATGCTATGGAAAGAAAAGGAATTATTCACCAAAGGGCTTATGTATACTAACAAGTTTCAGGACGTGTCTAGGAATGTAACTTGAGGTTGCTCAGAGAAGATGAATATAACGTTTGATAGGGAAGAGTATATTGATATGAGTGCTGGCAAGACTTAACTTCCTGGCAAGGACTTCTGGAGCCAGGCCTAATATACTGCAGGAAAGGCAACTTAACTCTCAAGCCTCCCATTTTTCTGGAGGCCTATGGTAAATGAAGTGGAGATGCCAGAACTGTCTTGGCAGAGTATTAAGGAGGGGTCAAAAGAATCAGCAATGTGGACATGTTTGAGTGGATTTATTACATAATATAAAAAGAAAAAGACCCAGCTGTCTGTATTTTTCAGAGGACCCAGAAGCTATTCCTTAACTAAAGCAATAAAGAATTAGAGAACTAATGGTGGTTATCATATGTGGTCCAGGGGTGGAATGGAAGGTTGTTACAGACCAGGGCTACTCAACATCAATGGGGATGATGAGCTTCTGGCATACTAGAGGCCAGGTGGCAACATTTAACCATCAGAAGTAAGATGAATGTAATTTCCATTACGGGTGTACGGATGGAATGATAATGAGGAGCCCATGACCCACGGGAATCTGAGAAGATGTCTAATAGACCATGGTATTCTTAGGGATAAGAAAGTTGACCAGCTGATGATGGTGTTGCTTGACATACACACACACACAAAAAAAAATCAGTAGTGGGAGAGCAGAAAGCTCATGTCAAGCACTGTGTTGGAAAATCACAATTCCTTACACTGTTCTCAGACACAGAGTTAATTGAAGGGGAGTCTATTTCCCTTGGAAGAAATTTGCTGTGATGTCTGAAGAAGTATGTATAGTAGCTATTTTCCCCATCCATCCCCAGAAGACTTATGGTCCTTTACCAGGTAATCATACACTTAGGGAAAGCGAATCTTTCAGGGGCTGTTGGGTACTGGATCATAGGTGATACTCATAAACAAAGGGAATCAAAATGCCTATACAGGTTATGGACACCATGTGATAAATGGAGTCCTGTCCCAAGTCCATCTTACAGTCAATACAATGGATCTGCAGGTCACCCAATGATGATTTTCTCAGCCCTAAATGCATCACTAGCATGGTTTTACCTAGAAGCTGACAGAACCCTCACATTTTTTACTTGATTGTAGACTGTTATAATTGGGGAAGTTAGTGGAAGTATGATAGGCAGAATAATGGCCCTTCAAAGATGTGCATGTCCTACTCCTAGAACCTATGTTAGGTTACATGGAAAAGAGTATTAGAGTTGCAGATGGAACTCAGGCTGCTAATCAGCTGACCTTGAGCAAAAGAGATTATTCTGGATTATCTGGGAGGCCCAGTGTAATCACAAGAGTACTTATAAATGGAAGAGGGAGGCAGAAGAGGAAGTCAGAGTCAGAGATTTGAAGATGCTATGATGATGGCTTTGAAGGTGGAAGAAGAGATCACAAGCCAAGGAATGCAGGGAGCTTCTAGAAAGTGGAGAAGTCAAGGCAACAGATTTTCTCTAGGTTTTTTAGAATGAACATAATTCTTCCAACACTTCGATTTCATATCAGTGAGACTTATTTTGGGCTTTGGACTTTCAGAACTGTAAGATAATAACTTTTTTGTTGTTTTAAGCACTAAATTTGTGGTAATTGTTATAGCAGTAATAGAAAACTAATATAGGAAGCTGTTAAGTCTGCAACTATTCTCTACCCCTGCATGGAATTAAAATTAATGCAAGAATACATCCTGGATGAATGGCAGAGATAAGTGTCACTCTCAGAGACAAACAGGATGGTAAGGTGGTACATCCTATTCTCTTTTGATTCACTGTTGAGTCCTTGAAAAATCAGTTGGATCATGGCAAAGGGTGGTGAACTACCATAATTTTAAACAAGTGGAAGCCCCAGTTGCAGCTACAATGCTGAATGTGGCATCTTTACTAAAAAAGATAAAGATAGCCTCTGGCACCTGATATGCAGCTATTCATCTGGTGAATGTGTTCTTTTCAATCCCCATCAGGAAGGAGACTCAAAAGAAGTTCAAATTCACCTGGGAATGAGAGCAGTACACCTCCTTTACAGTTCCGTCCTGGGATTATGACACTTCCAAGTCTTGATAGTCTTGATATTCCAAAGCACATGATGTTGATTCAACATATTAATGATATCATGTTAACCAGACCTGCTGAGCAGGAAATGGCAAGTACTCTGATTGTCCTAAAACAAATTTGCACAACAGGAAGAAAGAGAAATCTTACGAAGATTCAAAGACCTCTCACATTGGTGATGTTTTTAGGAGTCTAGTTGTCTGAGGTGTAGAAAGACACTCCCTCCAATATAAAAGACAAGTTATTGTGCTTGAGCCACCTACCATGAAGAAAGAGATGCATTTTAGATTTCTTTAATTTTTTCATATAGAAAAAAATTTGAATCTTTTTTTTTTTTTAAGATTGTATTTATTTATTTGACAGAGAGAGAGACAGCCAGTGAGAGAGGAAACACAAGCAGGGGGAGTGGGAGAGGAAGAAGGCTCCCAGCATAGGAGCCTGACGTGGGGCTCAATCCCAGAACGCCGGGATCATTCCCTGAGCCGAAGGCAGACGCTCAACGACTGAGCCACCCAGGCGCCCCAGAAAAAAATTTAAATCTTAAATGTACATCTTGATCATATGTATGGAGAAAGAGAGAGAGAGAGAGCATGAGGGAAAGACAGAGAGGAAAAGAGAGAGAGATATCTAAAGTAATCATGACCCAGATCAAAATATGGCTCAAATCAAGAATATTCTAATTGTCCCAGAATGTTTTCTTTTCCCATTTCCCGTCAATACTCCCTTCAAAGGTAGCAGATCTATTCTGACTTGATCACCATAGATTAATCTGGCCTCTTTCTCACTTCATTTAAATGGAATCATAGTGTATGTACTTTTGTGTTTGGCTTATTCTGGTTAACAGGGTGTTTTTGAAATTTATCTGTGTGATTTTGTTTCAGTAATTGGTTCTTTTTTCTTGTGGCATCGTATTCCATTTCATGAATACACTGAAATAGGGTTGACTATTCTTTTGTCAATGAGTGTTTAGGCTCTTTCCACCCTGGGTACATTATGAATGAAGGCTTTTGAACATTCTTGGATAAATCTTTTTGTGGACATACACACTCATTTATTTGGGGCATTTAGCGAAGAATAAAATTGCTAATCACAAGATGAGAATACTTTTAACTTTCTTAAAAACTGTCAAAATTTTTCCAAAGTGGTTGTACCATTTCTTTAAAAGAATTTATTTATTGGGGTGCCTGGGTGGCACAGCGGTTAAGCGTCTGCCTTCCGCTCAGGGCGTGATCCCGGCGTTGTGGGATCGAGCCCCACATCAGGCTCCTCTGCTATGAGCCTGCTTCTTCCTCTCCCACTCCCCCTGCTTGTGTTCCCTCTCTCGCTGGCTGTCTCTATCTCTATCAAATAAATAAATACAATCTTTAAAAAAAAAGAAAAAAAAGAATTTATTTATTTATTTATTTATTTATTTATTTATTTATTTGAGAGAGAGAGAGAGGGCATGAGCAAGGGGAGGAACAGAGGGGGAGGGAGAGAGAGGGGGAAAGAATCTCAAGCAAACTCCCAGCCAAGCACAGAGCCCAACCTGGGCTCGATCTCTGGACCCTGAGATCATGACCTGAGCCGAAACTAAGAAACCAAGAGTTGGAGGCTTAACCTGCTGAGCCACCCAGGTGCCCCAATTGTACCATTTTATATCTCCATCAACAACATTTGAGAGTTCCAGTTGCTCTACATCCTTGTCTACACTTGGTTTTGTTAATCTTTTAAAAATTTTAGCTTTTTTTGTGTTTGTGGAATACCATCCCATTGTAGTTTTAATTTTCAGTTCCCTGTTAATGGTGATGTTGTCTATCTTTTCATATGATTATTGGCCACTTGGATATATTCTTTTGTAAAGTGCCTAGTAAGTGTTTTGTCCACTATTTTACTGGATATTTGTTTCTTTCTTATTGATTTGTAGTTCTTTTTATATTCTTGATATGAATCCTTTATTAAATATATGTATTGCAAATATTTTCTCATAGTCTTGGGCTGCCATTTTTTACTTTCTTAAACACTTCTTTTGATTAGAAGTTTTTAGTTTTGATGAAATCCAATTATTTTTTTTTCTTTTGTAGTTAGTGCTTTTTGCATTCTGACCAAGAAATCTTCCTTCACCCTAAGGTCACAATGCTATTTTCATATGTTTTCCTCTATAAACTTTAGACCTTATGCCCTCCCATTTAGATCTATTATCCATCCCAAGTTAATTTATATGTGTAGCGTGAGTTAGCAGTCAAGGTTCTCTTTGTCCCCATAGAGATAGGCAGTTACTACAGCATCACTTATTGAAAAGACCTTCCTTTCCTCATTGAAAAGCATTGGGGCCATTACTGAAAATCAAATAATTGAACACATGTCTGTCCATTTCTGAACTTTCTACTCTATTCCATTGATTTATTTATCCATGTGAATCCAAACACCACATTCTTTTAATCACATAGCTTTGTAAGAAATCTTAAAATCTCACAGTGTATATACACCAAATTTCTTCATCTTCAGGATTGTCTTGACCACTCTAAGTCCTCTGCATTTTCATATAAATTTAAAAATCAGCTTGTCAATGTACATAAGTAAATCTTGCTAGGATTTTGATAACACTAGCTAGAACCTCAAATCCAATGTTGAATAAAAGTAGCAATAATGAAAATTGTTCCCAATTTTATTAGATTCATTATTCAAAGTATTTTCCATTGCCCTAAAAATCCTCTGTGTTCTATCTATTCATTCATCCTTTCCCTCCCAAACCCCCGGCAACCATTGCTCTTTTTATCAACTCCATGGTTTTTCCTTTTCCAAGATATATAGTTGAAATTATATACTATGTAATCTTCTCAGGTTGACTTCCTTCACTTAATAGTATACATTTAATGTTTTTATAGTTTGAGAGCTCATTTCTTATTAGTAGTGAATAATATTCCATTGTCTGGATGTCCCACAGTTTATATATCCATTCACATACTGAGAACATCTTGGTGGCATACAAATTTTGGCAATCATGAATAAAGATGGTATAATTATCCAGAGATTTTTATGGGTACATAAGTTTTCCACCAATCTGTGTGAATACCAGGGAACAATTCTTGGATCATCTGGGGTAGGAGTATGTTTAGTTTTGTAAGAAACCATCCAGGTGTCTTCCAAAGTGCCTGTACTATTTTGCTTTAACATCAGTAATGAATGAGAGTTCCTGTTGCTCCACATTTTCTTCAGCATTTGGTGTTGTCAGTGTGTTGGATTTTGGCCATTCTAATAGGTACATAGTAGTATTTCATTGTTCTAATTTTTGTGAAGAGCACAAGGTCTTTGTCTAGGTTCATTTTTTTTTTTTACATGTACATGTCCAGTTGTTCTAGCATCATGTGCTGAAAAAAAGTCTAGGCATTGACTGGTAGATTGGGTAGATTGGGCTTCTTTGTAGACAGCACTCCATCCCTTCTATATCCAGACCCAGTTTTTTATTTGTTTGTATTGTTGTCATTTTTAGCTTGAAGTTACCCAGCTGAAAGGTGAAAATTTTATGCAGCTTTTGCCCAAAGAGCCTCTGTCATCTACTGGCCTCTCCTTGCCACCCTAACAGTAACTAACCCCTAGGGTCCTATTGCCTAGAAATAAAGTAGCACCAAGATCATTTACTCAGGGTTCAGGACAGCTGGTACATACCTCGTAGAAATTGTTGGCATAAATTAAAGGAGAAAATAAGGTGATTTTATGATTAGCAAATTGAAAAATTTAACCCCCCCCATGTACCCCTGCCACAAAGATGATGGGGGCTAAGCATGAATAATCATCATAGAAAACAATAAGCAAGAGAAATACAGGATCCAAAAAAACATTACCCCTCCTAGGTTTTTCCAAAAGTTACTTGGGATAGTTGTTCACAGGGGACTCTCAGAGGGGGTTCACATACGTCCAAGTCATGGTGTGAGCCTCAGGCCCCTCTTATAATGACATTTATAAGGAGGCAGGGGTAGGAGAGGTGAGGGAGTAGGTGGAGAATGGACTCTGCAATTGGACTGCCTGTGTCTGAACACTGGTTCCACTGCTTACTAGGACAAATCTTTAACTTCTCTGTGCCTGAGTTTTCTCATGTAGTCATTGATGATATAATAGTATATCAGAATATAGTAAGGGTTATATGAAATAGCTAGTATTAAGTGCCCAGCACACAGAGTTCAGTAAATGTCAGATGATGGTGATGTTATTATTATCTTCCTTCATATGCCAACATTCTGACCACTGAGTTAGCTCAAAAAAAAAAAAAAACTGTTTGGGGATTTGGATGTACCTACTTTAGATCTCAGCAGTGGATAGCTTATTCTGTCCCAGCTATTAATTCTTCCCACCCTGTGCAAGCCATTTCTGACCTATTTGCTCTCAGTTCCATCTATACTGAAGGGAGACTAACCTATGAGCCTGGCGCCCTAGGCTCCCATGTCTGCTGACTTATGTCTTGTTTAGCAAGAATCACAGGGAACAGATTGGAGGGTGGGAGGAAGGCAAGCCAGGGTATTTCCCTCTCCCTATCAGCCTCAGGAAGTGTCTCCAGCAGTTGCTCATTCTCTTCATTGGCTTCAGTTCCTGTTGTACAAACCATCATGGTTCCAACTTCTCTTGAGCTCTGATAACTCTGCCTTCACCATCACCCTTCCACTCTAAGGTGCTAATGGCTTCCTATTCTGGCTCATTTCTGGGTTATCTTACTGTCTCCTGTTTGATTTTTAGTTCTTTCATCACCTGTGTAACCAATCACATCTACTAAATTCCCTCTTTTTTAAAAAAAGAGTGGTTTCTCTTTTCTGGTTTTGATTTTGACCAATAACCTCCACCTTCCTATCCCAGTCATCCCACCACCGTCTGTAGCTGTGGCTTTAAGAGATGGACACTGGCTGACCCCACCTCCCTCCACTTCTGAAAATCCTCAGAAAATTCTCAGGGGCAGGAAGTCCCTCAGCTATGCACAAAGGCTGTTAGGCAGCAGTATTCCCCAGCCCGAGCTGTGTGGGATGATTCCCCAACAGTCCCAAACACTGCTGCTCTCTATATGACAGCAAAGAAATGTTTTGGCAGAAGCCAGTCTGGGCATCAAAATGCTGAGACCCATATGTTCCTGCTAACTTCCTGCCAAAATGTTGTTGTTTGAATTATGAAGAGTATAACTTTTTAATCCGGAACAAAAAGGGAACTCTAACCCATGGATACATTTTAAGCTGAAAAATAAGAGAATAAGAGAACAAAAGTGAGTTAAAAATATAATAAAAATGATCAATGGGAGTAATTTAGACTGGGGGATTAGAGAGGCAAGATCTAGGAAATGTATGAAAGTCTAGAGGTTCCTACTGTCTGCCTCATCCTGGACTTGAAAAGTTAAGGGCTCACCCATGCACAGAGATCCCACTGATTTCTAAAGTGAAACTGAAAACAATGAAACATATCCACATAGTGGTATCTTCACACTTACATCCAACCAGTCCTTGCTCACCTTCTGGTTTCCCTGATGTTTGGATTCTAGACTCTACCTCAGAATAGATGCTGGCTTCTGCCCCTCTGGCTTTTGTGATTTACCCATCCCCTTTCCTCTCTTTCTCTCTTTCAGGTTTGCCACTCTGTTTTCAGTCTTGCTTGCTGCTTTGATTGTAGCCACCTCTTCAGCTTCAGTAAAAAACCCACTCCACTCCTCAAGAATTCTCCCAGCTTGGCAGGCCTGAGCCCTTCAACAGCTTCCTGCCAAAGAAGGAAATCTGGCACTTATACACAACAAGAAGGAGAAGATTGACAAAATCTAGTACGGAGAGATAAGACATCATGGACTGGAAAATAAGCACATTTTCCAACGTATAACCTTTTCAGTCTTTGTCAGAAATCATAATTTGCAGATTTTAAGATACATTTCAGAGTTAGCAATAATAGAGAGAGAGGGAGAGAGAGCGCACAAGATGGAGAGAGAGAGAGAGAGAGAGAGAGAGAAATGCTGGTAAGGAATTGTGGCTACCTGGCCCAGGGATTCAGAAATTCCAAGGAAAACTATTTTTTTAATGATTTTTTATTATATTATGTTAGTCACCATACAGTACATCCCCGGTTCCAAGGAAAACTATTTTAAACATAGGCTCCATGCTATTTGTGTCCCGCCCCTATCTGCAGGCCCACTCCAGAAGTCACCTGCAGATCGTTGCCAGATATGCCAGAGAGGTGTTTTGCCTCTCTCTGCCTGTGGGAGTTCTGTGATGGAGGAGCATGCTCATTGTGCATAAAGCAGGCCGGAAGTGCCAGAGAGTAACACCCCAGGAATGAAAGACAATCACTGACAGGAGTTGATGGATAAACACCCAGGTTCTTCAAGCCTTGATGAGACAATTATAAAGTATAGTATATTCTACAGAATGTCCTAAAAGGCCCCAGACAACTCCCAGTTGCCCACTGTGCTAACCCAATCATTAACACATATTTTATTGCCTTTACTTCCTTCGGTCTCAGTTTCCCACTCCCCTTACTTTGCTTCTTCAGATAACCTCTCAAATCAAGTATTTGTACTGAAATTCTTATCCCAAGTACTTCTTTAGGGGGGAACCCAATCTGTAGATAATATCATCCCCTCAAGCCCATGGGACGATCCCTCCTACCATATCCCTCAGTAGCTCTCCAATCTACACTTGAACTAGGGCTTTTGAAAGCAACACCAGTAAGGAATGCCAAGATCCCAATGAGAAACTAAAGTCTTCATATTAAAGCTGCAATAAACAGACTTCTGAAAGGGAACTTGCATGACTGTCAATGGTCAAAACTGCCTCCTGTGAGTATTTTATAAAGAATACTAAGCCCGAGATAAGAATATGATATCTCCATATGTAAAACTAGAGCAAATTAGAAACACTTTATTGAGTTTTTAAAAACTTTTTTAGGAAAGACTATTCTACATCAAGTATTATGCTAGAACTTTATATGTCATAGTATTAAATCCTTAATCATTCTGTAAAATTAAGCTCATTTTGTAATGAAAACAAAGAATTGATGGTAAAGTAACTTGCCCAAACTTTAGATTTCTTTTGTAGGTATTTTTGGATTTGATATTATGGAGATACATGTGACAGGGACAGAATGCTCCATCTCCAAACCCCCAAATGCTCCACATTGCTTCCCCTAGCTTGCCCTTCAGTTAGGTTGGGGCTTTTTAATGGGGTTCTGACCAATAAAGAATGAATTGAAATAATGTAAGCCACTTCTAGACCATTCCCTAAAGTTTTCCAGTGTGGTTATCCAACTCTTTTATTCCTAAGATCCAAAGACCCTGGAGGCCAGGTATTCAAGATGATAGCTCTAAGATGGGAGAGGACCACCCGCCATACATTACACATTGTGTGAGCTGGGAATAATACTTACTTTGTTAAATCACTGAAAAGTGGGAGCTCATCTGTTCTGGCACACAGGGATTTTTTTTTCTTTTTAATAGTCGTAGAATTCAAGGTACCAGTATGTGGCATTGAATTAATGGATGGCTACTAGATGGTAAAGAAACTGATACTGGAGGCTGGAAAATCCCTGATTCATATCATGCAGAGGCAAAACATTTGGAAAATTTGCCTCCTACAATAATTCGAGACCGACCATGTACTTACAGAGCTGGCATGTCTAAGGAAAAGGTTTAGAAAACAGTACGTTACTATTGTGTATTGCTGGAGAACCTGGCTGTCTCAGTTGGTAGAGCATGTGACTCCTGATTTTGGGGTTGTGAGTTCGAGCCTCACATTGGGTGAAGAGATTACTTAAATAAATATATCTTTAAAAAAATATTGTGTATTGCCTACTATTGACTGCGTTTGGAAAGATATAAAGAAGAAATGAGCCCAGAAGAGACTTGACCTGTTTACAAACAGACATCAAGACCAGAAATTTGAGGCATTATAAGACTGTGGAAGCCAACTGCTTCTAAATTCCAAAAGGTAAGAGGTGGAGTTTAAAAAGCGTTTTGAATAGCAAACACCTAATAAAAAGTAAAGTGACTCCGAGCACAAATCAGATTAAGGGACTGACCTTCCCCTCTAAACTTGAAAGGTAGCCACCATTAAGTCAGAGGAGATAGGAATGAAGGTAAGAACAAAGAAACACAGTAGATTTGACGATTGTGTCTAAAAGGTAAATTTGGGGATGCCTGGGTAGCTCAGTCAGTTAAGCGTCTGCCTTTGGCTGAGGTCATGATCCCAGGACCCTGGGATTGAGCCCTGCATCAGCTTCCCTGTTCAGTGGGGAGTCTGCCTCTCCCTTTCCTTTTGCCCCTCTCTATCAAACAAACAAACAAACAAACAAACAAATCTTAAAAAAAAAATAAAAGGTAACTTTGGATGTATTTACTACAACATAGAGCTGATTGGAGTCAAACAGATCAAAAGTCTACTGGATTTTTGAGGGAATGGTATTCCCCCCAAAACCAATGAGCCTGGAGTATAAAAAGCCTTTGATGATTTGAGTTGTACTACAAACTTTGGTTCCTAATCTTCCATGAGCACAAGTGTTGAAGGCTACAATCTGGAGGAGAAATGACTCCTCACACCCATTTCAAGTGTGGTCAAAGAAGAGGTAAACAAGAAAAGTCCCTCCCAGAGGAAAGAATCAGGCTAATAAAGGAACTGCCCTCACCCAGGGTAGTGGTCTCCAAAGTGTGGCCAGGAGAATTTCACAACTCCAGATGTGTGATTGCTTTGTATCGTTCTTTCTTTTTCTGAGAAGGAGCACTTATTGTGATGATTCTGTCTTCTTTCCACCATTGTACATTGGACAGGACAGATAATTAACCTTTTTGAAGTTCACTGGTCTCCGGACCAGGTGAAGCCACATTCAGACTTGATAGAGACTATTGTGTATCACCCAAAGCTTTGGGTGTTAAGCTGAATGCAGTCGATTTAGGGTTGACTCTTGGGGGATTTGGGAGAGTGGTAACTGGTTTCTATGTGTGTGAGGAAGGAGCAAAGGGTTATTTGGAAGCATAAAGCAAACTGAAACAGAAGTGTTGGTACTCAGTCTGTTATGTATCAGCTCCTGTGCATTTCTCGTTTAATTCCCCTAGTAGGTTGAAGAGATGTGACTGGGTTCTGGCCATCGGACATAGGTAGAATCAGTCCACATGATTTTCCAGCTCTCTTTTTCTCTACCATGGTGATCATGGAGAGCTCATATTCCTAACGGTGTGTTGACAAGATGAAGGAGGACTACCTCACACACATTAGACATTGTGTGAACTAGAAATAAACAGTTATGAAATGAAGCCAGTGAGATTTTAGGGTTTATTGTAACTGTATCAAAGCTTAGTCTATTCTAATATCCTTTCCTATTCTATCAGAGAATATTAGGAATGTGGGGAATTTTGAGATACTTCTTAAGTCTAGGGAAAAGGATAATTTTGGAACATTGCCTTAAGCAAATTTGGGATGGAGGCAGGCAGAGTTATTATTTTTCTTTATTTCACAGTAGAAATTATATATAAGATGAAATAAAATTTTAGAATTTCATGAGATGACATTTTATATACACTGAAAATTAAATCCAATGATCTGAGCATTTCCAAACAAGTTTTAGAGAAAATCTACTTTGAAAAAGGTTGCGCTCTGCCATTACTTTAAGTATTGGTTTGGCCACTATATTTGATCTTTCTTGTCTCCTCAATAGAAGGTTTGTCTTGACACTTAAAGTCGTCTTTTCTCTGAGCACAAACTCATCAGTTCCCAAGAAAAATCTTTGTGGTGTTCTTTCATCTTCTGGGTCAGGAAAGAGATAAGCTCAAAAAAAATTGTAGCATTGTTTTGAGCAAAAATGAACAATGTAGGATTCTTTAAACTGCAAACATCTTCAAAATCTTTGACAGTGCTGTAGACTGACACTCCCACCTGGAATTCTGAATAGTTTATTATTAAATGATATAAAGCCAGTATACCATAGCAGAATTAACACCAAGCATCTGGGCATAACAGATATTGTATTAGATATTATATTAGTTTCTTTATCAATCTTTTTGGCATTTCTTGGTTGAAAACTAGAAGGAAGACTAGTCATCAGAGTGGTGCCACAGTCCTTGCCCTGCAAAAATATTTGGAACAATGATTGTGTATCCATTGCCGCAACCCATATCACCCACATATTTGGCATTTGGCCTTTGCCAGATGAATAAAGCCTAAATAAAAACTAGCCTCAACATTTTCAAAATGGACTCCAAGTCCATTACTCATACTATAATCTTATAGCCAATGTCACATGGACAAGGAATAGCTCTGCTAATCTTTGGAATAATTAATGATTTTCTTATTATGAAATTGAAGTGCAGATCAGAAATTTTTTGCTCCAGCTCCAGCTGTTGGCTTGACACCTGCTTTCTAATTCCAGGAAGAACAAAAAAATTAGAAGAGATCCTTGTTTTCTTCTAACTCAGATACTTGTTTTGTAATCCTTCCTGCTTTCTCTGTCAGTGCTCTTTTTTTTTTTTTTTAAAGATTTTATTTATTTATTCGACAGAGATAGAGACAGCCGGCGAGAGAGGGAACACAAGCAGGGGGAGTGGGAGAGGAAGAAGCAGGCTCATAGCGGAGGAGCCTGATGTGGGGCTAAATCCCGTAACGCTGGGATCACGCCCTGAGCCGAAGGCAGACGCTTAACCGCTGTGCCACCCAGGCGCCCCTCTCTGTCAGTGCTCTTAACCTTCATATGGATACCACCTATTCTGGGAATTTACCCCATCTCACATTATAACTCAGAAACAAGTTTGTAATGCAGATCCTATTGGCTGCCTACCAAACCTCCTTTCTTCCTTTCAGAATCTTCCTTTTTTTTTTTTTTTTTTTTTAGGTATCTATCCATCCAAAACACCAGGGTTTCCCCTTTTGTTATCGAGCTTGCTATCTTTATTGCTGATGCTGTCAGGTATTGATTTTCACCCTACACCTACATGAAGCCCTCAGCTCTGATAGTGAAGCAGCTGTTTTTCATAGCTCCTCCCTGGAACAACCATTGTCAGGCCTCTGGCACCTGCTGGTCCCTCTGCATGGGATGATTTCTTTCCAAATAGTTCCATCACTTGCTTCCTCATTCTTCTAGGTCTTTGCTGAATTGTCACTTACTCAATAAGGTCTTCCATGACCACAGTATTCAGTTCCTAGCTCCATCCATGGAATCTGTGATTCTGACATACTACACATTTTTTTTTCATTTCTTTCTTTATTGTCTGTTTCCTCCACTTAGATGCAAACCTCATGGAGGCAATGGTTTTATGGTTATTCGCTGTGATATCTCCAGCATCTAGAATAGTACCTGGCATATAGTAATATGATTTGTGGAGTGAATGACTAAATTGAGCTGATTTTTGTGATTTTATAATCACTCCAAAGGGTTAAACACAACTTTGGTGTGTGCTCTGAGAAGTGTGAAGGGCCCAGGAAGGCAAGTCCAGGGCCAGGCCACGCCATTTTGGGTCTGAAGCAAAAGGAAAAATCAGTAATGCCAATCTTGTCTTTAACATTTTGATATTTTGTTTACTATGGATTTTTTGCATAGCTTTTTAAAAATATGACATTAAGGTATTTTTTGATCTGGCTACTGAGTTTGTCATGCTCCCTTAAACTTTGTGCCTGAGGCGAGTACCTCAATGGTCCCCCCTAGTCCTGGAAATGGGAGGGGTACACAGGACCCTGAAATTAATCACTAAGTATGTGCTCATTGACAGAGGGCCTGGAAGACCAACTGCATTTCTCTCCAAGATGCTCTGATCATACAGTGTGTGAAGAGGGGAGACTCTCTAAGTATAATTTTCTGAGGGGAACTCCAAACACAGAGCAAGAGAAGGGGATTTCCTTACTAACAACAGGGATTCATGACAGGCCATTAGTGATGATGATGTCTACCATGATGATGGTATTTAAAGTGCCAATGTATGTAATGAGGGAATTAGAATATCAAGTCAGAGCCTAAGGCAAAAATGACAGTCCATCAAAATTTTCCTTGATACCTTAGGGTTATGCTGGCTACTGAAAACCCACAATTCTGAGCCTACTGCAACTAGTCGCTCTGTCAACATTAGAGCAAATTGGTCTTGCCTCATGTGTGTACCAGATGAAGTAACTGGCTTCCATTTAAAGGACATGGTGTATAACAAACACACACCTTGAAGATCTCCTCGGGGCAGGATAATGCAGTCATACAGGAGCTGAGACTGACTGAGGAACCCACAGACTCATAGCTTCCCTCTCAGGCTGGCTCCAGGGCACATACTCCTTTAGTGACAGTGCAAATTAAATTGATATTTTCTCTCTTTTCCTTGGTCTGTGGGGACATATGCTGAGGTGAATTAGCCCAAGTTAAATATAAGATAGAATTCTGCTATCTTGAGTACTTATTATGTGCAAACATTGTGCTAATATCATTTAGTTTTCACAACAGCTGTCTGATGCAGGTACCTTTATTATGCTCCTTTTATAGATAAAAACACTGAAGATCAGAAAAGTTCACTTTTCCTAAGGTCACATAATTATGAAATCTTGGAACTGAAAATCCAAATAGGAATTCAAAGTCCTTTCTCCTTACCACTCTATAATATTGTCAACCTTTCCTTTCAGGTCTCTTCAGTCTAAGATATCAGAAGAACTTGGCCTCGGCCTCATTTGCTGTCATGCCATGTATCATTTAATCTCACTTGACTTTTTTCTACATAGCATGATAGAAAGGACACCTGACCTGGAATATGCGTGACTGAAATTCTTCTTTTTGCTCTACCATTTATAGTTTTAGCTAAGTCCCTTGGTTTCTCAAAGACTGAATTAAGTCGATTGTAAAATGAAGGTTTTATATTTGATTATCTTTCATATCACCTGTTTAGTTTGAACCTTCCATGATTCCATTTCATATTCTAATGCACCCACATTAAATTATGAAATAATCTAATAATTATTATATTATTATAATCTAATAATTAGATTAGCTGCCACAAGACACCTGATTGGAAAACACTCATGGCAATATTTTATTGAACAGTTACTGCTTTAAAGCATTGCTCTAAAGCCAAGGTAAGAGTTAAAAGTGAGATAGGAAATAATTATAGAAGAAAAAGAATTTCGGTGAAAATATTCAATAAAGATCTTCCTTGTGAGGCTATGTGCTCCCAAAGCTGGGAAGAAAACATGTAAAAAAATCATTACAATAGAGTGCAATAGAGGACAGTAATGGAAGTATTTATAAGGTATCGAAGTAGTTTGGAGAAAGGAGGGATTAACTCTTTCCTGGGGTAGAGAAAGCCCAGAGAGGGCTTTTCAGAGTAGCATGTTGAAGAGATTTTGAAGTTGAATAGGACTTTTCTAAACCAAAGGAGTGGGGAGCTAGGAAGGAGTAAGGAGAGAGAGATGTGGAGGTTATTCCGAGCGGGGGAGATCATATATGCATGGAGGTATGGCGAAGGGGACGCTAGTAGTTTCGTGTTTCTGGAATATAAAACAGGAGGCTGCATGAAGTGCAAGATGAGAGTGAAGATGAAAATAGGGTGCTGATCCTATGTGCCTGCGCTAAGAGTTCAGATTTTCATTTCTTCATCTGGACAATGAGGGGGCTGCTACTGAACTAGCTGAATACAGGAGAATGATAATGTGATAGTTGCTTTTCCCAGTTTCCTTGGGACTGTGTCAGATAAGGACCGTTCACAGAACAATGCCAACCACACTCAAAGTTGTCCCTTTCCCACAGGTATCAACAGAGGGCCATGGTCCAGATACCTCCACTCTCTCATACCTCAGACGGAGTTCCTGTTCCCCCCTGGTATTCTCTGGGAAGCTGCAGTTGGCGGATGGCTCAAACCTCATGGCACAGTGCCATTTCTACTTCTCCCTGAGAACCTATTGGGTCCTTTTGAAAAGAACTTTGGTTCCCGAGAAAGGTTGGCTGATTCTATCCTCTCTTGGGGGCATATCCTAATAGGTATGATCTCCTGGGTTGCAAGAAACCAATCAACTCAATCTAACTTAATAAATAAAAATAAACACTTAAAATACATCATTTAAAGATGCAGTGGTGGCTCAGGGAACTTAAGGATAGTCAGGCATCAGGAAGGACTCTAACCGGCAACTGGAGACTTTGGACTTGTGGGTAGTGTTATCTCTGTTAATCTCATCTTTATGTCTTTTTTCATGTCTTCTATATTCCTTTTTCTTTCTCTACAAACCAACTTTCTTAGCTATCCAGTCCATGTGGAACACATTAGTTCCTGACTCCATAGCTTGTAGATCAGCCATATTGAAAGACTGCCTAAGTTGCCAATTACAAATTCCCACAAGAGAGGATTTGATTGGGCTGCCTTGGCTCGGGTGTTACTGCTGACCCAATTCGCCATCTCCAGGGCAGGTGTAACCCTCCTAGAATGGCTCACAGAGTTCCATACCTGTGACTTCAAGAATCAGATGTGGAGTGTGGGATTGTCCAAAGCAAGGAAAATTAGTTGAGAGCTGGGCAAATACCCTGAAAGTATATTCTGTAAATACAAACACAATCACACCGACCACACACACACATACATACACACACTCACAAACAGCATCCAAATGTTCACTGTATTTAAGAACTAGTTAAACAAAATTCTAATTACTTACACTTCTTTAATCAGGGAAAAACACATTATTTTAAGTAAAATTTCATTATTATGGCCTTTTTATTTCCCTTGGGGAAGGAGTTGAATTCCATAACCCACAGGTTTCTTCTAATGTTCCAATTCTTTGATTAAAGGCATGGGGGACTGTCGGGCACAAGAAATGTGAATTTCCATATATCTTGCACTTTCTAGCAGGAATTTAAGCTCAATACACATTTTTTCCACAGCTACCCTTATAGAAGATCTTAGTTAAATTAACACTCAGCAGCTCACTCACTAGTTATTCTAGTTCCAGATATTTGATTATTTGCAAAAACCAAACCCACCCTGAAATGACAAAAATGTTTTTCCGTTGACAATATTCAATAGAAAATGCTGTAGCCTTGAGTAGCAAGTCCCACTGTGGTGTTAAAAATCATTATTAAAAACTAAAAGTTAAAATGACAAAAATTCAGTGTCTCAAGGTGACTGCTTTTAAAGTAGCAATATGTAAAATTCTGGGTCAAATACAAGCTTTGACATGTGTATTAAAATATCAATATTATTTGTACACTTCAAATATTGAGGCATTAACTAGGTAGAGAAGGAACCGTGACAGGGTTCAAACATTTGTCAGCACCATCCTTCTTATACTCTTAAATAATCTCATCCTTCAGTTACCCTCTTGCTTTACTAGGCTAAAAGAAGATAAAGGGTTAAGATACACACAGATCCCAAGGTATATATGAATTCCCATGAAAACGGAAAAGAAAGGGAATAGACAATGTGCATTAATGCCATTTCAACTTCTTGCATAATTTAGGGCTCTCTGCAGGTCGATTTACTTTAGATCGTGGTCCTTTACATGACTAAATTCACATATTCTTATCTTATAAATCTACTTATTAATTTTTTGCCAGAAAGCATTCTGCAGGTGATTTCTGGTCCGAGTTCTTCACATCGATGACAATGGTAGACATGTCATCTAAAATTCTTCTGATTTCTTTTAGTCTAACAAGCCATTTCTTCCCATCACATATTTAGAAGCCCTCAAGCACGAGGGGCAAAGCAGTGTTTTTAAATGGACAAAACAAAATCTTCATCTTATATTTATTTCCATTAGTAAGAAAAAATATGCAAATCTTCTGTCAGAGTGCAGCTGAGGGATACATAGGCAGCTGATGAAAAGACATTCATTTGAAATACAATTTCTCTGCAGTTGTTGGATCCTTCTCCCCAGCCTCTTCCCTAACTGTCTGGACTAGGTGGGGGAGAGGTTACTGAGCTATGAATGTATTTCCCATATTGGATTGGAGGCAGGAGTGGAGCTAATGTACTGTGTATTCAAATGAGACTCTTTAAAGCAGAGCTGAATTGAACGCAGATGCAAATCGCAGTGGCAGGAGCACTTTCTGCTGCCCTTTGTCCCCTCTGTCTGTGTCCTTAAGCACACAGTCAAGGACTCCCAGCCGAGATGCTTAGCCTTCTGAGAAAGTAAACAATCTTGTCTTCCCCCACTTAATACAGGCTCGGTCACGATGTGCCCTGCCTGCTGAAAATGTGGTGGCAAGAACGTTCTCATCAGACGCGGGCTGTGGTTGGGGGATGGTCCCTGCGGGACTGACCAGACACAGAAAAGGAAAGAAAGCAAACTCTCTGCTGGGCGATAGAGAAGCACTGGAAAGAAAGGAACTAAAGGTGGTAAGAAGAGAGATCTGAAAGTCACTAGAGATCAAGGAAAAAAGAAAAAACGGGAAGAAAGAAGTCTCCTTTAAATACAAATAAAATGTTGCATGGTATTTACAACTAACCATGATTCCTTTCTCTGCACCTTACCACCAGCTGCAGGACTGAAAGGCAAGGCCCACACCCCAGCGATAAGGACCCTTTCCCACTTGGGATGCTCCCAGAGACAAATCAAACAAGATAATTTGCTCTGCCCTCCTGCTTTCCACAAAAGGTGGTTTATTTTTATTTCAATGATATATTGGGCTTCAGTGTGGTTCCTAAGGGGAAAATGCTGTGTCCTCTGAGCTCACTCTCCACTAATGCCTTCATTTCTGAAAAAAAATTCCTGTCTAGCAAGGAATTCCGGCCTATCATGTGTGGTATTCCCATTTGACAAGGAAGAGACAAGCCCACGCACACTCACCAGAAACCACACACCAGTGACCAGGGTGAAGCCAAATGAAAGTTTCTGATTTCAAATGCTCCCTTGGTCCCTTGTCTCTCTGCCCCCACTTCCTCTCATCCCCTCTCTCACATAGGTCAAAGATTGACTGGCAAAGTGATGCATGGCATTGCGAGAAAATTATCCAGGTCATTTGGCTGGAAATGGGGCCCTAAACAGCCATTTCAGGGGGCAGTGGGAACTGTCTCTGTGTACTCTATTAGTAACTGAACTAATGTAAGAATAAAAAACCATGTGATCTCCTTAAAAAATTGCTGAATAAAATTCAATGGGCTAATTTAAATATAGGAGCTAATTATCTATTGCACATGAATTAAAAATATGGAAAGTTTCACAAAGCATATTGATTTAAAAAAATAACATTCCTTCCACTAACTAAATGTCATCACCAATGGCAGGATCCCATCATATTCTTTTTGGTTTTCACAATTTATTTATTATTCATTAGAAAGCTTCCTATTTCATAATTCTGAAATGAGAAACATCCTCCTCTGGGTGGACACAAAAAGCAAAATTTTGGAAGGGTGGACCCTTCATGCCTTCAACTGTTGTGCTCAGTGTGTTGCAATGTGGAACAAACATCACACGCAAGCAACGTAATGTGGGCTCACTGGACAGGTGTCTAGAGTCAATATACACTGAACGTACGAGACACGTGGTCATCATGGGGTTTAGTCCACAGCAGGCAAGATCCCAGTTTCTTATCCAGTGATGAGCTTTGGTCATGTTATCAGGCCCACCTCAGAAAGGGAAGCTGTTGTTATTGTAGCATACAGCCTTGGAAGGCACACAAAGTTGGCCCTAGCTTGCTTATTTTGCCATTGCTGGTGGCCATTGACAATATTACCTCCCGTGGGCAGAACTGGACTTCACTGAAAAAGAAGTCACTTCCTATGACTCGTGGTGGGCTAGAGAATGGATTTTTTATGCCCGTAAAGGAAATTATCCACCTTCCTCCATGCCTTGTAGCATCGATGCCACTTCAATTTTTTCAGCCAATGGAAAACCAGAAGAGCAAAGTACCCACCAACACAGTGTCAAAAGAAATCAAAAGGATGTGTATTTTTCGTACAGATGGAGGACAAGAGGGAAGGCAGTATGTTTTAAAAGACAAGTCTCTGACCCCCAGTGGAAAGCAGCCGATGCACATCGCTTTCAGAGAACACCACCTGAAGCGAACTTCCCGTGTCAGGAATGGGCCAGAATCATTTCCAGTCTGCTCAGCCAAAGATAAGGGATGCCAGTCAGGTGGTACCGGGCCTTTGTTTTTGGAACTCAAGAGTAAAAGTGGTGAGAAGGAGGTGGATTTTCACATGCAGCATGTCGGAGTGAAGCAGATTTGCTGGCTGCCTTTACCCAAACGAGGCTTTCTGCTCAGCCAGAAGATGTAGCAGTTTCCCATGGGGCTTACATACACGGAAGGGAAACAGCAGTGGGTTCAAGAACATGGGTCTGAATGATTTTGATATGTTCTGTGTGTCTCCAGACAATGCAGTTTTTCCCACTTTTCAATTAATCACCTCTTCCCAGAATCTTTCTTGGGTGAACAAAGAATGCAACAGGATATTTTGTAGGGCAGTCAGGAGATCACAGGTCAGTTATAGAAGTAATGTTGAAAAATAATGAATGAGCTGACATGCTTCAGAAAACTCTCTTTGGGAAAAGTCTCCTGCAACACTATGAAAGGATCAGCTGAAAGGAAAGAGGAAAAGAGAAAGGAAAGAACATGTGAGGAAATAGGGTGAAGATTTACAAAAGGAAGAAAAAATCAGATTGCTTTTATTTATCCTTTCAAAAGCACTTTAAAAACATTTTCCTTCAACTTGCCCCACAATAGTCCTGTTCTGTCGGTGTTATCAAGCTGGTTTTTCTCCCCCCCGCCCAGTGAATAAACAGCAAACTGTTTCTTCAGGAGTAAATTGTATTTACTGCATACACAATTAACCATAGTGCTTACATGTCTTTAGAGTTGTTTTCATTCACAGTCTGCTTGTGTGGAGGAACCTGGGAATACACAAATGATCAAAACTCGGCAAAATTTTCTCTATCATCTACTCAAGATATTCAATCGGCTTCCAAGTTATCAAAGATGTCCTTCCCCCTCCGTGAACAATGAGATTCAAAAGCCAAAGAACTGATTATCTATCTGACTAAGACTTTTCCTTTCATTTTGGGGTCAATAGATCTTGTGATCTTCAAGGACAAAGGACATATATGTTGGTGTGTGATCTTTGCATGGTTCCTCCTAACTTTATATTCCTTGAAGGTGGCTGTGTGGCTAGGGAATGGAGTGAGGTTTAGGGGAGTCCAGTGCTGTAGTTTTTCACTTAATTTTAATTCTTAAACAATGAAATGGCAGTTACGGAGGTATCTTGTGGCACTTCTGCTATGTGACTTCTGGCCCATGCAGAAGACAGGATATTTAGCAAAATTATTGCTGACAAAATCTGAAAAATGAGAAGATGATTACTCATGCTTGGAAATGGATTAACATATCTGGCTGCATAACTTGATTGGTAGAATGAAAATAATTGAGGGTGGTATAAGGGTCAAAGGATTTCACATCTGGAAGAAACAGAGATCCAGGGTTAAGTTTAAGGAATAACTCAAATCTAAGTGATTCTCAGATATAAGAAATCAAATCTTTAAAGAGGACATAATAATTTAGCTCTGGTATGGGGTCCTGAATTTAGGGTCAAGTAACAGTAATAAGAGCAACACTAACATTGTATTTAGCATGACCCATGTGCCATATGAAGTGCTTAAGTATATTTAATTACCTAATCCCCACAATAACCCTATGAAGGAAGTAATAGAGTTATTCCCATTTTACAAATGAGGTAACTGTGGCCCAGAGAGTTTAAGTAAGTTGACTTTTATAGCTAGGGAGCAGTAGAGACAGACGTGAACCCAGGCAGGCTGGTTCTAGAGCCCAGAGTGTGGGCTTCCCCATGGAACCCACCCAGATATTCACATCAAGGGGATTTTCCCCATATCTTCAATTACATTTAGCGCTTATCATTTGCTGAGTTGAGAAGATAGTTATGACACATTCACTGCCAAATTTTGAATATTCAATGACAGGAACACGTTATCAAATAAAACGTTAAAAGATCACTTTTTAAAAATCCTCAGTGGAACTTCTAGTTCTCTGGGTACCAACTCCCAGTTCAAAGTCGGGCTTATAGTGATTGCAAGCTTGTACATTTCAGACTGCTTTCAGGGAAAATACAGTCTGTAATTGACACACATAATACCCCGTTCTTCTTCTTTAAAGCAATTATCACAACTGCAGTGAATTAATGATTTGTTTTGCTATTTGCTCAATGTTTACCTCCCTCTCTGAGCTTACCACTGTCTTTCTGGTTCACAGCCTGGTGTCTGGCACACTTGCTCAAGAAATATTTGTTGAACAAATGAGTGAATAAATGAACGAATGACTACAGCTCGGCAGCATCTTCCTGTGTTCACCAAAGTCAATTTTTTTCTCTCTAGTAGTTATTACTCCATGGAAATGGGGGCAACATATGGAATTTTTACCCTGCGCTCTTACTTGGCAATTCATCAAGGAATTTTCCTGTTCACCAGTAGATTCACATGCTTGCTTTGTTTAAGAGGGATTTCTGTGTATTACACAGGGGATTTTTTCCTAAGGATGTGATTATTCCTGCCTTGATCCTGCTGCTGTGATATGGCCACGTTTGGCACAGAGCTCACGTGGCATGGGATTAGGCTGTCCTCATTGTGTGGAGTGACTTGGACACGTTACCGCGCTTGTTAGCGTGGGGTATTGTGGATCACTTTACAAAGGCAACAGCTGCAGCCATTACTCCAACAGTGATGTCATAATTTGCTATGTGCGACACCTCTGCACGACGCACGCAACAAAAACATTTATTCTTCTCATCTGTCAATATATTTGTGCCTCTCATCTCTCTTTCTCTTTTTTCCTCTCTCTCTCTTCTTTTGCTTCCTTTCACAAGTGGCAGAATGTATCCCATTTCCCAAACAATTGGCTTCTCCACAGAAATATTCTTAAGGCAGCTGCTTTCTTACAGCACATTTTTGAACGATTATATATAAAATATATATGTTGCTTGACAAGAAACAGGCTTTTTGAAATGCAGGGCCAGTTTCAAAGCATATAATGATATTCAATTAAGCAAATATGGTCTATACCTCAGTGGTGTGGGCTAGGACACACATTCTGTTTGACTCTTGAGGAAGCCAAGACTTTCATGGGATTATCCAGGCTAAAAGATCTTGAATCCTTAAAACAAGCCAGAGGAGGGCACTTTTCATAATGCATTCATTCCACCCCCCACCCCCAAATGATACAGGATCTGAGACGGTGTAAGATAATCCCCCAATTAGGTTCCAGAGGAAACCGAGCTGAAATGGCTTATCCGAAGTCACATAGTTAATCAACAGTAGAGCAGGATTAAGCTCGGGGTTTCTGGATCACAGCCATGTGCATATTATACTTCTTTCAAGCCATTAGTATCTGAGTGAACTTGACAATCATTGGTGTGACCAGGGTTGAAACATTAGGTTTAGGAGCCCCAAGTCAGGCATGACATGAGTGTATGGCTGGGGCACAGCAGCACGTTTTCCTGACAACTCCATTTCTTCCCTGAGAAGTGTGACGCTCTGGCCCTGTGGGCTGGGTGCTTCCCTCTGTTTACACAGCCAGAAAGGATTCAAGGCTTACCTTGAACCTGGCCAGCAGACTTTTCCTAATATGAGCTCCTCCAGCTGCCAGAGTGTGGACAACCGCAGGTAGGACCAGCCATCCTGCTAAAAGCTGGAGGATCTAATGAATACCCAGGAAGAGGTCGTGGCTCGGAAAGGTCAGCTAAAGCCTTGGGGAGGTGGCCGAAGATGAAACAAATAAAAAATATTTACTGGGGTGCCTAGGTGGCTCAGTCACTTAATCATCTGACTCTCAATTTCAGCTTAAGTCACAATCTCAGGGTTATGAGACGGAGCCCCGAGTCTGACTGTGTGCTCCGTGGGGAGTCTGCTTGAGATTCTTTCCTTCTGCCCCTCCCCTCACTCTTGTGTGCACGCTCTTTCTCTTTCTCTCTCAAATAAATAAATAAATCTTTAAAAAAACAAAAACAAAAAAAAACTCCCCCCCCAAAAAAACACCCCAGTATTTACTGAGTGTCAACAATGTGTCATGCGTAACAATAGGTGTTCTAGTCTCCTTGTACTATGGAGACAATGAGGCTTTGAGAGGTTGCATGACATGCCCCTTTCTGGTAAAAGCAACATGGCTTTGAACCTCAGTTTGTCTAATTCCAGTGTTCTTGACCAGGGCATCACTCAGGGCCATGCCATCTGTGTCCTGGAGCAGAGGTGCCAGGCAGAGGGAGTGAATGGGAGATGAAATCCAGCCAGGACCCTCCTTGCCGCAGTAACCATCTGGAGACAGAGGCACC
The DNA here is from genome assembly GCF_024610735.1 of Ursus americanus. Lineage (NCBI taxonomy): Eukaryota > Metazoa > Chordata > Mammalia > Carnivora > Ursidae > Ursus > Ursus americanus. The sequence continues at coordinate 77,432,446 of NC_142127.1, read as the reverse complement.
TTTTGCTAGCAGCAGCCCCTCCATGACTTCCATTTTACTCTATTATCCTCATGGATTGAGTATCCGAAGAATGGGGGACAAGGATCCAAATGCTGCAGTGACAAGGATGGCCTCAGATACATGAGGATGCACTAAGACTCTGGGGTGGTTTTCACTTGCTGCCTCTCTCGTTGCTTGTTTTCTGCTGGGTGTGGGTGGCCCAGGACAGCGAGGGGGTTGGTCAGAGTGGGAGAAGGCCCACATCTTTCACGTAAATCCTGGTCCTAATGGAAATAAGATCACACAAGCCAGAAGTTCCTGGAGAATACTTTTGCTGACTTCTGTTCATCCTTTGCGTTTAACTCAAAAGCATTAGGTGAAGTTTAGGGCTGAAAGAAGTAGGCAGAGAGGCCTCAACCGAAATTGGTTGAAGCAGCCAAGTAAGACCATCTGGACTTCCAGTTCTGAATAGAAGCAGCCTCCTACATTTGAAAAAGAAATGGAGCCTTTGCCCCAGGGTGACCAGGTTAAGTCATCTTTAAAAAGTGAGAATGATTTGTATGCAAGGTATAAACCAGACTCCAGAGCTACTTGGGGATTATGACAATTCCAGCCAGACTGGCTTAAACAATAGGGAAATTTATTATCTCGCGCAAAAGGAAATTCAGAAAGAGGGAAGGCTTCAGGGTTTATTGATTCCACAGCTCAAAAATACTTTCAGACCTAGGGTTTTTTTTTTTGTTTTTTTTTTTGTTTGTTTTGTTTTTTTTGTTTTTTTTTTTGGTTTTTCTCTTTGCTATCAATGGTATCAGCTTTATCCTAAAGCTGGTTCCCCACATGGTCACATGATGGATGCCAGCAGCAACTGTTACAGCATACTCTTGTGTTTATTTCCAGTTGGATGAGATAGATTGAATTTTTACTTCCAGAAACCCCAAGCAAGCTTCTCCTTGCATCTTGCTGGCTTAAACTGACTTAGTTCTGCCCATCTCTGAACCAAACCCTGGCAAGAGGGAGGGAGCCACCTGGTTTGGCTTAGACTAATTATCTGGGTAGGACGAATGTTGGAAAGTCTTCCAGTTCTCCTCCAAAATGTCATTATACCCTGAAATCCCCCGCTTACAAGTATATCAGTCAGGCTTCACTCGGAGAAACAAAACTGCTATGAGTGCCACAGAATAAAGGATTTATTATAGAGATTAGATCTTATTCAATTGTGGGTGCTGGTGAGGCAGTCTGTGTAGGCTGCTGCCTCTGTGTCTCATGTTGAACCCAAAGTCACCATAGGTCAGGTATATTAGCAATTGGGAAGAAAAGCTGGTACCTTTCAACATAAGACTCAGGGAAGTGAACAGAGGACATCTGGCCGGTGCTAGAGGGGCTGTGGGTCTGGGTGCCCCCCGTGCCAACATGGTGAGCCTGGAGACCAGCAACAATGTACATGGGTGGCCACAGAGCCTGATGCTCTCCACCAGCTGCAGAACGTAACCAAATATCTGAGGCTTCAGTCTAACTCCCAAATCCTATACAAAATGTCTCTTGTAATCAATGCTAACCTGCAACCATACAACGGAGGGAATTCTGGAGGGAATTTGCTCCAGCTTAATAGCACAAAGCAACCACAATAAGAATAATCTAGTGTAGTGATTTTCAATCAGGGGTTATTTTGCCTCCCAGGGGACATTTGGCAATGTCTGGAGACATTTTTTTGGTTGTCACAACTGGGAGGAAACTACTGGCATCTAGTGGGTAAAAGCCAGAGATGCTGCTAAATATCCTGCAATGCACAGGGCAGCCCCATCACAGCAAAGAATTATCTGGTCCAAAATGTCAGTAGTGCCAAGGTTGAAAAACCCTGATTTGGGGTGACCACCAACTATAAACAAGTCATGTTCAAACTCTCTCCATTTCAAGCTCATGGAGCAGGAAGAAGACACTGCCTGGGTTTATTTAGCAGCGGAAATTACTGGCATATGCCTGCATTTGAGAATAAAGCACGTGCCCAGGACATTTGGCACCTGTCACACATAGCTATTATTAGAAGGCCCTTACTTACAAAAAATGTAACAAAATTTTATCTCCAACTATGAGTCATCTCTTATATCTCTTTGAGCCCTTCCTCTCCCCTATACTGACTGTATCTAAGTTGATATTTGTTGTTTCTTGACTGATTTTTGCTAGGGTGTAGGAGCTGCAACCTTTATACACAACCACATTTATGCACAAGAGCTATCTGTAGATAGAAATTACATACTGTGTTGCAGATGGGCTCTCAGGCCTCTTGGGACATGGCTTATAGTTACAACATTGCTGCTTTTTGTAGGAGGACTTTTATCATGTTGAAAAGGGTGGGAAGGCCAGCATTGGTATTTCCAATTAAATTTTCAGGAAAAGTTCTTTCTGATGATTTACTGGCACCATGTGTGTCAGATGTCACTTGACTGATGGGATGGAAGTTGTTGGAAAGACATCTAAGCCAAGAAGGGTAGTGTGTCCCTTCAAAGCTTCCATTTTCTATTAAGTTATTGGTACTTACAGGGAATTCTATGGTATGGATTCTATCAGCTGAGGAGGCAAAAGGAAATAGACACTGGTTGAAGGCAAGCTCCTTATGGATCTGATGCTGTAACTCACTGGCACTTTGACAATGTAAGAGGAAAGTATTGACTAAATGGTCACCAATCCTCACCAGACCACCACTGTTGCTGGTTTCATCCTAAGGATGTGGGGTTCTGGCTAGCCTCAGGGAGTGTAAGGAAGAAAACCAATGAGAAAACTTTAATATATCCTTTGCCTTCCCAACCCCAGGTGAAATGTGGAAATTTATTCTAGATGATTCTAAAACTAAGAAAATGTAAATATATATGCATAATATGAAGGATGCATGTGGAACTGACAGGTGAGTGAGGCATTGATTAACTGTCTATGTGAGCTGTATTTTTTTTTTTAGTGAGTTATAATTGACATACAACATTATCTTAGTTGTAGATATACCACATGATTCAATACTGGTATATATTGAAAAATGATCACCACAGAAGTCCTTAACATCCAACACCATCTATATTGAGAGAGAGAATAAAAACAGTGTTTTCTCAACTTATTTTACAATGAAACTCTTGCTTCGAAGAATTCCTACTATACATTTCAAAACATGGTTTGGGAAATGCTGTACCCTGTTGTTTCCTTTGATTTAAAGTAATTCCCCTTAAGGTTTCTGGGCTAATAATGCTTTAATAATCTTTTCTGATTATAAAGATAATTCATGTTTACTTAAAAAATGAAAAAGAGAGAAAGGGATGAAGAGCAATACAAAAATCAGTAATAATATTTCTACCCAACAATAACCACTATGAATATTTTGGTATATGTCATTTCTCTTCTTTTCTTATCTCTTTTCTCTCACACACTCCATCCCTATACACCTAAACATTTAGCCCAAAGCTGGAATAGTATTTTACATACTGTTTTATAACTTGCTTCATTTAATCATACATGGTAAAAATTTTTCTGTGTCAATAGGTAGAAATCTATTTTTCCATTATTAATGGTTAGATGACATGTAATTAATAAAATGAACAGTACTTGATTGGACTAACTTCCCACAAATGAAATTTAGGGTTTCTCTAAAAAATTATAATCTCCACTGAATACTCTTTTTCCCACTGAATATTCTTAATATACAAATCTTTGCATCGTTGAACACTTGAATATTTCTTTCCTTAGGAAAAATTTCTGTAAGTAGACTTATTGGCTCAAAGGGCATTCATATTTGAAGGCTTTAGATATTCATTTTGGAGCTAATATTTCCTTAGCAATATTATATGCTTAATTCTGGGGGAGGGGTTGTACATGAATCATGAGTTTTATTGGATACAAGTGGCCCTGCTCGGTGCCTCCCCCCCCTCCCCCGAAGAGCAAACGTGCCTGCTAGCAGTAAATATGAAACAAAACCTCAGTTCTGCAATCTGGCACTCAATTGTTCATTTCTTCAACATAGCAGGGGGAAAAAAAGTGGCTTTGATAGTGTAACAAACACATTGATCTATTGAAGTACTACCACAGACATATTTAATTTCTGTGAAAATAATTGGGTCTGTAGGAATAATTATAGCTATCAAATTGTTTCTTCCAAAAAAGAAAGGAAAGGGGGTTTAAACCATTAACTATCAGAGTCATAGCTCTTTTGATCCTCAGGAAAAGAAGCATGAAACTTGCCCTCAAATGGGAGGGTGGGCAGGGAGGAAGAAAGGAAAGGGGTAGTCCTTATGGTTCCACCTTCCCCCAGCACACAAAGGGTTGGCAGGATCTCAAGCTCCATTTATCTGTCAGCTGCCATAGCTCTTGGCCTCAGAGTAGGGGCTAAGGGGGCACAGGTGGGGGTAGCTGCTGAGAGAAGAGGCAGCTTGTGGTTTTGTACCTTCTCTATCGCAGGGGCAAAAGCCACATGGCCCTTGGTAATGAGGCCAGTTAAGGCACTTGCACAGGTTCTCCTACTTAATCACCACAGCTATAGAGTGAAGTTTGTGCCATTATATCCATTTTACGGAGGAGAAATGAGGATCCAGGAACTTAGAGGTGGAAGTGGTTTGCTGTTGTCATATCGGTTGTAAGAGAGCAAGAAATGGAGTTGGAACCCTGACACTGCAACTCCAAGCATATAATTTTCTAGTAATTCACTTGTTCTGTATTATTTTTCCTGTTATTCATTAATGACTCCCATGTACCAAGTACTTTCACATAAATAATCACATATATTTAATCCTCAAAAAAGTCCTCTGAAATCGATTTTATAATCTGTATTAGTTTGCTAAAGCTGCTATAATAAGGTACCACGTGCAAAGTAGCTTAACAACAGAAATACCTTGTTCTGGAGGCTAAAGGTACTAGATCATGGTGTGGGCAGGGCCACGCTCCCTCTGAAGGCCCTCCCGAAGGCACTTTCAGGCCTCTCACGTACAACCTGTTTGGTACAACCTCTGGGTAGCTTCTTTGTGGTAGCATACCCCCTGTCTTCTCAAGTCTTCTTATGTTTGCATGTCTCCAAATTTCTCCCTTTTATAAGGACAGCAGTCATATTGGACTAGGGGCCCACCCTACTCCAGTATGACCTCATCTTAACTACTTACATCTGCAACAACCCTATTTCCAAATAAGTTCATATTCTGAGGTACTAGAGGTTAGATCTTCAATGTATGAATTTGGTGGGGGACACAATTCAACCCATAACACCATCTCCATTTTCCATGTGCTAAAACTGATTGATCTAAGATTGCTGAGCATGGAAATGTCAGGGCCAGGATTTGGAGTCCGCTTTTCTGAATAGGAGCCCACAGCATTTTGCTATTATAGTTCTCCTCGCAAATAAATATGGATTAGATCAGAGCCAATGCGACTGAGACATAAACAATTGTCATGCAAATTTTACATTAGAAATGCAAATAAAATGTAATTACAAAGATGATTTAATTCCAGGCCAGCCTACTCGATGGACTTAAAAGGGCAAAAGTCACAGGAGACTCTTGATTTGGAGAATACAGGGCTTTCAGACCTGCCAGCCTGCTGGGCAGGAAGATTAGATGATTGGAAGCTGGGAGGAGTATAAACTGGTTGTCTGGCCAACGGATAGGTGAAGAGGAGAAAACTGGAGACAGGGTGCTAAGTGGGGTCCAGAGAATGCACTGGTGAGGCCCAGTACCCCAACGTGGATGACACCCCTGTGAGATTCATGATCCACCCCAGTTAGCCAGAAAACAAGGCGCAGTAATCCTAAGAAAGGCACTGTTACTGTGGACTGGTTACTAGATTACTAGAGGGTAGAGTGGCCAGCACCTTGTTGGCCAGGGACTGAGGGTTTACCCGGAATGGGATTTTCAGTGCTAAAACCTAGACAGTCCCAGGCAAAAGGCATGGTTGTCACCGATCAAGGAGGGAAACCTGGCAGTCTTGTCGTGAACCTGATTAATTAGTAAGTGCGGCCTCCTGGTTTAAGTACCATACTAGTGAGTCAATAATTTGCCATAGGAATCCTTCAACTTCTAGTGGAAATAAGAATGTTGTTAGGTATCCCACCTCATCAGTACATAGCTTCTCCCTCCTAGAAACACACAGTGTACTTAGGTTATATCACTTTCCCACTAGCCCAGTAGGCTGCATTAGGAGATGGAGATTTCACTAAAAGTGAAAATCATAGACATACTTTGGTCCTTTGTTGGTAACTGAAATATATCAAAGGTGAAGCCCACCCTCACAGAAGGACCTTTCTGTTTCACCCCCTTTTCTCCAGTCCCTGCTCTGGTCCCTCATGTGAATAGGCAATGAGAAAAGAGAATTTCTTAAATTTTTCTGACTGAAAAATAACTAAGGCCCTTACTAAAAGCACAGACCCAGTGAGGCACCTCGGTGGCTCAGTCAGTCAAGTATCCAGCTCTTGATTTTGGCTCAGGTCATCATCTCAGAGTTGAGACCAAGCCCCGTGTCAGCTTCACGCTGGGTGTGGAGTCTGCTTAAGATTCTGTCTCCTTCTCCCTTTGCCCCTTCCCACCCCACCCCCGCTCTCTCTCTCTCTCTCTCTCTCTCTCTTGAAGAAGAAGAAGAAGAAGAAGAAGAAGAAGAGAAAAACAAAGCACATATTCAGAGAAAGACTTATTCAGAAGCTCCAGGGAGGAGCCTGAGAAGCTATGTGTGTATGTATTTTAAAACACATATATACATAAACAAGCTACCTAGGTGATTATTAAAAGTAGGCAAGCCTTGAGAATGCTTGACTGGGAACTACACCAGTAGGAGACCACACACCCATCCTCTTCTCAAAAGAAAGTGGGAGATACCCCCTCCCAATTCCACAGTCAGGATACATAGAGGGGACAGGAACTGGAAAATACTAGTTTCTGTTCAATTTGCCTGCGCCTACTTCCAGAGGCATGGTTTTTGTTTCCCACCAAGCACACCTAGGAAAGAGAGGAGAGAGCAGATAGGATTTTTTTTTTCTATAGTCTGGCTCTGTAGATCTTTCTGACAGCAATGTTTTTGGCAGCCAAAGAGAGCTAGGGAAGGAAATGGGTGGTGTGATGTAGGGTGCTAACAGAACCTCAGCACACAGCAGGTTAGAGAGGCCTCATCTCTCTCCGCCGTGCTCTCGTCTGTGTGGAGGAGGAGGAGGAGGGTTCCAGATTGTTAACCAGCAGCAGCTGGCAGCTTTATTGTTTTTTAATTAAATAACCCCCAGCCACATGAGCACACACGAATCCCCCACCTCCTCCTCCTCATGAAACCTCATTAAGCAAGAGGACTATAATTAAACCCGAATCCACGGTTGACACTCCTACCATCAGTCTATTGCTTCTGCGTCCGGCTGTGGGCAAAAAGACAGCTCTCTCCTCCACATTTTATGGGCAGAGGACAAATAACAGGGAGAGGCCATCTTTATCTGTCACTTAATGGGCAACTTGGCCCTTCCTTCAGGGCAACCAGATGTGCCTTTTGTCCTTAACCACCTCCACGGTGGATGGGTGCCCATCAAATAAAGAGAGACATCTGCCCGGGAGGGCCAATTTACCTCAAACAGGTGAGGGACTTTGATTCTAAGAGCAGAGGAATTTTCCTGAGGTTACTTAGCGGTGTGTTTGGACCCAATATGTCAGGACGATTTCCGTATGATTGGAGGTGATATGGAAAGTGATAGCCATCAGCACTTTAAACATATGCCTATCTATGCCTTCCCAGAGCATATGGCTACACAGGTGGCTGTTTTTCTTACCTTGCCCCTCCTTTTCTTCCGCCCCCCTCACTTGGTTGGCCACATCCTGTACCTTAACCCTTCCCAGCAGTCTCTTTCCTCTGGGTCTGCCATTCTTCTGTTTCTGAACTCCCTTATACCCAATGTCTAACTGCAGAGTCTATCAGTATGTGCTGGCTCTTGTCATTGGTATAGGGAAACCTGCTCCTTAACATAGGAGCAGACTCCTTTAAAAAATCTCCTACATGGGCAGAGGGGTGAGGGAGGAAATGAGCACAGAAAGGCAGAGCTCTTTTCAGATGTAATCTATCCTGAAAAGCCAAATTCCTCTCCCCACCCCCAGCTTGGGCAAAGCCCTGGTAATATCGTTTCCTGTAAAGCCCTCAAACCCAGTGAAAACGAATTTATCATTTACATCATTTCTCTTTGTAGCTCTGACAATTCATATTACCCCAGAACCTGACATCTCCACTTTCCTCCAATTGATAAATAATCTCTTTTTGATTTCTGTAACTGAGAAACATCATAAGCCCAACATACAAAGGAAGATTCAGTGGTCGTTTATTTCACATGTGAGCTCCTTGAAAAATTGAGTCTGCGTCACCATTTGGGCATTAATTCCTGACACGCCACTTATCATATTTTGATTGTTTCCAGGAGAACACCATATTTTAACTCTTTGGGAGTAATTTAACTGATCAAATACATGGCATCTGGTTGTTATGGTAACTAAAGTTCTAAAAATAATATAAAGAAAAGACCACCTTTAATTGAAATCACAAGAAGTTGTTATGGTAACTGGAATTTTAAAAGTAACTAGGTTAAACTACATTTCATTTTATCTAGCACTTTACACAAACAAATTCTGATTAAAATATCAGGTTTAATTTAATCAGTTAATTAATGTCACTAAATGTCATTTATCTTATAACTCTCATTTACATTCACTGCTGAATTATCCAACTTGCTAATTTATAACCATTCTGCCTTCAATTTAACATTCTGGAACCTGGGGCAAAGTGTGTAGTGAGAGAGTGGAGCTAGGATTGGATATCAACCTAAATTCTGCCTCTGCCTCTTATTAGCCTCCTGAACCATCCATTTCTCTATCTGTAAGGTGGGGGTGATATTACCAGCTCTGCTTTTGCCATATTATCTGTATGGCTCGCATAAAATTATGTATATGAACATGTTTTGAGATTCTAGAACCTACCACAATGGAACACATTATTATACCATATTATTTTGTCCACACACATTTTGGTTATCCAGTTTTTAAAAAAGAAAACCATATGAAAATAAACTAGAAATGTTTACACTTATAACACTGAGTACGGAATTTTAAGTCTAGTTAGTTAATTAAAGAATGATACTTATCATTCTCATCTCCCAGGTCAAAACTCTTAAGAATTGGAGGTGTCTGGATAATGGTAAGGATGGTATTAAACCCTACACTGATATCCCCTATATTGTCTTGCACATAGGAAGTGCATGAAAGGTACTAATAAATTTATATTCATTCACAATGTTTTAGTAGTGGATTCCACATGTATAAGGATCTGTGCTAAGTAAACTCTTACACCACTCAAATTCTCCCTGTTTTGAGAAGGGACACAGAGATGGAAACAAATGTTCTCAATCCAACTTTAGTTTCCATGACAAGAGAGGAATAGATCAAGTCTATAGGAAGATGGGTGGTGTGAGTGGATTTAACAAAGACTTGTTAAGAAGGTAAACCTTGAAGAGTGTGTACCAGGCTTGGGAGTGTTTGGGGATAATGGAGATCATTTCATTCATTGGGAGCAGTGTGTGAAGGCTCACACATGTTCCAGGAGCTAAGCTTGGTGATGGAGAGATAGAGAGAGGAGATAGCAGAAACTAAGACTGAAATATGCAGGATTCTGGACCGTTATTTGCCATTTAACACTATAGAAGCACAGAACTTAGTGTTTGAGACCTGAAAAAAAAAGTATTTGCTTCAAAAATAAAACTGCAAAATTGAGTTTAATTCACGTTTAAACATCTACCAAATGTAATGTTGGTCCAACTTCATTAATTATCATGTTTACTACTCCTAAATATTTCATTACAGTTAAAACAATTTGAAAGTTAATTTTTTCTGACTTTGCAAGAATTTCCAACTATGCAAAGTAATTGCCAAGAAACCATAACCAATCTCAAATTAAATTAGCTATCTGTAGCCAAATTTTTTCACAAGCAAAATTACATTTTTTTTTACCCCCAAGGTAGGTGCATGTTAATAAATTTGATATGGTGTTGAGTGGAAGCTGGAGAAGCAAGAGTTCCAAAGGTCAATAAGGTTTTTAAGAGACCAGGCAGTTTTTTTGTTGTTGTTGTTTGTTTTTTGTGACTTAAGGACTTAAAAATAAGAAGAAACGACTAGCAAAACAATGATAAAGACATGGGTGGGTATGAATGTCAGAACAATGATAGCTCACATTTAATGAGGAGAAACAAAAAAAATGTAGAAAGACTGGTGGACTGAAAGGGAGACCTGAGTTCTTTTCTTGGCTCCATTGCCTGGAGCTCAGTTTCCCATGCGCTTCAGCGCCATGGGCAGTGATTATCTGTGTCAGTATTTTTCAAAAGTTCTTGCAACTTCTTCAGTCTGAAGACTAGTGGCTGAGGTCCTGTGGTGGCATTCTCTGGTCTTCCCTCCGCCAGCCTTTGCAACAGTTTTATAATTACCCAGTCTCCTGCATTAAATCCCTTCCTACTTGAAATACCTGGAGTTGATTTGTTGTTCTGACTGAGACCTGAGCAATACACTATTATCACTACAGTTTTCATTATTGCTGGAATTACTCCCCCCTAGTCTTAGGAGCAGGACCTTGTGTTATACACTGTAATATCCTTTGAACCAAGTATGGTGATGTGTGTAGATATGGCAATGTACCTTTGTGCTGCTTCCTCCTCCTTCTCGGTTCAGGGCAGGATTCAACTGCAAATCAATCTGGCTGAGCCAAGAAAGCAGCTTCCTTCTCAGGGCAGAGTTTCAGTTAGCTGTGACCAGTCAATAGGAGATGGTTTTAAACATGAAATCTATTTTCCTTGCTGACCTAGATGGAAAAAAATTTTTTTTGTGGAAAGAATAAATTAATGCATGAATGTAGAACAAGCTTTAGTTTAACTGTTTGATCTTTTAGGATAGAACATATATCCCTTAGCCTACTGCTGATAGCTGTGGATGCTTTTTAGAAGTAAGAAAAAGAGTTAAGAGCCTAGAGAATCATGGACCATGTTCCTTTCTTGTTTTTCTTCAAGTACAGAAAAGTAGAGAAGAGTTAATGAGATGGGAACTATATAAGTAAGTAAAATGGTATTTATAATAATGATGTGATTTATATAATATCTTGCAAAAGTTATTTCCAGTCCAATCTGCATTTATATCTCTTGATTTGTACATGTCCCAAATATATAAAGGCAGCTGAGAATGAAGAAAAGACTTTGCCTTTGCCTTTTCTTAAAAACTAGAAACAGGGTGTCTATAAGGTGATACTTTAGTTGATGGTTTATAAATGAGGCCTATTAATGTAATGGCTTTTAAAGTTTTTGTTTTTAATCATAGAATCCTTAAACCAGAAAAGTTCCCAAGGGGTCTGAGGCTCTACCCTCTGCCTGTACCTAAATGTTCTCAGACTAATGATCATCATTTCCTCCCCTCAGTGACTTGCTTCAAAGTAGTCAATTTTCGTTTTACTTTTATCTTAAAAAAAACCACACTTTTTTTTCCACTGTTTCTCTATAATTAGCATATATGTTTTTAATTGGCTTTTGTTTCCTCTCTCAACTGGACTTTTCTTTTCACTGAGTTTTAAAGGCTAGTTACCCAATCTTGAGTTGAACTTTTCTCATGAAGCCATCATCTTACCTACACCATTTTTATAGCTAGGCCTCAAATATCTGGGCAAAGGTAGTTAACTTTTATGCTGTGTTTATTATCTTTGTTACAAAAGAGTCTAAATTATTGATATTATATAGTTCTTCTTGAAGCAGAACATTACCTCCTTTTGTGGTAAGATTACCTACTTGTGTATTAGCACTGGTAGAATGACTATGTTTTTAAAAGTAACTATCTTGTAAAAGTAAAATAAAATAAAAGTAACTATCTCGTGATTTTCATTTTTGGCAATATTATAGCTACTGGTATCAGGCTTGCCCTCCTACACTAAACAACTAGAAAGCAAGACATATTCTTCAGTTATTTCAGACACTGGCAGCACAGGACTATAATCCATTAGAGAAGACAATGTGAGCCCAAGAACCACACTGGCCTTCTATCTGTAGGCACTTCCTGGACTATGGCTCAGGGAAAGGAAATTCAAGCAGAGCAGAGTGATCTTGCTAAGTTAAAAAAGCAGAGACTGGAGTTGGAACAGGCAGAAGCACTTGGGATTTATAAGACAGAGCACTAGAGAAGAGAAGGATATGAAGAGAAACAGCTCCAAAAGTCAACTGCATCTCTACTATGTTCTATTCTCTAAGCCTCTTCTTTCTACATGTTTTAGTGGTTGCTCTAAGGTTTATAATACACATCCCTGACTTATTCTTAATATAGGACAGAAGTAATATATACAAAGTATAATATATAATGTCCAGATAGGGATTATCCCAGGATATATGGTTGGCTTAATGTTTGAAAATCTGTTAATGCAATTCACCACTAACAGAATAAAAGGGGAGAAAGGCAAACTTATAAGCCTCTCAATAGAAGCAGAAAAAAATACATTTTGATAAAATTCAAAACCACTTCATGATAAAACCTTTTAGCAAATTGAGAATAGAAGAAAACTAGCTCAATCTAACAAAAGTATCTGAAAAAAAAAAAAAAAGCAAGTATCATTCTTGGTGATGAAAAACAAACTGTCCCCTATATCAGTGAAGTGAATAAGACAAGGTTGTCTGCTATCACCACTTCTATTTAAGATTATACTGGAAGGCCAAGCCAATGCAATAAGACAATAAAAATAAATTTAAAAAGGCACAGAAATTGGAAAAAGACAAGAAAAACATCATTATTCAAAGGTCTTATATAGAGAAAATCCTAAAGTAGCTGGGAAAAATGCAACTAGAACTAGTAAGTCATTTTATCAAGGTCACAGTGTACAAGGTCAATATGAAGAATAAATCATATTTCTATATAGTAGCAACAAACAACTGAAAGAGGAATTTAAATGTACAATTAAAAATATCAAAGAATATGAAATATTTGTACATATATTTAACAAGCTACGTGCAAGACTTGCACACTGAAAACTATGAAACATTGCTGAGAGAAATTAAAGACATATATGTAGAAGTATACCATGGATCAAATAAAACTTGTCCTCAAATTGATCTTTACATCTAATGTAATCTCGTTAAAAATTCCAACAGGGCTTTATGTAGAATTGGCAAATTGATTCTTAAATTTATATTGGGTGCCTGGGTGGCTCAGTTGGTTAAGCACCTGCCTTCTGCTCAGGTCATGATCCCAGAGTCCTAGGATCGAGGCCCACATTGGACTCCCTGCTCAGTGGGGAGCCTGCTTCTCTCCCTCCCTCTGCCTGCCACTTCTCCTGCTTGTGTGCTCTCTCTCTCTTTCTCTCTATCAAATAAACAAAATCTTAAAAAAAAAGTTTCAATTTATATTGAGATGCAAAGTTCTAGAATAGTCAAAACAATTTTGAAAAAGAGGAGAAAATTGGAGGACTTAAATTACTTGATTTCAAGACTTATTTTAAAGCTACAGTGATCAAGACACAATAGTATTATTATAAGAATAAATATACATATAGCTCAATTAAACAGAATGGAGAGTACATATATAGACCCACACATGATTTCCAACAACGATCTCTAAGTAATTCAATGGTAAATATAAAGGCTTTTCAACCAATGATTGAACACTGAAAACTAGATGTTTATAAAGGAAACAAATTTTGACCCCTTCTCTTCACATCTTTACCCTTTAACTCTAAATGGATTATATTTAATTATTTTTTAAAGATTTTATTTATTTATTTGAGAGAGAGAGAGTGTGTGTGTGCAAGAGAGCTGGGGGAGGAGCAGAGGGACAAGCATACTCCTTGTTGAGTGGGAAGCCCACCATTGGGCTTGATCCCAGAACTGTGAGATCATGACCTGAGCCACCCAGGGGCCCCTAAATGGATTATATTTTTAAACATAAAAGCTAAACAAAAACCCATAAACTCATAAAATTTTTTGTTATCTTGGAGTTGGCAAAATTTCCTTAAATAGGACAAAAAGCACTAACCATAAAAGAAAAAAATGATAAATTTGTCTTTATCAATAGCAAAATCCTTTGCTTTTTGTAAAATAGTGTTGTCAAAATAGAAGGGCAACCCATAGACTGGTAGCTAATATTCATAATACATATATATCTGACAAAGGAATTGTACCACAATATATAAGGTAGTAGCTTCTACAAAAGAAGATATGCAAATGGACAATAAGAAATGAAAAAGAAATCTCTATTTTGCTAGTCATATGAGATATATAAATTAAAAGTACAATGTGATACCACTATAACTCACTAAAATGTCTAATATTGAAAAGACTGACACATTGTTGGCAAAGATGTGGAAGCATCTAAAAGTCTCATACAGTCCTGGTAGGAATGATGTAAAATGGTGCAGTTGACAAAAGATAGTTGGAAGAAAGGCAGGCAGGGACAAGGGGCCCCCCGCCCTAAGAGGAAACCACCCTTAAGCAGATTTTACACCACCCTGGAAGGAGCCCGCCATCCTTTCCCATGTGGTAGATAACAAAAACCTGATTGGATGACAGGCTCCTGGAGGGTTAATCAAGTTAAAACAGCCTGCCAACAAGTCCATAAAAACTCCTAGACTTAGAAACTCCAGGGGCAACCCTCTCAGGTCCCCTTCCTCTTCGGAAGCTTTGTACTATCACTCAATAAACTTTGTATTATCGCTCAATAAACTTTGCTTTGCTGCTTACCCCTCTGTCTGGTCTACCTCCTCATTCTTTGAAGCAGTGTAACCAAAGGAGAGGTATTTACCTGCGAAAAATAAAAAAACATATGTTCATATAAAGACTTATAAACATATGCTTATAATAGCTTTCAAAAAATACAGTAACCCTCACTGGAACAACACAAATGTCCATCAACAGATGAGAGGATAAACAAATTGTGATATGGCCATACAATGGCACACTACTCAACAATAGGAAGGAACAAATTACTGGCGCATACAAAAATCTGGCCAAATTTCATAAGTGATATACTAAGAAAAAGAATCTAGACACAAAACAGTATACAATATATGATTCCATTTGTACGATATTTTAGAAAAGTCAAAGGTAATCTATAGAGACAGAAAAGAAATCAGTGGTTGCCTGGGGCCACGGTAGGGTGTGGGACACAAATTTTAGGGGTGATGGAAATGTTTTGTTTTGATTGTATTGGTTGTTAAATGGGTGTATTAAATGGGTGTATTTGTTAATATGCATTAAATAATGCACTTAAATGGGTTTATTTTGTTGTATGTAAATTTTATCTCACTAAAATTGACTTAACCAAAAGGAAATATTCTAATTCTGTTATCTTCCCAAACTCATTCTTTATCTACTTTAATTTTTGTATGAAATTAATTATTTCATATAGAGCTAATATATCTATCTGAGGTATGAAGTCATACCCGTCATATATACAACACACATGGTATACATTATATATGGGCATATCTATTGGGGGAAAACTTCAAATCATTATTTTCTGTACTGCTGCATTTTCTTATACTTTTTAAAAAGAAAAATACTATATTGATCTTGCCACATACAACTGAATACCTTTTACTAAAATTAATAAGACCATGTAGATCTTTTCCCCTCCTTAAAGGTATGAATGGGGATGCCTGGGTGGCTCAGTTAGTTAAGTGTCATACTCTTGATTTCAGCTCAGGTCATGATCTCAGGTCTGTGAGATCGAGCCCTGCATCAGTGCAGCCTGGAGCCTACTTAAGATTCTGTCTTCCTCTCCCTCTGCCCCTCTAAAAGAAAAGGTATGAACCTCCAGGAGCTATATTTTTCTCACGTGACTTTCCCTTTTGACCATATCTGATTGGCTTGACCTAGGTCTTTTTAATCAGTTATAGCCTAAAGGACAGGATCACAGAGTAGAACTATGACTGCTGAAGAGCCCCACTCCCATAGATTGGAGGAGTTCCCTTAGAGGAGATGCAGAACTCCTTTTGACCTTTAATAGATGGACTTTCTAAAATTTCATACATATCCGGAAAGGAGCACCCAAAATTTCTACTATTTCATCCCTTGATTGCCCAGGGCACATATACAATTCTAAAGATGCTTCTCCAGATAATCGTACTTCCCAACAAGAAGTAAACCAAGGTAATATCAACATATATACAGGACATGTATATACAGGACATGTAAATATGCCACCACCTTTGAAAACCATTATTCCCTTAGAAACGCTTTTCTCCTGTACTTTTGTTGTCATTCTACCACTTTTCTCTTCAACTAGTGAATCAAAAAATTTTATCAACATACTTTATATACAATAGTTTGGAGAAAAGGAAAAAAAAGATACAAAGAACAATGATAGCTTCTAATCAAAAGAGGAAAGAGAAAATGGAAAATGGGTGGAATAATTAAATCTTTGGACGCTACTGACGACACAGCAGTGGAAACTATAGTTCTTGATGCTACTGGTGCAACTCCCTCCTTTCTTACCCACTCTGTCACCCTCTCACCTTTAGTCAAAAGCTTATCTTACCTAGTTTCTTTCCTTGGAATAGTTTTGAGCCCTGAAAGACCCTGTTTGTAGTTTTTTACCCCCGGCATGATTGAAAAATCCCAATAAAGTTCCCAAATTCCATTAACATTGTATATAGTAGAAACATTTTTCTTCTTTTTTAAAAGATTTATTTATTTATTTTAGAGCTAGAGGAGGGAGGGGCAGAGGGGGAGAGAGAGAATCTCAAGCAGACTCCTCACTGAGGTCATGATCTCAGGGTTATGAGATCGATCCCTGAAATCATGATCTGAGCAGAAAGCAAGAGTCAGACGCTTAACTGACTGACCCACAGAGGCACCCTGTAGAAACATTTTCTTAAAAGCTGGCATCAATAATTTCAGCTAACAGTATATACCCCCCCATTAAAAAATTTAAATAACTTGTGACATTGCACAAATTAGTACTACAAAAGGATTACAAAATTACAAATGCTTATCATAAAAAAATTCAGACAGTATAGAATTGTGCCAAAACAATCCTTACAGATAGAAATAAAAAGCAAATAATAAGAATGCAGCAAAACTCTCTTCAATTCCATCTCCCATCTTCCTCCTACAAGTAGATGGTAGCCACTATCAACAGTGTAATGTAATTTCTTGTAGGTCTTTTTTGATGCATATACAAGTACATATATATTTGTGTCCCTTGGTGTACAGTAACATACCAAAGGCTCAGGGCCGGTTGCTATTGCTGCTTATGATATATGTTTACAAGCATTAAAATGGCCAAAATAGTGGGAGGTAAATGTGCAGAAGCAAAGCACTTGGTTAATTTGGTTAATCAGCTCCAACATAAGTAGCCTGGCCCAGGCTACAGAGCTTGCTAGAAGCTCCCAGCAGGGAAGGAGTGAGCTAGCGATGGGGGAAATTAACTGATCATCAAGACCCACTGAGTATGGTTCATGCTGTTGTCTGTGTCTGAAGGGTCTGATTGGAGGCAGTGGGATGAGAGCGTGTATAGGCCCCTCAAGACAGCAGCCATCCTTGATTTTAGTTTTAGTTTAGGAAGATTCACCAAACATCATGCAAGAGACATTAAAAACATTAGAGTGATGTGGAGTAAGGGTCTCTGTCCACTTGGATCCTGTTCAGTGTCATACTTGCTGGCCTGGGCTCTGCATTGGTTCACTATGCCCAGTGGCTGGGTGACACTAGCAAAGGCAGGTCCTAGCAAAGTAATAGCAGTAAAAGGGAATCTAGAGGTTTTGATTTAAATTCTTAAAGATTTTTTAAATAAAATTTTATTTTTAGAATAGATTTCTAAATGTAGATTTACAGAAAGCTTTTGAAATAAGAGTTCTCTTACATCCCATACCCAGTTTTCCCTATTATTAACATCTTATATTAGAATGGTACATTTGTTATGATTAATAAATCAATATTGACACATTATTATTAACTGAAGCCCATATTTTAGTCTCATTTCCTTAGTTTTTACCTAAAGTCCTTTTCTTGTTCCGGGATCTCATCAGGATATCACATTACAGTTAGTCATCATGTCTCCTTACGCTCCTCTCACCTATGACAGTTTCTCAGAAATTCTTTGTTTTTGCTGACCCTGACAGTTGTAAGGAATGATGGTCAGGTATTTTGTAGAATGTCCTTCAGATGGGATTGACTGATGTTTTTCTTCTTATTACCCTAGGGTTAGGGGTTAAGGGGAGGAAGACCACAGAGGTAAGTTACCATTCTTATCACACTTAACCACTGTCGATGTTAACCCTGATGACCTGGTTGGGGTGGTATTTGTCAGGTTTCTTCACCATAAAGTTACTCTTGCCTCCTTTCCATAACATGCTCTTTGTTAGGAAGTCCTTCTGCACAGAACACCCTTAAAGAGTGGAACTTGTAATTCATGTCCTTGTAAGCAGATACGTACATACATTATTTGGAGTTCTCTTGGGAGCATTGTCTCTTCTCCCATTAGTTATAATCCAATACTGTTTTATTTATTTCATTGCTCTAAAATTGTTACAGTTATGGCCATTAAGAGCTCTCTTAACTGGCTCCTATATGTCTCTGACATTGCACCATCATCGTGTTTTTTGAGCACTTCCTTACCCCTGGCATTGCATGATGCTCCAGGCCCATCTTGTATGTTTCCTTCCTCAGGCCTAGAATAAGCCATTTCTCCAAGGAGCCCTGGTTCTTTTTATTGGAGAATAGTGTTAAAAATGGACTCTGGGTGCTAAATATGCTTATTGTTACTGAGGAATCATAGTTTCTAGGCCCTGTCAGGTGACAGAACAAAGAACTCTACGTATGTATACTCATGCATGTATATACACATAGCTATAAATCTCTCTCTTAAGCTCAGTGTGAATTCCTATTGATGTCTCTAACCGTAATGGATTTCCACATGGATCATTCTAGCCTTCTTGTCCTTGTTCATCTGTAAAATCCCACTCCAACAGTGGGAAACCTAGCTCCCACCATCCGCCATCCATTGACTTAATTGTTCAGTTCCAGTACACATGGACATTGTTGCATACTTCCACGGGCAGCAACTTTATCAACTAGCATACAGTGCTTTTGTACTCTTCCATTTGCCTTACAGATTCCACTAATTTTCAGAGTTACTTAGGTCAACATCTTTTCCCCTCTCCCCCTTCAGTAAAATTGTTTCATCCATTTGTAAAACAGATTTTTTTGTCATTAAATTCTGGGATGTCCCAACCACCTAAACAATGTTTTTTAAAATTCTCATACATTAAGATTCACTCTTCCTGCTGTAAAGGTCTATCGGTTTTGATAAATGTGTCACATACCCACTATTACAGTATCATACAGAATGGTTTCACCAAGCAAAAATCCCCCTGTGATTCTCCTATTAACTCTCCCCCACCAACAACCCCAACCGTGCCATCCACTGATCTATTTATCTTCTCTGTAGTTCTAATTCTTTCCAGGATATCTATAAATGGAATCACAGTATATTGTTTTGTCAGACTGTCTTCTTTCATTTACAACATGCATTCAAGCTTCCTCCACATCTTCAGATGATTTGATAGCTCATGCCTTTTTATCACTTAAAAATAGTATTCTTTTGTATGGATGTACCACAGTTTGTTTATCAATGACCTACTGGAGAACATCTAAGTTACTTCTAGTTGGGACAATTATGAATAAAGCTGCTATAAACATTTTCATGCAGATTTTTGTGTGGCCATGTTTTTAAATCCATTGGGCAAATATCTAGCAGCATGAATGCTATATTGCATAGTAATAGTACATTTAACTTTGAAGAACCAGCCAAACTGTCTCCCAAAGTGGCTATACATTTTTTATTCCATTGGCAATGGATGAGAGTTTTTGTATTTGCTATGAGTTTTGTTTTTGCTATGTACCCTTGTCAGCAATTTGCGCATTTAGGTTTTTTTTTTTTGGATTTTTGCTATTTTGCCATAGGAATGTACTGGTATTGCTTTGTTGTTTTAATTTAAATTTCTCTAATGACAAATGATGTTTGACATTTTTTAAAGATTTTATTTATTTATTGGAGAGAGAGAGAGAGAGAGAGAGAGCACAGGCACAATCAGCAGGGAGGGGCAGAGGGAGAAGGAGAATCAGACTCTCCTCTGAGCAGGGGCTGGATCCCAGGACTCTGGGATGATAACCTGAGCTAAAGGCAGATGCTTAACCAACTAAGCCACCCAGGTACCCCCACATCTTTTTATATGCTCATTGGCTATCTGTATACCATTTGTCATGAGGTGTCTGTTTAGATTTTTTGCCCATTTTTTAATTGGCTGTTTTCTTATTGTTGAATTTTAAGAGGTTTTGGTATATTTTGGATAGACATCCTTTATCAGATATATGCTTGCAGATATTTTTCTCCAAGTCTGTGGCTTTTTTTTTTCATTCTATCAACAGCATCTTTTATAGAGCAGAATTTTTTAATTTTAATAAAATCCGAAATTGTTAAAAGCCCAATTTTAATAAAGTACAAAGTAAAGTTTTTCTTTCATGAATTATGCCTTTGGTATTGTATTTAAAAACTTATCCCCAGGGGCGCCTGGGTGGCTCAGTCATTAAGCGTCTGCCTTCGGCTTAGGGCGTGATCCTGGCGTTCTGGGATCAAGCCCCATGTCAGGCTCCTATGCTGGGAGCCTGCTTCTTCCTCTCCCACTACCCCTGCTTGTGTTCCCTCTCTCTCTGGCTGTCTCTCTCTGTTAAATAAATAAATAATAAATAAAATCTTAAAAAAATAAAATAAAAAAATAAAAAATAATAAAAACTTATCCCCAAACCCAAGGTCATGTACATTTTCTCCTGTGTTTTCTTTTAGAAGTTGTAGTTTTGTATTTTACATTTAGCCTTATTAAAGTTTTAATTTTCTCATGAAATAATTTTTTAGGCAGCTGGGCTTGTGGGAAATGGCAATTTATTTGACACAAAGCATACTTTTCTTTCTGTACCTGTTCTTCCCCCTCAAAAAAATGGAGTAGAACAGAAAAGACATGATTAGCCCATATGAAGACTGATGAGTTCAGAAAGAAGCTATTTCTGTTATGGATTTACAAATGGTACTATAATAATTTCTCATTACTTCTTACATTTCTCATATACTAATTAAGCTTGATTTAAAACACAAGATAGGGGTGCTTGGGTGGCCCAGTCAGTTAAGCCTCTGTCTTCAGCCCAGGTCCTGATCCCAGGGTCCTGGGATTGAGCCCCACATGGGGCTCTCTGCTCGGTGGGGAGCCTGCTTCTCCCTCTGCCTGCTACTCTCTCTGCTTGTGCTCTCTCTCTCTGTCAAATAAATAAATAAAATCTTTTTAAAAAAATTCTGTAAGACACAAGATAAAGAGTTATATACAGATCCCAAACTTTTCACCTATGCCAGGGATGACAGAAGAATGGTGAGAAATATCACTCCAGCTCTAAGGTTGGAATTTGAAACAAAGACCTTATTTTTTTTTTTTTTTGAAGAAGGAACGTAAAAGGCAGAGACGGATTTCATTTAATGAAATCATTATGGCCCTCAGCATCAACCTAACCTGCCCTCAGATTAGAACATTCCTCTCATAGTGACATCAGTTGTATGTAGAGCATTTATTTTGCCTTTTCCTCCTTAGCAAAAAACAAAAAACAAAAACAGAGAAACCGAAAAGAAAAAACCCCACAAAAACACAAAAAACCAACAATAAAACACATTTAAATCTATGACTTTTCTTCTGAACACTGCTTTGGCACACCCCATAAATTTTGTTATGTATTATTATTGTTGTTGTTAATTTCTAAACTTTCTGCAGCTTTAATTTTCTCCTTAACTTAATAATGACCTTTTTATCTTTTTTATATATATAATGACTTTACTACTTTCTAATCAGAATGTGTACTATATACTTTTGAAATTTTTTATTGCTGCATAATCCTTTTATTTATTTATTTATTTGGTAGATGTTTTATTAGTATTGGAAATAAAGGTACATTCTATGCTTGTGTGCTATAAAGTTTGATTTACATTTTTTGTCAGCCATCAAAAAGAGAAAGAGTTATTATTAAAGCTTCCCATTAGTACTGCACTTCTGTCCATTTCTTCTAATTTATAGCAGATTTCACTTTTGTATTTTGATATAATGTTATGTGATGCATAAAATTTTGTGACAGTTTTATATTCATTGTGAAATATACTTTCAGACAGGACATCTTCATTTCATTTAATATTTCTGCTTTAGTTTCTATCGTATCTGTTATTGGTATTGTGATTTTTTATTGTATTTGCCAGATATATTTGCCTACTTTCTCATCATTTACTATATTTTTATTTAGCAATTTTGTATCAGATGGGGCTTTAGAAAATGTCACATAGATGGATTCCTCTTTTCTTCTCATACAATCTAAAGATAATATTTTTAAATGAAGGAGATTTTCCCAATTGCATTTGTAGGCTCAATAAACATACTTAATTGTATATTGCCATTTTATTTTGTGATTTCTCCTATTGTGTTTTCTTTCCTCCCCTCTTCTTCTTCCTCTTCTTTCTCCTTCTTCCTCCTCCTTCTGCCCCTCCCCTATCCTCTTTCTTCTTTTTGTTTTGTTTACTGCCTCTTACTATATGACTATATTTTCTTTGCTTTCATCATCTCTAACATTTCAGAAGGGATCTATGCAGTTTTTTAAACCATTAATAGTTACTTTAGTTTCAAAATCTCTTTGAGGGCCCCTGGGTGGCGCAGTCGTTAAGCGTCTGCCTTCGGCTCAGGGCGTGATGCCAATGTTCTGGGATCAAGCCCCATATCAGGCTCCTCTGCTAGGAGCCTGCTTCTTCCTCTCCCACTCCCCCTGCTTGTGTTCCCTCTCTCACTGGCTGTCTCTGTCAAATAAATAAATAAAATCTTTAAAAAAAAAACTCTTTGAGTCCAGGAATGGCAAATGTGTGATGTCATTCTCTTCCCTTCCAGTAAAGATAGTGCAAATGGATTAAAGTACTTTCCCACTGAGCCTGGATATGACCTCAACAAAGCCCTAAGGCAGTCATTACCAATTAACAAGAGTTGGAACTGTAAGCTGAAATCCTTTTGCCATCCTTGCTTTTTCCTATTTAATGAATTAAGCCAGTGGTTCCCAAATGTTGCTGCACATTGGAAGTAGCTGAGGAGCTTCCAGTTGGACTCCAAACCAATTAAATGCAAATGTGCCTGAGGGTGAAGTCAGGCATCACTGTTACATGAAGATGCCTAGCTGATTCCAATGCACATCAAAATTTGACAACTACTGAGTTGTCCCACCCCTTTTTCTTCCCATTTCTGTTATTACCAGTATAATTAAAGCTCTCTCCTTCTTCTCTTCCTCTCTTCCTCCTTCTCTCTATCCCTTCCCTTCTTCCTTCAAACCACCACATGTCTTCAAACTTGAAAACAAATTTTGAAATTGACACCCACTTTTATAACCACACTTATAAGAATCAATTCGAAAATCTCTCCATTCTAAATGGTTCAATGTTTGCAACCAGTTGTTTTATACAATTACTTTCACATTCTGAGAATTTTAAAGTTTGTTTTCTCTCTCAAGCAGTACAAATACATCTTCAAAAATTTTTTTCAAGTTATTTTTATGAATGATACATGTATTGCCTATTTGAGAGTGTTTTCACACACAAAATTTGGCTGGGGACAACATTCTTAGTTGCCACAGTTTCTCTTAAAAATTCTGTAAACAATCTATTGTCTTTTAAGTTACAGAACAAATGTTTGAGGACAGTCTATTTTTATTCCCTGGTAATTAACTTTTTTTTTCTTTTTTTCTTTTCTTTTTTTTTTCCCCAAAGGCCTTGCAAATTTTTCCCTTTATTCTTTCAATGCCAAAGTTGGTTAGAAGGTGCAATTCATTTGCTTCAATGCAGTTGGTGCTTTCAACTTGTATGTACAAATATCTTTTCAGTTCAGAAAAGCCTTTGTCTCCTATCTTTGGTTATTTTTGTCTCTTCTGCTTAAACTGATTTCCCCTTTAAGAACACTGATGCTCTGACTTTGCTTTCCATTATGTGCCTTTTGTAACTATTTTATATCTGTCATTTTAATCTTGTTGATTTTGTTTCTGGAAGCCAGGGGAACTTTTCAAGTTCATCTTCCATGCAACAGATTTAAAGTTTCATAATATGATTGAGATTTTCTACTACTAGTCATGTGAGTTCCATTTTTACAATTGCATTTATCCAAAGGATCTTTCACATTCTCTGTTTCTGTGTTCAATTTTTAGAGTATTCTGCTCTTGTTTTATGCATGCAACTTATTCTGTCTTTTGTGAGATTAGTTACATTTTAATTTTTAATGGTCTTTTCTTCCTGCACAGTGTCTTTTTCTTTCAGTTTCCTTCTTTTCTCTTGTTTTCTCCTGTGTCTTTTAAACTAGGTGCTTTGGGGGGGGGGTTAATGGAAAACTTTGATTATTTGCTCGTATTTAAGAGTGGGAGCTAATGGGCTGATGGGGAGCCCTCCAAGTGCCTTGGTGCTATTTGTCCTCTGTGAATCACTGAAAAGCTTTTACCGTTCCCATTGTCAGGTTAGGGGGAGATTTTGGTACCATGGGATGGTCATATCCCCTAGAGAAGACTCAACCATTTCTTTCCTGAAAAATAAAGGCCTGCATTCTGAGAGCTAATGGAAGAAGGGACTAAACCCTAGCATTCAGTATGCAAACAGGCATTTAACTCTACTGCTTTTGGTACAGAACCTGAGGGGTCTCCATTTGTGTCCCCCAGCCTAGAGATTCTCCATTTTACTCCATTGTATAAACCACAGGCTCCTGCTGGGGAGAAGAAACAGCACTCAGTGACAGCATGTGGGAGGATGGCAGTAGATCTAGCTGTTTCTTTCCCAGACCTCCTAATTTTTCTGTTTTCCCCCACCCCCACCTTCATCCTGAGGCAGTCTGTGGTTGGTAGGGCTGATTCTCAGTTTTTCCTACCCACAGTTTAGAATTTGGCTTTCTCAAATCTGTTAAGTCAGTTTCCACATGTCTCTCTGTTTGCCAGTGTCAAAATTTTACTGTTATTTTCTTTTCTATTTTCTCTACACATGGAGATGTATGTATGTATATGTATATGTTGTATAATAGTTTTATAAGGGCTTTGGAAGGGAGCAAAATGGGATGTTAGTTCAAAGTTCAAACTGTACCTGGAAGTCTCATTACCTTTTTAGATCTTTTGGGACCCCTGTCAATTCTGTTGATCTGAATTGTATTTTATTTTATTTATTTAATTTTTTTAAAAGATTTTTATTTTATTTATTTGACAGAGACAGCCAGCGAGAGAGGGAACACAAGCAGGGGGAGTGGGAGAGGAAGAAGCAGACTCCTAGCAGAGGAGCCCGATGTGGGGCTCGATCCCAGAACACTGGGATCACGCCCTAAGCCGAGGGCAGACACTTAGCAACTGCGCCACCCAGGCACCCCCTGATCTGAATTTTAATCTCACCATTAATTTCAGCTTTCTGTCTCCTTAAGCTCCTGAATTATAGTGGCCTGTCTTCTTGCATTTTTTTCAAGGATTCCCAGTGGATTCCTGATGTTATCTTCTGAATTTTAAAGTAGATCATTTTCAGAGATAACCTCCTACTTTGACTCAAATGTTTCCAATTCTTTACACTGTAGTATTTTCTTCATGAGTCTCATTTATGTTTATAGTATTTTCACTCCTAGAACAAGGGTAAATATATACAGACTTGGTGTTTATCAATAGACAGGGAGCTTCCTAGCATCCTACTCTTTGGATCCCATTGGTCACAACTGGGTCGCATGTCCAAGGGAGTCTGAGAGAGCCAACCAATATCTAGCATTTTCAGCCCCAGTGTGGGTACATGTGATAGTAGAAGGGGGTGTTTGAAGCAAGGAAGAAGGTGACAGGGAATGACAAGTCATAAGCAACAAACTGTCCTTGCTCCAGCTAGTGATAATCATGATTGTATTTTCTGTAAGTAAGCTGTGGATACTGACTAGCATAATGAAAGTCTTCTTTATGTGAGAAAGATGTGCGTAGTTTCCATACCTGCTATAGCCCTTCTTTTCCAAAGCAAGGTCAATATAGACATTGTCGATCATACAATAACAATACAATACAATAAATCAATTTTGTTTCTGCTTTTGTGCTGGCTTCCAGAAAGCTCCAAGACGAATTTATGTCCTACCACTGGTAAGCAATATTTCTCATGGTATATAGTCTCTGAACTTACTTCACTTCCAGCTTCATTGGAACTTGCTCCACCCTTAATTTTTCCCCAACCCCATTCTCACATAATCCTATTTTATTTCATTTTAACCAATTGCATGTATTTTCGCAAGTACTCTTCCATCTTAGATCCTTTTGGAATTAGGCCAAATCTAAATAACAATTAATTACCTACTGATGTTTTTATAGCCTGATATTAAATTATACTTGAGAATTGGGACTATGTCGTACTGATCTTTATATCTCCTATGTTTCTTCATATATAGCAGCACCCAATCATTGTTTGTGGAATTGAATTGATGCATCCCTAGGGCCATCTGAGTCCGCCAGTTCTCTAAATGTGGCCTGCCTTTTATTTTCTAAGAGATCTTAGGATTACAGGTATCAACCAGTTGATGTGTTCATGGACAGATAACTAGAAACAAGGCATCCCCACTCATGTTGTTCAAAGTGTGAATTCCCGGACTAGCTTGAGATTGTTATATCAGACAAATGCTTACAGGTATTGATCTGATTTGACTAAATAGCAGCTCAGCCAAGCCAGCACGCAGATGCCAGAGTCACACTGGGCCACAACAGCTGGAGACAGGCATAGGAAACTAGAAATTACTCAGTTGCAGCCCCTCCAAACCATATTTGACGTGCTATTTATCTTCTCCCACTGAAACTCTCTCCTTCCAAATAAATGGGGGTGGGTGATAGCTTGGGGGTTGTTTACCTTCTACTGAACAAACAAGTCTGAATTAGGAATTAGAAGCAGTGAGTCTAAAATGATGAACGCGCTTACCCTGGCATTACTTAGAAAATGGGAAAAATAAATTAGATTACTACTTGGAAGAACTCATTGGTTTGGAGAGCAGCAGGGACTTAATTGCAGGTCTAAAGCGGCACAGCCTCAGTTCTCTTCAACGAAGCGAAGACCTTGCTCCTTGCTTGGAGCAACAGGCGGAAAGGGGATCCCTCGGAGGGCTCTGTGATTTGTGGCAAGCCAACAGAGACGCAAAGAGCAGGATAGAACCCAAGATCTTCCCGCTAAACAACACGGTGATGCTCCATTTTCATGCGTCCGTGGTTATTACCTGGGGTCTTGTGCAGCACACTTTACTGGCTTGGAGAGCCTTGGGGCACATTGTTTTGTCCCATGGGATACGTGAGGAGTGGCAGGGTGAGAGAGCTTGAGAAGTGAGTGAAAGGATTTTTATTTCCTCGGCAGAAAAAACAGGATGCTTTCCTCCATCAACAGCTGTCCTTGATGTGGTATATTCTTTTGGAATAACACACAATAACATAATGCAGTTTGCTGGAAATTCTAATTAAATGAGGTACTTGTCTCCTGCCTCAGCCAAATGAAATTATGGGACAGGACTTACAAGCAGCAAGGACTCATTTCAACAGTGCAACTAGCCTGAAAAATAGGAGTCCCTAACCAATAAAGTCAGCTTTCAGAATCACGGGACGTGAGGAGATGAGTGGTCCCAGCTAAAAGTGTGTGTGTGTTTGTGAGTGTGCCTGTGCATGATTGTGCACACAGAATAGAAAGCTAAGGGCTCTAAAATTCACATAGCAGTAATAGAACACGTGTTAATATTGACATGCAATATAATACACTAGAAACTTCCCATAATGCCAGCCTCCAGTTATATGGCACAGACTGACCTTTTAGGTAAAACCACCTTATAATGAGGCCCATTTGTTACTTCAGAAATGAGTGCTCTGGCTCAGTCCCAAGGTCCACTGGTTGCATGTTTCCTCATCAATAAAATCCCAACATATTAATAAGGAATGGCATTCCATGTCTCCAGAGATTTTTCTGCGGACCTAGGTATATTTTTAAACCAGACTGTGTAAGAAGCTAAAAGGGAGAGTGAAGGAATCCATCATCACTCACACCAGAATGAATTCTTTATGGACGCAGTACAAATATCTTGGAGTTTAGTTTATCCAAAAATAACATGACCTGATATTACATCGACGAGTACTTTCTAAATGCCAAATACTGCATATTACCCATTGCTTCTCTAAAGAATCCTCTGACATCCAGTTATCGTTCCCACTTAAAAATGATGAAGCACATTCAGAAAGGGTAAGTAACCTGCTTAAGGTTGCCCAAGTAATATGTGGTGGACCCAGGATTTGAATTCAGGCAGTCTGTTCCAGAACCTGGGTTCTTAGATACAAATATCAATAACCAACATTTCTATAATACTTACTTCGTAGGGGGCACTAGTGCTTTACAGTTTTGAGACAGATTTAATCTTCACACTGACTTTATGATTATTGAAACTAACCCCATTTTATTGGTGAGATAAGGAAGTGTACAGATGCAACATCAAGGTCACCCACCTGGCAAATGGCAAGGTAGAGGGGGCCAGAGGCTGTTTTCACTGTGGTGCCTTCTCCTCTTTCCACTGTGCCATTCTGAGCGTCAAGCAAGGCTTCAAAGCCCTTCTGGCAAAGGTCTGCCGTGGCTGCACCATCTTGTTGGTTTTGAATTAGATATCTCTTTCTAAAACCATAAAAAAAATTTTTTAAATAAAGGGGCTTCTCATAAGCATCCATTTATATCTGCCTCTGCTTCTCTTTTGTGGATGGCAGCAGGCAGGGAAGAGGAATAAATAGGTGAGGGAAGGCTAAGAGCAATGGGGATATTACTGGATATGGAGATTTGGAAACCATTCCTCATTTATAAGCTCCAAGTGATTTCTGGGCAATAAATGAGGGATCCTGCCTTGGCTATGACTTAGGCTGATATGGCAGATATTTCCATCTAAATCTGAGTGATCAGGTGCATGGACAGGTTTACTACAACAGCTAAAAGCTAGGACTCAAATGAGATCAATTAATTTAAAAATAACTGTTCTCTTAGCAGCCCCCCCCCCCAAATATGAAGGGCAACAGGTAGCGGCAATCACACCATCATACAAAGCCGAGAAGCTGAGGAAGAGACAACCGTATAGATGAACTTGGCCACAGAGGCAGTGGGAGGTGATACAGGGAAAGACAACTTGTTTAGTGAAGCAGGAGTGATAAATTAGGTTGGATATCTACATCAGTGTGTGTTCAGGGAATGCCAGTTAATCTTAATATTAACTTGGGAACATGTAATTAACATAGCATAACTCCTTGCATAAAACTCTACGTCATATAAAATATCCAGAAGTAAACAAGTGGTGCTGTCTGTGCTGAATTTACTTCTTGAGACTGAAGGGCACATGTAGATCAAAGATTGAAGAAGCAAATATACAATGAGCAGCTTTTTGGGGTTTAAATAAGAAGGAGATAGAAACACTGATGAAATTCAAAACCAACAAAATGTGGCTTCTACGTATAGATTCATCTGAATTTTTTTTAAAGATTTTATTTATTTATTTGAGAGAGACAGAGAGACAGAGAGAGCAGGAGGAAAAGGGAGAGAAAATCTGAAGAAAGAGACTCCACAGTGAGCCCAGAGTCCCACATAGGGCTTCATCCCACCACGGTGAGATCATGGTCCAGGTGCCCCAGAATTTTATTTATTCATTTATTTATTTTTAATCTCAGGGCATCTCTCTGTTTCTGGAAACTGCTGGTTACTGTATTTTTCCTCTCAAGTTGTGCAATTCAGCTCATGTCTAAACTCATTAATAACCATGGCTCACCAGACACCTACTATGTGCTAAGTGCTTTTTACATGTTATCACACTTACCTTCCTAACAACCCTCAAGGATCCATAATCTTAGCCTCATTTCCTCCACAAGGAGACTGAAGCTTATTGAGTTTAAGTAACTTGCCCAGGGAACTACATGCCAGAAGTGACTGAGATGAAAACTCAGCTCTGTTTGTTTGTTTGTTTGTTTACTTCCAAAGTGCTGAGCCTACTGTCTCTAGGTGAATATATTTGGCGAGCACCCTGACTATGAAACTACAAAAATCCCAATATAGTTGGAAAGCCTGTGAGGAAGGCAAGTGGCCACAGTCATTAAAATTGTAAAAGTACTTGTACTCTACAAACACATTCTAAAAATATACTTGCACACAGTTTTCAGAATGTTCAGGGTTTGAAACTGGAAAAATAAAGTAAAATTATAAATAATAGTCAGTAGGATAATAAGTAAAAACCTGATGATCCATCTTCAATATGGAGCATTAGGGCAGCTGTTAAAGGGAATGGTCAGTGCTATACGTACTGATGTAGAAAACAGTCTTCAGATCATATTAAACATCAATCAAGTTACAGAACAGTAAGTTGATTGTTCAATGATCCTACTGTTTAAAAAATATTTTATTTATTTATTTATTTATTTATTTGAGAGAGAGAGAGAGAGAGGAGAGAGAGAGCGTGAGTGGGGGAGAGGCAGAGAGAAAGGAAAAGAATCTCAAGTAGACTCCCCACTGAGAATGAAGCGAATGTGGAACTGGATGTGATGAGATCATGACCTAAGCCAGAACCAAGAGCTGGACGCTTACCTGACTGAGCCACCCACGTGCCCCAGAATGATCCTATTTTTTTTTAAAGCTATGTATGTACATGCATGGGTATTATAAAATCATAGGGAAAGATCTGGAAGGAAGCATCTGCTTTCCTGGAAAGGAAGCAAGAGTTTAGAAAGAACAGCGGGGACATAAAGGGAAGCTTTCAAATGTTTCTTCATAAATGTACATAAATGTATCTTTTATAGAAGCAAGGACTCATTATTTACTTACATAATTAAAAAAAGAAGTGGATATTTTAGGAACTATAGTCATCAGGCAGAAGTGTGTTTCTGTTTTCCTGAACTTTTAAGATATGTTAGTGTACAAGACATTGTCTCTTTTAGGATTTCATTCGTTACATCCTTTCCACCCCTTCTTCCCAGTCTTCAGCTGATTTCTGCAATTTAAGCATTTCCAGCAATGGATAATGAATAATTGTTTCAGATAAGTGTCTTGGTGTTGTTCTGTGATATGTTACAATGTAGGATCAGCAAACACTAACATAAATCAGCAAGTTTAGGTGCCCTGCTCAATAATTCCACAAACGGAATGCACCATTCTGGAACATCATATTGAGGACTCTGGTGGTCTCCAGCCTAGGCAAGAGCAAGTGGCGACACACTGACCTGTTTTGAGATGTCAGTGGACAAGTACTGGAAATTCACTAGAGGCCCTGATGGTATCCATCTGATCTCCTCTGAAGAGCCTCAAACAGAGAAGAGGTGGAGGGCCGGACAGCTTTCCTGCCCTGGGCATTCACAGAATCCATAACCATGGGCATCCAGTACATTGGGAAAGATTCCCCTGATGATTTTGCCTTCAAGCCAGGGCAAATGTACCATGAGGGCAGGTCCCAGCACCTCATGGTACACATCATGGAGGGCCAGTGTCAGAAGTCCACTCTACCTTAGATTGGAAGGCCATGGGACTCAAAGAAGCTTGTACTATTATATTCACCGAAAAGAGGGAAATGTGACATTTTCTATCTACCTAAACATCTGATCCCAGATCTGTCTATAATGTTGCCCAAGTGACAATCCAAATTGACTAAAAGATAGTTGAAATTATCAGGCAGCCTGGGCCATGGTCTCATTATTTTGATAGCACAAACATGGCCTTTAATAGCACGCTGTCATTGTCATGTTTGTCTCAGGAACATCAGACGATGATGGCTATTCGTTTGCATTTTTAAAAATATGTCTGGTTATCTGACAAGGTTTCTATTCAAATTAAAATAATAACAAGAATTCAGGCTAGTGGCTTGTCCTGCAATTGTCCAGGGCAATATTATAACCTATGATGACAACCCCCTCTCCCCCATGAGCTTCTAAAGCTATGGTAAAAAGAAGATCTACAGTAATAGTTCCTTTTACTTTTAAAATGTGAAATCTTTGAGCAAACAAATAGAATGTGGCATTTCAGATACACTTCCACAACACATAAAGAGGCTGCTAAGGCTCTTACCTCAGGGATAAAGACTTGTGTATGAAAATATGTCACTCTTAGCCATTCTAACACATCATGCTTATTACCCCTAACTTTGGCTTTTGTTTGGTTTGCTAATAATATTTCCTCCTAATCTGCAATTATCAATTTGTCCATCCTGTTTTACTTTATCCTATTATCCGTGTAAGTATCATCTATTTAAGGTTATTATCTCCTGTAGAGCCACCATTGGCAATGGTTTTCCACTGCAGGCCAGAGGGAGAGCTCTTGAGTAGGAACAGGGGAGGGGGGGGGGAAGGATGGAGAAAATAGAGCGGGCAGTGGTTACAGTGG
Source organism: Ursus americanus (assembly GCF_024610735.1). Taxonomy (NCBI): domain Eukaryota; kingdom Metazoa; phylum Chordata; class Mammalia; order Carnivora; family Ursidae; genus Ursus; species Ursus americanus. The sequence continues at coordinate 77,400,029 of NC_142127.1, read as the reverse complement.
CTTTAAGAGGCGACTGCACAGGCAGGACCTCCCTTTGTTCTTGCCAATCTAGCGGAGGTGGCCCAAGGTGGGGTAGGAAGGGAAGACTTGGGATGACTGTGGCAGGTGGGAAACCATGGGGGGACCAGGCAGCATCATAAACCCCGTGCAAAAAAGGACACCCTCGATACTGCCCTGAATGTAGTCGCCACCATCTGCCAATGAGGCCAGGGCCCTGTCTCTCTTATCTGTTTTGTGCAGTGCTCAATGGCGTGCCATGCACCGGAGGTTTGTTAAGATATATAGGATGATGGTAAATACAGATTAAAATAAAGTGCTGAGAAGCCAAGCCTATTAACTCACCTTGAGGTCCTTGCCCTGATGGAAAAGCCAGGCAGAACAAATGGGCCCGTAATGCTCCGAGCCAAAAGCCCCCAGTGGGAAGACTGTGTGAGCAGCATGTGTGGAGGAATTAACGACACACTCCCTTTAATGTTCATCGGGACTGAACACTGCTAATTTACAGCACTTCGGCATTTTTGGGGCCCCTTAGCGTCTTTCCAATTATGCTAGTGGGGAGGTGACTGGCCCATCCACAGTCCCCATGGTGAGACTGTGGAAGCAGAACTCAGCAACAGAGTCCTGGGGTTCCCGGATGCCTGTCCTAATGAAGCTGCATCGTTCACTCTACTCTTAGTCCGCAACCCTGTCCCGGCTCAGGGCTCCCTCTGCCCAGTTTCCCGCGCCCATCCTGGAACCGAGAAGCAGGGCCGGCCCACAGCCGACTCCGGGAGCAGAGTGTGGCTCGCCTTATATCTGTAGTTAAATAGCAATAAATCTTAGGTCAGGTAATGAATTCCATTTTGAGTAATCTCATTATGGACATCTATTCAAAGGGTCTATACAGCACAAGCAGAATGACTGGAAAACCCAGTATAATGTGCTGGCTTTTTTCCCTGTGCCAAATTAACAGTGAAGGCCTTTAAAAGGATGCTTCATTTAGGCTCTCTTATTATCAGAAATATTATACAAGCTGGAAGTGGGGCCTGAGTGGAATTGTACTGCTGAGATAACTCCCACTGTTGGATCAATGGCTGGCAGGACTCCAGCATGAAAGGAGTTCTGAGCAAGGCAGCCGTCTATCCACGGCCCCAGGGCACAGCTCTCTGCTGAAGCCTAGGAGAAGAAGGGATGAACAGGGCAAGAAAGTCGGGAGTGGTATTAGTGGCAAGCACAGTTTCTGGACTATCTTGCAGGATCAAATAAGGTGTATTGTGCAGGATCTGTTTCACTTACTTGATCTTAAATACAATTATCGAATTGTTCTTCTGAAAGCCCTGAGTTACATCATTACTCTATAGCCTTCAGCTGCTCCCCGTTACTATTTAAAATAGTTCAGCTTTCTCATCCTGAAAATTTTTTTTAAAGATTTTATTTATTTATTTGAAAGAGAGAGAGTGAGTGACAAAGAGCTAGCATGAGCAGGGGGGAGAAGTCGAGCTTCCCCTGCTGAGCGGGGAGCCCGACATGGGGCTGGATCCCAGGGTCCTGAGACCATGACCCAAGCCAAAGGCAGTCGGCAGTGGCCAACTGAGCCACCCAGGTGCCCCTCTCATCCTGAAATTTAAAGTGATCCCCAAACTTTACATACCCATCACCGGGAGAGCTTGTTAAATAGCAGTTCTGATTCACTGATTAGCCTTGGGGTGAGGGCTAAGATTTGACATCTTCCAGGTGCTGTCCGTGTAGCTTGTCTATGTACTACACTGGAGTAGCAAGGCTCCAGAGTATTGGTTCCCAAACTTTGACTTACATTAGAACCACCGGAAGGGTTTGTTACACTAGAGATTCTGAGCTCCGCCCCCAGAGCTTCTGATGCAGTAGGTCTGGGGTGGGGTTTGAGAATTTACATTTCTCACAAGTTTCCAGGTGATGCTGATGTTGCTGGTCTGGGGCCACACTTTGAGAAGCACTGCTATAGAGTAATGGTTCTCAAACCTGACTGCACATACATATCATCTAATTTAAAATACGAAGATTTTAAAGCATCCTGATTGCCAGCTCTACCCCTAGGCTAATGAAATTAGAATCTCTGAAAATAGGATCCCAGCATGAAAATCTTTTTCAGCTCCTTAAGTGATTCTTAATATGAATTGAGACTCACTGCCTTAAAACATGGTTTCCAGCATAACTTTCCCTGCAGCGTCCAGAAGGAAAACAGGACGATGTGCTCATCCCCGAATTAGCTTTTTGCACTATTATATTTCAGAACTTAGGCTTACATCGGTTTTTCTCCCTGAAATAACCTCCTATATCCACTGTCAAAACTCCATCTGTCTTTCAAGGTTTATCTTGAACACCATGAAGGCATGAAGCCTTCCTCTAGGCCCATGGCCAGCTGAAAGCTTCTTAATATATACTGCCTCCTAATTCCAGTCACCAGATGAGATTCTCACCCACCTCGCCTCATCCCTCCTTTCCATTGGCACAGCCCTCCTGGGAGCCTCTTTTGTGAAGCCTGGACCTGCCCTAGTGTTATTTGTGTGGCCACTGGCCTTTCCCTACAAGCCTGCAGGTGCCCTGTGGGTAGGAGAAGCTTTGCCCTGTTCATTCTCCTCATCCCTCCCAAAGCTTTCAGTGCACTGTCCTACTCTAAAGTCTCTCACTTAGTATCTGTTGGGTTGTTCTGCTTTTGTACCTCTGTGGCCCTTGATGTACACATTCTCTCAAAATATTCTTATGTATTTGTCTTATTGTTGCCTGTAGATATAACCTTCCTGAGAGCAGGGATGGTGTCATGCATTTCTTTATCCACTCCCCCACCCCCAAGCACACACTCTCCTCTAAGTTCCTGCTACTCAAAATGTGGTCCACGGACCAGCAGCATTGGAAGCAGTGTTGGAATTGCAAACTCTCAGGTCTCACTCAGAACTGCTGAGTTAGAATCTGCATTTTTTTTAAAGATTTTATTTATTCATGAGAGAGAGAAAGAGCATGAGAGAGAGAGAGAGCACAAGTGGGGGGGGGGTAGAGGGAGAGGGAGAAGCAGAGTCCCCACTGAGCAGGGAGCTCCAGGAGAAGGGTTCATCCCAGAGTCCCGGGATCATGACCTGAGCTGAAGGCAGACGCTTAACCGACTGACACCCAGGTGCCCCTAGAATCTGCATTTTAACAAGATCCTCAGGTAATATGTCTACATAGTAAAGTTTGAGAGGCACTTCTTTGGATGGTAAAATAGTAAAATAATGAAGAGAATGGGTTCTGGACTTCACTTTTAGGCTGGGGATATTGAGTGAGTTCCAGAAATTCCCCACAGCCTAGTTTCCCCATCTGTAAGGTGAGAATAGTCTTCATCTCATAGAGATGTGGGAGCATTAAATAATGCATTGTAAATAATTAAATAATGCCTCCTAAGTCAACACTCAGTGTGTTACAAGCCCTTAATAATACAGCTTGAACTATTATTACTCAATTAAAACTGGTTAACTTTAATTGAATTTAAACTGCCACCCAGACTAGGTAAGAAAATGAAACACAATTCGGCACGGATTTCAGAAACAGGAAATGTGAAAGGTAATAAATAAAAATATTAAAAACCCTTTAGCAGATGTTAAGGAGCCTGTCAAATCGTTCCTGCGTTAAACCTTAGGCAATTCGGTGGTTGGAGCCTTTAAAATTGCCATCCCCCAAATTTCTGCTGCGTCACCAGGTTTTTCTCTACTGTGCAATTCTTTCAGGCCTATTCTGCTCTACCTAAAAAACAACTTCATAAGTGAATTTTGTTTCTCAGACTCCTAAATCTGCTGCTGTCGCGATGACCTCAGCGGCCATAAAATGTGCGCCTTGCTTGGCTGAAATATGTGCGCACACTGCCCCCTAGGGGATCTATTCTGTCATGACCCTCAAAACCAAGAAAAAACCCACAAAATCTGTTAGGGTGTGTGCGTAGTTAGCTCGGAGGAAAAGGGCTGAATCCTTGACTGTGACAGTCTGCTCAGCTTTGAAATTACTACCGGGCTACTCTGAATGTTAACTAATCAATAGTCCTCGGCACCGGTGTGGGGCCTCAAGGGACGTGCGAAGCAGAACTTGATGTGTATGACCTGGGTTTGGGTCTCTCAGATGTCTGGAATAAAAGTATTGACTACAGTGACAGTCTAGAATGACAACCAACATCTGAAGTGAGACCTTCACTCTACTGTATTAGTGATATGAAAATGATACATCTATATCCCATACAAGATACCCACATTTTAAGCTGTTAGGAGAACAACAGGACAAAGTTAACAAATAACTATTGAGAGGTTACCATGTGCCAGCCAGTAGCTCTCTGCTCTCATAGAGCTGAAATTCTAATTAAGATCAGTGAGCATCCGCTCTGTCTCCCTGTCTCCTTCGGCTCTGGTGAGCTTCCCTTGGTTCTGGGGAGGCACTGGCTTGCCTTGGAATGAAAGACAAGGGCCGTGTTCCTCAGTATCCTCCCTCCCCCCCTCCAGAGGCAGCTCACAGACAATCCTGTCTCTCTCCTATGACCTAATAGCGATTTCTTCTTTCCTTTTTCTTTCCTCCTTCCCTCCCTTCCCTCCTTTCCTTCCTTCCCCTCCGTCCTTTCCTTTTTCCTCTTTCCCCTTTCCCCTTTCCTCCCTTCCTTCTTGTTCCTTGCAGGATTTTGTTGTTTATTTTGAGAGAGAGATACATAATTATGTATGGGGGCAGGTCCTACAACACATCGTGGTAAGCGATCCTTGTCTGGGCCCTGTAGTGCGGGACAGAGAAGGTCTGTGAGGCTCTTTAGAGCAAGGAAGCTTTTACTCTGAGGCACTCAGGAGAACCAAACTGGCTTCTTGTTACAGGAAGCTCCCAAAGGCCAACAATGGCTTCAGTTCAAGGTTCCATTTGAACCCACAAACTTAGTGAGTACTCTTTCCTCTTGAACAGTTATCACTGTTCTCATTCTATGCTCACTTCCTGGTCTCCAAAACTGCTTCCGGAAAGGTCATAATTCCATCCCCATTGCCATTCTGAAGACGCACTGGCTACAGCCCTTTGCTGTCGCTATGTCACAGGGATGGCTGGAGTCCCTTTGCCTGCAAAGTGGCATGGACCACTGAACCCTTCCCCAGGGCCGTCCCCAAGACAGTGCGCAAGCCGACAGTGGGGTCCGAGGGGACTTCCTGCAGCCCAGCCTGGCCTCAGGCGTCTCACACCACGCTGGATGCTTGTGCCTGTCTCCTTCCTTTTCCCTCCTCTAGGGCTTTCTGGCGCTGGGACTGAGAACTCGCAGTGAAAGAATGTCTCCCACCGCAAAGTTCACAGGTGTCAGTTACTGACTTTTTACCCCTTTCCCACCAGCCAAGCACCCTGGATCCGTTCACCGCACACTGTGTCCTGCTGGGCGTGGGCTCTGCCCGCCCTGTTCTGCGCGCAGCCTGCGGCCCTCCAAGAGGGCCACGCGTAAGCACTCCATACACGGAAGAGAACCTGCAGGCCCATCGCCCGAGCCGGACGGGGCGTGGAGCACTGTTTGTTTCTTACTTTCAGCCATCTTCAGAACGAGCCCCATTTTGCAGCTGAGAAACATGACGCTTACAGAGCCTTAGTAATTCGCTCCATGTCACACAGTACTTAGTGAAAACAGAATTTAAACCCAGGAGTCTAACTCGAAAGCCTTTATCGGCCACTCTGTGCTACTCCCCCTTATTTGATAATAAGGTGCCTCCTCGTGTGGGAAGTAAAACCAATAACTCGGTTCAGTTATGAGGACACCTTCCCGAAACGGAGTTCAGGACTGCATCAGTAATTATTGCTCCTTTCCTCCCATCCTTCCCTCTCGGACTGGGGTTCAGACATGTCTTCCCAGCTCGGCCTCTAGATCGGTACAGCTCACCAGGAGCCTGCCCCAACCCCCCGCCCCCGGAAGGCAAATGATGACATTGGCAGCGGCTCCTTAGCGGGAGGCGGACGGTGCCCGCGCCGCCCCCACACACGTTAAGTGCCTGTCAGTGGTTTCCTAACAAATGGCTTCGCGGAGACTCTGTCTCCTCCAGGTCAGCCACTGCGTGTCCACTCGAGGCTGCTAAAGGCCACGCTCCTGCACTCTCTTTCCTGCTCTGGAAAATGACACTGAAACCATAATGAGCCTGGAGGAAGTCAACCAGACAGGAAATAAATCCGCTCGGGCGCTGGTGCTGGTGGAGTTGTTCTGGAAGACCACTCACCCCTCGGGAAGGCGCTTGCTCCATGCAATTGGCCTGCAACTCTTTGCTCTCTCGTAGCCGGGAAAGGCAGGTGCGGGCTGATTAACTGAACTTGCAGCTCAGAGGACAGGTAGGGCGTGGCGCCGAGAGGCCACTTTGACAAGGGCCGCCGGTGATGTAAGATGAGCTTTGGCCAGGATTTCCTGAGGCAAGAGCCCGTTGACGGGCTTTATTTTTAGGTGGTGCGGATATTTTTAGTGAAAGTCCCACAGCATCTCCAGTTTGGGGGGTCAGAGGGTGGGGGGGCAAAGGGATGGTTTCCTGAGGTGAGTCACTTCCTCGCTGCTGGTGAAGAGATCTAGCCGCGCTGCTCGGTCGCAGGAAGCGCCCTCTGAGGGTAAACAGCGCTGACGGAATGGGAACGGGGCGGCCGGTGTGTCGGCGCTCACACACTCCTTCCTGGCCCCTGCGCCAGGTGAGCGGAGGCTGCTTCCTGTTTTCGGCGCTGGGAGGAACTCTGAACTGGGGAGAGCTGCTCTGGAGAAGCCACCGCAAGGCCTGCTGGGTAGGCGGCCAGGAGCGGACGCCGGAAAGCGGTTCGGGGGCAGGAACCGCGGGATGTGCCCCGGCAGCCCCTGGAACTGCTGAGTCATTGTGCGCCCCGGGAGGTGCCTATGGAAGCCAAGTGGCTTCGATTCCAGCATCAGAAAGCCATCCTGGTCTCAAAGCTGCTGATCAGCCGGAGATGCCCTCCGTGTCTGGATCCCACGCGTTCCTTAATTCCCTCAGCAGGTCCTACCGACTTCACCTCCGAGATTCCTGAACCTCCCTCTGTGATGTCAGTGACACCCCCAGCGCCCGTGGGGGTTAGGGAAGTCACCCGGTCCTCCCGGCAAGGATCTCTTCCATGCGGTTGCTCCTCCGTGTGGCTGGTAGATGCGGCCTGGGGAAACACACAGCGGCTTCGTCACCATTCCTCCCCGCCGCGTCCACAGTAGACACTGCTAATCGGTCGTGGCACGCTGACTGCTAAGCCCGGACATGGGTGACCACACCGTCGTTCTTAACACCGTCCTTCAAGCTCTCATGACCAATCAATTGGAACTGGCATTTGACATAAAGTCAATTTGCCATCCTGGTGCTTGTGTTATCTTCCTAAAAACTAAGTCCGATTGTGTTTCTTCCCTGACCTGAGACTTTTTCTGTCTCCCTGGTGCCTTCAGAATGAATTCAGACTCCCCAGCAGGGTGCACGGGGCCTTCTACAGTCTCACCTCCCACTGGCTGAGTGGCTTCCTCTTCTCGCCTCCCCTCCCTTGCCTTCCCGCCCCTACAGAGACCCCAGGAAACTTTTTATTCTTTCCCAAATATGTTCTGCTTTTGCGTGACTCTTGGCCTTCCACAGGGTGTTCTTGCTTTCTAGGTTTTCCTTTGTCCTTTCTCCATTCCTCAAACTCTAACTTGTGTCTTCACACCCTCAGGATTCCTCCTCTGTGATGTCGCCATGATTCCACTCAACAAAGCCAGTGGCCCCTCTTCTGTGTTCTCACAGGCTTCTGTTTTTACTTCTATTAAAGCATTTGTTATTGTAATATCCCATGTGGTATATATGTTATAACATGTTGTGGTATTTATAATAATTATATTTGTTGTAATTGTGGTCAGACAGTTGCTTATTTATTCAACACATTTATTGGCTATCTGCTATGTGCTGTGTTAGTAATAGGTAAATTAAAACAGAATAGATGTTTAATGAACCTTTATTCAATGAATGAATAAATGATATTTTGTTGCCAATCTAAGCTGCCTTTAGCCCTTGTATCTTTGTTTGAGAGCAGGAGAGCATAAACAGGGGAAGCTGCACAGGGAGAGGGAGAAGTAGGCTCTCCACTGAGCAGGGAGCCTCATGTGGGGCTCAATCCCGGGACCCTGGGATAGTGACCTGAGCTGAAGGCAGACACTTAACTGACTGAGCCCCCCAGGTGCCGTATCCCTTATATCTTTAGAGTACCTTCCTCTAAATTCCAGGAGTCCATGAGCAGGACTTAAATCTTCCCCTAAGTCCTACACAAACTATGAGAATAAATATTTTTAAAACTTAGTTTTACAAATATCAACCCAGATACATAATTTTACCCGAACGTATATATGATTACATAATTTCAGTCATGTCCTTTTTTCTTCTTTTTTGGCTTGTATTTCTTTCCCACTCCATCCTATAATTGGCACCTGTAGGTGACCAACCCAGTTTACTTGAGATTGGCCCTATTTTAGCATCCTGGAATTCTAGCATCCCACATCCTGGCGAATCCCTCATTCCCAGGCAAACGAGGATGGATAGTTACTCTCCTTCATCGTACCTCTATGTTTCTTCCCTAAGTAAGCAAATTTTAAAATGTGTGTTCTTCCATATTTTTCTCTGTATTAATATAGGACCCTATAATTGCCATTGCTGTTTCATAAAATGAGGTTATATTCTATATTTTATTAGATTCTGTATTATTATATTACATCATATTATATAAAGTTAAACACTTTTCCTTATCCTGACTTGCACACTAACAAAACTGTAAAAAAAAAAAAAATCAAGTCAACTGCTATAACTCTGGGTCATTCTCTTCATTACTCTATGCAGTGAATATTCCATAATATTGTGGCTGTTCACTTACTGATGGGCATTTATGTTGTTTCCAGGTTTTGGTTTTTTTTTTTTTTTTTTTTTGGAAAAACGATGATATGCATACACGCGCACATACATATCTTCATGTATTGATGCTTTCATTTTTATGAGATAAATAATTTTCAAGAGTAGAATTGTTGAGTTGAATAGTAAATGTAATTTCAATTTTTATAATTATTGCTAAATTGCTCTCCTAAACAGCTATAACACATCACATTTCTGTCATCATATGTAAGAATACCCTTTCCATCACATTCCCACCAGCCCACCATCACTTGGTGTGATAATTCTTACTAATTTGTCTGTCTGATGGTTATAAAATGGCATCTCATTGTTACCTTAATTTGCATTTCCCTGACTACTAGTGAATTTGAGCATTTAAAAAAATGCATTTGGCCATTTAAAAGGGGTCCTCAGTGATTTGTGTATTTGTATCTTTTACCTACTTTTCTGTGGGATTGTTCGACTTACTGACAATTTTAAGAGGATTTTATATGTTACGGATACCACCTCTTTTAAGATCTTTGACGTTTTTCCAGCTCTGATATTTGCCTGGGATTTTATTTATTGGATCTTCTGTGATACAAATTCTCTTGATTTTTATATATTTAAATGTGCCTATCTTTTCTTATCTAGCTTCTGAATTCCTAGTCTTGGCTTAGGAGTTCTCCTCAACCTGCGGATTATATGTGTGGTATCTTTTATTTTCTTCAAATTCTTTTTGTTTTATTTTTCACATTGAAGTCCCCCATTTTTATCTTATATAGTTTGGCTATGTAATACCCACCCCATCCACTGGGAGATAGGTCATTTATAGACGTTTTCCTAGGTATCCAGAGCCCCAGCTGAGTCTCTCTGTCCAAACCACCTGCCTCCTTGTTCCTACTCCCACACACCTTGCATTGAGTCTCAAACCCAAAGGCTAGTATCCATCAAATTCTCTCAAAAGGGCAAGTAACCCTACTCCAGTTTGTTAAACAACCTTTGTGCTAACACATGACAATAATAATATCTTAGGACTAAAATTTGTGTGTAATATTGATTTTTTAATTTCGACCATTAGCTTCTATTCTCCTCTCCCTTTTTTAGCAGTATTCTGATTTATCCACTGGGTGACAGCTCTCTTACCTACTCTCAGTCACATGCTTCCAAGAGTTGACTCCATCCCCAGATCCAGGGGTGGCACAAGGGGCACATTCCTAGGCCATTCAATACATTACATTGCTCTGGCCATCATAATGGCTAAAGGAAGTACCCCAATCACAGCCAATGAGACAGAAGAGAATATTTTGCCAGACCTCTGGGAAAGAGAAGTTTTTACCTTCTCTTCTTCTGGCTGGTAGTACATAGTACAGTATCTGGTAGAGAATGATGTAATACTGGGATATGCTGGCAACTACTCCGGTATCAACCAGCCTGATTACAGAGCCAAGGAAGTGGAGCCAAGAAATGGAAGGTGAGAAACTGGGTCCTGATCCCATTGTCGGAGCCCCAGATCAAGCTCTGTAGAAGTGGATCTCTTTCACTTGATTTTAATTTAATTTTATGTTTAATTCATGAACCAGCAAATTTCTCTCATTTAAAAAAGCTATTTTAGATCAATATTCCCACCTCTCATAACTAAGAGTTTTAATACATAAGACCCTTCTTCTTGGCTGCAGTCACTTAATGGGGCTTCTTAAGGAATTCTCCATATCATGTCCCCAATTATCATACATGGGGGGAGGGGACTCAGCTTGATGCCACATCCCATCTCAGGGATTGAATTGCCATATGTGTGTTTGCACCAGGGCTGAGTTACAACTTGGGAGAGAAAGTCCCCCTGAGGGATGAGGAAGCCAGGCATACAAGCTTCACCTCCTTTGGGATGGGGGTGGGTAGCGGTTGAGGAATAGCTTGGGGTTGTCCCTAGTTTCCTATGTTGGAGTCTTCAGAGAGAGGGAACCATGTATGAAAATGGAAAGAATTCTTCCCCACAGATACTGTAAGACCCCACAGTGTGTTTGGCACACTCTACAGCCCATGACACAGTTGCAGGGACCAATTCTGACACCTCCAAGGTTTGAGATACTAGAGCAGTTGAAGGAGAAGGGGAAGTAGCCACAGTGGAGATGAGAGCTTATGGAAGCAACATTGTCTTTCAGGAATTAGGAAGTGCTAAGTTAATAGGCGGAGTCTTATCTTGAGTGCAGCAGAACTCACCAGAACTGGCAGTAGTGCCAACAGACAACACCACCCAGCAGACCCAAGGCTGCCCAGCAGTGGGAAGCTGGGGTGGACAGGAGGAAAAAAGCAGTGCATGCATATACTAACTCATCGGACTTCTCTCGTGGGCATATGAGATACCTCCTGGAGACTTCGTGAAGAACTTTGAATGGGGGTGGGGTGGTGAATATGGAAGAACCTGAAGTCCTGTATTGGTAGATGGGAACAAGATCTTGCAAAATAAGTTATTGCCGTAAATGACCTATAAGAACAGGTGAGACCAGGTTAATTTTACCATTGTTGGCACCATACCTGTCTTGGCTTGCCTTCCTTAGCCACATTCTCCTTCCAAAACCCTACCCTCCCTGGATGAAGATCTCCCCTGATATCCACTAGGCAAGGTCAAGCTTGCCCTCTACATTTCCCTTAACATCTTTGAATAGAGCTCCTATTTTTAATACTTTCCATGCTTTCTGTAATTTGCTTACACATGTCTCTCCCATGATACTCTGAATACCTACCTTGTGCTCACATTTTATTTTCTAAGCACCATATATATGGTTATTGAATTACCAACTGGAGATTTTATACATATATACGTGTGTGTGTGTGTGTGTGTGTGTGTGTGTGTGTTTGCCTAGGTCTGTCTTTGAGGTAGAAAATATTTAGACCAGGGCCTGGTTGAGCTGCTACTCCATTTCATATGTAAGATTTTTGCGGGTTTGCTATTGAACTTTTCTTGTTTCTGGTTTACAGAAAAATCACAGTTTCTCTTGTTATTTTTTTAGACAAGAGGGGATGTGGCTAAAAATTGAGGGCATCTGACTAGGTTTTTTGATTTAGTGACCTTAATCTCCAATGCCAGAATTAATCTTGCTTTCGTGAGGACCATTTAAACCGAGAAAGAGTTAATACTTACACTACATCACGAACAAATTGCCTCATTCAGGAAGGAAAAAAAAAATTCTCCCAGAAAATTGGATGTCAATGGATTATTCCCCCTCAGATCCATGGATTAGTGTGTGGGGGGGAAGGGCGTCCAAGTGGGAAAAAATGTCGTATCAATGCGTTTGAGGGCAATGCCTGCTCTTTCACCCCACCTCAATTATGGGTTTCATCATCAGCATCACATGATGTGTGTCACGATGCCTACCTCACTTATGCCTATTATGGAATTTTGTTTATTAAAAATTTGAGAGCTCTTTAGAATTACAATACACTTACATCAGCATTGACCGATGATCCATGATCTCATTTTTCTCTTTCATCCAAACACTGGCAGTTCAAAAATTCTTTAAGATGAGGAGGACCTTAAAATATTATCCCTTACTTTATGGCCTTATCATAAAAAATAAATTTTATGCAGTGAAGATATATGGCCTATGTAAACTATGTAAACATGTATTTTTCTTAAAAAGATTCACAATTTATGATGCTCATTGAAAAAGATAAATATTAGGTTTAGTAAGCCAAGAGTGAAGTTACTGAATCTTTAAAAAGAGAGAGAAAGACCTTTGAGGTATGAGTGCTCAATTTCCTTGATCATTTAAATAGCCCTGGACACTTTGTAGAGACCTTTTAAATGCATTCTTCATCACTAATGACATTTTCATGAAAGCAGATATTTCTTATTTAACAGTCCATCTATTTCTCTAGCATGCTCTTCAACTTCCATCACAAAAGGCTGAGGACAAGTTGAAGTTTTCACAAGGTGACTAATAAAATTATAGGCCTGATGGATAGTCCAGGACCTTCGGTTTTTCTCTTAAGTTCTTGGATCCAGAAATCCTAAGAACAGTGGCAGAGGAAATGCCTGCTGGTTTGGAAATAGACGGAGAATCATTAACACTCTAGGAGGAGCCACAGCTATTGATCTCCGGGCTCCTGAACAATTCAGTTGGAGTAAACGGCTTGGTGCTGCCATCTCAGGTGTTTGAAGGTCACGGTCAGGGTGGCAGGCATGATCTTGTGATGCTATCTTGAGATGATGATGACACATAAAGAAAACGGGGCTTCCCTACAGAGGTGGCAAAGGAGAGTGTTAAGATGAACGAAGAGCAGGACTTTGGCTGACATGGTGCTCTTGGATGCTCTTAGGTCTGAGCAGGAAACACGTAATCAATTTTCTAAATAAAACGATTTTTTTCCAAAGATGTCTTGAATGTGCCAGCTGTTCACGCGTATACACGAGAGTGGTTTCTCAGGTGCAGTGTCCTCTGAATCAAGGAGGATTTCTGGTAAAACGCTTCAGTGGCCATTGCGTATTGGCACCAGGAACGCCTGCCAGCCCCGAATTAATGGCCACCCCAATTTCTCACAAGGCATACTGCCCTGTGGAGGAATGGCACATTACCAGCTCCCTGGCATCTGAACGGGTTCAGACATAAATCTCACCAGCAAGAGGAGATGAAAGTGAAAATAAAGTGTGAAGAATCAAAAGGAAGTTGCAGAACGCATGGCAGATGTTGTGAGATTTGTCTAGCAAAACCCATGTGCCAAGCACATGATTGATGACATTAGCGAGAGAGGTTAATAGCTCTGGACGGCGCTGCTGGGGCTTTTTAAAAGTAAGCACAGGACAAATGCTAAGGCCGCAGCAGGAACGGCCAACTGAAGCAAGTGGGGTTTTCAAAACAAATAGCATGTCATCAGCTTACATAACATCGGTGGTTGAGGCAAACGGAAGGCAAAAAGTCGTCCGTGGTCCCCGCGGTGGTGGGGGAGAGAAGGCCCTTCACTTGCTGACTCCTTTGAAGGTGGCAGATTTTGAGTGACAAGCAGGTTACAATGAATTCTGCAGGAGGCAATGACATGCCTAGTTTACATCATGAATATTTTGGCCTTAATTTATGCTGTGAGCAATGGCTGAGCCCAGGTCCATTACGTGCCCACTGAAGATGATTTATGTGAGTTTCATGTACTTGGACTTTAATTATTCACATGATTATCAATAAAAAATAAGGGCAGAGCAGTGTTGAACGTGAACAGGTTGGCAGGGGCGAACAGCTGATTGCAGAGACGAGATGTAGATAAGGGCAGGGGAGCACTGCCTTTTTCTTCACATCAGGTCTGAGAACAAATTCACAAGCAGGATTTACACTTTTCCTCCCTTTTTCACAAACATACAAACTGCCAACCTGTTAATCAACTCCCTGATGGCAGACAAATGTCTCTGGGAAACATGTGCCAAATATCAATTGTTATTGGCTGAAACTCAATAGGGTGAAATGAATTGATGCTGCCATTCTATCCCGTGCAATGCAATCACTGATCAATAGTGAGTAATTGGACATCACTGTGTGAGGAGAGAATGCTGACCCAGGGATATCGCAATGAGTTATGGTGCATATTCATCACTGTCTAACTGTTCCGTCAATGTAATTTCTGTCCAACAAACTGCTATGGTATCCAATTCTGGGGGGTGGGGGGTGCTCTCATTTTTCTGCCCAAGTATTAATTTGAAGGTTAAAACTGCATGATTCAAGAGATCCCAGTTTCATGCCGCTTACCCTTGATTCGGTGAGAGCCTCACTGTTGACTTAGAACTCCGCACAGCCCGCAGAACTGGCTAGAAAACCTCTGTCCCCTGGGGAGACGGAAAAAAATGAGAACGAAGTAAGCAACAGAAATTCATCTGGAATGGGGCTCTTCCCCAGAAGTAGCATTTGGTTTAGCTCTTGTTCTCCTTCTCTCACCTAAGAAATTGCCAAGGGACCAGCAGGAAGAGAAAAAAAAATTTTTTTTTTCAAGATTCAGGCCCTAGAAAAAAACTGAACTATTCTAGGATAAAAATAAAAATCCTCAGGCACGTTCTCTTTGGAGATTCAGTTGTTGGCGGCAGATGCATGTTCCGCTGTGGGGACAGGTGGGGGGTTCCTGCCGCCCGCTTCCGGATGAGCTTAGGAATGCTCCTCCCCATGGCAGCTTGCATGTTGCACTTGGTGGGTTACATAGCACAGTTGCTGCCGAGTAAATGCTGCCCTGTTCTTCTCTTACTTCACATTTTAGGGAGCACAGTTTTCCTGAGCTTGAAGATTTAATGGCAATTCTCATAATGGTTATTTTGTGGTTAGTCAACTCCTTCCATCAGAAAACTATTTTTTCTTGTCTCTTTGCCTGGTATTTTTGGGATAAAACACATTTTCCATTAGCAAGAGGAAAGCCTGAAAATAATTGAGATTGGATTTTTCTGGAGTACAATCCCAACAAAGTTTTTCTGGTACAAAAACACTGAGACTTCAGACAAAGCCAATACCGGGATTCCGGGAAGTTCTCTCACCAGGGGAGGCAGTTTTGGGAGAAAAAAAAAATGTGAAGGTGGCAGGAACACATGGTGGGAGGTGGGAGAGCAGCTTCCCTTCTGTGTGAAACCCAGGCCTGCTGGGAACAGGACCTGAGGCAGTGATGTGGTTTCTTAATCAACACTTTCCCAGTTAGTCAACACTCACCAAATTAAGGAGACATTGGAAGAGCAGAGAGGAGAAGGCTGAGCCTCCCAGAGCACATCTGCAGACTCCTCCAACAGCTTCTTAGCCAAGCAAATGGTGCCAGCATGTTGTAACATGAGCCATTTTCCAGAACGTGTGTTGGGACCTCTTCCATTTTCCCTACCTGCTTCTTAAACCATGTGACCCACTCCAACTCTTTCCTTGTGAGAGTCATTTGGGAACAGTTGGAACAGGATGATAGCCTGTTCACCTTGATCCAACAAAGCCAAGTGGTTGATTGGGAGCTGAGATGTCTGCCCAGGTTTGAAATTCTAGTTGGAAGGCCTTGGGTTTGTCAGACGATCGGGAAATATTCCAAGGCCAGACTTCAAAGCGCAATTCTCTAAACTTTCTTCTTGACAGTGGGCCAGAGGTGTGGCAAGCGCAGCCCAGCTGTACCTTGAGAGTCTAGGATTTCCTCTGTGAGAACTGACTGTTAGTTCTTACAGAAATAAAAGAGAAAGAGAAAAGTTGAGATGTTTATAGAAAAATACCTTTCCGTAATGATGTTTTACATCTGCATAAAATAATTATTTACACTGTTAAGAGCACTTCTATTTCTTATTTGACGTTCATAGTAACTTTGTGATGTAAGCATTACACTGAATTGGGACTCCAGTGTACCGATGAGCAAACTGACACTGGGGTAATTATTCTGTCTTCTCAAGCACAAATAGCTTAAAATGCCTGAACTATAAACAATTTCATTTTTTTTTTGCCTTAAATCCTGGTGTTTGTTCCTTTTTTAATGCATCTTCGACACAAATTTTATACTGCATTGACAAAGGAAGATCATAGAGAATATAAGTCTATGTTTAAGTGTCTTATTTAAAAAAAAAAACAAAAACACTTTTGAAAATGCCTTCCTAGTTTTTCAAAGTGAAAGATACTCTGCAAGAGATTCTCTCGTCACTTTGCCTCCAACCCCCCCCCCCCCAGTGTTACACAGGGCCTTTAAATCATTCAAGACAGCCAAGAAAATCTCCTATTTTTAAATACCCCAAGAGAAAGAGATTCCTCAGCCTTTGTGGGTAACTTTTCCTGATGTTTAACATTTCTCAGTCAGGAAATTCTTTCTTGTGTCCTAAATCCCTAATGCATGTAGCTTGAACTCGCTTCCTCCAGTCGGTCTTGGGCGGAGATGCTGAACAGCTGGCTGTGTTCCTTAGTGTGAGAGATCATTGCAGAGAGAAGGTGAAGGCTGTTAAACCACTCCTCAGTCTTTTCTTCCACGGGTTCGCTAATCCCTACTCGTTTCACTATTTCTCAGAGGTCTCATTCTCCAGCCCTTTAGTCATCTCTATGCTTTTCCCCACATAACTCAAAGTTTCTGTTGAGGTATGGGCTAGGGGTGAGGTGAGCCTTTGTTCTTGAGGTAGGGGTTGTGGAAAGGGGAGGAAACGGCTCATTAGGACTGGCCAGCACCCACTCCCCACCCTGAATATTGATGATGCCACTGGCACTCAGAAATCCAACATTCTCAAGGACTTCAATGGATGATTAGTGAAATACCTTTAGAAAAAACAACAGGATATTTGCCAAAACCCGCCTGGAATATTGCTATTTGTACCCGTGTGCTCCCTTCTTCAGGCTGAGAAAGTCTCTAAAACGATCTCAAAAGCTGTCTAAAAATGACTCACTGAAGAATTTTTCTTGGGTAGAAGGGTCCAGAGCACCATTAGTTATTAAACATTTCGCATGCTTTTTACATCCTTACTCTAACACCACGTGGACCTGCTAAGGCACAGGCTTTATATAGTTCCATGATTTTGCTCCTGCTTTTGATATTTAGCCATTGACTTAGTAGGTAATTATTATAAAATTCATGTGGTGAATAGGGCCAAGATGTCAAGCAGCTTTATATAAAAGAACAAAAACTATGGGATAACTTTGAACTTGAAACCATTTCATGTTCTTGCTGATCCTTGAGAAATAGCTACAGGTGTTCCTTGAGCGAGGTCAGAATGTCATCTGAAGGATGTGGTGATGGGAACGAATCCTTTAGGGTAGTGCATCTGTTACGCATCTAGCGTTGGCTGGGTCGGTAGCAGGGCTAGAAGTCTTAAAGCAGGTGATCGTGAACAGCCACTTAATAACTACAGATGGGGATCAAATTGGCACCAGCCAATAAACTAAGCCTAAAGACCACTGGCATAGTGTTTGGGGTAAGATAATGGAAGAAAAATGGGCTGCATGATGTCTAAATTCCAGCTCAGAATGATCCCAGCTGGCCTGGATAGTTGGTGGTAATTTTCACCAAAATATGCCCTCTCCCCCAACACACGCATTGAATTTATGTATTTATTTAGCCAAACAGGGTTGCCGAAAGCTTTTTGAAAAAGGGAAATATCATGTGCCATATAGAATTTTTATGGTGAAAGGTAATTAATTGATAAGGAAGACAAAATGAAAGTTAAAAAAATATCTATTCACAAGACCTATTCACAAGGTCACCTAAGTGACCTTTTTCTAGGCAGGAAACAATTACCTACTTTGTTTATCTTTATCATTAGGACCAAATGACCCTCTTCAAATGGTGTCATCTCATTTCCACTGGCTCTTTGCTTCTCCCAGGCGAATTCAATAGAAGTAAAACCCTAGGGTATGCTATTAACAACCTGAAATCATATTCACATGACCCCCTCCCTACCCCTCCTCCCCCCAGTCCAAGACTAACTGTGGGGAACCAGACTGTGAGCACAGGGCCTTGCCACTTCTTCCAGACTTCCGTTTTTTATACTTGCTGCTGGGGTCCCGGCTACACCGTACTGAAGAGAAAGCAAGGAAATTTCTGACCAGAGTTGAGGACATGGCCCACTGCCATAGAAAACAATCCTGAGGGCAGAAAGCTTATGGAGACATAGGAGCATCGTCAGAAGAAGGGATCATCTGCTGTCCCAAGGACCACTACAAAGGTTCCCAACTCTGGCAGAACATTGCATAAGCTGGGAACTTATAAAAATCACCCATGCCCTGACCATGCCCCCAGAAATGGTCATTGGAGTCCCCTGCAGCCAAGCTAAGGAACCACGAGGGATAGTGACTGTCAACGGGATTCATGGCAGCTCCAGAATTTGGGGGTTGGAGGTAGGGAGAGTCTTTAAGCATTGGAAGATCTCAAGAAACAACAAGATTTTATAAATCTCTAAGTAGGAAAAAAATGGGCCATAAACCAGAGGGGAATGCCCAAGCACCATCTAGCATGCAGTAGACGGTTGACTGTTGGTGAGTGGTAAGAGGCCAAGACTGAGGTCTCGCTGCCCATGTCCGAATCATAGTTCAACCACTAACTACAATAGTGACTTGGCCAAGTTACTTAACTGGTCTAAGCCTCAGTTGCTTCTTCCATTAAAGGACCTAATAAGACTGCCAGAGAGTTGTGAAAACAAATCAAGATGCTTTAGGTAAAGTTCTTAACACACTGCGTGGTGTAGGGTAAAGGCTCGGTAACTGTGGGCTGTTATTAAAAGGTCTGAATCCAAGAACATATATGAGCTGGGCCGTGCCTTCCCTCCTCGGCAGCCCCCACCTCCACTTGTCTCAGGTAATACGGATAAGAATGGCCTTGTCTTCTGAATGTAACAACCTTCCTATCCTCAGGTTGTTCCTTGCTTTGGGGAGGCGTCCTGACCTCAAGCAGCTACGTTGGCCCTCAATCCCTTCTGCTTGCAGACATCGTTCATGATTTCCTCATTTCAGGCTGGGTTAGGCTTTTATCTGAATTCACCCGAATGAAACTGCTACAGTGTGGAGAAGGGGCACATAGATTGGTCTACTCTGGACCTTGTCATGGTGCAGGTGGCCAGACTGGCTTTGAAATCCTCACGTGACTCTACATCTTCCGTTATTCCTCACTTCCTGTAACATTGACTTGACACCCGCTGCCGTGTAGTAATTGAGGTAAATATCTGCTAGATAGTCCCACTGCTGGTGGGCAGTCTGGTGTTTGAGAAAGGGTCCTAAGTCATCTGAAGGGAGACAAGGTTGGTACTAAGTCAGCTGACTGGGGGAAAGGGGATATTAAGCCATATATCGCTCCAGAAATTTACTTTAAACGAAGTACTTCTTTCCTGACTTCTCAAAAGAAACTCAATACGGTATTGCCCATCTAAAGGCAAGACACAGCTAAGAACACACTGGGTCTTTACATCTTCTTTTCTTGCATATATCTATGATCAAAGCAAGAGCAGTGTCTCTGGAGTTCGGGGCTCATGGGGTGCTGGAATTTAGAAACAAATCTCTCCTTAGAATTTTCTTCTCTAGGCACTTCCAGGGGAAATCATGTATTCCCGGTATAAGTGAAAACCTTGTTTGGGTTTGACCTGCTTAATTCTTCTTGAGTTAAACTGCATGTGAATAAAGAAGGTTTTAAAGGTTTGAAAGCACATCCAGGCTATATCAGGAAACCACAGCTCATTAAAGAAAAAGAAGTCCCTGACAAGATTCCCTCCCACCACTCTTTTTAAAAAACCCCATTTTAAAGGTAATAAGAAAGTGACTTTTCAGGATAACTTCACCCCCACTTGGGTATAAAGGGCACAGAAGATTAAACCTTTTGAATAGAAAAAAAAATTAAAATCCAGTAGCTTGGACACAAATGCAATTTTTTTTCCTTTTCCCTTCTGGTGTAACAGTGCTTCTGAAACTCATTTTAATGGGGGGAGGAAAGGGGTAGGAAAGAAAAAAATCCTGTCTGTTATTACTAGAACACCATTAGGAGTTCACTGGCTTCCCTTGGATTTGCATATAACTTCTACTTAGTGACACCCCCTCTTTCTTTACAGTAGCTTTTATTTAATCCTATCACAGTAAGCGCTCTCTCTTTCCATATATATATATAGACACACACACACTGTTCTCCCCTCCATACTTTCTCTACCTTAGGAATTCATTCCACCTAAAAGCAAGGGTACATTTTCTGTACATTCTACTAAGAGTTAACAACAAATGTACACAACATACTTTTTAAAGTCTCTGATCCAGGGGCGGCTGGGTGGCTCAGTCGGTTAACCGTCTAACTTCTGCTCAGGTCATGGTCTCAGGGTCCTGGAACTGAGCCCCATGTCGGGCTCCACGCTCAGCAGGGAGTGTGCCTATTTCTCTGCCCCTCTCCCCTCTCGTGCTCTCTCTCTCGCTCTCTCTCAAATAAATAAACCTTTTAAAAAAAATAAAGTCTCTGATCTTAAGACCACTCCAAACAGAACTCATGGAAAAGACATGGAATTCGGACTTACAGAGGTTTGGGAGAGATAGAGGTTTGGCCTATGTTGTGACCTGATACAGACAGCACCATCTTTCTAAGCCACAGTTTGGGGATAAGAATAGTGCTGCATTGGTCAGGATTCTGAGATCCTTCTAGCCTCCTGCCCTGCCATCCTCTCATGGTTGGTGGTGTGATCACTGCAGCTTCCCCAGGCACCTTGGCTCCCTTCCAGGCAAAGAAGGGACTGAGGTTAGCAGGTGGAAGGCACATGCCGGCTGAATCTGTCCTGCTGTGTCAGGAAAGCAGCTGCTCCCTGGAGAATCTTCTTTGGTAGACTTACACCTACTGCACTCTGGCCAGAGTTGTGCCACCCGGTCGCCCAGAGCTGCAAGGTAGCCTAGGGAATCAGGTTTGTTTAGCTGGCAAGGTGTCACCCTGAACAAAAGCAGGCTGTGAGTTTGGGTAGAAAAGACGGGGAGAATGGCGTTTACATCAGTCTGCTTCAGAGAATCATTGTGCAGGTTAAACAAGACATTTTCGCAGCCTGCCTACGGCACCTGAAGCCCCGGCGCCGGGTCCCTCCCCAGCATGACGGGGGGCGCTCTGCACGCCTCACACGGACGTGGGGGGGGGGGGGTGTGTTCAGAAGGAAAGTCAAGCAGGTTCTGATGGGTTCCACGGGGATTCTGGCACCTTCTGTCAACACTCCTGACCCCTATTCCTGGATGCAAGGGGTCTCCTGTTCAGGGAGGTTAAGCCCCGCCCCGCCATGGCAACCCCAGGGCTGCAGCAACCTCAGGGCGGCCAAGAACTTGGCTGCTGGGGGAGGCTACGCCCATCATGTGGGCTCCCTCTGTCTGAATATAATATTAAGTTGATAAAATACCTTGTCAGGCTCCACAGCAGTTCTCTGCCACACAGTCTCATTACGCTCCTGCTTCATGATTAAAGTTGAAAGAACACAAGCCCGCTGGACCTGTCGTTAGCGCGTCGTGCGGCTGCCACGGAGGGCACATCATGTTTGATTTCTGGGCCTGGTCCCATATGCTGGCAGGGGTCCGGGGCCTTTGTTCAATATGGTGATTCAGCCTCCTCCAGTTTCTTATCAACAAACGTGTGGGCGAGAAGTACTGTTTTCCTGCTCTGGCCGCTGAGACGCAGGCCTGAGGGTCCTCGGGTTGGGTGGCGGGGGTAGGGGGCGATGAAAGAGACTTGCGAGAAAAGAATAGCCCAGGGAAGAGACCAAACTAGAATCTCGTCCCCTGGTAGGAGAACTGCCATGCCTCGAACACTCCCATACTCTTCATTCAGAGCTGGAGTTATTTGGAATCTTACAGCTCACATTTCTGAAGGACCCAGAGAGCCGGAAAAGAACAGAAACATAGGCCACATATGTGGGGGACCTCCTCATTTCTAGCATAAACTGTATACCATTGGGGCATAAAAGACCCTTCCAGGTTTGGGACCCACAAATAAGCACGAAGCTGCCAATCTTATGCACTTGGTTTGGCTGGCTGCCGCCTGCCCCTAGAAAAAAACAGAAAAAAACCTGCATCCATCTACAGCACTCTGTCCTGCCAAGACCCCAGGAAAGTCAGAATCAGGCTAGTCTTCTCAAATGACAACAAAGCCCTGCCCCAGTGGGTGGACTCCAAGCCGTGTCCTTTGCGGGCCAAGCTCTGCTGCGTTTGGTACAGGAGGACGGGAGGACAGTTGAGACAATTTATATTTCTGAGAAAACTTCAACTGTAAAATCCTTTATACCTGCTGAAGAAGGTATAAAACTGGCTCCAAGCCAGTTATTCAGGTGCTAGACAGGCAGTGTGGACAGCGTGAGGAGTGAACTCGAGAGGCAGGAAACACATCACACGTGGGTTACACGACACAGGTACTAGTCTAAGCTCTTCTTGTTTCAAGTGACAGAAACCATATTCAAACTCTCTTTAGTGAAAAAAAGAAAAAGAAAAAGAAAAAAGGAATTTGTCACCTTGTTGCTAGAAACTCTTAAGGTGTATCCCAATGCTTTGGCAGCAGCTAGATCCATGGGCTCAGATGGATTTGTTTTTCTGTCCATCACTGGGCCCTTCTGGCACCTGCCTGGCCTCGTTCTCAGCTGAGCTGTCTCCTCAAGACAACCACTAGTAACCTGAATTTATGCTTTCCTGGTTTAGCCATTCCATGGAAAGAAGATATATAAGGTAGCTATTGCTTTTTTTTAAGAAAAAAATGCTGACTCACAACCACAAATCCCAATAGCATGCAGTAAGAAGCATGTATTTCCTGTCTACCTGAAGGTTGAGGAGACTTTGCTTCAGTCTGAGGTAGCAGGAACAGTTCTGCCCCACGTGCATTCCTTCTCTAGCCAAGGATGAAGGGGCAGGAGCTACCCTGAGGAAGCTGTTCTCAGGACAAAAGCGAAGCACGAATGGGCAGGTTCCAAGGTGTGAGCAGGTTTCAAGCCCTTGCTTGCATCGTGTTGACTAATTGGGCAAAAAGCCACATGGCCAGCTCCAAAGTCAAGGGGTAAGGAAATACATTCTACAGTTTTACTAAAGAAACTGCCAAGTTACATGGTAAAGGGTATGAATATAAGGAGAGACAAAGAATTGGAACTAATAATTCAATTAACCCCAGAAAACATCTTTTCCAGGCTCCAGCTCTCAATCCAGGGTACGCGCAAATGGGTCTTGTTTGAGTGACATGCCCATCTCTGAACCAATCTCTGGAATGGAAATAGAAACTCAATGGCCAGCCTGAGTGACCCAGTAAGCCATGCATCCTATGGAGGTAGCATTAACAGCAGGGCAATGAGGCATCATAACTGACAGCTCCCTCGGACCATGTGGAACACAGAAGGAATTCTCCAGAGGAAGGAGAAGGCATATGTAACAGCATGCCTAGCAGGTAATAGCCAGAGCTGTCACTGTCCACTATAAGAAAAAGGGGGTCTGAACTATCACATGTAGGAGAGTCTTCAATCCTGACTCCTCTGGAAATGTCTCTCAGAGATGGGGGGGGCACTTGAACAGGCAGGGAGCATATGCTTATGCTTTCTTGTCACGAATTCTACCGGCACTGTGTTCAGGGTCTTCACGTGTATGCATTCACATTTATGCATATATGCGCAATCACACACATGCATCTATACGTACGGGCGTGATCTTACCCTGTATGCCAAAATCCTGATTCTAAGTATGAACTTGATATATTTTCTGTGATTGTCACTATTACTATGTATGGGTGCCTAACACCTTATCCCAACACATAGTGGCTTAAAATAACAGCAACATTTATTTTACTCCCAAATCTACATTTTGGGGCTGGCAGGTCAAGTTCATCATCCCTGTTCCATGTGGAGCCGGCTGGGGCAGCTGATAGGCTGCGAGCTGAATCATCTCAAGGCTCTCTCAAAGGAGACAGCCGAACGCTAGCCTTGAACATTTCGTGGCATCACTGCCGTCGCAGCTCTTCATCAAGGTGGTCACAGAGTCCCACGCATGTTCAAGGGGAGGGAGTATAGACTCTACCCCTTGATGAAAGAGGCAAGGGTGTGAAAGGGCATGTGGGATAAGAAATATTGCTCTGGCCATTTTTGGAAACTACAATCTGCCACAGTCACTTTCCCCTCCCTGCTCTGACCTGAGTATGAATAGAACAAGGGTTTTGAAGCCATTCAGATGAGAGTGAAAATTCTTGCCCTACTATTACCTGGCTGTGTGATTTTAGCCTAAGTTTTCAGCCTGTCGGAGCTATTGTCTCTTTATCACAAAATGGAAATGCAGATACACTTTATGATGGGAAGTTGTGAAAAATGATTTTGGTAAAGATCCTAGCCTCATAAGAGCATAGGGCTCTTTCCTATCCTCCCAGACCTGCCCTCACTGGTTTTCGTGAGTCATTTGTGGCTGTTGGACCACAATTTCTCCCCGGAAGTCAGGGAATATGGAGTGTAACACCTGCTTGAGTGAGTCAGGAACTCTAATCTGACCATTAGCAGACACAATCCAATGCCCTTTCGATCTATAGATCTTTTCACAGAAGTCAGTGAATTGTAACCTAGTAAGTGCTGGAGGGGCACACGAGGTGCTGGGAGCTAAGTTTAATTTAGTACTAAGTTCAGTACAAAAGTCAGTTCAAAATTGAATATGGCTCTGTCCTCAATAGTCTTGTAAAATAATAAGAAAACAGAGATACCACAAAAAAGCAATGTATCCAAATAAAGTCATGATCTCAAAAATATTCTGACTTTCTAACACTTTTTTTTATATATATGAAAGTTAGTATGAAAATGTCATCTATTCGAAGAAACATCATCTATTTTTGGGTGCTGCTCTATCTCCCCTACAAAGAGGAGACTTCCTTTTGATACTTCTCAAAGTTTTTTTTCTCAAAAGATACAGATACAAAAGTTTTCTTTCATGGGAAATAAAATCTTATTGCCAATTCCTTCCCCATCCACCCTCCTGTTTTAAAGAAGAATTATGGTTTTCCAGCACAGGATAACTAAATAAAAATATGCATTCCTGTTGATGCAGTTAAGTAGGACTTTGGAGAGCTCACAATCCAACTCTTGCCCCGGACCGCCATTCTTGCAAACCAAAGCACCCCGGTGACAGTCCTTGCCTGACCCATTCAGACCCAAAGGACTTCAAGGGAAAATGGGATTTTCCCAGGTCATCTTAGGATTTTGGTTCAGGACTTCCAGGCAGATATTCCAGGTTACTCTGAAAACTGAATACAGCAACTGACCTGGTCCCTTCAAGGTCTTTAGTTTGGGACCTACTTAGAATGGGCTTGGACCCCAAGGGCTAGCAGTCAAATTGAGGATAAGAGATGTTTGGAGTCAATGAAAAGGAATTTGCCTTATTAAATGCTCCTCTAGACAGAATCCCTATTTTTTTCCCAGCAGGAAGGCAAAGCCCCACTGGGGAGGCTGGCTAGTTGTGAAATGACATACATGCAGGAGAGCTGTTTTCCAGATATCCCTCAACAACTAATTTGTCTCCTGAAGCATGAAATTTAATTACCCGTATTGGACATACTTGCATAATCACATATTTTTATTACACAAAACTGTTAAGTCTTTTAAAATATAGAAACCGAATCTTGGTTACAGAGATGTCTTTGACATCAGAGATTTCCACAAGTAAATACTTGAAGCAAACAATTTTTTCCTAGTATTGATTCTCATTTGCTGCCCTTTGATATCGTTGAGCATTCACTTGCACTCATATTTTGCTGTCATGTTGACAAGAGGGGCCCAATGAGTTTTTATTAAACCCCCATAATGCCGAGTCCTGCTATCAAATTCATCCTAATCTTTAGCTAATCCTATTCTTTGCTGCTTCTCATAGCCCATAAATCTTCCTCAACCTCTGCATGAGATCATGCCCTTCTCCAGCATTTTTCAATCTCAGTTCCACTTCTCTTGAAACAAGGTGACCAGAAGTGAACATGAGACTCCCCACAAGGACAGAGGCACACCACCTCTTCAAGGGGAAGCCAATTAACTGTGAAATAACCAGCAATCTTTTTAGTACTCTCCTCACTTGTATAAAAGAGATTGAAATGTCACATTTACTTGGCTAATGGCTATTGTTCTTAGAAAAGGCTGAATTTAACTTCAAAGTGGCTAATCATGACTATCAGGACAAAGGGACAGGAGACTTACCCCACGAGGACACCATGGTGACCATTTGAAGTTTGCCTTCTAAGGCTCTTTGGGAAATCCTTTCTGGATATTAGGAGAGACAGCCACAGAGGGCCCAGCAACACTGTGGCGGGGGGGGGGGGGTAAACAGAGGAAAAGGCGAACAGTCCAGGGAATGGGATAATAAGGAGGATACAAATATCCAGTATTTAGGTAGAGCAGATTATATGTCAGGGGCTATTTATAGGTGCTATTTATAGACTAGTTCATTTAATCCTCCCAACAGCCTTAAAAATGGAAATTATTAGCATAATCATTTTACAGAGGAGGAGATGCCACCTTGGAGAGATTTTCTGAACCCCTATGATCTTAACTTTAATGTCTTTCACATCATTAGGCCCTTTGTTTTATTTTATTTTAATTAATTAATTAATTATTTTATTTGTTTAGAGTGCATGTGCATGTGTGGGAGCAGGGGGAGGACCAGAGGGAGAGGGAGAGAGAGAATCCTCAAGCAGAATCCCCACTGAGCGTGGAGCCTGATGACTTGGGGCTCAATGTCATGATCCCTTGAGATCACGACCTGAGTGGAAATCAAAAGTCCGAGGCTTAAAAGGACTAAGCCACCCTGGCACCCCTAGGCCCTTTGTTTTAAATGCATTTTCTCCCCTAATTCCCACAAAAATCCCAGGAACTCCTTAGACTGATGGAAACCAAGTCCCAGAGAGGTTAGAGAACTTCCTCCGCTCACACAGCTGGCCAGCAGCAGAGATGAGGTTGAAACCTCGTCCCATGCGATGCATGGAACAGCCTTTGGCAGCACTGGCCTCCGAGGGTAGGCCAGTGGGGGTAGCGGCCACGGATCTAACTTCCTTCTGCCATCAGAGAGCCATTTGTTGCTTGTAATGCAGAGTGTCCGAGCACCATGAAACTTAGAGGCATGGGGAGAGCGGGGAGGGCAAGTGCCTGGCCTGAGGACATAAGTGAAACCCTGGAGTGTCAGTAGATTTTCCATCTTTCTCTGTTTCTTGTTTTTTTGTCTTTCGCCTTCTTTAGATTTTGACTGACTCATGCCTTTGGCATTTTAATCACCACCCTGCATTCTTAGGAAGCTCGAATTAGCTTGTTAGCTCTTGGAGGAAGCTGAGTTTGTAAGCAATCAGTGAGTCCAGCAACAGAATACTACCAACAATCAATAAAAACAGAGAAGCCCAGGGACAACTGGAACATAGTTGTCTGCAGACGGGGTAGAGACATCCCAGCCTGCCCTTGGCCGTTCTGGAGATCTCTAGCTGGTTACACCATCACAGCGATGTCGCTGTATGCTGCCAGTGTAGTAAACTCGGTCTCTCAGATGTTAGGGAGCAGAGAGAGAAGTCGCCTTGGTAAGTGTTCACCATGTGGGGACACTGATATGTTCAGCTTTAAGTTAATTATTATGACTTCATTTACAGGTGAGAAAACTGAGCATCTGGGAAATTAAATAACTTGCCCAAAGCCAATAATGAATAGTCAATATTATTTCACACTGTCCACATTGAGTGTGTCACTGAGTCAGCATTTGAACCCAGGCCCCAAGTCCTAAGCCTGGTTTCTGTTACCATGCTACCTAATAAAGCAAATGTCAAAGTTTCTTCTCTACTTTTCGCTTCTTTGCCTTTGGGGGACAGCTCTCTGTATCTTCTATTCTCTATTTCCATACTACCTTGAGGATTTGCCCATAATGGAAAATGAGACAAGAACAAAAGCTCTGTCACTTACCAATGCTTTCTTTAGATTTCTGTTGTCATGGAGAATATAGTTCTCAGACTTTGTTTGCTGTGGCTGCCGCTAAATTTCCCAAACCTGCTGATAGAAGCCCGTGTTTGGCTGGCCCAGTGACCACCAGAACAAAAAGCTACAAATTATCTCTACAGAACATTAATCGAAGGTCTCTGTGCTATAGAATCCTTCTTTCAATTAGAGAGCTGTCTCGGGAGTAATGTTCTCTCTAAAAATCATGATATACACAGCTCTATAAATCGATGAAAGACTTGTGACCATTAAACTTAATTGATACTGAATTTAGCGGAATGCATTTCAATCATGTTGCCATTTTATTTGAAAATTAGTTTCTGGCATTCCCTCGTTCCTTCTCTCAGCATGCAGGGTCACGTAGCATGCTCGAGTGAGGTCTCTAGGAGCCAGGGAGAAGCAGCTCCGAGTGGAAGGCCTCAGAACCCGGCCAACAGGAGATGTTGCAAGGTGCTGTAAACATGTAGACATAAAACAGGAAATAAAAACTGATTTTAAGTAAAATCAGCAACAACTTGGTTTTATATAGTACCCCATATGTTCCACAGGAATAATACCCCATGGCACTTTATAGTGAAACAAGGTAAAAGAAAAAAAAAAAAAAGCTGCTCCCAGGACCACGCTAGGAAAATAATTAACTTCTTGAATATGTTCTCGGGCTTGAGTAGGTGCAATCCTTTCCTTGAGATTATTGTCGGCAATAGTGCTAGGGAGCTGTTGTTTTCTGTAATTGGCTCTGGACAGAAGCCATGCTGGAAGGAAAGAGCAAAAAGACAGCTTGTAGTTACAGTGCTTGGAGAGAGAGTGTGTGTGTGTGTGTGTGCATGTGTGTGTGTGTGTGTGTGTCTGTGTGTGTCTGTGTGTGTGTGTGTCTGTGCGCATGTGAATTGCAGGAACTGGTCTTAGGATATAGAACCCCTCTCACAATGTTATCAGGTTATCTAACCTAGAACCATCATTGACACATTGAGACAAAATAATAGAAGAGCTCCTCCAGAATCCATGATATCCAGAGTACCCCAATGCATTTGCCCTTTTGCCCCTTTCTATATGCATTTACATACATATACATATAAAACTGGGAAAAACGTAAGTTTCTCTTTAAAAAAAAAAACTACCCACAAGAAGTAAGTTTTGCACAGAACCTTCCAGAAATGCCTTATATGTCTGGTAATTTTTTTCCAAATACATCATACTTCTCCATCTCAGCAAAGACCTTTTTCTATCCCTTCTTTGCTATTTAGCAACTCTGTTTTATCCAGATTAGTTATTAATGGCCTACAGTATGCTCTCTTTCAAACCAGTTGCCTCTGAGAAATAACACATGAACACGGATACTTGACTTCCCTAAATTTGTCTAGTGTTCCTTTATTCCTTTCTCTGAGACTCTGTATACATCAAAGAACAATGTGAATGTTACTGGCTAGAAACAACCTTATTATGGCAAACATCTGCCATAAGAACAATATTTATTCATTTATGTAGACTGCCCTCAAAACTCCACCTATAGACACTGACTGTTTGTAATATACCTAAAATTTCCAGTTAAATAAATTTAAAAATATATATTAATTTACTTATTCAACCCCTAAGCACCTATTGTTAACTTTTAAAAACTTTTCAGTATATTATTTCCTTATTTAGGTAGAGCTTATAGAATACAATTTGAAAAATCAAAATGTTTTATTTGCTTAAGTCAGCCAATGGGTGAGTGGAATTTGAGAGACATAGGCAGTTGCATATTCAAAGAGTTGTATTAATCTCCATTTGCATAAGAAAGATGTGTGCATATTGATTTCATTTTTTCAGCTGACATTTATGAATCAAAAAATCTCTGCTAGAGAATGTACAGATAAAAAAACAGGTAAGATATGACTTCTGGTTTGTTAGACTTCACCACCTAGGAGATACTGCATGCAAAAACAAACGACCATTTTTTCCCAACACTAAATGTGATATTCAACATAAGAAAAATGTAAAATGCTAAAAGAGGTCAAGGAAGATCAAGGTCACATCTGTTTTCCATGGGTTGGGGGCAATCAGGGAAGTCTGGATGGGGGAGTTGGAATCTGGAGGAATCTGAAACCACTGCTCCCTGTAGCTACAGCAGATATTAAACATGGCCTGACTCCTAGCCACATGAACACGGACCTGAATGATAGGTGGGCTTTTTGTAAGCGAGGAAATCGTTACGCGTTCAGGCATCTGATTGGAAGCATGGTCAGAGAATATTGGCTGAGAAGTAGAAAATGTGAAGACTCTGCAGTCTGGCTGGAGAATAGAAAATGCAAAGAATAAAAATAGAACTTAAATTGAGGAAGACATTCATTTCTCCTAAATTGCTGGGATGAATAGATATTTATCTTAACACATGATCGGGAGTGTGATGTTTTGCAGAAGAGTGACGTCATCAGCACTGCAGCTTACTGTTTGCAAACAAACAAAAACATTGGTTAGCTCAGGTTCAAAAGAGCTTGATTGGCAGTATACTTGGTAGCTCCGAGAAGCCACAAAAAGGCTGAGAAGGAGGCTGGGGGGAATGGGCAGTTGAGGAGGCTGAGACACAGCTGATTGTGCCGCAGGAATTGTCTGGTTAGAACATCTGCACTAGACCTCCCTGGTGGGCACTGCTGGAATCCCGAATCCACTGTCACCACTGCTCCGAACACTGGTTGTAGGGCCCCTGCTGCCACCACAATGGACGTTAAAGTGTTCTTCCTCCTTGCACCCTTGCTTTAGCCTCAGAAGTTCTAGATGGATCATCATATACCCTCCCCCTAGCTCCGAACACTGGTTGTAGGGCCCCTGCTGCCACCACAATGGACGTTAAAGTGTTCTTCCTCCTTGCACCCTTGCTTTAGCCTCAGAAGTTCTAGATGGATCATCATATACCCTCCCCCTAGCTCCCAGGGTTTCCGAAGGACAAATATCTGGCCTCCTCTTCATCTGCAGTGGGTGTCTCTGAAAAGGATTTCAGTCATTAGGTCAAAACGAGAAAAACCCAACAAATGCCCATCATAGATAGAGTCATGGATAAGTCCATGCTTGTGGAAGGCCAACTAAGGGTGGACGTAACTTTCATGAGAACACATCAGATCTTTCTGTGACATCAAGGAAGTGGGAAAAATGCAAAAAAGAAAAAAAAGTCACGGGGCGTTATTGTTGGGAGGTCATCCAAGCCCTGGAATTTTTTATTTATTTCATTAGCATAGACACCCAGAGCATATGATTGCATACTTCATTATGTGACATATGCAAATATGCAGCTTTCATTATTTGCTATATAAATTTACACTTTGAGAGTTTGGTGTATCGTTTCAGGAGGACTACTAACTCAGGCCAACATGGAATCAAACATCTACTACTTTTATGTGTGACTAGGTCAGCTTTGAATGAGAAATAAGTCAAGTGGTGTACCCAGATAGGACTGTAAGAGGACGCCCGAGGCAGTCCTCTGTCGTCGGGCTACGCTACACATAAAATACCCAGGAAGGAAACTCTCGTTTTAAAATAGCCCCCAAAACAGACTCCACCATCTCCCTTACCAATCACAGACCCATTCTAGTACAGCTAAGCGTCCTGCGTGACTATAAATTTGAATCTTAAGAGAGACAAGCAAAACTTTGTTAACACTTCATAATTTGAGTGGAAAGTGAAGCTGATGGCGAGAAAAAACTCACCAGTATGTTCAGAAAACTTACAACATGAAACATCTCAGCAATTGCCAATATTTAAAGGTTATGTCCATCATGTTGGAAAGTGGCATAAAGTTTTCACCCTTTTCAAATAATTAGGCATCATACTGATGGGTAGAATTGTGCATGTCAGTGATTCCTGTGCTGATGTAGGGAAATTGACAGACACTGTTTAAAGGAAGCCAAAATTTTTGTGCATCAACATGTCATGCTGGGAATAATTATACAACTGTTTTGTTACCTTCAGCACTGTACCACATATTATAATATCCACTGATACTTGAGTTTTCTTTTGTTTGTTTCGCATAGTGCAGCAGATCTGGAAAATGTATATTTGTAAAGTGTTTGATGCGATTACACTTTATAAATGAAGACCAAAGCTCAGTATACTGATAACCATCGCTGTTACTGGCAAGGGTGGTGCCTTTAGATATGGCCCTCCCTCTATATCCATTCGGGTTAGCATCATCAACAAGAAATTATAGGCTGAGAGGTCTAGAAAGGACCTCAAGAGGTCAACCAGTGTTTGCTGCAGCCATCAGGTAAGTCTGCACTCAAGTCAAGTCATCCATTCTCATGAGAATCATTACCAATAAATCCTTTAGGACCATTGTGTGTGGGTCTGAGTGGTTTTATGTGCGTGTGTCCGTGTGTATTTGTATGCGTGTGTATGACTCTTCCAGGTGCCAAAGTCAGGAAGGGCCAGCTGGTTCAAGATCTTTTCAGTAATATCTGCTTGTGTAGCCTATTATTATTTACATAGCATTTCATATTTGCAGAGGGATTTTCCAGCACTTACTAATCCTAAGAACATTATTGTAAGAAAGGGCAGTCCCAGTTCTTCCACAAGCAAAGGCACAACAATTAAGAGGCTTGAGGAGGTCTGCAAGTTAGTGACTGAATAAGGATTAGACTCGACATCCTTGACCCCGAATTCTTTTCAAATCCACTACTTTTTTTTTTTAAGTTGACCTTTCACTTTGGGTATTATCTTAATTAGGTCCTGACCAATCTAGCGGGACCAGGGGACTGGGCAGAGGGAAAGTAAAATTAGACTTCTCACGTCAAAGGCATATGTTTACCAAGTGATTTGACTACCAGAAGGTTCACATGGTTGAGATGGCTTACACCACTTCGCACCATTGCAGGGCTAGCCCACTCAAGGTCCCAGGGAAGGGAAGTGTGGGAAGGGGAGTGTGGACGGTGCTGAGTTTCCTCCCCTCGAGGTGAGAGGAGTCCGTGAGCGAGTCTATTTTGACAAGCTGGAGCTAGGAAACGACAATCTGTCCCCAGTTATAAAGAGAACATATTGTAATAAATAAAGACCTTTCTGACTTTTGTCATCAACGTTAATTAATACTGCAGGTCGGTTGTACTCATTGAGCCTCCGCAGGTGCGTTGCAGGGCTGGGGTTGTTAGTCCATATTGCAATGATTACGGCCAAGCGAACCGGTTGGAATGAGAACCGGATGCTTCTTATTCTTAAAACCTGCTTCAGATGTCCCTTTGGAACTGACAAATTGCTCAGGTGAAAGTCATCCCCTGCCAGGTTTCTGCAATTTTCCCAGCTTCGTGCAACTTTTCATTTTCTTGTTTCTTGTCATGAACATAGAAAAAGAGCCACCTAATACCTTTGGGATGGCATTTACAGTTTGGCTGCAAAGTGGAAGTGCTGGACAAGTCAGGAGAGGGTTGTCTTTCACAACAGGATTTCGGGATTTGTCAGCTGCATTGCACCTAGCTGACAAATAACCACATGGGGTGATTTCTGCCATAAACAGGAAGCGCTTTTGTTCGGAAGGAGATAGCTAGGCAGCTCCGACTCAACTCTGTGCCAACTGTGCGTACTTCACCCAGGAGGTGGAATCCTAAAGGTGTCATACCATTGGGGCAAAAGTCAAAAACTTACGGTCACAAATTAGAAACTTCAGCTTGAGAAGATAAATCAAGTAATCCCAATACGGGGAAGCCAATGATCTCAGGGATTTGCGGGCGGATTCATTGTTCTGCTTTGAGGCGGCCATTTTCTGCTTTTATAAATGAACTTGACCTATTTGTAAGTATGTGTAGCTGTGAGAAGAGAGATGTACTGCAGACGGGCAGTATCCCATCCACTGTGTGATACGTTGGTAGGGGCGTCAGCATGCGTTTGGACCTGGACATTGCAGTCCCACAGCAAGGAAGGCTCAGCCTGTCACTTGTTTGCTTGGCAGACCAGGGGGAAATGGGCCCATCCAGCCCAATGCCCATAGTATTTATCTGTATGATAAAGCAATTGTTCAAGCATCTTACTGACAAAAATATGAGAGACTCTTGTTGGGTATCAGCGAATCTTTTCTGGAAGGGGTCTGTACTGGTTAAAATGTGTTTGGTACAGGGGCACCTGGGTGGCTTGGTGGGTAGAGCGTCCAACTGTTGGTTTTGGCTTAGGTCATGATCTCCGAGTCCTGAGATCAAGCCCTGCCTCGGGCTCAACGCTCAGCAGGGAGTCTGCTGGAGATTTTTCTCTTTCCCCCTGCCCCTCCTCTCCCTCTCTCTCTCTCTCTCTTTCTCAAATAAATAATCTTTACAATGTGTTTGGTACAGGTGATAAAAGATCTACCTAGAGTGGCTTAACCAAATAGGGGTTTGTTCTCATGTGACGAGAAGTCTGGGGGGACAGGGCACTAGGCCTGTGGTTCCCGGCCAGCCTTCAGACAGACTGCTGCCTCCACTCGTCTTCAGCTCACTGCGTCTTGTCCTCGTGTTCATTGCCTCATGATCACAAGACAGCTGCTGCCTCTTCAGCTTCCTCTTCCGCCCCATCTCTCCCTCACTCTGCCGTCCTGCCACTTTTCTCTGCCTTCCTCTTCTGCTTTTAAGGGTTCTTGTGATTACATTACCCCAATAATTCCAAGATAGTTGCCCTATCTTAAGGTCAGCCTATTAATAAACTTAATTCCATCTGCCAAGTCTCCTGACAGTTCCTAAATTAGTGTTTGTCTGAATAACCAGGGAATGGGAATCTGGGGGGAAATCTGAACTCTGCCTACCCAGCGAGCTCAGGGAGTAGAATTTCAGCTACCTGAGAAGACAGTCCCAAGAGACAAAACTGTAACCAAATGACTATAAAAGGCTAAACCACAATGTACCCAGATGATACAAAGCCAAACAGAATAAAATGCTTAGAGAGAAGCCCATTGTCACTGAGGACATACAAAACATGTAAAAGCAAAATATACCAGGGAGCCCTGGTTCTGTTAGCTATTTCTGTTTTCACTGGACATTTTTACTCAATGTTATGACACTGAATTAATTTGAACAAAAATGCCTTAACAAACATCTCTTGTTACAGTGTTTCCTAAAATGGGTACAGATACCAGGTGGTACGTCGGTTAATTTTAGCACTGTGCTAATTATTTGCAGTTTTGGTACTCATGTATTTCTTTTTAATGCATGATTTCATAAAAGATCTGGTTTAGGAAGATGCTAAGTATGGATTTCCCCGAAAGTCACAGCAAGGAGAGTTCACTGGAAAAGGTATCCCATCCAGGAAGCAGGAGTGAGGGTTTGGGAGAGTAAAACAGGGATCTAGGAAACCCAGTGGAGAGCTGATGCGTGGTTGATTCGACTGTTGCTAAGCACGACTAGCATTTGATCCACAGAATCTTCTGAGGCACCCTATGTCATGAGTCTCAGAGGATGACAGGGGAAAATATCTATCCAGTAACTCCTGTCCTCCACTAATCAAAGATGGCGCCATGGGTATTAACAGCCCATGCTTCTGGGCTATATAAGCACGAGTGGGCAGCAGGTTCTGGCAGGTGTTCTGAGGTGCAACACAAGCTGCAGCTGTGCAAAGTTAGTTGCGACCTACCCGCAGCTGGTTGGTGCAGCAATGGCTGGAGTAAGAGGTGGGCCCAGGAGTCACTGAATGATGAGCTGGAAGTATCCGATACATTACTGTAAGTTTATTGTAAATATATATACATAGTATACACATAATGGCATATGATTATGTAAATATGTAATTGTGTATAGTTATATATACGGTGCAAGTGGGATTACCTAAAATGTGTTGATCTGGGTCCTCCGAGAAGCAGACACAAAGATGGGGTTAAACGTCTAAGAAATGTATTAAGAGAAATGCCTATAAAAGGAAATGGAAGGGGAGCCAGGAGGGACTAAGAACCTTCAGGGTCACATCAGGCCTGATACTAAGTAAAGGAGGGAGGGAAGGAGGGAAGGAAAATCAGGAGGCCAAATCTCAGACAGTAGCCCAGTCTAGGGAGACCTTAGCAAGGAGGTGTTTGGAGTCCTCGGGCCCAGTCACACCAGTGGTCGGTTCAGTTGTACATCCACGTCCTGCTTTTCCTCCTTTCTTGTTTCACATCCCCAGACCCCCACTCAGGTACTTTTCCAAGTGAGCTCCCTGCCAAGCCTTTGCCTCAGTCTTCAGGGAAACCCATACTTAGCCTTTTCCTAAACCGTCTCATCTGTGAAGTCACACATAAAGGTAAACACACAAATCCGGATTTCAATAAAAGGGAAACCTATTCAGCATAGTGCCTAAAATCAGCTCCCCAACCACCTGCCATGCGTGCCCATGTTAGGAACATCTCCCAGGAATGGGTTTGCCTTAGTAACCCTGCTGCACTCAGTCACTGCAGGGAGCAGCCCATGGGAAGCGTGGCTCATGGCCAATGTGGCTGCGGATTTCAGAAGGCAGCAGCTGGAACCCTTCATGGGTGCACTCCCTGAAATCGGAGCTCTGAAAGCCCCATTCTCATGGACACCACTGCATATATATAATAAAAATTATGAAGCCAATAAATACACAACTGAAGTTTTAGAAACCTGGTCCCGTCGTAATTGCTGAGAACGCATTTACCATTTACAGTACTCTAAAATGCTAGTCCTTACAATTCTGACTAGAAATAAAGGTGAGTGCCTTGTTCTCCAGGCAGAGGAACACAAGAGTTTGGGGCAGATTTCTTTACAAAGCTGCCCTGTCTTAGCGAATGGATGTTTCTTTTTCTTTCATGGCTCTAGTTCCCTTCTTACCTTCTAATATTTCCCACTTAAGTCTTGAAGTGTTTCTGCTCTTTGGCTTTCTAATTCGATCTTCCATTCAGCAGAGGAGCTTTCTGAACATAAGCATGAATGAAGAAAAAAACAAATGCTGTTATCTGAATACTCAGAGCTTCCCGAAGGACGTAGGTGCTCTGACTCTATTTGCCTGCGGGGGGAGTAATAACAGGCTTATTGAATACCTGTTTAATGATTTCTCCTTTGAGACAGGTGTGTTGGTGTTCACTTAACACAGGATAAATCCATTTGTCCATCCTCTCTCTCTCCTTTTGCAGTTAGTGGAGAGACATCCCAGATCTGGCATTTCTACCTCTAATATCAATTAAAGTAAAACCTAGAAGTGTGAAATCAGTCACAAGAATGGTTCTAGAATAGAGACAGATTCTTTGGGGGTTTTCCTTACAGGAGATGTTGAATTAGGAAGAATTTTGAATGATCTGGAAAGACCCTTAGTGCTTCTGGTGGTATGAGCATATTGTGGGAAACGTATGAATGTACCAGCCAGACAAATATTGAGAAGGATAGAAAGTGGGTTTCAGCAGCCTGAGGCTTTGAAGAAGGTAAGGGGGGTGGGGTAATTCCACTTGTTTTTGGATACCATCCCAGAACTGTCACTTTATTGCCGCTCTGGGTGCGTTATGTGGACATGCAGAAGAGGAGGGTATGATTTTTGTAAGGCGGTGCATTATTAATCCCTTCCCTGTCACACTAAATAAATAACTCACCGTGAAATACTTTCTGGGGAAGGCTCTACACTGCAGTAGAAAACGGAGTGATGTAAAAATTTTCAGATGTGAAAATTAATCAACCAAACCAGGGAGCATGGCTTAGAGGGTTGTCATAGTACCAGACACACGAGCTCCATTTAATGTAAGTTTTATCCTCACACTTGGTTGCCTCTTAAGTTGTACACCCGTGAATCCTCTGGAAGCAACTGCCTAGAAGCAAACACTACAAGAAAACCCACCTTTTCCTCACCTTAAAAGACCATTCACTTTCAGCAGAGTCCAGGATTATGGGTGTGGGCCGGTTCCAGCCCACACCTCCTCCCTGATAACACGACTCTGTTTTCCACTTTTGGAGTAGCAAAATGTTGAGTCCTACGAGGGTAAGGAAGTTTGTCCAAGGTCAACCTGAGGGGCTGGTCTAGAATAATAGACTCGGAGTAAGACTCAAGCTTCCCGTCTTTTATTTTGATATTTCAGCGTTTCAACCTCCCCCTTGGACATTCCTTATGTATGGAACTCACATATACACAGAGATTTCTCAAATAGCTATATTTAAGGGTACTTAGTTGTAGCCCGGCTATTCATGTGTCCCCACTAAAGTGACTGCAGCAAAGAATGGAAACAAGGGGAGAATTTAATGCCTATTGAAAGCTGACTCAGAGCATGCAAAGGTGAAAGTGTGTGGTCGGAAGGCTTAGCTGCCTGTTGAGTTCTTTTATTCAATAACTCAAGTAGCCTGTTGTGAGCTGCTTTAGTGCTATTAACACATCTGGAGCTAGTGGTCATACATTTGGGACTTTTTAGAATGTAAAAGTAGCTTTGTAGGCAAACTTTTGTTAGAAAGAAATACTTCTGAAGAACAAAGGCCAACTTTATAGAGTACACCCCTCTCTCCCTGCCTCAATTCCGTAGGGCTTTTGATTGAGCGTGTGTTAAACCTATATACGTGTTTGGAGTAATAAAAGTTGTCCTCTTGTTCTGGATTGTGTTTGCTTTCAAGTAGCCCTTTGGACCTCTGATCAGATCAAAAAATCCAGCAAACCAACAAAACGGCCGACTGTGTGTGGACTCTACTGATGTCCTCCATCTGCTCCTTTAGTCCTTCTTCCAGCCTGCTCCAGGCCCCAAATGCTGTCTCATGGGGATGGCAGTGGTAGGCTCCCTTGCCCTCTAGGTACCTGTTGGCATTGGCCAGTGGAAGGCGCCAGTAGGAGATCAGAGTAGAAGAGAGAAAGGTCAGGTATTCATTCTATACATCTGGTTTTATCATCATCCTCCCCTTTAATCTTTTACCTCTCCAGATTTCTGGAAGTAAACAGCAGAATAAGAGTCTATTCTGCATGTCAGGCCACAGTTTGGGCATGGCCACATTCATATAGTATAGGTCTGGCTGCTGTCAGATATCTCTCTCTCAAAATATACTCTCTCCTGGTTCTGGTAACTGCACCTCAAGGGCCAAAGCTAAATCAAGAGGGAAGCAAGCCTATGCCCCCAAAAAAGGCAGGATCAAAATGGATGGGGGCAATAAAGGGAAAGAGTTAAGTGACAAGTTGTCTTCCACTTGCCTAATTGCTGGTCTGTGTGTGGCGTGTTCGTGGACTTCTGTGAAGAAAAGACAGGAGGTGTGGTATCTTGCAGTCACAATCCATTCTTTCTTCCCTTTCCATCTGGCGTCTCCCTCTTCCTCACTCCCCGCCAAGGATGAGTGAGGGTCAGGGACAAGGGTGTTTGCTGGACCACAATGCCAATGGTTACAGTTTCCTCCACCAGGAACAAAGAGATGGAAAGCAGTCCATAAGCGTAGACTCTTACTCTGGAATTTACTTCCAGAGATCTGGAGACATAAAGGATTAAAGGAATGATGAAGCTAGACATAGAGAAGACCTTCAGTACACGAAGTAGCAGTTAGTAGATACTCTCTGTCGCTTTTTCTTTTTCTCAGTAACGACCTTGCTTCTCCTCAGATGGCCTTCACACTCCCATTCGAGTGTGACATGGAGACTAAGACGTAGGCATGATTTGCTTCTAGACCTGCCTCCAGCCAAGCAGAAGGGGTCCTCCAGTCTCTGAGGTCCCCCGCTGAGGCTCAGGGTCAGTACCACAGCTGGTCGTGGTAGAGCGTTACTTGTCTAAAGAGAAGGTGGCTCTGGCAAGCAGATCGAGAAAATAACATCGTAGTCTCAGAGCCACTTAATAGGATTTGTGATATCCAGAGTCAGTCTCAACAACTTTTTGTCACATCGAAGTGATGAAAACATGCCATGGAAGCTCTAAGAGTCCAATCATTTCCTCAGCCAAGATTGGGGATTTGTGTGCCAGAGATAACACTCTACATACTAAATCTCTATGGTTGTTTCCACTCTCCTCACATCTGAGAAGGCTGGAATTTCTCTCAGTTGACTGCGGGTCCTGTTTGATTTGGTGTAAGAAGCTTTGTCTCCAGGGATCTCTTAATTGGGGTATCAGCATATGGAACCTGAAACACACCACCTCATTTATGTCATGCCAGCCTTTCGGAGGCCCCAAAGCACATTAGGGTCATTGCCTTGTCAATGTTCTTTTTCGCAAAGCCCACAAAGCAGCACACACCTGGCCAGGAGTGTAAGGCTTCAACTTACACCTTACAGTAGTACATGCCACAGACAGTGTAATTGCCAACCCCCAGCCCGACCCGCGTAGCTGCTGAGATCTGATGGCATCAGAGCAGAAGGCGACATGACTGTGAGCTAAATTCAAGGGATGGTTTTGTTCAAACCATGCTCATCCCTCCCCTCTTCTCCCAGTGATGCTCACACATGCCAAGAAAATCAGGTTGAGGATGAGATTATGACCTAGTGATCTCATTCGGGATGTGACATTATCTCCTTTCAACAGCC
This sequence comes from Ursus americanus, assembly GCF_024610735.1. Classification (NCBI taxonomy): domain Eukaryota; kingdom Metazoa; phylum Chordata; class Mammalia; order Carnivora; family Ursidae; genus Ursus; species Ursus americanus. The sequence goes on along the minus strand of NC_142127.1, from coordinate 77,359,466 downwards.
TGGGAAGGGCAATGTCATTTTCAGCTCTGGGAGAAATGTGACCAGCGACAGAGCAAAATTTTGCCCAGACCTTTCACTTTCCTGTTGATCTCCAAGGCGAGGGGTCCCCAGCCAGCTGTGTCAGGGAATCTGAACCCTTTCTAATCTCTAGTAAACAGCCTGCTGGCAACAGAGTCTTCCCCCTTTCCACATGTGGAATCCACATGTGTCCTGGAAGTGAGATATATACATCCAGGAAGGAAAAAATTATATTGTCTTCTCCTTCTAATATCTTTGTGCACCTCCACTTCCCCCAAACAAGGAAAAGGTTTCTGCCTTCTGCACACAAAGGTGGAGATTTCAGCCTCTTAAATCTATTACTCAATATTAAAAGGATTTGGCTACTGAATAGCCTCCTTAAAAACCCTTTCCTCAGCTTTCTGTTCCGATCTGCTTTTGGTCACTTTCATTCATCTGCTCATGGCTGGCTGCCTGGATTAATTTTCTGGACTGAACACATTTCCTTGCATTACCAACATATGTGACAAATAACTAATCTGACTCATCAAAATGCATTAGAATGCAATGTTCCAGTTACTGAAGGACATTTGAAATTCAGCAAGTTGTCTTCGTACTCATACTGCCAGAGATAGTGAAAAATTATGAAGAGGTAGAGTTGGTGCTAGAGCCCACTTTGTGCCCAGAATTGGTTTCAGAATCTGTGCTATCGCTGCTCCAGCAATCCAAGAAAACTTGGACCCGCCTCTGTTTGTTTGGTACTTCTTAAAATATTTTGCAAATTAAAATTTGAAATATAACTGGAATAATTTCTAAGAAGCATAGCATAGCCCAGACTATAAATCACCCAAAACAGCATTAAGAGGCTATACTAAATATACCTAACACTGTTTAAAGTATCCTAAATATATCATTCCTTTTCCAGGACCATTTCCATATTCCGCTTTTCAACACAGACCTTCTAAATCAGGCGATAGTTGGGCCACATGAGTAATAACTCTAAATGAGAGGCAAAAGATGTGTTGCGAAGACCGTGTTCTAAGTACCAGTGTTTAATTGGGTGTAATGGACATCTTTCAAGAATCTCCCAATATGGAAAACAGATTTACAGAGCACCTCTTTGAAAGAAAAAAAAAAGAGATTTTTACAGCTCTACCATAAATTAGATATTTGAAACTGTATTAGCACAGAGATCTGTTGTGGTGTCAGAATCCCAAGAACATTCCACATGACTGCTACACATAGAAAAATACATTAAAACATTTTTACCAATAGACTAGAGAATGACTCACAATTTCTTCTCCAGGATTTTTATGGTGTTCTTTTTTTTTTTCTTATGGTTTAATCTCATTCCTTTTTCGGGGGTCTCATAGCTCTATGTTTTCACCGTCGCATGTTTTGAGGGAGGAAAAAGTCTGGATTAAGAGACTGCTGGGACATCGAGAACTTCAGGAGAGACCTTGGTTTCCCCACTGACTTTCCTCCTGAATGTGGGCGACCTACTCTTCTTATTCTGCCTTATATTTGTCTTCAAAGCAAGGTTGGGAGTGATTTGCCTTTTTGGACGATTGTAAAGAGAAAAGCATATATCATAAAAATGCTATCGAGTGCACTTGCCATAGAATATGTGAAACTGATGAGGCCAGACGTTCAGCTGGTTGCACAGGGCGGCTGCAAATGTTCATTAGCCCATCACAGAAGCTCACGGATGATGCCTCTCAAGTGTGCTAGGGGAGGAGTGTTCTCCTTCCCCAAGCAAGCGTCGAGTGCCTGTGGCGTTTTGGTCAGCTTAGCCAGAGAACCATCCATGAGGACACTGTGCAGTGTGGTGTTTCCACCTGCGTGTTCTCCGTGGTGACTGCCTGGGTTCAAATCCTCGATCTGCCACGTTTTAGCATTATGCCTTAGGGCAATTATTTTAACCCTTCTAAGCCTCAGTCTCCATATCTCCAAGGGTACTTGTAAGAAATGAGTGCAGTAATGCCTGCAGACCACGCAGTGCCTAGCAAATAGTGAGCACGCATATGTGTTATTATTACCAAGAAATAGATGTGAAGAGTTTGGGGGTGTTTAGGAAGAGAGGAGCATACAAAGGAATAAAAAGATGTAACTCCCTCATCTCAGGGACCCGCAATCTAATTGGAGAACAAAACGAAACAAAACATGTATATCCGATATAGAGAGATCACTTCAGGATTTGTGTGGGTAGAAGAGCAATTTTTGGTCCTCGATTAAACTTCTGGAATTGTCTTATTCAAGGAATTAAGAGGATGAGAACATTAGCTGCATCTTGGATAGACCTAAATTGGATTTGGATTAGCCAAGACTAATGGTAGGTTAGGTCAAATTTTTTATTGTGTGGGGTCACATCTTAGAAATTCTTAAAAGGGAAAAGTCCTTTTAGAGAAAATTCATTTAAGGCTGTCACTTTGTGTGCTTTCCATGAGCAAACTGTCATTAATGTATATTGTGTCAGGATCTTTAAAATGATTTTCCACACAATTAAAGTTATGCCTTTTAGAAGAGGAGAAAAAAAAAATCTCCCACTGGAAGTGACTTTCAATCCACTTGCAAACGCCTCGAGGGCTGTGCCACATCTTATTTGCTCTGTGCCTAATTGCACCTAGGACGGTTTGAGCTGGAACCCAACAAGTTGTAATGCAACTACATCAGATTCTACTTCATAATTGGAAAATCTGATTATTGTTATTGGTATTTGAGGTTGCCTTGATGAAGACAAAATGTGATCGCATGATGGCTGTGATTCCTTTGTCTCTCCTTGTCATCTTTATGCTGGAGATAAGGCCTTCTGAGCAAACAAAGTCACTGACTCGAATTTAGACCCCCCTCAACCCCCCCCCAATAACCCAGAGTGGCCCAAGCAAACCTTAGCTTCTCACAGACTTAATTCCCAGTCTCTGCCTTTAATTCACTTATGGAGTTTTAATTTGGAGAGGAATATATCAGAATTGAGGTGTATCAGAATCTTTGACAGCCACAGAGAGTTTGCAGAAGTCCCCCAGGTGATTCCCCACCATCTCTTCCATCCACAACCCCCAAAACATACACCAATTGGAGACAACTGCTCCAAAGCAACATCTTTATCTTAAGTCCAAAAGCTGACCTTTTTGTCAGAAATCCTGCTCCTATGTGACTGGAAATGGTGAGACCATCCTTAGTTTTATTGAGAAAACATCACTACCCAAAATCTCTATTGTGCCCAAAACACTTGGTGAAAACAAAAATGTAAATACAATTCTGAGGGGAGGATGAAAGAAAAAGCAATAGAAGATGGGATAGACAATAACATGTGGAATAGAATTAGTATGTCACCTTGCCTATTAAACTGAGACATGTTCAAGAAATGGTTTGACGTTATGAGCTAGAAAAATATGCATGTGTATAGAACATAGGAAAGGCCAAGAGCTGGATTTAAAAGTAAGGTTCAGAGACTGCTCTTAGCTACCCATAACCTCCCCTCATCATTCTATTTCCAAGAAGGGACATTATCTTTCATCAAGAACACAGTAGAAGCCTAAGAATCCCTACTTGGGTGGTGTCCTGGAGAAAGGAGCTCTTGAGGAATGAATGAGAGGGTTCACACTCCCCGTAGCAGAGTTTTCACTTTCCTGACTTCAGCTAACTTAGGTAAAACTTTGAAGAAGGCTCTCAGTTTGAGAGAGCAAAGCAGACCAGAGTGGCAACCAGGGGAAAGAAAACATGGCGGTTGCTCAGCGGAGATGTGAACTTAAGGAGAAGATCAACAGACGCCACTGAGGTTTCCTCTCCAAGAAGAAAAGCAGTCAGAAAGTCAGGCAGAAATCAAAGGACAACCTAACAGAGAACTGCGGCTGGTATCCATGTGCCCTGCAGAATCCCTGAACATGGCTGAGCAGTGTCCAACCTATACAACCATACACAGTGAGCGCCCCACTCATGTCCTCAAGAAGCTTAAGCCAAAGCAGTGGGTGGCTGGATAGGGAAATGCCTTTAGCAAAGTTGAGCGGACCCCACGCCCTGCTTGATAAATGGTGAGCACATTCCATTGGAGCTAGAGGTTTTAGGCTAAAAGAGAGAGTAGCTTTGATCTAAAGGGAAAGAATAAAACTGAAACCTGTAGCATGAAAAATGTTCAGTGAGTTCTTATGGGAGTGTGTTTGGGGAGAGGAAGAGAGAAAAGAAGAGGAGTCTGACGATAACATCAGCTGTTAATATTTATTGAGCACTTACTATATGCCTTGACCCTCACATCAGGAGTTGGAAAACTTCCTAGAATGTCTTGAGGACCATATGGTCTCTGTCACACCTACTCGGCTCTGCCCTTGTAGCATGAAAACAGCCATAGACAATAAGGAAATGAACTGGCATGGCTGGATTTGACCCATGGGTCACAGTTTTCCAACTCCTGCTCTAAGAGATGGGTGGTATGATTATCTCCACTGTAGACATGAAGACCAAGGCTTGGAAGGGTTGAGAGAGAGTGAGTGGTCTGGTTCCCTCTCTGCAGGGACACCCAGAAAGGGCAAGCATGAGTTCGTTCACCTGGAAGAAACTTGTGGAACGCCAGGTACACTGGGCAACGTGATACTGTGTACGGGTAACCAGCATGCACCTGGTGCCCTTCAGATATTCCTCACATTATGACTGAAAAAACCCAAAACCAAAAAACAAAACTGTTATTAAATAGACTTCAGGAATGCTATATTTCAGGATCACATTGGTGTTGAAGATACTGGGGGTTAAAAAAAAAAAAAAGAAGCAAAGCCTGGTGAATCCCTTGGTTGCACTCTTTGGGGGAATGTTCTCTCGATTCTTTGCCCTTCCAAATGCTGGCAATACAAAGTCATCCAGGAGAAGCCGTGATGGGCTGGTGCCAAGAAAGCACACTGTCTTCAGAGCCAGACAGCCCTGCCTTCAGGCTCCTGTCGGCCTACTAACGAGTCTACCATCTTGGGCAGTTGACAGATGGATCCCTGCCTTTTAAGAGCTTGAAATCTAGAACAGAAGGCACACAACAGATTTCACATTATCATGGATCTTCCTGAAGTGGTTTTGCTATTGTATCTTCGAGACTAACATATTAAATCATATGCTTGCTGTTGAAGGCTTGTGTTCAACGCTCCTTGAGGGTTATGGTGTTCTGCTGCCTCACTGAGGGTGTTTACAACTCTGACGCTGATAAAATAAATATCACCATGACAGTAATAGGGTCTGTATTTTAATTGCCAAAGGACTGCAAACCTTCACTGACAGATAAGAAAATGTGGATGTAAACAGAGTCATGGCACGACACTGCCGCATTTCTGTTTCAGTAGAAACTCTGAAATCACAACGACATCACCCTTTTTAGCTGTTTTTTTTTTTTTTTTTTACAGCTCTGGGAATTCACAGATAGGTTCTGTGATCCAGACAGGCTCCTCCTTAACCTTCCTTAGCCCCACACCATATTTGCCTCTTCAGAACAAAACAGGAAATAACTCGCAAGTCAAGACAGTGCTGGAAAGCCTGCGAATTTTCCCGAGAACTCTGCTCTGTGTGAGAGAGAGGCAGGCACTTAAGGTTGGCACTGCGTGAGCAGGAAGACTCATGCTTCAGCCCACAGCAGAGCCAAGGACTTTGCTTAAGGACAGAAAGGAACCACCACAGAAGCTTATTAAAGTGTCTTTTTCTTAGACATTTCCAATCAGAGCCTTCGATGATGCTTCTGTTATCTGCAGAGGGGTAGGACGTATATTCATGTTTAAGCTGTGGCTTCTATTCATGGCACTTGTGTAGGCCCTGTGTGGTCCAGTATGGCAGCCGGTAGACACAGGTGGCTATTTAAATTTGAATTAATCAAAATTAAATTTAAACTTTATTTCCTCAGTGACACTAGTCACATTTAAAGCGTTCATTGTGTTAGTGTCTAATGTATTAGACAGGCAGATATTTCCATCATTGTAGAAAGTTCTCTGGATAGCATTGTCCCCAAAGAAGGGCAGCTGCGGACCATCTGAGCAGGCATGGCGGACAAGCCCTTCTGACACCTGCAGGGAATGTGAGTGGTGTGTCAGGACACTGACATGAAAATGCATTCATATCCTCATTGCATCGTCAGGGTGCAATAACCGGCTTGGTTCTCAATTTCTGAATGAGCAAGGTAAAATATGCATGAAAAAGAGACAAGAAGGAAATATGACAGAATATCAAGCATAATTGTTCTGAGCGATGGCCCTATGGGCTATCATTTTGTCTCTGGCTATTTGTAGTGAACTGTGCAGCCAGAAATTGGGTCTGCCCTTCCCATAGCATGGGACACAGGAGACACCGCTTAATTCCTGGAGCCAACGGCGCCTGAAGCTCTCAACTCCAGTTGAATTTCCTCCTTACATGAGCCAGTGAAGCTGATTTGAGTTGATTTTTTTTCTTACTACCAAACAAGGACTAATTGTGTTGCTTTTATTGATTTATATGTCTTCTATATGGTGCATGTATTTCTCCTTAATGTGGAAAAAAATAACTTTGAAAAGTGTATGTGATAAATGGTATTCTACTATTTATGTCATCAATGTGTTGATATTCACAAACCCTTACAAAGCAGTTTATCCAAATAAGCTAGAACTGATTCCCAAAAATCCACAAGGAACATGGCATAAACATGCCAAAATAACTTTGTTTATTAAAAGGAAATTTGAGGCAACTGTTATTGCTGAACTGTGTGGAATCCTGGCAGAAACACTCCCCCAAAATATGATTGGAACATCTTCAGTAACTCCTGTTGTCAGACTTGGTTGTATAATGCAGAGTAACAGCTCACTTGACCAATGAAACCCAAATTAGCACAATTTATCATTAGAAAGCATTCTCATTTGCTAATCTGGCTAGTTCCAAGGATACTAAATCACAATTTGCCATTTTAACAAATGAGCCTATTTGCAAGTCCTCTAACACCCATCGGTTTGGCTGATGGAATACCTCTTCTAGACTTGGCTCTAAACACAAGTTGGAGGAAATTTGCCCTGGGATGATATTTTAGTTGGTGATGCTATTGAAAATATTTTGAATCACTCGTTCTGCAAATCCTTTTACCCTCTTAGTGGACTGGCCAACAATGGAGTCATTCATAGGTATTTATCTCTCTCAGCAGTCTGCAACTCCACTAGGCATCAACTGTCGTGTCTCTTAGTCTCTAATCGTTGAGACACCTAGTGAGAAGCCAGGAGATGATGGCATGTTGCTGAGGCTGTACATAATGGGTCCTCTTTGAGCCTTTCTCTGTGTTTCCTAGGCTCTTTATAAGTCTGCTGGTGGCGGGCTGACTGAGCCTTGAAACACATCAGTGCCTTCCTTGGAGTCACGCATTCCACAGTTTGCTTAGAGGTGGCGCCCGTGGCAGGCTAACTTTGGTTGGAATGTGCTGCTTGCTGACTACCCGCTCCCCCTCACCCCCCCAGGGATTTGTCATAGCAAGGCACCAGGGTGTTGTTCTTCCCTTCCAAGGCGGGGGGGGGGGGGGGGGGGGGGGGGAGGCAGGGAGGCTGACCTGCGGGGCGTGGCCATCTAAGGACACGCCCCTCTGCAGCTGTGCAGGAGGAAGTGTGAGACATTCCCGCACTTTCCCCTCGCTGATGCTCTTGCTACCGGAAACCTATGCACTAGCCTCTCTTCTTCCTATTGTTAATCCACGGATTTCCCCTCTGTCTCTAAAAGGCACAACTTCTCTTCTTCCATCCCCCAGACTTGCTAACTTTTTCAGCAGCCTCTCTTCTTGTGTCACAGATTCCCAGTGTGGCTCGCCACACTTATGGTGTCTGTGACTTGTACACATCTGGGATTTCTCGGGGCCACTGTCTCATACAAATGATACTGCTTGATGAGGGTGCACGGTTTTCAAAGCGTCTTCATGTTTGCTGTCTCGTGTGAGTCTCACACGGTCCCTGAGTGCTAGATAAGGTGGGATTATGATCTGTATTTTAGAGATGAAGAGGCTATGACTTTTCCCTCTCCTTAGAATCTAATAGAACTTCCGAATTCTTTTCACTTGCTTTTTGGCTCTGAGGCTTGCCATGAATGAACATTCCAAAGGAGAGAAATGGTGGCTCTGCTTCACAGCCAGAGGAAGGATGGCAAATAGTAGAGAGTTTATCAATATTCCTCATCACACACAAAAAGGGTTTTATTAACTACCTGTAGCTGGGCCCTCCCGTACAGCTGCTTTAAGGCAGATAAAAATGTGTTATTCTCATTCTGTTTCCCACTGGGAAAAAGTCATGCAACATGAATATTGTTACGTCTAATAATAATAGTAACTATCATTTATTGTGGGATTTTACTGTGTGCCAGGCACTGTGCTAAGTTCTTCACACACAGTAGGTAACATAATCCTGATAAAAACCTTAAGGAGCATTTATTAAGGAAAATGAAGACTGAAATAACAATAATAAGACTATATGAGAGCCAATTTAGCATTCTGATGAAAAGCATAGAATTTAGAACTACATACACTGTCTAGGTTTAAATCCTAGCCCTCCCGCTGTGTTCTCTCGGACAGCCACTCTGTGCCTCCATTTTTTCACCTGTAAAATGGGATCCTAATACCACTGTTGGGAGGAAAAAAAATTTTTCTACTCTCCTAGGTTCTTTGGCTGGTCTAATAATCAAATTAACATAAGATAGACTAACAAGAGAAAAACAAATGTAATTTTATATATATACACACACACAAATATATATACATATATACAAATATATATACAAACACACAAATATACAAATATACACACACACACACACACACACACACACACACACACACACACACACGGGAGCCCCAAGGACAAGCCAGGCATTTGAGGCCTAGATGCCATCTTGGGCTAAGGAATGGGATAGGGACGTGGGGCTTCAAAGGGGAGGGAGTGATTCATAGAACAAGAACAAAAGCAGATGTTGGGTAATTAGATGTTTGTCATGCCATTTAGATAGGTCACTCAGATAAAAAAGTAATCTCTTGGTAATAGTTTTCTTTCTGGGCCAGTCCCCCATCTATATTCTTTTAGGTAGTGCAGGGAGAGGTAAAAGTTTTCTTGAGTCTTCTGGGTCTTGATTGCCTTCGTCTCAAAATAGTCCAACACATTTTGATACATTTTGGGGAGACTTGTTCTGAACCCCTTCGCCGCCTACCTTCAGGATTGCTGTGAGTTAACATGTTTATACATGTTATGTGCCTCATAGCGTTTAAAAGGGTGTCTGGCCCAAAGTAAATGCTATATGAATATTGCTATGATTACTATATAGCAATATGAACTTAGAAGTTAGTTAACCTCTCATACTTTCTTCATCTGTAACATAGGAATAATAACATTGCCTACCTAATAGGGCTGCTTTGAGGATGGGGGAAATTCTCTTAAGCTATTGGTGTCTGGTACATGGTAAATGCTCAATAAATGTTAGCTATTATTGCCTTAGGTCCTAACTGGATGGATTTGGAAGCTGAGGTAGTCACAAAGAATCCATATTCCACAAACAAAGCTCTGGGTGCCAAACTACTGGTAACTGTATTTAAATTATTGGGTCCTTTGAATTTTAGAGTTACGCCCACACTCAATTTTAGAGAAGGTGCACAAAGCCATTTAGAAAAATTGCTTGTGAGTGAAAAGAAATGAAAATAACCTGGAATGTGATCACTGTCAATTAAATTAATCCTATTGCTTTCCTTCATGAGGCAGCTCACCAGCATAGCTACCTTCTAGGTTATAAACTGTTTTGTAATGAAGGTGGTTCTCAAAGTTGCTACCGCCTAATTGTGGCATTTGGCTCTTTGAAAAGTCACAGCCTTCCACAGAAAAGATAGCATTTCAGAGATTTTGAGAACTTAGGTACCAAATGAAAGCACAGACGCCCAGCTCAGCCTCCTATGGGAAGAGCACATCGCAGGAGCGGAATATGGGCGTTGAGAAGGAAGGGAACTCTGAGCATACTCGGTATTCTATCCTGCCCCTGGGTTCAGAGGATCCGTGTGTGTTGAGAAAGGGCTGTGTATGGGCGACCTAGCAGCAGAAGCACATCTTGGAGCTTTGGAGCCGAGGGAGCAGGTGTCTGGCACCTCTCAGATCTGGAACGGGTTTCTACCTCAGCTGACATTTAGAAGGCATAATGGCAGTGCGCATCCCTGCCAAAGATTGCGAGTATGGGATTTGTGCAGCCTGTGCCCACCTACTTGCTCCCTGTGGAAATTAGCCCTCCCGCCCACCCAATTAAGAAAATAGGATATAGAAAACCAGAAAAAGGATTGTGATTCTATTGTGGTTGCTTTTGGTCACCAAGTTTATTTTGTAGCAGAATTCTGGATTTCCACCTTCCTGGAAAATAAAAACAAAAGCAAAAACCACCTCTGTACAAATCCTCACCCACTTTTCCCTCCAAAGCTTCACAAATCAGGAATCTTCATTGACTACCCCCTGCAAAGTCACCAGAGTGACCTTTGGCTGGTCAGAAATCCAATACTGTGACAGCATCAACAAAGGGGATTAGTCTGTCCTCTTTCTTGGAATCTGGTGTGAATGAATAAAAGTCTAAGGCAGAGACTTGCTCTTCTTTGTTTAAAGCCATGTCAGAGCATGCTTTGAAAGTACTTGACTTCATGCTTGACAGAGTTTGCTCTGAGCCCAGACTCTAGAATGGATTGATACTTGCGGGCCGTTCAAGACTCCTGCATGGAATTTCATTACTGAAATTCTTCAGGTCATTTCCCATGGAAGTCACCACCCTAATGACTGCACCCCATTCACACTCTGTAGGGCTGACTCAGCGAGCCGCCTTCCCACCCAGGGCTGTGAGCAGCACCCCCCAGCTCTGCAGTGGTGACAGATCTGTTGGAAGAGAAGAGGTGCTATTTTTCTTGGAATAGAATTTGTCCCCCTGGAGATAGGAGTACCAGCAGCCTGTGAAGGTCCCGTGACTGGAACAAAATTCCCATTAACAAAGACTCGGTGGGACATAATGGGGAGACCCAAATGTGTCCCCTAAGTGGAAGTTTAGATGAGCCCTTGGTTCTTTTCACCCTGCTTAGCAAGTTCTGCGGGACTTTTTTTTTTTTTTTTTTTTTTTTTTGTAGCCAACTTCTTTTTTTTTTTTTTTAATGATTTTTTATTATATTATGTTAGTCACCATACAGTACATCCCCGGTTTCCGATGTAAGGCTCGATGATTCATTAGTTGCGTATAACACCCAGTGCACCATGCAATACGTGCCCTCCTTACTACACATCACCGGTCTATCCCATTCCCCCACCCCCCTCCCCCCTGAAGCCCTCAGTTTGTTTCTCATAGTCCATAGTCTTTCATGTTTCATTCCCCCTTCTGATTACCCCCCCTTTCTTTATCCCTTTCTTCCCCTACCGATCTTCCTAGTTCTTATGTTCCATAGATGAGAGAAATCATATGATAGTTGTCTTTCTCTGCTTGACTTATTTCACTTAGCATTATCTCCTCCAGTGCCGTCCATGTTGCAGCAAATGTTGAGAACTCGTTCTTTCTGATAGCTGAGTAATATTCCATTGTATATATGGACCACAGCTTCTTAATCCAGTCATCTGTTGAAGGGCATCTCAGCTCCTTCCACGATTTAGCTATTGTGGACATTGCTGCTATGAACATTGGGGTGCATATGGCCCTTCTCTTCACTACGTCTGTATCTTTGGGGTTCTGCGGGACTTTTTATTGCTGCCAGGAAAGTACATAGAAAACACATTGGCCAACCCACTTCCTTAAAAGATCATCAGGTCACGGTGCAGCAAAATATCTAAATTCATGGCAAAACTCTTCCCTAATTTAGACCCAACACAGGCACTGAAGTCGCCTTCATCCAAAGCTTTGCACATTTAAGCAGCGTGCCACGATGCTTCCTAACGCAAGTGGCCCAGGCTGCAAGTTGGCTGTTCACCTGTCAATCACATAATTTGCATAACATCAGTTTTTATTGATAGGTGAAAACTGTAGCTTTTGCATTAACAGAGCCATTAGTAAGCTGGGCTCTGAAGGCCAGAGCAAATGAAACCAAAACCAAGGCTTTTGTCTGAGATGTGCTGAGTGAGCTGGTCTCCTGACCACCCACCACCCCCACCGCTCACACACACACACACACACACACACACACACACACACACCTGGCAGGCCCTCACCCACCTCTTTTCCCACCCAGGTTAGAAAGAGCAGCTTGAGATTTGATGCCAGTAGTTGAATTTTTCAACCCCATATAGCATTCAGGAGTAACTGCTTTTTAGAAGCAGAAATGTACCAGGGCTGGTACATGGCCTTGAGCTGTGACTCCAAACCCACACCAGTAATGACTGTCCCCAGTCTGTGTGTTGAGAGATCAGTGGTGCTGTTTGTCGACAAGCCACGCTGGGTCACGGAAGAAGCACTGGGACAGTCCCCATTGTGACAAAATGACCCGTGCTTTAGAAGTCTGTATGGGCTAGTGTGCTTGCAATTAAGAAATCACTTTGTGATTTTTGTGAGTCTTGATGGAGGAAAAAGAAAAGAAACAAAGAGCTTCAAATGGGTCAAAAAATGAAAGCATGTGTTAGAGTCTCCAGTAAGTAATTTTTGTGCCGCTTGTAAAACTATTTAGGAGCCCGAGCCCCCTGAGAGCGAGAGTGGCAGCAGTATCTTCTCTGAGGTCTTTGCCTATAATAATGTAGCTGCTTGGTCTGTGCTCATGATACATTTGCTGTATGAAGAATTCATGCTTTAAGAATATAAAGCTGTAAGGTCTCAAGCACTACGATCTTTTATATACAATATTCAAGACCTCCGAGTGTCTTGTCTTGTTAGCAAGCTGTTGAAGTTACTGAGTAAACTCGGACACGCGAAAGCAGCATTTTGTTAATACAGAGTCCTGATCCCTTTTCTCAACCTTGAGGCCGTATGTATTGAAATTCAAGATTTTTTTAGATTTTTAGAAAGGGAAAAATATGGTGAATATGCCAGCGATTACTTAACACCCCAGAGACGTCTGGAGCTCCCTATAATCGAACATTAATATTTCTGCAGAAGTGTGTGTGATAGCGACACTTGGTAGAAAAAATATAAACAAGAGCTGTAAATAGCCTCATGTCAGTTCAGGTGAGGTGTCCTGCCAAAGGAATTAAGAGAAACTCTTCTTTATCACAGCTCCTTGGATTTTGGAATTATGAATAAGGAGTTGTGGACCTGTATTCTCTGCAGAACCTGTGGGCCCCTCCAAAAGCAGGATTGTCAAAATTAGGAATGCATCACTGTGCTATTTTTGCTTATTTCCCCCTATTAAAATATTTTAAAAGTATAAGTTAAATCAGTTTTCTTTATACATAAGCTCTTTGCTAGAGTTCGTTGGTACTTTCAGGAAATTGTTTTAAGCTGCTTTTTTCATCAGCAAATATGCTAAACCAAATTGCTATCTTCTAATACAGAACAAACCTTCTATTCATTCATTTATTCATCTATTCATTTATCCATCCATTCATCCATAGCAAAACTTTATAAAATTTAAATTCAATTTAATTAACATATAGTGTATTATTAGCCTCAGAGGTAGAATTTAGTGATTCATCAGTTGCAAATAACACCCAGTGCTCATTCCATCACGTGCCCTCCTTCATGCCCGTCACCCAGGTACCCTTCCCCCCACCCACCTCCCCTCCAGCAACCCTCAGTTTGTTTCCTAGAGCTAAGAGTCTCTTTGATTTGTCTCCCTCTCTGTTTTCATCTTATTTTGTTTTTCCTTCCCTTCCCCTATACTCATGTTTTGTTTCTTAAATTCCACATATGAGTGAAATCATACGATATTTGTCTTTCTCTGATTGACTTATTTTGCTTAGCATAATACCCTCTAGTTCCATCCACACTGCTGCAAATGGCAAGGTTTCACCTTTTTGTTGGCCAAGTAATATTCCATTATATTCCATTGTGTATGGAACACAATGGAACATTACACACATACATACACATATATGTGCATATATACTACATCTCTTTTCTTCTTTATCTGTTCATCTGTCGATGGACATCTGGGCTCTTTCCATATTTTGGCTGTTATGGACACTGATGTTATAAATATTGGGGTGCATATGTTCCTCAGAATCACTTTGTTTCTGTTGGATAAGTACCCAGCAGTGCATTTGCTGGGTCATAGGGTAGCTCTATTTTTAAGTTTTTGAGGAACTTCCATACTGTTTCCAGAGTGGCTGCACCAGCTTGCTTTCCCACCAACAGTGTCAGAGGGTTCTCCTTTCTCCACATCCTCGCCAGCATCTGTTGTTTCCTGACTTGCTAATTTTAGCCATTCTGACCAGTGTGAGGTGGTATCTCATTGTGGTTTTGATTTTTATTTCCCTGATGCCAAGTGATGTTGAGCCTTTTTCCATGTGTCTGTTAGCTGTTTGTATGTCTTTTTCGGAGAAATGTCTGTTCATATCTTCTGCCCATTTCTTGACTGGATTTTTTTGTTTATTGGGTGTTGAATTTGATAAGCTCTTTATAGATTTTGGATACTAGCCCTTTATCTGTTAAGACATTTGCAAATATCTTCTCCATTCTGTAGGTTGCCTTTTGGTTTTGTTGACTGCTTTCTTTGCTGTGCAAAAGCTTTTTATCTTGATGAAGTCCCAATGATTCATTTTTGCTTTTGTTTCCCTTGCCTTTGAAGACATGTCTAGCAAGAAGTTGCTATGGCTGAGGTCAAAGAGGTTGCTGCCTGTGTTCTCCTCTAGGATTTTGATGGATTCCTGTCTCATGTTAAGGTCTTTCATCCATTTTGAGTTTACTTTTGTGTGTGGTGTAAGAAAGTAGTCCAGTTTCATTCTTCTGCACGTGGCTGTTCAACTTTCTCAACACCCTTTGTTGAAGAGACTGTCTTTTTTTTTCTTTGGATATTCTTTCCTGCTCTGGCAAGGATTAGTTGACCATTGAGGGTCCATTTCTGGGATCTCTATTCTGTTCCATTGATCTATGTGTCTGTTTTTGTGCCAGGACCATGCTGTCTTGATGATTACAGCTTTGTAATAGAGCTTGAAGTCTGAAATTGTGATGTCTCCAGCTTTGGTTCTCTTTTTCAACATTCCTTTGGCTATTTGAGGTCTTTTCTGATTCCAAACAAATTTTAGGATTGTTTGTCCCAGCTCTGTGAAAAATGTTGATGGTATTTTGATAGGGATTCCATTGAATGCGTAGATTGCTTTGGGCAGCGTAGACATTTTAGGAATATTTGTTCTTCTAATCCATGAGCATGGAAAGTTTTTCCATTTCTTTGTGTCTTCCTCAATTTCTTTCATAAGCATTTTATAGTTTTCAGAGTACCTCTGTGGTTAGGTTTATTCCTCTTTGGTTAGGTTTATTCCTAGGTAGCTTATGGTTTTTGGTGCAATTGTAAATGGGATTGATTCCTTCATTTCTCTTTTCTTCTGCTTCATTGTTAGTGTATAGAAATGCAACTGATTTCTGTGCATTGATTTTATATCCTGCCACATTGCTGAATTCCTGTATGAGTTCTAGCAATTTTTGTGTGGCGTCTTTGGGGTTTTCTACATAGAGTATCATGTCATCTGTGAAGATTGAGAGTTTGACTTCTTTGTTGATTCAGATGACTTTTATTTCTTTTTGTTGTCTGATCGTGGACGCTAGGGCTTCTAGTCCTATGTCGAACAATGGTGGTGAGAGTGGACATCCCTTCATGTTCTTGACCTTAGGGGAAAGCTCTCAGTTTTTCCCCCATTGAGGATGATATTTACTGTGGGTTTTTCGTGTATGGCTTTTATGATATTGAGGTAGGTTCCTTCTATCCCTACACTGCAGAGAGTTTTTATCAAGAAAGGATGCTGTATGTTGTCAAGTGCTTTTTCTGCATCTATTGAGAGGATCATATGGTTCTTGTCTTTTCTTTTATTAATGTGGCGTATCATGTTGATTGATTTGCGGGTGTTGAATCACCCTTACAGCCCAAGAATAAATCCCTCTTGGTCGAGGTGAATAATCCTTTTAATGTGCTGTTGGATCCTATTGGCTGGTATCTTGGTGAGAATTTTTGCATCCATGTTCTTCGGGGATATTGGTCTGTAATTCTCCTTTTTGGTGGGGTCTTTGTCTGGTTTTAGGATCAAGGTAAGGCTGGCCTCATAGAATGAGTTTGGAAGTTTTCCTTTCATTTCTATTTTTTTGGAAACTCTTCAGAAGAATAGGTATTAATTCTTCTTTAAATGTTTGGTAGAATTCCTCATAGCAAAACATTTATTTAACATTGGTATGTACAAAGCACCATGCTAGGCTCTGACATGGTCTCTGAATGGTGTGGAAGTTATATCGGGTAAGAGCACCTGAATGTATGGGTTTAAACTACTGAGCATCAGATTCATGAAAACACTATGCTTAGGAGAGAGCCACTTTGAATCAAGGCAGCTAAGATAATTGACCCAGGAACTAGGGACCTGGACTCCTAGTTCCCCAGACATCACAAGCCGGAGGATATTTTTACTTTGAGCTACAATCAGGAGGCAACGCTATTACTGAGAGGTGAACTTTGGCATCTAAAGAAGGAAACAGGCGGGCAAGAGACACTTAGACAGATGTCACCTTCACATGGAGCCTCAGGACTGGAGGAGTTCATGCCAGAACACACCAGAAGCTGTTACTGGGGGATAGAAAGGGATAACAACAACAGCAGGGGAAAAACAAAAAACAAAAAACAAAAAAACCCAACTCATCCCTAACACCTGGGAAGCTGTAAGAGGGCCACTCAGATTAACCAGATACCTCAGGTCACTGTATTCTGGGGGTGGGGGGAATGTTCTCAGCCCTTCGTTCTTACTTAATCTTTGCCTATGGTGTGTTGCAATTCGTATCTCTGTCTTCCCGAAAATTCAATGAGAGAGAAGGAGAGTAAGAGAAGGACAGAGAGAGGATGAGAGAAAAAGAGAGAGGGGAGATTGCCTTCCCTGAGGTTATAATAAAATGGCAGTGAAATAAAGATTTTTAAGATGTGATGTGGACAAAGAAGGCACTAGAAAGTACGGGGGAAGATATAAGAAAAGGGTACTGGGGTAGGAAGAAATGAGACATTCATCTTAAGTGGACACACACACCAACGCATACATTAAGCACACTCTTCTCTGTCCGTGTCACAGAGAGCCCTCGAGTCCTTTCAGGAATGCTTGGGTCACACACGGTGCCACAGGGTGGGCGATCATGAAGTGGCTTGTTCCCAAGCCCCGGACGCTGCACCGAAGCAAGCAGATGAGGCCCAAGCAACCTCCCTCGACCACCATGTGGTGGGCTGGCTCAGTGAAGAACTCTTTGTTCTTTCTTTCAGAAGCCACTACAGTTGCTCTGTGTTTTATTTTCAATTAAATTTCCACTAATCCTAAACTACAGAAAAACAGAGCTGCTGGAGCTCCCCTTGCCCTTCCAAAAGCAATACAGTCTGCAGAGAAACCTTTTATGGTACAAGCCCTGCCTTGTACATGCTATAAAAGACGCATATGCCACCCGTTTGCCCACAAGTGCTTTCAGAAAAGTGCTTCATGGGCCCCTGGACCTGGGCTCCCAAGGCAGCCTGTGAATAGTGCCTCTTGTTAGGATGGTTGCTATAGCGAGCCCTTGTTTTTAATTCAATGGTGCAGTAAATAATACTTTATACACGGTGATGGGGGGGATGGTCACTTTAAATCTCCTGCTCGTCATTGGTTAGAAAGGAGCATTTGTAGGCTTTGAGTCAGGGCGCCAGCACCTGCTTCTTCAGCTTCTTTGGATTCTGACTCCTGCCTTCCTTGCAAGGTTTTGAGGTTTAACGTGTTCTAAATACTTGGGTCCACGCGAACATTGGATTTTATTAACATTTAACAAAAAATAACATTTTCAACCAACACTTCCCCTATTTGTTTGGGAACGCGGTCTAAATGGGAAGTCGCATTTCTCACCACCAACAGACTGTCTGGGCTCCACATTCCGTGGCATTAAAAAGACGTTTGGTCACATTTAAGGGACTGTGGGGAGAAAACTGCAGCACCAAGAAACAGAAAATGTGGTCTAGGTAAGCACTTCCATCACATGATGAATAGTTGACAGCTCTGGGAATATCTGATTGCTCTGGAAACACGGAAAAATGGGAATGGACTGGAGGAAATCAAAGGGGGATGGAGAAGGGGCACCCCTCCCGGTAATGCACGGCTGGGGGTCAGGAATGACACCCTTCTGGGGGATAAAAATAAAAGGAGCATGGAGGTTAATAAAATGGGGACATATCCCTCTCTCCAGACACAGTGAGGTGAAAATTACTTATCACCTGCTGGAGTGGCTGTGAGAACGGGCCAGTGACCAAGTGTGTGGCAGGGAATATTTTGTAAGGAATAAGCCGTCCACAAAAAGCCTGCAACAGGCTTCCTCTGGCTTCCTAGTGGGGCGGTGGCTGGTGGCTCTGTCTCCTCATTAGAGGACAACAGCTGTTTCTGACTATAATTAGCTCACAGCTCAATAGTCAGCGCCAGTCCCTTACACCTGTACCACACACAACATGGAAATTACAGAAGCACATGTTGTTTTTTCTTAAATCACCTCCACTTACACACGTTGTTAAGCATCTAATAGAAAACAACCGTAACTTCCCTAGATCCCTTCCTCCTCGGGACGCTTTTTAAAAGCAAGTTGGGAAAGTCCTTGTTTTTATGGGCCCCTGTTCCCATTTCCAATCTCACCTCCATGCTCCACAGCCCCCGTGAATTAAAGAAGGTCTCCAGTGCTGTCAACCAACCCACCATGCGTCAGGCCATAAAATGTTATTTTCGGCCACCTGCAGGATGATGGAGGGAAGAGGGAACTGCAGTGAGAAGGGGGGGTGGGCTCCAGCTGGCTGCTGAAGATGATTTCCACAGAATTGGCGGGGGCGGGGGGGAGGGGAAGGGCACGGAGTCTGGGGTCATTTCCTGCCAGGTCTGTGCTGCATGGGGGGAGGACCCATAATCACACTGTCTCACAGCTCCATTAGTGTCAAACCTCATTAGGAGCCCAATGCACTTGGCAGCAGTGGGCACACAAAAGAAAGAACCAGCCAAAGTCTGCAGAGCGCAGAGTCGACCATCGCAACTTGGGGGCGGGTGGGAAGGAGGGACTGTAAAATTCCCGACTGGGTAATTAGAGTCAGCAGGGAAGCAGATAGGCCCTAGCAGGCCTCTCATTTCTCTCCTGGCCGTTCTAGAGGATTGGCAGGGGCTGCTGTCTTCCAGGGGCGAGGCGATGTGTCCGTGTCATAATTCACAAAGAAAAATGATCATCAATTTGCGCCCTGTTCCTAAGGAAAGCCGAGGATGAAGACTGTGGTTACAAGTGTTATTAGCATCCAGGCAGGCCAAGGAGAGGAGATGGCATGAGGTGGTTACCTTGGGGTGGCTAACCGAAAAAAACCAGATATGTGATTATTCGACTTGTAATAAGTTAATATGAACAAGTTCACACCGTTTACACACCGGATAAAGAAACTGGGGAGGACTGTGGGTGCTTGACAAAATATGGTGGTATTGCTACCTAGACCGACTTGCTTTGTCATTAGAGGACATCATTCTGGTCTTTAAATTCAGCTACAGTAAAAAAGTTAATGTGATAAACTTGAAACATACAAAATGGCTCGTTCTAGCTGTTGTGTTTGCCTTTTATGGCAGTTTTATAAAATTGAAAATGTATCCATCCAAAAAGGATTTTAAAAATTTGCTTAATTGAGGTGTAATCTATGTGCAAGAGAGTGCATCTGTTCTACGTGTATAATTTGATGAGTTCTGACAGTTTTGTGTAATTGTCACTACAATAACATTCAGGACGTTGCCATCTACGCAAAAAGGTTCCCTCTTGCCTCTTCGTGGTCTGTCCCCCTCTCCACGCCTCCTCCCTGCAGCCCCAGACTACCACTGATCTGATTTCAGTTATTATGATTTTTGCCTTTTTGAGACTTTTCTGAGCATGGAATCACAGAGCCTTTTGAGTCCGGCCTCTTTCAGGTTCTTCGGTGTGGTTGTATTTCTCTACGACCTGCTCCTTTTGACCACTGGGTAGTGTTCCATTGCGTGAATATACCACAATCTGTTTCCCCACTCACCCTTTGGTAGACATTTGGGCCACTTCCAGTTTGGGGTTATTATGAAAAAAACTGCTATGCAAATTCAGGTACCAGTCTCTGTGGAGACACGTTTTCATTTCTGTGGGCGATCTTTGCCTCTGTTATCAAATCGGGAAATCGAGAGATCAATCTCCTTGACTGCCCGTCCAGCAGATGTGGGCCGACGTGGCTACTGGCCTAGCTAAGGTGCGGAAACAAGGATAATCCTATATGCTTCAGAGTGCCGAGAAAGGAGAGAGCGGGGAAGGAATGAGAGCAACAAGTGTCATCACTCACGTAGGCGTGGGGCGAGGACCCTGAGCTCCAGGCAGTCTCTCAGTGCTTGTGACTAACTCCGAAATCAGTGCAAGAAATCTCCTCTAAGTTTCAAGACAATAATACTCCATTTGGCACAAAGCTCGAACACCAAACTTTCCTTCGTTAGCTTATCCCCTAAGCAGGCTAGCAATTATAAAACAGAACACAGTGTCAAACGGAAGGGCAACAAATGAGGAGAAACGAAATCTGAAGCACTCCACGGGGGCATCATTTGGACACATTTCTGAAGACCCTGGGGAATGGACTCCTGGGACCTGAACGGAAAGCACCGATGAAGGTCCAAGTACAGAAGGGTCCATCTGTGTATTCTGAGGCCACCGTTCCCCTGTCGCGTTGGCTGAGGACGTGTGTCAGAACACAAAGGCCAACTACCTTGCCATGCAGAACTTGACTCTTAAAAACTCAAACTATGGTCCTTTGGCTTCAAGATGCCGCAGCCGGGTGCAGGCACAGCGTCCCTGCGATGGCCTGAGAGTTGCTGAGCCCGGGAGGATAAGGGAAGGCCGCTTACCCGCCCGCCCCAGAGTTCTGCACTGGCCCACTCAGGGCATCTTTTTGCCAACAGAAGTAATTTCTTTCATTTCCCGTGAAGACTAGAGAAGTGCAGAAATAAACAACCATTTTAAGGATCCATTTTTAAGGCAGGGCTTCATTTTCAAGAACACCTGAAACCACAATGATTCTGACTGCATTCTGTTTTCCTAGTTCCTTTGTGAAGGGCCTGACCTTAACATTGCTATTAGACATTTTGGGATTTCTGGAGCCCAGCTTTACCCTGAGGGAAAATAAGGAAACAAATAAGTTACAAAAAAAATTTTTTTTTGACCTAACCCTACATCCTAAAGTCACCGTTGAAATACATCAGAGTCAAAGCCTGCAAGGTCTTAAGGCCAAGCTCACAGGAAAGTCAGGCAAAGTAGAAGCTGTGAAGGACATGGATCTGCTGAATATATTAAGCTTGCATATGTGTGTTTGTGTGTTTTCTAACCCTCTAAGGTAAATTTATACCGATCCATACAGATGTACTCTTTTCTGTTTATTATTCCCAATTGGGTGATGGACGTTAATGTCGTGCAAAGGAAAAACTCAGGAGCTTGACAGCACTCCACCTATTTTATTTGAAGGCAAAACAAAGAACACAAAAGCTTGTTCTTTCAGCCAGCATTTCTCGCTCTCCCTAATTCTACCCAGACTGGATCGTCCTAAATCTGATTTGGGATTTGAGCATTATTTGGATTAGCTCATTAGTGGGGCACCATTCTGACAAGCCACTAATCTGGGGCACTGGTGCGCAGCGCCATGACAGTATTAGGCTGAAAATGAGAAATCTAATGAGATTAGAGGGCTCCTCGTGCGCATGGTCCGAAGGTACTTGGTATGGAGATCCAGGAGCTCGGGAATGCGGGAGGCGGACAGATTGAGGCATCAGACTCAGCTGAGCTAGAACGCAGCTGCTCCAGTGCCCAGAGGGGATTTTGGTCACGAAGGCAGCACTGCAGTACTTCTTCTAAGCAGGTTCTGTGGAATGTCAAGCAATTGCCCCGATTAAAAAGTAATAGTAATAAAAGGCAACGACTCTGGGGGCGGGGTGTCAGTGCAGGCTGTGAGCAGAGCAGAGGTGGTAAGGTGAAACTCTAATGCCGTTGGTGCCACTTCCCCGTATGAGAAGCAGAGTAAGCTACAGGTAAGGACTGAGCGACGCCTGGAACCAGCAACATGGTATGCTCGGAGGTCGCTTGCCCTGTACTGGCCGTCCAAATAAACTCCACTGATTGTTTTCCCCTTTATAAAACGATTTTCTTTCTTCCCTTTGCTGTTTTAGTTGTTTTTAAGCTAAACAGAACATGCTGGTTCTTTTTTGCTTAGAATGGGGCTGTTGCTAAGATCAGAAAATGCTGGATTCCAACAATACAATGATTTATAATGTCCAGA
Organism: Ursus americanus; assembly: GCF_024610735.1. Lineage (NCBI taxonomy): Eukaryota > Metazoa > Chordata > Mammalia > Carnivora > Ursidae > Ursus > Ursus americanus. The sequence goes on along the minus strand of NC_142127.1, from coordinate 77,337,106 downwards.
TGTGGTTAAGGGGCAGCGCGCAACACACAGTGGAAGGGGGCTTGGTGCCTCCCCCATCCCTCTCCCCCCCTCTTTCCTTCGAAGAGGAAAACAAAAGTTTCCATGGCATTTTCTTGCTGTAAGTGGAAAATCAAGGCATTAACAGAGACTGCGAGTTGGCCCCCCCGGGACACAATTCCTTTTTTCATGTTGTGCTAGTGTGCCACCTAGTGGTGACTTCTAGGACTCCGTGAAAGACCTACTTGTTAATAAGGCTGCCCCCAATTTAGTATTCTTCCTTAGGCCTAGAAGAAAATTCAGTGTCAATCCATTCTGTTAATTATCTTTCAAATGAGTTTGTGCAAGACAAAAGCAAATGTATTTTCAGCACATGTTAATAACATAAAATCAAGCACATGGCTTCTTTTGTATTCTTCCCTACCAGACAATGAATACCATTTTGACTTAAAAGTCAAGAATTACCATTTAAATATTTAGAACTTAATACAAGACAGAACTGGTTCCACTTCCTTATTTTACCTTTTCAAAAGTATTTAAGGATTTAGAGAAGAAAGTCAGCCAGAAACTAATAGATGACACATTTTAATGGAGTATCTCTGTTTGTTTTAAATATCTTACTCAAATGTGGATGAGGACCTTAGGTATATTAGAATAAATCAAGAATTCTGGTCCTGACACGAAAGGATAAAGAGGAGACACAGACAAATTCCAGGTGTCACAGAATTGGAAGAACTTTCTAAGGCTGAGAAAAGATTCCAAAGGAGAGAGAGAGAAAAAAAAAACTTTACCTGAGAAACGTATCTTTGAAGATACATTTTAACCTTTCCTGCCAGAAAACAAAAGGCACATTCCAAAATAGTTGTCAGAAGCTCAAAAAACCAGCTTCGTAAGAATCACTTAGACATGACATTGGACACTGTCATAAGTGTTACTTTTGAGAACCAAGCAGGGGCTGTATTTGGAGGGTTTCACGTATTTAAGCAGGGGAGAAAAAAAACTGAAAAAGGTGGAGACGTACCCCCACAGTCTTTGTGAGCTAGGGGGGGATGGTTCATGAGTCAAAAGATCATTTTTTAAAACAAGATTTCAGGCAGAGAGAGAAAGAGAGGTTTATAAGCTTTTTTTTTTTTCAACAAAATCCATTGTAGATTTTGTCGTTTGCCTTTTCCTCTTGAGAGTCACCCGACCCCTCTGTCATTCAAGTGTGGTTGAGCAGTGATCTATTATTTCACTTAAACACACACTGGAAGATGGGATGCTGATTAGTCAAAGTGGGAAAGGCAGGTATGCTTTGGAAACAAAAACTCTGTTAGAGCTTCAGAAGGAGCGTGCATCGGCCATTGGAACTCTGTTGCCAGGGAGATGGTTGCCAGGTACAGGGGCTCTTGTGGTAGCCTCGCGCCAGTCCCCCGAAAGCCTGTCTGATACCCCAGACTGATGTCAAAAATGAAAGGTTTCCAAATATTTCATTTTTCTTGTGTGTCTTGGAAAGAAGGGACAGTGCTAGAGTGACTGCTTTGCAAAGGCAAAATTAGGAGGGGAAGAAGGGAAGAGTGGGGGGATGGGAAAACAGGACCAGAGAGTCATGCTGAAAATGGGGGGAGACGTGGACACTGACGTGAGCCCAGAGACACACCCTAGCAAGCCGTGAACTAAGTCCTGGGTTGGTAGCAAGTCCAGCCCGTGAGGACAAAGAAGCCAACACGATGTGACTTCTACTCACCATATTTTATCGAGAGCAGACCATGTGCCGGCTACTTTGCTCGCTCCTTACACACCCCATCCTATGAATCCCCACACTCACCCAGCGTAAGGCCTTATTAGCACCATTTAACATGCGAGAATACCAAGCATCAGAATGGTTACGGAACTTGCCAAATGGTAATGCCTTCTTTTTATTTTTTATTTTTTAATTTATTTCAAACTCTTGTCTGCCTCCAAATATCTTCTTCCTGGGGCTCTCATAGGACTGGCAGTTGCTAAGATTTCATAGCAAAGATTTACAAAGCACTGGCTCTGTGCCATGAAACAGTTTTGGATGGAGTGTGTGTGCTTGGTCTAATTGCAGACATGGGTCTTGCCTTTAGTGGAACTCAGAGCTTGGCTGGGAAAGTAAGTAGATAAAAAATAACAAAACACTTTTTTGCCTAAAAAATTGAGGAGATATTGAGCTATATTGAGGGTTGGTGCTGAGGGGAAACTTGGAACTTTGGAAGTAGAGTCTGGATGGATTTCAGGTAGCTGGAGACAGAATCTTTGCTGGTCTAGGGCTTGGAAAGCAGATGTAACCGAAGAGATACCTGAGTGGACTTCCGGCGGATGAAAGGCCTCTGTAAGGTCGGGCCTCTGCATTGTCCTAGGAGGTGGCAGACCTCAGCGAGGTCACAAAAGGGACTGTTGTGTGAGAGCCGTAATGGGTGACTGGGAGTGAACCGGGTGTTTGCCAGTGTGTGTGTGTGTGTGTGTGTGTGTGTGTGTCTGTGTGTCTGTGCGCACGTGCGCAGGGGTGAGGCTGGGTTGGGGGGAAGGAGGTGACAGAATGGAAGATGAGAAAGACAGGGAAAAGTCACTGATCATCAGTTTAGTTTTCCTCACTATTTCGCGCAGAACCAGTTCAGGTTAAACTTAATACCCATAATTCTGTTGTGGAAGTTTCTGTCCTTTCACTGAGAAAGGAAAAGAAAAACTGTAGCATCTTTGTATTTTGTTATTAATTCATGAAAAAAAGTCTCTGTAGGTGTGTTGGTGTTTCACAAATGGGAAGAAATATATACAAGGATATATTTTGCCAACATCCAGGAGGAGACAGACGTCCTTCGGAGTGGTTCGAGCCTGTCCTCTTCAGCCTGTGGGCACCGTGGAGCTGGGGGCCTAGCAGCGGCTGCGGGGCTGCCGCAGACAGACATGAAAGCACAAGGCCGCGAGGCCCCATTAGGAAAAGGTGCGGCAGTGAATTATTTGTATAGCCTGGAAATGACATATCTCAGTCATTCAGTGAGTTATTTACCCTCCGGATTGAGTTCACAGACCTCTGAGTCATACAAACATAACCATTTCTTTATCTTTGGGGACAGGAGGACGGTAGAAGGTGATGCCATGAGAAGCGAAGGAGGGGAAGGGGAGGGACGGGCTGAGAAATGCTTCGGGGCCTCATCGAGCAGGTCTGGTGGAGGCAGACCCCATCCCATCCTGGAGGGTTTAGCGGCCAGGCCTGCTTCCTCTCCCCTACGCAAGCTTGCCAGCCAATCGCTAATACCCGGCCTGAGGTGCATTCCAAAAGGGAAAAGGTTTCCTCTTCTGCAATTTGACCATTTTTTCATCTGAAGAAGGCATGTGTGTATGTGAGAGAGAGAGAGAGAGAGACAGAGAGAGGAAGAAAAAAGCAACACTCCGTTGGCAATGAAATTGCTTCCGTACTCGTATCCAAAGCACACCGAATTGGACGAATAATTTACTGGCCGCCACGTGAAGCCTGCCTCACTGAGAACTGTCTACTGGTCCATCTTGCGGTATGAAACGACCATCTGGGGGGACAGGTAATAGTGGATATGCAAATACTTGCCTTCTCTGCTCGGGTATCTTAGTAAAAAATCAAACTTCACCGCCTTCAGTCCCATTTAAATAAAAACATCACTTGCCTCCAACCAGTAGAATACATTTCCCAGCTGATTGATGCTTTTCCATTTATTTTATAATGTATTTTTTTCCTCAGCAAGGGATTGTTCTCCAGAATGTCAAGGAGGAAATATTTCCCAAATCATGCACTGTGATTGGCTGGCTTGGGTCTAATCAGACAGAGAGGTGGGAGGGGGAGACGGCAGTGATCTGTCACACTGGTGCTCGGGTCTGGAGAAAGAGGGGCTTTGTAATGCCAGCCTGCCTAATCTTTAGGCCACAATCAAATTATCCTCCCTTTTCTCCCCCACTCTCCTCCTATCATCTCTCTCTCTCTCTCTCTCTCTCTCTCACACACACACACACACGCACACACACACGCACACACTACCTCTTCAGATCTATCACTGACAGAACAGTTATTAAACAAAATCTCAGCCCAGGGAATTAATAATGTCAAGGATTCATTTCTTTATCAAATGTTGTGCCTGAGGGAAGAGCGCTCTGCACTTGCAGAAAGGCCCAAGTACATTAATCACCTGAGGGGAAGGGGTGGGTTGTGATTTTTAATCCTTGTCCTATGAGTGGGACAAGAGACTAAGACAGAGATCTCTGGAAGTGTTGGCAAACGCAAAGAGGTTGTGGCCTGGTTTTCTGAAGGGCTCCTGGTCCCTTGGGGGCTAAAGCGGTCTCTGGGGAGGTGGGGTGGGAGACGAGGGTGAGGGCAGTGGCGGTACGAGCTGGTGGAGCCCAGCCCAGTCATGCAGTGGAAAGGAAGGACCCCAAGTGCCATCAGGTGGCCTTTCCATCTGACTATTCGATTGTTCTGCTGCCTTTGCAATCAGGCTGCGTAGGGGCCCGGGGGGTGTGGGGGGTAAGGGAGGCAGGGAGGAACAGAGCTACAGGTGGGAGCCACTTAACCACAAGGTGAGTGATTCTTAAAGCCTGGCTCCATGTTCACACTCCCCTTCGGTGGCGTCTGTCATCGAACAGCGTGCGGTTACACATGAAGAATAAAAAATCTGGGCAAGAAATAGCCTCTCTCCATTCCTCCTGCTTGCAAATGGTCACTCCCTCCAATAAAGAAGGAAAAAGAAGTCAAGAGGCTCACGGGAGGACGAAAATCAGCGCATCTCAGTGAGAAACTCTGGGCAGCCTGCTCTGTAGTCATCCGCACTGCCAACTCAAATTGTCAATTTGAGCAAAGCCATGATCGTCATCACAGACAGAGTGTCTTCATCTAGTGTCTGCATTTCCTATTCTGAATTCCTGATTATTGCATGAAATGTGCTGCCCTAGAAGTTTCCTTCCTGGTGGCTGGGTACGATTACAAATCAGAGCCCCTTGTTCACTGCTCGTCTATTACCATCACGGGGAAGGTCTGTGGGGGGCGCTCAGGCTGAGGTCTGAAGGACAGGGGAGTTCATGCCCGTGGGGTTACTCTTAACCAAGCGTGGGGTGAAAGCCTGCGGAGAAATGCCATCTCTGTCCCTTGACCGACATTTTGAGGGGCATTCTTCACACTGCCCAGAACCCCTAGCCAGCTGGAACTCGCGTTGCCTCCAGTGGCAACCTTGATAAAGCAACTTCATATTGGCTTTTCCCCGGGTGTCTCACTCCCCCTGCTCCTTTGCTTCTACTTCTGTCACTATCTCCTAAATACACTACCTTTGTCCAAGTCATGTGGGGCACTGCTCTTAGGGGAAAGCAAACTCAGCTCCAATCGAGCAAGTTTATGTATTTAAAATATGCTTTATCACCAAGTTCAGTATAGTTATATATTTTGCAAGTTCGGTTTCTTTTGACACAGCAGGTAACATGCTCATACCTCTCATATATTGGTGAGTCCTTGACCCATGCTTCCCTTATGCAATCTAAGACCCAAGCTGCCAAAGTGGGTTATTGTCTTGCCACCTCGATCCATGGCACTTGGAATAGAGGAAAGCCAGCATTAGAAGCACACAGCAGCTAGCCAGCTTCCAGGGATGGGCGGGAGCCTGCGAATGCCTCCACAAGCATCCTGGGGAGGGAGGTGACTTAGGAATGTTGTATTAACCCTCCCATGTCCAGGCTAGCATCACAAATAGGAATGAATTCAAGACACCATGAATTCAAGTGTGTGTTGAAAACCTACCATATGCTCAAGCATTGTGCTAGAGTCTGAAGATACGATGGTGAACAAAACAGATGGTCCTTGCCTGGCAGGACTTAGTATTTTATGGGAAAGACACATATATATCACACAGAGTATGGCTATAATCTGTGCTAAGTGAAGGGAGCCATGACAGAGGTCTGATCCCTACTGATGGGCCAAGGAAGGCTTCCCTGGAGAAGTGATTTGTCTGAGGGATAAGGAAGAGCCGGGGGGACCTGTGAGGTCAGGCAGAAAAAAACTTGCAGGAGGAAGACCATAGGTGAAATCCTTAAAACAGGGAGAGCATGCAGGAATAGCCTGTTGAAGGAATTGCAGGCCACTGCCAATGAAAAGCAGAGTAAGAGAGGCTGAAATAGTCCGTTGAGACTAGTGGCAATCAGGGCCAGATCACGCAAGGATGTCTGTCTTTACGTGAAGATTAACAGGAATCAACTGAAGATTGGGTTAAAAAAAATCTTTAATTATATCAATACTAAATGAATATTCTCTTATTTTTAAGCCATGCAAATAACATATGTAAATCAAAAGTCTGTCTTTTTCAGCTTTCCCAATTCAATTATTTTCATAGATGTTACCTGCTGTAACAAAGATACTGAGCCTTGGTGATAGAGCAAACAAAGGGTCTGACTCTAAGTGTCAATGCTGTACAGCTAAAAAAAATCAAAAGACCTATTCCGTCACATTACTGTACTAATTCAGAGAGAGTTAAAGGGATATTTTTAGCTGCTAGTAAAATAAAATTTATTTGAAAATATTGTTTGGTCCGTCTTTATCTTTTCCTTTAAATGTTTCTTTTATTTGTTTTATCACATATATATAATTTAAAAATAAAAAATATACATATAGTGCAGATGTTTGCTCGGTGTTTTTTTACTCATGGGGTCCATGAATAAAAATCTTGGAGACCACTGTAACCAACATAATCCCATAATCCCGTGGTGAAGAACACGATTTCTGATACCGGTTTGCTTGCGTGCAAATCTCGGACTTACCACGTGTAAGCTGGCTGTTCTTGGCAATTTACTCAACCTTACTGTATCTCACATCTTAAATAAGGAGCGTAATAGTACTCACTTCAGGGGTTATTGTGAGTATTGGATTAAATGAAACCTGCAACGCACTTAGCAGAGTGTCCAGCACATTACAAGCACGCACCGAAGATCAGCAGACAATGTTGCTGGTATGGTGTTGAGCTTGTATCTGACCACCTCACTAAACTTTCGTTCGGGTTCTAAACAGGTTGTAAGTTGAGTAGCTTGGACTTTCTTGGTCAACAATCGTTTCCTGGCAAATCATGCCAATTTCAATATTTATTCGTTATTTCTTTGTCTTATTTTACTGGCCTGGCATTACCTTTCACACTGAAACCATAGGGTGGGGGGGCAGGCAACCTTGTTTCTGCCTTTAATGGAGCCACCAGTACCATGTCACCATTCAGTATGATATTGCTACAGACCTAGCACATTTCTGCTACCAAGCTAAGGAAGGTTACTTCTGTTCTTAGGTCGCTAAAAGGTGTTATTCTATATTGTGAAAGGAAGGTATCAGCATTCAATAAGTGAAACAAAAAGCTGAATTTATTACTTAAATAAGAAAGAGCATACTGGTTAGCCATAATCTCTCTGAGCAAAGTAGCCTGCTGATCTTAACAGGGTTTGGGGTCAAGGATTGTTCTGGGATTATGTTGGTGACAAGTTGTAGCTGGTTGACATCAAACTGAAAAGTATGTCTTGGGGAAGCAAGGCTTGTTGACTGGCTAGGTTTCCGAGCTGTCACTGGAGTGACTCTACTTCTAATTGGTTGACCCTCAAAAGTTTGGGACTGTCATTGACTGGTTGGTACTTAGATGCGTGTTCAATTAGATTGTGGTGAGTTGTCATTAATTGATCAAACAGCAGTTTGGACATAGTATCTAAAAAATATGGGGGAAAATCAGTGGTTGTCCTGGCACATGAGAGGAGACTTCTGATCCTAGGTGGCAGATCTGGGGTTGGAAGTCCAGTGGAAACAGTTAAGAAATGCTATCTGGAGAATATCACAAAAATAATAGGTGGTTATCCTGGTTGAAATGGCAAGCCATTGTCTTAATGGATACACAATCGATAGTAATAAAACAAAGCAGAAAGGAAACAAAAAGCAGGTACTGTTTAGGTAACTAAGTGAGCATGCCGAGAAGAATAACTTTCAGCAAGAATTCAGGTGCCAGAGTTTAGGGCAGGAGGAATTATCCAGATGAAAACAGGGTTCCAGCTCTAGAAGGTCTTGGGTATCAGGCAAGGTGTCCAGGCCAGGAACCGGGCCAAAGATCACAAGACACACATTTGGTTTAGAGAACGGGGCCATCACATGATCTCTGAGGGATGCAGAGATGATTTACTAGGGCAAAGACCCAAGAACAGACCAGATAGGTAGCAAGAGTGACTTGAGGCAGAATTCTCTGAGTATTAAAACCAGGATTCTGGGGGCAGGAATGGGTCTTTCAGCCCAAACAGGTGGGTCTACCTGCATCAGGGGAAACAGAATTGGCACAGAGGTTCAAGGGAAGATCCCTTAATGGAGGGACTATATGCATAGGTATGGGCAGAATTAAGGGACAATTAAAAGATGGTGAGGCACAAGGATGACAGAAGGGCCAGGAGAGGAAATGTTAGTACAAGAACTAAGTAAGAGTTGGAGCCTATGAGGAGGGATTTCCTAGTGTGTATTTTTAATTCTGGAGAAACACAGCTACTCAGGCGGCCAAACACCAAAGCTGAGGAGTAAAGGAAGGACTACCCTGACCTCCCTCTCTCCCCACTGATGACCTTCTCTGCCAGGCCTCTCCTTGGCAAGGAGCCTGGGTGATGCCGTCCACAAGGGGTCACACCGCTTGGGCACAGGGAGGACAGAGAATAGCGGAGAATGAATGGGTGGAGGTGATGAACAGAATAACCACCACACTCCTGAGTAGCAAGGAAGGCTCCACCAACGTCAAGACAGTGGTGTTTCAGAAATGCTTTTGGGAATTTTGGTGCGTGGCATAAACTCCCCATGAAGAATGCATAGGCTCCTGGTTCAGCATGTGCATTCGTGCTGGCCTGTGAGCTGAGCCTTCCTGAAGCTTCTGTAACAATTGAGAAATGGTGGGGAATCAAAATCACCATGGAATCTCCATGTTTTTTGTCGCTGTGTCAAATTATGATACTCGGGGGGGGGTACGAAAGTGAGCAAACCGTTGTGTTTTGTGATGTAGATTCTGAGGCAGAAAACCCCAGCATGTGAGAATCGAATGGCGCCTCATTAAGAGATATAGCAAATGCGGGAGTTCGCCCCTTTATGCATAACCAGCTTGAGTCTCTGCCTCAGACGATAGCCAGCGTTTTGTGAGTTAATGGTGTGTGACGCAGAAAAGGAGCTGTGAAGGGAGCAAATCTCTCTTTAAAGTGAACATTTTATAGAAATCCCATTTTCTCTGGGGCTCAAAGCCAGACCGACTTAGTGGATTAAGCTCTGAGGTTTCACTATGGGGATGGATTTCAGGTCAAGGCCAGCCCACAAAGCTATGCGGGGGATGGCGAGACAACCAAAATGAAACTAGCTGGTGATCTCTAGAATACTACCTCTGGACATCCAGAGGCCACATCACAGAACCACGCAGAATTAACTTGGGAGGTGGTGAGGAATGGAGAAGGGGCATGTGCTATCGAGATGGTGCTAGCATTCACTAGGCTAGCTGTCGAATTTTCAACCTGGGGCCACTGCCTGGGGCCAGCTTGGAGGGGGGCAGCCTTAATGGCTTTGTGCCATTCACATGCATTTTTTGGTCAGTTCTAGACAAAATTACATAATTATTTCTGTCACTTCAGGACGATTTCTCCTCCACGTCACTTCCAATGAGGCAAGGAGAGGGTGCTTGTTGCCCTGGCCACACCAGTTTCAAGCACCCACAACCTCAAACACAACCAGCCAGCTGCCCCAGTCCATGTGTACACACATTTACACTTTCTGTGTGACATGTATTATGGATAGCGCCTGGGGTGTCTTGAAATCAGGGGGATTCGAGTTAAGACTGTACAATAGCCCCGGCGTGATTAAAGTGGCATCCTGGCAAGAGGGGTTGCGCATTTCCTTTGTTCTACTCCGTCACCTCTTGGCTAAGAACCATTTCTGGGGCTGGTGGGGAAATGGAATAGGAAACTACAGTCCTCTTAGTACTAGTTCAAAGGGGTAATGAAAGCTTTTGAGCTATCTCTTTAATTAACAGTGCTCCTATTTTCTTTCTGGGATCTACAACACCCGCAACCTCATAGGTATACGTATTAGAGAAAAGCCTCCAGATTAGTCCTTTCTGATGTGGTCAGGGTCAGGGTTGAGATTGTGAAGGTCTTTTTAAGTTATGATTACTTTTATGGGTGTTTGCGGTTGAGTTTTTTCCTTTTGCTTCATCCTTTGGAGCCTAGAAGTTCCATGTATGTGACTAGAATAGTAGCTCATAGATAGAAAAATGGAATGCTCTCTGTTCTCCATGCTGTTCTTCCGCTGTGCTGTGCCTGAGCTTGAATAAAATGGCTCATATTCTATCACTCAAGTATCGAAACCTGGTGAGAATTGTTTGATGTTCTTTCAGGGCTTGGGAAAAAAATGAAGTGATTTTCCTCCAGGGTCCAGATTTCCATTTCTTTTAGATATTATTATTCCCACAATGATATGCTTATTTATTTCATCATAAATATTTGAGTGCTGGGCTAGAGTTGAAGCAGGAAGACCAATTGGGAGGTTATTGCATTAGTCCAAGGAAAAGATAATGGTAGCTTGGACCAGAATAGCTCCAGTGGAGACAGGGAAGAGAGTACGCATTTCAGATGTATGTTGGAGGTGGAATTGACATGATAAGCTGTATGCCAAGCATCGGGCTTGGCCCTGAGGCTGCAGTGACAAAAGTACAAATGAGATTCTTGCTTTCATGGAGGTCATATGGCAAAGAGGGAGAGCCAATAAATAACTGTATATATTTAAAATGGGTACATGTAGTGATAATCTCTAGGAAAGAAATAAAGAGTGATGTAGGAGAAAGTAACTGGGGGGGAAGTAGGTGGCTACTTAAATTGGGTTGTCATGGAGCAGCCTCTCATGAGAAGGAGATCTGAAGGTTGAAAAGGAGCCAGATAGGCAAGGACCTGCGGAAGGGCCATCAAGGCAGATGGGAGAGCCTGCTCGATGGTTGTGAGGCAGGAGGAGCGTGGCACATCCTAGGAATTGTCAGAAGGCTGGTGTGCCTGGAGTTGTCAATGAGCAGGAGAGTGAGTGATCTTGGTGGAGTTGCCAAGACGCCCTGCAGAGCCTGAGCAAGGTGTTTGGGTTTTATCTAAATGACACTAGAAGCCAGTGAAGAATTTAACATGGGGGAAAATGAGATATAATTTTTGTTTAAAAAGATTACTCTGGCCAGTCTGTTATGAATGGACTGTAGGAGGCTAGTGCTGAAGCAGGGAGACCAATTGGAAAGCTTTTACAGTAGTCGAAGTGAGAGATAATGGTGGCTTGGACTAAGGTGATGACAGTGAAGACAGGAAAAAGAGAATGTATTCCAGACATATTTGGGAGGTCAGCTGACAGAACGTAGTGATTTATTGCATATTGTTGGTGGACGGGCAGAGAAAAAGGGAAATGTTTCTGGCTTAAAAAATTAGGTGGAGAGTGGTGACTAATGAAGAAGACGGTGGTGGATCAGAAGTTAAAATATTTCTTTCTTTCCACTCCTCTTGCTCCGTCTTCTAATATCACCTTCCTTATTCAATGATGGAGCACTAGAAAGAGTCCTTACTGGGCTGAGACTGAAGAGGTAGGAATTTTTGTCCAGCTGTGCCCGTATGCAATGGTATGAACTCAACTCAGCCATGACGCCGCCATCTTCTCATTGCTACTGTGGATCTCAGACAACCGACTATGTTTGAACTGGATTGATTTGTTCGGCGTGGGCCTGGAATTTCCTCCCACTTCCACCACCACCTCTAGGGTACCAAATCCAGAGGAAAGGACATGGACCCTTATGACCTAATATCAATCTCTATAGCAACAATGATACTTGGAGAGGCTAATTTTTTGGCCTTCAAGCTAATAATGGTTGTTGTTCACTTGCAAAAGTGCTAGATGTGCCATTAAAGCTACAGAATTAAGGAGGTGGATAGATTGTATTGTTTTGTTAAGCGCCCATAACTGTGACAATTTGCCATGGGGCATTGTTTAGACAAAGTCTTCATATACTTTTTTATTAATTTATTTGCATAAAATGAAACTATAAAGTATTTGCCTTTGTAGAGTATATTTATACATGCCCTTCTGTCTCTGAACCCTCTCAGAATAATATTTTACAAAGGCATTTGAAAAGTTTAAATTGCTAAGCAAATGTAAAGGCTTATTAATATTGACCTATGAACTAATTAGATGCTAGTATAAAGAGAACCTTTCTTCCCTGGTAGATACTATTTAAAATTCCAGGAGCAAATTAGAGTTTGAATCCTTACGTTTTGGCATTAAGTGTTATATTGTGGACATAATAATCTAGAGATGTCACTTCTGGTGCTGACCTCACCCCATCTCTTGCTGAAGGGACAGCCCTACACTGGTGATGGGGATGCCATTCCCCTCGTTACAGACAGTTGGATCAGAAGCAGCACTTGACCTGCGGGCCCTGGTCCATAGGTTGGCCAACAAATTGTGATGCCCACACATAACCCAGATGAATTCTTGTTGGGGAGCAGGGTACTCAAATTGGAACATTTTGGCAAAGTAAGGAAGCAATCAGCAGAAGAAACTGAAAAGTTGCGTAGAGAGAAGCCATGAGATCAAGTCAAAGCCATTGCAAACTCAAGTTATAAGGTAGCAGAAGTTACAAATAAACAGGGACAATGAGGTAAGGAAAACCCACCATTCTCTTGAAACAGCTGTCATTAAAGTCCCTAGGAGCCCCAGGAAGATCTCAATCCTCATCCTCCTTATCCTCTTCACCAATTTGGGTATTTTTGTGGGTTTTTTATTTTTTTCTGAAACTTTTTCTTTCCGTAGTGCTTTATCCCTTTTCCCTTTCTGTTTTTATCCTTGTTTTTGTTTTGTTTTGCTTTGTTTTGCTTTATTTTTGAGGATCTCATCTTCTTCCTTGTGAGTCACTGTATGAAGATGATTTGAGCTAAGTTTTCTCTTAGGGTGAACTCAAGACCCCATTCTTCCAATTTCTTGATTACCGGTAACTTCATTGATCTCTTACCACATAAACGTTCCCCATCCAAAGCAGAACTTATCATTTCATAGCTATCCTTGTTACCCTTTTTTGATAATGATGCTCTATTTTCTCATAAGCTTTAACCCATGACATTATCTTTGATTTATCTTTCTCCCTCACTCCTTGCAGCCAGTTTAAGACTATATCTATATCTCGACATAATTATATCTATGTCTATCCATCTATGTATATCCTTTGCAACATGCCTTGAATACCTTCTACTCTTTTCCATTCTCACTGACACACTGATAGCCACTCTTCTTCGCATTCGGATGATCCATTTCTCACTATTCAAAATCTATCTTCAATAACTTCTTTGCGTTGCATTATGGTTCATTGACTAATCCTTCCAGTTACATGGTCTTTTCTTTAAAAAAAGAAATTGCCTTACTTATCTTCGTATTCCCATCCCCACCTCACCCTCCCCATAACCGAGCTTGGCACAATTTCATTCACATAAGAGGTACTGAATGAGTATTTCTTGATTTGTATTAAGGGACTTTACTGAATGCCTATCTCAAATAAATGCATTTGAATCTAGCTCCATTGGCTGTTTATCTGCAATTTCAAGTTAGTGAACTGTTTTTCTTCTGCCAAATACCTTTGTACTTGGCTCATTTTGGAGGCCTGCCCTATTAACACCTACTTGCAATCCTCACTCCTCTATTAAAACTTTTAATGCGCACAAGTTTATTCAAGCAGGGAGAATTGCCAATTGTAGTGCAGTAAAAACAGATCTTGCGAGGGCTGTACTATCTTGGGCATGTCAGATGGCTAAGAAATAAATAGGCTTAAAGAAAAAAACATATCCTCAGATTAGAAGAAAAAAAGTTTGGTAAAGATAAAAGATCTTGAAGAGGGAGGAGGGGAAGGAGATGAGGGTGTGCTTCAGAAAGTAGCTTGATGGACCTGAGGCCATTAGTAGAAGACAGCCTGGCCTGATACTTACCCTTTCTTCAGAGACCTTAATTGGGCTTGTAGGCATTCTCAAGAATGGTAAGATATCAACACTAAGGAAAATAGAACCATTTACCCTGGAAACTTCTATAGCAGATATTTTTTTAATGGTGTTCTTGCAAAGGTTCACAGAGAGAAGAAACAAGTTCCATGTTCCTGTTGGAAGGAGCCATTGAATTTGAGTTAGATATTGCTAAATATTCCCAGAACTGGCCAAAAAGGACAGAATTGGCCTGGATGTTAACTAAAGCCTCTCACAATGTAAATATTTGGTGAGTCTACTACTTAAGGAATAAAGTTAATTTATGGAGGTGCAGTCTGAGTCAGACTCTCTGTGGTCAAGACATCGAAGTTCTCTGGACCAGTGCTGCTGCTCAGAAAAGATTTCTTAGAGGTGCTCAGGGGTCACCACAGGAGGGGCCTGTGGGGAAAGACACTAGGGTGCTGGGGAAGCTGGCTGGGGGAGGTGCCGAGGTCCCCTCCCAAACCTCAACCATGGCATCTCCACTTTCATCTGTTTGATAGAAATTTTTGTTTGAGGAGAGAGCTCTGCTGCTGTTTTTTAAAAGACAGAAAAAGATAAAGAGGAAAAATGAACTTTAAAAACCACAGTTCTAGCAGCTTGTGAAGTAACCTGTGCTTTTTTGCTTCCCCAGCAAGCCTTCCAGAATGACGTGGAACTATTGAGCGTTGCCCTGGAAATATGACCTAGAGGCTTGGTTTTTGAACTATCTCTGGTCCCAACAATAAATGAAAAGTCTCTAACACTTTTTTTTTAGACAGATACTCTGCCACCAGGGTTTTGGAGAGCCGGGAGAGGTTGGGAGCATTTATCGGTGGTTATGGTACTTACTCTATGCTTATGGCAGGCATCATTCATGAAAAAAAAAACGTTTGGGTTTACTGAAATTTTGTTTTGAGAGATTTTGTTTAAAGTTTTATTTTGGGGGAACTTTGGGGGGTAAGAACAAATATAGAGTTGGCTAGTAAGACTGTATCTCAGATATAAGAATAAGGTATAGGGAGGAGTGAGGGAAACAAAAATTATACCTTCTTATTTGGTTAAATGCTTTACAATTTACAAGATGAATTAACATGTATTATTTTGCTTAAATCAACAGACATCTCATATTCTAGAGCTGGAAGTGCGAAAAAGAAGATCTTTCGTCTCCTAAACTCTCTGCTAAGTCCACCTATAAACACCCCATTCAGAGTTACCTCTGCTGTCTGCTTGCTCAGCTCCCGCTTCCAGGCTGCCAAAAGCTGCTGGGAAATCATGCAGTCTTGGCCTATGAAAAATTCATGTGTCCAACTCCGACTTGGCCAACATCTCTTTTCAGTAATCACGTTTATTCTTCTATTCCATGCTCCAAGCCTGCTTTTCTATGTCAGCTAATCCAGACCTTTTTTTTTTCCCCTCCCCTTATAATGGGTCACATGGTGGTCCTAAAAAAGATACACACCCTTCTAATCCCTGAGTCTGTGAGTGTTACCTTATTTGGGGAAAGGGTGTAATTAAATTAGGGATGTTGGAATGAGATCATCCTGGATTATCTGGATGGGCCCTAGACCCAATGACGGATGAGACCGAGGGAGATGCGACGCACACACAGAAGGCCATACGAAGGCCAAGGCAGCAAGTAAGGAATGCCAGCAGCCACCAAAAGCTGGAAGGGGTGAGGATGCATTCTCCTCTGGAGTCTTCCGAGCAAATGTGGCTCTAATGACGCTTTCGTTGCAGACTTCTGGCCTCCAGAACTGTGAGAGAATAGATTTCTGTTGGTTAAGCTGCCTGGTTTGTAGTGATTTGTTCCGGCGGCCCTAGGGAACTAATAGACTCTTTACGCTCCTACATTGCCATCCCTCCTAGCAGTAGATGGCCTTGACTTCTCCTTTCCTCGGGAGAGTGAGGCCATTCCCCCCCAAAACCCCCATTCACCCTTTCCTTTACAATAACCTGTCTCCTTCCTTTCCTAAATCTGTCTTTGCAGAAATGTATCCATTTATTTATTTCTGCCAGTTTGTCTATGAGAAAGATGCCCATTCTCCCTTCTTTGCAAAAGTTGAACTCTCCATCTTTGCTTCTGAGTCAAGAGACCTAGCTGTCTGTTGCCCAGCCTTCTCAGTCCCATGCTGGGGAGGAGGCAGGGTCCAAGGGGCTCTCAGCATCTCTCAGATGTGCAGAGTCATCAGAGAAAGAGAAGTCTGAACTAAGGGCTGGATCAGAAAGTGGGAAGATAAACTCTGGACTAGGAGTCAAGCGAGAGAACTGGTCAGTGGGATCACCAAACTAGAAGAGTGAGAGATTAGAGAAATCAAGAAAGTACTGAAGCCTTGGGGTTCTCACCTTCCTCCATCTGTCTTTCCTTTATTATTACCTCTTTTCCTTCTCAACTTCATCTGCTCCTCTCTGCTTTTAGACATGTTCTTTGGCTTAATCTTGAAAGCATTTGTATTTCCTAACTGCTTGCAGTGGACATATCATTTTATCCATCCTGTAACGCTTAACCTGTGCTCTGAGAATCAGTCATCTCTCCTCTCTTGGAAACTATCTTGTCCTCTTGTGCCTTCTTAATGGTCCACTTCCTTGACAAGAGTGACGGGCCAGTCTTGTCCTTGGATACATAGAGATATCTATCTATATCTATCTAGCTATGTATCTATCTATCTATATCTATATATTTTAGAGAGAGAGAAAGCATGTGAAGGGGGCAGAGGGAAAGGGAGGGAGAGAATCTTAAGCAGGCTCCATGCTCAGCCCAGAGTCTATTGTGGGGCTCAGTCTCATGACCCTGAAATCATGAGCTGAGCCAAAATCAAGAGTTGAATGCTTCACTGACTAAGCCACCCAGGTGCCCCTGCCCTGGGATTTTTAGCATTGGAATTAAGGAAACTTTTTTTTTTTGGCAACACTGAGGTGTAAGAGCTATCAGCCATAATTTCCTCTGCCAAGTATAAAAAGCAGGAGGAGAAAATGAAGCCAAAACCCACACAGAAGCAGAGATGGAGAAGGGAAAGAGTCCTCGCAGTATTCCAGTCCCTGGTTACGGTCTACCTGAAGCTACCACACCTATGACCCCACGTGCAGTTTGAACAAGCGAGCTAATGAATTTACCCTATTGCCTATGTTTGCTCAGGTTCAGGTATGGTCACCAGGAAACTAAAAAGCTCTGACCAGAGGCCTCCCCTTCAAGCTCCTAGCATTCTCTTATTCTCAATGACCACCGCCTCCTATGGTGTCCCAACACCATGGCCTCCATTTTATTTTATTTTATTTTATTTTATTTATTTATTTATTTATTTTAAAGATTTTATTTATTTGACAGAGAAAGACAGCCAGCAGCCAGCGAGAGAGGGAACACAAGCAGGGGGAGTGGGAGAGGAAGAAGCAGGCTCATAGCGGAGGAGCCTGATGTGGGGCTCGATCCCATAACGCCGGGATCACACCCTGAGCCGAAGGCAGACGCTTAACCGCTGTGCCACCCAGGCGCCCCATGGCCTCCATTTTAAAGTTGGCCTTCTAGACAAATTTAAGAGCTTCCTTTTTGTTCTTGACCATTATCTCCCCGTAGCATTTGATTGTCTCCTTTCGAATACGCTCAGGCCCTCTTCCACTGCATTACTCTACTCTCTTATTGATTTGCTCCTTCTCTGCCTCCTTTTCCAGTGCATTGTCATCTTCCTATCCCCTGAATGCAGGTAGCCGCTAAAGGTGAGCCCATGATATCCTGTTAGTATTTCTGCTCCCATTCTCAGTAACCCACACTTTCTCTTAGCACTCTATAGTTGACTTCAATCTTAATTTGTGGCTCAAACTCTTGTTGAATATGTCCAAGACCTAGGAGAGCTGAGTGATTTTCCCAAGCCTGTCCAGCTGGTTAGTGGCTGCCCTGCTTTCTGAGGAGACTCTCCTGACAATTTATAATGATTTTTTTTCATTCTCAGCACATTATACACTGGCCTATTTTATGACTGTTTATGATTCACAGTTTGGTGGTTTATTATTTATATTGCTGTATAAAATGGGCAGATTGTAAAAAGTTGTTATCCCACCATTTTGACCATAAGAATATATTGACTCCATGTTTATAAACACAATCATTTTAATCAGAATTATTTTACCATTGCCAAGAAGGAATTTTTTGAATCAAACTACATTAATCCAATTTCATTATTTGATCAATGTTTCTATATAAACAATTCAGTTTCCATTTTTTTCATTTTCATTTCACTAAAATTATTTTTCTCAAAATCAATTCTTTCTCATGAATTTTATGATGAAAATTTGATTTATCCATCAGGCTTTACCCCCCCAAACATATCAAATGTTACCTATTATATCTTCTGCTATTACGAGTTTTCTTTTATGACTGTTACTTCCACCAAGTCTAATTGTCCAGGGTCAAATTTTATAGATACAGATTTTGTTTAGAAAATTTGGCTCTTCTGTCACTTTTTAGTCAAGGGCAAATTTTCCATATGCAGTTTAAGACATTGTCTGTTTTTTGTGTGTCAATTGTTTCAACAAAGTACTTTTTTCTCAGATCAATTTTTGAATTTTCCATGCTACCAAGATTGATTCTTTAGTCAATTTTTCATGTATAATAAATTTTACTGTGTGCAAGTTTTAGTCATTGTCAATTTTGTTTTATGTTTTTTTCTATGAGTAATACTAATTATGAATTAGACTAAAGACTGATAGTTTGTATTTCATGAACCGAGTCTCAAGTGTTAAAGGGGGTCCTATTATATGCTAAGTGCTGTTCTAAGCACTTGGGGTGTGTAGCTGTGAAAGCAGATAAGCTTCCTCCTCTGACATCATTTCGTTTCCAATGTGGGCTACAAGAGAATACTCAAGCAAACACATACATGGCAAAAAGGAATTTCATATTGAAATAAGGGCTGTGAGGAAAATTAAATAGTATAATGTGACCATGACAGGTTCGAGCGCTGTATTCGATGGCGTTGTCAGGAAAGGTCTCTCCAATGAGACACCATTTGAGCTGAGACGTAAATGACAAGGTCATGGGTGCGGGAAGATATGAGAATCACTTTCTTAACTGTTACAGTGCTAAAATTATAAAAATCGGTTCATAAGCTTCCAAACATACCGTGTACCACCTTCCCACGCCACAGGAGGAACAAAGGAAGAACCGTGGGGAGATCACGGCAGAGTTGAAACACTGTTTTTGCATATTTCTTTCTTGTGCATGGCCACATATGGCAAATATGCAAATACGCAAATGAAAAGGGTTGTGCCAGGGCTGGAGGAGAAGAAGTATATTTTTTGTTCCCAAAATTATTTAACATTTTTGGTGCATCTTTTCGGTAAAGTTATGTAATACACGTGCCTTGAACACAAATTTTTCACTGGTGGGGGTGATGGCCTATCTTCTCAGAGAGGCTGAAAGTTCAATTGTGGGGACACGGTGCATTGTATTCCTCTTCCGTCTCACCCTTGAGGACTAGACATTCAAAAAACACTTGCAGATTGATGGGTCCTAAAGATTTTCTAGCTACAAATATAAGTGAAATTTTAAATATGCATTTTCTGATGAAAACCAGACTCTGAACCTCTAAAATAGTAAGATCTCTCCACAGTCATGGCGGGATCTCACCATCAGCATTAAAGTGCATCCCGGTAAGGGGCGTCTGTAGAATTTTCTATCCCCGTGAAACTCGCACTAAAATAGTTGAACTCTTCTTACAAGATGACATTAAGCCAACTCCTCTCCTTTTCAAATAGGAATAACTTTTGGACGCCGCGACTTGCCAAACAACAGAACAAACTCTCCTACAACCGTGAGAGGACAACAAGCAGCTGTTCACACAAAGATTGAGACAACCCAGACCATCTGCGGTGTAAATAGCAGTCACGCTCATGCTTTCTTCCAAGGACGGGTGCTCAAAGATGTGCTCTTATTCTTGTCACGGCCCATGTGGGACCGTATCACGGAGCCAGTGGGAGTTCAGCCTCACCTGACACTGAGAGGGATGGGGGGAGGGTTCTCTGCCTCCCTCTCCCCCACCCAACGCCCTCTCCGTTCTGCGATGTGTAAATACACACATTCACACGCACTGACACTGGTAACTTCCAGCAAAGTGTAGGTTTTGTTTAGAGAGCCCATTTTAAACAAACAGATGAAGTGCACATAATATTTTTACTACTCAAAATCTGGACTACTTAGCATTAAATTGAATCATTGAAAGAGCTCCAAGTAACACTGTATAATATAATGTGCTCTGCCAATGTTTGAATGTGTTTTTTTTCCTATGGAATCTCAAGAATTCTGCCTAAAATAAATAAATAAAAACCACTCTCTACCCAGGAGCCTAGATTTGTGCAGTGTGGTTTCATGCGAAGTGATGGGGATAACAACACTACAACCTTTGTGATGTGGCAATCCCCATGAATAGGCAAGTCACAAAAAGTACCACGTCCCAGAGAAAGGGCAGCATTAGGGCAGCATTCTTATTCCTGTGAAGCCTCGAGCAAGTCATTTATCCCCTAAATTCTGACGTTATCTTCGTAAAACAGGATTTATCCATCTATTCAGGTTTTCGACAAATATCTTTGAGCACCTACTAGGTACGAAGGACTCTTCTAAGAACTGAGACTATATTGGGGAGCCTGGGTGGCTCAGTCTTTAAGTGTCTGCCTTCGGCTCAGGGTGTGATCCCAGCATTCTGGGATCAAGCCCCACATCAGGCCCCTCTGCTGGGAGCCTGCTTCTTCCTCTCCTACTCCCCCTGCCTGTGTTCCCTCTCTTGCTGGCTGTCTCTCTCTCTCTGTCAAATAAATAAATAAAATCTTTAAAAAAAAAAAAAAGGAACTGAGACTATAAAGATAAAAATAAGTGGTCCTTGCCCTCGAGACGTTCATTGGTTAGCAAGAAGACAATCAGCAGTACAAATAAGCAGTTATGATACTGGCACGCCATAGCGTATATCACAGTCTTTGTGCTGGTCTTTGATTGCTGCTGTAAGAAATTGCTGCAAACTCAGGGACTGAACACGATGCAGACTTAACGCTCCCGCAGTTCTGCAGGTCAGGAGTCTAAAATGAAGCTGTTGACAGAGCTATATTCCTTCTGGAAGCTTCAGAGGAGAATCTTTTTCTTTCTTTCTTTCTTTCTTTCTTTCTTTCTTTCTTTCTTTCTTCTTTCTTTCTTTCTTTCTTTCTTTCTTTCTTTCTTTCTTTCTTTCTTTCTTTCTTTCTTTCTTTCTTTACCTTTCCCAGCTTCTAGAGGCCTACATTCTTTGGTTCATGGCCTCTTCCTCCATCTTTGAATTGCATCATTACTATGTCACATCTCCTTTTTTAAATTTGGATCCTCTTGCCTCCCTCGTATAAAAACCCTTATAAGGGGCACCTGGGTTAGGTGTCTGCCTTCAGTTCAGGTCATGATCCCGGGGTCCTGAGATTGAGCTCCGAGTCAGGCTCTGTGGTCAGGGGAGAGACTGCTTCTCCCTTTCCTTCTCCGCCTCCCCCTGCCCATGCTCTGGTTCTCTCTCACGCTTTCAAATGAATAAATAAAATCTTTTTAAAAAACCCTTAAAATTACATAAGCCCCACCTAAATAATCCAAGATAATCTCCCTGTCTTTAAATCCTTAACTTAATTATATCTGCAAAGTCCCTTTTGCCATGTAAATTAACATATTCACAGGTTCTGGGGATTAGAACATGGTCATCTTTGAAGGGCCACTATTTCTCCTACCATAGTATTTATTATGGTATAAAAGTATCCTCCAAATAAAGTAAAATATAAACTTGCGAGAAGATGTCCTAGATCTAAGAAGAACCAAAGAAGAGGCAATGTTTGAGCTGGGATTTGAAGGCTAAGTAGGAGTTTGTCTGATAGAGACATTGGAAGAAAGCTGAACAGGGAGGACAACTGATATCCTATTTGCTTGAAGAAAGAGGATCATTCTAGAGGACCAGAAACTTACAGTTGAGAAAACCTGAAGCCCAAAGCGGTGTGATGACTCGCCAAGAGGCTGATGGCTGGATAGTGGCAGGCCGCCAAGGTACTAGAACCCAGGCGCCTTCCTCGCCCCCAATCTCTCGTGAAACCTTTCAATGTTAGGATATACGCTTCAGTCTCGATGGCGGGGACCTCTGCCTACTTTCCTATTTCAATAAAATCAATGAGAATTTAATGCCGAAATCAACCCATTGTTAATTGGCAAAGTACAGTGTTTGATTTTGACTAGAAAACAATTTCTTTCCCCAAAAAGCTTCAGAGATCTTCCAGATTGATAGTTTGGAGCAGTAAAAAGGATATAAATAAAGATAATGAGACCTATTCATTTTTAAAATGACAACTCTATAAGCCCAGTGATTTCTTCTAAGACTATGAATTGGCAGGTGTCTGTGGCAAAATTGTCTGACTACAGAATGGATGTTTGTTGAATAAAACCCATTAACGCTTATAGAATTTACGTCTCAGGGATGAGTTCATGACAATGTGATATTCACAGAGGTGTGCTAAATGGGCTTTTATGCATTATTTCAGTCACTGGTGGGAAAAAGGCCAAATTCTGGCTCATAATCTGCAGCCTGGGCCTCCATAAATACTGATCTAAGTGAGAGGCCATAAGGGGTCCTAATTGTGCGGCAGCGCAGTGACATTACTTAGGTATGACTGCTTGAACGCCCTGACAGCTCATGATCACTGGTGTCCTTTCATGGAAAGTCAGAGAATTAATCCTGGTCTCCTCCCCAGATTTCCTTTTGGGAAAGTTATACATGCTTCTCCAGGGCTTTGTTTGGTTTTGCCTTTATTTTATGGCAATGAAGCAGCGGATAGTTTTGCCTGATTCTATATTTTTGGAGGCCCACTGACTCTTCAAACTTCCAGATATACCCCTGTGTTTGGTGTTTAGTTTGGGGGAATCCTACAAAGACCAGTGAGTATCTCTATAATTTCATGTTTTACACTCTGGGTACCAATGTCTATTTGGCATAAATGTGTGGGGATTTAGAATAAGAGACACTTATTGAAGCTGAGATAAGTTAGAAGTTTGAGAAGAAATAATCTCCTGCACCAAATTACTGTGAATTGAAACTTAAATCCTATTCTACTAGAAACCCAGAAGGTGATCACTTACAAATATTTTTTGAGAATGCTAATGGTGCAAAGAAATAAGAATGAGGGGGCAGTCTTTTATAAGTACAGAAAAATAATTGGATCTAGATTAAGAAACTTGTAGGTGAGGCTGAAGGGAGGATGTTGGCTGACAGATTAGTTAGAAATGGGGACCATCAGTATAGGAAATTTGTCAAGGCAAAGAGAAATAGCCTCGAGAATATGAGGAACTGGGAAAGAGGAATTATGGGACCCGGACTGGCTGTGTGCCCAAGAGCAAAACTGATTAAGCTAAGAAGGACAGTGTTGGACTGGATATTGAAGAAAAAGACTGGCACTTTCCAATGGTGGCCAGACAAAGGACGCAAGAATTCAGAGATAGGGGAATCGGGCATGCCAGGGCACTGGGAGTCATGCATTTTCCTCCCAAAACACTGATGTGCTTGAACTCAAGGACTCACAGCAGATATAGGTGGAACTTGCTTTCTCTATGTTGAAGGGTGGCTGGGAGAGACTGGTATTTTAAGTGCATCTGGAAAAGATTGTAAGTAATATTTATACTATCATATTGTATATAATATATTTATTATATATATAATATTAATAGTAATAACAATGGTT
This sequence comes from Ursus americanus, assembly GCF_024610735.1. Taxonomy (NCBI): domain Eukaryota; kingdom Metazoa; phylum Chordata; class Mammalia; order Carnivora; family Ursidae; genus Ursus; species Ursus americanus. The sequence goes on along the minus strand of NC_142127.1, from coordinate 77,313,409 downwards.
TGGGCTAGATTGTGCAGCTGGACAGAAAGAGTTCAAAGCTGACCGTTTCTAGCCAGAAATCTGTGGCTCTACTTAATCTCTCTGGAACTCAGTTTCCTTGTCAATAAAACAGAAATTGTATCATCTCATTGCTCATCGGTAAAAACGGAGTGAAATAACATAGGTGAAGTGCTTGACTCACAGTTGGACCCATCGAATGTTGGTTTCCTTTGAGGCTGGGAGCTCTACCTCTCTCTAGGCACAAAACTGAAGAGGGCTCCTGTGCTCATCGTCACCCTATACTTTTTTTTTTTAATGTCTTCTTTGACACCCTCTACCTCTACTTCTTATGCTATGAAGAAGCAGTACAAAAACCTAATTGGTAGACATGGATCTTAGCCCCAAACTCAGGGGAACAAAGAAAAATATAACGTTCTTAATTGTTCCATAGAGCTGAGCTTAACTTCTATCACAAGCCCCTAGATGTCTGTAACAAATTATTCTTGAAATCTTAGTGGCTTAACACAGCTAAAGCTGGTAGGCGGCTCTGACTGCGTGGGCTAAGGGACCTGGGCTGAGGCAGGTTCTGTCATCTTGTAGCCATACTATCTTGTAGACATGGTCTCTTGGTCTCTGCAAAAGTGGAAGAGAGAGCTGGAGGAGGCACACCATCTCTTGAATACCTCAATGTTTGAGCGCTTCTGTTCACAGTCTATTAGCAAGAACTAGCCACATGGCCCCAACCCAGGCTACAAGGAAGGCTGGTTAATATAGACAAACTATAGTCTCCTTATAAACTTCAAGTATAGTAGGGCTTTTTTGGGTGGCAAGTAATAGAAGAAACTCAACTAAAACTACATTAAGCAAAAAAGGAAGTTCATTAGTTCACAAAATTTAAAAAGGGGGCTTATTACTGGAATCAAGCATGGCTAAATTTAGAGATTTAAATTGGGTAATGAGTTTGGTTTCTCTCCCTCTCTGAGCTTAGCTTGGCTTGGCTTCAGTCTTTAGGATGTTTTTCTCCATGTGCTTAGTACAAGTGGCTGCCAGCAACCCTAAGCCCATATCCCCCCAGCTTAGTAATACTATTGGAATGAACCAGTCTTTCCTTAAAGTACTCATGGAAAAGTCTTGAAGAGCACTCTGATTGGTCTAGCTTGGGTCACATGACATCCCTGTGGCTGGGGCTGGAAAGAGAACAAATTCATCTCCATTCAAACCACATGACACAGGTTTCCAAGTGGTCTGCTGAGTTCTTCTAGGACAGAGAGGAAGAGCTGCAGGAGAGTCAACAACACCAACTGCCCATTACAAGGAACATTCTTTAATGCTCCCTCTTACCCATACATCACTTGGGGCCGGTAAGTGACTTCTATAATGCATGTCCAAGGGAGTTATACTGGAAGTGATAGGTGCCGATGGGCAAATGGCCACTCCATCTTCTAATATTTTGTCGGAATAATGGGGTTTTTTTGTTTTGTTTTGTTTTTGTAAATTTGACACAGAACACAGCTGGGAGATATCTGAAATGGAAAAGCACTACAATCAATGATCTATGCCAAATCATAAAACAGTTCTTCTTTTAAAAGTAAAAAAATAAGGATGCACCACACAGGCAGGAGGAATTTCTCATCCGGACTTTATGGCTGCTTCATGGCCAACCCGGATTACCGCATTGCTGTATCTCAGTCGCTTCCAGGAAGCCATCACTCCATCGCCCACGGCCCATCAGCCCAAATTCAATCCCGCGCCTGCCAGGCCTCCATCTGAGTGGCCATCTAGCAAAATAACCAATGACATTAGTGACTGTGGCCTCTTGATGACTTCCCCGGTTCTGTTTCTAAAGCCCATTTAAAATACATTTCTCGTTTTACTACACATTCAAATTTTATTCCTCTGGTTATAGAACTATAAATGTCTGCATTTCATATAGACTAAAAATGAAGGGTATATAAGCACATATAAATCACACAGCAAAAGTTGCATTTTCTTCATTGTACTCGGTATTGGGCTGGATGAAAATTATATTATCCGGGACCGCTCACATTCTTCCATATCTAAATATGCAAAAGAGGCCCACACACAATGCATTTTTTTTTCACAGTTAGGCTCCTATAGACCATATTTTAAGGTGAAATAAAATTTCTTTCTGAAATCAAACAACGCTCTGGTGGGTGTGCGTATTCTTTATGCCCGTATGATTGGAGTTAAGTTTCATCACATAAAAATTGGAGAAGTTCAGTTGTTGGGAATTGAAGATTGATCTCCTGTGTAAAAATGTGCAAAATGGGAATCATAATCTTGACCCTGCCTCGGGAAAGTGACTTACAAAAACAAGGACACAGCCTCTGATGACTTACTGGGGGGCCCTTCAACCCTGGGATTTGATAGCTCTCCATAGGGGGAAGACCTCCAGAGCTTTATGAACATAGGAAGGGAATGCCTTTTCTCACTGTCTGGGAGGAGAGAGCCTGTTTCTTTGTTCCCTTAAACAAATAATAAACAAATACTGACCAGGTGCTCAGGGCCATCTCAGAGACCAGAGTGACCTGAGCCACGCAGGCCTCCATCCTCTGCAGCTGTGAAGACTACAGAGCGGAGTCGCCTCAACCATCTGTTTATTCTGCAGGGAAGGAAACAAGTCTCACTCGGACTTTGTTTGAGGAGTGAACTTAGGATCCTTGAATTTAACCTCAAGCTCCCTAAACCCAGTGCTATCTGAGGGGTCCTTTGAACCCTCCGATATTCGCAGTTTCCCAAAACCATCTGTCAGTGCACCAAGGTTTCTGCAAACTAGCAGGATCGTCTCAAACAAAGACGGGCAAGCACCCACGCTGAGTTCTTGAAAGAAAAAGAAATCATTCTGGAAGGCATCTCCCTTTTCCTTTAACTTCTCCATACACATCAACTCCCAGAAAAGACAGAACTTCCCAACCCAGTTTGCAGTTTCTGGCAGAAATCAGAAGGCCAGATCTGGAATCCATAACTCCCCACTTTCTGAATAAGCAACACCTTCGTGGATCCCATTTTTACGTGTTTTATCCAATACAATTACTACAGTGGAGCAGTTGAGAAATATGATGAACACACATGAAGAAACAAACTAAAGGGATGATTGGAATAACCCTTCAGTTGTCTCACAGCTGGCTGGCAAGACTAGACGAGTTTCTAATGTTTGCTCCCTTTCCTTAAACCTTGACAAGTCGAATAGGAGATTTTCAGCCAATTATAGTTTTAATTGTTTAAAGGGGGATTTTATGTTTCCAGGAAAAGAGATATGTGCTCACACTTAACTATGCTGAAGTGAAGCACTTCCAAAATCTGCACGGCAAAAAGTTCCATAAACCATGTGTAGACATAACACGGAATACGCACTTGGCAATCCCACACCACTGCTACTGGAGAGTGGGGAGCAAGACACCTTTGGAGAGAATTTCCCCTCATGGTCCTAAAATAATCCTGCTTTGTACATACGATAATACCAATCTCCACCAGCCCCCTGTCCTTTTTTTTTTCTCTTTTTGTTCCTTTTCTTTTTCTCAGAACTTCTTTCCCAGCTCTGTTGTAGGCCTTCAGCCCTCTCATCCATTTGCTACTGTAAGATGTAGTCTCTTTGTTTTTTGTGCATTTCCATGTGGACCCCCAGCACTTTGCTCCTTATCTCTCCAGACAGAAAAGTTCTAACTTAAATGTCCAGCCCTAGGCCCACCTCTCAGTAAACAGCCCGCTATTTCAGTCTCTTACGCCCATTGCTTTTCAGAGGTGCCATGGCTCACATTGCATACACCATTAGTTTGCACCAACTGCCTGCCTCGCCTATATCACCTTTTAATTCTTGGTATGTGTTCCCTCTTCCCAGCTAGATGGTCGGCTTGAGGGCAACAGAGTTTAAAGATTACCTTTCAGTCTTCCCAGCACCTGGAGTTTGTACCTCGTATAAAGTCACTTGAGAGACACTAAAGAGACGGACAGACGCTTTGTGCTGTCGAAAGAAGGGCCTCTGTGGATTCTCTTCCTCCCCCAGGATAGAATGTCCTGGGGCACAATCAGATGGGGCATCAGTTGTGCATAGGACCAACTAGAGGCCAGCTCTGTGACACACCTCCTTACCGGCTGTCCTTCCTTCCTTGCCTCACCCTTCCCCTAGTTTCTGCTTCCCTAGGATTGCACTCCCCTATAAAATAGGACATATAAACCTTTGCCTTGGGTTCTGCTTTTTGAAGAACTCAGGCTCAGATATGGGCACACTGACCTTTCCAAAGAAGGATTGGCTGCCCAGCTACAGCGAGTGAGGTCAGCAGACAGCTTTGGGCTGTCAGCTCCTTCGGGCTCTGCCTCAGCGGCAGAGAGCTGCCTCGCTCAAATCCACACCTTTCCTGGAGCAGCTCCATCCTGAGACTGAACAAGTCAGGGTGTGAAGGCCTGGCCACCTTGGCCCGACACGGGATACCTCAGACAAACAATGTTCCATCTACAGCTCACTGCCAGGTTGGCCGAGGCTTTGCTGGGCCTGCAAGAGGCAGAAGTTTGATCTCATCCTCTGCGCAGTCCTGCTTCCTCCCTCCCTTTACAGATGTCCCCTAATGAACATCCTGTACCCTAAACCCTGTCTCAATACTGCTCTGGAGAAGCCGGTCTGCAACAGTACCAGCTGGGACTTTCTGGGGGGTTGCAGAAACACCCAGCCAGAACTGACTCAGGCAAAAGGTAACAGGGGAATTGATTAGGCCCAGGAGCTCTCTCTTTCTCTCAGCTCTCCCTTTCTCTGGCTTCCTTCTCAGGCAGATTGTGCACACGGCAGCCCCCAGAAACTGCAGGCTTACCCCTCCAGGACAAAGGGCTCTGCTTTCTCAAAAAGTCCAGCAAAGTTCTGAAATTGAGCCTCATGATGTGTCCAGGCCAAGACCAATCACCAGGACCAGATACACAATTTGTGGGGCCCAGTGCAAAATGAAAATGCAAGGCCCTTTGTTAAAAAAATTATTAAGAATTTCAAGATGGTGACCTCTGCACATTAAATGAAGGGTGGGACCTTTCTGAGGATGGCGTCCTGTGAGATCACACAGACCTTAGGCCCATAAAGCCAGCCTTGTGGATCCCCATGGCCAGGGGACAAAACACAGTCCCTGATAAGATTTGGTCATGTGCCCATTCCTAAGGCTGGGGTTAGGGTTCCCCAATAAGCAATCAGAGGAATTGATTCTGGGTATGGCAAATGCTCAGACCAGTCAGACAATAGCTAAAAAGCATCACGGTGATGGAAAGAGTAAGCTCCAGTTTCACAAAGTCTTGGATTGGAATCCTGAGTTTGACATTTTCGGAGGTGGCTTTAGGCAAGACACTTGACTTCTCTGACACTCCGTTTTCTCTTCTACAAAGTGGGCATAAAAGTACCCGCCTGCCTCGCAAGGTTGTTGTGATGCATGAGTGTATTCAAGTGATGAGCCCAGGGCCTGGCAGAGAGGAGGGCTTTCATGGACGGCGGTCGCAGCAGTGGTGATGGTGCTGATGGTGACGTGGGTGGGAAAGAGCACAGGGGTTATGTGGAATGGAGTCAGAGAGAATCAGTGGACTTCAGGCCCAGTCTGCAGGCAAGCTACTTCAACTTTCTAAGTAGCAGGTTTCTCACCAACCAAAGGAGTAGTTCATTCTTCCTGTGTCTTGGCGCTGGTCTGAGCGTGGTGGGCTCGGAGGCAAAACGCCTGGCGTCAGTGTCACCGCTCTCCGTTCACCGGGGGAGGCCTTTGGAGGGAAGGGAGAGAGGAGTCCTCCCCTTGAAGAACTGGTGGAATGCTCACTTCCAGGCCTGAAGAGGCAGCCCCAGTCTACGTCGAATAATACACAAGCTAGGAACAAGGGAGAGCACTGGATAAAAAGCAGGCCCAAAATAATCGTTTTGATATCTTTCTCAGAACCGGGTAAAATTCATGTTAATTAATATGTGAAATCCTTAAACTTTCTCTTTATCTTGTCTTATTACCCTTTTCTTCTTCCCTTTCCCATTTCCCATGCCTGCATCAGAGGTGCCAGAATCTCATTCATTTGGGGCCTCACATTCACAGACAAATCGTAATATTCAGTTAACATCTCAGATGGTCACCTTTGAGTTGAAACATGGGCCTTTTGAAGAAAATACCTGGTACCAAAAAGAGTACCAGACCAGGGATTCTTTGTCATTTCTGGGCCATCAGAAAGCTAACTCTGACCTTGAGAAAGCTGCTCAAACTTTAGGGAGAATTTGAGTGGAACAGAGAACTCAAGCATTCACTAGGGCCACTTATTTAGGACCGACAGCTTCGGAATTAAATTAGAAAAGCATTGCCGTCCCATGCTGGGGATGGGATAAGCACGTCATTTTTGCTATTTCAATTTAAAAATTATAAGAATGAGAATAGCTGGAACTAGTTACTGAATGATAGAGAAACACAGCAATGGGTAGCTAATACGTAGTATGCTCATTTTGTTGGAGATCGTTTTTAAGGTACATGAGGAGGACACAGGCAGTGCTTTTTAAAAAGTTGTTATTTTTCCAAAGTATTGTGTCCTGCTCATGTATTCCCTTGATAAATATCACACCTTTCCTTTATGGAGCATGAGACCCATGTCAGGTTCCCAGGGATACTCAAGAAAACCCTGAGTGAGGAGCACCTGGCTGGCTCGGGCAGCAGAAAATGCTACTCTTCCTCTACAGGGTTGTGAGTTTGAGCCCACGTTGGTCACTAAATAAATAAATATTAGAAGAGAAAAAGAACACCTTGAATTAGGGGCGCCTGGGTGGCACAGTGGTTAAGCGTCTGCCTTCGGCTCAGGGCGTGATCCTGGCGTTATGGGATCGAGCCCCACATCAGGCTCCTCTGCTATGAGCCTGCTTCTTCCTCTCCCACTCCCCCTGCTTGTGTTCCCTCTCTCACTGGCTGTGTCTCTCTCTGTCAAATAAATAAATAAAATCTTAAAAAAAAAAAAAAGAACACCTTGAATTAGCTCACTAGTGCTGGTAGATTTCCATATTCATTTGGTAAAAATCCCAGTGTTACCTGTCAGTTCAAGTTTGCAAAGGGAGTGCAAGTAGATACCAGGGAATGACTATCTGGCCAGTTGTGATTGCTGAATTCCTGAATACAGGTTCTCCCTCTGTCTTGGGAAACTGAAGTGGAGCACACATGGAGAACAAGTAGAAAGGTGCACTCCTGTAAGGAAACCTCTAGATTATATTCTAAGTCTTTAGAAATAAGCCAAATGGTGTAAAGCCACCAAAGCAAAACCCCCGCTAGAATTTTGCTTGGATTAGAATTCATAATCAAGATCCTGAGTGAATTACAAAGTCATGGTTACTTCCTTGGGTTTTAGAAGAATTAGGAGGACTGTAGACTTGATGCACTAGCCCTCTCAAACCGCAGACCCTCCTCTGAGAGAGCCCAGGTCCCTCCACCGAGAAGAGAATCCTCCAATCTGAGTACGTTGGCAGCGTTCTAATCCCGTGTAATTGTATTAGTCTCAATAGCAGATTAGCTCTAAGTGCCCCACAGAAAAGGAGCTGTCAGCCCCGCTATTGTTTTCCACTTAATGTGATTCCGGGCAGCAAAGAAGAAAGGCAGCCAGAACCCTCCGTCTCACATTACAGACCACAGTTTCTAAACCAATTAAGGAAACGGGATTTACAGTCCTCAGGATTAGAGACTCTGTTTATATTATCCTATATTTCTTCCCATAATACCCTCCATTTTATGTCTCCTAAAAGCCTTCCCTCCGTCTCTGGAACGCTCCCTTTCTTGTACCCATGCATTTCCCTATTTACTTCTCTGTGTTTGCTATTTGAGTGCAGTCACCAAACTGGCTAATTCTTGCTGATTGTTTTAATTATGTTTCAGAATCCTCATGCGTTTGCTGTCAGGAGAACTCAGGAACAAAAATGCTGGGGCTCAGCCCAAGCCCGATATTCAAGCAGACCTTGATAAAGCAGTGCATTTCTGTGTAAGCAATCATTCCAATTAATTGAATAAAAACATCCTGCAGGATGTTTATCAGAGAAATAAAGCTTGGCTCTCAGGAGGCAAATTGGTCAGTATCCTGATATTGCAACAAGAAGTGCCAATTTTTCTTCCTCTTAGAATGACATCTGATGGGAAAGGTGAAATGAGGTTTCACTGAAGCAAGGGAACAAACGAGAAGATGCTATTTAAGAAAGCTCCAGACCATCTTAAACAAATGGTGGCCTGATCCGAGTGTGGGTCTGAAGCTTCTCTTTTCTCTTACTTTTTCAAGCGAAGCTCGGGCCGCAAGAAGTCCAACTGATTTCCTCTTACCCAAACGTATGTGTAATTTCTCCCTTGGCCGGTGCCGCAACGATGAAACCCTCACTCAATGGGTTTCTATTAGAACTAAATGGGTTTGGAAAAGCATTTTTATTCTTAATGGAGCTTTTCTATTGAATACCATTTTTCAGAATTTTATTTTAGTTTCAGTTGAATATTTAAACAGGTTTAAATTTTAAATATCTGTGCTGAACAAGCCCTGATATATATTTTTAAAATTGCTGTAATACTTCACTGGGTTTCCTTTTTAACCCGATACAATATGCATAATCCATTATGTTAGCATTACGTAAGTTGGGTATGCTCAGACACCAGGCTAAGGAACCCTTTTTACAGCTAAGTCACGCCACTGCAACGGGCTGTCTTATCAAATTATTTTTATACAGCTTTGTTATTAACAAAGCATAAAGAGGGTTCTAAAATTCAATCCAGGGCTCATTATTGTAGGAATACTCGTTCTGATTAATGAAACTTTTATTTAAGGTTGTCCTTAAACGAAATTATCATATTCTAGTCTTTTAACATCATCAGGAGGAAAAGCTGGGTCTCCTTTGGGAGAATCGTATTTCTAGGCCTGTCGGTTTTACACTGTGACTCTGGCTTTTCCTAAGATTGCTTTGGCCCTTTAAAATTGACAAATATTTGGGTGTTCTGGGCACACAGAGGGAAACAAAGATGCAGAACTATCACCCAGCTCTGGGGAAACTATGTCCAATCTAAAAGCCCAGATATAAACATGGAGGTTCCCAATGGGTTTAGGCTGAGTGTATGTCTAAACTCCAGGCTTACTAGTTTATGACTTTGGCCAAGTTATTTCTCTTTGGCCTCAGTTTCCTCATCTATAAAATGGGGATAATAATTGTACCTATCTCCTGGAAGTGTAACAAGATAGCCCTTGGAAAGCACTTCGCACAGTGCCTAGCACATGGAAAGACCTCACTACCTATTATGGTAAATGGAGGATCTCATAGAAACAGAATGTATTTCCAAATATAGGGGACTCTTCATGAGTGTTCCCTGAGAAAGAGTGGAAAGAGCTGAGGAAACAGTTGGACATGAATTGTTATAATGTGCCTTGGTATTCATATTGAATTTCACCTTATGATATCTTCTTTTAACCCAAATTAGTACACAATGATTTAAATACATAAAATTATATGTTTTTATTCAAAGTGCTCATTTACTTCCTAAATTGAATTCAGTTAATCCAGGCACTTGCAAAGTGTTTATTTTCAACATGTGTGATTATCTGAATTTCGCTTTCTCTTACAATCATTACTTGTGAACATAAAGTCCTATACAGTTTCCCAGAGAATCAAATTAGTTGCCAGTTGGTGAAGTTGTAAACCAGAGATATCTGGAAGGGAAAAAAAATGTATTTGTCAAATTAAATGCAGGAATTTAAGTCAATATCGAAGTTTATTATGTGCGCTAGAAACTGGTGGAAATTTTGCTAAAGCTGAGTAAATAATATAGGTTATAAAGTCCTTCATAAAATGACATGGATTATTTAAATTGCATGCTCCCAGTTTTAAAATAGAATTTTAAAAAAATTTAAAAAATATATATACATGTATTGAGCCAAAGGGCAGGTAGTGCATTTGTAGATGGAGATGGGGTTTCAGTAAGCAGAGAGATGAGGGGAGAGCCTTTGCCCCGGTGCTTGGGGACAAGCTCTGGCCACCACTCCCATCCGTATGAAGCAGGATCCAGGTGAGAGAGTGCAAGGCAGTCTTTGTCCAAGAAGATTGAAACTGGCATGTGTAAAGAGGGCAGCGAATCAAACAGCTGTGACTTTGTCCTCCTTCATGATATTTCAGCTGAAGACTCCGTGTACGTTAACAGAGCTTTATAGAAACAACCCTGCTCCATCCATCCAGCACAAAACCCACACTCACAATTCATTCGCTAGGCTTATAAGGTTCTCAGGCTATAGCAAATTGGAGAAATTGATGTTTACCCTGAAAGCTTGTACCATATGCTATTTGTAGCTGCCGTTGCCTTGGTTCACGTCTGCCGGCGCGCCCGGACTTAAATCCCTGCGTGATAACCTCTAACTCTTCGCTAGGAGGCAAAATCAATCCAAGGTAGAATAAGTGGGAGGACAGAGGAGAGGAAAGGTGCCTCGGGGACTCAGGGGACACGTGCCGCATCTATCTATAGGCTCGAACATATTCTGGGCACAGGTGGGAGAAACCAGTCGTGTTAAATAGCAACATTCTCTAAAGTCCTTCCTGTGCTGACACGTCTAAAGAGTTTCTGGTCAGTGTAAGAGAAAAAGCATTTCTGGGAAATAAGGCTGATCACCTTGGGGAAGGGATAAAAAAGCTGAAGTGAGTGTATTTCTGACAAGCGCAGAAAGCATTATTCCTGCCTGAGCGCTGCCGGCCACACGACGGCAGTTACAGGAGGCCACTGTCACCGTTCAGAGTCTCCCTCTCTCGGTCTGTCTGTCTCTGTGTGTCTCTCTCTGCCTGAGAGAGCTTCCATTGATTAATGCCTGAGAGAACCTGGGAGCTTTCTCCTTCCTCTACTTCCTGCAGATGTGTTTCCCAGGCTGGAAGGACGGCGTGAGACATCTTGATGTATGTAAATTATGTTCATCCTCTGAGCCTAATCATTACTATAAAATTTATAGAGGATAAAACACAAGCAGCCATAAAAATAGAATTTTTACTTTGATCATGCAAAGTTATAGGTTCCCTTGGTAATTAATCTTTTATGGGTCTTAAAGATCACTGCCAATGTGAAGACCTAACAGTTTCGAGACTTCTTTCCAAATCTCCTCAGACAATAGAGGAGTAAACAAAAGCCACTCAGGGTAGTAATGACAGGAACAAACAGACCTCTGAGTGGGGTCAGGCCCAATGTTAAGGCAGGAATAAAATGAATGTACTTTTCATGAAACAGTGATAGAATTAAAAATCAGATGATTTAGATAGTGGATAGTGGAAGGTGGATAACAGAGAGCATTCAATATCGCTGGGCTGCAAGCTCACAGCAGTGGGAGCCCCTCAGGCATATCACTGAGCCCCCTCGGACCTCAGTCTCTTCAACCGTAAAATGGGAGTTTGGCTTTAAAAAATCACCAAGGCCCATTCCACTTCCACCATTGTATAAAGTATTGTGATAGATTTTCCATTGTTTCAAATGCGAAAGTGAAAAAATGAAATCTACCATACTGGAAAGTTGAAGAAAAGCTGAAAATAAACACCCCAGTGGATGGCTAGTCATGGAACTGGGCGATTCATCTGACTCCTTAGGATTATATCCTGTTAGCCTCGTTATATGGGGCCAATAACACTTACTGCATCTATCCCGTCAGGCAGTGAGATGCAAGCTGTAAATGCACTTTGGAAAGAGCAAGGCATGGCACAGTAGGGCTGTGTTGTCACTGTCATTGCTTTTGTTGCTTCTCTCGGTAGTAATGCTGTCACAAGAAAGAGAACTTTTTTTTTAAAGATTTTATTTATTTATTCGACAGAGATAGAGACAGCCAGCGAGAGAGGGAACACAAGCAGGGGGAGTGGGAGAGGAAGAAGCAGGCTCCTAGCGGAGGAGCCTGATGTGGGACTCGATCCCGTAACGCCAGGATCACGCCCTGAGCCGAAGGCAGATGCTTAACCGCTGTGCCACCCAGGCGCCCCGAAAGAGAACTTTTTAATGGTTTGTGGTATGGCACAGCATGGAGCACAGCACCAAGCACATCACACGTCTTTAACAAATAATTGTTAAATCGCCTGAGGATTAAACAAGGATTGTGTTTTCACTAATGAATGCTGGTTACTAAACTTAAAACTTCAAGGATCAGAAATGACCAAATCTTGAAGTTAAAAGGGAAGTAGGCAACACGGGTAGAGGGCCGAGCAAGGGCCATGGCTGTTTTCCAGGAGAGCTCTGGGAAGAGTGGGCTCTCTGTTCAAGTAAGCCTGTACACGTTCTCGGAGAGTCACAATTCACACCGACACATTAAAGTCTTTGAGCAGCCCTGCAGCAAAATGCATAACAATAGTCACTGCTATAGAATCCTATGGTCCCCAAATTTATTTGTGCCCCCTAATCCTTTGCTAACATTCATTAACATACTGCAGTACCCAAGTTTACAGAACGCAGCAAGGGAAGGGATAAACCAAGAGTCTGGACAGACAGCTTCACTCTGTCACTTACTTTGAACTTCAGACCAGTCATGTAATCTTTCTGCTACCCAGACTCCTCTTCAGCAAAGCCCTTGTCTTCACAGGACCATTGTGAAGATTAAATAAGATCATTAAAGTTCCCCTTCTTAAAGGATTGCTACAGGCTATCCCTGAAAACCTGTGCTGTATCACCTGAAATGCCCACTTCTCCCAACATGACAATCGTTTATACATACATTCACCTCTCTACCATCTCCTTAAACCTTAGGGAAATCACCTTGCTTCAGGCTACCATCTCCCTGTTCCATTCATATATCTATACAACAAATACTTATTTGAGTCCCTACCGTGTAACAATGAACACAGTGCAGGAGATACAGTTGTGAACAAGATAGGCAGAAAATTGGGGTGCCCATGTGGATCAGTCAGTTAAGCACCTGACTCTTGGTCTGGGCTCAGATCAGGATCTGAGGGTCCTGGGATCAAGCCCCGTGTCAGGCTCCACGCTCAGCAGGGAGTTTGCTTGTAGATTTTCTCTCGCTCTCCCTCTGCCCTTCACTGTGTGCACGTGCTCTCTCTCTCTTTCTCTCTAATATTGATCAATATTAGGGAAAAAAAGATAGGCAAAAAAATTCCTGCTCTCCTGGAACTCTCTGTCTTGTTGGGAAGACAGACAAATATGCAATTTAGTATGATACATCGTCGTCGTCATAGCAAGTATTTATTGAGTGCTTACTAAGTACTTTGCATGTGTTAGTTCTAAGTACTTTGCATATATTAGCTCTTTTAATCCTCACAACCATCATACAAGGTGGACACAATTATTATATTCAATTTATAGATGTGGAAACTGAGGTGAGGGGTGGTTACGAGAAGTGTGCAGTATGGAGGGCATACAGCAGAGGCTTCAAAGATATGTCTTCTGAGACCTGAAGGTGGGGTAAAAGTCAGCCAGAGGGACAAATGTAAGATGAGTGTCCCAAGCTGAGAGATTAGGGTTGGGGACTGGGGGAGGGGGAGGAGAGAGAGAGAGAGTCAGAATGGTGCATTGCATGACCTGAGAGAAGTTCCAGAACCATAGTGGTGTGCCCACTGTCTGTGCGTGGGTGTGTGGTTGGGTGGGGACTTGGAGAAGGTGACGGTGACAGACTAGAAGGCAGAGAGGTGAAAACAACAGCTAGATCAAGAAGATCATTTCAACCACTTGAAGGACAGCTTTATACTTAAGGCAAACAGAAATCAACAAAGGATTCTACAAAATAGTGTTAGGACCAGTTGCTCTTGCTGCCTTTTAGAGAGATCACCTGGCTTCAGTGTGGAGAAGGGATTAGAAGCAGCAACATTGGAGAGTTAGTTTGGAGACTGCCACACTAATCAAGGTAAGAGAAGATGGTGTCCAGAAATAAAATAGAGGCAGTGGTAATGAAGAGACGTAGATGGGTTTGAAAAGCACTTAAAACACAAAAGACAATTGATGGCTTGTGGGGAGAGTAAAGCACCAAGGGCAATGACTGACTTCTGGCTTTGGCAGCTACGTAGATGGTAGCGCCATTCACACTACTGCTGGAGAGGGAGCAGGCCTAGGGGGAAGATGTCAACCAGCTTGGGACATGATGGGTGTGAGGAGTCTATGGAACATCCAACTGGATGTACCTAGTTGACATTTGGAAATGTAGATGTGAAGTTCAGGGAGCAATCTAAGATAAATATAGCCTTTCACTTGGCATAGAACACCATGGATAGATTTTAGAAAGCAGAAAAAGCAGGGAAAACTGCCCACTTGAACACTTCTGGATCCAGATATAGTTGGCATTCAAAGTGGTAGAGACCATGGGTCCAGCAACAAAGAAAGGAATAGAACATATTTATATTGTCAAGGAGACACCAGCTTCACTTTCCCATATAATAGATGCTCTCAATGCCTTGCCCAATCTCCTTGGCATCTATAAACTTAGCACACTGGTAACTTCCTCCTTTGGGCACCTGAGTTCTACTTCTCCATCTCAGAATTTTCTCCAGCTCAACAGTTAATAATCCCAGGGCAACCCTGGCAACCCTGGACCAAGAAAAAAAAAAATGTAACTGATAAATATCTCAGTTCCCCATTTCCTCAGGGGACTATTCTGAGGAAATGAATGTTCTGTTCTACAAGATTCTTTATAAAAGGTCCCAGGGGGTTGAGCTTTTTGCCCACAATGATAACTAGGTCACCAACATACATGTGCTTTGCTATTTCCCCTTTCATGTTTCAATTTCCCCATCTCTTCACTTTGGCTTCTTGAGATCAACTCCCAAATAATTTACCTGTACTGAAGTCATTGTCTGAGTTTGCTTTTGGGAAAACCCAAACTAAGATCAAGATACCAGGTTACAATAATTTATTCACTTCTTTATTTCACATTTCTTGGAAAATACAAAGATGAAAAAGTTTTGAAAGGAAAATGAATAAAACCCAAACCGATGTTAAACAGGTGAACCTAGAGCATTTTATAGTTTGAGGAGGTAAGGAAAGAGTGAAAGAGAAATGAGGTTATGTCAAAAAGATATAGAAGATAGCTTGAAAGAGCTCTCACTGGCAGTATCTGTGACAATTTGAGAATAAAAAAGAAGATAAACTGAAATTGACATTAAAATGTATGATGATACTAAAAAAATAGAGGAAAATAACACCGTTTACAGTCATTGGAAGTAACTCTTCCATCAAGTTTCTGATATGAAAATGGTTAACAAAAGACAAAGACTAGAGCATGTGTTCGGACATTTTAGACAATGTGTTAATGCTAGAAAGTTCTTCTTTACACAGAATTTTGAGCTAATAAATGCAGCAATAACTCTAAAATGAAAACAAAAATTCCACTTTGCATCCCTCGATGAAATAAGTTAATTAAATTATATCACCACTGAATGGTAAACCCATTAGGTGAAAAATTGCAAAAGGACTTCAATGATAACAGTCAAAAGCAGTGCCTGGCACTTGATTAGATCCTGGTTTAACGAAAAGAGTTATAAAAAGTATTTGCCGGGGGCCGGGGGCGGGGCGGCTAGGCGGCTCTGATGGTTAAGCATCTGCTTTTGGCTCAGGTCATGATCTCAGGGTCTTGGGATCAAGCCCGGCATCATGCTCCCTGTTCAGCAGGGAATCTGCTTCTCCCTCTACCTCTCCCCTAATTTGTGCTTGTTTGCTCTCTCTTTCCCTCTCTCTCTCTCTCAAGTGAATAAATAAAATCTTAAAAAAATACAGTTGGGGAAAATTAGAGAAATTTGAATAGGAGCCTGGTGCTAGATGATATCGGGGATTATTGCTAATTTTGTTGAAGTGTGATAATGTTTCAATATTGGATTTAGAAGAGAGTCCTTATTTTGGGAGCTGCACCCCATAGTGTCTAGCAGTGAAGTATCAATCTTCAAATTATTGAGAAAAAATTATATATATCCATATAAATAAAGCAAATATTTTAACAAAATGATAGCTATCTTGAACCTATGCTGTGCATATATAAAAATGATCATTGCAGTGCTCTTTCTACTCCTCTGTTCATGGTTGAACATGGTCATAGTAGGTTTTTAAGTTGTGTTTTAGATTATTTTACCATTAAATATTACTTGACTTGTGAAATTTGAGTTTTCAGTTTTCACTCTTTTTCAATAGTCAAATTGCTTAATTTTATGTTCCTTTTGAGATATTTTTTCCTGCAGGCGTGAAGTATTTGGCTCACTTACTTGTTTACATGTCTGTTTTAATTTTTGATGTCTAAATTCCAAATTCCTCTTCTGTTTTGGCCTGCCATGGTCCTGGGGTTTTCTGTAATTGCATTTTTCATTTCTGTTGCTGAGGTTTATACCAGTAAATAGAACGCTTGTTGATGTAAATCTCATTGACATCGGGTAGGCCAACATGTATTTTCGCAACTTGTCTCTATTATATCACTTTCCAAGAGAACAACTTTGTGTCTGTGTTGACAAGGAGAGACATGAAGGTGCAGGAATGGTGGGAAGTCACCAGGTTTTAATGATACCTAAAAGGACTGTATTCCTTGCAATAAACTGAAAATAAAATAAGTCTTATATGGTTAGTGGACATGTGAATTTGAAAACCTTTCTGGAGAGAATTTGGCACTATTTCTCAAAAGCTTTAATATTCCACACACTCTTTGATATTTCAATGTAAATATGAATTTACACTAAGGAAATAGTAATGGATGGTGTTCACTGAGGCAGCAACATCTTTGTGGTAAGAATCAGAAATCAACCTCAATGTCTAACAATAACTAAATTAACATACATCCTATTATAGACAGTTATGTCTCCCTAAAACTCATAGGTTGAAACCTTAATCCCGAATGTGACTGTATTTAAAGATAGGACCTTTAAGGAAGTCATTAAGGTTAAATGAGGTCATAAAGGTAGGGCCCCAATCCAGTAAGACTGGATTCCTTCCAAGAGCAGGAAGAAATACAGGAGTATACACACCAGAGAAAAGGCCATGTGAAAGACCATGTGAGGACACAACAAGAAAGCAGCTGTCTGCTAGCCGAGGAGAGGGTCCTCACCAGAAACCAACCCTGCTGGCATCTTGATCCTGGACTTCCACCTTTACAAGTATGAGAAAATAAATTTCTGGGGCGCCTGGGTAGCACAGCGGTTAAGTGTCTGCCTTCGGCTCAGGGCGTGATCCCGGCGTTACGGGATCGAGCCTCACTTCGGGCTCTTCTGCTATGAGCCTGCTTCTTCCTCTCCCACTCCCCCTGCTTGTGTTTCCTCTCTCTCTGGCTGTCTCTATCTCTGTCAAATAAATAAATAAAATCTTAAAAAAAAAAAAAAAAAGAAAGAAAATAAATTTCTGTTGCTTAAAGCACCCAGTCTGTGGTAGTCTGTTTGGCAGCCCAAGCAGACTCAACATTCCCAAATGGAGTGATAATGATGATGCAAATGGACGCCTCTATCATACTTTACTATGTAGCAGACAAAATTCTAGCTGCTATGAAAATACTAATTGATTGTATCTCACAGGAACCTTATGAGAAAAGTACTTTTATTATTTCCATTTTATAAATGAGGAAGTTGAATTACACAGAGGTTATAAAATTTACCCTGGCCATGCAACTAATAGGTAGTGGAACTAGGACTTGAACCTAGGCAGTCTGGCTCCAGAGGTCATGCTCTAAATCACAGATGCTCCCTCTCTGAGAAGACAATAAACATTACGATATAGGTGTTTATTTAATTGAGTATGAAGATGGTATTAGATATCATTTTTTAAAGTAGGTTAAAGTATACACAGTTATATATATAATTTCTTATAATGAATACTTATATATAGATCACTATTATATACACACACACACACACACACACACACACATATGAATGACTTAGGATATATATATATATATATATATATATATGAAATACTTCCAAAAATTATCTTTGGTTTTCTCTGAGAGATAGAAATAATAATATTGTTTTCTTTTTTCCCTTTTTTGGCTATTATATATTTTATGCAGTAAATATACGTTTGGTTTCATTTGAAATTTGTTATAACATGTTTGCTTAAAGCTGAAGTGGCATATGGAAGTAACTAAGTAACTTTTACCTAAGTAAAGAGGCAGGGTGAGGAATAATGTGAAAGAAATTAATCCCTCTAGATGGAAGGGAGTAAATATCACAAACAAGGTTTTGAGAAGTGGGGTAGAATTTCAGTGATGGTCAAGAAAGCTTAGTCAGAGAGACCAAATTTTCATGTGGCAAGTATCCGAGGTGGGAACTGAAGTCAGCAATGTGTAGATCTTGGCCTTTACTTATGTGGTCAATCACTTAATTTGTCACTATTTCCATTGGCCAGTTTAGGATTTCTGATTTGGCTAAGTCCCTTTAGTAAAAATCACAAATGCTATGTGAATTGATGAAAAGGGACGCCAGTAAGGATCGTGTAGCTATTACCATTGTTATGACATGCTCACACTTCCACATATGGAAAGCAGAGTGACATTTTTAGGTAATCTGGGTAAGACATCAAATTAGAACATTCTTTTCACAGCTCAGGAGCTGGCAAACAAAGGGAGCGCCCAGGAAACCCTCATGGGGGGGAGGGCTAGGAGCAGGAGGGAAAGTTGGCTTGCCTGGGGGCATTTGAGAATTAGAAAATGAAAGTAATTTTGACTGTCAAGGATTCGATCATCAGAGAAAACTGGTCCTGCTGTGCAAGGCACATATTCCCTTGATGCTCAATGATGGCTATCTGTAAAAATATTACAGGTCAAACCCCATCCTGAGAAACTTAAGGAAGGTACCAGATCTTTCACTGGGCTGAAATTTACTGTAATCAACATCATTCGAAATCTCATTGCCAGTACTTCTAGGTCGTTTCCCTGAGGTCAAGGACTGGGCATAAAACAAAACAGGAGCCAACTTCCCTCAGAGATGAGGTCGTTCATTAAAGCTGCCCAAGCATGCAGGGCATGGCAGAAAGGCACTCTAGCAGAAGCCAGTCCTCTTTCCCCTCTGCCATTTTCCCTTTTGGTTTTTCTTGTTCCCCAGAGAACTGAGCCAATTATAATCCCCTGTAATTTTTTTTAGAAGAATCATATTTTACTCCTTATTTGTGCTACACTGGCTAGAGCCACTGTGTTATATTTCTTTTCCAGTTTGCATTATGTCACACAGTCAGGTGTTGGAGGTTTTCATTATCACAAGCCACTAAAAGACTGGGAAAAGAAAATGGATTGTACTGAGATTATATATGTATTTCATACACATACGTAATATATACAAGAAAAGAATTTCAGTATAACAAAACCAACGAAGTACTATTACTATAGGCCATGGACCATTGGTCAGAGAGTAGAAATATTTTCATTGGACTACATTTTGGGTTTTATT
Source organism: Ursus americanus (assembly GCF_024610735.1). Lineage (NCBI taxonomy): Eukaryota > Metazoa > Chordata > Mammalia > Carnivora > Ursidae > Ursus > Ursus americanus. The sequence continues at coordinate 77,294,103 of NC_142127.1, read as the reverse complement.
GGTATTCGTAATAATAGTATTTGTCTTATAATAATAATGTACAGCCCCCTGTGGTGTAATAAAAAGCGACATTTCCCAACGCAGGAACTGAATTGAAAATACAAGCATGAGGCTCCAACATGTCTATAATACCAAAAGCTGCTTGTGTGTATATGAGTCGGCTGAGAAAGTTAGTCCTTGATGGCAAATGTTCGACAGAATTCCAGGTACTGTCGAGGGGGGTTCATTTATTTATCCATTCGAGACATTTATTTAGCAACTCCTATGTGCATGGTACCATCCCAGGGTCTAGGGATTCAAAAAATAAACATGAAGAGAGATAAATGCCTGCCTTCATGGAATTTATGTTTTAGTAAATAACTAGTAAATAAATCTGGAAAATAAACACAATAAATAAAAAACTGTATACCATGTTAAAGATATGTAATAAGGGAAGCAGTACTAGAAGGGTGTTTTTGTGTGGGGTGGGGTGGTAATTTTAGCTAGAGTGGAAATTGAAGGCTGCTTTGAGAATACAACTTTTAAACAAACACCTGAAATAAAAAGAGGGAAGCAGCAAGGAGACTAGCTAGGGGAAGAGAATTCCAGGCAGAGGGAACAGCAAGGGAAAAAGCTCTGAGATGTGAATATGCCTGTGTGTTTGGAGAAATCAGACCAGTATGGCTGGAGCAGAGCGACCAAAAAAGAGAGTTGTAGAAGGTAAGTGAGAGAAGTAACAGGGGCCAGACGACGCTGGACATGGTAGGTCACTGTTAGACCTCAGGAGACTCTGAAGGGCTGGAGCAAAAGCAGCATGAGGAGCCAGTCATCCTCAAGTACGGTTACGGGCAGTGTCATATGCCATTAGCACAATGCTAACCAAGTTATTTACTTTCCTGACTATAGTGTGACGGTGTGTATAAAAGTTATTGTTAAATAACAAAACACCAAGCTTTTATTAAGGAGATTATTGTGTTCTATTTCTTTTTTTTTTTTTTTTTTAGATTTTATTTATTTATTCGACAGAGATAGAGACAGCCAGCGAGAGAGGGAACACAAGCAGCAGGGGAAGTGGGAGAGGAAGACGCAGGCTCATAGCGGAGGAGACTGATGTGGGGCTCGATCCCATAACGCCAGGATCACGCCCTGAGCCGAAGGCAGACGCTTAACCGCTATGCCACCCAGGCGCCCCTATTGTGTCCTATTTCTATTTGAGGCTGAGGACAGCCTCTACTCTTAAGCTGCAAGTTTCTTCAAATTGGTCAGATTATCAGAATTTAAACTAGCTAATATCAGATCCTAAATGGAAACCTTGGAATGCATGATACGCATTCATAATGCATGTATGGTATTGCTTGCTTCTTTCCTATCGAAGACATACCTCATCTTCAAATTATAAGCAAGTGAACTAAATAATGATGGAGTACGTTGGTCAAACTAACTCACAGGAAACAGTTATAAGATATGGAAAACCACATTTAAACACAAAGACACGTACAACCATTGAAGGCTCAGGAGAGTGACCAAAAGTAAGCAGATACTAGGGAGGCATCTTTCCTTGAAAGAGGAACGATGACGGATGAGATTTGGAAGTGGTGTTTTATCTAAACATACTGCTAATCTGCAGGAGGTTCCGGTGACAGAAAGCTGCAGCCTTACAGGTTTGTGGGTGGCAGAATAGCCAAATAGTCAGAGGGAAATCATGGAAGGGAGGAGCCCCAGACAGGCTGAGACCCCAAATCTACACACAAAAAAATCTAACAAGGTCCTACGCTGTAGACTAAAGCATCCATGTGTAGGGGAAGTCCTAGGGGTGTCTGTAAAGAACAACCAGCATCTAGAAAGCTAAAATATTGAACAGAGATTTCAGCTCCTGTTCTATACAGAGGAGATAGAATTTGGAATTTCAGTCCAGCCAAGCTAACTGAATTAGACAACAAATCTCACTTTTGAGGAGCAAAATAAAATCCAGTGTCTCTATAACATATCATTTATAATGTCCAGTTCCACTAAATCTGTGAGTCCCTAAACATGGGAACAAGCAGGAAAATGTGACTCTCAGGTTCTGACACCCACTTCTGACATCACATGGGAGGTTTTTCCCCCAACACCAAATACACGGTGTCTTTTCCAACACCAATCGTTCCATTCTCAGACACTAACTATCTGGAGTTCATGCTGACTCCACAAGTTAAGGAGCTTAACTTCACCAACCTACTCCAACTTCAGATGCCAGTCTTAAGTCCCAGGGGGCTACCCACACTTCTGACTGACCAGCTATAAATCAATTTGATAATTTTCCAGAATGACTCCTAGAACTCAGGAAAGCACCTTACTTACGATTACCAGTTTATTTCTGTACAACTCAGAAACAGCCAAATGGAAGAGTTGCATAGGACAAGTAATTAGAGGTGGGGAATGGGGAGAGAGGGGCATGCCACCCACCACCCACCTAGCGCTTTCATGTATTCACTAACCCGGGAGCTCTCCAAACCCTATGGTTTAGAGGTTTTGATGGAGGTTTCATTATGTAGGCATGACTGATTAAATCACTGGCCATTGTTGATTGAACTCAATCTCCAGATGCTCTCCCCTTCCCCATTCTCCCTTCCCCAGAGGTCAGAGGGTGGGGCTGAAAGTCCCAACCCTCTAATCATGGCTTCTCTTTCTGGTGACCGGTCTGTACCCTGAAGCTATCTAGGAGGTCCCCAGCTAAGAGTCATCTCACTGGCATACCAGACACTCTTACCTCTTTAGAGATTCCAAGGGTTTTAGGAGCCCTGTGCTAGGAACCAGAACAAAGACCAAATAGTTTTTATTATATCACAGTGATTCATACCAAAGGAAAAAAAAAAGCAGTTATTAGAAACCAACCTTAAAATGACCCAAATGTTGTAATTAAATAGGCAAAGACTTTGATATAGGCATCATAAATACATTCAAAGACTTAAAGGGAGATGTACGCAAATGGCATGAACAGATGGGAATCCTAGCAGAGAAATTTAAACTATTAAAAAGAGCAAAAGGCAAATTTAGAGCTAGAAAACACAATAACTGAAATTTTTAAATTATACGATGGACTTAAGATTGGAGACAGAAGAAAAGAGCTGGTAAACTTGAATGTAGATTTAAAAAAATATCCAATCTAAAGAACACAGAAAAATAGTAAAGAAAGATGAAAAGAACCTTAAAGACCTGTGGAACAATATCAAAAAATTACCATACGTGTAACTAGAATTCCAAAAAGAAAGGATAGAGAGCATGGGAAAGAAAAAATACATGAAGAATTAATGGCCTAAAACCCCAAATTTGGTGAAAGCATCAACTGACAGATCCAAGCAGTTCAATAAACCCAAAGCAGGATAAAATGGAAAAACAGACGAAAGTACATTACAAACTTCTGAAAAACCAATGATGGTGACACAATCTTGAAAACACACCGAAAGAAATGACACATTACATACAGTAGAACCATGATAAGAATGATCTCTGACTTTCAAAAGAAACGGAGGCCAGAAGACAATGGCACATTTTTAAGGTGCCCAAGTATAAAAACGGTTAACCCAGAATTCTAAATCCAGTGAAAATATCTTTCAAAATTGAAACCTAAAATAAGACATTTTAAGATGAATAAAAACTAACATTTGTTACTAACAGATTTGCACTTTAGTATATCCTGAAGAAAGTTCTACTTGGCTGAAGAGAAATGACACTGTCATCTAAATGAAAAAATGAAGATTTTGAAATAGAAAATATGTGGGTAAATCTAATATGATATAGATTATATATAATTACAGATATATATGTAGATACACAGATATAGTTCTTTCAGACAGAAAACTATATATATATATATTCCATATATATATATTCCATATATATATATTCCATATACATATATATATATATTTCACATATATATATATTCCATATACATATATAGTAGATTCTTGTTATTCACGGTAGTTACGTTCTATGAAGTAGCCATACACTAAATTAGCAAATACCGAATCATTGCTCCTAGGAGAAATACAACTGGTTCCCGTGAGCCTCTGCTCAAAAACTTCTCATCAACCAATCAATACATAACTTTGTTTTATGTGTGTTTCTGTTTAAGGACAAATTATTTAATAAATATTATTGATCCATCAGCATTGAACTCAACGGACAGCATTGTAACTCATCCCTGAATAAAGTTTATTTATCTAACACACATATTTTCTCACATCTTTCTTGCCCTTAAGAACGCATACATTGGAATGGAGAAAACAGAAATGGACACCTTGACAAAGAGCCTATAGGCAGAATATCCAAAGAATCTGATTTTTAAAATGGGCAGAGGACAGTCCCTTCACAAATGAAGAAATACAAATAATCGTAAGCACAACAAACGTATTCATCATTATTAGCCATAGAGGAAAAGCAGTTAAAACCACAATGAGATACTACTAACACCCACCGCAATGGCTGAAATTAAAAAGCTGGGCAAACACCACACGTGAACAGAATGTGGAGCAGCGAGAACTCTCATACACTGCTGGTGGGAACGGAACATCATGTAATCATTTTGGAAAACTGGTAGTTTTTTTTTTATAAAGTGATATGTATACCTATTCTTTGACTCCACAATTCCATTCTTCACTATTTGTCCAACTGAAATTAAAACAAATGCCCACCAAAAGACATGTACAAGCGTGTTTATTGCAGCTTTTCCATAGCTAACGAGTGAAGACAGTCCGAGTGTCCGTCAAGAGACGACTGGGTAAACACACTGTGGTAGAGTCAGATGATGGGAGGCTACTCTGCAAAGTGAAGAACTGCACACACGTGCAAGCGTATGGGCAAATCTCAGAGACATCTTGCAACGTGAAGAAAAAAGACACAAAAAATACACATTATATGATCCTGTTTACATGATGTCCTAAACAGGCAGAAATGGCTTTTAAAACAGGCAAAACTGTCTAAGATGACTTAGTAGTATCATGAGGGAAATTTCTGGAGAGATGAAAATGTGGTATTTATAATAGGGGAAAGCGTTGCATGTGTATATCCACTTGTTAAACTCGTGCAGCTAAGATTCGTGCATTTTAGGGTACATTCATTTTAGCAAAATCATAAATAGAAATAATACGCAGGCGGGGGTAGGGAGTCGGTAGAGGTATAGCTAGAGCAAGAGGACCAGAAAGGATGACGCAGCAAGGCAATGGGCTCCGTATTCAATTTTAGTTACTTTGTATGTGCTTGAAATTCTCTGCAAATTATTTTTTAAATGTTTGAAAGCTAGAAAACCATGGCACCTGTGAGGCTCGGCCGGTCACGCGTTGGACTTGCTTAAGGCACAGGTCATGATCCCAGGCCCTGCGTCAGACTCCACACTCAGCACGAAGTCTGCTCAAGTCCTCTCTCTCCTTCTCCCTCTTAAATAAATCTTTTAAAACAAATTTTTATAAAATGCCAGAAAACCCAATATTTAGGACAGGGACACTAAAATCCGGCCATTTCCTCAATTTGAGACACTTTTTCTATGACTTGTTAAATGTTTTATTTTTAAGTTCTTTGAAAGAAAAGTGTCCGACTTGAAATTTATTTTGTGGTCTTACCATTAGCATCCCATTGACAAATATCTCATTGCCCACCATGCCAGGTTCTTTGCTGGATATCTTTTAGGAAAACCCTCAGAGGTGTGGTTGTCCCTGGGAATGGGAGCTGAGCAAATTTTCTTGGGAAGGACATTGAAGGGTTAGGAGTAAATCACTTAGGGACTTCAAAGTGTCTGTTGTCTGAGGAGTTTCACCTGAAATAAGGGTACCCAGGGAATGGGTTACCCAGAGACATGACCTGCCCCAGCTGTCGTCGTGCTTGGATTTGCTCTGTTGCACCTGCCGCCACAACCTAACCCAAAGGGCAGGGTGTGTGGTTGGTTGGTTTGTTCTTGGACCTGTACAGATTCCTGTGTTCTTTACCCAAATCCTGAGAGGATAGAAAGGGATTTTTGACTTGTCAAAGCAACATTTTAACATTCTTAGGGCTTCCCCTAAGAGATTTTTCGGGGAGAAGTAAGGGATGATGTCTTTTCTGTTGACATGACATGACTGTACAGTTAGCAGCTGAGCTCATGCTTCTTTCCTATCTGCTGTCCCCAGACCTGGTCGTCCCGGAAGTGGGATGCGACCTGCAGGCCCCACGCTTCCAGGGGCCACCTGGTCCTTGCATAGTGAGAACCTGAATGGAAGTAGATAAGGGGACATAGATGGCTAATGTCACATTGTGTGGTCACAGTTTGGGGATAAAAGCCGTTATTGCCAAAGCCACTTCCCTCGAGGTCCCTGGAGGTAGTGAGAGAGAGAGAGGGAGAGGGAGGGAAAGAGGGACGGGGAGAGAGAAAGATTGTAGAAAAAGAAGAAAAGAGAAAGACTTGACTGGGCAGTCAGCGTCGTGAATCTTCGTTACACCCATCGGTGGTAGGAAAGGCTTATGCGCACGCTCAAATTTAATGGCGCAGAGACACTCGCCTTCCCTCCCCAGTGGAAAGAACTTTCAGCTTTCCTGCATCCTGAATTGTCTGAAACAATGCAGTAAGAGCATCTGAGGTGATGGAGAGGGGCATTCCTAGCAATGCCCAGAAATCCCTAAAAACCCGGAAGCCTCATCCGTTACATGGGCAGAGATTTGCTGTTTTCCTCACACGCTTCATCTCTGCTTTCACATTGTATCAGCGATTGTGCTGCTGTAGTTTCATCCAGCTTAAAACCATAATTCACTTTACAAAGCAAGGCATCTCTGAGTTTATCCCTTTTCCATCTGCTCTCCCTCCACTTCCTCCACCCTTAAACCCCCAAATATTTCATGAAAATTACGTTCGCTTTTCTACGGAGGTGGAGGGAATCATCAAGAAGGGAAGGACCTAGGGCAAGGATCTAAACACCAGAAAGAGCAAAGAAAATTGTTTAAGACCAGATCGAAAACGGTCTCTCTGGCTTCCTCTTTGTCTCTCTTTTCTTCCCCCTGCCAAGTAAACCTTTTCCTGATTACAGTAAACACCTTCTTAACAGATCAAAAGGAGCGATTTTAAAGTGAGTTGCTTACTCACAAAATTCATTATGGTAACGCCTCATCGTCTTCAGCTGAGCCCCAGCCGCCTCCCTTTCATCTGCGCTGTGGCCTTGTGTCTGTTCCCGCAGTTCATCCACATTTTGTCGGCCTCAGACTTTTCCAGTACTGATGCCTCAGGTTTGTGAACAGCCCAGTAGAATTAGAACAGCCAGCCTAGGGACAGGTTTTTCTCCCCATACCTTAAAAATACATATATTTTGAAACGTCAGTAACAACACATGTTCGCTAACTCTTCCTTCCCACCCCCGCCCCAAGAAGTCATCTTTTTTACTACTTCCTATGAAATTCACCCCATGGTGGATCTCTTGTTCGGTGGAGCCCATGTCTGCAATGCAGGTTTCTTGCAGAGCTTTATTTATTATTAATGATGCAACAGTTTATAGCGCGCCAGCCTCCTAACCCTCAAAGTACCTTACAGATGCGTTACGAAGGGAGTCAGCCCACCGACTCCGCACTGAAAGAAGCCACCAGACATGCAAGAAGCTCCCTCCAAAAAGAGTCATTTCGCTTGTGTGGTCCCCGAGGACTGCTCGGGCTGGCATCCGTACCAGCGGTGGAGACCAGCCGAGTGACTGGGGCTCTAATCTGCAATGACATAACTTGACCTTCGGGAAGGCAGAGCGTTTTGATCTGATTTCTGCAAATGACTTACCTGGGGGTATTTCTCTGTTGCTCAGTGTCCTGCTCGATAAAACGGATGGAAAATAACATGCTTCGTTGTACCGTCTGCCTACCTCCCCCGAGTCACCGGTTGCCCAGCTCAGCCTCCCAGACGCCATCTCTTACTGTCCTTGATCTCTCTGCAGCCTTTGTAACTACTGACCATCCTGCCCTCAAAGTCTGTAAAACTCTGTCCTCTCCTAGTTTCTACCACGCTAGACTCCCTGCCTCCTTTCCTCTCGGCCATTCGCTTATTTTGTCAACACTTCCCAGTTCGGCTGTCCATTTTCTGGTATCCTTTTCTTATCTCTCTGTGACCATTATCAGAACTGTCCCCCTGCCGGTAATGAGGATGGTGATGACGAAGTCAATTCCTTTTTGGCTAGCGAGCTTTCTATTTCCAACGGTTCTACATTATCTCCTCATATGCTATGGAAAGCCTTTGATCAAAGGGGGACACCTCATCACACCCCATTGTTACCACTTACATCACGTTTTGCTTGCCTTTATCGTGTGTGCCTGTGGAGGTGGGGACCGTATCTGTCCTCGCTCACTTTGGTAACCGCCTGACCCACGGTAGAAGCTAAAGGAATAACTGGGTGTTATTGGCCTACTTTTGCAGATAATGCCGTATTTTACACATAGCCCTCATATTTAGAGGTTTGCCCATAGTCACAACACCTAGGAATGTCAAATATCATCCAGGTCTCTGACTCCACAGCCATTTATCTTTATACCTAAGTTGCTAAACACAGGGCAACCTGGATTTCTCTCTGTCACACTGTGTAACAGTCTTCATAAAATCATGGGAGGGAAACTTAGACTTTATTTACTACTGTTTCCTAGGTTTACCTGATCACGAGTGTCTCTTGATGTATATGAGAATAATGCCAGTTTCTGGACCTCTCCCCAGTTCTACTATATACAAATATGCAGAGGAAGGGCCTAGAAAATTGGATGTTTGAACAGCTTCTCCCTCTCCATCATTCTATCCACATCACTGCTCCGGGGCTGCTGGGCCTGGCTTCAACTCCAAAGTGAGGAATGAAAGCTATGGACCCAAAGGGACCCCACTTTGCAGCAGAGATAAAGGAAGAGAGACCCAACTCTACATTTATAGGCGATTGTTGCCAATAGGGGAGTTTAGGAAACAGGATTCAAATCAGTGGCTCTGAAAGTGTGATCCCAAGACCAGCAGCATCACCTGGGAACTTGTTAGAAATGCACATTTTCAGGCCCAACCCCAGACCTATTGAATCTGAAGATGAGGGGGTGTGCTTTAACAAGCCCTCCAGGTGATTCTGATGCACCCTAACATTTGGGAAGGCCATTCTCAGATACCATCTGAAACAGGTGAGACTATTCTAATTGACAAAAGGACATACCTGCCTCCTCAGTAACTCTTCCCAGTGATGGTCACAAGGGACCTAGCTCCCTGCCGTTCTTCCTGAAACCCACTTTTTCTTGTTCTGAGCTGAGCACTTCATAGACTTGGGGGTTTATATCTCTTGATGAATCAGATAGTTCCTGTTAATATTTCTTTAAAGGTTTTTTTCTAAAGATTCATTTACTTATTTTAGAGAGAGAGAGAGTGCACACAGGAGCAGGAGGCAGAGGGAGGGAGAGTCTTAAGCAGACTCTGCACTAAACACAGAGCCCAACTCAGGTTTTGATCCCACGAGCCGATATCATGACCCAAAATCATGACCTAAGATCACGACCAGAGCCGAAACCAAGAGTCAGACACTCACCTGACTGTGCCAGGCAGGCACCCCTCTTTAAAGGCATTTTGAATACTAAATTGTATTGGTACTTTTGTGAGAATCTTCTTCCCAGCACTTTAATGTCCAGTCAAGCAATTATGCAAATGTCTTGTCTGTTTGATTACCATCATATGCAAATATTGCTCAGCACTGGGCCTGGAATGGACAAAGAGCTCAACAGGTACTCGTTAAATTTTTAAAAAGGGAATTTTGGCCCTGGTATGGGATTCTGCTCAGAGGTTGTCAGTGGAGGACAGACTTGACAGGATCTACTCTTCTTGCTCTGTGGGTCAGTATTGCTGACCCTGTCCTCCCTGTTTCCCGTTATGCCCGATGCACACATGTGGTTCTCCCCTGTACATTCTGTTTGCCCTCCTCACTTGCTGTCCAGACGCTGGCACACTGCCTTGCCTGTCTATTATTTCATTCAGGTCCGATCACTCCAACTCACTGAACAGATTTCTGATTCCATTTCCCAAAGTGCGGATGACCCCATTCTCTCCAGTTCACTGTCACCTATGTGTGCAAAGGGTTGCGTGTGTCAGCCGTTAACTCTACTCCAAAGTACAGTCCTTTGGTTCATCCTTCTCCATCTCCCACTTTGGAGCTGAAGTCAGGTTCAGCAGACCCAGAAAACTCATGTGGATAAAATGGCAGGGAAGGAGAAAAGGGGTACATGCTAGCCAAATTGAGTCACATGTGTGTGGGTAGTCTGTTATTAACATGCATTAAGCACTTGGGCATGCTAAGTGCTTAATACATGTCAATAGCTATAATAGTAAGACACATCTTGAGGATATGGCATTGTGTTTAAACCATCCCTGCCTGGGTAGCTATTTAACATGGTCAGTTGGACATCTGGACTCAAGCCAGTTGGTACCCGGTTGATCTTTGCTAAGAAATGACTGCAGCTGCTACAGCCCAGGAACCCCTTGTAACGCTGCCCGGTGCCCAGCAGGGAGATGCAATTGTCCAGTGAATAGATTTAAGAAAAGGACTAGGAATAGAGTTTTCCAGGCAGCAGTTGAAAAGCTAATCCTTCCCTTTCTGACGACAACTACAAAAGAAAATGAAGAAAAATGCAGTGCACTGTGAGAATCGAGACAGGAAATAGTCAATAATTTATAACACTTCTATAGCATGTTTTCCTATAAAATTTAACTAAATTGAATCTTTATTTTTCTATCAGAGAATCTTCCTACCCCATAACCACATGGCTATTAGGTATGTGCTTAGTTAGCTGGAAGACTGGAAGAAAAAATGGTTATTGATGGGTTAGAGCCTTCCCATAGAGAAGGACAGGTTTGAGCCTGTGTATGAAATGGGAAGAGAACTGCTCTTGGCGTCAGGACATCTGGGCTTAAGCGCAGCCTTCCAGAAAGACAAGTTTCGTAGTATTTGTTGAGTCTCAAATTCTGAGCTTCAGTTGCTTCCTCTGTAAAATGATTCCTCCTGCACCGATTTTGAGAAAAATCAGAGGTAATACAAACATGTAGAAACCGACACTCAGGTCTTGCTGTAATAGTTCTGCATAACAAGCAATCCCATGATTTTAGCAGTGTACAACATGTATTTCTGCCTTGTGGAGTCTGGAATCGGCTGTGGCTCAGCTGAGCTCGCCGACACATGAGCTCAAGTCAGCTTCTCATTCCATGACCCAGCCGAAGGTGTGATGAGCTTCCAGTGTACGTTTTTTCTCACGGCTGTTGGCTGCGATGCAAGAGACCAGGTAGAACTTTACTACGACTATGAAAGCCTGGACTTGACAGTGAGACACTCACTTCAGCACACGTTCCACTGATCAAAGTAAGTTCCGTGGCCAAACCCAGTGTCAGTTGGACAGCGGCGTATCCCCACAGAGAGAAGCCATGGCCTCGGTGGAAGGGAAGAAAGAATTTTGAACAAATATTACAATCCATCACAGTGCATGGAATTATTCTGTAAGATAACATTTGCGTGTTGAAGTGATAATGATGATTACTTTACCCTTGGTTGGTTAACAGTCTGAGCTTGTCTAACAAAAGAGGAGATTCGGAGCTTTGTAGGGAACAAAGCACTCAGGCACATACTTCCATGTTGTAGTTTAAATTTCTTTTATTCGCGTATGTTTGGCACATACCATGGGTTTTAGGTGTACAACATAGTGGGTTCCGCTATATGTTCTGCTGTGCTCACCGCCAGCGTAGCTCCCATCGGTCACCCTACCACACTGTTATAATATCACTGACTGTGTTCCCTGCGCTGTGCCTTTTATTCCTGTGACTTGTTCATTCCCTAACCGGAAGTCTGTATCTCCCACTCCCCTTCATCCATTTTGCCTCTCCCCCGACCCTTTCCTGACAACCATCAGTTTGTTCTGTATATCTACAGGTCTGGTTTTGCTCATTGTTTGTTTATTCATTCATTTTGTTTTTTGGATTCTACATATAAGTGAAATCAAATGGCGTTTGTCTTTCTCAGTCAGACCTATTTCATTAGCACACTACCCTCTCGGTCCATCCGTGTCGTCACAAATAGCACAGTCGCATCCTTTTTTATAGCAGTGTAATAGTGCTCTGTATATAAACGGTACGGTTCCTGCTCATAATCTCAGAGGCTGGATTGCCAGCTAACTAAGCGTGCATCTCGTAGCCAAGCAGAGACAGGTGGGTAGATACTGATACAGGCTCTGGTCAGTGAGCACAGCTTCTCGACTCTTCTCAATCGCTCACAAGACATGCGAGGATTGATGGATTCTGCCTGTTCAGGAGAAGGAATTGTCAGGACCCAGGAAGCTCCAGAGTGAGGGCTTAGCAAGCCTCTTCTGCGGCTAGCTGTGTCACGTGAAAAGCCAGCATGGATTCTTCATATAGTTTTATAAGCCAGGTCACCTCTGTGCATTTCTACAACAAGTAACCCAATGACCAGTCATCCTGCTTTTCATGTACTCCCGCTGCTGCGTGATAAGCCATCTCTTGTGCTACCATGCCCAGGAGGGGCAGAGCGCAGAGGGCCTGGCCAGTGCTCTCCACCCATTCTGCACAAGCTCCTTAAACTTGCAAGGGCTTGCAAACTAGCAGAAATGGTGGTATCTAGGACCAAAATTATAAATCTCCTTGGGGGAGGTCGGGGGAGTGATTAGAAAGAAACAGGGTGAATTTTGATGGTGCCACAGTAGAGTGAACACACAGGGATGCAAACCCAAACTGAATTTTCATAGGCAAGCACGGATCAACTACATCCGAGCATGACCGGAAAAGATAGGAGGTCCCCATGGCAAGGCCAGTGCTTATGATGATTTTCCCAAATAACCGCGATCCTACCCTAGGGCAGCATTCAAGTCCCAGCCCAGAGACAGAATAATAAACACAGAGAGAATGCACCTTTTTTAGGAGGAGAGAGTGCAGGAGGAGAAAGAGATTTTAAAAGGACATTCTGCAATATAGACATCATCTGTTTAAAATATATTGTATCTGGTATCTACTATGTTCCTTGTACTACGCTAGGTGCTGATGACACCAACATGACAGACAAGATCCCTACCCGCAGGAATGTACAGCCCGTTACAGTCCAGTCTGTGGGTCTGATCACATGACCTACACATGCATGAAATGTGGGAGGCGGACATGAAAACCACAGTTGCAAAACACAGCGGTTATGTGCTTAAATAAAGTTTACCAAACTAATGTCTGTCTTCTCTCTCAATCATCATCAGCCAAGAGAGAACTGGAAAACTGAGGGAAGGGGGGCAGTTAGAGCTAACCCAGAGATTCGGGTATTCCTCAGGGTAGGTTGGGTCTTAGAAGAAACTAGACCACTCTGGATAGTGAACCTAGAGGTCCTAATAAGATTAAAGAGAAGCTTAATCTGGCTTGAATTCTGAGCTTAACTGGCTAGAAAAATCCAGGGAAGAATAATCATCACTATAGGAGGCTGTCTGATGTTGGGCGAGGGGCACGTTCTCAGCGGGGCCTTGCGGAGAGCGTGAGAACGAACATGAAGGGCTCCTGCCCTCAAGATGCATATGGTGTAGGGGGAGCAGAGGAGGGAAGGGGCCTATGCATGTATCTCACCTCCCTAGCACACTGCAACAGACCTGCAGAGCTTTTCCATGTCTCATTCCTGTGTGTACTACTTCCAGCCTCTAGCAGCGTACTGAGGCTGGAAAGAATGATTGACGTGAGAGACACGTGAATAAAAAGGAATTGGGGGTGAGAAGAGTATAGATGAATCTAAAAAGTCTGAATTTAGCTACAATCCTAGGCTATGGTTGGTTTTGGAAATGCATGCCCCTTGGTGCTTTGGTTTCTACCCTCACCTTTAGTGCCTCTGGAACCTTGTGAAACTGTGGCATGGCCACCATACCCTCTAGAGTCCAAACTGGAGAAAAGCCATGAAATGGTATGTTGTTACTATTAATTTAACCCTCTTGTCATTTCTAATTGTCACTCTGGGTGTGGGACCATGGGGGAAGAAAGGAGAGGTGAAAGGAAGAGTAGGTCAGGGCAAAGAGAAATGGTCTGGCAAGATTTGCCTCTGCTCGAGAGTAGAAAGAAAGTAAAAACAGTAGCATGGGGAAAAGCTTGAAGCTTAGAATCAAACAGAACTGGGTTTAAATCCTACTCAACAATTTACTGTGTGGGTTACCTCTCGCATAATCTCTCTCTGAACCTCCATTTCCTAGTCTGTGCAATGAATATGAGAATATCTATTTTGTAAAATTGTTGTGAGAATTGAATGAGATCATATATAAAGAAATATTTAGCCCTGCACCTGCTGGATAAAGGACTAACTGATGTCAGATCCTTCTCCTTCCACCATAAAATAGGGGTGTTCTTCAAGTCCTGAATTTAAAAATAGAGAAATAAAACTCATCCCATATAATGTGTTTCATAAGAAAACTTGCTCTCAGAAAAATTAAGTATTAGTTAGCACGTGCTATTTCTGCCCATACCTACAGGCCACATGACAAAAGTATTAGTAGGAGAAGGATGCGTGCCTATCTGTAAACCATTAAGAGGATTACGTGAGTTAATAAATGGAAATGGTTTGAATGTTGCCTGGCACAGAGTAAAAGCTCAATTATTGTTGCTGTTGTTGTTGTTGATTGCTGTTATTATTATTATTGCTATTATCATTAGTAGTAGTGGTATCAGTATCATTGGCTGAATTGGCCAAACAAATTTCTTGCAAATAGCTGACTAGTCTCATTACAGATGGATCCCAAGCTTTATAACTCAAAGGCTCAGATGGGTTGAGGGTGTCCAGGAGGGAGAAAGAGAGAAATGAATGTTTCGGCTCTGAACACCGCTGTTTCTGGTCCTGGGGCTCTGCTCCTCTGTAGGGCTACCGGGAAAATGGAACTAATACGACAGTCATTTGTGGACCATGTCCAGGGTGCCTGCGCTTGCCTTAGAAGGAGATGCTCTGGCCCCTTTCCAGGAGGACTGACAGAAAATCCCGGTTGGTGGTTCAGGTTTGGGATTTAACCCTTCCACCTCTCTGAGGAGGCTTTTTTTTGTTTCAGTACAAGGGCAGGAAAGCTACAGAAGAACCTTAGGCATGAGAAAGCACAGTTGTCAGCGCTTTAAAACACCGTTGTTGCTATTTTACGTCTTTGACGGTGACTCTTGCACGATCAAACGGTCTACGCGCAAGCCGTTTCTACCCGTGAGGGACATGGGGGAGAATGGCGTCGCAGGACTCATTTTCTCACAACTGGAGAGGAAGGGGTGGATCTCCCCGTGTCTTGGTCAGTGCCAGTACCGGTACGAGAACTATGCCTGCCGGCAATACGACACAGCCCCGGAGCTTTCTTCGGTAGGAATGGCTCGTGAACTGCCGTGACCTTGAGGGAGTCTGAGCTGTCAGGGGAAAGGAAAGGGAGCAGGCCGACAGGTGATGCTCTTGGGACCGGCCCTCCACACTGCGGCAAGAATAAACAGGATTCAGGCACGGGAGCTCAGAATTCCTCACAACGGGCGAAAAGCAGTACGGAACGGAGTGGACAGATCGTGCCCCTCCACTCGCTCCAACTTACTCATCTCTACCCCCTCCAGGAGAGGTGTGCCTGTAGCTGAAACTCTTTCCCTGGGCTCCAAAGTCTCCTTGAGGTAAGAATTTGAAACCAGAGCTTCCTCTCCAGGGTGCACGGGGAAGCAAAGCACCCTGACAGGGACACACATCCAAAAGCTATTTTAAAAATGTGTCGTCATGTAGACCCTCCCAACAGCTTAATTCAGTTTGAGAAAACCTCGGGCTGGATATCAACAGGTTGATAGTTTAAGTCAATAGAAGGGAGTTCTTAAAGATCTAATGGAGTCACCCCAGTTTTGGAGAGCAGAGTTCTGAGCCCCAGTATTGCCCCTGGATGGCAGCTGCCTCAGCCCTCAGACGCGGTGAGCTTTGCGTCATGGTGTCAGCAGCCTCTCGGCCAAGGCCACATGGCCAGGCGGGACCAGGGGGAGATGGGGCCTGGTGGGAGTGTTGGACGTGAGTCCATTTGCACAGAAACCAATTTTCCTCTCTGCTTCTTCAGCGATTTGCTCTGTCAGCAACTTCGCAGGTGGCCTTGGCTCCTAAGGCTGGTCATCAAAAGACCAGATCAAAGAGAACCCTTAGCACAGAGGACGGACCACCTGCCTCGAAAACACCCCAGTGGGCAACCTCCCCCTTCCATTCCCTGTGTCCACAGTGTCCCACGATTTTCTGTTCTTCTCTCTGATGCAAGCTGCAGGCATCGGTCTGTGTTATTAGATTCAAGCAGCCAGGTCAACAGCATGCATCGCCAGCCCACCTCCCAGCTGGGAGGGCTATTGCTGAGTGTCTTTTATACTTGAGGTTTTCATTTCAACTCCTGTCTTCCTCCTTCCAAGGGCAGTGGCATCAAGGATCATTAGGGTAAGGCGGCTGAGAACATGAAGCGGGGTTGATCATGAAACCAAAGACTAAATCTCCGTGCTCGCCAGACCTGGCACGACCTTGTCTACCTCGGGGCTTCTGTGTGCCTGGAAAGGAAGACTCCTGCTTTAAAGCAGTTGCTCCCCAGTGGTGGGGGGCGGGCGCTGCTGAGATCAGATGTGCCGTGGCGTTAATGCTCTGAATTTACAAAAGGCTGTTTGTGAAATGCCCTGCGGCTTTATTTCTCTCCCCTGGATACAAGAAATCCTGGAAGGTCCAAGGATGGGGCTGCTATTAATAGAGTGAGACCTCAACTAATTGCAGAGCATGCACTGCAATACCGTCTTTGATACTAGAAACTACGTTAGCAGAAGTAGAAGTAATACAGAGACACATGGAGGCATTTAGGATGTCAGAAAGAGGGAGTTATAAAAATAAATTAGTTAAGCTAGCAACAAATGAGCTGGAAATGTAAAACATGCATCTGAATCTCTTGGGTCAAAGGTAGGGAGGGGAAGGGGATTGCTTCAAGTCGGGGGAGGGGGGAGCCCAGCATGTAAAGAAAAGAAAAGGGGGAATGGCTGCTGGAGGGTTTGGTGAGCAGAGACCTCTCCAAAGGGGAGAAAAAGCTTGAGGACAGAGGGAAAGCCAGAGCCAGATGTGCCAACGGGTGTCAAACAGACAAATCTAAACCCTCAGTATCTGGAAAGAAGCTTCCAGCAGCCGCACCTTGCCCAACGACTGGCCCATTTTACCCTTGGGAGTGGGAAGAGCTGGAAAAACCCATTTTGAACCCCATGCAAAGGATAGAATTCGCTAGACCATCAGGGCTGGCTTTGCTAACAGGGCTCCCTCTTCCTCTGGCACTCTTATTTCTCCCTTCGAAGATAATGTGTGCACACACATACATGTGTAAACACACACATGATACAAGTGCCCCTCTCAAAAAAAAAAAAGCCACTTTGGGGGAGGGGCAAGCACAGTTTACTGGAATGTGTAAGAGTAGTAAGTCTCTGTTAAGAGATGGTTTCTATGGATTTTCTAAGTTTTTATTTCCCCTCCTGAAAAAAAAAGTACGTGATTCATTTTTATTTTTCATTTTTTTTCTTTTACTGTAGTAAAAGAAGTAGAATTGTAGTTTGGGTTCATTATTTGCCTGGCTGAATTGATTAACTTTCTACTATACGTCAGTAACTATTGATCCCCTTATTCAAAAGTTTTCTACCACACTGGGAAATTTGGGGGGACGGTTCAGATCTGATCCACCCTCAATGCCTCATCCCCTTGCTCACTAAGATCTGAGTAGACTTTTGAAGCTTTGTGCCACAATCACAGAGGAAGATAGTAAATGCACAGGCCTGGTTAAGTGACACAGTGACTGAAAGTCTTTTCACCTTGATCAGTCTGTCAGTCAGCAGGGGTAAGTAACTGAGAGAAAATTCCTTTTAGTTGGGGGAGGGGTTGTTTGGAGCTTCAGGGTTTCTAACTGAATTCCTAAAGGAGGGTTGGGAGGTGATGTCAAGTGAGGGAAAAAAGGGGGGAAGGAAGATAGATCAAGGATCCTAAGATTTTTGTCATTTTTGTCCCTCGTCCAGGAAGCAGACAGAGAGAAACTGTGGCTAGTAGCATTTAATTCACACACCCCCATACTGCATTATTCATACAGCTCTGTGTTGTTTTCATTTGTTTGGTATTACAAGCCGAGTTCATTCGTTCGACAAATACTTGCTGAGTGTCTATGTATGAGCCATGGTGACAAGGTAGGTCTTGTATTATGCACTTTTTGACAAATAAATAAGTCTTTTTCTCAGTGATTTTGTTGGTAAGAGCAATACTGTGAATGAATATAGATGTTTAGATGAACACAGACAGAGGATAGTTTCCCAGGATCATGTATATAAACTCATAGATTCCCTGATTTATCAAGGACATTAAGAGTCATTTGTCCTGTTTTCCTATCTGATACATGAATCTCACTCTAATACTCCATTAAATATGCTCCCTGAATGCTTTCCATGGCAGAGAACTTACTATCTATCAAGACTACCATCTTAGGGCTCCTGGGTGGCTCAGTGGGTTGAGCCTCTGACTCCTGGTTTCGGATCAGGTCATGATCTCAGGGTCCTGGGATGGAGCTCCATGTCAGGCTCCGTGTTCAGCAGGGACTGTGCTTGAAGATTCTCTCCCTCTGCCCTTCCCTCAATGCATGCACACTCTCTCTCTCTCTCTCTCTCAAATAAATAAATAAATCTTTTTTAAAAAAGACTACCATTTTTATGGTGGCTCTGATTGTTACACAATTCTTTCTTATGTTGAGCTAAAAGTTCTCTGTCAATGACTCCTTTCACTGGGTCCCATTTTTGTTCAACCATGCTATCCAGAATGTCTAATGTTTTTTCCCTCAGCAGCTGTTCCTTTACTGGAAGTTAATCCTCATGTACTTCCCACCATCAAGTCTCTTCCCGAGATTCAACATGCTTTATTCATTCAAGAATTCTACGTATATCACGGTTTTCAACTTCCTTTGCCAACCTTGGTGATCTACCATTTGCCAACTGTCTTCTGAAGTGTGGCAAAAAATATTCCAAACATAGTTTCTGACCAGCTTAGACGTTAGTGGGGCTTAGGCCCCGTGTTTGGAATAGCCCTCCTTTATTAGTGCAGACTAAGTGTGCATTCGATTTTTGGATGCATCCTTACATGGTTGGCTGACACTAAGCTTACAGAAATCATGGTTCCCAGGCTGGTAGTGATCACACCTCCTGCTCTTGAGCCACGTCTTTGCCAGCTGTACACATTCACTTACTGTTTGGACCAACACAGGTTCTTTTCACTACGAAATTTTATCCTGTTAGAGCAAACACATTGCTATACCTGGTTGAGATTGTTTGGGAGTCTTTCTTGTCATCAAACACGATAAATCTCTCTCCTAGCTTCATCTGCTGATCCGCCATGACCACCAGGTCATCTACATCCTTGGGCAACTTACGACACCTGTTGAATAGGACAAGATTCTAAGAGAGACTTCTTTATGAGGAAACCAAGCCCTCAATGAGAACAACCTAAAGACCCTTCTCCATTCTGTCCCCTGACCAGTTCCGACTGAGCACTGAGCATATGAATCAATGTTGACTTGGTGATGACAAAATAATCTGACAATTAAAGACCAGTGCAACTATTTTACTTTGGCAGCCCAGTTTGTGACAAATTATACCTTTACCAGTTTGTATCAGATTTCTTTTTTGGATTAGGTCTCCTTGCAAAACGTTGGTGCATTCACCCAAGATTTCCAATAAAATGGTTGGTTCCAATGATTCCAAAGTTACTTCCAGGTATGACCTCTTCCAAATCGTAGCCTAACATTTCTAAATGCATTCTGGAAATCATAGAATTTTCTATTTGGTATTATATTTAGTTACGAATATAAGACCTCCCTTATGATAGTATAAGCGGTTCAGGGACTGAGTGTGATTCACCCTTGTGTTGCTCGTGGAATCTAATATAGCAGTGTAAACAGCAGATGCTCGAAAAATGGGTGTTGAATGACTGAATCACTGAGCTGATATAAATAGACAATAATACTGTCGGCTTCAAAGAAGGATTTTAGGACCGTGTAGTGCTTTGAGGCTCTGACACAAAACACAACCTCATGAGTATATATTTTTCTTCCAGATTTAAAGCAAGCGTATGTCCCTCTGCTTCACGATCTCTGAATACGAAGTATTTCCCTCTAAAATAGCCTGAGGCTTCTTATTCAACACAGCAAACTTTTTTCCTACTATATTCTCCCCAGAATCAGTAAGTTTTCCATCTAACCTGCCAGAGACAGTCAGTGTCTCCCAATCTGCAGTAATTATCTTGACAAGGTCAATTAGTATTTAAAAAAATGATACAGTCACTTGGCTGCTGATTTTCCTTTTACTCCTGTTTCTCAGCAGAATGCTCCCGGCATCAATTGATGTGGAAGCTGCATTGCACCAGAGGACGGAATTGTCTATGCCGATGCCAAAAGGAGGTGTCCCGCAGGCAGAGAGAGAGGGAGGGCGGTTTACAGGTGTTCTGGGAGGCACAGCAGCGCAGGGCAGATCACTCCGTGACTGCACAGCGTTCGGAGATGCCCGAGACTCTCCCCTTCGCAGTTTAAACGCCTGAGGAGTTGCTCAGGTGCCAGCAGGAAGGTTAGAGTCAAGAGAAATCACTGCAGATGGGGAAAAAAACCATCCTCTGCGTGGAAGACTTTTAGAAAACCAGCACCAAAATAATAGCTCTCCTGCTGACTGGTGGAGAGGATGGAGATTCGATCAAGCCTCAGTCAAACACTAAATCTTTGCCTAGTTTGATGTTGTTTTTCTCGTGCCGCAAAATTCCTAAGGGTTTGCCGGGTTTGCCTATGAAATGGTGTGTCTTCTACTGCCTTTTACTGGGACAAGTGAGATTCAGATGGTTTTTTAGTAATATTTGATCTTTCATGTTGTCTTTTTCTTAATGCCATCTAGAAAAAGTTGTATGGTTTTTAGATCCAGGTTTTAGTTATGGTTAGCGGCACATTTTTATTCCTACAAGATGTTCAAGGTTGCCCTTCACGTCTACGTTTAAGGGTATGAATCCAAGACAAGAAGGATTCCTCTGGGCAATATAATTGGCCACCGTAAGATGGGGGGTGGGAGCTTATGGGAGAGAATTAAAGGGATTGCAAATAAAAACCAGATTGGGATAACATACTCTTCTCTCGAGTGTTTCTGTTCCATGTGGCATATTCTCATCATGTGGATCTTCTCTCCTTTCAGACAGAGCTGGACCAGAGTGGAGCTTAGGAAAAGGGAATATCAGAGAACACTGTGTCTGATCGCGGAGTCCGGCGGTGTGGGGCACGTAAGCCAGCCCTACTCTGAGCACTGCTAGAGCACCTGCTTCCTCCTTCCTGAGTGTGAAGACCCAGATGGCCAGTGGGCAGGGCACAGGGACAGTCAGTGTCACCTGTCTCCTGTGCAGGCCTCAAGCTAAAGGGGCAATGGGGCGTTTACTCCATAGGGCTCTGCTGACGTGGACACAGGATGCCCAGATGAAGCAACTTTCATAGGATTTGAACCTGGGACACCAGTCACATATACATGAATAATACATATCATAGACCTATCAAGAGGAAGATTAAATTTCCCTCAACTCTGGGAAACAGCAGAAGAGAGAAATGAGGTCCTTGAGGTACCTTTCAATATTGATCGAAAGGCTGACCTGACAAAGAACCGCCTCAAACCTTGTTTGCTGTTGCTTCTCTCCAGGGTCCTGGGATAATTTGTAATTCAAACTTGGAAAGAATCCTAAGCTATTTCCTTCAGATTTATTCTTTCCACATGTGAAACGAAATAATTAAAACACCTCATCAGCTTTTAGAGCTTGAGTTTAAAAAAAAAAAAAAAGCCAGGAATTGCTGATTGAATCCATATTCCTCCCAATCTTGCACTAATTTAATTTAACGTCAAAAATTATTTACTGTAATGAATAATGATTTTGCATACAAATGGATATTTGTAAGTGGATTTTTAATTTATATTTGTTAGTAAATCATAATAAACCTATCATCCTCATCCTTATTACTCAAGATCAATTCCATAATACTTGAGGGTAAGACGCCCCGTGCATATTTTAGTTCACTTGGGGGATAATATTTCTACTAGGCCATGGGATGCTAGAAATAGTTGGTATAGTACCCAAGTGCCTTCAAGTGGACACTTGCAATGGTCATTAGGCTAAATTAACAAACCTTTTATAATTGGCTGTTTGGGACAACTCCAGTTAATTCAAGTTTCTTACATGGTATATCCCACATTGATAGAAGTAAAATAATCTGAACATAAGAAATTCTATGCTAGGATATATCTAACAGTCCCTTCAACCAAGAATCCTGTCTTTGATATGGGCAACAAGCAAGATCTTCTGGGAGACCATGGTTGACCTCCCTGATACCAATTACAGAAAGTTTTTTTTAAGTGTAGCAAATGCCTCTAACTTCTCTTTAACAACCCCAATTACCCCCACATCACACTTATCCAAATCCTCTCGAATCTGTGTAGATTTTTCAACCTGCTTCACTTTTTGAAGTTGTCCCTTCAAAGATGACTTTGGAAAATTCACCACCTACAACCCTAACCCCTGGACTGTAAGCAACAGGACAGCAGGGTCTCCATCTGTATTCCCATTCACCTTTGTTTCCCCTGTGCCTTATTCTTTTCTTTTTTTTTTAAGATTTTATTTATTTATTTGACAGAGATAGAGACAGCCAGCGAGAGAGGGAACACAAGCAGGGGGAGTGGGAGAGGAAGAAGCAGGCTCACAGCGGAGGAGCCTGATGTGGGGCTCGATCCCATAACGCCAGGATCACGCCCTGAGCCGAAGGCAGATGCTTAACCGCTGTGCCACCCAGGCGCCCCTCCCCTGTGCCTTATTCTGTAGGCTTCCAATATAACAACAACAACAATAGCAAACACAAAAACCCAACAAACAAAGGAAAAAAAATTGTTTTTAATAGATTGTCGTTACTGACCACTAATCCCAAGGAAACAAACAAGAAATGTGTGAATTATTTCCTTTTATCTTTCACTTGTATGAGATCTCACCAGAAGTACCTCCAGAACTTACTCATGGGTTTCTTTCTATATCTTGCCAGGCTCATTCATTGTAGGACCTTCTTTCCCAACCCTCCCTTCCCTCCCCCAAACGCTCAAGCGCTTGCTCTCTAGCTCTCCCCACCAACGTACATGTGCACGCACACACACACACACAGTGCTGCAACTGGGATCTGTGTGAGATTGTTGAAGGCCACTTGTCACTTCTAGAATAGAATCTTACCTTCTCAGTCTGGCCTTCAGTCTTTTTTTACCTGCTTCCTCCCTGAACCCTCCCCTCCACCTGCCCACTTCACCTTTCTAGCCTCGCCTCCCACTGAGTTCCAACCCACTCAGTGCTCCAGCCACTGTGTGACAGTCACCTTCCCCGTTGTGTGTTGGAGTCTGGTGCACGCTTTTCCATTTTCCTACAGTGCCCTTCCTCGGCTCTACCCTGGAATGCCTGGCACATTCCCATCAATCCTTCCAAATCTAACTCAAATATTACATCCTCAGACACCCCTGGGCATTCTTATGCATGCTTCAATTCCAGTGATTGTGAATCCTGGCTGTACTTTAGGATCATTTGGAGAGCTTGTGAAAATATCTAGGTCCTACCCAAGAACAATTAAATCAAAATTCTCGAAGGTAGATCTAATCATGGTATTTTTTTAAAACTCTCCAGCTGATTCTAATGTAGCCAGACCCCCTGCTTTGCTGTAATTTTTTTTTTTTTTTTTCTGTTTGTGGTCTTCTCCTCACTTTTCATAGGCAAGGACAATGCTTTACCCATCTTCGTCTTCCCAGAAACTGCGATAGTTCCTGGCATATAGTAGGTGTTCAAGCATTCTTTGTCAATTGAAAACGAAATACTCATTACAGCAAAGCTACCTTGACAGAGCTTAGAAAGCTCATAAATTCAGTTTATAGTGAGTCCTACAGCTCCAAACTTTTCACAGACATAGCCTTCAAAGTTCCAATCCAGAGCTCAGAACAGAAGCGCTTGATTTCATTTCTAAGCTGGGTCATAATTACGCCCGGACGCTGAAGTGGTGGTGAGGTGAACAATCATTACTCTTACATATGTGCTCTAAAGAGGGGTGTTATTTTTTTTCAAAAGATGTAAAAGCTAGTGTGTAGACATGACAGTTTTAAGACTATAATTAAAGAAAAAAAGCTTTAGGGAAAACAGTGGGAAGCAACACCCAAAGACATCTAGAGAAGGAAGGTGAGAGTGGAGCCTTAATAACATGATTCCTCCCCACCCAAGTCACAGGGCAGACCTCACCCCACATCCCCCATTCCATGTGAGGATCTGGCTGACTCTCCCTCCACCTGCTTCCCCCTCCCCCATTGGTATGGGTTATAGATGGAAGGTAGGTAGTGTGCCACTGGGTCACGGACCCTGGAGGCAACCCCCTCCCCCCCGTTAGGTGACCTCACTAAACTTCAGCTTGCTTCTCTGTTAAACATCAACAGCTTCCTCCACGGGTTGTTAGAAAGATTCAACAGTTTTGTATTTAACCTGTGCCTGAGATGTAATAAATGTTCAATCAGTGGTCACTGCTACTATTGTTCGATGGTTCTGAGCAGACGCTGCTTCATCACATAGCAAAACAGGCCAATGCTGCAAACAGAAGCAAAACGAAACTATTGGCCTTTCTTTGGAGAAGAAGAGAGAACATTTCCTTATATAAAGACCTACTTTTGCTTAAGTTCAGACATTATGACCTTTTGAAACGCATTGACAATCTACTTAACACACAAATTTAATTTCTGATCTCCAGACATGATAGAAAGGAAACCACGCTCATTTCAATTGTAAAGATTTGAAGCATAGTATTCAAGTAATTGAATCAGTTAGAAAAATAGAAGTGCTTCCTGAAAGAAGAAAGAGCTTTTCTAAATTGTTTTTTTAAAGCAACTAATATACTAACATAGAAACAATATTTCTGTTTGTTAGGTATCTATCAAGGCCAAACGAGGCAATGACTGAGTTAACAGTCTCCTCTCAGGAAGAAGGCTCTTCATGTGGACTTTTGCCTGCTTTTCTAATCATGTTCTTCTGTTCTCACAAAGGGCTTATTTGTCTTCCTCTCAGGGCCAGAGCCGAAGTTGGTGGGTCCTGCCTCTTGTAAAGTCTCTACCTCTTCCTTCAGTGAGGGGAAGGCTCCCTTTGGGATGGATGTGGGCTGTGATGGTAGGCTGTCCACACCCCTCCTTTCCACTTCTAGCATATTCTAATCTCCTTATAAATCCCCTTCATGGGCTGGCCTTCATTTTGACTACAGTACAGAGAGATAGCTGTCTTTGCCCTTTCCTGTGGTTCCCTTGGATCCAAAGTGGTTTCTCTGGATTGGTTTTGTGATTCTTTGGGCTCACCAATTCTTACATGAGAATTCCACCCCCCCAAATGGTCACCCCCACACTGATACCATTATTGGAATTACGGTAAACCGTGAGCTCCTAGAATCAAAGCAGACAGAAAATCCTGTGGGGTTTCCAGCACAGAGAATGTCTCTGAGGACAGCAGATCTGAAAAGTGTTTACACTACGTTTCTGTTAACCCTGAACTTCCTTGGTTTAAGTATCATATAGTCGTTGGCAGCGTCTTCATCACCTGAACACCACCACCAGTATTCATACATGTTGGAAGCCTTATAATCAGCACACCACAGACACACCAAATTCATGTCTGGGCATTTATTCCAAGAAAATAATGACAGATGTTGTCCAAGATTTCCTGTAGATTCAGGATTTCCTATACATGAAATTAAAAATCATCATGAAGAGTTCTGTAGCAACCTTGGAAATAACGCAAAGTCTGCCTTTTAATTAGTTAAACTAGGTTAACTGAGCATGATCAGTTTTTAACTAATTTAATATAAAAACAGAGTTAGTTAAGTTATGGCCCAAACCTACAGGAGAATACTTTGTAGTTTGTACAAATATTGTAGAATAAAATTCTATGGCATAAAAGATGCTTGTAAATTAAGTGATAAACTAGGCTACATGGTAGCATGAGTTAAAAAAAAAAACAAGTCACAGAAGACTGGCTACATTCAACCTGATGTGACATAGATGGGTAGATGATAGGTAGCTAGATATAGACATATGTAACATGTCAAGGCAATAATAAAGTCACAATTCTACATAGTGATTCCCTCCCTTGGGGGAAAGGCTAGGACTGGGACAGTGAAGACCAAAGAGACCAAAGAGATAGAAGCAATGACACCAGTAACGATTCTGTTCTTAAGTTGGTTGATAGGTTCATTTTTAAAGTTGTTGCCCCACAACTGGCATTTGTATTACAAGTATCACTTTGTATGCATCAGATATTACCTAATACAGCACTGAAAACTGTAGGTGCAGTTGTCCTCATTTTCAGGGCCCCACAGTCTGTCATGCCAGTTGTCCTCTCACAAGGGCACCCAGAGGACACTTTGCTAAGAGAGTACTTCAGGTCAGAGGAAAAGATGCCCTTTCCTAATTTGCAGAAAGGTACCCTCCACTTGGTGTCATCTTTTTTTAATGTGATCCCCAAAGAACAATGCCTTTTTCTATTTCACATATAGGGCTCTGTGCGCTGTCAGGGACACGCGTCCGTCTGTGTGTGTGTGTTTTATATTTTCTTGATTTACCACATACTACTTTGACCATGATAAAAAATTGTAATACAGATTTTCAGGTAAGGTGTCTCCTTTCTCAGAGGGTGACTAACATTAAAAATGTACCTTCAAGTATGATGCAAATCCATCAGACAAGTTCACATCAGACCTAGCATTTTGGTTTCAACTTTGCTATTGACCTTCTGTCCCCAGATCCTAGTTCTGACAGAACTCCTTCATCCCTGCGTTGAGAGCAAATCTTCCCACAGAAGGAGCCTATCTTTCAAAACATACTATGCTTCACCCTTTGCACTGTGGACATTTAAGAAATGCTGTTATTCTTAAATGTTTGTCAGTATATTGTGGCTCTGGCACTGAAAAATGTCAGTGAAGCCAACACAAATTTTGCACATGGAAAAATGAGGAATGAGAGAGAGGTAGAGCTCCCAAGACCAGGAGAGAATATTTTTAAAAATTAATTGCGTGGCTAATTTAATCTACAATGTCTGGCTTATTTATAAGCGTGTATATGTAACAAGAGGATGCAGAATCTAATAAGTCTTCTTGTTCTTTCCTTAAATAAAAACAACTGTATTGTTTCTTTCCGGAATTTAAAAAGTAATAAATGTGTGGTTAAAAATTTTATAAAATATAGATATAAATTTAAAAGAAAGTAAAAACTACCTAGAATAGTTAACCCCTATAATAAATGACTACTGTTAGTGTTTGGGGGGTTATTTTTCCAGAACACTTTTTTTTTTTTAAATAACATACGCTTGTATTTACTGAGAACTTTCTGCATGTTAGGCACCACTAGGCTAAGCAGTTTTTGTATGTTATCTCTTAAACTCCTTTAATAACCCTGTGAAGTATTATCACCCATCTCAGGTACTAATAAGAATTATCCCCCATAAGAAAACCGAGGCCCCAAGAATCAGGGTAACTTGCCTGTGGTCTACAGTCAGCCAAGGGTAGAACCAGAATCAAGAGACCATTTCTCTGACTCCAAAGTCCAATATAGCTATGATAAAGTCTCTTTTACATATACATTTGTATAAATACATGTTTTTAATAGAACAAAAATAAAACCATATGTAATGCATTGAATTGTGGCTCCCAAAATATATCTTCCTGGAACCTCAGAATGTGACGTCTGTAGAATAAAGAGTCTTCGCAGACGCAATGAAAGAGAGGATCTCGAAACTCAAAATGGATTAAATACCTAAATGTGAGACCTGAAACTATAAAACTTCCCAAAGAAAAAAATAGGCAGTAATCTCTTGGACCTTGCCCTTAGCAACGTATTTATGGCTATGTCTCCTCCGGCGAGGGAAACAAAAGCAAAAACAAACCATTGGGACTACATCAAAATAAAAAGCTTTTGCACAGCCAAAGAAACTATCAGCAAAACAAAAAGGCAACCTAGCAAATGGGAGAAGTTATTTGCAAATGATACATACAATAAGAGGTTAATGTCCGCAATACGTAAAGAACTTATAATACAACTCAATACCAAAAAGCCAATCTAACTTAAAAATGGGCAGAGGATCTAAATAGACATTTTCCAAAGAAGACATCCGGATGGCGAACAGACACATGAAAAGATGCTCAACATCACTCATCATCAGGGAAATGCAAATCAAAACCGCAGTGAGATTACCTCACATCTGTCAGAATGGTTAATACAAAAAAGATAGCAAATAAGAAGCATTGGCGAGGACGTGGAGAAAAGGGAACCCCCATGCACTGTTGGTGAGCATGTAAATAAATTGGTGCAGCCACTGTGGAAACAGTATGGAGAGTCCACAAAAAATTAGAAACACCATATGATCCAGTAATTCCATTACTGGGTATTTACCCAAAGAAAACAAAAACACTAACTCAAAAAGATATATGCACCGTTATGCTTATCACAGCATTGGTCACAATAGCCAAGATGTGGAAGCCGCCTAAATATCCGTTGATAGATGAATGGATAAAGAAGGTATGGTGTGTATGTATATACATGTACGTGTATATGTGGGTGTGTGTATATACATACACAATGGAGTGTTAGTGAAAAAAAAAAAAAAAGAATGAGATCTTGCCACTTGCAACAACATGGTTGGACATAGAGGATATTACGTTAAGTGAAATGAGGACAAATACCATAAGATTTCCCTTACGTGTGGAATCTAAGAAAAACAAATGAACAAATAGATTCTTAAATACAGAGAACAAATTGGTGGTTGCCAGAGGAAGGGGGTGGGAGATGAGCAAAATAGACAAAGGGGAATAAGGGACAAACTTTCAGTTATAAAATAAATGAGTCACAGAGATAAAAACTACAGCAGAGGGAACATAGTAATAATGTTGTAATAATTTATCACGGTGAGCATTGAGTAATGTATAGAATCATCAAATCAATATGTTGCACACCTTAAACTAATAGAAGATTGTATGTTAATTATACTTCAATTTAAAAAGTAATAAGGGTGTTGAGATGAGATCCTCCTGAACTAGAGGGGCCCTAAATCCGATGACAGAAAGGAGAAGACACAGACAACGAGGAGGAGAGGGCCATGCGAAGATGGAGGCAGACACGGGAGTGGAACATCCACAAGCCAAGGAAAGCCAGGGGTGGCTGGCAAGCCCCAGAATCAAGGAGGGAGGCATGGGACAGATTCTCCAAGTCTCCAGAAGGAACCAACGCTGACGACTCTCTGATTTTAGACTTCTGGCATCCAGAACTGTGAGATAATAAAGTTGTTCTAAGCTATCCAGTGTGAGGCAATTGGTTATGGTTGCCCTAAGGGACTAATACACTGTATTAACCAGATTATTTGATGATTGCTTTTTTAATTTATCAACATATCACAAGCATCTTTAATTCACCAGCAATCACAAACATAAATGTGGATAGCATTTCCTATTTAAAATAGCTAAGGAGAATTCTACACTAAGGGTTTAACAAAATTTATTTACTCAATCCCTTATTGGTGGATTGTTAGGGTGTTTTCAACTTTTCATTTTTACAAACAATAGTGTGACTAAAATTCTTGGTTGATCGCATCATTGTTAATTCTCTCCCAAATTATTCCCTCAGGATAAATTTGCCAAAGTGAATGCCTGGGTCAACTACATACCCGCAGTTAAGGCTTTTGATACATTATTACCAAGCTACATTCCAGAAAGTGGTACCAATTTATAATTCTACTAGCGCTGTATAAGTAATGCAATGATGATTGAATATTTGCTTTTTGGCAACCCAGATTTTGATAAACTATTTCTTGAGAACGTGGTTAGTGTAGGCACCCTTAGTATCAGCCTCTTTCTCCTACTGATGACAGTAGGGACTGTCGTCATCTAGTACAAAAGATGGGATTCTGGCGCATTAAAAACAATGATGCCAAGACTTACAAATTTGCAAACTCCAAGTCAAATGAGTAGTCTTAAACTGAAAATCAGGAGGCTCATACCAGCTAGCCAGTTTATTCAGAGGACACAACTTCTTTGTATCTGTGTTCTGTCTTCAATGTGTGGAATCTCACAGGACTGGTGTGAACTCTGGAATCAAAATGCCTGGTTTAAATCCTGTTTTCAGGGGCACCTGGGTGGCTCAGTCGTTGAGCATCTGCCTTCGGCTCAGGGCGTGATCCCAGCGTTCTGGGATCGAGCCCCACGTCGGCTCCTGTGCTGGGAGCCTGCCTCTTCCTCTCCCACTCCCCCTGGTTGTCTCTCTCTCACTGGCTGTCTCTGTGTCAAATAAATAAATAAAATCTTTTAAAAAAAAATCCTGTTTTCACTACTTCTTAGCTATGTGCCCCAGGAAAGTTACTTAGACTCTCTCAGTTTCTATGCCCTCACATGGAAAATGGATATGATGGTAGGCGTCCTTATTTCACAGGGAATTGAGAGACTTCTAGGGAACAGTCCCCTTAAAGGCACTGGACAAGAACCTGACCCATAGTAAGAGCTCCATAAATGCAAATGTGCACTATTATTACTATTATCATACACAACAGTCTTGCCATACATGTGGCCAGTTAGTGCAATTGACTTAGAGTTCACTCCCAGGAGGCCAAGGTCACAGGTTCAACCCCAGTTTACTTGGCTCTGTTCCATAGCCACAGATTGTATCCTAGTCCTAACCAGCTGTCTCCCAGGCTGCCTGGCAAATGCATGATTAAATCATCAAGCTCTATTGTCATACCATCCAGGAGGAGGGCTTGGAGAATTCGCTCCCATTGAGGACATTGTCTGTGAAGACGGAAGCTGGGAGTATAGGGAATATTGAAGGAGACCAGGGTCTCTGAGCCGAGCAGGATTAGGGCAGAGCTGAGCCACCAGCCCTGTGGAAATACTGTGGAAGAGGTCTTGGTTCTGAAGGAAACAGCAGCAATGACAAGAAAATGCTGGGCCTTTCTGTTCTGCCCTGTCACCTTCGCTGGTAGCTCTCTGAATAAGTGCTGGTCCCGACGATCCCTTCCTGCACAGGCTGAGGCACACTGAACTGACTTCTTCCACGTGAAGGGTGAAGAGCAAAATGTCATGTGTTAGTTGTAGGCATTGATACCTGCCTCTCTTGGAGCTAGCTACCTCTGGTTTTCGTCTGAAAGGGGAATGAATGGTCCTTTCGGAGTCGTCGTACTTGGGGCCTGCGTTGTCATAGCAGCTTAGCCAGGACCTTACTTAATACATCATCTTTCTGATCCACCCCACATTCCTTCTGCTCTGGTTGACCCAGGACTGGTTGACTGTGCGGTCTCCTTAATCCATTAATGCCTACTCCCCAGTCTGGCATTTAATTACATTTGATGACTTTGAAGGACAGCAAAACTAGTTCCCTTTGGGCGAAGGATTATCTCAAGTCAGAGCTAATAGCCTTAATGGTTTAAAATGGCACTAAATGGTTCTCTCCATTTGGGCAAGGCCATCTGGTCATTTGCAGATAAGCATAATAATAAGCACACGGGCAGATTTCCACATATGGGCTAAACACAGACATGTTCCAAATTATATACACTATAAAATGTACTATCGTTTGCTAAAGCCCAAGCTGCAAACTATCCCTTCCTTGAACTGCAGTAATGAGTTGTCACTCAGATAACATGACTGAAATGAGCCTGGCTACAAACAAAGCTCTAAAACCACAGTGCCCAGACTCCAGTCGAGGTCAAAATGCAGTTTGAGTTCTGGGAAGAGCTTCTGAGCATGCACAGCATTAATGCCCCCGTAACTGCCCAAACACGGACATGGCCAATGGGTTCGCTTAATGCTGAGCTACGACAGTTGGGTGAAATCATGTATTTTTGCTCTAGGAGCATTTCCATTCTCCGAATGTGATTGATAAGTCATAAAAGCAAATTGAGGAAATAATGAAATAATCCTCCTTGCAGTCATAGTGTTTACTTCCATTTCCTGCTTCTCTTTATGTCAAGTTCCAAACTAGACTTGATATAAACCTTAAATCTTTGAAATTACTATGGTCATATCCTATCCACGTTTCCTTTTATAATTCAAAGTAGATTAATAATGAAGCTTAAACTCTGGAGTATCCAGGAAAGTTCTGACTTTTATCATGAAGACTACTTGATATTTCTTTACGTATCAGTTAATTTTTAAAAATTTGGTGCCTTAAGCCACATACTTCATCTGCCTATTGAGTCATCCAATAATGTCCCCTTAGACCTGTGGTGACACTGGGATGATGATTCTTCATTTCTATTTAAAATCTCTCAAAATCATAAATTATTTAGAAAAAACATGTCCTTGTAATGGACAAAGCACCAGACAGAGACCAATGACTGGCACTCTTGAATGCCCTTGCCGACCATGCCTCAGCTGCTTAATATGTACAACAGAGACGGACCATACGACTGGCTAGCCACTCACTTGAAAGACTATTGCGAAGAGACGACAATGGGAGGATAATGAAAGAGTACTTGCTACACATCTTGAACTGCTGTGAACAAAACTTCTGTATGTAAATCACCATGGCTTTATTTCTTCAACTAAAAAGCATTGGCCATGAGCTTGAGATAGTGGTAGAGGCCACAGAGTTCCAGTAGATAGTTTTTGTTTTCTCTCTATAACTAAAACAAAGGCAGTGAATGAATTGAGTTTCCTTTGTGAATGGCCCGCAAACATGGAAGGCTGAGGCCGGCCGGTCTTTATCAGCGTGATCAGACGAGGCAGGCCAGGACCAAATGGGCTTTGGGTTGCCCTAGCATATTTTTAAATTCCCACCTCATCTGCCATCCGGTATAGCACCTGGGTCTCCTTTGGCACCAGTGTGGTCCAGATTTCTTTGGCCCAATGAATATCTGCTTTTTGAATTATCTTTCCCCAGATGTAGTTTCCATCCAGCCAAATTTAACCTTGTTTTATTATTTCCTGCCCCTCGTTTCTAACCTCTTTGGGGACATTGTGATCTGCTGGGTGTTGACAATGCTGCCTAATTTAGAAGCATCTGTGATTTGCATCAATAAAAGAATCCCTCTTTTCAATTTATTAATAAAGACATTAAGAAATAATATTTCTATCAAAGACTGTGCTCCATACTTAGAAACACTGGCATTTCTCACAGACTGTTCCATTTATTAAATCTCAGCCTATTTCCAAACCACAATCTTCTCCAGTCCAATTTGATTTTGGTGCCAAGCAAAACATTGAAACACTGGTTTTGTGGGAAATGATCTGCTCATCTCCAAACACGTGCAACTTTGCCTTCATTGGCTGGTGGTTGGGAGAACAACACTGCTAAAGCGACCTTGGGACAGTCTGGTATGGCCAGTTTTTCACATGTGGATTGTGACTCCATTTTCCTCTTGAATTTGACAGAACTTTTCTTTTTCTATTCCGGGGCTATTCTTTAAGTAGAATATGAGCCTAGCAAATCTATTGTTTTCTTGTCTCCTGGAGTTCTCTACCTCCTGGAACCCACTGGAAAGAGCAAGTGTTCATTTACCACATTTTTTTGTTAACAATGTGTTGGGCATCTAAGAAGTATTGGGCCCTTTCAGGGACCCATTTATGATTAGATGTATATTCTCTAGATAAATTCTCAGTGGCTGTGGTTCCTTCTTTTCCCTCACCCCATCCCCACTGCCGGCACCTAAGATCAGCCCAGTGATCTGATTAGAGCCATCCTCTCTCAACTGGTCCCCGCTTCCAGTGTTGGCCCTTTCCTACCCATTCCCCACGCTGTCAAGCCCGATCACATCACAGTCCTCCTGAAATCCATCTGCTGCTCCGCAGTTGCCCTCAGAATTAAGTCCAAATACTTTAACGTCTTCTATAGGGCCTGATTTGACTCTCTAGGCACGTGACTTGTCACTGTGGCTCACACACTAAGTTTTGGCCGTGTTTAATAGTTTGCGGTTACCTGAACGTGCTCTGATCTCTCTCACCTCCATACCAGTGTGATGATGGTTCTCCAGCCTAGAATAATCTTACGCTTCCCCTACCCCCACTCTCCTACTTCTCTTCATCTGCTTCTTTTTCAGTATGGAAAACTCCTGTCTGTCCTTTAGGTTCCAGCTTTTGTGTCATTTCTTCCAGGAACCTTAAACAAGAGTTGCCAAGATTGGATTTTGGTGACCGGATTAGACACCTATCTCAGCCTGAGCCAAAAACCTTCTATAGAATTCTGGCTCGGTATTCTAATTCTTTTAGATTTATTTATTTATTTGAGAGGGAGAGAATACATGAGCGGGGTTGGGGGTGGAGAGTGGCAGAGGGAGGGGAGGAAGAACCCTCAAGCAGACTCCCTGCTGAGCATGGGGCTCGATCCAAGGACCCTGAGATAATGACCTGAACCAAAATCAAGAGTTGGATGCTTAGGGGCGCCTGGGTGGCACAGTGGTTAAGTGTCTGCCTTCAGCTCAGGGTGTGATCCCAGCGATCTGGAATCGAGCCCCACATCAGGCTCTTCTGCTATGAGCCTGCTTCTTCCTCTCCCACTCCCCCTGCTTGTGTTCCCTCTCTCGCTGGCTGTCTCTATCTCTGTCGAATAAATAAATAAAATCTTAAAAAAAAAAAAAAAAGAGTTGGATGCTTAACCAACTGAGCCATCCAGGTACTCCTCTCTGTTCTAATTCTAAAGGTCTATTCCAGTGGCCTGGTGAGCTACAAAGTCTTTGAGTACTAGGTCTATGCCTTGTTCACTGTGAACACCAGCCCCTAGAAAGAAACTGACATTTAAGTAGGTGCCTAGAAAGTATTAGATTCTTTATAAGTAACCTACATAGAAATGCTACATAAATCAGAATTAACTAGTTTTTACTGAAATTTTTATAACTGATTTTTTTGTTCTTTATTTCACTTGACAGTTTTTACACTATGGCCGTTTCTTTTGTCCTTGGTCAGGTCTTCCTGTCTCTCCCAGATGTCTACAGATATCCCTTTGGAACAGACAAGCAGAAAAGCTAACATGAGTCAGAGACATGGAGTTACTCTGAGGGGGTCTGACTGTCTTAAAATTTTCACTTCCACTCTCCCTAATGCAGAAGGGCCACTAGGTTTTAAACTACTGATCAACTTTTCAACTCTTGGCTTGTTTTCCTGCTTGAGTGCTTCGGAAATCAATTCCACAGGAAACGGAAGTTGCTGCATAATCCCAGGTGACTTCCTGCTTATGATAGGAGTTCCTGAAATGAAGAGTGGTATGACTGTGTGGATGAAGGGTTCTTCTAAACATATGAAGCAGAATGAAAGAAAATATGGCATCTGGGGCCAAGGATAGGTGTGCTTGACCTTCTCTTGGACAGGAGGGCAGGAAGGGGCTGGTGGGGGAAAGCTTTTCTGATTCCTGTTTGGCCAAATTTTCTTTCCTTGTTTGCCAGCCAAAACTAGCCTTGAGAAGTGCCCATGTTTTTCATTTTACTTTTTTCATTTCCAGGTGGGTTTTCTCTCTAGAGGCTTTGCCTATCCCTTTGGCTTATCTTCACCTTACCCCCCCCCCCCCGTAGTGCCTCTGAGTGTTAGATAAATGCTTTCTTATTCTTCTAATCCCCTTGGCTGGCACACTTTTGGTCATCCATTCTGTCTGCCTGGAATGCTTCAATCAAAGCAGCACATTCTTATTTGGCTCTATTTCCAGGAGGCTTCTGCCCGGTTCCTTTTTTCCCTCATCTTCTTCTTTCCTTTTACCCATCAACCTTTATTAGACCTTTGTGAAGCCAACTGAGATAGCAGGGAATATGCATAATAATTCATTCGAAAAGGAATCAGCTGCATTTTGACGAGAGAGATTGTTTCACAAGACTTGTGGGAAGCCCGGCTATTGTTGCCCCCTCCGACTGCAGGGTTGGGAAGCCAGCTAGCCCTCGTCTGTTCTCACCCCGCCTTAGCAGTCTGGTCACATAGGCGGCCTGGCACCGATTGCTAGCCATAGCTCACCCTCTATGGCAGGAGGCGATCAATAGGTGGATTAATCACACTTTGGGGAGCTCACACCCCGGGAAGGAGAGAAAATGAGGATTGGAAAAGGAGGCTGTTTGCCAACGTGTTCTGCCTGGAGTTTACAGACGGGTGCACACAATGCAGAACCACAAAGAAAACCACTCTGCCCACCAGGATGACCAAGACCAGTTGCATAATGAGAACGTCTAGAAATTTACCATCAGCTTGATCTCAGCTGATCGGCAATGCTTTAAAGAAATAAATGGGCTAAAGATGGCTCAAAGCCTTAAGAAAAGTATAGTGAGACATAAGCGATCTAGTGGATAAGGTTATGCTTTTTCAAGCAACCAATCGCCAAATATGCATACTTCTCAGTATGTAAAAAACTCTTTTGTGTGTCTTTTAAATGTATTTTTAAAGACTCAGAAATTGGAGACGGTGCAGGCTTGCTTGTATAGCTTGTGTATTTATTTGTAACTGGGAGGTTTGCAAATTAGGAGCCCTAGCCATTAAAAGTCAGCTCCCACATTCTTATTTGGGGCAGGGTCGGGCGGGGTGGGGTGAAAGGGAGATCTTGCTTACTGAATAAGAGGCCCACATGGCTCAGGAATCCGAGAATCCAAGACCTACCCTGCTAGAAGCTATGGTGTGTGCAAAGGACCTTGTATTTTGGAACAATTTAGGTTTCAGTCTTCCCTCTGCTACTGACCAGCCAAAGAAAAGCAAGTGACTCTCCTTGAGTCTCAGTTTTCTCATCTCTGTAATGGATTAACCCATCTTTTGAGGTTGCTAAGAGCAGACAAGACAATGTAAATGGAAGTGTGTCATAAAGTGAAGTGGGCTCTGCAAATTTAACATGATTACAAAGGAATGTGCTTAGAGAGGGTGAGCGGGGAGAAGAGTCTGCACATTTGGACTATTATCCTTAACCGGTCCTCTAGTGTGGTTATTCAAGGTAATGAGACAGCCGCAGAAAATGATGTTATTTTGAACTTAAAAAACAAGTACAAAACCTGCTACTGATTTTTATCTTCCTGAGTAAAGCTATTTGCTTTCACCAGCACTTACCCTCAAAATCCATTTTGGTTCAAGAGGACTTGGGGCTCTGTCCCTGACTGTTTCACGTCCCACCCTGGATAAAATCATTATCATTTACAAAACGGTTGGATTAATGTTTGATTAAGGACTTCTGACCTTTTGGGAATTAGCATCATAATGACAGGGCTGTGCATAGTCCCCAGCCACTCCAAAGGCTCCCTGGTTGAGACCTCTTTTCAGCCGCAGTGAGTGACAGGCGTCAAGGAGCAAAGCTCCGCCTAATACCGTAATCACCAGGTACCACTTAAGTGCAGCTCACACTTTTGCTCCAGACTGGGGAGCAAATGAAGCTGCCTTTTAGGGCTCTGAGTCCTTTTCCATGTGTTCCATTTCTGCTTTTAACAGCTTTGTTAATT
This sequence comes from Ursus americanus, assembly GCF_024610735.1. NCBI lineage: Eukaryota > Metazoa > Chordata > Mammalia > Carnivora > Ursidae > Ursus > Ursus americanus. The sequence continues at coordinate 77,256,661 of NC_142127.1, read as the reverse complement.
CAATCACCACCTCCATCCAAACAATAGCCAAAGGCGGCTGGGCGGAGGGTAGGAGGCGGTTCTGGGGCTGAGTCAAAACTTCAACACACTACCCTGAAATGGCTCATGTGCTGGGAGAGAGGCCCAGCTGGGCCAGTTGGCGGAGATGCTGGGCTGCAGAACGGGCAGCAGGTGTTCCCAGTAACAGCGACACGCTTGAACCAGGCGTCACATGAAATGTGGAGAAGGGGCCTTCCTCTGCTTTATAAGCACAGCTCCCTTTGGCCTCCAGAGTTTTCACAAGCATAAGGGAAATGAATCAGAATGTGAGAATTAGCCCGTTTGGTGGGAATTGTCATGTTTCACTGCTCTGTTGTCTCCCATGGGTGAGACATGACAAAGGACAGAAACACAGCCACCAGAGCCTGACCAGCCTCCTCAGCCACTTAGACCCCACCAACTAATGGTGCTTGGCTTCTGCGCTCAGAAGCAGCCTGAGGAGAATTACCATCCAACAAGTCTAGTCCACCATTTCCCCAAGTGTGTGGGATACAAATAGGGGTCACCTGAGAAAAGGGTTCTGGGTCTATATAACTAAATTTAAACAGGTTGCTTCACTGCAGGACTTCTCAGAGCCTTGAATTCCTTAATGTGCTTAATCGGTCTCTAAAAGGAAGGTAAAGAATGCAGCATGTCCTAAACTGGGCTGATCCACAAAACTCTTTTATGTAAAACACCATTTGGAAGGTGGTGATCTAGCTCAGTCTGAATTTTTTTTTTCCTTAAGAATTCAAGTTTTCTTTTCTTTCTTGTCTGGACTTCCAACTTTGTTCCTTTGCTGTGTATGTGTTTTTAAAAAATATAGATATGTCTCAAAGTACTGCAAATAAATATTAGCAGCAGAACTTTCCAGAGACCAAGACTTGTATAAAATGCTTTATGTGGAAGTCCCCCAATGTGGTCGACGCTGACCTTCCACTATTCACAGCTTACGCTCCAGAGTCATTTGTGCCTTCCTCCTTCCCAGAACTGCTCTTAGGGCATAAACATGGACAAGAAAGAGGTAAAGTACAAGACGCTGTGGACCTTTACTTCCTAGCTGCAAGTGCTCTTGAGGGAAGAACAAGGTAATGTAAAGGGTAAGGGGCTGTGAACCACACAGGTTCAAATCCCGGCTTGGCCTCTCATGAGCTGTATGTCCTTGGACAAGTCCGTTCATCTCTCTGTGCTTCTACTGCCTCGTCTGTAAAGTGAGGTCAACAACATCGTGTGCACTTTAGGTTGGTTGGTGTGAGGATGCACTGAGACCTTCTCTGACGGCACTGGGAAGGCCTGCTCCTCCTCAGAAACCAGTTCCATTATGATGCGTAACATGAGTGTGAGAGGCAACCAATATCGGCGTCACTGAATCGGATACTCAGACTCTAAAGCTCCAGCTACATTTTTTTTGGAGCCTTTCTTGCCATGCCTAGGAAGGAATCAGCAGATGGTAGCTGTCCAGCATGGCTAGACTGCAGGAGAAAAAAAAGAGAGAGAGAAGTAAATAAACTCTTCCTTGGGTCATTCAAGATGTTTCTCTTCATAATTTTCTTTTAAGCTTCAGAAGTATTCATGTGATTTTGTTATTGGGAATTTAAAGAAAGAAAAATTTGATTTAATAAAAATATTCATAAAAAGAGATGTTTACCACACCTTTATTTATACTGGTGATAAACAGAGACAAAGCAATTTCTCAGTAATAAAGACATGACCAAGTGAATTATGTTGAGCTATATGATGAAATAGCTCATGGCCATTAAAATAATTTTTATAAAGAGTTTAATAAGGAGAAAATGATTATGATAGAATATTAGGGGAAAATGAAGTACAAAGTAACATAGAGAATGTGATCACAATTACAAAGAAATAAGGATAGAAAGAGATCTCATGAAAATAACCCCAATGTGAACAGTGATTAGTTTGGGTAAAGAATTTTTTAACTCTAAATTTTCCAAAATTCTATAATAATTATGAATAGCTCTTATATTTTAAAAAGTTCATTTCATCTAACAAATAGAAACAAACTTGTGTTAATTCTTCCAAACATTGATTCTTCTTGATTCCCAGGCAAGGGACTGTTCAGCTCTAAGCAGCTATGACAGCTCGGATCCAGGTGTCATCTGTTGGCTGGAGGAAGTAACAGCTGGAGAGGGGCAAGCACTGCAGGACCGAGGTAGGTGACACGAAGAGGCCTGAGGAGGGACATTCCATGTATCTGGTAAGTTCTTAAAGAGCTGGTTTCTTACCCATCACCCCGTCATTTCCATAAGGCCTATGCTTCCAATCTTCTGTCTTTGGGAAGCAGCTTGCTTAAGAGGATAAGAAATATATCCTCTCCCGAGGCTCTTTCATTTTCACCCTTTGCTGGAAAAAAAGTCATTTCCTTAGTTTGGTGTGTAGGGCCCTCCGCAAGCTGGATCCTAACTCTTTGCAGAATCATTTCCCACCACTCCATTCCACAAGTCTTTTGCAACAATTAAACTGGTCTATTTAACAGATCCAAGAAGTACCACATAGAATCCTGCATTTATGGGCACAGCAGCAATGTTGCTGGGACATTGCTTACACGTTTATTTAACAGATGGTGGGCACTTATGAAGGAGAAGAATAAGGCAGAGATGAAGTTTCAGCTGTTTCACAAAAAGAAATAAATGAGGACAAAAAAGCAGTGTGGCTTGCCTGTATTTTCCCTCCCTAGAATACTCCCCCTAGCATCTTCAAATATCTAAGTCATCTTATGACATTGAACTCCTAGGTATTCACCCAAAAGAAATGAAAACTTAGGGTGCCCGGGTGGCTCAGTTGGTTAAGCATTCGACTCTTGATTTCAGGTCAGGTCATGATCTCAGGATCATGAGATGCAGTCCCGCATTGGGCTTCACGCTGGGTTTGGAGACAGCTTAAGATTCTCTCTCCCTCTGCCCCTCGCCCCCACCCCCATCCCTAAAGAGAAGAAGAAGAAGAAGAAGAAGAAGGAGAAGGAGGAGGAGAAGGAGAAGGAGGAGGAGAAAAAGAAGGAGAAGAAGAAGAAGAAATGAAAACTTATACTCACACAAACTTGCATGTGAATGCTTATTGATTATTTCCCAAAGATGGAAACCACCCTAACATTCTTAACTGGTGAATAGATAAACAAATTATGGTATGTCCACACAATGAACTACTACTCAGCAATAACAGGAACAATCACAAACTCACGATGTGAATGCATTTCAAATGCATTACGCCAAGTGAAAGAAACCTGACTCAAAAGATCACACACTGTATGATTCCATTTATAAGACCTCCTGGAAAAGATAAAACTATAGGAACAAAAACCAATTTTGTGGTTGCCAGGAGCTGAAATAGTGGAAGACACTGAGTACAAAGGGGCACAAAGGAACTTGGTGAGATGAGGGAAATGTTCTACAACTTGAATGTGGTGATAGACACATGACTCTCTTGCATTTGTGAAGACTCATAACTATGCACAAAAATGGGTGCATTTTACTAAATGTAAGTTGTACTTCGCTAAACTTGACTTAAAAGAAAAAGAAGAAAACTTGTAGCGTGCACACACACACACAAGCCTGTGGTTCTCAAAGTGTTTGGTTTCAGGACTCCCTTACGTTCTTAAAAATGACCAAGGAACCCAAAGTGTTCATGTTTATGTGGGTTTTATCTACTGATATGCATTGTATTAGGAACTGATGCTGAGAAAAACATTTTAAATACTTATTTACAAACTCAATTAAAATAGTAAATAATAACCTCACCACACATCAACTTAACCACTGTATTTTTTAATGAAAAAACACTATTTTCAAAAACAAACAAAAAAAGAGTACTGAGAAAAAGTACTAACATCACTGATGTCTGGCTTAATAGAAGCTATGGGGATTCTCTTGTCTGCCTTTGCATTCAGTCTGTTGCTGTATGATGTTTTGGTTGAAGTATACGAAGAAAATCCTACTTCATGCAAATACGTAGTTAGAAACGGAAAGAGTATTTTGAGATTTCTCAGATAATTATAGCTATTCTTTTTTGATGCTGTATCAAAATTCTCCAAGCAGTAGTTTTTTCCAAAGATAGTTACAATGTGAAATCTAAAATTGCATCATGAAACTTTTCATACTCTGTTACATTAAAATCCATCGGTCTATCGTACGTGTTGAATGAACTGTTTACCCATTCATTGCTTTGTACCATCAGGCATTAGTCATTTGGAAAATACTGGTTGAGTTAGGCAAATCTTCCAAACGTTGGCCTATTTCATTATTTTATTTACATATATTATATACATGATGTATGTATATATTACATTCATTAATATCATCACCTATCTCATCAGAAAACTCTTCAAATATTGGGAAGCTGTCAAGCTTATGGTAGTGGAGATGGTTTGCCAAAAATTCTAATTTTTACTTGAAATCTCTAATTTTATTTTTGGCAACAGATACTGTTAGTTGTTTTCCTTGAAGTGACAGGCTCACTTCATTTCATTTTCAAGAAAATGTCTGCCAAATATCTAAGCCCGAATAGCCATAGTTTATCTTTTTTTTTTTTTCAAGAAAAAAATGTTCTGCAAAGAAAAAGCAGCTATTTCTAGTTCAGGTTTCAACTCAATCACGCAAGCACTTTTCTCCGAGATGACCATCCTTCAATCCACAGCGGAAGTGCTTTCTGTGTACTTCCCATTTTATCATACAGCATATTAAAAAGATCTATACTCTAGGATTGAGAGTTAATAAAATTATTTTGTTTCATCAAGAAGATCCTTAAGTGAAATTGGCAGCTTGGTTAAACTGTGAGCGTGTCACGGTGAAGAACACCCACGTGTCACCTCTACGGTTTAGGCCCCTGCAGTTTTAACCATGTTTTTTGCACTATCAACACCAAGGTCAATGGAGTGAAAAAGGCAAAGTCTTGCATTGTTATGAAAATAGTTTTGACCATGCAGACTTCTTGAAAGGATCTCCAAGACTCCCATCCATCCACCCCGAGAGTCTTCTAACCATCCTTGGAGAACCGCTGAACTACGCCTTTCTCATTTTTATGCCCTTTCTTAGATCTGTCTCCTTAAAATCTGCCCTTGCTAAAGCCCTCTGCAGCCATCATCCTCATATCTGTATTCCAATCACCCTTGTCTGCTCCACCCTTATGGCTCATGTTGTCCATTTTTTTATCTGTCCTGCCTCTCTACTTCCTTTCCAAACTGCTTGACAATGGGAAATGTTTCTTTGAATCCTTGCCCCACCCGTGGCCCAATAACTTATAGATACTTTACACATTATAGACACTATAAAAGTTTTTGGTAATTTGCAAATGTTAAAAATGTTATGCACAAGTAGACAGCTCTTGGTACATAGACACAACGTCAGTGTTAGTCTAATTTAGGAAGCAAGTGTTACATAAGGCATCATCACTTCTGAATATTTTCAGACTCCCAGCACCTGAGGCCAGCCCATTTTAATTCCAATCTTTCTCCCTTGGATATTAAAATTTTATATTTTCTCTTTAGTCTGTCTTCATTCCTGGCATCAGCTAAAGAAGAGACTGTGTATTATGGAAATAGCCAATGCTTTGGAATTGCAAAAAAAAAAAAAAAACCACCACCACCAACAACAAAAAAAGTGGGTTCATATTTTACGTCTACCATTGACCTGACCTTAGCAAGATACTTTAGATCTCTGAGCCTTAAGCTAACCCATCTGAAATGAAGACAAGAATAGCTGTGTCGGCCACCTTATAAGGTTGTAAAGATTAAAGGAGATAACAGCTAAAAAGCACTGAGCTCCTAGATTTGCTCAAAAATGCTAGTTGCATTGGCCCAAGTTCCATTTGACCTTCTCTACTGGGAGGAAGCAGCAGTCTTCTCCTAGATGAAGGCAAATGCTCAGGCCAGCTCCCTTCTTGTTCGATAGCCTTCACAGAATTCTTCCTATCCTTGTTTGCTCACGACTCTTCCCTTAGTCCCTAGTCACTTTGTCTTTGAATTAGCTCAGCCCTCTCATTCAGTCTAATAATTTCAGTCTTTGCATTTAGAGTCAAGCCACCATCACCTGGTCACAAGACAAGGGGACAGATGGACTCCATAAGGCAAGAAGACTTCTAACCCCCCTCCCCCAAATAATAATGTGTTTTCTTTATCTAAGAAAGGGAAGGTTTGTTAATTAAATATTTGTTCAGGTTTTCCAAGGTGTATGATTCTTGCATGTTTTAGTGGTGAAATTTTGTTAGTATGTATTTTTTTTTAAGATTTTATTTATTTATTCGACAGAGAGAGCAACAGCCAGCGAGAGAGGGAACACAAGCAGGGGGAGTGGGAGAGGAAGAAGCAGGCTCATAGCAGAGGAGCCTGATGTGGGGCTCGATCCTATAACACCGGGATCATGCCCTGAGCCGAAGGCAGACGCTTAACCGCTGTGCCACCCAGGTGCCCCTGTTAGTATGTATTTTTAAGTCTTATTTGAGGCAAGGGGCTAATTTGTTTTGTTATGTTTTTACTTATTTATTCAACTAATATTCTTACAACAATTTAAAAAAATACTACTGTGTGCCTAGCACTTTACTGCAATCATTAGGCAGAAGGAGAAATTCTCAGTTAGTGCAATACAAGTCAGAGCTGGTTACTAAGGGGATAAATAGCTTCGGCATCTCATCCAAGGCAGTCTTCGGTATGATCCTATTACATTTAAATGCTAATCCACATCCTGCGGAATTCTGATTCACCGGAGGACTAATGTTGCCGATAGCTGCACAGATAGCCTGGTCGGATATTACATTCTGAGCAACAGCAGAGCAAAACCCTCTCAACCTTCAATTCCTCCAAAATGCCCAGAAACACAGCTTTCTGGCTGAGCTGGGAAATATCTACAGAAGGAGAGAAATTCTGTAAGTACATACACAAGATGAGGAATTTTAAATAACAAATGGGCATTTTACGAACATCGCTAATTTCATTATTTTAAGATTTGACTAAAAGTTCACCGCTATTCGGTGATGGGTAGTAAGGAGGGCACATATTGCATGGTGCACTGGGTGTTATACACAACTAATGAATCATCGAGCCTTACATCGAAAACCGGGGATGTACTGTATGGTGACTAACATAATATAATAAAAAATCATTATTAATAAAAAAAAAAAAGTTCACCGCTATGCTTTTTTGTTTTTAAAAACAGGAGGTGCACCATTCAGTTTATTTCACTCTTCAGTCTGCAGAGTATTGTCATCATCAGTTGGTGAAAGGCTGTTTTCAAATTTCATTTTATTTTGTTGCCGCTCCCCCTTCTGCATTTCCACACTTTCATTTTCTTCCCTCCACCCTACAGGTACCCAGTCAGATTTATCTGCGATATGTCTTTAAATATGTATTTATTCTTATGAAAGTTTAATGTTTTTTTCTATGTGTATGTATTTTTAATTTATAAAACCAGTGTTACGTTATAAATCATATTCTGTTCCAAACACTTCTTGCTCAACACTATGTTTGGGGATCAACACATGTTTCCGTGTGCATTTTGAGTTTATTCCTTGTGCCTTTGCAATGAGTTCCAGAGCATCTGCATTTGATTTATACATTCTCCTACTGAGGGACCCATAGGTTGCCTCCAACTTCTCACCAGAGCAAATGATTCAGCTATGAACATTCCTGCACATGTTTCTTTATGGACTTTGCAAGAAGACTTTGAGATAAGGACTAAATGGGAAGAACCAGCTTGAAGGATATATACATATTTTAGTTCACCAGACCCCCCCAGGTTGCTGTCCCAAGGACCATTTTACAGTTACCCAGCAGGGTACCCTGTTCCTACATCCTCACCAACACCTGCTGTTATTCACATTTTTAACTTCGCCATGATTGCTGTTGTGAAGTGGTATTTCTTTATTATCGTAAGTTCTCTTTTTTTTTTTTTTAAGATTTTATTTATTCATTTGACAGAGACAGCCAGCGAGAGAGGGAACACAAGCAGGGGGAGTGGGAGAGGAAGGAGCAGGCTCCCAGCGGAGGAGCCTGATGTGAGGCTCGATCCCAGAACACTGGGATCACGCCCTGAGCCAAAGGCAGACGCTTAACGACTGCGCCACCCAGGCGCCCCTATTGTAAGTTCTCTGATCACCAAGGTAATTTGGGTATCTCCTCACATATTATTCTTTGACGGCCTCCTCTTCTGTAAATTTCCTGATTATCTTGTCTTCTTTGTTCATTTTTCCATTTCATTGGCTTGCTTGCTTGATTTACAAGAGTTATTTGTCAATTCTAGATATGTATCCCTCAGTATTTTGATGTTGCAAATAACTTTTCCCAGTCTAATATGTATTGGTTAAATTTTTAAATGGCATCTTTCATTGAATAAAAATATGCTATTTGATATAATCAAACCCATCAAATTTTTACTGTGTAGTGTGTACTTTTAGGGTCCACATATACCAAACTAGTTGTTCCAATGCCATATACTAAGCAATCTTCCCTTTTCCTGTTGTTTTGTGGTGCCATGCTATCAAGTTTATACAGATACATACAAAAGTACGTGTATATGTGTATTTCTGAGTCTTCTGGTATATCCCACTGGTCTATTTGTTCCTGCGTCCATTACATGCTATTTTTTAACTTATTGTTTTTACTATGCCTTGATAATATCTGTAGCGGGGGCACCTGGGTGGCTCAGTCGGTTAAGCATCTGCCTTCAGCTCAGGTCATGATCCCCGGGGTCCTGGGATTGAGCCCACGTCATGCTTCCTGCTCAGCGGAGAATCTGCTTCTCCCTCTCCCTCTGCCCCTCCCTCCCACTCGTACTCTCTCTCAAATAAATAAATAAAAATCTTTTTAAAAAAATAATATCTGGTAGTGGGCATCTCCCTTCTTTGTTTCTTTTTAACTTTTACTTGGGTATTTGTGCTCATTTATTCCTTTATCATAATTTCTAAAGTGAGTTTGTCAAGTTCCTCAAAATCCAGACCATAATTTGATTGAACTGCATTGAATTTATAGATTCATTTTTAGGGAGAATTAGATTAGGGAAGAAATGACAGCTATGATAAATGACCCCATCCTATACATGATATCTCTTTTATTCAAATTTTTTTAATGGCATTTAACAAACTCCTTCATAAGATATTATACATACCTTATGTTGATTTCTGAAAATCTTATAATACAGGTTGGTAACTTTTTTCTGTAAAGGACAAGGTAATGAACATTTTAGGATTCATGGGCCGTACTATCTCTCTAGCAACCACTAAATTCTACAGCTGAATCAGTTGACTCAGCCATAAACAATATGTAAATGGATGGACATGGCTGTGTTCCAATAAATCGTTACAAAAAGTAGGTAGTAAGAGATGGGTATGTCCTATGGGCCATAGTTTGCCAACTCCTATAGTTTTTGTGAATGGTATTTTATTATTTTATGATATTTTCTAGGCTGTTTTTCCTGATAGAAAGAAACATTATAGATTTTATTAGATAATTTTGTATCTACCACTTTTTTCAACTCTTAATGCTTCTAATGATTTATTTGATTTAATTCTATTGAATTTTCAGTGGAGACAATCATCAGTAAAACATTAGAGTTTTAGCTTTTCTTTTCCAGAAATTCCTTTTTTCTTGTCTTATATAATTGGACAGGATATCTAGCATTATATTACCAGTAGTGATGATTAATTTTTTTGTTGCCTGATATTAACTAGGATATATCTAGAATTTTTTGTTAATATAATGTTTGCTATAGGTTTTAGGCATGTAGACTTTATCAAATTAAGAATGTTTCCTTTAATTCCTCATTTGCTTCCAGGTTTTATTATTAATGAATCTGATTAGTATATATGCGATATATAACATAATAATCCAGCCTGATTTCTCTGAGCAGGATAGATCACTGTAATCTGCCTTTATTACCATATCTAACTATACAAGATGCTTTTTCTGCATATATTGAGATAGTCAATGATTTTTCTTCCTTAATCCTTTAATGAAGTGAATTTCTGATGTTAAATTTTTCTTTCATTCCTAAAATAAATACTTCTTGATCATAATATAATTTTGGGATTTAATTTTATTTGGTTAATTGGTATTTTATTTAAGATTTTTGCATCTAGGGGCTCCTGGGTGGCGTAGTAAGGCGACTAACTCTCGGTTTCAGCTCAGGTCATGATCTCAAGCTCATGAAATCGAGCCCTGAGTCGGCTCTGCACTCAGCACAGAGTCAGCTTGAGTTTCTCTCTCCCTCTCCTTCTGCCCCTCCTGCTCGTGTTCTCTCTCTAAAATAAGTAAATAAATCTTAAAAAAAAAAAAAAAAATTTGCATCTATTTTAGAAGTGAAATGATTCTGATTTTTTCCTTTATTGTACTGTTCTTATCTAATTTTTGAACCATAATTATTTTAGAACCATGAAATTACTGTGGAAGCATTTTTTTTTTCTTCCTGAAACAACATATATAAGCCAAAGATGACCTGTTTCCTGAAATGTTGATAACTCTAATCCATAAAAATCATCTGGATCCAGGACTTTAGGCAACAAATGAGGATCATGAATTATCAATTCAGTTTCTTCGCTGGATATGGTCTATATCATAATGTAAGCATACATATTATATAGGTAATACACACGTACACATACAGATTTCAGACATGTGTTCTCTTTCAGCTTGCAGTTATGGGACTGAAAAATAATTCACATTTCTATGTTTTTTCCCCATAGTGTTCCAATGATTGAATAGATGAATATCATGTATGAACACTGAAATGCAGAATCTTTAGTTCTTTGATTCATACAAATTACAAAATAGTAATTATTTAAATTGTTTTTGCACATAATTTACTTGAGCCTCAAAAATAAAATGAAACATTTTGGATGAATTCCGTTTTACTTTAGGGCAATGATTCTCAAATCTTAATGTATAAAAATCACCCAGATTCTTGATTAAGATGCAGATTCTGCGGCTCTAATCACAAAAATTTGTAATAATTCTGAGATGGAATTTAAGAATGTTCTGATGCAATTGACTTACAAATCACACCTTGAGGGACATGGTTTTATACTATTTTATATACAATGATCTTTTACCCACAAAGTCACTACAAAGAAGTGGAACAAATTTTTGACTAGTCTGCGAGCTGCAAGACCAAGATCTCACCAAATAAGGATTGGAGGTTAAACAACACATTTTTTGTGGTAGAGAGACCATGGCTGGAAAGAGAGGGCTTCTGCCACTTTCCAGCTGTGTGACCTTGAGCACGTTCCTTACTTCCTTGGAACTTCCAGTTCTCTTACACAAAATGAGAAGAATGAATTAGATGATTTTAGATTTTGCTTCAATTTTTACATTCTGCTCTATGATTCAGGATTTGATTGTATGAATCTACCAAGGAATTAGATGAAGTCAAAGGTTGCAGCTCTATTAAAAAAGTAATCTTAATGCTGATACTTTGTAGATAACATTTTTTCTTTTTATATAGCCTTTGTTCTTTTAGGGTGGGCGTCCAGCAGACAGTTCCCTGTTCTTTCAGTCTTAAAAAATAAAGCTTTCATATCTCACATTCGAGGCTCATTTGAGGTGTTAGCTCTATAGCTTTCTCACTTCTAATAAGATAGGCATAGAAGTATCACAGAAGACCACTTGCTACTCCCAGAACACACCGTGCTTATCCCCCAAGCCAAATCTTCACTCATTACAGGTCCTTTCAATAAAATGCCCTCTTCCCTCTACTTCTCTTGACTGAATTCCATTCATTCTTCAAGTCCATGCTCCAGGTCACCATGCCCTGGATGCTTTTCCTGAGCCTGATCTTTCTGACCTGAATCAACCACGGTACTCTGACTTTTTATAGCATGTAACTCATAATTCATATAATATATATTTTTCAACATTCAATCATACACTGCCTTAAACCCCTAGCTAAAGGGTTCTGTATAGAAATAAGATTTTAACCGCCTCTGGTCCAGGGCTCAGATAACCCAAGGATTCCAGAAAAGTGCTAAGCACAAGACATAACTCAACCAATTCAAATTCAAATTCAAATTCAAATTCCTCTCTCTCTTTAGCCCTCCTCTCTTAAATAGTTCCAGAAGAAAACTGGAAATGGACTGAGAACAGAGGAAACCTAGCATTTAAAGCACACAAACTTTTCCGTGGCTCTGAAACCCATTTTACCTCCAACTCACAATATTAGCCTAGCTTCCATTTCCTCCTGATTCTATTTTCAGGTTTATTTGATCCCATTTTAATAGCTAGATGGAAGCAGATTGCAAATGGATAATATTTTCCACATACTTTTTAATCTACTGTCAAGGTTTCCGTTAACATTTTGGACTTCTCAAAATATCTCAGTCCAAATTTCATTGGTTTCCAAGGAATACTTTCACCCCCCTGCCTAACCACCATCTGTTTTGCATTTTTTAACCATGACTTTTATCTATAAGCACAGTTCACCCACCAAATAATTACTATGACCATTCTCTTAAGTGCATACATTAGTTTCTGAACTTTTCCTTCTATGACCTATTTCTTATGTTTCCAGAGTCTTCAGCCTCCAAGGGATCAGTTAAGACTTACTTCGCAAATGTTACTTCATCAAAGAAAAATGGCATCTTGACCAGGGAAAGGGGCTTAAGTTTGCATTCTTAGGTTCACGTCCCATCTCAGTTGAAAACCAACTATGTTAGAGTCACAGACTATTAAAGGTGAAAGAAAAATCTGAGATAATTTAGTACAGCTCTCTTATTTTACAGCTACTGAAAAAAGTCCTTGTGTAGTTTACATCTATACCACTAATTTGGAAGCACTATACAAAGCTGCGTTTAGGAGATGGTTCAAATAAAGTGAAATTAATTAACTTTAGAGAAGAATTTCATTTCATTTGTCCTTGGTATCAGATGAAAGAAGATTAAAAAAATAAATCCAAAATGTTAATATCAATTACCTTCAAGGAATATGAACAAAAATGAGAAAGAAGGAATGAGTAGAAAAATAGCTCCCTAGTGCAATTTAAATTTCTTGATCACATCCCTGCAAACCAAATAAAATAAAAGAGGCATCACTGTAGTTCCTCAAAAACTTCAGAAACTTCAGAATTTTCTGATTTATATAGTGCAGATTATACCCAAAAGAGCTATCAAATATGGCACTTTGTAGAGATGGACTTAGATTAGGTCATAAGACAAGGCAAAAATCTCATTATTATGGGCAAAGGATTTGAACAGACATTTCTCTAAGGAAGACACACAAATGGACAATAAACACATGAAAAGATGCTCAGCAACATTGATTACTAAGGATATACAACTCAAAACTGCAATAAGGTACCACCTCATACCCAGTAAGATGGTTATAAAGACAAAAACAAACACAAAACAAGAGTGAATGAGCATATGGACTAACTGGAACCTTGATCCAGTGCTGGGAGGAATGTGAAATGGAAAACAGTTCAGCAGTTCCTCAGGTAAACATAGTCACCATACAGTCCGGCAATTACACTTGCAGGTAGGTATATACCCAAGAGAATTAAAACCATATGAACAAAACTTGTACAATATACAAAAACTCATCCACAAAATTCCATAGCAGTATTATTCATAATGGTCAAAAAGTGGGGACAACCCAAATTAACTGATGAATGGATAAATAAAATTGGCATCTCTCTACAATGAAATATTACTCAGCCCCAAAAAAGAATGAAATCAGCATGTACTGACACATGCTGTAACACAGATAAGCCTTGAAAACACGATGCTGAGTGAAAGAAGCCGGACATAGAAGGCCACGTATTATGTGATACCATTTATATGAAACGCCAGAATAGGCAAACCTACAGAGATAGAAAGTAGATTAATGGTTGCCAGGGGTTACAGGGGCAGGGGTGAGGGAGTGACTACTAACAGGTATGGGATTTTTTGTTTTTGTTTTTGGCCTGATGAAAATGTTCTAGAATTAGATAATGGGGTTTGTTGCACAACTTTGTGAATACACTAAAACAACTGAATTGTATACTTTAAAATGGTGAAATGTATGGTTTGTGTGATGGTGACTTTGGAGTCAACTTAACTGGGGTCATGGATGACCAAATTAAACCTTATTTCTAGGTGAGTGTGAGGGTGTTTCGAGATGAGATTAACATTTGAATCTGTGAACTCAAATAGATCGGTCTCCCCATTGTCAGTGAGCACCATCCAATCCTCAGAGGGCCTATATAGAACAAAAAGTGGAAGATTCATTCCTTTCCTGCCTGCTACGTCAGCCGGAACCTCAGTGGATGGGAAATATACTCTTGATTCCCCTGGTACTTAAACTTTGGACTCGGGCTAGAATTACACCATCGGCTTTTCTGAGTTTCCAGCTTGCAGATGACAGATGGTAGAACTTCTCAGCCTCCATAACCATGTGAGCTAGTTCCTCATAATCGATCAATTAATCAACCAATCCTATTGGTTCTGTTCCTCTGGAGAACTCAAATATGTGAATATCAATAAAAAGAAGCAATTATTCTGACCTTATAAATGCAGTCCCTTACCCAATGTAACAGTAACCCCACACTCCTCCCAATTCTTGCATCTAAAGAGTCACTGAGCTCTTTGTATTTCTCAGATGGGTTTCTTCTCAAGGATTCTACTTGCACGGCCATCACCCCGACCCAGATTTTTACCACGCTATACTGATTTACGGCAATTGCTTTCTAACTGAACTCCATTTCCACCATGAACCATCCCACACATAACCCCCCCAAATATTTAAAAAATACTTATAACTTGTCCTTCTGCACATATGCATATTCTCCAACAGCCTAAAAATCTGTAAAGTCTCCCTATTACCAAATCATCACATTTAAACCTTGTCTATGAGTGGAGGCCTGTATCGAGCATCAGATCTTCTCTTGCTTTATAACTTCTCCTTGCCATGCAGATATGCGCACCCCCCCCCCCGGCCAAGTAGCCATGCCAGTCTCCTCCATGTCTATCACATGTAACTTGTCAAGTCTTGACCTTGTACTCTGGCTATTACAGATTATCTTTTTCTGAAATGCTCCTCTCTTTACCTTCACCGGTCTAAGACTCCTATTTTCTTTTTTTTCTTAATAATATTTTTTTATTCTATTATGTTAGTCACCATACAGTACATCCCTAGTTTTTGATGTAAAGTTCTAGGATTCGTTACTTGCGTATAACACCCAGTGCGCCATGCAATACGTGCCCTCCTTACTACCCATCACCAGCCCATCCCGTTCCCCCACCCCCCTCCCCTCTGAAGCCCTCAGTTTTGTTCCCAGAGTCCACAGTCTCTCATGGTTCATTCCCCCTCTGCTGTAAACAGGACTCCTACTTTCTTTCAGACTTTACTCAAAGCTCCCTTCCTTCAGGAAGCTTTCTCTACTCTGAATAATATCTTTTCATAGTACAAGTAGTAATTACTAGTTACTAAATTTCTACTGCATGCTAATACCGTACTAGGAGATTCACACATGCTATTATTGCTTTATCATTGTGAAGACCTAGTGAGGTAGGTAGTATTGTTCCTATTTATAGATGAGAAAGTCAATGCTCTGAGAAGCTAAATCATACACACAAAGTCTCACAGCAAGGAAGTGCCAGAATTGAGATGTGAAATCATTGCTGTTAGGCTCTAAATTTCATACTCTTGCTTCCTGGAATATCATATGATACATGCAAGGCTTTGTTCAAGAGTTTTCTTTGAGAATATTGCTTCCTCTAACTATAGACTATTTTTTCAAGGGCAAATATTGTGTCTACTAACACCAGTTAGCTTTCTTGGTAGCAAGCAATCAAAACTATTTCTGGCTATCAAGGAGAAAGCAGTTAACTGGGTCAATACCAGAAATCACCTTGAGGCTATAGAACCAGGCTCAGAAAACCAGAAAGACCAAAGGAAGGTTAGGTAAAGGAGAACATAGCCAAGGCTTTGTCCAGATCTATAGAACCAGGCTCAGAAAACCAGAAAGACCAAAGGAAGGTTAGGTTAAGGAGAACATAGCCAAGGCTTTGTCCAGATCTATAGAACCAGGCTCAGAAAACCAGAAAGACCAAAGGAAGGTTAGGTAAAGGAGAACATAGCCAAGGCTTTGTCCAGATCTATAGAACCAGGCTCAGAAAACCAGAAAGACCAAAGGAAGGTTAGGTAAAGGAGAACATAGCCAAGGCTTTGTCCCTGGAATAATCTGGCAAGAGAGCTACCAATGACGTGACTGCCCTGGTCATTTGAGGGATCTGCTGAGGGCGTGATCTCTCTTGCTGTTCCTTTTTTAAGTCATCCCCTCTGGATTGTCTAGTGCGCAAGCCAGGGCAGAGTCCAGAAAAAAAAAGATCTTACCTCTTTTCGCGTCTGAAGTGGGAGGTAGAGAACAATGCATCCACCAAGACCCACTCAAAAGGGGTTGTAATAGTTTGGATAGTGTCACAAATATTCACTTTTCTTTCTTTCTCATCATGGGCTTGGCCATGAGACTAGCTTTGGCCAATGGGATATCAACAGGAGTGATGTGAGCAGAGACTTGAAATAAATCTACATAATGGGCCTTCCTTCTATGCGGCTGCCATCGCCATGAGAAGGACATGCTATGAGAAGTGGCTGCCCCCATCAGCCTGACCCCAGAATGAACATCAGTGGAGCAAAGCCACCCCAGCTGACTCAGTCCCACAGTTGAGACAGAGCTGCCCAAGCTCATCACGGAATGATGAGGGTGATTATAAATGCATATGGCTACATGCCACTGAGTGGTTTGATACAATGAACTTCTCCCAAATAGAAAGAATGTTTCACTCCCTCAAAATGCCAAATGTTCACAGTGCTACATCTTACTCTATTGTATTCCCTATTTGCCAATTCTTTACATAGGGACAGGATAGCACCCAACACAAAATGTTCACTCAATGTATTTCTGTTAGCTATCTAATGATAATACAGAGTTTCTGGTTGCAATTTATAAAAAGATAAAAAGTGGAAAACAATTTTGACATTCCTTTGGTCGACAGGGCCCAGGGATTCCCAAGTTCATGAATATGGAATGTAAAATAATTAGAAATGCTCAAATAAGCAATTTACTTCTTAGAGTGGCAAGCAGAATTCCATAGGATTGGCAATGAGACCCTAACTAGAGAAGTTTGACATGGAGGATTTAATTACATGCCTTTGCTAGTGTGAAGTAGATATTGTGTGTGGTCTCACAACCAACCAGCTGCACCTGTCCATCCCAGTCAAGGTAATCGAACCCAAACATCTCTCCATGAGACTAAAGCATGGGGTGTAAGGAAGTAAAAATTCTTAAAATATTATTTTAAAAAATCCTCTTGTTCCAGTTCTAGACCAATCAATCAACAAGTATTCACTGATCTTCATTTAACTACCTTGCACTAAATCTCCCCCTAAACCCTACAGTGCCTGTGTTAAGAGTAGAAGTAAAGGTCACCATATCATATGTCTAAATATTTAAAAGTTAAAAATCAAGCTAACAAACCACAAAATACCATACATTCTATCTTCCTACCTTAACAAATATGCTTTCATAAAAACAAGTAGAACAATGACAACAAAATGGAAAGATGCATATAAATCTATGGTTTTTATATGGTTGAATTTTTAATGACAAAATTTAAATATTTTGCTTATGTCTGTGGATTGTTTGTTGACAGGCTGGCAATTTTGGGTGAGTAATAAGATATATATACAATTCAAAAATAATTATACATTTATTTGATATAATTTCTTTTTCTTCCCTTTGTTTTTCATCAAAATCACTATGTTGCTATAACCAAGCTTTTCATATAACTTACAGGGTACTAATAGTAACGACCTAAAGGATTAAAAAGGAATATTGGATTCAAAGCAGACAATTTAAATGTATTTTCACTAAAAGGCAAATTAAAATAAAAGCTATACACTTATTCAAATTTTCAAAATGTTATTTTTTCAAGATATTTAAAATTATCTATTAAGAATAAAAGACATTCAAATCACAGCAAATGAATATCAAAAATTCAAGTCAACCTATTTAAATAAAGCTGAAATATTTATTTTAAAGTTTTTAAAAATTGAATTAAATCTTACTAACAATTTCACTCCTAGATACGTACTCAAGAGAAATGAAAACAAACATCCGCAAAACAAACTTCCGCATGAATGTTCATAGCAGCATTATTCATAAGAGCTAAAAAAGTGGAAGCAACCTAAATATCTACCGCTTGATGAATGGATGCACAAAATGTGGTGTATCCGTACAATGGAATATGATTAGGCCACGAAAAGGGAAAAAGTACTGATACTTGCTATCACATGCATGAACCTTGAAACCATTATGCTAGGTGAAAGAAGCCAAGTCAGAAAAGACCACATCATGTATGATTCCATCTATAGGAAAAGTCAAAAACTGGCAAATCCATAAAGACAGAAAGTAGATTTGTAGCTGCCCCTTGGGGGCAGGGATGAGGAGATTGGGGATGACAGGTAAGGGAAGCTGGGTTACTTTGGGGAATGATGAAAATGTTCTAAGATGGTGGGGACAAATGCACAACTCTGTGAATATACTAAAACCACTGAATTATACACATTAAATGAGTAAATCGTATGAGATGTAAATTATACCTCAGAAAGCTATTAAAATCTTATTACATATTTTTACAAAACCAGGAATATTTATAGCTCTAGCATTTGGTGTCCATCGAGTTACGCGGGTAAAGAATTGGTATCGTCCTCATGGATGATAGGTTTAGGCTTACATATATGCTAATTAAAAAGAATATGACCAGCTTAGCCTTACAAACTGTTCTGTCAGCACCTCTGAAACCACAGACTGGGACGTGTGCGGAGGACAGTGCTCCACCCTATTAAAGAAGAATACTTTATTACGTGAGAATCTATTTCGAGGATACTAAAAGGGAAAATTAGACAATTTTTTACTCATACCTAAATGCTTCTATGATCAAATCATCCCCATAGTTTAAAGCAAGGTTCATCTTTGATGCCAGCAGAATAACCCACAAACCTTCACAGCATTTGAGGGCTGTTGCCTTTTGACAGAAGGATGCAGGGCAACAGATTTGGAGAAATATTTCTCTGGGTCCTAAATGACATTAATCACTAGAACAGATGCTTAGAGTCACAGGTTGCACTGGGCCAAAACTGAACACTGTATTCTGAGTAACAGAAAGGTCCTTGTGTTCTTTATTAAATTTATTTGGGAAAAGCAGAGTAATCCATTTTGCTGCCCGTAGAGGTACAAAAAGCAATTTGTCAGTCCTATGTATCCAAGGTTGGAATGAAGGAAGGACAGATAGGCAAGGCTGTGGAAGACCCAGCACCTCACCACAATGATCTGATCCTGGCTGTTTCCTTGGCTTCCCAGAGTTATCTCAATGTTTCTTTCTGCACATTCCATTCCTTCCTAAGCCCTGATCCCGCAAAGATGCTGACATGGGTGCACAAAACCCATTTCCTTTTCTCACTGGCCACGCAGCTAACCCTCATATTCTAGCTTCTCTTGCAATTCGGTGGGTCCTTATGACTGAGTTCTGGCCAATGGCGATTAAATGAAAGTGACATACCTCATCTTCCCACCTGCCCGAAAACAACTCACATGAACTTCTGTACTTTGTCTCCTTATCCTATCTGCCACCCAGATTCCCAGGAGCCAATGGAGGACTCCAAGTCCCTTGAAGATGATGGAACCACATCATGGAAAAAGCCTGGGTTCCCAAATGACTGTGTGGATCAGAGCCCTTGCTCCATCCTGCAAATGACTGGGATACTAGCAAGAAATAAACTTGTATCATGTCAAGCTTCCAAGGGTGTTTGCTACGGTAGGTAGTTTCACTTGCCCTGGCTAATATATTATAAAAAATCATTAGGTAGGAAATAAGAGGCTTTCTCTAATTATATAAATTAGAACTTCATCTACTTCCAGTTTGGGTATTTTGGATCTTTTTGTCTCCCCAGTTCTGAAATTGTTCTTAGTTACGAAGGCAAGGTGGGTGGAAGACACAGGCATCAGGGTTAGATGAAGCCGTCAGACCCAAATCTCGAAAAGAGCTACTTATCTTGTTCTTTGTCTTCTCCTGTCTATTATCTGATGACAATCTCAGAAAGCAGAGCCACAGTCAAATCTGACAAGCAGAATAGAGACTATGGCAATGGCATCTGGACTGATTTGTCCTTAGATTATCTTGGAATCGATGGAACAGAGGAAGCTAAGCCACTGCTGCTGAGACCTGCAGCTCCATATGTAACACATCCAGAATCTTGCCACGTCCACACCACGAAGACCAAAACCGGCTGGCCCCAGGCTGGAGATGGATTATTTTAAGGGCAGGATCTGGCAGAATTCCTACCAGTGAATAATCAGCTGTCTCTGGGAGAGAAACATAGATGGCGGCAGCACATTCTCTGCTCCGAAGACGGCAGATAGGCAATCCCTGTGGCATGAGGCAATCCCTGTGGCAATCCCTGAGGCAGATTGGCACCCTGTTGCTCCAGAAGGGGCTAAGGATTCACCACAATGAGCCAAGAGTTAAAGAAAAGGCTGACAGGCATTGGGCTGTTGTTTTCAAACGATAATTGAGCAAGAGTTGTTCACTCAAATGCCTCCCCGAGGCTGAGCCCGGGCAGGTGGTGTAAATGTGGACAGTGGGCTAGGTGTTCTCCTTATCATTCGTGGTAGACTTGGTCTAACTTTTACTTTCCAACTTTCAATGGAAATATGGATATAATAAAGAGGAAAGATCCGTATTTCCTATAGGAAAAACCACAGCACAAGGAAAACGAAAATGGCACTGAGCCTCCCATTTCAGTGTGGGAGGCAATAAGGAGGGTCAGGGACTGTCAGGCCAATGGAAAAGCTTGTGTCCTACTCATCAGGAAGCAGCTGCTACGTGGGGCCAACAGCGTTCTTTTCATCTGGGATGGTGAACCCAGTGTTTCTGGATCTTCAGATTTTTTTTTTTAAGATTTATTTATTTATTTGTTTGTTTGTTTGTTTGTTTGTTTGTTTATTTAACAGAGAGAGAGGGATCATGCCCTGAGCTGAAGGCAGACGCTTAACGACTGAGCCACCCAGGCGCCCCTGGATCTTCAGATGTTTTAATAGATACTAAAAATAAAAATATGTAGTAAACTATTTTTTTTATGTTAGGGACATTAAATTTTTGGAAAACATTATGTGGGCCAATCTTTGCTGAGTGAAACAGAATACGTCTATGGGTTTGGTTTCGGTTGGAGCTGGAATGCTGCTTGTTTTCACCCTCTGCTGTCCAAGCTAGACCAGCCTCGGTCACTTCCATTTTTTTTTTGTTAAGGGAGTAGATAAAATGAAAAATAAAAGTGGAAATAATTCCTCCTCTTCTGGAAAGTTTCCATGACTTGTTCTATGATCGGGAACTCCTATGTCCAGGGCAGCTCTAAAAATATAATGGGAATTACATATATAACTTGAAATCTTCTGGTAGCTACATTAAAAAGTAAAAAGGAACAGGTAAAATTAACTTTAAATATATTTTATCGGGGGCGCCTGGGGGGCACAGCGGTTAAGCGTCTGCCTTCGGCTCAGGGCGCGATCCCGGCGTTGTGGGATCGAGCCCCACATCAGGCTCTTCTGCTATGAGCCTGCTTCTTCCTCTCCCACTCCCCCTGCTTGTGTTCCCTCTCTCGCTGGCTGTCTCTATCTCTGTCGAATAAATAAATAAAATCTTTAAAAAAAAAAAAGAATATATTTTATCGATGGGCTAGATGGGTGGTGGGTATTAAGGAGGGCACTTGTGAAGAGCACTGGGTGTTATATGTAAGTGACGAATCACTAAATCCTATTCCTGAAACCAATTTTACCATATATGTTAACTGACTAGAATTTAAATAAAAACTTTAAATCGAAAAAGGAATAGATTAAACACAGTATAGTCAAAATATAGTCAACACATAATCAATATAAAAATTTTCAATGAGATGCTTTGTACTGTTTTTACTATATATACTGTTTTTGAAATCCAGTTGATTTTACACCTGCAACATATCTCCATTTGTGTTTGTAGCCACATGTGGCTGGTGGCTTCTGCATCAGACAGGACAGGTCGAGAGCCCCGTTCCTTGGGCTGCTTTGGGAGAAAGCTGGAGCTGGGGCTTGAACTAAAAACCAATAGGCGTCATGGACTGCAGAGTTTGTCAAATTGTGGTTCAGAAATTGCATCCACTCACTGAGGGGGCTTATTAGCAATAAAGATTCTTGGGACCTCCCCTTCAAAGACCATAATGTGGACTATCAGAGGGGAAATCAAGGCACCTGCAATCTTAGTGGCCAGCGCCGCTGATACCAGAGCACGGTATTTGGAGAAGCACTGCCTTCAAGCTGTGGAATAGATATTTTTGTTTTGGTTTGTTTTGTTTTTAATAATGTCTTTGCGGCCTGGATAATTTTATCAACTCAGAATGAACCGGGAGTTGATTGTTGCTATGGCATCAAAACCACAGCTGCTGTCAGCCAGTAATTATTAAAACTCTGCTCCACCTGTGCAATAGGACGCCGATCACCGCGACTTCCGCTCCTGGCAGCCTTTCTCCATCCTCTGGGCTGCTCTGCTCCGCCTGGGGAGAAACCCTGCGTAAATGGAAACTCGGAGTCTTCCCTTTGTCTCTTGGATTTATCACTGTGGTTTCTCAGCTTCAAATGCTGGCCATTGTTTCATTTGGATTGAAAACGGGGCAGGGCTGCATTTTAGTGGTTGCGCCTAGATTCCTGCTGTGTTTCTCCAACTGGCTGTTTTTGGTTTAGCACAATGCGCCAGAAGTAAGTCAGGATGCCTCTGTGAGCTCACGTGTGTCACAACTGCTGAGGTAGACTTCCACATTCACTCTGCCCCGAGCTCCCCACTCACTTTCCTGCCAGAAGCTGACAGCCAGATTTCCAAACCTGGCGATGCCTCCTTTCCTCCAAGTGTGGGGGATTCCCGTATCTCCTTTATCCTGTGCTGTTCAGAAGCCTTGCAAGCTATGTTTAAGTGGGGATCCTCGCAACTTTAAAGCATTATAACAGGGTGTCTTAAGCAATTTTTTTAAATGCCTCATTTGTCTTTAATTTCCCAGGGAGAGGTAGCAGGTGATTTTTAATACTTGACACGAGGAGGGAAAAGAAACCTGCCTGAGCCCTGACGGATCCTGGAGCAGAGGGCAGAAGCAGGGGTGGTTGCAAAGGGGCTGTTTCAGGGGTGGCTGTCTCGGTGGGGGTGGGGAAGCAGCCCGGATGTTGGCCTGCGTCTTCTACTTTCCTCCTCTCTCCCCACCTCCTTTCCCTGTTGCTACTCCTACTTCCTGTTATTATGTATCTTCCTGTCAGTTTCTTCATGGTTCCCCACCCCCTGCCCCAGTAAGGTCACAGGAATTCTAAGCTCCTGAAAGACAATTCTATGATACTAATTATATGTCTTGAAAATGAAGCCCCAGCCTGCAGGTGGTACCCGCTAACAGCTATCACTATTACTATTATTACTGTTATTGTTATATTATCACTTTAGCTTTCCAGGACTGAATGATCTTTCTTTGCTTTTGTTGCCGCGCTGGCTTTGTGTGCCTTCCTTTGCTTTTTGATCAGGCATTTTTCTTATTCCTTTATGCATCCTTTTCTTCTTTACCCAGAGTTAAATATAGCAAGAAAGAATTCTTAGATATATTAAGACAGATGCTGAGAAAATAAAATGTTGCTTTCAAGCCAAGCAATGTTGAATGGCAGAAATACTAACTAAAGGTGTGGCATTTTAATATATGTTCACACAAATATTTAAGGACCTGTTCTGCTCCAGGCAATCCTCCAGGCTCTGCAGATAATACCAGCCAACAGGACTGAAAAAAGTCTCTGTCCTTCTAGTGCAGGAAACAGACAATAACAAATATAAGCAAAAATGTATCAAAGGTGATGAATGCTGTGGGAAAACAATGCAGGGAGGGACACAGAGAGGGGTGGTGGATGGTTACAATTTTAATTAAGGTGGTTGGGAAGATCTCACTAAGAAAGTGACCTGTGAGCAACGCCCCCAAAACGGCCAGACATTCAGGGTACCTGGAACTTTCTTTCCATAGATGAGGGTATAGCAGGTGCAACAGCCCTACGACAGGACTGTGTCTGGTATACTTTCTCGAACTTCATCAATTGGGAATCTTGGTGGCTTGTAGCAGAGGTGAGGGAAGTAGCATTGAGAAGAAAGCATTTTGTCTGAATTGACCCCTTGGGAATTTTTTTAACACACTAAATGACTCTACTATGCTTAGTAAAGCTTATTTTTTAAAATGATAGGGGATGGACCAAGTCTTAATACTTCACTGATGAATTGGGATAAGGTCCCCACACACAAGCCTTCTAGAGAAGGGAAGGAAATGGAAGAAAACTAACAGTTATTTCATGTTACATCTGCAGTAGATGTTGAAAAGGTTACTCAGAGCCCCCCAAGCCTTCAGCAGTTTTGGAATATGACTCAGATCCCATGGACCCGAGCGCTCTCAGCTCTCTGGTTCCTTGCCCCCACCAGCATACATAGGATTCCCACAGCCAAGATTTCCTCCTCCTGCCGGGGACTGCTGAGGCCCTGGGAGTGTCACCTTATGCACTCAGGCATCAACCTGGTTGCAGCTGCCCTCTGCTGCCAGAATGCCCTCCCTGCCACTCCCCTACACCCTCGTCTCCACCTGCCAGTCATCTGTCACTCTGCTGCTGCAGCTCACTGGCTTCTGGGCACGGGGGATGCATGGTGGCTGAAGCAGTGTAGTTGTCTGTCCTCAATCCCCAACATCAGCAGTCCCTCATGAAGGGGGGTGGCGCACAGCACCCCCTTTCTGCCTGAGCCTGATTGGAGTTCTGCTCAAATGTCATGAGTTTGGTGAGCCAGTTCCTCTTCCGCCCTTGCACCATTTCCTCCTAAGGATGGAAAGCTGTCTAGTTTTCCTCCGAGTGACTGGATCAGAGCACATTCAGAAGCACCAAAGTGTTGCTGTCCTGGAAATCAGCACAACCCTCTGACCCTCAGGTCCCTTACAGATTCCAACCTTTTCTTCCCTGAAAGTAAATTCTATCTCAGGAGCCCCCAGATCCCACACCCCACACCCCATCCCTAGCTTACAATTTGATTTCGATGAGCTTCTCACCCCTATGCCTACCTCCCAGTCAGACATGCTCCCATGTTAGCATCCCTGTCACAGAAGCCGCTCAAGCTGCTTCCCCTTAGAGGCGCTTAAAACACCAAGGTCAGGGGCGCCTGCGCGGCTCAGTCGGTTAACCGTCTGCCTTTGGCTCAGGTTGTGATCCTAGAGTCCTGGGACGGAGTCCCACACCAGGCTCCCAGCTCGGTGGAGAGTCTGCTTCTCCCTCTCCTCCTCCCCCTGCTTGTGCTTTCTCCCTCTCTCCCTCTCTCTCAAATAAATAAAGTCTTAGGGGCGCCTGGGTGGCACAGCGGTTAAGCGTCTGCCTTCGGCTCAGGGCGTGATCCCGGCGTTATGGGATCGAGCCCCACATCAGGCTCCTCTGCTGTGAGCCTGCTTCTTCCTCTCCCACTCCCCCTGCTTGTTCGCTCTCTCGCTGGCTGTCTCTATCTCTGTCGAATGAATAAATAAAATCTTTAAAAAAAAATAAAATAAATAAATAAATAAATAAATAAATAAATAAAGTCTTAAAAAAACAAAACAAAACAAACCACCAAGGTAAGTCAGGAGACCATGAACAGTAGCTCATTAACTTTACATAAATTTTTCTCTTATTTTTTTTTAAATTATTTTATTGTACTAAGAACATTTAACATGAGACCTACCCTCTGAGCAAATTTTTAAGTGTACAATACAGTATTAAGAGCTGGAGGCACAATGCGACACAGCATATCTCTCGAGCTTATTCATCTTATTTAACGGAGACGTGATGCCCATCGATTAGTAGCTCCCATTTTCCCCTCCCCCAGCCGCTGGTGACCACCCCTCCACCTTTGGATTCCGTAAGTGTAACTGTTTGAGATATCGCGCGTAAGTGGAATTGTGCAGCATTTGTTTTCCGGTGGCTGGCGTGCTTATTTCTCTTAGCATAATGCCCTGCAGCTCCATCCATGTTACAAATGGCAGAATTTCCCTCTTGGTGAACTTAACATTCAAACCCCCAAGAGGTCTAAGATGTTTCCTTTTTTGTATCTGTAGTCCCAAACGTGGTAAAATTCTGAGTTCCTAAAACCACCCTATAGGGACCATAATTTTCTTATTGGTTCCATAAGTTTTACAAATGTGGTCTTGGGGGTTAGAAATCACATTCCTCTGTCCCCCAATTTCCCTTTCTGAAGGCCAGAATCCACCAGAGAGGAGAAATGGCCTCCCAGTTTGTAGGTTCCACTGGGTCTTTAGAGACCACCTCCTCGATGACTTTATTCAGTGCCATTATCTTGTTAACTTGCTTGGGTAGTTTTGTAGCGGCCCAGTGCTCTGAGACTTCTGGGAGGTACCAGATATTTACAAGAAAGCTCTTGTTTAGGGGTACCAGTTCATTACTCACGGACTGATCCCAATCAACAGATGGAAAGAATATTTCTTCTATATCAACACACACACTTTGACTCAGTCCCCTTCATCTACCACTTGCTGTTCTCAAACACGTCGGACATAGCACACGTCTAAAGGGCTGTAAGATCTATTGACTTCTCCCTATCCCTAGGCAGTCTCTTTTTTCCCCACTGCCAAGAAAGCAGCCCTCTTTCTTCCTCTTGACTGATCTTCCCTCCAATATTTGGAGTGGGGGGTAGAGTTAGAGTCTGAAATCACTGAAATCTAAGATAAAACCAAACCAACCCAAATCAAGCCACACAAAGGGGCAACAAGACAATAAATGTCATGAATAAAATGCTGAGCTGGGAGTTAGAGACCCAAGTTCACATTAGTACAATTACTCTATTATTTTGGTAGCTGGCTGGACCCCATCGAAGGTTTTCCAGTGTGGATACTTCACGATAAATCTCTGGACCAACATGGGTCCTGCTTCCCTTGGACTGAAAGACCCAACAACAATAGCACAGATTCAAAGAAATGGGACTCTAATAAATATTTATTAACTCCTTACTATGTACAGTGGAGAAAGCTCTGTACAAGGAGGCTGGGAAGTTGGCTAATATTCAGCAAGTTACTTAATTTTAAAATGGGGTTACCTTACCAAGATACAAGGGGCAGGGGCTAGACCAGACAGATTTTAAATACTGTGTAAGAAGAGCTGTGTGTGTGTGTGTGTGTGCATGCGTGCACGTGTACCCATCACTACACTTGGTGGGCATGTGTGTAAGAGTGGGATAGTCATTTCGGTTTACCATCAACATGGGATCAGAATGATATAACAGAAAGGTCTACCTGTGTCTGAATCCCCCCTCTTATTTCCAATACAGCCTTGGGTAAGTTACTTAACCTCTCTGACTCAGTTTCTTCATCTGTAAAATGAAATCAGTTGCATCTAAGCCATAGAATTATTATAAGGATTAAAGGAAATTACATGTAATACCCTCAGCAAAGAGTCTTATCAAAGTAGGCACTCAAAAAAAAATGTTATTTCCTCTTCCTTAGGGAAGAAAAAGTGCACATATGAAGCAATTAGAGAACAAGACAATAGCTACAAAACGCTAAATTGCTGGTAGAGTCAGTAAGTGCTCAAGCAGCCGGAGGAAGGAGAGATCAAAGCAGCTGGAGTCTGCAGGAAGGCAGAGAGCTCCGGTCAGCTGGGAACCTGGTGCTTGCTCCTTTTACCTCTGGGTTTGAACTCGACACCACAGCCCTTTGAGGACAGAAGAGCTTTGCCCCATTTGGACTTCACAGGGTTTAAAAGTGGTGGCGAGAAACAAACTGAGGTCCTCAGAGGGGAGGGGGTGGGGGAATGGGATAGGCTGGTGATGGGTAGTAAGGAGGGCACGTATTGCATGGTGCACTGGGTGTTATATGCAACTAATGAATCATCGAGCCTTACATTGGAAACCGGGGATGTACTGTATGGTGACTAACATAATATAATAAAAAAACATTAAAATTAAAAAAAAAAATAAAAGTGGTGGTGGAGACTCACGAAAGCACCATCATAAAAACAGAAAGTTTTTAACACAGACAATAAGGCTCTCATGGAATTTGAAACAGAAAGTGACAATTTGCATCCGGGTCTGTTTGCAGGGGTCCTGTTTTCTATTTTTCTCTTCCTGGATCTGTGACTTTAGGGAGGATATGGTGGCATGATGAAATACAAAATTCCTTGCTGCTGACATCAGCAGAAATGATTAGAATGGGGCGGGGGAGGCAGAAAGCATCTTTTAAATTGTTGTAAATCAGACCCGAAAACTAGGCTATACATTATGCTTTTGTTACTCTGAGAGTTAAATTACAAGGAAATGAACTGTGCATAATAATTCCCCACGTCAGTGATTTCCCCCGCTTCTCACTTCAATGTGCTCTCCTTAGCGGCAGGTTCGCCGCGGGGAGCTATGGCTGGGTGGAGGGCGCCCTCTAGCGGCGCCTCCGGCACGGCCTCTGGAGGGGCGAGCGAGGCTTCCCGGGGCGCCCGGACAAAGCGGGGGCCTTACCCCTCACCTGGCTTCACGGACAGTGGGCCCCAGGCCAAAGGCAGTGGCTTCCCGGAGAGCTGTCGGTCTCCATGCTGCTAATAACAGTAAAGGACTGTAGGTGACCCTGTGCCTGTCAGCCGCACTCCTCAACTCCCCCGTCAAGAGTAAATGCAGAGCATTTCATGAACTATTTGGTCAAAGCGGATGAAGACGAGAATACGTCTGCCCACCCCTCACCCCCAACCCCCCCCCCCCCCCCCCGCTCGTCCTATGACCCTGCCCTGGGGTTCTTGAGCTCCACTGGCTGAGAGAACGTCCCCATGTTATTAGAGAAGGCTGTCTAACCAAATTCCTGCGGAACAGAGTGAAGGGATTAGATTGTTCGGGGCCCTGCAAGCCTTTGACTGGAATGTATTAGTTTTTCCTCAGACCAAAGCAATTTAAAAAAAAAAAATCAGAGTTTCAACTGGAGAACTCATAAAGAGGCTTCCAGCTGACTGGGTTTAAACAACTGAAGAAAGGTCTAGTTGAAGCAGAGTGTCTCCCCAGGTTTTCTTCTCTCTTCAGGTGACTCAAGGAGGCAGGCCAGAAAGTTCGCCCTCTGTCGCCTGCCCTTTGATTATGACTAATGACATTGAGAGCTAGCTGTACCTTGAGCAGTCCCTAGCACCGATCTCCCTCGGCTGTGTTTTGAAAGGACAGGGGGGAGGCGGTCATGGTGCCGCCGGCCTGAATTGCTCTAGCCACACTCTCCGTCCCCTTCCTCTCCACCCCCCCCCCCCCCAGATCAAGAGCCAGAACAAGTGGTTCGGTCACATGGTCACATTCTGCACCATCACGTCTGGCTGGACACACACACACACACACATGGCCTGGATGAGAATGGGAAGCCTCCATTTCTGGGCATGCATAGCATTTCCTTTCAGACCCCGGGACTGGGCTGGAGCGCGTTTGCACACGCACCCAGCGCTCGGGGAGTGCACGCCGCCGGGATGCGGGCGCTGTATTTAGCATTACATATGGGCTCAGCCACTGACAGGCTCCCACAGAATGTATGGAGAGCCTCATTCAGTGTAACAGCAATAGGCTCCATTTTAATAAATCCCCTTGGTAGTATAATCATCACTCAGACAGGAACAACTGCTGTATGGAGCTCTGCACCCTCTCACTGACCTTTGTACCTTCCCACTGAAACTGAATCCTTCCCATCTTTTTTTTTTTCCATTGCACAAAAATTTCATTTTTAAAATGAATCAATATGTGCGTGGGGAGCGCAGTGGGGGTGGGGCAAACAGGAGGACAAGCGTGTGAGCCCCCAGCTTGGGGAGGAAGGTAGTCTGCTTACTTGGAGGCATGATTTCCCTTCATAAATACCATGAAATAGAATTTCATGTTACAAATTAATGTGTGTGTGTGTGTGATTTTTTTTCAGGCAAATGCTTTGTTTCGGAGAGAGCGCGCAGGCGCCACATGCTGCGGTTGCTATGGTAATTACTAGCCTCTGTTGAATAGGGACGCAAGGGGTTACAGGAAAGTGAACCAACTGGCGAAAGTGCATGTTCCAGTGACTGAACCCACTTATTTGCGAAAGGTTGCAAGAGGCACTCGAACCAGGAAATGAGGGAGGTGGAGTTAGGGGCACATTTTTACAAAGACCCAACCAAACTACGACTTTGGTCGTTTTCATCATATTTCTGGAGTTACAAATGTCAAAAGCCCTTGAGACGTTTGCACATGGGTTTCCATAGGCAAAGGACACGATCAGTTCTGCAAGCGGTACAGCCCGGCACAACAGTAGTAGTTCTAGCAAGAGTAATAATGAGGATGGCCATTTACTGAGCGCATGCCATGTTTCCAGTGCCTTTCCTCTTTCGTCCCATTTCATCCACCCCAAAACCCTGAAAGAGATTCATTCGTTCCCATTTTCATTTATATTTATTAAGCACCTTCTGTGAGGCACTGACTTGCACCCTGAGGTATCAAGATGGGGACGCGGGGTCTCATGGCCAGTGGGAGAGACAAGAAGCAGAAAGGCTCCTGACAGTACAGGGTGCTGAGGAGGCTCACAGGAGAAAAACTTTCTCATTGGACTTTGGGGCCATGCTGGGCTTGGGGAAGCGGAGGGGACAGCAAACAGGGCGGATGAATAGTGAGAGCCCAGCACAGGCCAGGGAGGAGGGGTGTTCGATGCTGAGAGAGAACTCAGCGCCAAAGCTCAACGAAGACAGGGAGTCTGATGCGTTCCCTGAATAGGAGATAGTTCACTGTGGCCAAAACATGGAGTGAGTTGGGGTCGGTGAGAGAGGCAAGAGAAAATAGTCAAGGCTAGATTAAGAAGGTCTTAAGGTCTTACAATACATGAAAAAGGGTTTGGACCTTGTCCCAGGACAATGTCGAATTGGTAAAGAATATTTAGGAGTGACACGTCTCCGTCTGTGTTTGAGCAAGTTCGTCTTGAGAATGGAGTGGAGGAGGGTCACTCTAGAAGCAGGGAGATCAGAGGGAAGGCTGTGTGCAATTGAGGGAGAGGCAAAGGTGGGCTGAAGGCATGGCAGGAGGGCAGCTCTATGGCCACTGAGGGGCCATCAATAGGACTTGGTGTGGTGGCGGAGGGAGAGGAGGCAACAAAGTATCTGAGAAGTGACATTACTCCTGTTTTACTTGAGGCAGAACTGAGAATAAGAACAGCTAAGTAACTCGCCCACAGTTCCTGCTACTAAGTGGTAGGATTGGAACCCAGGCCCATCTAATTCTAGAGCTTACATTCTTTTCAAAAAGCTGGGTTATCTGATGTGACTGAAGGGGCTCCCTACCAAAATCCGCCAGAGAAGCATTGTTTACGAACGAGGGAGGGAGAGGTGCCAGTATTGGCTAACTGGAAAGCACAATGTCCGAAGGCAGACTGGGAAATTTTACAGATGGACAATGAGCATTAGAAACAGGGCTGCAAACTGAAACATAATTTGTAAATGTAATAGCTGTTTCTTTCACTTAGCTTAGCTTCCCATGGAAATATTTTCATTCAATCACGATAAAGTGATATACCATCTGCTTTTTTAAAAAAAATTATTTCTTAAGGAGCATTAATATGGAAGACATCATTGCATCTTCTACAAAGCCAGAGGTAAATGTATTTTCTTCTTTGTCATTCCAAAATGTCCCTTCTGCAAGATGCAGCATAATTGACTAATAAATCAACAAGTGGTATGCTTTATTCCAAGAATAATTTATGATACGTGATTAAATCTCTTTTCGAATTTAATGACAACTATCAGTTTAACTTTCCAGGTAAAAGGGTGTTTTTCAAAGAGAGAGAGAGAGAGGGAGAGAGGAACAAATGAAAAACAGTAACAAATTAGATACAGAGAATTATATAACCCAGCAGGTTTTCCTCTGTCTTAAACTGTGGAGTTTTGTACTCATTCTATTTCATTTTAGGATCACCATCTGATAGGTCTTTGCTCTAAATTATTTCTAAGCTCTCATTAAAAAAAAAAAAAAAACCAACTTCCTTTATCTTTAAATGTAAGCCATTTCCATTTGTTTTGGGGAAGAAGTAAAAATAAATATAGTGACCCTGTGTCTGCTCTGGGTGCGTCTGTAACAGGAATGTCTTTAAAAACTGAGGCTGACGTGTGCAAGATCCTCAGAACCAGCTTAGCTGAGCACATCTTCTCTGTTTGGACACAACTGAATGGTGATCACATACCATCAGTATGGGCGGCTTTGGAAACCAGGGCGTACTGGCTTGAAACCCTGGAACTCTACAATCAAGTGACCAGATCGTGCCAGTCTTGGGCACCATGAAAGCATGTAATGCTCTAGTTTAGGTATTAGAACAGTGGGCTTGAACGGGGTTGGAAATCTGTGGACAGAAACCAGAGTATCTCTGCTTAGCTCTCCTCTTTTCCCTCTTACAACACCCACCACACTCCTCCTCTTAACCCTGACCCATTGCTCATTCCCTTGTTTTCCTAGCTTTGGGGGAGGGAGGATATGGGGCAGAGGGGATGGCACAAGTGTCTCAGAGAAGAGCTGAGAAAGGATAAGAGCCGGAGGGATTCAAATCAAAGTCATCAAAAGAGAGCCCGTCCTTAGGTGGCAAGGCTTCCAAGCCACTTTGAGAGGCAAGTCGACGCTGGTTTTGTGTTCCGTGAGTTGACATTCGTGTCAGCACTTTATACTTTAATCCGAGAAATTCATAGGCCTTATGAGGCTCCTTTTAATCATCATACAACCCAACTGTGAGACCAGGAGGTGGTAAATGACACTATTCTCCTTTGATAGAAGCACAAACTGGGGCTTGGATCCATTGAGAGCTGCCCAAGGACACATAGCAGGGAGTGAGTCATTTGACAAAGCAACCCAAAACAACAGCTCTTCAATTTAGCATTTATCTACCAAGCTATATTGCTTCCATTTAGTTTAGGAGGCTATGTTTTCAGTAGCTTGTGATTCTTCTTTTGTATCCTGTGGGGACTGGATAAAACTTAGAACCCTAATTACATTCAGCTAGCATTGGCAATGTTTTCCAGCAAAGTGGATCCCCTCTGCCCTGCTCCTGCCTCCGCAGATGAACAATGGCTGATCTCACTCTCTCCTGTGAGTCCTTCCTCTTTCCCAGTGGTTGGGTTAGGGGTGGGCATCCGACTGGATTCTAGCCACTGAGAGGGGTGGGGGTGGGGGGGTGGAAAAGAGCCCTTGGTGTCTCACACCCCTTTTCTTCTTGCCTTTGAACATTATCACATGAGAATTTGAGGCTTAGAATTGTGGTTCTAGGAGAATTAGAAGGAAGCCAAATGTATCCTTTCTGATACAGTTAGGATAATGTCATGGTTGTGCATACTGACTTTAATGAATTGTGCTCTTGCAAGTTTATCTTTCAGTGGCTGCACTGGAGGTGTGATACTTGTCATGCATACTTTTCCTTCTTTGAAAGGAAGCAAATGCAGGTTGCAGAGACTCAAAGCCTTAGTTGGGTTTTCACACTTACGACTTTTCTCTTTTAAGTCCAGATGGAACCAAGGATCATGGCATAGCCGGGGGCTGACCTCAGGCCATCTTTTTGGCTGTGGCACGTGGGTGCTCCAGCCCCAGCCCTGTGGACGCTTCACAAGCCCCAGCTAATTATGTCAGCTTGTCTTTCACTCAGGCCAAGGAAGCTTCTTGTTCTGTACCCACATCTGTGCCTCCCAATTAGCCGGCCAATGCATTACTACTGCACATCAGCCCGAGCTGCTTTGCTGTAATGGCTTTCGAATTCTGTTTTGACCTCACTGAGTCCCCCTTTGTTGAACAATTACAGCCTATATGGGCTATAATTACAGTCACAGTCTGTATCACTGAGCAGTGAGAGATTAAGAACAAACACAGTATAAAAACAGACAGAAGCCCAAATACCCTCATTTCAGATCTTTAAAAAGATGTTTGATGAGTCATTAGGGCGAGAGAAAGTGCCTATCTTATGACAAAGTAGAAAGTCTTCGAATTGTGAGGCAGAGGAGGGCTCCTTTGGAAATGCTAAGAAAACATTTCTTAAAAAGACGAATCCAACTCTGAGCAATTGACCGTTGTCGTGCTTGGCGCTGCTCGGCACCTGTTCCGTGTGAGTCTTGTGTGTAAATTGTAATACTGCGGCTTATGTGCACCTCCTTCCACACGTTGTTGCGTGAAATGTCTGCAAACCAAATCCCATTTTAAATGCCCATTGACTGAGTCCATATCTAAAAGAATCCTTTTTAAAACTAGGAATCATATGTATGAAAATATTAAATTTTTTGGTAGTTTAGGTTGGAGACTTTAAGCATGATATTTTCTCATCCTGGGGGAAGGTGGAATTCCTTTAAATTGCCAAGATATTGCTCCTTTTATGACCCCAACTTAGATGGAAGGCATTGGGCATTATCCGATCTCTCCT
Source organism: Ursus americanus (assembly GCF_024610735.1). Taxonomy (NCBI): domain Eukaryota; kingdom Metazoa; phylum Chordata; class Mammalia; order Carnivora; family Ursidae; genus Ursus; species Ursus americanus. Next base: position 77,222,208 of record NC_142127.1, on the reverse strand, counting down.
TGATGGCAGTCTGTGCGTACCATCTTGACTTGCACACAACCGTTTATAGTAAAGAGTGAATAGAAATTGAATAGGAATTCACTTGGGAAGAGACATTTCTGAGTGCATGAAACACACTGCTAGAAAGAGATCATCCGGGAAGGATAGCGCTCGGGGTCCGGGAGTCGGGAATCGGGCGTGATGAGCGTAGGGTTCACATCTCGAGCACAGGTTCCCACTGCCATGCACGGCCGCGGCTGTGTGCGCACAAGTTCCGGGCCAGGATCAGCATCAACATCTCAGAATTCGGACCTCCCGTCCCCTCAGGGCACCTCCCACCCACGGTGGCCGCGGGCTTCTAGAGCTGCATGCAGCTCCCAGCAGCTATGAAGACTTTGTAAATATCAGAAAACAAACAGATTTTCCCGAAGCAAACTGTTTTCCCTGTTTTTTAATGAGTGCAAATGTGTTTGTGTGGGAAACTTTAACAAGTTTATAAGAACTTCTTAGCTGGACAAAAGGAGCCCAAAATTGCTTTCCAGACACAAAGAACTCTTCAGAAAGTGGTTAACCTTTAAAGCCACTCCTAAGAAAGACAAAGATTTTTGTATATTCAATGAGACCCTTGGAATAACAATTGCTTGTGTTTTCACTGCCCAGGAGTGTGAAGAAGCAAACAAACCAATTTACATTTCCCTTAGCAGTAGCTTGTTTGTTGTTATTTTCTTTAAGAGTATCAGGGTCCGTGGCTGCAAATGGAATTTAAATATGTAGAGTAAAGAGGCAGTCAGACTAAAGTAAATGAGATTTTGAATAACCTCTGTAATATTTATAATCTTATACACTCTGAATTCCCATCATTTCTTACTCATCCAAAAAAGCCCAAAGAGGTTTTGGCCCACGAGCCTTCTTTCCACTAAGTACAATCAGCGTGTGGGTACACACACACACACACACACACACACACAGCCGCAGTATGAAAACGTTCTGACCTAAGACATTGCAATGGTTACAAGAGAATGTACTTGGAAACTAAGAATGGCGGGAACCTGGAGTGGCTTTCCAACCAAATGTTTTGAGTCCACGGCTGCATTCACAGGAGTCATTCCGGAGTCAAACACATGGGTCTGGTCCGAAGGAAATGTGAGAAGGGAAAGGGATTAGTGAGTCATCACATTGAGGGGAAAACAGAGAAGAACAGCTCTGGGGAGCAAGAGGGAATCTGCATGGGCAGGAACACAAATTCCCAAGTAATCCACTGCCCCCAAAGTGAAGCTGGAAACCGTCAGCGTCTCCAGAGCGCACGCAATTAGCAGCTGGAGCGAGCTCCGCACACCTGCCTCCCCTCTGCTGGGGACAGCGCGGCCCAGGGCCCGAGCCTCTCCTGGCCTTGGGGAGTCGGGATGGAGAGACGGGTTCTGCAGCTTCACCTTTGTCTCATGCCGTTCAGTTGGCGAAATTCTCCTGCATGATGTCATAGGACTCTCCCTATAGTCTGAGGAAGGACGCGAAGGAGGGATTATCGTCTCCACTGTACAGGTTAAAATAAAAAGGCAGAAAAAGATTGGATGATGGTGTTTTAAATCAGACGGCTGGTGCGTGGCAGGACCAGAAGCCAAACCCAAGACCCCTGACCTGTGGCCTGGTCTTTGCCCTTCTTCCTGAGGCATTGCCATGGTACTACCCACAGATCTCTAGCTTTGTGAAAGGCTTAAGTACACATTGTCTGCAGGATTCCCTCTATGCCACACAAACGTAGTGCTCTTCAAAATCCACAATAATTCCCTACCCATCTTTGCTTTGATGAGTTAGAAGTAAGTGAGCAAAGTAATGAAGCAGGTTGTGTTTGCTGGTCCGGCCTCCTCTCCTTTCTTTGCTCATCTCTAGTTGACCTCCACCACCCCCATGAGGAAAATGGCACCCCTTCTCCCAAACGAATCATTTAAAGTCTTGAAGGAAAACCTGTTTTAACAGGTAACACAGCAAGCGTTGTGAGCCACTTACGGCTGCTGGATCCTGGGGATACAGAAATGAAAGGCAGGACCTACGTCAAAGAAGGTCCCTTGGTGATGGGAGAGACCAAGGTCAACAAAAGCAGCGATGATTGCCAAGATAGAGATGGGAGAAGTCTGTGCAGAGCACCTGGGATGAGACAAACCATAGGTTCTGCCCTCCTCTTTCCCCACCTTCGGGCTCCCTCTCTGGGGGAGATTACAAGGTTGTTCCAGAGGCAGATTTTGGAGACCTGTCCCCGGGAGGTGTGAGAGTCTGAAGCTCTGGAGTGACGGCATCGCTATTCTCTGCCAGATCTAGCCCGTGATCACACAGCTCCTTACTTCGCACTCCGCCCCATGTGCTCTCATTGACTCTGGGACTTGCTGCTCAAATAATCGTAGAGTCTGGAGATTAAAACTGGAATAGGATGGAAGGGAGAAGATCTGGAGGTGGGAGAAAAATCTCCGGAAACCCCCGCGATCTGGGCACACACCGGGGCAGGGCACGTGGCAGTGAGGGAGGATGTGGGGCACGGGTCAGATAGGATCCCAGGTGTTGCGGGGTGGATTTGAGAACTTTGTTTGCGTTCAATGGAGGGAGCATGGGGGGGAGAGAGAGAGAGAGGAGGATAAGCCTGCATGCAACATGCACCTTGCCTTCCTGGGGTCGGGCCAAGTCCAGCTGGGATCAGATGGAGAGATTCTAGGAAAGGACAATTGCAGGGGTGCAGGCAAGGTGAAGGGAGTACACCAACATAAAGCTAGCCGCAGCTGACCCGGGGCGGAAATAACAATGGAAGGAATTAGGGCGACCAGGGCCCGCTGAAAACAGAGCCTTGGAGGAGGGGCCGCCTGGTAAGCACTGCACTCACCAAGAGATCCAGCTTCTGCAGAGATAAGGGGATGAGGAGGGCGGGGTTGCATAAAGGGGAGAACCCCCCCGCCTCTCTCTTTCTGCCCCCTGATTCACTGGTGCCCGTCATTGACCAAACCCAACCAGAGGCCAGCCTGCATGGGGGCCCCGAAGACGGAGCACAAAAGGGCCAGCCTCAGAGTCAAGAGAAGGACAGAGATGGGCAAATCTGGGGACCAATGAGCAAACCCAGCACCTTTGGTTAGCAATATTAATGAGCCAAGTAGAAGAAGAAAAACTGTGAAAACTTAATTTGACTTTGTAAAAGCAACATTAATTTTAGTCACATGTGAACCAAACTTGCTATTATGCCCTGATCGACACACAGTGCAATAACAATTATAAATGTTATTAAATATCAAAACATCAGCTTGTTTTATGGCATTCACTAAATTATTCCAATGTATGACCAACATCTATGACGATCATATAGCTATAAATATTATATGTAGAGCACATAGCATTTGGTGCTTTATCTACAGTAAAGCTTTTGGCTCACAAGTTATATAAATGAGGAGGAACATTGATGGGCGTATTTAGTCCTGCGAGATAGGTTGTATAACCTGGAAGTTCACCAGGATTCCTCTCCCCCTTTGGGGGAACGGTATGCTCTAGCCAATACTCAGGAGTGGCAGTGATTTAATTTTCCTGTCTCTTTCGTGTAAATCCTCTTTGGAATTGACCTTCAGCTCACGGGGCTGCTGAAGGCATCTCCAGGCTCACCACAATCTCTTGGAACTAAGAGGTCCAAGGAGGTCCCTGGAGGAGTGGACACGCTCTCTCACACAGAGGTCACAGAGAGATGGCGTTAGAACGTCCCCTCCGCCCAAGCCCTCCCCGACCACCTGCCTGTCTCCTCAGCCTTCGTGTAACCATGGAACAGACAGTGCATGCTTAGCAACGGTCTACTGGAGAGCTAGGGCGGATGCAGAAGGGAATTACAATACTGGAATGATAAAGGATGACATTTCAGTTAACTCGCACTCTCTCTTGGATCTCAGGGGAGCCACCTTTTAAAAGCTTTCAACCACTAGGTCCTACCCCCGAACAACGTCCCAAGGCTGTGCCCACAATTGCTGTCCTGAGTTGTGCCCTGGGGTGATCCTTGCGGTTTCACTGCTCTCCTACTCCAGTCCTACGGCCTGGGGGAAAAGGCTCCTGCTGTCGGTGTCGGGCTCCTTGTACACCCTCAATTCCTTTTCAATATTCCCATGAGCTCTAGGCCTACTGGCCACTTATTTAGTTGACCTATTAAAGCAAGCTCAGCTCCCAAGGACAAACCTTGATTTTTCCTGTGAGAGTGAAATCTAAATCCATATGGAGGGGAAAAGAAAAACAACATGTACCCAATTAATTAGCAAGGATGTCTTGACCTTTGAATCAATGGATCCCAATTATCAGGATGAGCAACTTTTATTTGTGTCTCTTGTTCTGCATGGAGGCCTGGGCACAGCTCAAGAAAACTACACCAGTGTTTGAGGGCTGCCCTACTTCAAGGAGAGCTTCTGTCCTTATTTAAATGCAGCAGTTCCGCTCTCCTGAGCAGGGCGTAGCCAGCTTTTAGGCGGAGCAGATGACGTGGCAGCCTGAGAGGCAGGCTTGCAGTTAGGACTGGCTACATAAATTCACAGGCCCAGTGCTAAATGAAAATGCAAGTCCCCTTCTATAAAAATTACAAGGAACTTCCAGGAGCAAGGCTCTCTGAGCACGGGGTCCTGTGAGAATGTACAGGTCACACACCCAGAGGGCCAACCCTGCTTGGAGTCTCCAGTGGTTTGCATGCCAGTGCAGGCAAACAAACAAAAACATCACCCTAACAGCAGACACTCTGCACCTGACTGGCCTGAGCCGAGGGGAACTCTAACCCAAGGGAGCTAATGGTACAGAGCCGGGGTACCCCGGTTGCCGGGCCACCCCGGTTGCCGGGCCAGAATGTGTTGACTCCAGGGACCTCGGGAGATTTCCAGGAGTGCTCAGAGTAACAGCCTCTGAGACCCTTCCCTGGCTGCGAGGACCTCAGCTTGCTCAAACCCTTTCTTGTCACAGCTCCAACGTGCACTGTTACCTCGGATATCCAGAGCACCTCTGACGCGTGCGTGCTCTCACTGTCTGCTTGCACCGTCCAGCACAGAGCCCCTGCTGCTTCACGGGAAGGCAGCCTCGTGACCTGGGCGGGTAGCTCCAAAGCTTCCTAATCAGCGCCAAGGCCAGGTGGCTCCGGAGGAATGTAGGCCGCATCTCTGAATCCGTTGGCCTATTGGTTCCAAAAGCATGTGCTGAACACAGAAAAGGTGGCCAGTAGTGCTGGTGAGAAGGTATCGGATGGTTCTATCTGCCAGATAAGGATGCCTGTTGAAGAAGAAGATGGGCACTGGCGTCCTTGGTCTGGCTGCGCTTGAGAAGAAAGAGAAGAGGAGGAGGACAATGGTCTGCGGTCTCAAAGCAGCTTCGCATGCTAATTACTGGGGTTAAACCCAGGCAAGGGGCAATCGGGTGGTGTTCTATGTAGCTTTTGCTTCCCTAACTGTAAAATACACTCAGGCTGTTGTATCTATAACCCTCCACATGCACCAAAATCAGTAGGTTCCTTTTTTACCTCTGGAAATGAAAAGTACATTTGAAACTTGGAGCGAGAGTGAAATAAATTCTTTCTAATAACAGCTCTTTTTTCAAGAGTCAAATAGTGTTATCAGAAAGCTATTTTCAAGGCCTGATTTTGGCTACACTCTTCTTCCCATTATAAATAAGACTCTATTATGAGCTGGATCTTCAGTCTGCAAGAAGCGGTAATTCTGCTACAAAGTTTTCCTTTGACGTGAAATTTCATTTTTCTACTTTGCAGCATCCTCCCCGGCAAATTGTCAGCTCCTTATTAGTGCAGCAAGTCTTCTTGAGGAAGCTGGGATGAGCCCCACCTCTGGGGATTCCGGTGGAAATTGATTTAATTGTCACAAGCTTCTCACTCTAAGTACCTGAAAACTTTGGAGAATAAAGGGAGGAGACCCTTTTAGGTAATTGCGCAGCTCTGTGCTACTAAGAAGTGGGGAAAAAAAAAAAAAAAAAAACAACGAAAGCCTGTCAGTCCTGATGATTTTCTTTCTAAAGCTCAGAAAACATCCTGCGGAATTCTTTTCACTGGGGCGCCTGGGTGGCACAGCGGTTAAGCGTCTGCCTTCCGCTCAGGGTGTGATCCCGGCGTTATGGGATCGAGCCCCACATCAGGCTCCTCCGCTAGGAGCCTGCTTCTTCCTCTCCCACTCCCCCTGCTTGTGTTCCCTCTCTCGCTAGCTGTCTCTATCTCTGTTGAATAAATAAATAAAATCTTAAAAAAAAAAAAAGGAATTCTTTTCACTGGAGCTTTTTATCCAGCTTAAAGATCGTTCTAGATTAACACTCAGAAGGCAAATGGGATATGTCCCCAACACAGAGCTATCAGGAGCAGTGGTACAGGCTCTCCCTGTATCCGGGCTAGTCTGCAACCACTTGTGCCATATCCAGTGGAGAGCGTCTTGTTGGAACTCTTGGCAAGTAAGAGCTTTCACACGGATGATCTACAAAAATATTTCTAAGTCAACCATCCCACCAGCTTCCCTTCCTACTCAAACAGAATACCCACCAGCCTTGCTGCAAGATCGTTTTTCAATCCGCTTCAACTTCTCTTCTCCAAACCAATCAGGAAAAAGGATGGAATATGTGAGGTGGACCTAATGTAGTGCTGGAGGATTATAAAGGACCAAAACCTGTAGTCACAGGCCCACTACTGACACCACTCCAGGACAGAGGGACCATTCAGAGCAAACGCGGAGCGGGAACAATTTCAGGATTAGACATCAAAACGTTTGCGGCGATGCTTCTCAATTGCCAATTACAGCTGCTTGTACAGCCCAGTTACCAAAAGCATTGTGGTGTGCCTTGATGAATAAACACTTAGGACTAATTGGAAAATGTATTTCTAGAGTACCGTGTTGCCGTCCTACACAGCCCCTGCATTACTGCGTCCTGGCATCCTGCCCGTCAAGTGGAGCACGCTTTCCTTTGAATAAGACTTGGATGCGATCGGCTGCCTCTTTCTTGCCTCCACCCGCTTCAACAGCACAGCTGATTATTCAACCATTTTCTCTACCCTTTGCTGCCTTCTACGCTTTTTTGGGGGGGCTCGTACCATTCAAAAAATCTGGCTGTTAGAAATTCCAAAATTACTAATTCTCTGAAAATATGCCTTCAAGCCTCACTTTGCATCCAGCTTATAAAGATGTTTCTCTTAAGCACAGTTAGGAGTATTAGGGGGAAAATGGCGATGTAATTTCAAGCAGTTTTCTCATTTGTTTCTAGTAAAGTGAGAATTTAAGCAAATTCAAGTTAATGCAAAATACACGTATGCATGTGCACACGGCACACACAACATGTAAGGATACGTATCAAAGTTAACGACAACTGATTCTAGATATTGTGGGTAAAGTGATCTTTTTCTGCATTTCCTAATTTTTTATTCTGCTCTTGTATCAAGAATATCATCAGACAAATAAAGGTAAATTGACATTAAATACTGTTTTCTTTACATGGGATCATTTTCTAGACACAGAGATTATCATGGAAACTAGAAGTGTTGTTATTACTTTTTTTTTCCTTGGGAGTGAGTGAGGAGAAGAGAGGTCCATGAGAAAATAAATTCTATCTGTATTTCCAGAAGTGTCTGCCAACTTGCTCCCAGCCTCATTGTCAGGGGCACAGACTGAGATGGAGAGTGAGCGGTTGCCACTAATGCCTCTCAATGCCTCCTCCTGTCTGCTGGTCAACCTGGACTCTCTCTCTAACAAAAAAGGCAACAATGACTCCAGGAAATGGAATTTTTCCTGGGATGGCTTTGTCTGAATCCTAAGATGCGGCTGTGCTGTGTCTTCTGGAGATTCACCGTTCAATTGCACATATATATATATGTCATCTGTCAGACTCCTATACATGTAAGTTACATATATATAAATCTATCTACAGTACCTGCTTGAAAATATAAAAGGAGATAAAGAGCGTAGGGCAGATTCTGAGTATTTAAAACTTCCCTTCTATTGTGTAAGTTAGAGAGAAGGTAGAATGGGGAGGTAAGAGAGAGAAGACACAAGAAAACCAGTACAGAATAGAAATATATTGAAGTTTTAATGAAGTTTACCAAAGCACATTTTCGTCAAATACAAAAACAGTCATATTATAGATTTGGGCATCAAAATGATGAATTTTGGCATGCCTCGATGGCTCAGTCAGTGAATGACCGACTCTTGATTTCAGCTCAGGTTGTGGGAGGGTGCCCCTCGTGGGCTCTGCACTCAGCTGGGGACTCTGCTGGAGATTCTCTCTCCCTCTTCCTTTGTCCCTCTCCCCACACGCATGTGCTCACTCGCTCTCTCTCTAATCTAAATAAATAAATAAATAAATAAATAAATAAATCTTTAAAGAAAAGATGAATTTTGCTAAACTCTGAAAGTCTATGCTACCCTCAAACAAGACTTGTGAATCAGAATCCTTTATTTACTTGGGAATTGGGAGGCTTTAACAGGAGGGGAGAGAGAGTTGTATGGGTAAAAGGGCTGTCAAAGTTTAACTTTATCAGAAAGGGGTATGTAACTATGCTGGACAGAAACTTCGAAAGGGAATTAAAGTTTTCCTCTTGTCTGAATAATTTACATTTTATAAGCCATCACAGAAGTCTTTGCCAAGTTTCACTCTAGTGTTACATGTCTAGAGACAACAGGTGCTTTAGGCGCTGGAAAAATAACCAAAGTGAAGTCTTTTCCCTCAAAGCAGTGATGCTAAGTCTCAACCAATGGGCCCTGTTGACATGTCAGGCAGTTTTCTCCCATCCAAGTACTAACCAGGCCTGACTCTGCTTAGCTAGATTAGACAAGATCCACTGTGTTTAGGATGGCATGGCCGTAGGCAGGCAGTTTTCCCATTATCTGTACCTCATCATTTCCTGGGGTTTACAAAGTATTGCTGAGTCCTGTCAGGTGTGACGTGTATGTCTGGGAAATGGGGCGAGACCCAATCTATATCATAACCCAGTGATGCAGTTGGGTCCAACATTTGTTGAGCACTAAATATATTTAAAGTATTTTAATGGGTACTACTATAGGGGATAGCAAAATGAGCAAAATACAGTTCCTTCAAACAGATGTTCAGAGTAAGAAATAGTATAGACTATGATTTAATGACAGCGCCCACATCAGAAAATAATCCTAAGCAAGAACAACTATAAAGAAATCATTCACAGAAAAGAAGAGTCATCGTAATAAACGGTGGACATCTTTGCAATCTCACTGGGAACGGGGGAAGGAGATAACTTTTACTGCACAGTTATGCGCATGCTCCCTCCTCTGGAAGGGGGTTTTCTTGCTCCATTTTTGTGGACTCTTGGCAATAACTCTGAGATGGGGGGCATGTTGCCTTTATACCCACTCGGCAGATGAGGAACCTGAGGCCCAGGAGTATAGTGGAGATCACGGAAGAAGAAACTAAGTTACAAGTTTCTGTGCTTCTCCCTTTCCCCCCTCTCCTCTTAACCTGAGGAGAAAGGGGCTCTTCCTTCCTCAGGCAGTCCAGGGTATCCTGTGTCACAGAAGCTGGGGAATGGGGTGTGAGGAGGCCAAGTCACTCTCCAAACTAAAGAGCTGAGTCAGAGACAAAAGAAGAGAGGAGAAAAGAGAATCCGTGTGGGCTGAGACAGAAGGGTTCTGAGGAATTTGCTGTGGGAAAGGAAGCCTCATAATGGAAACATTAAAAGGGAAAGAGATGAAAAGATGGATGGCAAACATATTGTGATGGCCGTGAGGAATGTCTTCCCCCTTCAAACTATTTAAGAGAATGCCAGCAAAGACTTAATTGTGTTTCAGTGACGCCAGAATTATGTTTTAATGCCAGAACAATGTTTCTGGAATTGTGGCATTGCCCTGTACTGGGGCCAAGAGGTGGTGAGAATTACAATGATCCCCATCATTTACTAGACACATGGATGGTGTTTGAACCTTTTATAGTAAGAGAGAACTCTGTGGAGGCTGCCCATGGGGAGATGTGTGAACTGTGGATGGGAGGGGGAGTGTCCATAAGTCTCTCCCTGCCATCTAGAACCTTCTCCTTGGCATGGTACAACAGCTGTTCCCCAGACCAGAGCAAAAGGAAGGAACACTCACATGGCACATACTTTTTCACAAAAGATGGGGTTAAAACTGAGGCAAGGCAATTTCGGGAGACAGATAAAAATATTTCAGTCATACAAAACGATGGAGATATCCTTATCATGACAGGATGTGAGAAGCGATGCCACTCTTCCACTGTAATGGACCTCACATCTTTCAAGGATTCATTTCGCAATATTAGGTTGGAAATCCATTTAGCTTTGAGTCAGTGGGACCACACAGATACAATTACAAGTATCAGTCTTCATTATTGTATTTGCAGATTTAAGTGGCATATTTACATCCTGTCTGCATGGGAACTTGATAAACAGCTCTAGCAAATTGGATTGAAATGCTGAGGAGCACAGATCTTTCTGTGGATTTCTACAGTGAGCACTGGCATCAGGGTCCAGTAGCTCTCATTGGCCCTGTGTTCTTGCTGCCTTCCTTCAGCTGTTCGACTTGACAGCAAGAGTGCTGACAGCCAGCTGAATTCCCTAAACTCTGATTTTCTATCAGACCAAAAGATGACAAATGAGGTTTTCACTCCTGTTGATGAGCACATCACAAAAATGACATAATGGTGTAATTTTTTCGCCCGAAGACAAGGGAAAAAATGTATTGGAAATCACTGTGTTTCATGTTTTTGTTCCTTTTCCACCTTCCTCTGACCACAGTTGTCACTCAGAACTCTGAAGAGGAGCCGAAATGGATGCGGTTGTTGAGTGGCTGCCTTGTTGTGTGTCAATGACAAGGTCAGCCTTGTCAACGCCCAGGACACGCTTCTGTCATTGAGAGGGGTTATCCCAGGAACATTTTACAGGCTGTTAACTGACATCCCTAAAATTGGATGTGACACCCCAAATGACATCTCTTGGGGAGAAAGCTTGACAGACAGGCATCTAGAGAAATAACAACTTCTGTTTACGTACCACCTAAAACAATACTTGGGCGGCGCACGCGAGTTCTCTTCAGTCTTCGCAATATTGCTCTCGACCCACTCTTCTGCCAGTGAGCCCAGATCGACCCATCCAGTTACTTAGGTTGAAGTTATTGGCAAAGTGAGCATCAAGGTGAACAGTTTAGTGGAGGATTTGGTTTTTTAATCTTGTAAAAGATCATCCAGCGTCACCCCCTGAGCCAGGGCTCAGCCTGGGCCCACACTCGGGTTCAGTGTGAAGGAATCACTGAGTGGGAAGGCTCTGGCTTTCACCCCCAAGGCCAGGGCAGGATTCCCAGAGAACTGATGCCACTGCAGACCCATGCCAATCCAATGGAAGGTCTGTGATGTGTCTGCAAAGTTCTCAACTTCAGTCAAAAAGTTTGCTGGCAGGGTGTTTGGTAGAATTTTATCCCGAACAACATTCTAAAGTCAGTAGGTGAGGCCAGCAGTGCTCACAATCAAAATTACCATTCAGACATGGGCAGATTGGTTCACTCTCCTTGAGTAGAGGCCACCATTTCTTTGGTTTGGTAAAAGGTTCAGTGAGCTTGTATTTCTAGCTGCAGTTTCACACTCTGAGGGACATACAGAAACCAAGAATTCCCATCTTACACTCAGATCACGCCCCCGTGAGCAGACAGGGCTTTTATCTATTGCGCAATTGAAATGGTTTTCAATCTATTTCTCTATGCCTTGCACGAACATCTGAGTTCTCAACATTAAATACATGAAGTGATGTGACCTCATGGGCACCTAGTGGAAAATCTTGAAAGGCTTAGAAGACTGATTTAGAGAAAAATCAAGTGTTTTAGATTTATTAAAAGAGGAATTTCCTACAAAGCAAAACTACAATGAGATATCACCTCGCACCAGTCAGAATGGCTAAAGCGAACAACATAGGAAACGATAGATGTTGGAGAGGCTGCAGAGAAAGGGGAACCCTCTTACACTGTTGGGAATGCAAACCAGTACAGCCACTCTGGAAAACAGTATGAAGTTTCCTCAGAAAGTTAAAAATAAAACTATCCTATAATTCAGCAATCACACTACTGGGTATATACCCAAAGGATACAAAAATACTGATTTGAAAGGATACATGTACCCCGATATTTATACCAGCACTATCAACAATAGCCCAATTATGGAAAGAACCCAAATGTCCATCAACTAATGAATGGATAAAGAAGACGTGGTGTATATATATGCAATGGAGTCAGCCATCAAAAAAGAATGAAATCTTGCCAATCACAGCGACATGGATGGCACTGGAGGGTATTATGCTAAGGGAAATAAGTCAGAGAAAGACAAAACCATATGATGTCACTCACATGTGGAATTTAAAAAACAAAACAGATGAACATAGGGGGAAAAAAGGAGAGACAAACCAAGAAACAGACCCTTAACAATAGAGAACAAACTGCTGGTTACCAGAGGGGAGGTGGGGGAGGGTTGGGTGAAATCGTGATGGGGATGAAGGAGGGCACTTGTTGTGATGAGCACTCGGTGTCGAATGGAAGTGATGAATCACTAAATTCTATACCTGAGAATAATATTACACTGTATGTTAACGAACTGGAATTTATTTATTTATTTATTTTTAAAGATTTTATTTATTTATTTGACAGAGAGAGAGACAGCCAGCGAGAGAGGGAACACAAGCAGGGGGAGTAGGAGAGGAAGAAGCAGGCTCCCAGCGGAGGACCCTGATGTGGGGCTCGATCCCAGGACCCTGGGATCACACCCTGGGCTGAAGGCAGATGCTTAACAACTGAGCCACCCAGGCGCCCCAATGAACTGGAATTTAAGTAAAAACTTGAAAGAAAAAAGTAATTTCTTTCATACTCATATACTCTGCTGCTAGAGGGTTGCTGGAAAAATCTTTCCTGATAAACCAGTCTACCACTGGGTATTCCTTTTGCTTATCATTCACAAACCTGGACTCTGCAGCCCAACCTATTTGGCCACTTTTATAAGAACGTAAGACTTATGATTTCTGCATGAAAAGACAGAATGTATCAATGGCCCTATTTTTTTCACACCTCCTTGCATTTGTACCCCTTGGAAGTGCCCTCCTACACTGCCTGGAGGCTAGGCCTTGTAACTTCTTTTAGCCAGTAAGTCAATAGCAAACTTGACCTAAGCAGAGACTTGAAAAACCTCTTTTGTGTTTTTCTATTCCCTCTCTGCCTCCTGCTATCTATTGCCATGAGAATATAACCAGGCTAGCCTGCTGGAGGAATGTGAGAGACACATGGGGGGGCCAACGTGCTGGGACAACAGCCAGCACAGGTGCAGCTGAGTTCAGATGGGTAAGTCCTCTGTTGACTGCCAGCTGAGACCCGAACACCAGCCCCCACCACATGCCCCCGGACGAAATCACCATCCTGCACACACGTGGGGAAGGAAGGCTTACTGCTGTACCAAGTTTTGTGGCTGTTATTCAACATTTTCTGTGGCCATGGATCCCTGACCTTCCCTGCATCTCGGTGTTCTTTTTGGCACAAGTGATATCAAGAGATGTTTTGTGGGAAAAAATCATATAGAAAAGAAAAAAAAATGTATAGTAAAAAAGAGCTTTAGGGTCTATCTGCTTAATAATAATTTTCAAAACTTTTTAAAGCAGGAAGAAAAGGAAACCATATCTGGACCAACAGTTTATGAGATGGATTCAAAGTGGCTTAAGTATGTACATGGGAGAGTCAACGATGGAACCTCACTCCTATTTCTCACCCATTAGCCTCCCAGGGGCACCTATTCAGGATTGTAGGGCACTGTGGGCATAGTTTGAAACCATTTCTTGATTTACAGACAAGAAGACCAAGATCCTAAAGGGTTTAAGCAAGTTAGTCAAAGTCACATGGCAAATCAGTTGCAGAACTAGGACCAGAAACTAGGCTTCCTTAAGGGACATTAAAGTTATCAGAAGCTCAAAGTAACTCCATGCGAACATTTCCTGGTGATCTACTTGTAGTAAATTTCTAATATCAACTCCCAACGACTATACACTTGGGATCCACACTTTACACCTTTCCAGACTCCATTGCTTGACCATATATACCTGTTCTGGACACTATTTGGTAACAGGCAATAAACAAGAGAAGCCCCTTATTATTATGGGAAATGAAGTATATAAGCCATACCCAGCTGTACTAATTCCAATGCTACGGTTCTATTCTCCTTTAGAAATTTTCTTTCCCCTAATTATCTTTTCTTCTCCTGTGGCCAGAGCTCTCTGATCAGCTTCCCTACATAATCCTTGCACCTCATTTTCCCCCTGGCTTTTATACTTTTTCCCTTGAACAAGTTCTCCTGCTGGTTTGTCCAGTTTCTCCAAAACATTCTTATTTCTCACCATGCTGCCTTTTTGTCTCCCTGCTTCTAGTATTATTAAGCTCAGCTTCGCTCATCTTCCTCTCAGTGCAAATATTAGCATATCTATGTTTAAAATCCATGTTTAAAACATTAACAATTTTTCCATAGAAAAAGACATTATAATCCCTAATCTACATAGATTTTACCCGTTTGATCATTCCTTCTTTTTTTCAGAGATCTATTAAGAACCCCAATTGGTTATTAATTTACAAAACCAATTTTTTAATGTAGTCATCATATGAGACATTACCTCCCAGAGTATCTTACAGCTCTAGAATTGGAAGGTCAATTTAACTACATGGTCTGCATAAATTGGTTTCCCTCATTTTCTTGGATATCAATTAAAGAACCAAAATGGTGGATCCTGTCATCTTGATGATAATTTTCACACAGGGTAGAATTTTCTAGAGCCATCTCCAGGGTGTTCTTCTGTTTACTAAGTGTAAAAATCAAAAAGGAAATGGTTTGCAGTTGAATACAAATTCCATGGGGGCAAAAATGAGATATTCCACAGAAGAGACCCTCAGAGAAAGGAGTTTGAACCAACTAGAGAGCTTAAGATACTTTTCTCAGCATCCCCTCAAACTATTTTAATACATCAATTTGAGAGACTTTTGGAGAAGGCAACACAGAATACATATGCTAGAGATCTTAAAGGACTTAATTAATGAGTGGTTTGGAATTGGTTAAAAATTAAGATTTTATGGAAAACTGTTCACACTGACATATTTGAGCATTGTCGTTTGTTTCTTGCCTTTAGGTAAAGAAAGATGTCGTTCATTGTGTTCTCAGGCATGTGTTTTTCATTTCCATTTAAGCTTTTAGAAGATACATTCATCAAGAAATAGTCACTATGACCCTTTGTTCTGTTCTCCACAATTTCCATACAGATCATTTTGACACTCAATATATGCCTGTTATTAACAACTACACAAATATATGCAACTAAAACGATCAGGATAACCTCTTGAAGAACACAAAATCAATTTTATGCCTTTTGTGACATCCTAATTTTAAGTCACCTTCCCAGCCCCAAAGTGTGAGTGTGTGTTTGGGAGTGGGTGTGAGATGTGGGAAGGCATTTGGGTCTGAAGGCAGATTTGCTATAAAAATCCACCTCTTCATCTGCATACAAAAAGACTGAGAAGCTGCCATCAGAATCTGAAGACAGGTATTGCTATTTTGCATTATTATTATTCATTATCACAATGCATCATCATTTTGCTTATTCCTGCTTTTATGGCCTAGAGGGAGACATGAATAGGGCAGGAACACCTCCACTTCTCCCTGAATATAGAAGAATGAATGATATTTAAGCATCCACCATCACCCCCACATGTCACTTTCCTGAACCTCTAAATGCTGGATGTTCTCAGCAATGTGCCAGATAACTAGTTTACTTTTTTAAAGGAAAAGAATTAAGGTGATTGTATATAGAATCTTCCAATGGTTGCCCAAAACTGGGTTAAGAAATATTCAAAAGAATAAAAGATATTGTGCCAATGTTAAGGTTGACTCTATGATTGGCTTTGGCAGTGTCAGGGATGTAAAGTAGGATATCATGTCATTTGTCCTAATTCCAATGTGTAACTAGTAATGCAAAAAGGGTTTGAAAGGTTTACTGGGTCTGAAGGTGGATTGACTATTACCTTGTTCTCCTTACGAATGGGGAGGTACATCCACCAAAATCCATACGCCCGTTTCATTTCGCCCTCTGCCATGTTGGGGCGCTTGCACTCTTAGACACTGAAGTACCAGCGGGGATCCTCAGAGAAGATAGTGATAAAGTCTTTCATAGGCTGCTCTACTCCCAGCTGCTCTGAGAAATAGGCTTCCAGAAGCCTAAACTTGGCCCACCTCCCTCCTTCCTAAGATGAAGGGAACCACCTGAGTATAAAAGATAACACTTTCAACCCTCTCTCCACTCCCTCCCAAATCAGGTTGATCACCCAGGAGTAGACAATAATTTCAGAAGCATCTTCATCTCCTACAATATATGCACATATGCCAGATGATGCTTGGCTCTCCCTGTATCAGGGACAAAGATTTTAATACCAACCATCCTTTGAGTTGAAACGTATACTTGACTAAAACTTATCCTAGATAAATAGTTTTGAATAAATGAATTCCCAGTAAAATAGAATCAGGTAATGAATCAGTGTAAATTCTTTATGGTTGTTAATGTGGAGAGGGTATTTGGTAACTGAAGTTGGGGATGGGGCATGCACAGGCAGGAGGAGATTGCCATTGGGGTGGGGGTTTACAGTAGGGGGAACAGCACTGGTGGGGAGGCCAAGTGGGCAAAATGACCCCCTCCCCAAACTTGCCGTTTGGAGTGGAATCAATCTCTTTACTTTGAATGGAACAGGGACAAACAGAAGCTTGTTGAGAAGGCATTTTTGTCCAGGTAGCACACGCAGGTTGCTCTGTTTTGTATGATTTATAAGGAGTTAATCTCATTTTTAATATGGGCACTTTATTACAGAAGAGCTTTGCTCCCAGGGGGTTTGCTAATTGAGGTGTCACTGTATTCCCCGTGGTTGTGAATCTCCATCCTTGGAGGATAGCTATGACCTTTTGGAGATAGCCAAAAGTCATTTAGAACCAAGCAGGGTGGGCCAAGCTGAAGAACCAACTGGAGAATACAGTCTGAGGACAAAACAAAGGATAAAACAAGAAGACTGATTCTTCCATGTGACCCAGAAGCAGGTGCTGAAAGCGGCTGGAGAGGATCTGACATCTTTGGAGCAACATCACCTTTGAAAGGTTTAAATTCATCAGCTTGCAAGGTGACTCTTGAAAAAGGAGACAGCATGCCCAGGTCAGCATTTGCATGCGCTTATATGAAGACCAAACTCACGGTCTCATGACATTTACTATGCAATTAATACTATTGATATGTTTGGGACACTTTTTTTAGATAACACAGGAATCTTTTAATTGCACTCAAAATACATGTTCAGTATGATCTATGGTATACCAACCCCTATGCTAGGCAGATCTCAAACT
Organism: Ursus americanus; assembly: GCF_024610735.1. NCBI lineage: Eukaryota > Metazoa > Chordata > Mammalia > Carnivora > Ursidae > Ursus > Ursus americanus. Next base: position 77,204,835 of record NC_142127.1, on the reverse strand, counting down.
TCTAGACAGAGAGTATGGAAACAGTTAAGTTACACATGGAAATTAATTCTGGTCAATCATTTTCTTATTGGTGAAGCTGGACACAGTGATTCATGTCCACAATAACAAGATAAGAAAGTATTCTCTGCCTCATTCTGTGGAAACTCTAGAATTCAGCTTTCTCTTAGATAGCTCTGGACGTTTCTAAAAAGTGTGTTATTTGTTTCCCTGATGTGGACACTTTTTTTGTGTGTGTGAGTAGTATTCTCAAAAATGATATGATTGCTAAATTTAGAAAATGAAAATACAGGACATTCATTTGAACTTGAGTTTCAGATAAATGACAAGTAATGTTTCAGTACAAGTATGTCCCATGCAGTAGGTGGGACATATTTATGTTACAATATTGTCTCTTAACTAAAATTCTAATTTAACAAATATCCCATATTGTATCTGGCAATGTTACAAACGGAAGTAATAAGTGGGAAGAGTCAGTGAGTGGGGTACCCGAGCTTCCTTCAGCAGGGATTTGCAGGGTCTCCACGTCCTTCCAACAGCATAGACAGGTGTGTTTGGGGGGCTCCAGAGCAAGGAGAAAGGAGACTGTGCAGGTGTGTGTCTGGAAGTTAAAGGGATAAAAGGTTGAAAGTGAGAGGCTTAGGGAAAGAGAAGCTCCGGAGACCCCATGTGTGGGTGTCGTGTGTGTAAAAGAACTGAAAAGGAGAAGAAAGGGGATTTTCCCATTTCTGGGGATTATGAATTGGATCCCTTTTGTGTTCCTTGAGAGAACAAGATTGAAGTTTCTTTTAAATTACTTTGGGTTAACTGGGTTGTGTTTCTTCTGATGCTGCTGCACTAAGATTAAGTCATACATCCTTAGGGATTTATTTGGGTTGCAAAGAGTGTAATTTCTCCTGTTCTTCCGCCTCTCCAGTTCCCTGTGGAGCTGCCACCCAAGGGGCCACTACCAGGAAGCTGCCAGGCAGCTGCTGAGACCAGGTAGAGGGCCCCGCCATGCGTCCCCATCTCCGTTCTACTGCAGCCCCGGTGTCAGCAGGGAAGTCTGAGCTTTCAACATCTAACGGATTATTAATGACATATTCTCCCCACATGTGTGCGTGATATGTATGCATGTGCTTATGCGGTTATTGATGGCCTGAGTTTCTCAAGGATTAGAATCAGCAGTATTCTAGAGAACAAAGCCATTAAAGTAAGGAAAGAGACAGATGGGGAAGAAGGCATGTCCGTGAGTTCAGGGCCCTCTAAATTACAAACATCAGTGCCTCCTCCCCCCCCCCCCGCCCCCTGCCCCCAACTCCATGTTCTGTAAGCGTCCTGGTGAATGTTAACCAATGGCTTTCCTTGGAGTTGAGTCACCTGTTAATGATGGTCTTGCTTTTCTTGAAGATATTTTTTGACTTACATTTCAAAATATGTTTTGGCTTCTGTTTCTTTGTGTGTTTCACTGTGATACCTCATATATTATCCAGGTGCTTGTTTCTATGGCTTTCAGTCCGAGTTTCTTTTCAGAGTTTTGTATGTTTTCCTGCTTCTTCTCCTTACAGCAGTTTGCTCCAGACTGCATCTTTCTCAGACTGCAAGGAAAGTTCATTTTTCAATGGTAATAAAGAACTAAAGACAAGCTCTTACATACTTCTGAGAAGACACATGAAATGTTATGTTCCAATAGTTTTGCTGTCTTTTATTTTTCCTTTCCCAATGACTTTTTCTCTTTATCCTTCTCAGAAACGTGTTTGACATTTGCTGAAATTCCAGATACTAAACGAGAAATGCCAGATGATCTCCTTGCCATTCAATAAACCTCTCACTCTTGCCTTCAGAGTTAGCAGGAAACAATTATTGTGACAGAGTCATTTGCAACCACGATAGGACTTTGTGAATTGGCAAAGGATTTTCATCGACATGGGTAGGTGCTTAGGAAGGAGGCTATTTTAGTCTCTCAAATCACACCTTCTTTGTAAACTCAATTTTCAGTGGGAGAAGGCGATTCTTCTACTAGTTTATCTAGTTTCTTAGAGCGTTCTGAAACCGCATTTCTTTTCTCCTTCATCAGAGCCAGCCTTTTGTGGAGGAGAAATAGGTAGCCACCATTCTATGGGATTTGGGGGGCGCCCAGAAGGCTGGTTTCCTCTGAAGTAGCTCTACCACAGGCCTATCTTCCTGCAAAGAATAGAAATTCTCACCAATAAAAATTATCCAACAGCTTATTTATTTTTGCGTCCCATCAGGAGACCTGTAATACTGTGGTTTGCCAAAATATGCAATTGTGGAATATATGTTTGTGGAATGGAATGGAGTTCCTTTGTCTTCAGGCAAAGGACAATTGAATTAGTAAATAAATAAACAAATACAGCTAAATGGTGAGGATTAGGGCTTGGGAGTTTTCTATAGGTTGTCCCAGGATCTTTTATCCACCATGGACTATATAATCTAATATCAATGAATGAAGGCCAAAAAAAAAAAAAAAAAAAGCTCAAATTTATGGATATTAAATATATGGAAAATGACTACATTAGGATTCTAAATGTTTTTGACAGGCAAGAACAATAATGAACTGACAAAAATGATCAAATTTAACAGGGATGAATTAAAGGTCTTACAATGGGGCTCAAAAATCTAACTGTGAATTGGCACTATAAGAGAGACCTAGCTTAGCAGCCTTGAATGTTTTAGTCTGTAGGAAAGTCAATATTTTCCAGGTCTATCCTTTAAAAAAATGATATCCAAGGATGAGTGGGGAATGAAAACCAACAGGAAAACAAAAAGCAATAGTCTGAATCTGGAAAGGTAACCAGGACACAGTTGTAAAAGCAAGTCAAGGAAAGCTACTCAGCATAAAATTCATGAATGACAACTTGGTGCTTGGCACTCTCAGCTGGGTTCTCTAGAAGGCAGAGCCAGAGGCAAGCATTAAAGTACAACCCAGGGTATTGGGATTAAAGGAAAACGGGATAGAAGATAAAGAAAGACGCACATCAACACGAGATGAATTTGCAGCTGGTCCTGCTTCCCCAGTCATGAAGAAGGGCAGCAGGACGTCGGTTTGGCAACCAGGACTTCTCTGGAAGGGATGCAAGGAGGGAGAGAAGATAGGGAATTTCTCTGGCTCCTTCCTTTCTCCCGTTGCCTACTGGGCAAGAGCCAAGTGAACTCCCCTTCACTTTCAGGTTGCATTACCCAGCTCCTCAGTGGCTGCTCATGAAACCAGAGGCATTGCGGCAACTTTTCATTCCAGATTGGAAGCAAAGAAGCAATTTGGTAAGTGTGGGTTGCTGACCGAGAAAGAGGAAGATGGTGATCAAGAAAGGCTGAAAGACACATAGAGATGTGTCTAAAAAAGTACCCTTTGCCTGGTTTCAAGCACGTGCAAGATGGACAGACAGGGCAACCAAAAGAAGCCACACTGGGCCACAGAAAGAAAAACCAACAATGTGGTCTCCAGAAGAAGCAATTGCCATCATAAGCCACACACATAGCTGTTGTGGTTCTTCTATCCCCATCAAGAACGTGGAAGACCCAGTATTAGTACTAATAGTGCAGCACTTACAGCCTTGTTCTTCTCAAAGGCTTGTAAACATATCTGAAGGTCTCAAAAGATTTAGTTTCCAAAATACAAAATTTAACCGAAATGAATAAATGTTTAATTAAACATCTACAAAACGTAACATGATGTCAACTTCATTATTTGTTATATTTAGTGTTCATAAAAATTTCATTACATTTGAAAACAAAATTTATAGGCTAGATTCTCTCATTTTATAAGAATTTCTGAACGTGTGTGGTGTTTGCCAAGAAATGATTGCCAATCATAAATTAAATTTATAAAAAATTGTACTTTAAAAACAAATGGTTTTTAAAATCCCTTCAGAAATTTTACAACAGAATATACATTTCATGTGGGCTATCAATGTACTTGACTATGTTTTATGTGCTATAGTGGGGTATCCAAAGAAAGGGCGAACATTAAGAGCTGTTCGCTATCACAGAAAGCAGCAGATGGTCTTGTCTGCCAGGGACGGGGTACAGAGGAAGTACCATCACCAACTCCAGGTGCCGTCCCTTCAAGGAACACCCTCCAACTGGAAGCTTTGGAGGCAACTTCTGTGCAGCCATGCCAGCTCCCACCTGTTGGCTCATCCACACATGAATCAAGAGAAGTTACTTGTTCTCTGAGTCACAGCTCCTCATGGCTAATGCATGACTGACACTACCTACCTTGCAGGGAAGTTGAGAATATTAGGAACTAGCCCAAGACCTACTACATGGTGGGTCCTCAATAACTATTCTGAATCAGAGTGTTTTCGTTGTGAAGTCTGGAGGAGGAGATCCAGACTGTGGAGTCCTCTATGTGTTATGAGAAGTTGAGAGAACAGAGTGATTTTAGATCGAAGAAGAACAATGAGCACAAATGGACTGAAAACGCCTTAGGCGAGGATGCAGGGCTATTTAACATTTTATACGACGTAATAGACACTCTAAAAATGCAGACTGAGTGAATTAAGGAGTAAATTCAGAAACTGAAGATGTCTGGGTTTTCATATAGAATCGGCGGCAAGGCGGGAGAGACCCAGAACTCATTAGCTGGGGCTCTACGGGGCAGAACCAGAGCCAGCGGTTCCTAGTGACAGGGCAAGCAAATGGCTCCTTAAGAAACAACTTTATCGCAACTAGAACTGGCCTAGACTGGAATGGGCCTCCCTGGGAGGGACTGAATTTCCCACGACTAGAGATGGGGACGAGAATGGCAGACTAGGATTGAGGGCTGGACCAGATGACCCCAACAATTTTTACCTTCTCTTATGCTGACATCAAACAATAACCTGACTGTCCGGAGGTTCTCAATTGTAATTCCCGTCCTTTCCATCCTAGCCCCGAACAACCAGATAAGATCAGGCCTCTGGTAGGAGGATAAAGAGAGAACCCTGCGAGCCTGTCTGAGAACTCCCACCCAAACGGATGTGAGACACCAGGAAAAAGCATGGGAGAGGTGGCCTCGCCCTGTCCTTTGAGCAGCTGTTACTGCTTGTCTTGGCTGCTTTCTGTTCCGTTATGAACAGAAGTCTCAAGGAAACCATAATCACTTAATAAAATACCTTAGGTAGGAGTGAAAAAGACACTGCCCAAGCTCTCTGCAGCATGGTTAGACGTTCTTGGATCAGCTAGAATTGAATCTGTGTGCTGGCTGAATTGTGTAGTTAGGTGTAAAACAGCTTTTTGAACAATGCCGATTTGTTCAAGTTGTGAAAAGACAACGTAGTTAAAACGAGGTGACTTTTCTGTCATGCTTAAAATCGACTTTATCTGGGGGAATGGTGTGAAGTGTCTTAGCCGCATTGCTTTAGGAGAGCTAAGGTTACTGTTTAGGTTGCTTGGCTTCAGGTCACATCTGTAGCCCCTCAGTGCTTCTTTTTGACGGCCTATGTTTGATATTAACAACTTGTGAGTTACTCCTGCAAAGGACAAAGTCTGTCTGGGTAACTTTGTTGCCATTGCACAAACTAGCATGGCCTGAAATACCACGAGAAGGGACCAAAGGAGCCCTGCGGACATGTACATGCACTTGATATGCCTCCACCTGTTTCTTTTCACGTTTCTTGTCCCAACTGTGGCCGCTCCTCCCTGCCCTCTGTCCTCATCAACGTGTCTGGGGTCTGGACTTGGGAAACGGACCTGAGGCCTTGCAGCTGAGCCAAGCAAGAGCTACAGAAGACCTCTCATTTAGGTCTGTTTATGTTTTGCCAGAGAAAACTGCAGCCGACTCGTGACCACATGTTTCTTTTTTATCCTTGGCCCAGTCATGGAAAGAAGCTGGCTTTCCGGCTGAGCGATGACCTAGCACCGGGATGCAACTCAAAATGCCTCTATTTTTCGCTTTGCGTCAGCAAAGCGGTAGCTCCGTGCTTGTAAGGAGCTACGGTGTCTGGTTTACTGGAAAGATGTTCTCCCAGGGCCTGATACTGGCTTTAAAAAACAAAAAAGATAACTGTCCTTCTCTGGGTTTTAGGGCCTCATCTGCAAAACTAGACTAAAATCCCTTTTGCTACCGTCATTTGAAGATGTGACGAGAATGAACGTGAAAATGTGCTCCAAGGAACCTCTAGCTTTCAACTCTGATAAAACATTTTACAAAACATCTGCCCTGAATGTAGGAAGGGGAGTCCACTGAGAAATGCCCTGAGTTGCTCTCCCAGCAGGGAAGGGGGATTTGTGCGGTGTCATCCTCTCCCCCTCACCTGGTTTCCCCAGGGACCCGGCCGGCTGAGTTTTCGGATACAGTCCAAGTCTAGGAATCAGTCTTTTTTCCCCATCGTGTGAAGCTAATTGGTCCTTATGGAAATTGGACCCATGCCCTTGGACTAATTAACACCGTTGCCTATGTGCTCCAGCTGAACTAACTTCCTCAAACTTACACTCATTTTATTTAGTAGATAGCAATTTGCATTTCTAGAAGATATCTTGCCCATAGCCTCTGGCTACTAAATATGCCTCAAGTTCCATGCACACCCGAAGCAATGCAGATTTAACCTCACACTCTGGCTCCTGAGATGTTAGGAGCTATTTAATACTTGCAAATTTGTCAGCGTGGCATAGGTGGGGTGGGGGTACGAAACTATGGGCGTAGCCCAGACTCTGCCACTAACTAACCAAATGACCTTTCTCAAGTAAGTGATTAGCCTCCCCGGACCTGTTTCCTCTTCTTTAAAACGAGAGTTAGGCGAAATGATCTCTAATGGCCATGCTAGGCTTAAAATTCTATGATCTTTACCATTACATGCTCTGGGAACACGCGGCTTCATTAATAAATAGCAGTATTCGCTGCCAGTAGGAGAGAAAGGCTCAGTTAATAAGTGTGTCTTCTCCTCATGCACCACACACGTAATTCTTAATGAAAGTTAATGGGACTTAGAAACATCACTAGCAAAACAATCGATGCCCAAACCTTTAACCCATGACTTCCCGGTCTGTCCTTTTGTTGCGTGGATCTGGTCGTCTCTCCTAACTAGGGGGACCTTCACCCCAAGCGGAACAGGCTGAGAGGTGTTGGATGTCAGGATACCCTGACCTTTACGGGGAAGGTGTGTTCTCATCAAAGGCCAAGTCCTCCTGGCACAGCAGAAGCCATGACAGATGGAGAAGGAAAGGAGGTACACACCTCGCACCCCATCCTTCACAGTGTCAGTAGCCTGGTGTGGAATGAGATGCATGGGAGAGAATCCTCTTGAAGAATTTACAGGGAGGTTTCTTCTCGTGCCGTTTTCATGAAGCCTTTCGCCTTACACCATTGTTACTATGCGCACCGCGTGGTTTGCCATTTAGGTTATTAGATCAGTAGGACCTGTTGATGAATTATACATTAAATTTGTGTTATTTAACCAATACCACGTAATTTCAGTTAAATTTCCTGGCTCATTTGTACACAGGAGATTGGCAACCCCACAGTCTAGGACTGCACCTCCCCTGAAACCCTCAGCATTTCTCTAGCGGTCCCAGCAAAATCTGCTGTGGTTTTCTTTCCTGCAGGAACCAGAGAGAGCAAACAGGAGAAGCCCATGTGAAGGAGCCTTTCCTGCCTTGCACCGGCTGGACACTATCTGGGATTTCTCACTGTTCCCTGCATTCTTACCCTTGACCCTTTTGTGCTATCCAGTTCCCCCTGTGTCAGGTCCCTCTGAAAGTTGTGATTTCCTCTCCTGACAGGCGGCAGGAAGGGGAGAAAGCTGCAAGCCAACCTTTGCTCTGAGAGCACTGGAGGGTTAGTAACAAAGGGGACACATGACAGGGTGTGCTCAGGAAATATTGATAAAGTGAGAGAGAGAATGAGGAGAGAGAGATGCCTCCCCACGCCACCCCCGCCTACACCTTCTCTCTCTCTCTCTCTTTTTCATAGATTGAGGTACGTGGAGATGAAGTGGGGATAATATTAAACCTATCTCAGAGAGAGTAAATGAATCAATCAATGTAAAGAGCTTGGAATACAGCCTGACATAAAATCAGTGCTTTAAAAGAGTGAATTACTGTATTTTATTACTAAATATCATGTGATTTGGGGAAAAGTAACCATGCACAACAGCAGCCCATTTCCCACCCTGATTTTACTCACATTATGGGCAAGAAGACCCTTAACTCAGAGGAGGAGTAACACACATATGCTCCCATAATCCTTTGCTCTTTGACTTTGTTCTGTGCTTGCTGACTCCTATTCTTTTCTGCACATCTTGGCCTTTGGTGGGCATTAGACAGTCCAAGCTCTGCTGTTTGCATTTGTTTTTATTTTAAAAATATATTGGGAGCACAGGTATAAATGTAAGAAACCTGGATCTGGTCTCAACCCAGATATTTACCAGCTAGCTAACCTTGGACACGTTCCCTAGTATTTACGAATAATGATTTACTCATGTGTAGAACAGGGCAACAGTGTCTATCCTGACTGCTCCATGGCATTATGAAAATCCAATGAGACCCTACAGTGTGAAAAGACACTGGAAAGAGGAAATTGCTGTAGAAACATAAACAGAGTCTAAATCTTTGCGTTAGTTGTTATACAATTTCCAACACTTGTTACATAGCTTTTATTAGTAATGATTTGTCACTAGACCTAGGAAAAGCATCTCATCATATCTGCATCATCATCTTTGGCTCTCAAAAAGCCCAAGCCAGACACGGAAAGAAAGCTTAGCTGTTCGATACTCTTTAAAACCACCATTTGCTAACTCTGAGGCCTGCCTTTTCTTTCTCCATTAAATTCTGGCACTATAATCACGCTGCAAGCTCCTTCTGTTTCAATGGAGGTTTTTACCCCTTGCCTTTAATGTAAAATGACAGCCAAATCTTCAGAAGGTTTGGTGTTAAGATGATGTCTTTTACATTCCTACAGTCTCTGTTGTTTGGTTCAGCTTGTCAGGCTGTCAGATAAAGGCCCATGGAGTATTCTACGAGGAATTATTAATGAAGATTCGACTGTTTTTTCTTCTGGAAACGGATCACTTCACTTTTCATCTCACTGGCTTTTTACATTAACAAACTAAAAATAGCTGTGAGTATTCCAGGGAAGGAATTATCAATATTTGGCAGTGTATTCCTTGCTTTCCGGTTGTTAATCTGGCTCTTTCCCTATTTAGGACATAGCTAGATGAATAAATCGTAGTCGTATGATCCCCAAATTGGGATCCATGTATTTTTACTCAGACATGAAGACCTGAATCTGGTCTTGGGACCCCTTGAGTTAAGTATAGGCCTGACTTTGCTTTCCCTGGAAAACCACCATTTAAAACACAAAGTTTAAGGACAATGGCTTTAGGAAAGTGGCCCACATTGAACTCCTACTATACCAGCCCAATGGGTGTCCTTCCACAAATGTCCATTCAGAACAAGGTTGACAGCTGAAGCTCCACTAGCTGTTGGCTGGGTGGTCTACACAGTCTTGTTTGTGTGGCTAAGTTCACTGTGATATGTGGCAGTTCTCTGCTCCGTGGAATCCATTGTATCCGCCTTCATCAGGGCTCCTCTTTCACAGGGAGAGCCACATGTGTCAGAATATTATATGGATGAAGTTTGACATCTTTATTCATCTTCTATTTATGGGATGAACGTACGTGAAAAGGTGGCTTGAGACCATCAAACCCATGTCTAGCTGTGATCTAAGAGGAATTTAACGTAGGTCTCCTGAGGTGAAGGGAGAAATGAAGGAAAGAAATGAAGTGCCTGTTTCAATTTAATACTTTGGGCCCCTCCCCCTTTTTTTTAAGGAAAAAAAAAATCAAAAGCCTGGGACCTTCTTTGGCCCCCTGAAGTTTTAGGGTTTCAGATGCTCAGAGATACAATCTGCATGATTTCTTGGCATCTGTTTTTTCCAGACAGTATATTACCACTATAAAGTAGCCTGAACGGTGGGGTCCTCCCTACTGGGGGCCAACTTCAAAGGCAATGTTTGAAGCCCCCTGATGCTGGCTGTGGGTGAAAGCACTGATTGTTGTGTTTGGTTTATTAATTACTTAAAACAGAAAAATAAAAGCTAATTTCCTTCTAAATTTCTTATCCTGTATTCCTTTGAGTTAACACCCTCCAATCTGTTTTCCATCACATGAGTAACTTTAGTTCCAAATATTGGTGTGATGTAATTATCTAATGCCTTTTAATCTGGGGATAAGGGCACGTCTTGCAAAAAGTACATTGTTGTGTTGTTCTAGATTCAGAAAACAAGAATTTAGAAACTAAGAGAGACCAATCCAACCTCTCAAGTTACGCCATGAGATGTGAATAGAGATCGGGAGAGAACCCAGATTTCTGACTCAGTTTCATCAAGGAAGGAAAATTCTTTCCAGGACATTGGCAACTCTGGAATGCCCCTGAAATCTGAAGAAACAAATGTCCCCTTGCTTCCTCACAAACCAAACGTTCCAAGTCCTACGTGCAATCAGTTGTTTCGCCCAACCACAACCCTGTTTGGTGCTAAATATTTTCTCAAAACCAAAGCAAGTCAACAGAGTTCTCTGTGGTGTGAAGCAAAACAAAAACACCCCAAAGTTCATGTGTTGTCACCAGACAAAAATTTGCTAAGAACAAGCAGAAATGAGGAGCTAATGGATCCCATATGTGGCCACTAACCTAGGTTTATGAGATTTTTCCAAGAGATTTCTGAAGAGATTCCTGTAGCACAAAACAAGATCAAACACCCATTTTCCTGTCACACAGGACAGTGAATGATCAATCCATAGTCCCCCCCTCCCCTGCGTTTACCTCAGTAAACACAGGAAGAAAAATTGGCCGCAATATCTGCTTTGAGAGGAGCTGACTGCCACATGTGGGATCCCGGAGCAGGAGAGCAAAGCGTTTAAAGATGTAACCTGTTTCCCCACAACACCAGTGGCCTGGCCCTCGAGCCTACAGCTTAGTATTAAATTTATAGAGAGGAGGTCTGATCAAGCAAAGGTGATAGCTGAGGAATTTTCTTCATCCAGGAAGATCGCACGTATGCAAAAATAACTGTTTTCCTCAAATGTCAGTCAGCTTCTTGAAGTTTCAAACTTTGCTCGGCGGTCAGGGAAGGCATTTCCTCTGCACATATTTTAGTATCGCGTCGGGCCTTTCAGCGACACAGGGTTTCCGGCACGGTGGCTGGGGAGACGTTCAGCATCAACCACACTAGGCACAGGGTGGGGAAGAGATCAGTTGTTGTGCTTATTGGTTTTGTTGTTGTTATTGTTGAAGTGGAGGCAGGGCAGCCGTTGGGGTTCAGATGGGTTCCACCGAGCCTGCCTTCTTTCCCCTCTTTTGTGTCCTGAACTCTGAACTGCAGAAATGAGATCTCCACTTTTGTTAGTGGAATGGCTTCTGTGAGGAAATTCCAACCACTAGAACGTCCCATGCATTGCAAAGACGACCACAACAGTCTTGGAAATTTGTCTGTGGAATGGTTGCTGGGCTCCCCCAGCCACCTCCCTCCTCCCTCTGACATGGAAATAGAATCCACCAGACAAGTGGGAGAGGAGAGGGAACCCAGCTGCCATGTCTGGCCGTGAAAAAGAAACGCTTTCGGATAAATGTCCCGTTAACCGGTTAATCAAGAGCACGCAGACCACAAGCACGCTGGCAGCAGAGGCCCGAAGCCCCCCACAAGGCCCCGGAGTCTTGGAGCTGCTCTGTGTGACAGTGAGATGTGTCTACCCCAGACAGGTTCACAATTCCAGAGCCGCCTGAGGCCAGTTGGAGGGGAAGTTGAAACGCTCACCTTGCGAGGAGTCAGCATGATCTGTAGAGATAATGGAGCGTTCAGGCTGACATCCGAAACTGGTGTATCTAGGAAGAGCGGGATTCTTGCTGGGAGGGGAGACAGTAATTGTTTTTAGCTTGACAGATAAGACGTTCTACAGATTCCCCACACCTGGGAAACAACTCCTTCCCTGTGCTCAATATTTAAATGAAGGCGTGCAAAGCCTTCAGCTTCTCCCTCAACCTCCTCCTTCAGGATTACTTTTCAATAAGACTGTCCTTCCTTTGTAATTTTACACAGAGATAGGTAAAGGTGTCAGCAGTTCTAGACGATGGTTTGCTTTTTAATCTGACCAAAACAATGAGTCACCGAAAGTCTTCTAAGAGATTATAGGAAACATTAATTGTGTAGCTGGACTGGGGCTTCATGACTGGGGGGGAGTCTCATAAATCGTCCTAGGACTTGAGCCGAAGAATATAGAAAGGGAGGGAAAACAGAAGCCAGTGGAGAAAGATGCCTGATGTCTCCTTTGAGTTAAACTATAGAGTTTGTTCCCTCAAGGTCCGTTACAGTTTAGTCCCTCCTTGGTGTTCCCATTTAAAGCTGTGGTCAAGTGAACAGCTAGAGATATTACTATTACTTAAAAAAAACCCAGCTTTCCTGTAAAGATGCCAGTCCCAAATTGCGTGTGCACACACGTGCAAGTGCGTGTGCCTGTGTGTGTGTGCGCATGCACACGTGCACCTGAGAGAGCGACGTCTCTCCCTCAGTCTCCTCTCCCAGGGAGGACAAGATACTTGACCTGCATAAACATTCATTTGGGGAAATACGCCACTATTTTCTCCTCCTCCTGACTCACTGCCTCTTCTTCAAAACATCAAACAAAACAATACACAGACTAATGTTGCCTCTGAGAGGGATTTTCCCTCTCCTTTCCCTCCCACTTCTGCTAGGTCAGTCTTTCTTTCCCTCCCACCCTCCAACCCCTCCTCACCCTCCCCAGCAAACTCTGGAAAAACAGTAGTAACTAACATTTGTGCCTTTGGCAATAAAACCACAGGCCTCGCAAACCCCAAATGGCAAAAAGACATTTCCATTCCAATCCCAGTTTTAAATTAAACTGTAATGAAAAATCAGCAGTGGCAGCTGGGACCAGAGACACGGATTGTCTCTAGGAACAAAAAGGAGGGGAACAGAGGGGGAGAGGAAAAAGAAAAGAGACTGCAAGGAAGCCTCGCTCTGGTAATAAAGCAGCTGGTAAACCTTCAAGTAAAAAGAAATTAGAAAAACAAATCTAGTACAGAGACAAGCAAAGATGGCTGTTTCCCTCTACAATCACAGTGAGGCGGTCACAAATCACCCACCACTTTATGAATGGACTCAGAGGGGGCAGGGAGGGAGGATGATGTGTGGGCCTCTACTGACACCTGGAGGAAGAGCAGGGAAATTCTCGGGGGGCTGGCCCCACCTCCACGCCCTGGGAAGGAGAGGCGTTTTGGGCTTTTTCCTGTGATCATAGGCAATGGTGAGGATCCTAGAAGCTTTATGGAAAAACGGGAGGACCTCACTGCCTACATATTTTCTGTAAATAAAAAATGTGCATCACGGAAAGCATTTGACTTCAATATGAGTTTTGTTTGTACCAAGGAATGTGCAACCCTACAGCTTTCAGCCTGATTTTTGAAAGTGTATGGCATGGGTATCTAATCAAAAATGGAAGGGTGAGGAACCCGAGATTCAAGCATTTTAAGCTGTAGCTTTCTAAAGCTTGCAATCTCTACAGATCTTTCAACGTATAATTTATGCATATATTTCTGAGTGGAGGTGATCAGGAATCCAGAAAAGACCTGTACTCATTTGTAAGAAGCAAAGATGCTGCCAAACAGTTAAGAATCGAGTCAGCGAGTGGACTTCTAAGGAACAGATGAGAACTAGCGACCGGGAAGCCAGCTTCCCGAACCTTATTTTGTTCCCAGAGTTCTTCAAGAAGCTGATGAAGTTAGTGGACTCTCTACTCAGAAAAACTCTCTATTACACCCCCCCACACACCTAGGTGCGCACAGATGCTCACAGAACCCCATGGGCCCATCCCCAGAGCCCAGGTTGAGAGCTGCTTCTCTAAGGAAATGAAAGCAGAGAAAGACTGCAACCCATCCCCAAGGAAGACTATCATAATCCTGCGTGAGAAGAAATCCAGATAAAATTTAAAATGTACAATTGCCTATTTAGATGTCAAATGAGAGTTCTTTACAGAAAAGAAAACGGCTGAAACCAAAACCACACAAGATTCATGCAGACTAAACAGGCTCTTTGAGTGGGACCTTTTGGGGCACCTGGGTGGCTCAGTCGGTTAAGCGTCTGCCTTTGGCTGGGGTCATGATCCCAGGGTCCTGAGATCGAGCCCCACGTTGGGCTCCCTGATCAGCGGGGAGTCTGCTTCTCCTTCTCCCTCCGTGTGCTGTCTGTCTCTCAAATAAAATAAATAAATAAATCCTAAAATAAATAAATAAAGCAGGACCTTTTGATATGACTTATTCTTGATAGACACTGGGGAGACTTAGGACATTGGGGGGGCTCCCTCTCTGAAAACGATCAGCTGCACATATGGCAATGCCAAGTGGTTGCTAACCTAGAAAATTCTGTATAAAACTAAAATTATTTATTTTAACTACTCGGGCGGTTTATGTCATACATCTGGGATGGAGAGTTGGGTGGGAGCCCGGGAAAGCTCTGGGGACCCTTTGGGTGGACATTTATTTAACTCTGTCTTGGTGCCTTTAAAGAACCAATGCATCTCCCAATGGGTCCAGCTGACCTTTACCAACTGTCCCAGTAAGAGCTATTGTTTTCATTATTAGTACTTTTTAAAATAATCTTAGATTTGGCTACTACATTCTAATCCTCTTTGCTAAATGCTTTGTTGCAGTGACAGTAGTTGAAACACAAAACATAACAAAAAGACTTCAGAAGATGGTGTGAATGGAAATGTTTTCAACCCCACCTTTGCGGTCTAGTTAGTTGATTCTAGATTCTACTCTTCCTTCCTACTTTTTTTTTTCTCACTTCCTTTTTACCGCCTTAATTTTGGTCTCTGTGTTATCACTAGAGGGTGATCAGGAGCAGAGAGAACCACAACTTCCTTAGAAAAGATGGGATGCTGAAGAAGGTTGAGCCCAAGAGTTATAGTTAAAAGTCTTTCAATTATTTTTATGTTTCATTGTACATACACATTTGTTGTGGATATTTGAGTCAGCTTCTCCTCTGATTTTGTTTAGTTATGCAGAAGTTATCCATGTCACAGAAACAATTATGAAGCTTAAGTGAAGAAAATCAAATAACACAATTTTATTTCTTTGGTTGGGCAATGGTATGGGTTTTCTCCCCACCAAACTCAGCCATGAGCCATGATATGTATCCAAGCTTGTGTCCATCTATGCTATTGTACGATGTTTGGGTATGTTTGCATAATGTGGTGCCCTCCCAATAAATGAGTGCTTTGCAGAATCGAGCCCTTTTACTTATTGTTCTTTATTTATTGCTTTCTGAGGTGTAACTAAAACTACCTGACACATGTTTTAAGACCTTTGGTCTTCCCTGGTTTCTGATTTTTGGTTCATTTAATTTAGATTTGAGCAAAGAAACAAACAAAAAATCACATGAATTAAAGGTTTCTCCTCACCTCTACATTTCCCAAACGTTAAATAAATCATAATCATCCAAACTTCCTGTGGGTTAGACACTGTTTACTCACATAGTATGAAGAATGCAGTCAGGCCTTCCGGTAGTGGTAGAGAAGGTGGTTAAAAATCAACCCAACATAAATCATCTGGTGCGGAAGCCACATGGTAGTGGATGGAATGTGGATTTTGGAATAAGGCAGAATTGTGTTCCAATTTCTGACGTGCTGCCTACAGCCCTTAAGTTTTTACCATGTTCTCTAACTTCCCTGAGCTTCTGTTTGCTTATCAATTAGGAAGACTATGATCTTACCAAAATATGCTCAGTATTTGACCAATGTCTACTTTCCTCCTTATAATGGAAGGTCCCCAGGGCAGGGCCGTGTCTGATGAACTCACTGTTGCGCCAGGCCATCCAAGAGCCCTTTGTTATATTTTGGACATCTCACTAAACACGCTACATATACTTAGGTTTTCACAGAAATCCTGAGCAATCATCTCTGTTTTACAGAAGAGCAACTGAAGTTTACCCGAGTTCCCTTAGCTGATAAGCGACAGGGCCAGGACCCAACCCCATATGTCTGGCACCAAAATCTCCACACATAACACTCCACCACTGTCGCCTTTGGGGCGGGAGGCGTCATTAAAGATTGGAGAGAAACCACAGAGGCCCTGAGCCCCCCACCAGGACTGCTCACAGGTGTGAGGGAGGGAGGCCCCCGGGGCAGCCCTGTTTGTTTCTCCACCCAAGGCCCAGAAAAAGCTGAGTGAAGAGACAAAAACACAAAGTAAGGAGAGTTTCCTTCAGGAACCCTCATTACTCAGGCGTTGTGTACCTCTGGTATTGCAGGGGGTCCCAGGTACTCGGGGTCACTTCTCAGAACCCACTGAATCACTGCTTCATGCTTCTGAGAGAGGCTGACCCTACACTACTTTCAAAGGAAGAAGAATTTCCACAAATGAATTTCAACTTTGAAACAGAACTCTCTGGGCTATTAACCTCCAAAGGTTGTCATTTAGCTGAACTTTCTTTCATTTTTTTATTTATGCAAAAATTTCCACTAAAGAGGCACTCTTCTTAATTAAAGCCATTGTCGGAGACCACAAATGGCTTTTTATAATGGTTTCTAAACCTGAAACACCACGGTGTACGTCTGTGTATTATTTCTGAATCATAGCAAAGAGATCAAATTCTTTTCTTATATTGTGAAAGGTTTTAAATAACAAGGGTATTATGTTTACTAGTGCCCTGTGCACAGAGCCGCTGGAGACTACAAACGGTAATGGAAAAACCACATAAAATCCACGCTCTGTGGGAAGTAGCACATGCTGTGCCTTAAAAATGTAAACCCGCGCATGCGTGTGTGTGCTTGTGTTTAGTCTGACGTCACTTCCAAACGATCCTCCCCAATGAAGGAGTTATTAGCAGTGTCTCTCAAAGTGTGTTCTGGGTCTCACCTGCACTAGAATGACACCCGAGTGTTTGCAGGGGTGCCTGGGTGGCTCGGTCAGTTGAGTATCTGATTCTTGATTTCAGCTCGGGTCGTGAGCTCAGGTTGTGGATCGAACCCCTCATCTGGCTCTGTGCTCAGCACGAAGTCTGCTTGTCCCTCTCCCTCTGCCCCCCCCGCCCCCGCCGGCTAACTCTATCTCTAAAATAATAAATAAAAACTTTTAAAAAAAGAATGACATGTGAGTGCTTGTTAAACCTGCAGATTCCTGACCTCCACCACAAAAAAATTACATTAGAGTCTCTGGGGTAGGGCCTAGAATCCTCCTATTTAACAAATGTTTCCAGGAGACTTTTAATTCATGCCAACACCTGAGAACTGTTGGTATGTAGTACAGTACAGTATTTTAAAACATCGACTTTGGAATCAGATCTTAGTTTAAAGCTCAGTTGTCCCATCTATTGAATGATGATAATGACCCCTACCTAAATCTGTTGTTGGAATTAACAGATGATGCATGAGAAGGACACGAAAGTGTAAGTTTCAGGGCCTC
Source organism: Ursus americanus (assembly GCF_024610735.1). Lineage (NCBI taxonomy): Eukaryota > Metazoa > Chordata > Mammalia > Carnivora > Ursidae > Ursus > Ursus americanus. The sequence continues at coordinate 77,187,444 of NC_142127.1, read as the reverse complement.
CCTTTTCTCCCTTCCTGAGAGGATGCTCTATGTTGCTGCCCAGCTCCTGGCTCAACTGAGGAGGAAGAAAAGAAAAAATCTGGAAAGTGGGAGAAGAAGGGAAGACTGAGGCAGTGGGCTAGTAGGGGCTGGAAGTTGGGTGGGGGGCATGGCGGGGGAAGAGACAGAGACAGTGAGATTGAGGCAGAGTGGAATTTGGGAAGAGAGACAGTAAAAGATTTTTAGACATGTTTTCAGTGTGTTATATCCTAAAGTTCTACCTTTCCAACTTTTTCAAAAATGTTTTTCAAAATAAAAGATATTTTTCAAAGCACTCAGGAGTCAGGTTTCAGTTTCTTTTAGATATATTACTATTCAGAGACCAACACAAATCCTGCAAGGTCCAGACTAAGTAGATGCTGGATTTGATTAGATAGATAGACACACGGTCTGGCCAGTAAGTGTCCACTTATCAAAATCCCCGACTTATCCCTAAACAATGCAATCATCCCACCTGTCCTCCTAATTTCATGCCCTACTCCTACATTCTTTAAAATTTACTCCTACCCCAATCTGCCCTAAATTTCCAGTGCTTATTCTTCACTTTATTTCCCTTGCCTCTCTATCTCCTCCTGTGTCCTTACTTGCTTCTGTTTCTCCTTTCCCTTTTCTAAGACTCATTTTTTTCCTGGCCCCCTCACATGCCTTTCCCTTCTACGCCGCCACCTCCCGGGCAATCTCCCTGTGCGCTGCTAGGATCCAGGCTTAAGGCAGCACGTCGGGGGAACTCTACAACCTGGCTTCCTGCCGTCAGCCAGGGACTCACCAGCACTGGTGGCCGGTAATGTGTCTGGGCTTTAAGAGGGAATTGGAAGGGATAACCAGAGACACGGCACAGTGAGAAGGAGCTGGCCTCATCTTGCTGGCTTTGAAGATGGAAGAAGGGGCATTAGGGCAAGGAATTAGGGCAGGATCCAGAAGCTGGAAAAAGCAAGAAATTAGATTCTTCCTAAAGCCCCCATCAAGGGAGTACCCTGATGACATCTTGATCTTAGCCTGGGGAGATCTGTGTACGACTTCTGATCTATCGAACTGTAAGATAATAATTGCTTGTTGTTTTAAACCACTAAGTTTGTGCTAATTTGTCACAGAAGCAGTAGAAAACTAATACACTTTGTCTGGGGCGGCACTTTGGGAAAAACCCAAATTTAAGATGGTAATTGCTTTTCTTATTGTTCTTGGGGTGTTCAGTCCCACTTTCCCTGGTATATCATGGGGTAAATGCTTGGTGGATACGACTGCCAAAACAATGCAGAAAATTGAACTAATTTGGAATGATGTCTGGCTAATTACATTAAACCTCTGTCTCTCTGGCAGAGAAGCCCTTACCTTGCAGCGCCAGAGAAGTCTCACTAGGGTAACAGTTTTAATTAGTCCAGCTCTAGCTCATATCCAGTGCCTGGTTGTACATCTGTTGATATTTCCTATTTAAAAATATGAAATAACCGAAACATTCCGGTATTAAGAAATAATTATTGTTAGAGACACTGGTGGATTCAGCTATTACCTGGATGCAAATAGTTTCATATTTTACTGTTAAGGAAAGGATGTCTAGCATTAGAAATAATGTAATATTTCTTCAGCTCTCTTAATGCAGTGGTCCTTTAAAGTGAAAGCGCTGGAAATAAACGACCGTAAACTTCCTATTTATTTATTTTTTAAATCCTCAAAGTACTGACCCATCTCATCTTCTTAGTCAAAGCTTGCTTCTGGTTTTGCCCTGCTAATGACCTCAGCTCTCTCTTGGTGCTTTAGGACCAAGAGCTCTTTGATTAATCATTCTCTGTGTTAATATCAAACAGCTCTCGCATTCTTCAAACAGATTGCTGTTTCTGTTAAATAATGCCCTAAATATACAAAGCAGATAAATGATGACCATTGAGCCAATGGGAACAGAACTGAGCTCCAAGACTGCATTGCAATTATAATGAGAAGACACATAACTGATGAGCTCCATATCTGAACTTAAATGATTTGTGAAGCGTAAGATCAAGAGGAGTACAGACTGAGGTCTTAAGTTAGAGTTGCTCTGAGGAAGTATAGACTGGGGGTAGAAAGCGTTTTTAAATTGCTTGATGTGCGTGTGTGTGTGTGTGTGTGTGAGCTGATGTGTATTTTTTTTTCTTTGAAATGGTTAAATGCTTCAAGGAGTAGACCCTTGTGGGGGGCAAAGGCCCAGAATGATACGCATCAGAGTTTTATTTCATTTCAGTCTCTCGCTTATTTTAATATATGAGGTGTGGAGAATATTAGTTTTTAGGATGATTTAATATTTTATGTTGTAAGTGATCTTCTGCGGTCAGTTTGTTAATTACATACCGCAGACAGGCTGTTTAATATTGTGTGTTGACTCTGCAGGAAAAAAGGAAGAGAGAATATTTCTGGCAGAAAGAATCCAAGGCACATGATCAAAGTTCTCTTCCCGACCATGTGTTGGAGGTGCTTTGCTGTAGAACAAATTGTATTTTGCCCTTAGAAAGAAAGGCTCCCTGAGAGTGCTGGAGATAATTGGAGCCCTCTCTTGCTTTGCTCCCTTAGAAGTTTTTCTGGAGTCAGACAGGAAAAGAAGACAAGAACCTGAGCTTTCCATTTGAATAAAAAAAAAAAAAAAAAAAGAGTTGTCTGGGAGAATTAGAATACTTTTGGAAGTCTGGAATCCATTGAAATGGATTGTCCTTTTTTGATTTCCTGGAAGGTCACAGTTTGAAATAGTAGCTTCACATTATTTCTTATTGGCCCTGTCCTCAACACCAATACCTCCTAAATAAAGAAATGATGTGGTCTACCAGTATATTAGTTGTGTATTTAACTTTTAATTTAGAAGCAAGGAGTGACATTGAAAATGTAGAATTGTTCTCTTCTACCCCTGACAGAGGAAGAGGCTGGTGGCTGGCTTCTTTGGCTGGTGTCTACTATATGGGTTGGCTTTCCCAAAAGTTTGCAAGAGTAAGATAACTCACCAACAATATGCTTTATCACTCAATTCCATGACGTGTACCTTATTTTTGCTTTATGTAAAATTAGTGTGTACAACTCCAGTGAGCTATTTTTAGTGAATATTCAAAATATTTTGTAAAATCAAAAGAGTGATAAGTTGGGTAGTTCTTTTTAAGATGAAGGTCAGGTACATGAAACTGAAGACTAGTATTTTTGCAAAATAAAACCCCTGCCGTAAGAGTTCAACTTCCATAAGCAACTCAACAATAACAATTATTTTATGACATGTTATAAGGCTTTAAAGAGGTTTTGAGTCATGCTTTGTACGAAAAAAAAATGGTGACACATAGTATGAATGAGTTAAAAACATTTCTCAAATACAAACAAAAACAATACGTGACTTCATAACCACCATTAAAAAACTCATTTGTTTTTATTTTTTTGCCTTTTTATTTTTTGCCTTTTGTCCTATGTCATCTCCAATATCGGAATATTCAACTTATTGTCTTGCTTTTCTGCAGCTACAGATACTGGTATTGGCGTCTAATAAGTAAGAAATTATTGTTCCCATAAAATAGCACTTTCTGAAGGCAAGATAACTTTTGTTATTATATCATTTGGATTTTATATGCCTGATGTAAATCTAATCAAAAACCTGTTGAAACCGTGGAACTGATATATGTGTACATATAATGAAATAAAAATAAAAATTATGTAACTTATCTATCTGTAGTTTCATAATTACATAGTTTCAGCCATAGATATAGTGTGTGTGTGTGTGTGTGTGTGTGTGTGTGGTGATGGGTTTTGGGTTTTTTTTTTAAGATCTTATTTATTTATTTATCAGAGCACCAGCAGGGGGAGCGGCAGGGAGAGGTTGAAGCAGGCTCCCTACTGAGCAAGGAGCCCGAGGCAGGACTCGATTCCAGGACCCTGGGATCAAGACCTGAGCCAAAGGCAGATGCTTGTTCAACTGAGCCATGCAGGCATTCCATGTGGCGATGGGTTTTGATTTTGATTTTGTTTTGCTAGCATATACCCTCACCATAATTATATATTTTTAAACTTAGAACATGACCTTTCCTTCTATAAGAACTTATCTTTTGAGATAGTTTCCTCCAGTTATGTTATGTCACCGTTGATGCAATTTTTACTCTTCTTAGAGTTAATTCAGAGGTGAAAAAAAATAAGCACAACCAAAAATGGGGTAAATGTCTAAGAACTTAGTATTTAGTGAGTCACTTTAGAAAGAAGGAAGATTAGACACATTAACAATCAAGATTCTCTCACAACAAAGAACACTCCAGCCTCCTTATTGGAAGTAATGGGTACAAAATAAATATTTAATTTGCAGAGTTAAGTGCTGAATATTTGGCACACGATAGTCATTCAGCGAACGCCGCTGACCGGTTGACCAGTACTGCTATCAGAACGATTGTGGTGCGCCCTTATGCATCAATTGTAGCTTTACTTACAGAACAACTTTACACATTCCGTAGTCAAAATACATGAATAAAAGGTTGTCTTCATCCTTCAGAGAAAAACATTCTGTTCTCTTAACATGGGAATGTTTTTAAACCTCAAGACTCTGTTCCAATTAGTTATGATATACTGATCTATCATCACTCTATGGAAATGTATCATGTACTTGAAATATATATTTACTATGATAATACCACCAACCAAGCATAGCTCTAAAGATGGTCTCTTCTTTATTTCCTTTTCTATCTGCTGTTTAATTTCATTATGATTTCTAAAAATTCTCTGGTTGTGTACAGCTGCTCCACTGTTAATAGCCTTGAAATAGAAACGTGTTACTTTGCTTAGTGAGAGACATCTGCAGACTGTAGAAAAAATCATTTTGATGTGATTAATACAGGAAGATGCTTACTCGTATTTTTAATGCATGTTGTTTAAACTCAAATATTTTTGCCTTCCAGTCATTTTTAGATATGTTATTCACATCTATGATTTAAATGTGCAATGCTTTTAGGATCTACATAAAAAAAAAAAAAACCTGGAATGTTCGCCAGCCCATCCGATACCTCCTGCTGCTAGTTGGCTGGGGCTTTTTGAATGTCACAAACAGAGCTTTTGATATGGTACCCGTGGGGCTCTTTATCCAGGATGGTGTAAATAACTACTCCCAACATTTGGTCCTTCTACCATCTTTGATCATGTCATCCTGAAATTTGCCCTTGCGATGAGCAAGAGTCTTTACTTTCACATTGGAAAAGCTCATCCTATATTTGAAAATGTCAAAGTATATAAGCCCTAGGAGGGCAATAGGACAGGTTCAAAAGTTTGCAGGTAGATGGATTATTACAAGCTCAGAAATTACAAGGAGAAAGAACATACAGGCCTTCTCTCATTCCCTCATAGTCTTGCAAATCTCTTGCTACATCATAAATCTTTCTTTGTCCATGCTCTCATTCTCTAGCCATTTCACAAGTGGTCAGTGTCGGCCTCAGATTTACATCCAGAGCCCTGGAACTGACCTCATTGCAGGGCACGATTTATGCAGGGGAGCCAGTGATGGTGTGGAATACAAACAGTCCAGCCCTCTTGTCATGCAGCTGAGATGCTCTCATCAGACTGCTCCTGCTTGCCATTCACCGCATGTCAGTGCTTAAAGGGACTTGGAGTGCACGTACTTCAGCTCCTGAAGCAGCTAAAGATGAAAACTCAAGTGAAGTGATTTCCTTAAAGCTTACGCACTGAAGAGAACTTCCTCTCCCTACTCATCTGGAACGCCTGCCCCTGTAATCTCTTTCTGAGGGTGTAGCCTAACCTCCTGCCATCACCTGGAGCCCAGAAGCATGGACTACAGAGACCTTAAACCCTAAGGACTGAGCAAAACTCTGCCTCTCTTGCCCATTGTTCCTTGAGCCGTAAAAGGGTCTACCAGGGGCCTGTGACACAACTAGGGGACCCAGAAGTTCTTCCCTGTCCAGGAAGGCAAACTCAACAGATTTGACCAATGGGCAAGATGTTCAAGGAAAGTGTTCCTTCAGCTCCATTCAACTCAACAGTAAGCATTCCTGAATTTGGTATGTGTTAAAAATGGCACTTCAAAGCAGGGGAGAAGATGGACTATTTAATAAACAGTGTTGGGATAAAAAGGCATCTGGAAGAAAAATTTAGATCTGTACCTCCTATTCTATGCAATGATAAATTCCAAAGGATCAGACTTAGATGTTAGAAATAAAACCATAAAATTACTAAAAGAACCTAGAAAGATTTTAATCCTTGCAATAGAAAGATTTTTTTAACTGATTCAAAATCCAGGAGCCATAAAAGAAAAATATTGATAAATCTGAATACATAAAAATAAAAGTTTTTACATGACAAACGCGTGCACACTGACGCATGCACACACACCCATAAACAGTCAAAAGAGTCTTAAAAACCCCACAGACTAGAAAAAAAAAATCTGCAACTCATGTGTAAACAAAGAACTAATTTCCCCATTAGATAAAAAGTTCCTACAAATAGAGAAATAAAAGCCCAACAAGCTGATAGGAAAAACTGGGTGAAAGTTATAAGCATCTTTTAAAGAAAATAAAATATGAATGGCTCTTAAACATTTGGAAATATGTTGAACTTCCCTCATAATAAAAGATATGCAAATGAGAACTACATTGAGGTACCATTTTTCTCTTATCAGGTTGGCAAAAATCCAAAAGTTTGGTAATACACTCTCTTGGTGAGGCTGTAGGAAACAAGCCTTCTCATACGTTGCTTGTGGGAGTATATGTTAGCATAACCCCATATGGAGAGCAATTTAGCAAAATCCATCAAAATTACAAATGCATATATCTTTTGCCCTAGCACTTTCACTTCTGGAAATTTATGTTACAAATGCACTTGCAAATGAACGAAAGGACATATGTTTAAGATATTTATCACAGTATTGTTTTTAAGAGCAAAAAATTGAAATAACCTAAATTGTTACATAAGCCAATTAAATAAATCATGACACATTCATACAACAGAATACAGTGAAACTTAAAAAGAATAAGTGAGCTGACTACATAACGACATGGATTCTTGAGACCTTATTGAATGAAAAAAAAAAAAAAAACGCAAAAAAGTGTAGTGGGGCGCCGGGGTGGCTCAGTTGATCATGGGACTCTTGATTTCTGCTCAGGTCATGATCTTAGGGTCATGAGATCAAGCCCCACATCAGTTGCACTCAGCGTGAAGTTTGCTTGTCCCTCTCCCTCTCCCTCTGCCCCCCACCCATCCACTCACACTCTCTGTCTAAAGTAAATAAAATCTTTCTTAAAAAGTGTGTAAGAAAAGCTGCCTTTGAAGTTAAAAAAGGAGAAATAAGAACCTGAATTTATATTTGCTATTATACACATAGAAGAACTGGACAAATTTACAAGAAACTAGGTATAGTGATCACTAGTAAGTGGTGGGCATAGGAACTGGGGATATGGGGTAGATGAGTAGAAAGATTTCTCCCTGTTTATCTTTAAGCATATATTTAGAACCATGCAAATATATGACCTTTTCAAAAATTAGAAGTTTTTAAATCAGGGGCACCTGGGTGGCTCAATCGGTTGAGTGTCTGACACTTGGTTTCAGTTCAGGTCATGATCTCAGGGTCTTGAGATCAAGCCCCACGTCCATCTCACGCTGGTTGTGGAGCCTGCTTAAAATTATCTCTCTCCCTCTCCCTCTGCCCCTCCCCTCCTCTGGTTTGCTCTCTCTCTCTCAAGAAAGAAAGAAAGAAAGAAAGAAAGAAAGAAAGAAAGAAAGAAAGAAAGAGAAAAAAGGAAAAGAAAAAGAAAATTTTAAATCAAAGAGAAAATAATAATTGAGTGAGTCTCCTGTTTGACTCTGAGGATGCTAACAGTTTCTATCTTAGCATGAAGGTTGAGACTCCCAGATTAACATGGGGCACCCAGTGTCTTTATCCACTCATTTGTCCTTCTTTCCTTTATCCACTTAACAAATATTTATAATAGGCTGTGTGATAGGTACTCTACGAGACCCTGAAGATGCATGGAGAACAGGACCCACTAGATCTTTGCTTCACAGACTCTACAGTTCAATCCAGGGTCCCCTTCATTGGAGTCTGGGGGTCTCCACTCAGCATGAAAGGACTCTAGGATCCATATCAACAAGTTCCATTTTATTATGACATCATGTTAACTGTGAGCATATTAAATCTCCATTGGTACAGAGTTCAAAAATTCAATATCCTTGATTTTTATGAGCAAACAAGATGTGTACAGGCTGGAGGCATTTTTGGTTTCTCTCAATGTCACCTCTTTGTGGAGTTCCACAATATTTTTTATTGTGTATAATACAATATAATTTGAAACTCTGTTCCAGATATGGCCCCTGCTTATGCTTATCCAGGGTCATAATAATTTCCTGTGATTTATATTGTTGCCTTTTTATTAGCGCTCTAGAATTATACAGTATATCACCACACTCCTTTCCTTTCTGTTTTTCTTCTAGTTTTATCAGTTTACATTCCATTATGACTCATTTTTCAAGCCAGATATCTGTTCCTGGTGTTCATACCAGTGCCTTGAATGGCATTCCTTAGGCTTCCCGCCCCATTTCAGGCAGATGGGAGTTGATGGAAGAGCTCTTTCCGCTCAGTGCAGGTTGGTGCATGAATGTGTGCCTCTATAAACATCAGCATATTTCGGGGCTGAGCCCATTGGTTCATGAAACAAGGTTATGCTTTCAGGGCTGTCTAATAGAACTTTCTGAAATGATTGAAGAGTTCTCTGGTTTGTGCTATCTAGTACGGTAGTTGGTAACCACTTGTGGATACTGAGAACTTCAAATGTGACTAGAACAACTGACAAACTGTATTTTTAGTTTGACTTTATGAAAATTAATTTAAATTTTAAAAGCTGGCAGAAGAGGAACAAGATGTGAATGCAAGGTGTATGGCCCCAAAGAGAGTAACCAGCCAACCAAAATGTCCACCAAAGCGGAGAGGTCATGATGATGGGAATCTCTGAGTCTTGGGTGTTCCCATCAGATGGTGAAGCGTCTTGCTTTGTGAGGAGCAGTCGATGCAGATTAGAGATGGTTTCCAGGTAGTTGCTGAGCTGATATAGAACACAATGCATTCTTCTCACTCTGTTCTAAAAAGAAAGTCAGCAAGCATCAAGGAGGTGTGGTTAGAACTCCAGGCAGGCTCAACAGGGTTTAAGGCTAAATTCCAGACCTTGAATAAATATCAGGAACACAGGAGAAAATGTCATCTCATGGCCTGAGTACCCCATCTATGTTTGAAGGAAGATGGATACCCAAGAGACAGATGGCAGACTTAGAAAAGTAAACCTTCATTCACTGAAGGGAATAGACTCCTAACACACAGGCCACTGGGCACATATTAGCTCAAGACCTGACTGCAGTTATGCCAGTGAATGGACAGTCTTCAGTATCTATAGGTAGATGGGCTCAGGTGACCAAAAAGTGACAAGCTACAGTCTATCCCATTCAGTCTCCTTCCTTTGTCCCTCAATGCGACACCATCAGTGCATACGCCCTACCTGAGCGTTCAAAGCTCCCCACAGTATGGAGCCCGCTGCTTTGCTTAGACTTTGTCCCCACCAGTCGCCACGCCTATACTCCAGCCAAACCTGGCTCTGCGTGCTTCCTTAAACATGCCTGGCCTCTCCCACATCCATGCCCTCAAGTAAGCCGTTGCCAGAAACGCTCTCCTCCAGCATCTTCAGCTGTCAAAATCCCATTGACCCTCATGGCTCATTTCAGGCCTGGCATTCCCTGAAGTCTCTTTCCTGGGCCCCACCACTGTGCTCGCTCCCTCCATGGAGCCTCGAGGCGCCTGGTTTGTGCTGCTGTTTTGGCACTTGTTCCAGTCCTCCTTATGTTGAGGGCATTAGTGAACTCGTCTGATCTTGTCTCCTATTCTGTGGAGGATGGGGCCTGTGTCACCCACATTCTGTAGGCTTGAGAATGCTGGACACATGGTTGGTCTCCAAGAATTATTGTCTTTGAACCGGATTTAGGCCAGTTCCACACGTAAGAATTTCAGCGATAGTCAATCAAAAAGAAATCTTTTGCCTTAGAAGGTAAGAGAGCCCATGCAGTTCTGAGCATTTATCTGAAAAGTACATCATTGTAGCATGAAACGTTTTTCAAATCAAGAGTGGCTAACTAGGGATCTAGAGGTCCCGTGTGCGCTGTACACATATTTTGTTCGACATACCGTGGTGTTTGTTTTAATTGTCAACATTTAAAATTTTGGATTTTGTATAAAAGTCCATGCTTCCATTTTTTTCTTGGGAAAAAAAAAATCAGATCAGGCATATTGGTCATTCATTCCCCTCTGGCAATTTGCCGGTTTACCATAGTCTGAGGCTAGCCCATTGCCCTTTGACCCTACAAGGACGGACTGTCTTCTTCTTTCCTCGTATTTTATGTGCATAGAGTCCATCACCTTTCACAATGATAACGATCCACACTACCCATTTATGAAGCTCATAGTACCTATTTTTAAATCATGTGGGTTCTGATTACGTTAATGGTTATTGTTTTGGCCTGCTACTTTCTGTCCCCCTCATCAAACCCTCAAGAGTGCAGCATATGTTCAGATAAAAATACAATTTAAATCATTTTTAAGGGGCGTAAGGGCAACTCCATGTCCACTGTCACTTGTCTGCAAGTGCAATTTTTAGACATTAGAGAATTAGTCAAGAGACTCAGGGTGGCAGGGCAAAAGGCGTACTTGTTGAAAACAGAAGTGGTAGACACTTGAAAAGGAATGAAGAGTGAGACCTACGGGATATTGGATGCTAACATTTCGTTTCAAATCCATTGCACCATTTGTGTGATTTCCAAGTAGATTTCAGGCTGTACTTGAGGCTCACAGACTTGATGAGAAGGGGAAACGTTGTCCTCATTTTCTGATGGAGGAAACTGAGGCAGTTTGTCCACCACTCTAAGGACTTCTCTGCAAGAGAACTGGTAGTTAAATTTAATTATCTTCATTTCTGGCCTCTTCCCTAATCACTCATTCTTACTCTTTGGTTTCAAGGATAATTTATGTTCGATCAATTTAGACTCACTCTCAGAATTCAATCAATACCATCTGCAATGTGTAGGCTCTCCTTGGCTAAAGTTTCATCTTCAGAAAAATGTAAGGACTAAAGAGCATAAACAGGCAAATATAAAATCAGCCGGGCCACTCTCTGACTTATAGGTAAATACCAACAATTCAAAATCCCCATCTTCCATCTTCCTTTCCCATTTCCCTTCCTGTCCACCTCACGCACCTCCCCACACTACCTGGAGACCAGTGTGAAAGCAGCGTTTATGTCCAGGTTTTATTTTCATGTTTAATTCTTGAAACATCTGAAGGGAGATTTCTTGAATTTCTTTGACCCATAAGAAGTGTACGTTTTTAAGAAAAGAAAGACTTTGTCAGCGAGATCCACATTTCGAGTGTCTAGCAAGTGCTTTCAGTTTAGAAAAGAACAATGTGCTACCTTTGACTGTTAAATCCATTACTCTAACCACACTTGAACCATTACGAGGTACTGATTTATATAATATCTTTGTGAACTCAGTATTTCTGGAGTGTAGGTATTTGTGATATTTTGAATAGGATCTGGATATTATATATTCTTTCTAATAATCATTAGTGATTAGCATCACTTCTCTCCAAACATTATCTTTCCAAGGCCATCTCCCTAACCAAGTAACAAAAAAATTAATAGAGAATGCGCGACTTAAATTCTAAATTATATGTTGTCTCACCAAGTTCATGAGCTAACCTTTTACCTCTGGAAGGAGGAGATTAAATATCATTCAGATAAAGGTAATTTAAAAGCTCTCTCCTATGGACTTTTGGAATCAAGAAAAGAAAGCAAATACACAGGTCTACCTAGAAATTCCTGTTGCAGAAGAAAAAAAATGTACAAACAACATTTAGTGTGTGTTTCACACCCTCACAGCAAGACCTTAATAGGAGCAGATGACACTTTTCTTCCAACTTGAAGTCGAATTTCTGACGCTCCAAGTCAGCCGCAGGGTAGCAAAATCGGAGCTGCACCAGCTTCCGTCTGCAAAGACTGTTAGCCATCATGTCATTTCCCCCCGCTTGGACAATGTTCATCCTCAGCCTCAGCCACCTCTGAGTTGGCGCATTGGAGCCCTTGGCCTCTGCTGGCGGCTCCTTCCCCGGCTCATCCCCTTCACTATCATTTGATCATCAGCTCGTTCTGTCTGTCATCTCTTCTTAGAGCCAGGTGACCTGCCCTGGATCATTTCATGTTCTGTATTTTTCTAAATTACATTGTTCTTTGGAGTCTATTGCCCGACTGAGTTACATATTCTTTCTCTGTTAGTTATTCCAAGTATCAATCATCCTGTAACCACCTGTACTACCGTTAACCTGCTTCCTGTCTTCCAAATCAAAACCCATTTCTCACTTCCATATGTCAACACCAGCCACATGCATTGATTAAATGTCTTTCATTTGAAAGCACACCGTCCTGCTATCCTTGCCTGTGTCTGCATGCCTCCCATATGCTCTCCACACAAGCCTAATTCTTCTGTTCTCTTCCCCTGGAAAGTCATTCTTCATTGTAATAAGTTGCCCAAAGTAAATGTATTCATCATCTTTTTCTCTGACAACCATGTTTCTCCACTACGGGAAATTAAGCACTGCAACATATGGCCCGAGCAGCAAACTTTAGTGCTTGTTCGCTCAATTGTTTTAACACATTGCCGCCTTCACATAATATTCTGTTTGCCACTAGCATGTCAGGCTTCCGCCTGACATATGCATTAGACATGTTAATGGCAAGACAGAAACCAACCGAAGCTGACAATATGACGAAAGAAGGGTACGTGCCTATTAATTACTAAAATTCACTTTCCCCCACTATTTAGCAGGGGGAAAAAAACAAATTAATGCCTCCAGAACATGCCACCACATTAGCCTGCTGTGGTGCCATCTGACAGATTTTTTAGACCCTAAGTACTTAGGAAGAGCTTTGTGTGGATTCAGCAAGGCGCTCTCGCCATTGTCATGGGCCCTATCTGTCTGCTCTTTGTGCTTCCCTAGTCAACCACTTACACAGCCAGGTAGGCTGTAGTTGCTGAATTCTTTATGCGGCCATCCGAACGCAACTGGAACATGCTCGGCATTCTTCTCTCTATTATTTATGCACGTAAACTGCTCTGGAAGTATATTCTTTTTTAAAAGATTTTATTTGTTTATTCATCTGAAAGAGAGAGGGGGGTGGGGGGAGGGTCAAAGGGAGAGGGAGAGAGAGAATCTTGAAAGACCCTGCACTCAGCATGGAGCCTGATGTGGGGCTCAATCCTGAGATCATGACCTGAGCCAAAAATCAACAGTCGGACCGTTAAGTCAGACTGAGCCACCCAGGCGCCCCTGGAAGTATATTCTAAATGCTACACATTTACTGAAGATAGAATACAACTGTCTATTTCTTCTGGGTCATCACTTCATAGATGACATTGTTTAATTGTTTACGAATCTTTGGGGTTCTATATGAGTTTATGGATTTTATTTTATTTTATTTTATTATTATTATTTTTAAAGATTTTATTTATTTATTTGACAGAGATAGAGACAGCCAGCGAGAGAGGAAACACAAGCAGGGGGAATGGGAGAGGAAGAAGCAGGCTCATAGCGGAGGAGCCTGATGTGGGGCTCGATCCCGGAACGCCGGGATCACGCCCTGAGCCGAAGGCAGACGCTTAACCGCTATGCCACCCAGGCGCCCCAAGTTTACGGATTTTAAATTCAAGTAATCTTTCAGTTAAGTCATTTTGATCTCAGCATTCAAAAGAAGTTGTCATTTATTTAAAAGTTTTTGTTTTCCAGATCTCTATTTTTTCATTAATACATTAATTTTCAGGGCATATACTTAATACTTAAAGCATGACCCTAAATAATAAAAAAGTTTAAAAGGTTTTTCAGTGGAAACTATATTGAATTTTCTTTTATATAAACAAGTTAGAGCTAAATTTGAGTCATTGGTTTTACTTGATGCTGGAGGACATCCAACAGTTATCGTTTCCTAGAATCTCTGAGTCTGATTAGTCTCTATGACATTTTCTAAGACCTCAGGAGTCCATGGCTCCTAGGGCATTCCTCCTATCAATAACAGTATCATCCTGAACTCAGTGTCAGCCAATAGTTAGCCAAAGCTTAATTGAAAGAAACAATTTATGAATGTCCACCCATGACTCTGACCCTCTAAAAATCTATCTTGAGATTAAGCTAGATGGTAGAGAGCTATGTCCCTGGACCTCATCAAATTGGTCCTCTGTAGAATTGCTTTTACATTGACTTCAATGTCACACCCTATGCTGAGGGACGTTACCAGAAGCAGTTCTGTGAAGCCCAGTGTATTTTCGATAAGCACACTGTTGAAAGTATTATCAACTGCATTACACGGTGTCTTCTCAGTGACGATCTACATGATACGTTTTTTAGGTTTCAGTACCAGGAAGAGTTGGGCCATAGCTCAGCACCTAGTTTTATCCTACAAAGAGTAGGTACCTTGAGTTCCGGTTTATACGTCGCCTATTAGAATGCTTGGAGCAGGTCACAGGACCTTGTAACATAATTTTGTACCCTGGCCTCTTCGATGAAGATACTTTTTTTCCAACTGCCTTTATTTTTCATTGTTCTGATTTTCTTGACAATTTCTTTTTAATTGAACATTATAATACACACATATATCTTGTCCAGTAGCCTTATAATCTCTCTGAAGTCAGGTAAAAAATACACATGTAAACATATGCATAAAAACTGGACTTTAGGAAGTATACATTTATGGTTTATTTATAAATATGTTTGTAGATCTATCTACTTTTTAAACACATTTCAAAATAGACCATCTAGCAAGAAAAAAATATATATGCTAAGTGCCTATGCTTAGTATGTTTGACACCACCCAGCACCAAGATGAGCATTTTCTCTATTGCATGGAAAAATACAGCTCATCTCTTCAGAAGAGAGCTATAAATGAAATATAGGAACACATGCCTATAATGCATTTGTAGGGCCACTCAAACAAATACATGTAAAAATACACTTAACACTTAGGAGGCTACTGAGGAAAAAAAGCCAGGAAAGTAACTTTAGACCATCTTGCTCTAGTCTCCCATGACAATAATAATACTGTTCATATTCCCAGAGTAAATACTTACGCGTATCAAGGAATTTTTATATCCTTGCAATACTTATTCATTTCATAAACATGTGCGACAATGTGTTAGGTACAAGGGATACTGGGATGAATGAGAGAGTTCACTGCAAAAGGAAATAGGAAACTTTCTAGGATACGCCTAGAGAAAAGCATCCTGCAGTGTTTCATGTGTCCATAAAACAGTCCAGTAGATATTGAAGTATAATAGAATATTCTAAACATCGCAGCTCAATGTAGCCTTTTATAGTTATAATGCAAATATTGAGTGACTCAGTAGAACACATCTTGATGGATGAGGAACGTGTTCCTGGGACAGTGCTCCTGGGAGCACGGGAAACTGCTCCTTCTCATGACAGCATTGAGCGAGTGGCTGAATAATTCACTACATGGCATTCCTGTGACCACAAATGCTAATGCTACCACAGAGTGGAAATCATCACTGTCATTCTTTCTTCCCCTTTTGTCTAGATCTTTATCTTTTTTTTTTTTCTTTTAGAGAGAAAGTAGGGTGGAGGGAGGGAGAGAGGGCAGGGGAGAGAGGGACTCTTAAGCAGGCTCCAGACCCAGTGCGGAGCCCAACACAGGGCTCCATCTCATGACCCTGAGATCATGACCTGAGCCGAAATCAGGAGTCAGACGCTTAACCAACTGAGCCACCTAGGTGCCTTTAAAGCATCTTTAAAGTAAGCTGCCAAATGAAGATTTTCTGATATTGTCATTATGTGAGCCTAAGAGAGCAGAGAAATTTGCACTGAGCCATGAGAAAGGTCAGAAAAAGTAGACTTCTCTTTGAAAATCATGACTCCAAAGTCATCTATGTGGATTAAAGTACATCCCAAGGATTCCAGGTTAGCATTTGCCACCAATGTCCTTTGTTTATTTCAGTATTTAAGTAGAACCCTAGGAAGAAAGTAGCCTGTAAAACCGTTTGAGTGAGTTGAGAGATCAAAGTCACTGAGTCGAATTGCACCTGGGGCAAGATGACAGTAAGTGCAATCTTCAAACGCAGATGTAACAACCTCTATAAGGCACACCAATTAGGAGACTTACCCTGAATTAGTAACCAACAGATCAAGGGAGAGACCCTGATAGCAAACATTGTAATAATTCAATTTTGAGGCCACAAAAGGTCTGGGACTTTTTTGAGAAGTCTGACAAGAGTCCATTTGGTTTGTTTTTCTGATATAGATAATATGCCCTATGGGGAAAGCTTGTTCAGTAACCCAGTGGATGCAAAATGGATTTCTAAGCCAGAAGGTTGCAAAATACCTTCTGTTCACAAAGGCTGACTAACTAGGTCTCCTTAGGACACAGCATTTAAGATCTTAATGTCTTAATACTTCTTGCCACAAGAATGTGAGAAATAGTGGGGAAGTCAAATGATTTCTGCTGGAGCTTCCTGTTTCTGTTATATTTATCTGGTTTTAGAAACCCGTTTTCACCACTCTACTCCTAATATTGACCAGAAGTAGAGAATGTAGCCCTTCACCACACTTGTGCAGTAAAATGCTTCCTAATTGTTTCTTTTCTTTGCCCTACCTTGACCTGTTCCAACTACTCACCAAGATTTATAGTTTTCCTCTCCTCTGGGGCCATCACGTGACTTGTTTTAGCTAATGAATGTGAACAAAAGAACTAAGGAACTGGTACATGATTGGCTATCTTCTCCTCTGTGACCATGTTGATACAGACTTGTCTCAAGAGCAAAGCAGACTGGAATGCTGAGACATCGTGTGAAGGAGGACAGCTTTCTGGAGAGTTGCCCAGACCCACAGCAGACTTTGCATGAGTAGGAAATAAACCGTTTTGTTGTGTTAAGTCACTGAGAATGTTGGTTGGTTGTTACCTCAGCATAAATTAGACCATTCTAACACATCCTATTGCTTTCTATCCCTGGGTCTCTTACCCAGTTCCACACATGAAGCACCTAAGGGACTTAAACATATTTCCTAAAATAAGTCAATGGAAGGAGAACATCGAAACTAGATTTGGGTTCCAGGTCTTAACATGCCATTTTACCAGTGGACATAAGCACCATGTCCTAGCACCATTGTCTGCATCACAGATCCGGAATGATACAAGCTCCTGGGAAAGCCATCTTTTGCTAATCACCTTATAGTCTGGAAAATATGTCCAGTCGTTCTCATAGTCAGTCAGCCAACATATATTTAATAAGTAACGGCTATCGTCCAGTAGCTATTCTAAAAACTGACAATACAGGAGTGAACAAAAGAAACAAGGGTTATGCTTCGTCAAGCTTCTGATCTAGCAGAGGGGGAAACACAGGGGCACACAGATATATACATATATATACACACACAGAATAAACATACTAACTTGATTCTGCAAGGAAACTAGAGAAGGAGAGAGAATGGTTGGAGTGGACAATACTATGGTATGTAAATCTTCTCTGAGGAAATGACATTCAGGCTGGGACCTGAATGACAAGAACGCCAGCAGGGCAAAAATTTGGGAGAAGAGGCTAACGGCGGAAGGAATGACAAATGTTAAAGCTCTGATATGGGAATAAGTTTGGCATATTAGAGAACCCAAGAGAAGGCTGATACAGCCGAAGCACAGCATGAACGAAAGAGGCTGGGAAGACGTGTGGTCAGAGGGAAAGGAAAGAACTAGATCCTATAGGTCCTTGAAGGCTCAGTAAAGGATTTGGATTTTACTCCTCACTGCAACGAAAAGCCCCAGGGGTGTTTTGAACGGGGAGGTGACTTGATAGGAGCTACATGTTTACAAGATCCTTCTAGCTACTGGGTATGGAGTGGCTGATGGGGGGAAAGAGTGCGAGGGTGGAATGGGTAGGTTAGAGGCGCTGCAATGCAAGCAGCAGACGTGAAGAGATAATGGCTGGGTTATTGGAGATGTATGGCAACGGCTCGCGAGCTCGTCTGCCGATTACGATCACCTGGGGGAGGGATCGTGTAGATTTCCCAAACCCCAGGCCACACCTCGGATCAATTAGATAACAATTGCTGAGGGTAGGACACAGGCGTCAGGTTTTGATGCTCTCCAGGTGATTCGATGTACAGATAAGTTTAGGAACCCCTGATGTACAGTATTTTGGAGACAGGTCTGGCAGGACTTACAGAGAGACTGAAGGGGGTGGATGGATGGAGGTGCAGAAAGAGAAGAATTAGTGACGGATGTTGGTGTTATTTGCTGAAATTGAGACGACCTCGTGAGGAAGAGGTTTGGGATAGGGATGTTGGAAGAGAGTCCAGCTCTGGATAGGAAAATTTTTGAGATGCCTGTTAGGCATTGTATATTCTATATTTTATATAAGTTGACATCGCACAGACAAGGGAAAGATCAAGACTAGAGATACAAATCTTACAGAATGTGGTACAGAATAAGCATTAAAGCCAGGAAACAAGAGGAAACCATCTAGTGAGTGGGTGTAGCTTGAGAAAAGAATACTCAAAGAATTTAGAACTCCCAATAAGCTGTCATCTGACTCTGCTGCTCTCCTTCTTGACTTTGCCTTGATCCCTCATTGCAAAGGAGAAGGAGGACTTCCTTTCTGGGACCCACACGTGGGCACTGCGCTGCCTCTTCTTTACTCTCGCTGTTGGTTCTGGTTCTCAAGCTCTCCCCTCCATGTCTGTGTTCTAATGCCCTCCAGGTCGAGTTTTGAGCTCTCTTAAGGTGTCTGACTCTACCACATCCTAGCTACAGGGCCCATCACATGTGCTTCGCAAAGTCCCACACAAAGTTCCTAAATGAGAACCTCGGACGCCAGGCATTCTGGGAGCAAACTGAAGAGTGAATACACCTGACCGTCCTCACGTCCTGCACGTCTATTAGTACAATGCAGCTGCCCCTCTTTCAACACATCTGCCTACAGGACGGGTAATTCCAAGGTGCATAAAATGATGTCATGCTAAGTTCCTCTGTAGGATTTATTTCTTGAGCTTCTAGAATGGTCAAGTTAATGCTGCTGTTTTTATCACTTTGAATCAATGCAGTCTTATAGAAGGGGGGGAGAAGATCCTGCAATCAACCTGCCTGAATTTGAATCCCGCTTCAATGTGGGTTACTAGCTATGTGGCTTTGGACAAGTTCCTTTTACCTTTTTTTCCAAGCCTCAGTTTTCACACTTGGGAAAACGAGGGGGTGGTAACTAATTGTAACTATTTCTGAGAGCTAGTTTAAGAGTTAAACAAGCTGCTGTAAAACACCTGGGCGAGGTACCTTGCACAGAGTAAGCACTCAGTAAGTGCTTTCTACTCGGTATGTACCTGGCTTGTGCACAGCCTCCTCTTTGCGCCCTGGAGGGCATGGGTTCTTGGGCTTGTTCCTAAACAATGGATTGCGTCAATCTCTGCCTACTTCCTTCTCTAGGCCTTTGACTCTACTTAACTTTCCTAAGAAGCTGCTACACCGATAACTCCCTACTCAGCTACAAGTGCAGAGCTTGCCGTGGAGACCTGCACCTGCCCACTGGTCCCCTTTCCCCCTCATTGACTTCAGCTCAGCGGCTGCATCCATTTCCCATCCCTAAACTAATGAATCCATTAGCTCTGGTTTCCCCCAGGGCAACTTTCCAAGGTTACTTATTACAACACAGTATCTTTAATCATATTTAATCAGACATTGAGATGGAAAAACAAATAACTCCCATCTGACGATAAAGGGATCTCTTTCCATATTATGTGTAGCTGTTTAAGGGTCTTCTTTGGAAAGCAATATACAAAGTGTCTCCAGCAGCTTGAGTAATAGTAGAATTAGAGGAGATGTGTTTAGAGACGTTAGAGGTGGATCATGAAGTTACTGATTTTCTTTAATTGGTTGAGTGATCTAATCTATTCCCTTGAGACCACATTGAGGATCACATTTTCTACTACACAAAGTGTGGTTTGTTTAAAAGTCATTTTGGGGTGCTGGATGGCTCAGTCAGTTAAGCGTCTGACTCTTGATCTCAGCTCATGTCTTGATCTCACAGTCCTGAGTTCAGGGCCCTGCATTGGGCTCCATTCTCAGCTTTTAAAAAGAAAAAAAAAAATATTTCAACTTTTGTATTGTGGGAGGGAAGAAAGAAGAGTGAAAAGAAATTTTTAAAGAAATTCAGTTAGAGGGAAATGTTAATTTATTTCATAATTTTCATTTGGAAACAGTTCTCAGGATGTGGAATACAAGGGGCTTTTTGAGGACATAGAGAGACCTTTGCAGTTCTCCAGCTAAAAATTTCTACAATCCTCATCAGTTATAGAGCAGATTCCAGCATGGGTCAAACAATCTAAGGCTGATTTTTACAATTCTACATCCACTGTGGTTATGCGGAAGGCTTGAAGCCTTGCCGGCACAGCAGTTTTCCCAAGCCCAGCCTACGGATCAGAACATAGGGAGATTAGCTACACATGTTCTCCATCAGCATAATCATGTTGGTGAGATGCCTGGACCTCATCATAGGAGATCTGGTTAATAAAAACTGGTGTGATAAAAATAAACAGTAAAGTGATATTTTGTTTTTCAGCCCAGCCTTTCAATCCGTATGTGGGAGAGAGCATCCACAGGGCTCTTTCGCCCCCTAACACACACGCATAACTTTCATTAGAATCGATGAGAGGGACGTGGGCACAGGGAGGAAGATTCTGAGACCCCACAGTGAGCCATAAGTGAACATAATTTTGGCAACTTGAGAGCATGGGGCTATTCTGATTACTCTACACTCGGAGGGCATAATAGAACCAAGATTGCTTTGCGGGACTCATTTATACACGTGCACGTGTTTCCATGATAAACACCCAGGAAGACCCACGTGCAAACTACAAGAGGGAAAACAAATGTGCATCGAGGAAAGGAAAGGGTGTGTATTCCTGTGTGTGGTGCGTGCTTAACAGAGTGCAGGACTGTGAGTTTATCACATGTACCAAAAGCAAAGAGCAATTAACGCTCTCTAACCCAAAGCCGAGGTGTTACCTGCAATTCCCTCTTATCTGTTCCAAAAGGAGTAAGTTGGGATACAGGACGCACTTTAGATTCCATCAAAGCTAGGCCCACGGATCGCCTGGTAAAGGTTTGATCCCGTGGGTAACAGCCCCTGAAAATGGCTACAGCCTCTGGGATCCCTTCCCTTCTTGCATTTAAGCATGGCAAGCGCTTGCGAAGTAACATTATCACTTGTGTTTTTGCTACGCGATGCTAACTGATAAGGCTCCCGACAATTACAGGGGCATGCTGTTATTTTCAAATTAGAAAACACTTCGCGAACATCTTTGACAGCCGTGCTCTATCAAGGAGAAGAAAAATCAGCCCCTGGTTGGAGGAGGAGCACAGACCTCCATTACTGGAGGCTCCGGCATGTGGCAGCGGGCAGCTACTGAGCTGATGACAGCAATCTTTCCAAGTCTGCAGCCCCTGTAGTTGTAGACTTTGCCCATCTGCAAATACAAGCATTCTCTAGCATTGAGGGATATAGGTGACCTTTTGGAAAGACTTTTGATATTGAGGGCTCTGATCCATCTTGACACAAGTGTATATATATATATTTAGGGCACCTAAGTATCAATCAGTCGGTTGAGCAGCTGCCTTCTGCTCAGATCATGACCCCAGGGTCCTGGAATCAAGTCCGGCATCAGGCTCCCTGCTCAGTGGGGGGTCTGCTTCTCCTTCCACCCCTCCCCCCCTTCTCCTGTGCTCGAGCTCCCTCCCAAAAGTAAATAAAATCTTCTAAGAATATATATTTAAAGTTAGGGGCGCCTGGGTGGCTCAGTCGTTAAATGTCTGCCTTCGGCTCAAGTCATGATCCCAGGGTCCTGGGATCGAGCCCTGAATCAGGCTCCTTGCTCCGCTGCTTGTGTTCCCTCTCTCACTGGCTGTCTCTCTCTGTCAAATAAATAAAAAATAAAATCTTTAAAAGATATATATATTTAAAGTTAAACATATTTGCCCAATAGTTTGGTTCTATGTAGGGCAATGTATTTCTGACATGGATACTCAGAAGCTGACTTTTAATAATAGTGTTTCCTAATTTTGTAGTGTCGACGATGATTTAAAGGGAGCGTTTTATCTGCTTTCCTTTGTGGTAGTATGGAAGGAGAAGGGACTGTACTAGGTACCTTACATACATTATTTCAACTAATCTTTAGAGCATACCTGTGAGGTGGGAGCTAGATCACTAATTAGATGAGGAGACTGAAGTTTAAGGAGATTTTAACCAACTTGCCCAAGAACGCACAGCTAGGGAGTGCCAGATTATGACCCAACCATTCTGCCACAAACCCATGGTCTTTCAACCCTACTCTGCTGCTTCTCTAAGAGAGGAAGGATTCTCTTTCCCCCTGGAGAGGAGAGAAAGTAAACGAAGCCCTGGGAAATATGAACAGAACATGAAACGCCCGAACCAAGGAGAGATCCTTTTGCTCTCCCCAGCATTAGTCAGCAAGGCTGTGCTGTCTGTGCTCTGCCCATTAACCCCTCAGGCCTCTTTCTGTACTTAAGCAGAGTGGCTCCTAGCTGCCAACACCTGCACCTCTTTGTCTGAGGGCTGCCCTCAAGCTGAAGGAGCCTGCTTTGCTCACGTGGACAGCATGACGTACTTGGAAATTTACATCCTCAGAGGGGCAACCATTAACCAATGACCAACAGGTGCAGTGGCACAAATCCCTAGCTGGCTCGCCCTAATCAAGACATACCTGCGGCGTGATCTACACTGGCTCCAGCCCCCTGGCTGGATTAAGCCCAAATTCCCTATAGGATTTGGATCAACAGTGTACGGTTCGGCCCCCTTTCCTTCCATGTCCCACTTTCTGATTCTCCTGCATTCCCCTATATAACTGAAGTACGGAGGAGACTTTGGTAGAAAAGACTAACAGGTGACTTCAACTTCACCTAATTGAAAAGAGTTGCTATGATCACAAGAAACACCAAGTTTCCTCTATTCCAATCTCAACAGGCAACCAATCAAAACAAATGAACGACACTATGTTCTACACCTGAATCGAATACGACAGTACGTTAATTATACTGGAATTTAAAAAATAATATATATATAAAACAAGCCAAACAATGAACTACATGGGACTGAAAATCTCAGCTTGATGTAAAGAAGACTTCTTGATTATAAAGGTGACTGAACACTGAGGCTGTCTCTCTTATCCTTAAAAGATATTTCAAAAGAGAATAGACAGCTGAGATTACTACAATTTTTGCTCTCAAGATTTTGCTCTCACATGGACCTGGGTGTGAGTCCTAAAATTTCCATGAGCTGCATGGTAATCTCTCTATACTTCAGTTTCTTAATCTGTGAAATGGGAATAAAATGAGACCTATCTCATCTTATTGTTGTGAAGCTTAAGGGAGATTTAACGCATTTAGGTTGCCTAGTACATAGCAAGGTATCCACAAATGGTAGCCATTATTACTGATTTTTCTATTTCTAGATGCAGAATGGCCCTTTGAAATTTTTCTCAGGTCTATAATTATGTAGCTCTTCCCACCTTTCCCAAAAGCTTGACACTGAAAGTAGGACCTGAGGGCATCATGCCTGGGAAGGAAAAGAACGCAGGAGAACTGGTGAAAGATGCACGAGCATCACTTCCCAGGCAGAAAGAAGGGTCGATCGGATGCGTGTATCACCAAAGGCAACTGCCAGCTACCGGTTCT
This sequence comes from Ursus americanus, assembly GCF_024610735.1. Lineage (NCBI taxonomy): Eukaryota > Metazoa > Chordata > Mammalia > Carnivora > Ursidae > Ursus > Ursus americanus. Next base: position 77,163,658 of record NC_142127.1, on the reverse strand, counting down.
ACTGAACAGAGTATTGCCCTTTCAATCGGGTTTCACAAAATCAGATCCAATTATTAAGCTTTTACTCTGTGCCAAACACTGTGCCAAGTGTTACTTATGCTGATTGAATTCTCTCAACAGTCATGGGAAGTAGACATTATCCCTGCTCAGAGAGAGGGCCACAGGCTCAAAAAAGTGAAACAACATCCTCAAGATCAAGTAGGGGGACCAGATCCGGACCCAGGTCTCCATGACTCCAAACCCCCTTACACTTCATTTCACGTAGAATTTCAGAGCGCGTGTCCCTCGTAAATTTGAATTCCTCTGCCTCTGAAAGAGCAGGTCTTGTGATGATGGGCTATACACACGTCAGTGTATAGATACGCGCTATTCACAAGAGAAGCGTCAGCCTCAACAAGGGCCTGGAAACCCAGAGATAACTTCTACCCAAGGGTGATCTCCAAAACCAAAGTGACACCCTACTTTATCTTCAGAACCCTTAACCGTGGAAGGGTACACTTGAGCTGGCAAAAAAAAGCTACCCAGTGTTTCCAAATGCTCCCTTCCGAGAATCTGTTCAATTGCTTGAGAAGTACACTGGGAACCAGCCCCACTGGCAGCCTCTTTGCATTCAGTCCTTTAATTTCTGCAGTCTGCTGGGGGATGCCCTGATAGTCGACATGGAAAGGTTTCAGACAGCTTTCCAATTTTCCTAGCAGTCCTCCAAGCTAATGAGCCTTGAAAGAAATCCTGAAAGATCCACAGGAGCACTCCAAGAAGAACCCCTTCCAGCCTCCCCTGCCCCCCCAAAAAGAGTGTGTGCACACCAGGGCCACCAAGCAGGGTGAGGGGACAGCCAGATGCCTCTGTCGTAGAGACTGGTACCATGAATGATTTCTGCTTTCACCTCCTGCTGAAATCCTGGAAAACTTTGTGAGAGTGACCCCTTGCTCTTCTTGGGTACAGAGGCTGGGGAGAGGCCAGGCATTTCTCTGCGGACTTTTTTTAGACCAGCAATTCCCACAGGACCCCCTGTGAGCCTAATGCAATTTGCGCTAAAGAGGAAATGATTCTTGTGAAAGAAGCTATATTCCATTCAAATGTTATTTGAGTAATAATGGGAGGGGGGAGGGGAGTTGAGGGGAAGTAAAGCCTGGATTTGTCCTGAGAGCAAGGGGCAGCATTTTTAGTCTTGCCGTTAAGACAAAGAACTAGTATTAAGACAAGTACAGTCAAACTCCCTGCCCTGTGTTCCCCTGTCAGGAATCCATTCTTTTTTATTATGCCATATGCGTAGCTTGAGGTTATATTGGAATGCATAAATCTCTTGTGAGCCACAAAACGTTAAGCTGCCGTTGTCCTCATAATTTCATTATCTGTTTCTGCCCTAAAACGTTTAACACTAATTGAACACCCGAGGTTTTCCTGTGAAGTTTATTTTCTGAACATTATTGAAGTGCTGTTGATAAAAGTCAGAATTTATGGAGTCAGCACTGCTTAAAATGCCATGATAAATTTGAGCAGGAGTATTTTTTTAGAGCAGGAATATTTTTATGAATTTGCCTGGAATTTCAAAGTCTCTCCATCATTCTACGTTATAAAGCTGTCTATTTCAAAGTGTATTTTGCAAGAACTAAATTACTTTACTGAACCCAACCTGTTCATCTGCAGGTTCAGCTTGGACATACTCGGGTATCAGATTTATCTGACATCTCAGGCTGTCTCTCCTGATGTTAATTTTGTTCCTGATTAAAAATACTAACTTCTTCCCACCCACCGACATCCTCCCTGCTCTGATTCAGGCCGCACTGGAGGATGTAAATATTGGCAGTCGTCCACTAACGGCAGTTCATTCTTTTTCTCTGAAAGAAATGTATTTGCATGACTCAAAGCTATCAAGCATCCTTTAGTCCTTTAAGGGGAGAAACAGTTTCCTGTAAGTTTCAGATAAAAATCATAATAAAGAGAAGCCATGTGTTAAAGCGGTCTCTTGGATATTGTTTGCATTCCAATTAATTTCACACATCTCTGTCAGAAAGGAATTTAGTTCAAAAACAAGTGATAATGGGTATCTCTTATAGATTTGTATTAATATTTATGCATACACAATCACACATACACAAATATACACACAATTTATGGTATACACTATTCGAAAGTGTAGTCTTTACAAAGCATTTGACTGCATTTTGGCTTCAGAAAATGAAGCAAAAACTTAGAGTTAAGTGTCCATTTCCCATTTAAAAGAAGTAAGTTGTTCATGGTTACTATAGTAACTGCCAACAGACTAGCATTTTTCTGTCATTATTATAATTGGAAAAGAAAATAATCTATTTTGAATTATAAAGCATGAAAAGGATTTTGCATGTAAAATGGGTCCCTAAAGGGGTAAAACAGGAGGAACAACAGACATTTGCTACAAGTGGGACTGGAACTACACTTTCCTGGACCAAAATATGGCTTCTGAAGAACTTAGCAAAGGTAAGTTGTTTATCCTGATGCAGAAACCACAATGATTCGAAAAAGAAAAATGATATATATTTCCATCCAGGGCCTTAAACTAAGTAAAAAATTAAAAACTGCTTTCAGAAAGTCCTACAGAACTAAAAACCCATGATTTTTTGTTATTATTCTAAAAACGTAGCCTGTGTCTCATTGTACATAGTCAGTCTCTGCCCTCTATTACCATTTACTACCATCATTTACAAGGGATAATTTATTTTACTCATAAAAGAAAAGACTTTCTCTCCCTTTCAATGAACTCTCCCTGTATTCACTGCCCCCCCACTCCGTTTAAAACCTTTCTGCAAGGAAATACGGCTGAAAATAAACAATGTGGGATGATGAATAACTTTTACTCGATATTTCAATATAAAATTTAAGTTCTCTATAATGAATATGGACATCTTTTATAACAAGAAACAGTTAAAACATAAAAAATGAGATAATGAAAAAATGTATACTTCAAATTACTCCTAGGTCTAAAAGACTTTCTAATACATATAATCGCGACATAACCCAAACATCATCAAAACACTACATATCAAAATTCACATGCTACAGCTGAAAGGTTGTTCCAGAGGCTGGTACAAGCTCCTTTGAGCAGGAGCCAGCAGAGCCTACTCCCTCTGGGTAAATTCTGTAGCCACATTCTCCAAGACCACTAAACTCCATCTCCTTGCTTCAACTTCTGGAGGTCTCTGTGGGCACCAGCCACAAAGACCAGGAGGGAGGAGGAAAGAAGGCGGAATTGGGACACCTGGGGCAATTTGAAGTCAGATGGAAAAAGTCTGGGCACTTGTGTGGTAGGGCAGCTGAAGTTTCTACTTAGCAATTTATGTGCTTGTACTTACTTTTAAAACATTCAACTTAGATGATTTCCATTTTTTCTCCCCCCCCCCCCCCCGATTCCCCTCCTTTATCAATGCCTTTCATAACTCTTGTCATTCTTTGGAGCTATCGAAAGCTATGGTTGTTGAAGAATACTGGTAAGACAGTCCATCCTTAATTAGAAGGAATCTTTGCCAAATATGTGATCTGCTTTAAGAGACTGAATAGGTACATAGCCAGCGGCCAGACCCTAAACGCCTATAGAACTCTGACCCACAGCCTCTGCAGCCACGGACCCAAGAAGCTAAGCCTCCTGGGCAGCAATTGGCCCAGAACAGTCAGGACCACCAATGACTGCCGGCTTCTTTATTTTTTAAACCCCGCCCCTTCTAATTCAGGACCAACCAGAGAAGGCCAAGTATGCCTCCCAAACCAATTAGATAGAGCCCTCCTTTTAGTTAGCCCGCCTCCAGCTTCCCCAGGGCCAATGACCTCCACTGAGCACTATAAAGCTTTCCCATTTGCTTGCTGCCTCTCTTTCTGTAGTAAGTTCTTGCGAAGTAGTCTCTGTTCTCTGTTCTTGCGAAGTAGTCTCTGTTCTCTGTTCTTTCTTGGTTTCCACCGTTTCGAACGCTGGTGGTTCAAAATATTTCAATCTCAGGCTTTCCTCATAGCTGAAAGAACACTGAATTTCAGATTTAGGAAAATCGTATATATTCTATAACGAAATAGAACTTCGCTATTTCACAACATTCGCGTTAAAGGAAAAAAAACTCGTTAGAAAAAGAAAAAGCTCTTTTCTACTCTTTTTCTCTAACATCCTTATTGAGATCTAACTTTCATTGAGGGTCTGCAATCAATATTTTTAGTATCTTCACACAGTTGTACAACCTCACCACCTGCACTGGTTTTGGTTTGTTTTAGCTTTTGTTTAAAGATTTCAGGACTTGCAAGGTTTCATCAGTGCCAGACTGAAATAATGAAAGTAACTTATAGGGGTACCTACTACGTGCCAGGCAGTGTGCTAAGTGCTTCACATGTATTAGCCCGTGGACTTCTTGCGTCTATCATCACCTGTGAAGTAGGTACGCTCATCACCTCCATTCTACACATGGAGACAATAGAGGCACAAGGAAAAAGCACAAAGTTAAATAACTTGCCTAGAGTCCCGTAGCTAGTCAGTCTTGATTCTGAGTTTCGCCTTAACACCCCCCTGCATGTCTCAGGTCAGTTGAATTCTGCCACCTTTCTTTTTTTTAATTCGTCAAATAGACTTTGCCTGGAAGGAAGATTTAGAAAAGAACAGTTTTCTTTCTTAGGTTTTCATACCCTGCCTTTGAGCCATAACCCCGCCAGCCCCTCTTCGTTGCTTTCTGTGGAGTTATGGTATGTAGATAAATGACGCAGATTTCTCCCATCAGCTACTTGAGAAACGATAGATCTTCACATTTTAAAATAGACTTTTCTGTTCAGTTGCTCATTTCTCTCTCCCCTCTTCCTGCTCTTCTTAAAAATCTTCTTTAAAACAATCAATGAATAGCCTCCTATGTAGTATCTTGCCAATTTCCACTAAGAAGGCCGCTGAGGCATTTTTGTTTTGAAATGTTTTCAGTAATCCTAAATGATTCCTGAGTTGGCTGAAAGGCCTGGACTGCATCTTTAATGACCAAGATAGTAACCCAAACAAAAACACTAACTGTATATGTTTATGGTCCTCTTAACATTTTCCAAACCTTTTCACCTCTGCCCTTAAAATCTTCACTCATCTGGCTATTTCTAAGTAGCTCCCGTTTAAATGCTGTTTATGGCTGGTGCTTGTCTTTCTATGTTACCCTTTCAGAAAAAGATTGTGTGATGGGCGGGGGGGCATAAGATTGGGTGTGATGCTAGTCATAACTTGTCATTGAGATCCTTGACTCCTTCAGAGCATGAAGCAAAAGTTTTGATGGATAAAATGTAAATTTTGCCAGCAATTTAAGATTCTACTTTGTGCTGAGCTTGGAGAAAGGAGGGCCTCAAAAGTGGTGGCTTGCCAGCCGCCTTCAATGGAGCCCTGGCTGAGCGCTGATTAGCATCTGTGCCTTGTTTGTTAAGGCGGAGGACAGATGCCCTGCTTACTAACTTCACAGGAGGGGTTATTGGTTGGAAACTGGGTTGGCTGTTTTTCAGTGACTGAATGTGCTTTAGAAGCCTTCCTTTTATGACTTATACTAGTTTAGCTGCCAAACTAGCTGCTGAAATTGGCCTATTGCACTGTGAAATTTGTTCAAATAGCAACTAATATTCTCACAGGTCCCCTGCATGCTCTGGACAAATCACAGAGGAACAGCCAGGTCCTACAGCCTCGGGGTTGGGAGGACTTGTCGTGTCCCCTCCCTCGTCCCCCTCAGTATGCGGGAGAGGAAACCATGTCAGCCACCTCACGTGAGCCGGCTGCGCTAATCTTGCTGACAGAGCTTTGGTTCTAGGAAGGGCCGTGCAGGCAGTTAATTATATCCAGAGTTAATTGAGTGGTCATATTAACAGTCTCATGAGGTCTAAGAGAGGATTCCAGAAACTTAGGTGTATAAGACCCTCAAGACGAAGTCGAATGAGACATTGTGTTCTTTTTGACCTTCTCCTTCAATTTGGGATGATGATTTCATTAATCAGGATTCCTTCCCCCTGTCATTCGCTTCTAATTGACAGATGCTAATTAAAATAGCAAACGGGGTCCTCATGGGCAGTTTCTTCTGTTTCTTCAGTGACCGTTCTGTTCTTGACTGATTTAGCATGGCTCTTTCCCCTCAATTAACAGACAAGTTAAACTTTATATTCCCCTACATTTTTATTACTCATAATTAGGAAGTGAAAAAAAAAATCATTTTGCGCTTTACAACTTTAAAATGTAAAAGTAAATTGGGCACTCAAATAACGTGGGACTAATTGCCTCATCTGCGGTGAGCCAGAGTCAGGTGGCATTCCAGCGTTGTCCCTGTGCCCCGAATCTGCCAGGTCCTTCCCTCTAGCACCCAAGCCAAACCGATTTTCATGATAGGGAAACATTTACAGGGACTTAATTTTTAGATTTACCTAACAGTAAGATTGTAAACATCAACCTTTAACAACAAAAAGTTGGTTCTAATTCTATAGCCTGGGTGGCGCATTATTTCCATTCCTGCGTCAGAGAAACATGGATGGGCTCATGTTAATCTAAGCTTCTTGGGGCCAAGATAGGTCTTACTTTCGTCTTCTTCAGCTCTAATCCTGTATAGTATGAGATCCGCAGCATCTGGTATGTACTCGATGACTCTTATGCAAATGAACGATTCGTCTGCGCCGCCCTTCTTAACATTGCGTTTAGTACTCTTACAGCTGCTTCCAACGTTCAGCTACACTTCGCATAAGGAACTGAGGCTCACGCTGTGGACGGTTGTAACGGCCTTTCTTAAAAGTGTTGCCTTAGTCTAGTCCCACAAGAAAGAGTGAGTAGTAAGTGCCGACTGCACCTTAGCACAAAAACAAGACACAGGAAATTAGCCATAAATGAATTTACATTAAAATGAAATATGCTCGGTAATTACCTTTAATGGTATCGATTTTTTTAAACAAGGATTTTTATTAAAATGTGATTTTAATTTCTTGGCCAATCCAGTTTTTTTTCTCAGTAGAAAATATCCGATTTCAACTGGTTACATTTTGACTCTTAAATATAACCATGCTCTTTGTCTCGGAAGTGAGATAAAAAATTACCTTTGTGGAATTACATATTTTGGAAGGAAAGGGAGACAGGATGCTGGGGAGGAAAGTGGAATTTCTCATTCTTCATTCTTCCTCAGGAAAGGCTTTGTCATTAAATATCAACAATAATTTCCACATTACATTAGGAAGAGAGAAAACACCGGTGCGGTCGTCCTTAACAGCAGCGCAGCCAAGGTTTTTCAGAACCACCTGAGAGAACTCAGATTCACCAAGAACTAACAGATATTTACACCCTTGGGTAACACAAATGCATTCATGAGAATCACACGGTCATATAAATAGGAGGCGGGAGAGCAGGTTACCCTGAAAATTAGCCTGGACTGCAAACTAGCTATCGGAAACATTCTCTCCTCACCTAATTCATAGATGTGCCAGAAGGGCATAACCCTTGAAATCCCTCCAGGACCAGAGGAACTTGCAATGAGCATTTGTATAATGGCTAGAAAAGGGAGCTGCAAATATTCGTGAATAAATTGCTGCAAGTATTCTCTTCTGCTATGGGGTCCGCATAATAAAATTAGGGAGACTGACATTATGGGGTGACCAACAACCCCACCCGGTTTGCCTAGACCTGGGGGGTGTCCCAGGAGGTGAGATTTTTCAGTGCTAAAAATAGCAGCCTTGAGCAAACCAGGATGGTTGATCACTTTACGTTTGATAAGAATTATTTTTTATTACGTGGATTTGGGGCCCTATTGAGTTTAGGTTTATTTAGACATTAAGCAACTCTACTGATGTAGAAAACGAGGTATTTTGGGTCCCAAATTTGGGGACTGGGGTTTGGAATGGAGAGAAAGAAGCTACTGGGGAAAAAAAGATTCTTGGTCAGTATTTCCAGGAGAAGAAAGAGGTAGTGCTAGGTTAAAAAAAAAAAAAAAAAGTTATTTAAATGCAATGAGTTCATAAACTGCCCCAGTACCCCAGCCATCCCTTTATCCCAAGGAGGAAAGAAGGTTCCCTTACCCCTTTGTTTCATCTATTGGTGTCGGGCTACCCTTTTTCCCTATAAACCTGGTTTTAATGCTTATGTAAGTTTCCTCTACAAATTTCAATGGGCGCACCCCAGGTGATTTAATCTGTACCCTAGAGAGGTGGCCTCAGGGCTTTCCCCTACATTAACTTCCCAGCATACAGTCACCTGACATCAACCAAGGCAGATGGACTGGAAGCTCTTGGGTTAAGATTCCTTCCCCTTTGTTGTTCAGCATTAGGCCCACTGTCACCTTGCACTCAGCTATCAAATAGGGCAACAAAGATCCTTGCCAGGGCCCTTCCTGAAACTTTTCAGTGCCCTAGGTAGGGGCTACGTGCCACAGAAACATTAAAACTAAGGAAACTACTAGAACATGAAGCCCTACAGATTGAATTTGCTCTTGTGGATGTTCCCACCCCTTACCGTGTGGTGGGAGACCCCTGATTCAGGGTGTGGATTGTGAAGTCCTGCCCTGGAGAAGGGGGCTTAGGATGTAAAGGAGTCGTGTTTTCTGTTTCTCTTTGGAAGTAGGCTGGAAGGGCCTATAGCTTTGTGTCTATGGTAGCAGACCTAAGTTTTTCTCAAGTTTCCAGGTACCATATTGATGTCCTAATGTTCCCGCCTGGACTTGAAGAGTCTACAACCACTGAGCTGAGCATACTAACAGCACAAGTTGTAATTTAGAGGGAGAGAACTTCCGTAGCTACAAATGCTTTGTAGGGCAGGGGCTGATGGGTCTCCGCTTTGGAGCCAAAGAGTCCCAGTGGGACTCGCTAGAGGTGTGACCTTAGGCAACTTGCTCAACCTCTCTGTGCTTCAGTTTGCTCATCTGTAAAATGAGGATCATAGTAACTAACCCAGGGGATTATTGAGAGAATTCCATGAGAGTATACACATGCAGGCCCATGAGGCTATAGATCTTTCTTCTGGCCCCGTGCACTCACAGAGCACAAGGGCCTGTTAATGACAGTGCCGATGCACGCTCTCACATTCAGAATGCAGATCAGTGGCTCCCAATTCCAGGGAGCATCTAAAAATGACTAAGATCACTGGTTGCCGGAGGCTGAGTTTAGGGGAGGGATAAGTAAGTGGAGCGCAGAGGATTTTTAGGGCAGTGAAACTACTCTGTCTGATACTGTAATGGTGGTACGTGTCATTACACATTTGTCCCAACCCATGCAACGTGCAACACCGAGAATGAACCATAATGTAAATTATGGATTTGGGGGATTATGATGTGTCATTGTAGGTTCACCAACTTGATTCTCACCGGTAGATTTTCAATGGGAGCATCACAGAGCAGGGCAATAAGGCTCTGTGAACGTTGGGAAAAGAAGGTGGTAGCAAATAGATGGTAACTCTTGGCTCCTTCTCAAGTGGATTCTCAGGGTTCCCTGTTTCTTTAGGAAACAACATTGAGGAGGTAAGAGCTTGGAGTTTTTGTTTTTTGTTTTTTTAAGTATTTACTTAGAGAGAGAGAGAGAGAGCAGGGGGAGGGACAGAGGGAGAGAGAGAATCCTCGAACAGACTCCATGCTGAAGCGGAGCCCAATGTGGGGCACAATCCCAAGACACTGAGATCATGACCTGAGCTGAAATCAAGACTAGACTATTTACCCGACTGAACCACCAGGCGCCCCAAGAGTTTGGAGTTCTGTGTTGGGGCACAAACCTAGGGTACATGCTCCCACTGAGGCAAAAAGTAGGAGCCAGCTTGCAAATCAGACCAAAATCACAAATGAACAGTTAGGCACCTGGACACAAACTCAGTATATCCAGCTGTGAAAGATAACAGCATGGATTTCTCCTCCCTGACCTCTAAGGCAGCAGATGGTTCTGAGTTCTCCTGTGAACCTAGACGGCAATCTCTTAAGAATGATCCCCTCGCTTGTTGCCCCCCGGGCTGGTTTAGCTTCATTAAGATGAATGAGGATATTTGGATTTGCATTAAGCTATCACCTACATGTGAAAGCAGTGATATTTAAGTCATCCTCTGAGCTCCTGTTTCCCCAACTTTAAAATAGGAATAGTAATACCTACCCCTTGCTTTTCTCAAAGGGAATTTGTGATGATAAACAGAAATAATGTTCACATAAAACTCAGTTTGAGCTCCTGGAAAGAAATAGGCACAACTTAAATCAAGGTAATATTATTGTCATGAAAGAAGGTGCTGGAAACAAGTTAATATTTTTATTCTTATCAAAGTACTGTCTTCCTGGGCAAAGCATAAAATTTTCCCAGGAGAGATTTCTCCCAAGTATTATCCGGTAAATCCCAACGTTCCATTCCTTCTAATGAGCCATACGTTGAAACTTGCCACCAAGACTTATAAAGCGCCCAACAATAATAAGGCAGTCAAAAAAAGGTTTATGTTAAACTTAAAATGAGTTCCAATCCACACCCTGACATGTTTAATAATGTTTTCAGTCTCCTCCTCCACTTTGAAGTAAATACCTCATCGAGGCGAGCAGTGTATACATTTCACACATTTGTGTTTGCTATTGTGTTCAGGCCACCAACACTTTTCTACGAGGCTGGTTTAACAGCCCTGTGGGGTTTTAGTTCTAGGAAGTAATGTGGACTCTAGCTCCCAGTTAAGCCTTCAACACGTCTTCCTTGTCTACGGTGGGCCGTCCTCGTATTAAAGTGCCATCACTTGTAAGGAGCACCTTTCACATCTCTTCACAGTTGCTTTTTCTTTTTTTTTTTTTTTCTACTTAAGCTCACTATTTCTTTTAACTATTCTTTCCATAGACTCTTATTAGCATTTCAAACCTGATAATATATTACAGCTCTGAGGCACATCAGATCTTTTGTACGGGCTGTCTCCCAAAATGTTCTCAAGAATTAAAACAGGAGAACAAACAATGCACTTAATTTGTTAAATTCTCTGCAAAATTTAAGCATGCAGTATGACTAAAAACTGGAGAGGAGGGGGAGGCAGAAATATAGGGGAAGGTACAAAATATGAATGTTTTTGAATACTTGAAGTTGGGGAGGTAGAGGATAGCAGGCAAAGAGATAGTGGTACAAACAGGGACCAGCAATTAGAAACCAATGATAACTTGGTGGACATGGTGCTGTTTGGGCAGGATGATTAAAAGAATTACATTATCTTTGTGTGTCCACCTGGGGAAGTCTCCAATCAGCACATAGTAACCTACTGATATATCTCTAAATGGCTGTCAGTCACCATAATCCTTCTTTCCTCTTGCTCTCCTGTGTGATTTACAGTTTCCTAGTAGGGCAGTAGAAACGTCCACTAGAATGCCTGCTCATCAAGAAGAGTAGACCGGAAATATGTTCAGTATTTATCCTATGGTAACAGTATTCCAATTTCCTTCTAAAGAACCACTTCTTGGGGCACCTGGCTGGCTCAGATGGTTAAGTGTCTGCCTTTGGCTCGGGACATGATCTCCGGGTCCTGGGATCGAGCCCCACCCATGTCGGGCCCCCGGCTCCATGGGCCAGTCTGCTTCTCCCTCTCCCTCTGCCTCTCCCCCTTGCTTGTTCTCAATCTCTCTCTCAAATGAATAAATGAAATCTTAAAAAAAAAAAAAATTGTTTGGGTGGAACCGGAATACATCAATCAAAGCCCTGCATTCCCCAGGAATGGACATATGGCCCAATGATAGCAAATGAGATAACATGAAATTCCCCATGGGATGTGCTGGATCAGTGGCAGCCATCTTGCAATCACAAGACCCTTCCTTAAAAGTAGGATCAAGAGGGGCTCCTGGGTGGCTCGGTCGGTTAAGCATCTGCCTTCGACTCAGGCCCTGGATCAAGCCCCATGTCAGGCTCTTTGCTCAGTGGGAGTCTGCTTCTACCTCTCCCTGCACTCCCCCTGCTTGTACCCTTTCTCTCTCTGTCAAATAAAATCTAAACAAATAAAAAATAAAATCAACATATTAAAAGGCAGAGCTAAGAGACGAAAGAGAGAAGCTGGGATCTGGTGACATCACTGAAACACTAGTCAACCGGTGCCCTCAACTGTGAAGTTATGTGAATGACTAAGTTGAGTATTTGCTCAAGCCATTTTGGGTTGGGTTTTAGATCAGTTATGATCAAAAGAGCCTATCCAAATGGGCAAAATCTGTGTTTTCTTCACTCTTTGCCCAGGTCCAAGCTTGGTAACTGGCATACAGTGGGCACTCAATAAACAGTTAGAAATAATATTGATTTTTTTTTAAAATGTCCCTGTCAGCAACAACACTGTTATTTCTCATCTTCATTTAACACTTCGTTTGTAGGATATCCAACTTCCTCATCCTGCAAAAAAGAGAAAACAGTGCCAAGACATTAAGGGAAGTGAAAAATATTTTTTTTCACATGATACTGTGGGCTCTCAGTTACTGTGTACCTAAGATACTGCCCTGAACAAAAGAAAAATATTTAATGTCTTCCCTCTTCCTCTGAATTTTTCTGGCCAGTCAAGTGATTACACTGGCTTTCTCTATCAGCATAAACATTCCCTTCCTCTTCGTGCTTTGGTATTCTACAATGTCCCCAATGAATTTCCATTCATTCCAGAATTTGTGGCTCTGCCGTTGAATATCGAGGTTATTGACATTTGGATTTTTGACTTGGATTCCTCTAGTAGCATATTGCCAAACAATTAAACCAAAAGAACATTTTTATAATAGAACGCATGTGACTGGGAGATTAACCAAGAATCAGAAGCTTTGGACCTCGTTCTTGGCTTTGCCAGTGACTTCCAACATAACATAGGAAAGCTATCATTTCACTTGGTTTTACTTTTCCCCCAGTATTTGAAAAGCAGACCTAGAAATAGCTGAGAGTAGGATAGTCACAATGATTTGGCAGTGGGAAGACACTATATGAAGAAAAACTTAGATATTAGGACCTTCAATCTATAGACATGATGGGGGATAAGCTGAACCTTGATTTGTTCATTAAATACTAGAGGCCTAGGAGACACAAACGGAAGTTAACAGGGGCACAGTTAGGGGCACCTGGGTGGGTCAGTCGGTTACATGTAGAACTCTGGATTTCTGCTCAGGTCACAATCAGGGTGTGAGATTGAACCCTGCAGTGGGCTCTGCACCGAGCACAGAGCCTGCTTGACATTCTCTCTCCCTCTGCCCCTCCCCCAGCTCCCCTGTGTGCTCTCTCTCTCTCAAAAAAATTTTTAAAAATGGGGACACATTTAGGTATAGCGAAAGAATTCTATTTTATATAGCAAGAATCAAGTTTTTTAATACATAAACTCAAGATCCATAAGTGGAGTAAGAGGAATTATGTTGATCTGTGGTATATTCCACAGAGAGAATGCTGGGCTTCATTAATCTGGGTTTGACCCATACAAAGTCCTATATTTTCCTTGACCATAAAATGAATTCATGAGCTCTCATGAGGACTGTGGCTGAGGACCTGAGAATGCTCCACATAAGAAAGACATAAATAGAAATGTTTTATTTTGTTGAGCAGGCTTTGAGCTGGACCATTTATGACTTATTAGCTATAAGGTCCTGGGAAAGTTCCTTTACCTACCTGTGCCTCAATTGCTTCATCTGAAAAATGGAGAATAGTGACCCCATGTATTAGATTCCCGTTGCAGCTATAACCAATTACCACAAACTTAGTGGCTTAGAACAACACAAATTTATTATCCTACTGTTCTCAAGGGCAGAAGTCTGAAAAAGGCCTAAATTAAAGTCAAAATGTCTGTAGGGCTCGGGTGCCCGAGTGGCACAGTTGGTCGAGCGTCTGACTCTTGATTTCAGCTCAGGTCATGATCTCGGGGTCATTAGATCAGGCTCCATGCTCAGGGTGGGGTCTGCTGGAGATTCTCTCTCCCTATCCCCTGCCCCTCACCCACTCACTCTAAATAAATAAAATCTTTAAAAAAATTTTTTTTAAATATCTGTAGGGCTGCATTCCTCCTGAAGGCTTGAGAGGAGCCTCATTTCCTTACTTTTTCCACTTTTAGAAGCTGCCAATGCCTTGGCTCATGGCCTCCTATCTTCAAAACCGGCAAACACATCACTATGAACTCTGCTTTTGCTGTCACATCTAACCTAACAGTGACCCACCTGTCCCTGTATCTCATTTATAGGACACTTATGGCTACATAGGCCCACACCAATAACCCATGTTAATCTCCCCATCTAATACCCTTAACTTGATCGTACTGGTAAATTTCTTCTTGCCATGTAAGTGAATACATTGATGGGTTCCAGGGATTAGGACCTGGACATATCTGGGAGTGAGGGGCATTTTTCTTCCTACTATGTACCATACTACCCCAAGTGTATTATGAGCATTAAAGGAGACAATGCTCGGGGCGCCTGGGTGGCACAGCGGTTGAGCGTCTGCCTTCGGCTCAGGGCGTGATCCCGGCGTTGTGGGATCGAGCCCCACATCAGGCTCCTCTGCTATGAGCCTGCTTCTTCCTCTCCCACTCCCCCTACTTGTGTTCCCTCTCTTGCTGGCTGTCTCTATCCTGTCGAATAAATAAATAAAATCTTTAAAAAAAAAAAAAAAAAGGAGACAATGCTCCGAGCAAATTTAGAACAGTGTTTTGAAAGTAATAAGGATAAAACAAATGCTAACTATTGTCATCCTGTCCATTAGAAGTTCATATTATCAGTCTTGGGATTTCTCATGCTTTAAGTCCAAGTTCATTTTCCTGGGGAACCTGCTGTGCTTTTCATCCTAGTGTTCCATTTCTCTTTAGCTAAGACAACCCATAGATCCAGTTGGCCAACCAATCACCATGCCAAGCAGAGCCCCCATTAGTTGTCTGTCCTCAATACTTAAGTCTCTCTTGATGAGGACCTCTGAATCACACAGGAAGTCCATCCCCTTCTTGTTAGAAAGGACTCTTCTGAGTTTGAATGGATCCACCTCCATGTGCTTTCTCTACAGGTCCTAGATGTGCAAGATCTAGCCAGAATCCCTTCCAATCTCTCAACCATGCAAAAGCCCTTTAGATGCCTAAGAACTGTATTATGTATTTGTTCCATTTCTCCTTCCAAGGCTAAACAGCCACAGGGATTCCTTAGCATGACCTCTCTGCTGTCTGAAATATGAACTCAAACTCTAATGATACTCCAGATTTTTTTGACCACTCCTCACTAAGTAAGTCCCTATTCTCACCCTCCTCAACTCCACCCTCTAAAGTTATGGTCAATGTTCTTACTATGACATTGTCTACTTAAGAACCCTTATCAAAGTATTGTTATAATAATAGTGACCATTACTATTCTATGCTGAACTCTAGTTTCTTATAGATTAGAGCTCAGGAAATATTTTTGCTTTTATTTTTTCCAGTGAGAAAAATAACATGAGAAAATAAGGTAGATGTGTTCTGCCAACTCTAACAATCTTGGGAAGAAAAAATTGGCTAAAAGTAGCCTCTATATACACTGCTGATGAAAGTACAGCTGGACACAACCTTTGTAGATGGCAACATAAAAAGATCTTTAAAATGTCTTATCACTTCTCAAGAATTCCATTTCCCGGGATTTATCCCAAGGATATGACAAAAAAGCACACGATATTTATGGAAATGGATGTTTATCAACACATTATTTATATAGCAAAAGGTTAAAAGAAAATAGCGTAAATGTCCCGCAGGGAATTTCTTAAGTGAATCACATGTCATGAGATCAAGCATTATTTTAAAGTATGCTTAAAGATAAATAAAAGTGTAACAGTATAAAATGAAAAAGGAATAATATAAAAGAAAATGTGCAGGCAACCCCAATTTGTAAAAAGTAAAACAAAAAACAGCAACAAAAAAAAACCACCAACACAAAGTTTTTCTATGTATGTCACATGGAAAAAAGACTTGATGGAAATACCCCAAGATATTCAGTGATTATCTTTGCCTGGCTTCTATTCTTTTCTATATTTTGTAACTTTAAAATCTAAGGAAAAAAAATTTTTTTAGAATTTTTACACATAAACTTTATTTTTAGAACAGTTTTAGGCTTACAGCAAAATTGAGTGGCAAGAACAGAAAGTTCCGTATATTCCTTCCCCCCCATATATGGACAGCGTCCCTCACTATCCACATGTGCACCAGAGAGCAGATGGAGGAGAGAGCAGCATGCATGCCCACCAGAATGGGACCTTGATGGGAGCACTCAGGGAAAAGGCCATGAAAACACCACTTGTGGGAGGCTGCTGCCTCAGTGCATCTGTCCCCTCGGTGACTCAGTAGTCAAGCTCCTGGTAGCAGACCCGGGGCCACTGTTTGTCAGTATTGCCAGGAATTAGATGACAAACTTGTCCAGAGTGGAGAAGGAGGAGCTGGGCCCACTGGACACCTCTATCTGATGATCAGTGTCTGAACATGATGACCTTCTGGGAGGGTCGCCTGGGTGGCGCAGTTGTTAAGCTTCTGCCTTTGGCTCAGGGCATGATCCCGGCGTTCCGGGATCGAGCCCCACATCAGGCTCCTCCGCTGGGAGCCTCCTTCTTCCTCTCCTACTCCCCCTGCTTGTGTTCCCTCTCTCACTGGCTGTCTGTCAAATAAATAAATAAAATCTTTTTTTAAAAAAAAGATGACCTTCTGGGAGAATCGGCTTCTGCTTCATTTCTGCTTTCCAAGTATCACCCAAGTTCCTCTTTTGATCAGCTCTAACTTGGAACTATATGGGCAAGGGGGTTTTGAGAAACATAGTTCTGAGCCTTAGTCAAGCTGATAAAATCCAGTACAACAGAATTACACAATCTATATTTCTTTTTATTTGGGGGTGTTTAGCATGCAGATATTTCCTACAAATCACAGCTCACCCCCAGAGCGGCTTCTGAGCTAGCCAGTCCTGGTCACTACTTCTGGCTCAATCCTACGAGAAGATGCATACTACTCCAAGAGCCTCACACTTCTAGCCCAAGGTTGACATGGGTTTGCAGAGTTCCCAGAGCTATACACACTTCTTCCTTCTTTGTTCATGCCAGACACTTCTCCCTGAATGTGCCCTCCCCCGTCTTGGGGCACAAATTCAAGCTATACCCTGGTGGATTTCCTGAATGAGGAAATCGATACTCTCCCTGCTGTTCAAAGACCTCCCTGTGGCTATGTGCCATCTTGTGTGGGACCTAGAAGAATCTTACATTTTATTTCATAGAGCTGCCCATAAATACAGGCCCTGAAAGTTGTGACCTCATCCCTGACCAATTTTCTTATCCAATTTGGTCCATGGTAGTCTTATAAGGCACGAGCCATGGAGTCAGGTACTCTAAAACTTAATCCCTAGTCTTTTAATAACTAGTTGTGTAATCTTAAACACATCATTTTACGTTATAGGCCATTGAATCTTCATTTGTAAAATGAAGTTTGGATTTGACTCAAAGAATTTTTCTAAAATTAAAAAAAAAAAAAACCTTGCAAGAGAGGCAGTAGAGTTTCCTCTCTGACAGAGTTGGAATATGGGAGAGTTTTGAGAGGTCTTTAAATCCAAGGTGATTTGTGCATGGTAAAGAACAATGCATGGATTAAATGGAAAAATAAACATCACTTCTCTGCCATACAGGCTCCTAGTACTTTTGCTCCCTCCGAGAAGCTGGGTGCTGGGAAGATCAGGAAACCACGGGTTAACTTTGCTCCTTTGTGACTGACAGTGCTGCAGGCTATGACAAGCCATCTTTCATTGCAAGACTAGATAACAATGGAAATAAGACATCTATTTTTTATCAAATACAATATTTTCCATCTCTTGTTAGGAAACATCATGCAATTAAACTACTAATCTTACCCTCTGTGTTCCTCTCTCATTCACAACTTATTCAAGCAAAATGTTGGCGGATACTTTAGAATCTCTTAGGCAACACTCAAAGTTGAAAATGTTTGCCTTGTTCTGTCCTGTGTCCAACTGTTTTTAAAAAACAAAACAGAAAGGTTTTCCTTGATTGCAAATTCATATGGGAGGCTTTAATTTTTTTTGCAGACAAATTGCTTTAGGTACACCGACTTCCTACTTTCTGTGTGGTTAATTGTATTGCCTGATTAAAGGACATGGTCATTGTTTCAAGATAGCACTTGCTAGACCAGGGTCCTCTGGTGGCTGGAAAGGCCTCTGGTATGTAATCCTACACCTCTGATTTAATGTGATCAGTGGTGTCTAAAGGCAAAGGAAAACCATGAGACCTCTCAAAATGCCTGTATTGGTAAGGACAGTCTTCCCACAGTCTTAGGGATTCTCCAGAGAGCTGCATAGCCAAGATCCAGAGTCTTACCTTACACATAACTTAGCAGGATCAGGGATGGCAGACTGCACCAATATTTGGACCCCATTAACAATGGGATGTGAGGGGTTCCCGGGTGGCTCAGTCAGTTGAGAGTCCAATTCTTGATTTTTGGCTCAAGTCACGATCTCAGGGTTGTTGGGCTCTGCGTTCGGTGGGGAGTCTGCTTGAGATACTTTCCCTCTCCCTTCTGCCCCTCCCCCCCAATAAATAAATAAATCTTCAAAAAAAAAATTGGATGTGAATAGGCCACCCACCCAACCACTAGGGGTCCCATTTGCTTTGAGGATGTCACTACCATCAATGTACTCCTGCCTATCTTTATTAAAGCATTCTGCATTGGACTTAAAAAGTCGAATATTAAACCAACAGGTCTAAAAGTTCTGTTTCTTTACACTTTCACCACTAATGCTTTGATGGTATGAAATGCCACATGATCTACATCTGGTTTAAGCCTGTGATATACCATCTAGATAAGAGAGTAGTCTATCTCTAAATAAGGGCTCAGTGCATCCAGTTTGAACTTATCCCATTTTCACCCTGTTTTCTGATGTCCCCAAATAAAAGTCAAGGGAATACAAAATATTACCTAAAGCAAAGCTAAAATTGCATGTTTTAAATTTTCATGTCAGGAAATGCAAAATTAATACTCTCCTTGCGATATTGCTCATTAATACTGTACTTAGACTAAGCTATAGTTTTAATGGCCTAATTCAAAAGAGTGGAAAATTTTATTTTACTTAATTTAAATCATTTAGATGTATGAGCTCTTTTATTTCCACTGGCACTTTTTCACATTAAGTGTAATAGGGAAGAAGTCGATCTCAAATTCTCTCATAGAACATAAACTCTTGATGGACTGAAACGAAGTTGAGCCTCAGAATACCTAAGACATAATGAACTGGATGCAACAAGAGAGCAGACTGTTTGAAACTCCACAGACTGGGACACTCAAGGGGAATGTCCACATGATCAGGTCAGAGAAAATATACAAAGTAACTCAGAATATTATTTCTCTTACCTATCCAGAACAGCTGTGAAATAGGCCACAGCTTGTAAGGACTGCAAGATTTCAGAAGCATGGAAGCAGGAATAACGTCCTAACCTGCCGTGAAGCCTGGTGAAGGAATACACAGAATTCATGGAACAAGGCCGTGTAATCAGTAGGCCAGCTTCCGGGTAAATCCCCACAGCATAGCAAGGCTATGGCTTAGGGAGTCTAGACTCGCCTTTCAGCCCTGACATCACTTTTCTCTGTCTTCTCATCTATAACATGAGGTTACTGGGCTGGAAGAACTCTAAACTAGCTTAGTTTAGCCAGCCGAACTTCCGCTATTCTATTCTGTGGTAAAATAGCTCCAGGGAAATTGAGTTGCAATCACTGTTCTAAGAATGTGTAAGAAATAATCATCCATTTAAATATCTTCTCTATGGATAGTTATACACAAGTAACATTCTATTCACAGTATTTTTGTTCTTTATTACAATGGATATGTGGTATAAAAACAAACATTCAGGCTAGCCCCTAAAACAAGATATTTTGCTGTTCTTAATATTTCTTATATATACTATTGTCTTTACCATTTTTAGTTCAAATGAAACAGGCCTAAAGAAAGAAAAATATGAAATATTTTAAGATAGTCCAGAAGGAAGGTGTCCGTGTCAGTCAAGAACTTCCTGAGAAACTCTGTTCCTTCATTCTTCTTAGTGCTGAGTCATATTACATTGCCTGAATGTACTACAGTTTATTTATCTACAGACAACATCTTACTGCTTCCAAGTTTTGGCATTCATGAACAAAGCTATTCTAAACATACATAGATAGGTTTTTGGATATAAGTTTTCCATTGTGTAAGTACCAATGAGTGTGACTGCTGGATTATATGGTAAGAGCATGTTTAATTTTGTAAGAAACCACCAAATTGTCTTTCAAAGTACCATTTTGCATTCCAACCAACAATGAGTGCGAGTTTCTGCTGCTCCATATCCTTGTAAGTCTCTGGCGTTGTTGGGTGTTTGGGATTTGGACCATTCTAATAGACATGTAGTGGTATCTTATTTCTATTCCTTCATCCTATTCAGGGCAAGTATTTTAAATGGAACCAGGGTCCAAGAGTACGAAAAGGATCCATTGTCTTTTATCTGTAACAATTTTCCTTTCCAGCATATAGCTGTTATTTGAGCACCCTACTCCTTTCTAGAAGGTAGACTGACTTCAACAGCAAATCTTCAATGAGAAGGGAGAATATTGAGACCAAGCAGTCTGTAAGAATGGGATTAGATATACAGGAGACCTATACCTTACACATATAGGCTGCCTATACATCTAAATATACCCATCAACATAGAAATATTGCGTAACAAAAGTGTGGGATTCTGATACAGGATGCGGTTTCTTACTTAAAAACAAGACGGGAGCCAGATTGACTAGGTTCAAATGTCACCACGACCAGCACTACCACCCCCATTAATAGCTGTGTGATCTAGGGTAAGTTATTTAACCTCACTGTATCTCAGTTCTAAACTTGCATTTCCAGCTGCCCACTCAACAACTCTATTTACATGTCTAAAACCAAACTCTTCATTTCCACCCCCACAAATCTGGTCTTCCCACAGTTTTCCACAACTCAATAAAAGGAAACTTCCTTCCACCAAAAGCAGCTTAGTGTCATCCTTGGCTCTTATTTCTCTCATATCCCCCATCCAGTAGGTCAGCAAAATCCTGTTGGCCCAAGTTCGGAAATACATCCCCAAATTGACCATTTCCCACCACTTCTATTTCTACCACCCTAGTTCATCTCTTATCTAGACTATTACAATAACCTCCAGTATGGTTTCACCTTTCGCACCCATGGCCCCTAACAGCCCCTTCTCAGACCATCTAGAATATTCTTTTTAGGCCCACGTCATAATATATCCTACCTCTGCTCAAACTGCTTCAATAACTTTCCATCTTAGAGTAAAATTTAAAATTTTCACCATGATCTAGAAGACCCTACCAGATGATCCCCTACTGCTTATTTAACCTCAAATCCTACCATCTCTCCATTACTCATTCTACTCCAGCACTGACCACCTTGACCTACACTGGCTACATTGCAATTCCTAGAAAAAGCTAAGGAAGGTGCTCCCTCTGCCTTGAACATTTTTTAGAGATTTATAAGTCTAACTCTCCCTTCCTTCAAAATTCTACTCAGATGTCACCTTATTAGAGAGGCTTCCCCCAACTCCCCTTTATAAAACTTCACCCCTTCGACTAGCACTCCTCATCTTCTCTTTGTACTTCCTACCATTTAATCTGATCTATACATGTTTATTAATGGTCTAGATCCCCTTATGAAATGGTAATCTCCATGAGAATAGGAACTTTAGCTGGTTTTGTTCACTGCTGTTCTCCCAATACCTAAAACAGTAGGTATGTAATAAACGAGTAATTGAATAAATGAATATGGGATAATATAAAAATATGGAATAACTTAGATCATAATATAGGGTTGTGTGCATTTTAAATAATATAAAATGCTTAGAAAATAAACTCAGTAGTTATTGACTGTTGATGTTAATGTCAATGTAACTTGTTTGTTACCCAGGAGTTTGATTTAATGGTGGGGTAAATCTTAAGTAACCCAACGGCCTTTGATTTTCCCACCATAACACATTAGCTCAAGAAGAATCCATTAAAGATGAAGCAGGACTCACTAAGTGACTTGGTACTGGAACTAAAGCCAGACTGAGGAAGGAAATAGATTAAGATTGGCTTGGTGGTCAGCACCCCAGCAAAGTTGACCAGGGTTCAAGACCAAGCTCTAGTCCCACTGAAGTTAAAGAATATGATGAGGCAAAAATTATCGCTAAGCACTTCAAAGAGCACTCAGGTATTTCTTGACTTGCTCATCCCACTACCACCACCACCCTACCTTACTCCCTTTCTCTGAAGGAGAAGGGGCAAGAGCCACGTCGACAGATTCTCTCAGGGCACTGGACAAAGCAGCAAATGTGCATTTTGTCTAGAGGGATAGCACAGAGGAAGAGAAGGTGCGTAGAAAGGTGAAGAGGGTGGCCAACAGAACTCTTAGAGGAGTCAGAGGCTCCTCATTAGTTCAGGAGCTTGAAAGGGGCTGGTAAAGGGCAGTGTTGGACCAGTGTATTAGTTGGCTAGGGCTACAATAACAAAGTATCACAAATTGGGTGGATTAAATAATAGAAATGTGTTATCTCAGAATTTTGGAGCCTAGAGGTCAAGATGTTCAGAGCTGGTTCTTTATGAGGGCTGTGAAGAAAAATCTGCTCATGCTTCTCTTCTAGCTTTGGTGATTTGCTGGTGATCTTTGACCTTCCCAGGCTGGTGGAAATATAACCCCAGTCTCTCCCTTCGTCTTCACATGGTGTTTTCCTTGGGTATATGCCTGTGTCCAAATACCCCCTTTCTGTAAGGACACAAGGCCTATTAGAAACACCCTAATGACCTCATTTTAATTCAATTATCTCTGTAAAGACCCTTTCTCCAAATAAGATCACATTCTGAGGTACTGGGTGTTAGGACTTCAAGATATGAATTGGGGGAACACAAATCAACTAATAAAAACAGGAGCAAGTCATCTACACATCCACACAAATGGGAGAGATCATATGTACGGAAGAACATGGGACTCCCTAAGTCCATTAGGCAGTAGCTGAAGGGAGAATATAAACTGTCAGGTTTTCACAAAAGAGTGTTTTAAAGTATAGAGACAAGTGTTTGAGTAGAGAGGAGGAAAGAGTTGAAGCATGGTTGCTAGTGGTTGCTGTGATCCTAGCTAGGGATTATAGATACCAAATTGGATATTCCAGGGTTGAAGGGGAGACTCACCCTTAAATACAGGAGACACATGGCTGCACGGGGCTTTAAATCAGAGCCTCCAGGCCTGATCTGAATCCTGGTTCTACCACTGACAAACACTTTGAGCTTACTAAAGTAGTGTAAACTGTTTGACCTTACATCTGATAACTGAAAAATGAGCATGATGGTCTTAATCTTATTAAGTTGTGATAATTCAATGGAAGGATATATGTAAAGTGCCTTTCACTGTTCTTAACACATAGTAAGTGCTCGATCGGACTGCACTAGAAGTTAAGGGGAAGCTTTCCCAAGGGGTTATCTAATGTAGGACTTTTCCCAGGGGTAAATAATAGAAAGTGATTCTCATGGTATCTAAGTAAAGACAAGTTACCCAAAGCAAGAATACTTATCTTAAGGAAATAGGCCACCTGGAGAGAGAGACTTTCATCCCAGTTATGCTTCCAAAATAGCTTGTCTTACTTCTGCAAATTCATTTCAATAGGCTCTCTTCAGATAGATTACCTTCATGGTCTCACTTAACTGACGCATGTGTTCTCCTTTCTTTTAAAAAAAATTATTGGTACTTTTCCATTCTTGAGAAAGAAAAGTAACCCTGTTTTATATGGAAAAAACGTGTCCCTTAATTCTGTGTTAGAAACAAACTTGTCATATTTTATAACAATAATAAGTGAACTTATGGTCTACATTTTTCCCCTTATGAAAATATGCAAACCCCCTACGTAACTTTGAATTCTTAATTTTCTTTCCATGTCAAGCAGGGATTCCCCTGAGTTTCTGTTCTCCTGATGTGTGTGTGAAATTTAGTAAGTGATTTGAAAATCTTTTTTACTAAGAAAAGCAATCACAGCTAATACACATAAGGACTAATTAGCGTGAAGATGGGTATGCTTTTGTATCTAATGATATTTTATTGTTAAAAGTGATGCATTCAAGTGACTCCATCTTGCCTTCATTTAAATGGAAAATAAATAATTGCTAGAAGGAAACCTCCAGTGAAGATGTATCCCAGGAGTCATGTGACCATTCAAACCCAGATTTTCAGGTGGTTTTGGCCTTAAACTTCTTGGGTAAGCATTGAGGACCATACAAACTCGCCTAGCCTGTTTCCCAGAAGTTGGAGGAAGATTCATGTAAATGTTAAGTAACTTCATTTATCTTCTTTTCCTTTTTTACACATCAGTATGAGGTTCATTTGCAGAAATGGGTCATGGATCTAAGAAAATCAATAATCTAAAACACATTATAGACATAAAGCTTAACCCTTTCTAAAGCAGTTTCAAATGCACTCATCCATTTTTCTAACTCCCTCTTGCTCCCACCCCTACTACACTAAAACCTCTCATGAAGATCATCAATACTGGGCACTACGACATCCAAGGGGCGTTTTACAGGCTTTCCTTTGATTAACAGCTCAATAGCATTTCCTGCTCTTAACCATCTTCTTCTCAAAATATGCTCTCTTCTTGGTTTCTAGGGTATCACAGCCCACAGCTTTTGTCCAACTACCATGGCTTTTCCTTTACAGTAATTTTTCAGTTCCACTATTTCATTTTTATTTTTAATCAAAGTTGTACTATACATAGTTTCAGCAGATAGTCCTACAAAGCTTATAGTGAAAAACACAACCTCTAATTCTACCCTTGATTTCTTCTCCCCATTCTTAAGGGTACTTGCTCTGGTACTTGTCTCTACATTTCTAAATAGCACATCATCTCTAGATTTTTTTTCCATTTCAGATTTCCAACTTGGAAAGATGAGTATTAAAGTCTTCTTTCCTGGGGCACCTGGGTGGCACAGCGGTTAAGCGTCTGCCTTCGGCTCAGGGCGTGATCCTGGCGTTATAGGATCGAGCCCCACATCAGGCTCCTCCGCTATGAGCCTGCTTCTTCCTCTCCCACTCCCCCTGCTTGTGTTCCCTTTCTCGCTGGATGTCTCTTTCTCTGTCGAATAAATAAATAAAATCTTTAATAAATAAATAAATAAATAAATAAATAAATAAATAAATAAATAAAGTCTTCTTTCCTGCCGAACATACTCTCTCCATTCCTATCTTTTTTTCTTTTTCATCTCATCCTCCTAAGAAATCACAGCATAAATTTTGGTTAAGTCAATGATCAGTATTACTTTATGACAATTATACAAGTATTATTCATAGCTAAATTATATAGTATACTAAGATTACAATTCCTTTCTTGTACAACTTTTTGTTTTCCCTGGTATTAATAATTGCCATACCTTCCCCTCTATGTTAATAAGTTTACTAATTGCTCTAACAAAGAAAACTCAATCTCAATGGCTTAACACAATAGAAGTTAATTTCTTATTAACTTAGAGGAAATTCAATGCAGATGTTCCTAGATGTGGGAGGCCCCTTTTGGGGTGATTCAGGGACCCAGGCCCCTTCAGCTTTAATGATCCTCTATCCCCTCATGCGTTAGAATCCTCTGTCGGATTCTTTCTACCTGCAGGCAGGCAGGCAAGGTGAGATAAGACTGGACAATCGAGAGGGACATTTTTATGAGCTAGGTTGGAAGTGTTATGCATAACTTTCATTCATAGCCTATTGGTCAGAATTCAAATCATACAACCCAACTTTATGCAAAGGATGTTAGAAATGGAGTCTGACTAAGTTCATAAGAAAAAAAATGAGTTGAATTTTGGTAAACATAGTGCTGTCTCTGTTATTCCAGTTTGTGTGTGTGTGTGTGTGTGTGTGTGTGTGTGTGTGTGTGTGTGTATAATTTCACTCTTTCTCTCACAGATAGGATACAACCAGTCCTTCCAATAAGGCAATACTCCAAAGTCCTGGAGTCATTCCTTGTCCTTCAGAGATCAAGATCCTTAGATAACGTACAGTCTTCTATCAGGTTCAGATATGACCCCTCAAGGTCCAAGAACCGATGAACCAAAAAGACAAGCAATTTGCCGTCCCCACACCCCCCAATATATACATTCTATAGACAATGGAAGAGCAGGAAAACTGGAGAATAGAAGGCACAGAACAGTCATTGGTACATAGCAATTATGGAATCCTATGGGCAGGTTTTCAGTTCCTGGGTATTAGCAAATTTTTAGCTTAGACCCTGATTCTGCTCTCTGGAAAGAACGTTCTAATCCCTTGTTTTCCATGTTTCCTGAATCTGCCCTCTGGGAAATTCTTCCTTGTCTCCTTATTTTCCACTGACTCCTCTGAAGTGGGTGTTGATATGAATATCTTACTTCGGGACTGTATGTTGTACGGCACACTTTCTGCTTAGGGTTGCTTTAAGACTTACTGAAAAGTCCTAGGCCTTTTGAAGCCAGGTTTAAGGTATCTTTGACAATGAATTTCCCTCATATTCATTATATTTCTAATTTATTTACTACCAGTCATTTCCATGTTCACCCAACATTCTTTCCTTGATATAATTCTCAATCCTGACTTCTTTATAACTTCAGTTTCTCTATCTCTCTGTCTCTGTCTCTCTCTTTCTCGACTCATAGTGCCTATTGGAAGCCATATGAAACCAGATGCTTATGTGGGAAGGTAACGTGCTTAAGGTAGTCTTTGCTTTAAGGCTGAATTATACTGGCTAACTGAAAATTCTGGAAATCTCTTGAAGTCTATAAATACTTCATCCTCAAACTCTATCAAAACTTCAAGTCCCCTTCTTTATGTCTAAGCTCATCCAAGAACTTCTCATTTTTTCCCTAATGAGATCACTTCTGGAACCATGTTCTCCTGCTTCACTTGGGACTGGTTGTTCCCTGGGCCTATTGTACAGATGAAGCACTGAAGTCTCTTTTCATATTCACCCTGGAAACCTCCTTTCCTTGCTGAGGTCTTAAGGCTCCCATGTACTGGATCCCACTGTTAGGATCTAGAATTTGATTTACTCTACTTATAAGTTAGCCTTGAGATGCCTGGGTCCAAAACAAAGGACTAAATTACAGCACAGCAAGCAGCATAAACATCGTGTCTCTGTCAGTTGCCTTTGCCCCCAAGTCCCATGGAAGCAACATGGAGGTGCAGAAGTGAAATGTTGTGTACACAGAGTTGCTTTATAGGACAGGAGCCCCGAGCTCAAACTTGTTTTATAGCAAACAATAAGCAAGCCTTCTCTTTGTCCCAGAGGGAGACATTTCCTCATCTGTGATTGTTTCTTGCTACAGACATAACTCTGAAAAATGGCCCTAGAAAGATTGGTCAGGGTCTTTTGCATTCTCAAAAAGAATATGCAGGAACACACAGGTTCCATGCAGATTGTCTTTCCCAACACCCATATATGCTACACCCAGTTCATGAACTCTCCAGATTTACTAAATTATGGCTTTCTGCTAAAAAACATTGATGGCCCACCAGGAAGATTATTAGGGTTATTAGGAAGGCAAGGGCCAAGTCTCTTTTCCAACCACTGGAGCCCTAGTGCCCATCCCAGCGCATGGTACTGGGTAGGTGATCCAAATAAATGAAGAGACTTCAGTGATTCACTCCATGGATGGTATTGTATTCTAGAAGGTAAGGCAAACCTCTCTCTCTCTCTCTCAGAAATGCAAAAATGACACTTTTTTAAAGAAGAATATCCATTTTTTTTTTTTACTGAACATTTGTTGCAATCCCTTTTCTCTCTTCCTTTCTCCACATCCTCTTTTGACAAACTGTGACTTAAATAAAATAATCTTACCTTGGAATCCTTACTTGCCTGACTCTAAAACCTGTGCCTTTTCAACTATACCATTTTGTCTGTCATTACATTTTTCTTGAGATACGATCAAATAAAACTCTATTTAATACCTAGACTGGTCGTAGTGATTGCTCAAGTGCAGTGGTTGTTGCCCCAGGAACGTTGGGCAACGTCTAGAGACACTCTTGGTTGCCAATAGTACCCCCTTCCCTGGTTGTGACAACTCGTGGGTTAAGGTCAGAGATGGCGCTAAATAAACATCCTATGGTACACAGATAGCTCCTCACCATGAAGAGGTATCCAGTCCTGAGTGGCCATAGTGCCAACGTTGAGAAATCCATTCTAGCATGTGGATGAATACTGTGGACTAGTTCTTGTGCCAGCTATAAAGGAATTCATTATCTTCCCAATTTCCTCCATTCCTTAGTATTTTAGAAACTTAAATTTCCCTTCCCCTTAAAGCTAAAATTATTTTTCTACCACAACTATCTTCTTATCCCCCCTCCTTTTTTTTTTTTTTTTTTTGAAGCACTTTTGCTTTATAAAATAAATCTCTGGGGAGAAGGATAAGTCAAATAATGTGGATTAAAGATTTACTACTATCCCACGGATTCCCTGTGCTCATCTTACCCCTGTCTGCCAGCCGTACACATATCTCACTGTGTGGCCTGATGTATTACTCTTGACTGTCCACATTAACAGGGACAGAGTAGGCATTCTGTATGACTATACCTAGCCTTGAGCAGAAAAACTGAGTTTGAGATTATTGCAAAAGAGAGCTAGCCCACCAATTTGACCCTTTATTCAAATATCAGATCTACTTAAATCCAAAGTTGCTGAAAGTTTAGAAGAGCTACCCATAATAACTTGACTATTTCTGTATGTGTATTTAGGCTGAGTCACAAAGCAATATAAACTATAATAATCCACCACATAAGTCTTATTTGTACAGCAATCTGACCTGACCTAAATCAGAATAAACAGGTAAATCAATACAGGGAAGTCTGGCATGCAGGCTTAATCTCCAGACCTAAGAGATCAGAGATGAGTTTAGAAAGACATATAAGCACAGACCCACAAATATATACAGATTGCTTTTAACTCATCCCACAGATAGAATTTCTTTGCATCATCAGCTTATTTGCCCTCTTGACATTCCAAAGACTATGGTTTGTATCATCTCTTGAAAAGCATTATAACCCTGGGATTTTCCATTTATCAATAATACTAAAAATTAAATTGCATGGCAGGCTAAAGTCTAGCCCAGGATAGTCTGGATCTCTCCTGGCTCCTCAATTCTCTCCACGTACCTTATGTGGCCTTCCCTTGGCCCCACTGAATTTTTGCTTTCCTTAAAACCATTCTGGCCCTCATTCCCAAGCCCTCTCCCTCCCTGCCAGCTGCCAACTCCTTTCTCCTGTTACCACCCTGATTTCTGGCTCCAAAGCGATCCACTCAGCAATGATCCAGACTCATAATTCAAGGGCGTAACTCCACATCCAGGGGCAATGAGCTGTTTTTCCATGAAAGGATAGTTAACACTGGAGCCTATGTCTTCTATTACAGGAAATTACATCAAACATTAATTTAACTTACAGGATCTCCAACATTCTTAAGGGGAAAGGGAAAAGGGAGGTGTAAGTAGCAAAAGAGAATCCACAAATAGATTTTTGTTGAAACATACCAGAAATAGAGCTTGAAGTGCCAGAAGAGTGTTCCAAACACCATTTTTTAAATGATTTTCCATGAATGTAAAGAGTGAATCCAGCACATAGTTTATTACTACAATTGGAGTTTGTCTGATGCAATAGTTAAGACTACAATAGCTTCCCATAACTCAAGTGGCTGAGGCCTAAATGAATGGAATGGGAAACTGATGGTAAGTTGAGGGAATGAGTTTTTCTAGGCAATAAGACATTGCTCAAAGCTCTGAGACTGATAGGAAGTGAAGATGGATGAAAGATTGAACCAGAAAATACTAGTCACCTCCTTAAAAAAAAAAAAAAAAAAAAGAAAGAAAAAAAGAAAAAAAAAGGAAAAATTAAGAGCTATTTTTAATGCATTCATCTTCTAAGGAAAGAGTGAAGGATAACAAAAACTGAACATTTTAGTTGAATGCTCAGAACAGCTTGTTCTCATTTGGTTTAATTTAATCCAACAGATTAAATACCATGTCCAACTCTCCACTGAAACTGTCATGAGATTTTACTACACTGAATCCCGATGTTTTCCACTTTCTTTCAGAATGTGTGTTGGTCTTTCTCCCTTCTCCTTCTGTTCCTCCTCCTCCTTTTCTGGGTACCATATCTCAAGCAATGGCAACTAGATAGCTACTAACTTTTAAAGGAAAATACCAAGTAACTGAAGCCTACCAGTGAAGGATTAATGAAAATGATTTCATATGAAACATTAAACATAGAGTAAATAGTAAAGACTCTGACAACATTTGAAAAATAAAGAATCTTGGAACTGAGGGGAGGGGATATATGGATCAGGACTCAGCAAAGCTGAGGGACAGTGGGATATATATCTGTTGGCCTATAGGGACTCACACTTTTTCATGTTAGCTTCTGGGGAGCGGTAACAAATGGTAATGAGACAACCATGGACTTTTTTCCTTGGAAACTTTCCTAAGCATCTTGACATCACGGGACGGACCTAGTCATCCCTGTGTTCATGCACAAAATTTTTTTTAAATAAGAAAAGGAGACAAGAAAAATACCTTCCAGCCTTGTTTGAAGGTATCATGTCATGAATCCACTTTGTGCATGGATTTTTAACTTTTTCAGTCTTTCTTACATGTACATTTTTGTAAGCCTTCTTAGATACTTTTGAGGGAAGCCTGTATACTTAAAAATTAATTTATATAGAGCAAACTTTATTTTTGTTAGTGAAAGAAGTGTTAGTCAAATAATCAGACCACCTGGTATCTTTATTCAGACCTTGCTACCAACAGGAGACAACCCAAATTCACCTGTCCATTCTTCTCTGATTCCCTAACACTCTTTACTTACATTTTGTATAGGACTTTTCACATCTGAAGGAAATTATCTATTCGTCTACCTGTCTCTGTCCATAACCAAAAGCTTTTTAAATAAAAAGACCATCTTTTTCAGCTTTGCAACTGTCTGACCTAATAGGGATTTTTAAATGTTGAATAAATAAACGAATGAACTTTCTGCATTTCAAATCTCCTTTGTTATTCCCCATTCAAGAGCTATTGTGAGAATAAAATGAATTAAGATAGGTAAAATTGTCATTAAAAGGCAATGTATCACCAGTAACCACTTAGAGAGGAATGACAAGATAAATATGGAATGTGAGCAGATGAAGGACAGAAATTCTTTAAACGGATATCCAACGACAGCACATTGGCTATCACCATACCCATCTTAGAAAAGTCTAATAAATAGCTGAGGAAGACCCAGTCTGAAGCTACCGGAGGCTAAGTACATAAGTGATTATTATTCATTGAACTATTTCTCCCTGTTGTTTAATTTATGAAAGTAAACTTGTGTTGTTTTTGGAGAAGTCTTGCTGTCCTCATGGTCCCAGGGGATGCACAGGAGCATATATCTCTCTTTGACTTTCATTTGAGGTTGATCTAAACCAGATGGAAAATTTTTCATAGACATTGTAAAGTACTCCATCTGTGAAGCAAACAAAAGAAAGTAAAAGATAATGAACTATATGGAAGCTGAATTACCCATTAAGGGGTTATGCTGAGGTCTGGTAATGAATTAGCTCGGTGTTGTGTGAATGCTGTGGATAATGCTGAAAAACACTTTGCTCTGCTCGTCCTTTTGAGGATCACTGAAATTATGAATGTCTTTGCCAGTTGGTGGAAAATGTGCGCTTCCTATTTATTGTATAACTTAAATCTTTTTAGTTGGCCCTTTCAATTCCTTCTCTGTGAGTTAGGCAAGCCCCTTGGTAGCAAGGTGACCATGGGCAAGATTTTTGTTTAGCTTTCTGATCTTCGGTGGCTTCATTTGTAGTGGGGGGTGGTATACTTACCTCGCAAGATTTCTGGGGAGAAAAATGACGAAGACTTCTATAAGGGGCTTAGCAAAGTACGCGGTGCCTATTATGTCCTCTGTATGTTGGTAGCCGATAGTGTCATTAGGCTTCCATCAGTTAATATTACCATGCTTTGTTATTTGTTTATGTATTTTGTTTTATACACTGTGTCCATCACCTCAGTATCAGAAAGCAAGAAAAAGATAGTTTCCCAAAATCTCATGGGCCACTGTTTGTCCAAGGTGATGGAGGATAGCTAGAACCTTTGAGAATCAACAGTGTTGGTGTCAAACATAGAAAGACATGTATTGAAACACAGTGGTGCCCATGCCCAAGAGAATAGGCAAAATTAAAGAGAATGACAACACCAAACGTTGGTGAGGTTGTAAAACACCTGGAACACTTATCTTCAGTTGAGAAGAAGGTAAAAAGGTAAAACCACTTTGGAACATGGTCTTGTAGTTTCTTATAAAATTAAACATGTACTTTCTCTGTGACCCAACAAGCTCACCCCTACGTACTTACCTGAAGGAAATAAAAACATGTTTGCAAAACGCATCACAAGAATGCCCAAAGCAGCTATATTCATAAGAGCCCAACACTGGGAACAGCCCAGATATCCATCAAAAGGTGGTTTAAGAAACAAACTATATACACAGTGAACTCAACAACAAAAAGGGATGCGTGGTGAACTACTGGGTGTTGTATGAACCTTACAATTATAATTCTGAGTAAAAGAAGCCCTACGCAAAAGAGAACATAACCTATGAATCCTTTACATGACATTTTATAACAGACAAGACAAATGTATAATAGGAAAAAACTC
The DNA here is from genome assembly GCF_024610735.1 of Ursus americanus. NCBI lineage: Eukaryota > Metazoa > Chordata > Mammalia > Carnivora > Ursidae > Ursus > Ursus americanus. Next base: position 77,131,068 of record NC_142127.1, on the reverse strand, counting down.
AAGAGTAGTTGCTTCAGAGACAGGAGCAAAGAGGAAATGTTCTGTGATAATGATTTTCTGTACCAGCGTGGGAACGGGGGTTGCCCCAGTACATGTATTTAAAATACTCCATAAATGTATATTTAAGACTTGTACATATCATTGTATGTACATTTTATATCAAGTAAAAACTAAACAATAGCAAACTCTGCTGAATTATATGCAGGCTGAAGTATTTAGGGGAAAATACGCTGATATCTGAAATCATTTTGAATGTACCAAAAAAGTGAGATGGATTAACAGATGGGTAGAAGCTTAGATAGATGCATAAAAAGTAATAAAGTAAATGCTCATGGTAAAACTAGGTAGAAGGTATATGCATGTTCACTGTAAAATTCTTTCAACTTTAATGTATGCTTGAGAATTTTTGAATGTTTGAATGTTTTGAATATTTGAAATGTTGGGAAAATAAAGTAGTGGCAAAGTTTGTTCTTGCCTAGAGGAGTGATTCTTTAACTTTCCTTTGTCATAAGAAGTCTTACTTCTATTAAAGGAAATTATTCCAGAAAACATGAGAAAAGGAATATATAAAATTTGCCATAGCTCAGAGGTAAGGAAAAATGACGAAAGATATCTCCTCAAAATATAGTAAAAATTGGGTGCCTTTTCAACCATCTTCTCTTCCATGTTTCCTTGTTACTTTTCTACCAGTCTAATGATAACCTTGACGAAGCCCAGCCTGAATAGGAGGGTCCTGCCTACTTTTGGTCTGACTTAGAGGCTTCAACAAGAACTTCATCTCAACATCAACTACTTTGAGACAAGATGGCACCCGTGTGCTTCAGCGGAGACGTAGCTTTGAGTGAAACGAGCATGGTGATAGATTTGTGCCCTACTGTAGATATTGGAACGCCTGTCTTGTCAATACATTAATGTAATAAAATACTAAGAAAAGGAAGTGCTCATTTCTCACTAAGCCAGAAGTAAGAGCAGTACCATGTATGAAAAATGGAATTTTCCTTTTGTTAACTGGATCTGGTTTTCCATTTTTCCACATTAGGACTAGCTGGCATGGTTATTTACAGGGCCTGGTCCCAGAGAAGGTAGTCATGTGCTGATCTTAGTATTTTTTTTTCTTGTTTAAAATTTATAGCAAAGCAGAAAAACATACATTATTTTAAAATAAAATTATCTCAATAAAGGCTCTATCAAAACAATATAGCTTGTTCTTTAAGAACTATCATGGGATTTTGCTTTTTATAGATGAGCATGTGATATGCATATTTTGGCATAAAGGAGAGGAAATTCAGGCAGAGTCAAAGGAAATGACCATATCAAGGTTAGGACTTCATAATAATAAACTGGCTGACAAAACTTGATTTTAATGAACACAAGAGCAAAAGTAATTAAGCATAATTGTTAATTTTGCCTTATATAATCTCTAGAAGAATCACTTTCAGAAGAAGGAACTTCTGCTAATGGCTTTAAGAAGGCAGCAAATGGGTATTTTTAAGCTTCAATAGTGTTCTGCAGGCCTTTTCTGGAAGGGTAATAGGAAGTAGCATTCAAAAGAAAAGACCAGCGTAGCTACCAGACACGAATCCACGTGTCATCCCAGTGGCTGGTGTCAAAACGAGCATCTACTTGGCAGAAAATTAATCTTTTAAAATTTCTTCAGCTCAGTTCTAGTACTTTATTAAAATTTCTTAACAAGTATTAAGGTAGTAAATCCAAAAATAATGGCTGTAAGAATAAATGTGTCAAAAACTTCATTTTTCTTGCCCATCTGAAGAGGACCAAAATATTAAGGGCTTTCTTCGAATTTTCTGGAATTGGAAACTTAAAGACATTATTTTAGCCTTCTGCTGTTATTTGCTCTTTTCTCATTCGGAAGAGAAGGCATTCAGAAGAATGATCACAAAAAATACATGCGGCCAATAAAAATGAAAAATGTTCGTTCTCGGTAGTAATTTTAAAAATATGAATTAAAGCAAGGAAACTTCACTTCTCACCTATCGAACTGGAAAGGATTAAAAATTGGCAAGAGAATGGAGGAGCCATTCTTATAAACAAGTTGTATATAGGGATATAAATGTGCTATAACTTTTTGCTATCACTTCGCTGGTGGGAAGTTTTGGCAATGTGGATTAGAGTTTTTAAATATTCCATTTCTAAAGTTTTGAATGAAAATAATAATCAGAGACACACACAAAGATTTATATTAAGTTTATTGCAACAAATTGTATAGTAGCCAAAATTGTAAATAACCCCAACGCTCACCCATAGAGGACTGTTTAAATAAATGATGGTGCAGCCATATATGGAAAAATCATGATTTTTAAAGACTATTTAGCGACATGTGTGTAATACACCATTAAGCAAAATGAGAAATTTGGATGAAAATCATATTTAAAGCACTATTCCAGTTTTCTAATATATGTATGCATGCATGAAAAATCCTGCACGGGTATATATCAATATTTGTATATGATGGGACTTTGGGTGACTTTTGTTTTCTTATATTTTGTGTATTGTCTGTATTTCTACAATGAGTAGATTCTCCCAGAGTACAATGAATCAATACTTTGAATTGTACAAAACAGAATTTGTGCTTTGCTTGAATCTGCCAGGCCATTGTCAGTCAATTCAGTTGAATGATGGGACCACTCAGTGAAGGAAAAAAATCAGGCAACCTGGTTGGTTGGCAGTTTGCAGACAAAAGAGTTGGCTAATTTCCCATACTTGTAATTTTTCAACTAGTTGGTTTGGCATCACATAAATACAGCTAGAGCTGGAACATTTGAAACTGAAAAAGCTTTAATGCCAAAAATCTTAGGCCCAAATTGAAAAAAGATGAACACTGATTTTTTTTCTACTATAGTTTCTTTCATACATAAAAATGAACTAATAAAATAAATCCCCCATCACTACCAGCTCTATTTTTTGAGCATTTTAGAGTGTAAATGTAGTCTTTAACCCCATCTGGCTGCAGAAGAGCTATTCATTAGGCTTCAAGGAGGGTAGGACAGGGAATAGGGGAGGGGTGGTCCATGAGAGAAAGAAAGCTATCTGCCTTGGGCTGGGCCTCTTTGCTTTCATAATTTGCACCTCATTCTATTGTTTGGCTATTTCTTTATTGGTTACCTTGGATATGGTCAAATTAACCTTCATAGCTGTCACCTCAGAGAGGTTAGCCAAAGGGCTACCAGCAATTTTCATCAGTTTTGTTCATTGCAATGTTCCCAGCGGCTAAAGCAGCAGACCCTGGCACATAGTAGGCACCAAACGCTGACTGACTAAAGCCTCTATGATGTAACACCCCAGAAAACTCCGCAGCCATTCAGACATTCCCTTTAGCTTAAAACTCTGGGAGACGCATTTGAGTAAAAATGCCCATGTAGAGATTAAGAATTCAAATTATAAGTACTTTATACTTCAGTGTGATGAGTTTCAGTTCCTTGAGAATGAATTATGGCTGGTGGCTGGGAACAGGATCTCAAGAAGGAAGTTTCAGGGCACTTAGAGAAGAGAATGGAAATCAGGCTTTTCGAATATAAGCTGTCATACCTTTAAGCAGAGGTTCCCAGCCAACATACAGAAAGGGCTTGTTTTGAAAATGAAATCTAAAATCTTGCTGGATGCTCTCAGATGTAACTATATCACTTAATCCCTGCAACAGTCTTTCAAGAAAGGTATTTCTTATCCCCATTCTGCAGACACGAAATTGAGGTTCGGATAGAGTAAGTAATTTCTCAAAGGCCTAACAGCTAGAAAGTGAAAGAGTCGAGATTTGACTCCACAGCTCCAAACCATGGGGAAAAATGGATAAAATTTTTAAAATGGGAGACTGGGAATACTGTCAAGGAATGTCTTATCAGCTTGGCTCAGGACTGCCAGTTAGGTGGCACTGGTGGTAATCTCTCAACACAGCTGAGTAACTTGGGTGGGTTCATGATGGAAGAAATGTAAAGAATCCCTTCCCCAACCCGGCAGGCAAGACGGTTATAAGCCTACTGCTACATTATCTTTACAAATGCTGTAACATAGCTGTACCAGCCTCCTGGGCAGTAAAAAATCCTCCCCAAGCTCTTCTAATATCCTTAAATAAATACTGAGAAGTTCCAAGTAAATATCCAGAAAGCAAAGGTTGAACTGAGAGCTAAACAACCTTAAATTATTTAAATTCCTGAATATCAAATAAAATAACCAGACACTAGGTAAATTAGTGGGATGTTTACACAGCAACTGGATAATTTCTAATCTAATTTGCAGTGGCATTCGGAATGCCGCTGACCATTTGAAATAAATAATATGTTGTCTTGGATTCGGATGATTACAATACCTTGCAAAGATCTGCTTTATTGTACAATACCGTCTAGCAAAGGAATATTGCTTTAGGAGACAACTATTGCCAAGCTGGGGATTATTTGCACAATATACATGGCTGAGGATAATTGTGTGTAGTATTAATCTTATCGCTACACGGAAAACTCAAACAAGCTTTCCTGGATAGTAGCTGAAAGTGAAATAAATATGATTTAGAGTACTTTTATTCCGGGGAGTAATTGCGCAGCCTGGCCTGCAGTCGACAAGTATAAACAATGTTTGGGAAGTCAGAAACAAATGTTTTAATTTTAGTGAGTAAAAAAGTTTGTGAAAGAACATCTGAGTAGAACAAGACTGCTCTTAAAATCAAACACTGACCACTCCCTCAGAAAGGCAGCTATCCAGACAAGGGCTTTGAGAATTGGAAAGTTGGACTCAATTCAGCCAAGCTTCCTGATTTCTGAAGCTCTGGTTTCCTCTGCTGCCAACAGAAAAGCAAGGCATACATAAAAATAGGAAACGTGCATTTTCAGCAGGGCTTGCCAGCTTGCAGTATTCACACATTTCAGAGAAAAGGGCAATGGGTCATGGCAACGCTATGCCATCAAGAGAGAATTTTAGTCTGTACGTGTTTCAGAATAATATTTAAGTACCGATAAGTGGGGTAAAATGAAAATTCACAGCAATAGATTACTAGATCTAATAATTTCAGAATTTTGATTTAAGAAACTGGTAATATTAGGAACCAAGAGTACATAACTTTACATATTTGATGTCAGAACTCATGAGTGTGGATGTCTAGGTCAACCACGCTCTAGTCAATAAGTACTGACTAAGAACTCCCATATCCTTGGGTCTAAGACCGGCTATGAAGGATGCAGTATTATCAGATAGAACTCCAACCGTCTGAGAAAGGAGGAGGGAAAGGGAACAGAAACTCCTCATGTGAACTAAATGCCAAACACAGTTCTAAGCACTTTTACATTGAATGTGGCAACGCTTCCAGAGTAATCTTAGAATTTCTATTTTATGAAGGAAATGGGCATGAGAGCATGAAAACAAGTGAAAATGATATAAGATAGTATATAATTCTTATATTGAATATCATCAGGTATAACAGTTTGATTCCGTGTCCAGAGATTAATGTGGTAACCAAACCAGAAACAGGAAGAGCACTGAATTCTCCTTCATTGTGGGGACAATGGCTTTGAACTATGGTTGCAGCAGTAGCCGCAGAGAATAAGGAAAGCTTTTCGTTTAAAGGAAGAATCTATGGGACTTTGTGATAGAGAGAGGATGGCAGAGAGGAAAGCATGAAGATGAATCCCGGATACCTTGCTAGGCAAAGAAAGAACCACTAGCAATGCAATGTGGGCATAAGCCATAAAGAAAGCACATAACATTCAGTTCTATGCTAGGCCAGCATCAGTGGTTTAACTACCTTGTTCCCTCCCCTCAACACACATACCCACGATTCAGAACTAGAGGCAGGAAGAAGGAATAGATAGTGAAGGGGTTGGTTAGTAATATTTACCTTTTAGTCCAATATATATCTTTTCCTAAGAGAATATGAGGATAGGGTTGTTAGAGCAGTTTCTGCATGCCGATAGCACCAAATGATCAAATGTTAATGTAGTTATTTTAGGCCCACTGGCCTTCAGAAAGTTCCCACAACACTCTTAGGCTTCACAGCCTAATATCAGTGACCTCACCAACACCCACCACCCCTAACGTCTCCTCACCCACTACTACTGCGTATGGGTTTATTTTATTTGAAGGCAATAGGACCTGTAGAAAATATTTTGTTGGTTAAGAAGATAATGCGAAACACAAGAATGCTGACCAAAATTGAGATTGTGATCCTCAGTAGAACATGACATGTCTCGGATTTTGGATTAGACGCTTCAAATAATGGCTCAGCACTGGGTGTAGCCTCTGGTGCAAAACTGGTAAACAATGACTATGTGCTCAATGAACAACACACTTTCTTACTTTCATTTTCTTTTCGAGTTTATATGTTGCCTTTGCTTGAAAACATCCAAAGTCTTCCATCATGATTGCGCTCAGAAGAATGCTAGATAACCGCTAATCTTAAAATGGCCATGAAGTTTTGCAGCACAATAGAATAGAAAAAGCATTTAGCTTGGGAGTCCTGAGTCTGAGGACAGGCTTTGCCTCTATCATCCATGTGGCTTTTGGGCAAATTACTTCCTCTCTCGAGGTCTCTGTTTCCTCAGTGGTAGAAGAGGGGGCTGGGTCAGGAGGACTCTCAGGCTTATTCCGGTTTAACAACGTCTGAGTCTATGCAAGTTCACGGAACCTAGCTCTAAGAATACCTTGAGCCCTGCCCACGACATTCATTTGGGTAAAATTTCTGCTCTGGTCTTAAGATATGACTTAGTAGGATTTTCTTTTCATCACCTGACATAAGTCATTTGAAGAGTCTTCTGTGACAATCAGAATGAATGTGGCTCCAAACCCTTGCAAGGCCCTTAAAAATAAAGACACTGATGATTCTGCGATACCCATGTATCACCCATGAATTTTAACACACTGGGCGTATGATTTCGTGTAATTATCTGTAAAGCCCTTTCACAGGAAACACCTGCTGAGATGTAGGTCAGCCCAGCTGCTCTCAATATGAAACACTTCTGTACATGTCCCTGTAGAGACAGAGATAAGCAGGCCAGACTCTCAGCAAAACCCTGAAGACCATAGATTCCTCTTCATTCTCCCTTTCTTCCATCAGGGGTCTGCTGTCTCTCAGAGACCCCAATTTTATTTCCTTCCCAATAAAAGAGCAAAGGAACCACTACGAGCATGCGCACTTCTGTCAAAGTCTATCCAGATGTAATCGTCCTGGTCATATTTGGGTTTTAGGTGGATTTTTTTTTCTTTCCCATTAAAAGCAGCAAGTTGGTGGAGGTTTTTCTTGGTGGGAAGGTAGCAAGTGATAGGAAATGGATCAGAACATAACAGAGGTTTGGGATCTCTGTCACATGCAATCACCTATAGCACATGTTCCAAAGACACTGTGTGCATCTCCAGGACTGAGAATTGTATCCCAGCAACCCTGACTTCTTCCTCTTCTCCCACTCCTTGAAGTCCCTTGTTTTCCTGTTAACTGTCTGCTCTAGGACTCCCATCTGTTCCCAACCTGCCCCCCAATGTTTCCCCCATTTTCCTGCAGCTTCACCATTGGCCTAGGTTCCCTGCTTTCCATACTGTAGTACCATCAACAGTCTCAGACCTTGGAACTATTAGAGCTTTAAGGCCCCTAGGAAGTATGCTTCTGGAACATTATTTTGTAACTAATTATTAATAAATACTAAATTAAATACTGATTAGGAATGGAAACTTGACAGCAACTCAAATGGATAGTAGAAGCAGAAAACAGATCAAAGACCCCTCAGGAAGGGTATGGAATAGGACTAGGAGTAGGTACTGGGTTAAATAGTGACACCCAAATTCATGACCACCCAGAGCCTATGAATATAACCTTATTTGGAAATAAGGCCTTTGCTGATGTAATCAAGTTAAGATGAGTTTATGCTGGATTAGGGTGGGCCCCAGTCCAATACGACTGGTGTCATGAGAGGAAGGCAGTTTGGACACAGAGCCACCCAGGGAGAACACCACATGGCAATGGAAGAGAGATGGGAGTGATGTAAGCCAGGATTACTGACTAGGAAGAGGCAAAGAAGCATCCTCCCCTAGAGGTTTCAGAGGGAGCACGGCCTGGCCGCCCCTTCAGTTTCAGACTTCAGGCCGTCAGAACAGGAAGAGAACGAATTTATGTTGTTTGAAGCCACCAAGTTTGTGATACCTTGTCAAAGCAGCCCTAGGAAATTGAGGTTATTACAGGGATTAAGTATTAGTACTGACAGAGCAAAACCCTGAGAACCTCACCCTGTGCATAGGAGGATGAGGAATCCGGGGCCAAAGATCCTGCAACGTTGGAAAGCAGATCCCAAAGCTTGCTCGTCTCCTGTCTGTGGATAGCAGCGTAGGTCCGTGTGCAGGGGAAGACGATGGCAGCAGTGATGACTAGGATTGTTAGTCAGATAAAGAAAAAGAGAAGGAACGGAGAGGGCAAAGGCAAAAGAAAGAAAATAGTGGAGAAAAGCATGATTTTAGAGAAAAATAACCTTGTTAGTGACTTTATATTGATAAGCAGAGTCAAAGTAGAATGAAGAGTAAAACCCCAAAATCTGGCTCTTGTGGATAGAATATTTTATCAAACTGCTTACCATTGATGTTTAATATCCTAGCACGATTATGTATATCATTGAATGTTCAATTTAAATTATTACAAATTTTAATTCTATCAAAACAGCAAACTTTGTGTACACAGCCTTTCCATAGTGACTCCTGCCACGTGGTCATGATCTCACAACCTAAAAACAAAAAAAGCAAAAAACAAAAAGCAAAAAACCTGTAGGCTACTGCGCTTCACACCACTCACACAAGAATAGCAAAAATATGGCACAATACTCATGCTATTTATGGATTTTACCACCCAGGCATAGACTTAATAAGGATCTGGAGAACCGAAGCCCGTTGTCGCCTATGAAAGCAAATGTTGAAAGAGCACAAGTCCGCGGTGGTGGAATATCCTTTTGTATATAATATGTCTTGATCCAAATGAAAGTACGTGTTACGTTTTCAACAGAACTGCTGAGCTTTCTTCGGCATTCCTCTGACATGTGCGCTGCCTGCATTTTAACAAAGACTGTTTGTGCCGACGTGTGCTTGCTGGTTTGTATACCAGTCCCACCTATAAAATGTCGCTTTTCATGCTCCCACCAAGACTTAAGAAAAATACCCTGCAAGCATCAGCACACGATCACGCACACTTGAAGTTCAGCTAAACTTGTCTTCCATTTGAGACCAGGAACACAGTCTCACGGGTTTCCTCTCCCCAACACACCAGATTTTTGTGTTTAATGATCAGTCTGGGTTTAAACAAAATACAATTTGTTTTGAGAGATATTTGAAACTAAAATAGGAAGTCTTGTTATTGGTTTATTGGTCTATAACCAGGCTCTTTCCTGCGGAGGGATGTTTTCAACATTCGGTGTGAAGCACACACACCAGCACCCTTTCTAGGGATGGGGTGTTGGTGCCCTCTTGAGGAAGAAGGAACAAGGCAGGGGGAAACGTCGAAGGAAGAAGCCATTGGAAAGGAGGAAAGGAATATTTAAGTGGCTCTGGCAGCCAGCAAGTCCCACCTATCTGAAAGGACGATTTGAGTTTGCCTACGATGTGGACAACAAGCTTTCTGCATTTTTCCCCCAGCACAAACCCCCATATCTTGATATTTGTAAGTAGAGTCAGCTTTGCTCTTGTTTTTCCTTACAGTGTGTTTTCCAAGATAATGCCATTTTGATGAGGCCATGCCTCCCTTGCTTTTCTGTAGCTTACCGTCAAAAATGCTTTTGAATCATTCAGCCCACACTGTCGCTCTGACAGAACAGCTGCCACCCTCTAGCTCGGCTTGACGAATCTCAACACGTGCTAGCTACTGTCCCTCCTTCTCCGCCGCAGACTCTGGCTTCATGGATCTAACTACGCCCAGTCAGCTGTCTACCCTTCCCTTGTTCTTCAGTTCGGCCAAGTGCCTCATCCTTTTTCTTACAGTTCTTTGAACTCAGCCCAACTTTCTGCCTAAATCTGATTCCAGGAATGTGGGCTTTAAGAATCTTTCTTTTGTACAAGACAAGTAATATGTTTAGCATCTCTACCCAAAACCCCCCAAATATGAAAACCTTTTAAGAGTTTCCTTGAAAGAAAATGGACCAATGAACAATCTCAGAAAATGGAACAGACTTTCAGAGCATTTTACCTGATTCATTCCAATAAAGTAGAGGCAACACGTTCTCTGGGGTTCCAATCTAACATTGCAGGATGAAGTTTGCCTCCAGCTGGACCCTTAGCACAAACGCAGACTTAGAGCCACTGGACTGTACTTCTCACCCCGAATTTATTACCTTGGGACTGGGCGAGATAAAGATGAACACCCGCTGGCTTCCAAGGGCCAATATACTCCGGTAGATCAGAGAACTAGTTTTAAAACTATGCTGAGTTCTAACTCCTTCCTCTGCCACTGTTCTATTCTGTAAATCTCAGTCAAGTTACTTAAGCTCTCTGGACTTCATCCTTTCATCTGTAAAACAGGATGGTCCGAATGTCTTCCTGTGCTAGGACAACCTGGATCAGTCCTGTGGACAGCAGGCCACGGCTACTTCTTGGCTATTTCCTCTGTGACCATTATTCCTACATCTTTTAACATACTGAATTTACAAAATGGTCTTGAGAAAAGCCTAAACCACTCCATTTTAACAAAACAATACATGAAGTAAAATAGAAATAAAACAGAGGGTGCCTGGCTGGCTCAGTCGGAAGAGCATGCAGCTCTTGGTCTCAACGTTGTGAGTTCAAGACCCATGTTGGGTGTAGAGATTCCTTAAAATCTTTTGGGGGGGGGATTTACTATTTTTATTGAGGAAAAAATAAAATCTTAAAAAAAAAAAGTAAAACAGCATAGGATGATATAGGATATCCTTTAGCTTTGGTTTGATTGTCACAGGCCACTGTCGCACCCTGGCTCCTGTGTAACAGCCTCTCCCTCCGCGCCCGGGAGCTGGAAGCCGCAGCTCACTCCATTAGCGTCAGTCTTCTCATGTGTCAGAGGCAAGCAGGTCACCTCGAGGAAGAGAAACAGTGTGGAAGCCTTGGTGCTTCTTCACAGGCCAACATTTTAAGAGAGAATGGGTGTTCGGTCGGGGAGGAGGCAGGGACAGACTTATACCTCCATTCGGAGCTTTGAAAGACCTTTAGCACTTAAGGGGAGAGATCTCAGCATAAGAAAGCTGAAAAACCAGGTCTGGTAGTATCTGATTATTATGTAATCTCTTTTTTAAAGTCAAAAGTAAAGGGAGTTTGCTTGGGGGGAGAAGAACCTTCTGACTTTGTTATCTGTCTCAAAGTGGGGAACCCGTTCACTGTCATATAAAAAGAACTTCCTTATCAGCTTGGGACCGGAAAGGCATGTGTCCCTTTTTCTGACCCCAAATTCCCCTGAAACACCCCTCACAGGGTGGCTCTGGGGAATAAACAAGATAGTGGTTGTGAATGGCTCAGCCCTGGGCCTGGGACGGACAGACAGATCTCCATCACTACTCCTGGAGATTGTTTCATCTTTGCTCCTTTGCAAATGTCTCAGTGAGTGAAGTAAAGGACTGAGTGACTTCCTGGGCCCCATGTTCGTTCATGGGGAGAGGTCTGTCCCAGGAAGGGCCTTGCAGATGCTGCAGGGACGGGATGTTTGTCCCTTTAAGACTGGACACGGTCTGACAAGGACAGAAATGTTTCCCCCTGTTCTCATCGTGTCAAATCCACCTCTGTCCTGGTAGGACCTGTCTCAGCTTGGGAATTTTTTGAGGACTCCTACAGCCATGCTCTCTATGCTTGTCCTCATTCTATGTAGCATTCGACCCTTCTTCACAAGGCCAGAAGGAACACCTTTTTAAAATGAATAGGATGTCCTTTCCCAACACTCTGCAAACACCTAGAGAACCATGCCTGGTAGTTTTTATGTACAAATTGATTATTAATGCAATTCAGGTTTCTTAGGAGAGTTTCTGTGAATAAGATATTTTTTTCCCTTTTGAATAAGGCAAAAACATTTTTCCAGAAGTTTACATGGCTCTGCCTTCAATCTTACAGAGGTTGAGAAAGGTTGGGTTTGAATATGCCGTAAAGCTTATTTCTCTCATACCGTGTTTTGTGCATTATCTTTGTCCATTGGGCTTATTGCCTGAAACGTTAAAAAAAAAAAAGGCGGATTTAGCTGATAACAAGAAACACCCGATTTTACTATGCTTGGCCCCTCCCATCTCGGTGTGTATTAGCCTACTGCAGATCTGACTCATGTCGTGGGTGAATATAATCACAATACTTCCAAACAGTAGAGACCGCGGAAAGGCTACTTCGGGATAGTTTTGCTCTGTATCAGTGATCCTTGAGGCAGGTAGCCAGGAGGGGCAGGACAACCACCTTCGAGAATAATCCCCAGGGCCTAACTGTTCTATGTGTTTCTCATAAAACCCACAAAAACAGCAGGATTTTCTTTTGCCTCAAGTGGCTCATCCCCTTACCGAGGCATCCTTGAGATTTAAAATACAACCAAGTGTAATTGAAATTTCAATACGCAGCATGTGTGTGAATAAGGATGTGACAAGGGTGGGGCATGGTTTGGTTTGGTTTGTGTGGTCTAGAGGATGTAGTATTATTCTTCAATTGTCTCTCTGCTTCTACCATGTTCAAGCCAAAGCTCAATGTCTCAATTCACCCTGTAGAGCCGTCCACACTGACTCAGCTACTTTACAGTTCCTATAATGTGGTCTCCTCATCACTTAAAAAATGAGTAATTACATGTATTCCATTCCGTGGAAATGTTTTTCAAGATAAGCCTTGTGTTTCTTGACGCTGGATAGCCAGAAAATGAAATTGGCTAACTAGAATCCTTTAGATACCATCAATTACAGAAATTAACCAAAGCTAGAGAATCCTATTTTAATATTTTTTCAACTACGTTCCAAATAGATTGTTCAGTCTGCAGCCACAGACTCCAAAATATGAACTGAATATGAAAACATTTTAACTTTCATGTTTTAATGATAAGACTGTTGTTGGCATTAATATCTGAACATTTCAGCATACCTAGTTCTGAAGCTCTGTCATGGCAGGCTCAGAATCCACTGGCAGACTATAAATAAAATCTTTCTATAAATATACTTTATGCCAAACTACCAGCAGAATACATTTTTCATCTTCTAAACAGATGGTATAAGAGAAAAATCATGCATGTATATGATTAATCAAATGTGCTTTTGCTGATAGAATTTTCATTACCATTACCAGCATGGGTTTTGTGAAATTTTTGCATGTTATATTTTCTTTTCGAGAATTAGTTTATTTAAGGAAACGACTAAAATAAATGAAGATGCAAAGATGACAGGCCTTTATGTGTTTGGTTTCTCTGAGGTCCAGTGGCCCTAAGAGTTAAGGGGGTTTTGGTTTGGTTTGGTTTGGTTTGGTTTGGTTTGGTTTGGTTTTTTGCTTTGTTTTGTTGCAAAGACAAAGGCAGGCAGCTCTTTGGGGCCTATGGTTGATCCACATGCTTAGGTTCTCACCTTATTATCCCAGCTCCTATCCCAACCCCTCACCAGTCATCTGTCAAAACTCCTATTCTGCTAAGAAGTTAGCCTTCATCAAAGGCCTTACTCTCTCCATGGTTATGACCAGTCTGTGAGACACTGAAAACAAGGAAGAGATTTTACTGGGGAAGATGCCACAGCAAAGGCTTCTGGCATATTCTAAAACAACACCAACAGAGACTGTGTTATAGTCATTAAAGAATGGGGGCTCCTCTAGACTTAGACCATCTGGGTTCAAACCCAGTGGATCACTAGAGCAAAGGATGGTGGTTGCCCGCTCCTATTATTCATTCTTCTATTTCTCCTTGTGCAGGACATCACAGATTTTCATCTGGCCATATTACCATCTAGAATCGAAGGCCAATTCCTAAAGCCACCCTAGTGGCTAGGTGAGGCCATGGGACTAGACTGTGGCCTGGGACTTAAATTGAGCCAGGATATAAGTAGGGCAGATGGCTTAGTTTTTACCTTTCTGCCTTTACTCTTGCCTCTGGATTGGGGTGTGTGTGTGTGTGTGCGTGTGTGTGTGCGTGTGTGTGATGGCTGGAAATCCAGAAAGCATTTTAGACCATGAGACAGCCAAGAGGATCGAAGCGGTGTGCTTGGATGGTGAGCAGAAACTTAGAACTGGGCTCCCCGACATCACTGAGGAGCAATCTTGTCAGCTCTGGCCTGCCTCTTGCTAGACTTCTTTAATGTGGGGGGTGGGGGGGGGGAGGAAAGAGCTATATTGCTTAACCTACTGTCTGTGGGCCTTTAGCAAATTGCTTAACCTCTCAACACCTTAGTTTTCACACCTATAAGATAGGGATAATAATAGCACCTAACTCATCAGCTTGCTGTGGGTGTTAAATTAGATGATACCTGCAAAGCTCTGAGGCCAGGGACCTGTGCATAACAGACGCTCCACGGACACAGACTGATGCCTGACATGTGAGTACCTAACAGGCACTTTTAACCATTGGAAAGGGACCTGGGAAGTTCCTCAGCATGTTGTTATTTTTCACTGTTCAGAAGCATGAATGTGAACCGTGCCCTCTGAGAAGCAATGAGTCATTTAGCGAGTCAGAGACCAGCATCTCCTCTGGGTACTGCTTTGCTGCCCTCTGCTCACGCAGGAACCCACTCACGGTATGACTAGAACATTGTTTCCTCGTGAAAACAAGTTGGGGAAAGAAAAAGCCAAATGCTTATGCTAGTCATAGTAAAAAAGAAAATATTGAGAAGCCTAATAAGGTAATAAAATTAAGTTTCCCAGTCAGAATATTGACATTTCGGCAAAGGTTCTGAAGGACGACATGGATATACCCACCATACGCTCCATGCAGAGGAAGCTGTAGATAGATGAGAGAGGGCATTTTGAATATGAGCATTTCCAAAGGTCTCAGTGTCTCATTCACAAATGTGTAGGACCTCCTGTTGCATATGACCCACAGCACAATCCACAGGTAATAGAAGGACTGAAGCGGATGAATTATGGGAAATAGAACCCGCAGAATCACGACCGTGGGCAGATCCTTTGTTTCAGAAGAGCTCCAAGAGTGAAGAAACTATTTTTAGTTTATTCATATCCACCTACTCCCCTCAAAAGACTTTAGACTTTTTTTTTTATTTAATAATAAAATTGCACGGGATTAGCAGAATCCTACAACCATTGAGGCAAGAATGAAAGGGAAGTCACTGAGAGGGAAAGATACTTACAGGCCAGCAGCCTGGTTCCTGGTCTAGAGATGGCCCTTTCTGAGATTTCTCCTGGATCAGAGGTCATGCTTAGAGAAGGGCCATGTAGAACAGAGGGAGGAGTGACTGCTCTGGGGGATCTCCCACACTGGCCCCCCAGTGCCCTTGCCACCCCCTCCACCCTGCCCCATGCCCACAGAGGTTGACCTGTGGTCCGCGTCTGCCGGCTCTCTGCCTTCTGGTTTCTGGTTAAGACAGCAGTGACCCCAGGCAGAAGGCCAGAGGAAGGGGAGAGATTGAGATCCCGGTATTTATCCTCCAGTTTCCTCCCTGTGAGCTTGCTCTGAATTGTCTGCCTCCCTAGACCCAAGCTTACTACTCCTCTCAGAGCAGCCTCTTCTGTACAACTGCTTTCAGGTTCTCTAATCTTCTACCTTCCTTTAGAGCCTAAGGATGCCAAATTTAGCAAAGACAAATGTAGGAAAGGCAGACAAATCTGAATTTAAAAAAATCAACTTTTAAATATATATCATGCAGTATTTTGGGGTCAATCTTCCATCAAGATTATGTTATCGTTTATCTGAAATTCAAATTTAACAGGGCATCCTGTATTTTATCTGGCAACCCTACCCTAAGGGTACTGTCAGCTGCTAACCCTGGGTTCCTGCTGGCTTCCCTATATCCTGCCCACGCCTTTGGAACGAGTCCCTTTGTCTATAAGCCATCCTTGAATTATTCTGATGTGACTGTGCCATCTATTTTCTCTCAGGATCCTGATACAGTCCTCATACCCTTTAGTTTTTCCCTCTCAAGGTTATTTCCTCTCAACTATCTCTCATATGTTAATTTCTCTGAAAACATTTTCACAAAGGTTCTATGGCTAACCCAATGAGATTGAAAGGAGATTCTTACTCTCCAGAAAATAGATGATGCAGAGGTGGGAATGATGACATGGTAAGGAGCTCAATTTAGATCCTTGCATCACGCATCTTCGCATCTTCGCTTGGCTTTCCCTGAAAGTAGAGCCTGAGACAAAGGCTTGCTAGCAGGTATTTCTGAATGTGGCCTCAGGGAGCAGGAGTGCAAGGCAGGCAAAGCCAAACAGGGAAGAAGTGGAAGACAGTGTGAGGAAGTGCTATTGAATTGACTACTGGCAATTGGTATTTGATCCCACCCAAACCTTACAAATATCTCATGAATGGTACTCAGACAATCTATCCAGGGACTCAAGGAGGGAAACATTTATCAGTGGAACCTGTTCCCTGACAGGCAGCAAGAATTTCCTATCCCCTTCAGGGTCCTTCTAGCCAGACTGAGAATCAGATTGACATGAGAGAGATTAACAGAGAAAATCAAATTTAAGTTCGTATGTATGGGGAATCCACACAGACATGGAAATTCCAAAGACAGTCAGGCAAAATGAAGTATATATGTCATTCTGGACTAAAGAGAAGGGATCTGGGACTTCCAAGGGAAGGAAGACAATTCACAGGAAGATGAAAAAGAATAAATGTTTGGTAAACAAATGTGTTCTGGGCCACTCAAACAATGGGACATAGGGGACTTTAAGGAACCTGCTAGGTTCCTCCCTGTCTACCATACCTAGTTCATATTATAATGTAGTTATCTGTGGTGATAGCTGTTTTCTTGGAGAAAGTCTTCTATCTAAATTCTTTTAGGCAGTTGTTAGGGAGGGGTAACGAGCTTTTCCTGAATTTGCTGGGTTTTCATTGCCTTTTAATTTATAAAAAACTTCATGCCAGAGTGGCCCATCTTGAGGTTGCCTATGTTGGCCCCCATTAGGCGTGCCCTGCATTTCCAGGTTAAACATTAGGGAGTGCAGAGCCAGTTCTTGAGATTTCCACGCTGCGACATTAGAGATGACGCAAGGCAAACAATGGGAAGTACTTGGCACAAGCCTGAAGTGCAGTGCTGTCTAGTACTGTCCAGTTGCAACTCCCTAAGAGGATCTAGGCCTCCACAACATGGATGGAGGCAAAAGGATTTCAAAGGGGACCAAGACGTCTCCCATACCCAATGAAGGCCAGCCTACTTCTTACAGGAAAGTGAGCAACAAGTTTACCCAGAGAAGTGCCAAGACATTAATGAAGATATTCAGAAGCTAATGCTATTGAGGAAGCACGTCCTTCCTAAGATGAAATTGCTGGAGGAGTTGCCACAGTTGGCAGCAACCAGAAGCCAAAATAGGTACGTTTCCATGATAGACTTGGGTAGGACAGAGACTCATACCAAATCACCTCCATCTTTTCCTTGTTTGGTTAAGAACACTTCTGAGATATAAGACTTGAATTCATCAAAGTCATCACTCTTGTGCATCCTTGAACCAAAACCACTCTCCATGGTCTGGTCTGATAGAAAGACAAAGCACTAAGTAGGTAAGCAGAAGATTCAATGGTTAGGTATGGGTATGATTAGCATTACAAAAATAATATAACTTATACATAAATAACATAACTCACAGGCCTATCTGAAGGAGTGACAGCAGATAACCCTCATATTCTAGCTTAGAATATTTTTTTAATGATTTTTTATTATATTATGTTAGTCACCATACAGTACATCCCCGGTTTCCGATATAAAGCTTGATGATTCATTAGTTGCGTATAACACCCAGTGCACCATGCAATACGTGCCCTCCTTACTACCCATCACTGGTCTATCCCATTCCCTCACCCCCCTCCCCTCTGAGGCCCTCAGTTTGTTTCTCATAGTCCATAGTCTCTCATGTTTCATTCCCCCTTCTGATTACCCCCCTTTCTTTATCCCTTTCTTCCCCTACCGATCATCCTAGTTCTTATGTTCCATAGATGAGAGAAATCATATGATAGTTGTCTTTCTCTGCTTGACTTATTTCACTTAGCATTATCTCCTCCAGTGCCGTCCATGTTGCAGCAAATGTTGAGAATTCGTTCTTTCTGATAGCTGAGTAATATTCCATTGTATATATGGACCACAACTTCTTAATCCAGTCATCTGTTGAAGGGCATCTCGGCTCCTTCCACGATTTAGCTATTGTGGACAATGCTGCTATGAACATTGGGGTGCATATGGCCCTTCTCTTCACTACGTCTGTATCTTTGGGGTAAACACCCAGTAGTGCAATGGCTGGATCATAGGGTAGCCCAATTTTTAACTTTTTAAGGGACCTCCACACTGTTTTCCAGAGTGGCTGTACCAACTTGCATTCCCACCAACAATGTAGGAGGGATCCCCTTTCTCCACATCCTCTCCAACAATTGTTGTTTCTTGCCTTGTCTATTTTGCCATTCTAACTGGCGTAAGGTAGTATCTCGGTGTGGTTTTGATTTGAATTTCCCTGATGGTTAATGATTTTGAACATTTTTTCATGTGTCTATTAGCCATTTGTATGTCTTCATTGGAAAAGTGTCTGTTCATATCTTCTGCCCATTTTTTGATTTGTTTATTTGTTTCTCGTGTATTGAGTTTGAGAAGTTCTTTGTAGATCTTGGATACCAGTCCTTTATCTGTAGTGTCATTTGCAAATATATTCTCCCACTCCATGGGCTGCCTCTTAGTTTTTTTGACTGTTTCCTTGGTCTAGCTTACAATATAATTCCTACCCACATAGTAAGCCAGAATTGGGCTTCTAATCATACATCATGTAAGCTGTATGTTAGTTCAGATTATTATCATCACGGGTATAATTCAACTTCTCACTTTGTGGCAAATAAAGAAACCTAAGCAGTATTTTCAGTATTTTTCTTCTCTATGTGAAATGTAGTAGTGTGAAATACAACTACAATAATTTAAAACTGCTCCTCTGCTCCCAATAGTGCATTTCAAACGTCATTCTTACTTTTTTTTGTCTACAAAAAACAAAAAACCCCACAAAAAACCTTGAAAAAGTATTAATATTAAAGCTTTTAATAAAAAAGAGAAGGGCATAGAGAACTGGGGCTTTAAAATATTTTATTTTTCACATTCTTCCACCATTCAGAGAAGCTAGAAAATGAGTTAGCCATCAACCCACATGACCTTAAAGATGTGAAAAAAATTAAGTCCTTGCTTTATCTTCGACCCTGCTCCAGAGCACATTACCTTTTGACCCATCGGTAGGATTATGCTCAAATCATACAGCTTCACTCCAACCGTTGTAGTTAAGTAACAAGACTACAATTGAGATTGTATTTCATCTGCCAAAACAATTCAATTTGATCTCACCTTTTCATCAATATGTTAACAATCGATTGCTCCTCCAAAAACTGTACATCCTGTAAGGTATTTTAATGAATCATGAGTAGGGGGCACCTGCATATTCTAAGGGCTAAATATACCCTTGAATGTGATTGACAATGTATATCACTATTTCAAGGCATCAAAGACCTTATACTCCCTCCAAATGCCCTCAGGTCATATATACTTTACTGAGCAATCATGTAGGTGAAATACTCAGATATTCTGGCCCCCCTATCATCTGTGCTACTTATAAAGCCTTATTCTTTTATAAGCCTAGAACTGCGCAGTAATAAAAATGGCAGAGAGAGGTGCCTGGTTGGCTCAGTTGGTAAGTGTCCAACTCTTGATTTCGGCTCAGGTCATGATCTCAGGGCTATGACCTCTATCCCCACTTGGGCTTTGAACATGGAGCCTGCTTAAGATTCTCTCTCCCTCCCTCTCCCTCTGTCCCTTCCCCTGCTCTCTTACAAAAAAAGGGGGGGGGCAGAGAAATTTGTGAAACTAAAAACTATGGTGAAAGGGGAAAGATAGGAGTGTCTTGCAGGTGAATTACTATCAGAATTGGTGCTACAGTAAAAGATGTTTTGACTCTTTAATAAAAAGTGATGCAACTTGATAGTTGTTGAAGGGAATTTAAGAGATTGATGATGACTTGGTTTATGCCCAGTGAGGACAGAATGTTGAGCTGAGAAGCAACACTTGACATCTTCCACCAAAGTGTCTGACACCAGGGACCGAGTGAGTCATTAGCATAGGGTGTGAAAGCTGCGGCCATTTACCTCTCCTTTCTGCTGCATAGTAACCAAGAAAGGGACTTAAGGTTGGAGGACCAAGAAGGAACTCACAAATAGGAGTTCACTTGTGAATTCCAGCCTCAGCTACAACACATACAGACTTTGGAAGTCATCACTATATTCTTACGACAGGAAAATACTATAAACATTGGAAATTGATGGCTTTTCTCAGACTTATCAGGGAACTTAGGATGCAGGGCAAACTGCCACCCTGAAATCTGGAGAGATGGGGGCATTCAGAGAGACATAGCCAAGATCGGCTGAAATCAGCCAAGAACAGAAGTTGCTGGATCCATAAACTGATAGGTACGCTTAAATGGTAATTTGGGTGGATCGCTAGATGCTGAGTGTGGAGTAATGTGAGAGTGAGAAATTCGGGGGGTCATAGTTTTAGAAGGGACTCCCACACCTTGATGGGCTTTTCTTCCGAGAACCCTACCAGATTCTCATAAGGAAGTTCTGAGAAAGATGCTCTCTAGGCTTTCTGGAGGAGAATGGTCATTATTGTGAATACATCAGAACCTTCTTTGTAACAAAGACCTACTTTCTAAGGGGAAAAAAAAAATTTGCCAGAGCCTTATCCCACTTGGGGGAAGGGCATTCCTTCCATTCCAGCCCTCTCCAGCCTTTCTGTCTCATTTAAAGGAGGGAAAATACAAAGTCAACAGGGGTCAGAGCTTCAAGATCAAAACAGATTGGAAAGGAGTAAGATGCAGGGAGATAAAAGCTATATTTCTGACGAAACATTTGTGAAGGTCATAGTTCCATAACAAGGCCCACTAAAAGCCTGGGATATAATTAGATTTTTTTACACCTTTTTTTTATGTTCTTTTAAAAATTCCAGTTAATGTACAATGTACTATTAGCTTCAGGTGTAGAATTCAGTGATTGATCACTTACATACGGTATCTGGTGCTCATCACAACAAGTACCCTCCTTAATCCCCATCACCTATTTCACCCATCCCGCCCCCACCCACCTCCCTTCCAGCAACCATCAGTTTGCTCTCTACAGTTAAGTCTGTTTCTTGGTTTGCTTCTCTTTTTATTTACCCACTATGTTCATTTTGTTTCTTAAATTCCACATATGAGTGAAATCATCTGATATTTGTCTTTCTCTGACTGACTTATTTCCCTTAGCATAATACTGTCTCCATCCACATCATTGTAAATGGTAATATTTCATTCTTTTTTATGGCTAATAGTATACACACACACACACACACACACACACACACACACACACACACACAGCTTTATCCATTCATCAGTTGATAGACATTTGGGTTCTTTCCATAATTGGGTTATTGTTGATAATGGTGCTATAAACACCGGGGTGCATGTATCCCTTTGATTCAGAATTTTATATCCTTTGGGTAAATACCCAGTAGTGTGATTGTTGGATCATGGAGTAGTTTCTGAGGAACCTTCATACTGTTTTCCAGAATGGCTGCACCAGTTTGCATTCCCAGCAACAGTGTAAGAGGGTTCCCCTTTCTCTGCATCCTTGCCATCACCTGTTGTTTCCTGTGTTAATTTTAGCCATTCTGACAGGTGTGAGGTGATATCTCATTGTAGTTTTGCTTTGTATTTCTCTGATGAGTGATGTTGAGCATCTTTTCACGTCTGTTAGCCTTCTGTATGTCTTCTTTGGAAAAATGTCTATTCGTGACTTCTCATTTTTTAAACTGGATTATTTGGTTTTGGGGTGTTAAGTTTTATAAGTTCTTTATATATTTTGGATACTAACCCTTTATTAGCTATGTCATTTGCCTTCCGTAGGTTGCCTTTTACTCTTGTTAATTGTTTCCTTCACTGTGTAGAAGCTTTTTATTCTGTTGAAATCCCAATAGTTTATTTTTGTTTTTGTTTCTCTTGCCCCAGGAGACATATCTAGTAAGAAGTATGCTGATGTCAAGGTTACTGCCTATATTCTCCTCCAGGATTTTGGTGGTTTCCTATATCTCACATTTAGGTCTTTAACCCATTTTTCTTTCTGTGCATGGTGGAAGAAAGTGGTCCAATTTCCTTCTTTTGCATGTTGCTGTCCAGTTTTCCCAATACCATTTGTTGAAAAGACTTCTTTCCACTGGATATTCTTTCCTGCTTTGTCAAAGATTAATTGACCGTATAGCTGTGGGTTCATTTATGGGTTTTCTATTCGTTTCCCACAGATCTATGTATCTGTTTTTGTGCCAGTACGATACTGTCTTATCACCACAGCTTTGTGATTAGAAGATTATAGAACACTCCCCTTCTCCCACATCTTGACACCACACCAGTATTTCAGCAGTGGATAACAGCTGAAGAAGTTGTAAGACAGATTCTTCCTGAGGAGGAATACTTAGGGCATCTCAAAGTACCTAGTCCTAGAGAAGTCTTATAGTCTCATAGAGCCTGACTCTTATTACAGCAGCAAATGCTGTGGCATCTACCTTCATGTGGTGAGGGCTTGACACCCGGAATACACCCCTGCAGTACATCACAATAGAGAGGAAAAGCAGAGCCATGCCCGACAATCTTGCCCGTGTCTAGTCTCCTGTAAGTAAGCCTGGGCTTCTCTCATACAAAAAGTTTTAGACACAAAGTTGCTGGCTGTCATATATCACTGACAGAACTTTCCATGATGTTAGTGGGCTCACTAGATGAGTCACTGAAGAACCTTGTCCCCCTACCTGCCATAGCTCCCCATTAGTCTCGAGAGATGCCTGTAAGATTAACCAGGCTTCTGCTACATATGTGTTTCAATTGATCCAGATTGCTGACCTCAGCAGGCCAAACTGGTTCATGATGGAAGGTTCTAAAGACCTCTTTCCAGATTTGCACAGGCAAGAAGCTATAGATTTAGCACAGAATGCTGACTTTGCCAATGCTAACAATTTGCAACTGTACAGTACTCAGGTAGAGCTACTATCTGACGATGCACAAGTGCAGCAGTAAATGGTAACCTTGGTGTTCTCAGCATGAAGAAAATACTGTTAAGATCCTTTCTACAATCTTTGGAAAGTACATTTAGGCTACACATGCACAATACCCAACTCTACTAGTCAAGCTCCTCTCAGTTTCAAGTAACAGAAACTGAACTCAAAATACCTTAAAGGCAAAAGGTTATTTATTATTGGCTTATGTAATTAGGAAGTGAGGGATATAAATTGTTTCAGGAATGACTAGGATTTAAATGCAGTCATTAAGTCTAGGCCTATTTGTCTCTTATTTCTCTTTCTCCCTTTCTCTGAGTAAGTCTAATTCTCTTTTGGCAGATGTTCTCCTTTAATTTCGTGATAAAAGTAGCCACTGTAACCCTAATCCTAGAACATTCTGGTATGAAAATCCCAACAGAAATCCCAAGCTAATTTTTCCCAGAGTCCAGATGATTTCAGAAAAAGACTCTGACTGACTTGCTTGGTCATGTGTCTACTCCGTGGACCAATATACTCCTTCTAGAAGGAGTATAATGACGACCCATCCCTGTGGCCAGAGAGTACTGTGACCAATAACTCCATTAGCACCCCCAAGGAATGGGAAGGATTACTTTCCCCAAGAAAAGGTGGAGAGTTGTTGCTAGAAACTATATTCCACCCCTTGATTTCCCAGCATACACATTTAATCTTGATCTAATACATATAATTTCAAAGATGTACCCACCTGAGAATTTGATCACCTTCTCCCTAAAGACAGGCAACCCAAAACCACACCTTAGTCTAGCATCTTGGAATCATGTAAATTACCCTGACTAGGTTCAGATGTAACTTCTCCCAATGGCGGAGCCTAGGGTTAAATGATAAAGTCAACCATCCTCAGCATCTCCAATATAAAACAGTAGAGACAGAATAGCAGTGGAAATTCCCATTTGATAAGTAGAGAAAAGGAAAGAATACAATGCTGTGTGCCATGTCCCACTGGACAGAAATCCTCAGAAGGATCTCCTTAAGGCTAGAGGGGTTCTGTGGGAAGCCAATCCCATCCCTAGTCTTGCTTACAAGGAGGCTTTCCCCTGAACATTGAATTCCAAGGCTCTCCCTGAGAGGGGAGTAGAGGGGTATTCTGGGGTCTCATTAGCAGATCAATTCCCAAAGCACAGTTATGGGGGGTCTGGGAATTGCTTTAGGAGTTAGAGCCTCACCAGTCCCTTTTTAGATCTAGAGTTTCTCAGAGGATAACTCCTTAAAACTCTAGTAATCTGTTAATGGAATCACTTCTGGAGAACTCCATTAGCTCAGAACCAATGCCAGAATTCTTGGCTAGTAACAATTTGTAAATCGTAATCCTGACTTTCAGTTTCTGTCTCTTAGCAACAAGCCTTGGTCCTCTGCCCATGTTTCCAGCCCTTTGTTATGTGTCCATCTTGGTCTCTGTTGTAGGACTATATGAGATAATAAATTGGGATGGTAAGGCAGAGCTAATCTATCCCTAGCTATCAGGGTATATCCCATTGGATAAAGCCTCAGTACAGGAGTAACTATTACCTTTATTTAACAGGAGTAACATAGAGCTGGTAGTATTTAGGACAGCTTCCCATATTCTCTGGCCCTTCTCCGGTTTCAATATAATCTCCTGTCTTTTCTTACACTAAACTGAGAATAAGACAGATATTTTAGCACTTGTAATTTCACAAAGACATGATTATGTGACCCTTGGTCTTGGCATTCTGACTATCAACAGATACATACTGTGCTCTCTCTGCTCTCAACCTGTCCCTTTCTGTCAGGGCAATAGTGAAGACTGCAGAAGAAACCACAACCTCCATCATTCTGATATTTGTCTAGCAAATCCCTTGAGGCTCCAGGCTTGATAAGTTCATAGTCTGAGTCCTAAAATCCCAAAGATGATAACAAGCCAGTAGTACATAGCAAAGATTTGATCTTCCCATTTCGGGATGGGAGACTCACCATAGTCCCCTCCTTCACTTCAACTCAGATAATTCCACATTGTGGGGTCTGTCATTGGCAAGGCCCTCCTTCTAGATACCAGTTTTCTGTATTGACCACACCCCTTTTGCTTCCAAGTGACAGAAATCTAATGCAAACTACCTTAAATAAAAAAGAGAATTTACCAGCTCAGATAACATGGGTAGAGGAAGCTTCCACCACAGTCAGATCTGGGCAACAGTGAAGTTCTCACATCTCCACATCTCAGCTCTGCTTCCCTATGACAGTCTGTCTCATTCTTTCCTGGAAGATGGCCTCCCCCTGTGTGGTAGGGAGAGGCCTTGGCAACCCCAAACCTATAGTGTTTAGGAGCAGGTATCTCAGCAGCACGAGATTCACCTTTCTCACAGCATCTAGCTATCTGTCCCATGAAAGGTCTCTGGTTGACCCTGACTGGTCATATACCCAACTCATAAATGTATGCCTGTTTACAGATGAATGGCTTACAGTAAAGTGGCAGGCCTGAGCTATAAACCCTCCCCACGGCTGGTGGTAGGGTGAAAGGACAGGAGTTTGTGACTGGAAGCCCCCTACCACTGCATGGAGTGGGGTGGAACTGTCCTCCAAGGGAGAGTCCTCCAACAGTCCTGTCACTAGACTAAGTGACAATACAAGGAAGACAAATATGGCACTGATTCGACTACATTGACTTCCCTGCCTCCCGGGGCTGAGATTCCTAAATCTACTCATACATCACCTTGATGGAGAACCTGAAGATCGAGAAAGTATAGCAGTTAATTTAAAAAAAATTTTAATTAAAAAAACACCAAAATAAAAACTGACTGTTATTCACAAAGATGTCTAATGCAGATATTTACACTTGAAGGCTGCAGGGAGAGTGACAACTCAGGCCACCAGAGCAGGACCGAGTAGTGGAGTGTCTGGACATACTTCTACCATGCCTCTTGTACTTTTCAGAGGTGGCTTGACTCTTCATGTCATGCTGGCTACACACAGGGATGACATGTTGAGCCTTGCACCTCTAGCCTACTTTTGGAACTAACATGTCCAAGGCCTGATGTCTCTCCTCATTGAGGAACCAGAGTTAAGGAATATTTACCAGGTTAATTTCTGTGGGCAGGACTGGATTGAGCAGAATATCACACTAGAGGCAATGCAGCCAGATTGATACATCTTATTACAGCAAAAGGCACTCAAAGGTTGTAGCGGGGTACATGGCCTTGACTGCCAGATCCAGAAAGGAGCTGGAAGATGACAAGAGGCGAGTCAGAACAAGTGATTCAGGACTAAGGACATAAATAACACTGAATTCTAGAGATGTGCTTTCATGAGGTTCTTGAAAACTCCCGGGGAGGTCAGGCTTGAAGCTGAAAGGAACTGAAGGTAAAAGTAGGACAATGGATTATGCATTGAAGTCATTTTCTAAGTGCCCAGTTGTTTTACACTGTAAGGTTTTTTATGCGTATTTTATAGATTGTGATTTTCAAATGAAAAAAATGTATCTTGCATAATGGTCTAGGATATTTTTGCCTCGAGGCTATTATATTGCTTTTTTTTTAATATAATTGACTTTCTAAATTTCATAGCGGTAATTGTCTTTAGAACACAGGGAGCTTTATAGAACATTTAATTCAGTAGTTTTTATACTAGCTTTTTTTTTTTTATCACTAAAATGCTTTTTTGTCCACCAGATAAAATCTCACAAGAAATTCCAATCTGTAAGATGGGGTCATTCATTCAGCAAAT
Source organism: Ursus americanus (assembly GCF_024610735.1). Classification (NCBI taxonomy): domain Eukaryota; kingdom Metazoa; phylum Chordata; class Mammalia; order Carnivora; family Ursidae; genus Ursus; species Ursus americanus. The sequence continues at coordinate 77,104,216 of NC_142127.1, read as the reverse complement.
ATATATATGTTCCTGACACTGGGCTAAATGTTGAAAAAAGGGCAGGAATCAAACTCTGTCCCCCAGTAGAGTCTGGAGGGTCTTGGGAGCCCCTCCTAATTTCTCTTCTGAGGCTGTCCCCTTCTGTCACAGCCTTGGGTTCCAGAGGGTCTGGCCACAGTTCACAGATCCCTCATCTAGACTCACTCCCTCAGAATGAGGACACTGAGGTCAGAGGACAAACGACTCACTTAACATTTTACAACTTAAGTATTTTACATCTTAAATACTAGCATTTAACAACTTAGGTATCAGAAAGTTTAATTGCATCTTACTTTTGTCTTACTTTAAATCAAAAAGAACATCACCAGTTCCCCCACCCTCCTCTTTAAAAAAAAAACAAACAAAACAAAACAAAACAAAAAAACTATTCCTCCTACATCTGCCTTCAGAATTCTTTTGCTTTGAGTGGAGGAACACACAAACTTTTCTTCTTCTTCTTCTTCTTTTTTTTTTTGGTGCTCCCTTTATGCTGTCATTTTGCTTCTTGAAGGCAATCTTATGTGGGAGGATGAGAGTAGAGTAAAGTTGGCAGAATTACAGCAAATAATGGTCCCTGTAGTGAAGCAGAAGCCTTGGTGTGGAAGAATAGCAGGTGCAGAAATGTGATTAGGATAAAATTATCAGGAAAGAAAGCCTCAAAGTTGAAGGTTAAATGAGAAAAAGCCACTCACTGAAGATTCTACATGGATAACCAGGGTGTCAGGGAGGGAGGAACACTGTAAATGAGGGGAAGTTGCAGAGGCCATGGGGTGATTGAGATTGTATAATAAAGACATTTCCATAGGAGCACATTTTCTTCATGGACCGCCACTTGTCTTGCTGCCCTTGTCATCAAAGAACCACAATTACTGGTCAAACTTGAGATGAATCCAGGACATTGAAATGGAATATGATGTAATTCAAAATACATTAACTGAGCACATACCATGTGACAGGTACTACGACACACACTGAGGGTCTAAAGGACTAAGAGTTACATCCCAGGAGTGTTCTTGTCTCCTAGGAGCACTCTATCCAGAAAGGGAGAAAGACCCATATGCAAACAAATACAATACTGATTCATTCATTGATCAGTATGTACTCAGTGCTTACTCTGAGCTGGGCACTGGGCTGGGCAACTGGAAATTCAGGCCAACAACAATAGAAACATTTCTTCAACTCTGGGCATATGTGGTTTACAGGGTAAGCAGCCAATCAGATAATCACAGAAACAACTGTAGAATTGCCTCTGTTACAAGTCTATGAAGGTAAGGCCCACAGAGTTACGAGAGAGTGAAATAGCACATTTTATCTAGTAAGGGAATTCAGGGAAGTCTCACCCCAACTGAGATCTGAAAGAAGACTAAGATTGACTAGGCAAAGAGAAGAGCCTTCTAGGCAGAAGAAATAGCTACGTCAAAGTCAGGGAGCAATGGGAGGGAGCTCGGTACAAAATAGGTGAGGTAAGTTGGTACCTATTTAGGAACTTGTAAGCCAAACGTAGGGGTCTTATCTTTATCCTAAGAGTAATAGGGAGCCATAAATCCTTTTTAAAAGTTCTATGTAAGAAGTACTGTGGGTACAAAGAGGAAGTAATTAATTCTTCCTGAGAGAGGGGGATGTCTGAAGAAGAAAAGACATTTGGGCTGGGCCTTGACAGAAGAGTAGGTATTTTTCTAGGTGGTAAACTGGGTAAAGCTAACCCAGACGATGCCAATGGTATGAGAAAAGGAAAAGGGGGAATGGGAACTTAGCTATATTTGGGAAACACGGGGCAGGACATGTGATATTCCGTTGAGTTGGCAAGTGGTTGGGAGGCTTAGGTGTTGCTGCAGGAAGAGTTAGAAATGATGTCAATAAACTAAACTTGGGCAGTTGAGACATATGTCAAACATGTAGAGAAGACGAGGAACAGGTATGAAGGGAAAGACAAAGCCAGCTGGCCCAAAGAGGCATTGAACTGGAGTCCTAATTTTTTTTTTATTCCTCCTAAGAATTGTATTCTCTTCCTTCTCTAGGAAGCCAGGGAGGCGCAATTGCCTGTTCTATCAGAATTAGGTGCTTGCACTCAGATCTGCCTCTGGCTCTGGGCCAAGGAGTCCTCAGATTGCCAAATTCCCAGCAAGCTACATTCTCATTTCTGTACCATACAGCCATTCTCTCAGACCCTTTGTCTTGATCCCAGTATTTGGCTGCCCAGATTCTCTATCTAGGGTTTTCTTGATCCCATATTATATGGGCACTGCCTTTTTACTTTCATTTTCAGGCTCCCCATTCTGGTTTTTTTGGTTTTGGGGGGTTTTTTACTTCTTCCATCTTGATTTCCCAAGTTCCTTGCCTTTCATTTTCTCACTCGCCAGATCTGACCTCTTGAGACCCTTGGACCTGTCAGTACCCATGGATCTTTTCAATGCCCTCTCCACTACTTTCCCTGCCAATTTCCCTGTTTGGTTCTTCCTAGTCAATTTTCCCTTTTGCCACAAGAACCCTGCCATACGGTGCCATGGTAGAACCCACCTAAAATAAGAGACACCTCTGATTCTTACGGCTTTGTAGAAATTCCACTGCTACCCCATTCTGTCCTATATTAACCCATTTAACTCTGCTCTTTAGACGATTCAAGGGAAGGTAGCACCGGAAACATTTCAAACGTGAATTGCCACCATGTAGCAGTCTTCCCAGCACCCAGTCAATGACTAAATCAAACAGAAAGCTGACACTGGCGTATATTTCTCCACACCAGCTTCATGATTCTGGGAAACTGGGTTAATTTGAATACGTTCTTTTTAAAATAAAATGGGGCCCTGTTAGGATTTAATGAGATTAAGTAACATGCTTAGCTCAATGACTAACACACAGCTAGTGCTCAAAGATTGCTACTATTCAATATTTTGGCAGTAAAAATATATATTCACATAACTTTTATTTCATATTTTCCTGGAATTAGATTGCATGGCAACTGGCTAAGAAGCCAAACAAGAAGTAGAAGATGGAGATCAGAAGTCAGCAAACTTTTTGTCATGGGCCAGATGGTATCTTAGGCTGTGCAGGCAACATGCTTTCTGTCCCTACGACTCAACGCTGCCTTTGTAAATAGTAAACAGATGGGTGTGGCTGTGTTCTAATAAACCGTTATTTATGAAAGCAGGTGACAGGGCAGTGGACCAAAGTCTGCTGACCTCTGATGTACATGGTTGTCTGTGATACAGTACTGACTAAGGAATTCATGAATTTGTCAATGACTCTTTGTAATTAATAATCTATGCTGGGTGTGGGCATACAATGGTAAGACAAAGAAATACGGTTTCTGTTCCACTGAGATAACAACTAAGTGGAAGAGATAGACATTTAATCAAATAAGCCCATGTACAAATAAAAGTTACAAATGTGATTAGAGCTATGATGTAAAAATATGCTGCTATTAGACATTTGACAAAGAAACCTCTGTTGTTAGCTCATATGATTGGTGGGGATTGGTTAGAAAAGTTTCTCTAAGGAAATGTTGCTTGAGCCGAGACCTGAAAGATGAAAACAAGTTAAGCCCTTCCAAACTTCCTCAATCTAGTTACCAGGCAGAGGACCCAATGTGTGCTAAGCCCTGTGCTGGGAAGAAACACAGAATATCCAAAGGACTGAGATAAGACTGGTCTGGCCAAAGCACATGTAACATCGGGATACATGGCTTAAGTTGCGACTCGGGAGCCTCGATGAGGACTGTGGGTTTTAGCCTGAAAGCAAGGGCAAGCCAATGACCAGCTCTCAAGTGTGATTGAATTTGCATACTGAAACGAAATATCCCTTCAGCTAAGGTGTCAAGAATGGAGTCAGCAGGGGTGGGGGTTGGGGGGGACATATACATTTTAATGTGAGAAATTTCCAGTTATGGCTAGATTATTCTCTTGAAAGAGGGAGCATGGGTGGTTTGATGATTTGCAAGTAAGATTTGCTTTTCTGCATCATGGAAAAGTCATTTGAACTCTTTCTGGTCTATGGAAAATGAAGAAGAAAAAAATGAGTATTTGTATTTCACCAAATACTTTTCATCTTAATGTTTCTCTTTCAGCAGCAAAATGCAGATGCATTTGCATAAAAGTTTACTCACACACAGTTCTGGTGACCTACTGACTCAACTTGTTTTTCAGCTTGACTTATTTTCCACACATGAAACATTTTAGCTCAGATAACAGACAGGTTGTAATAAAACATCTTGTTGTTTGAACTACAATATCATTAATCAAAATGATTTGGAAGTAAATTAAGTATTTTCAAAGATTTAAAAGCTGATAATCCAGCTGTTGGTTTGGTTACCAATAAAATGGGGTTAAAAATAATGTTTTTAGGCTCCTTAAATTACCCATCTTCCTTTTCAATGGCACCAAAAGCGTGCAAGGTTTAAAAGAGTAGTTCTCACACGGGAAGGTTTTGCCCTCCAGGGGCCCTTTGACAATGTCTGGAGGCATTTTTGATTGTCACAGATAAGAAGCAGAGAGGTTGCTACTGGCATCCAGTACGGATGGGCCAGGGATGCTGTTAAACATCCCACAATACACACAACAGAACTGCGCCCAGCAAAGAGCTATCCACACCAAAATGTTAATAGTGTTAATGCGGTAGAGAAATCCTGGTCTGGAATAATGTTAATCCACAAATTTCCTTCAACTCTGCTTGTTCTGGGTAATGCTATGAAGTCCTTCCTTTTTTTCTTTTCTTGGTATTTGTTGTTGTTGTTTTCTTTCTTTCCTTTCTTACTCTTTTTCTCCTCCCCTGCCTTCCTTCCTTTCCTCCTCCCCCTTCTTCCTCCTCCTGCTTTGTCTTTGCAGACTCACCTACTTTCCATAATCTGGATTGAGATTCTTCAGCTTTTGCAGAAGCCGTGAAATATCTCATGGACCCAGGTCACTTCCATCCTGGTATATCTCGAAATCTACACGATTGACTCACACAGTGACATCTGCCCTCAGTATGTCTGTCATCTCTCCCTAGTACTCCCTCATCTTCCTGCATCTTGTCCCTTCTCCTGTATCAACCAGCCTGTTAAAAACATGCAATTTAGGGGCTCCTGGGTGGCTCAGTGGGTTAAGTATCCGACTCTTGATTTCAGCTGAGGTCATAATCTCAGAATCATGAGATCGGGCTCATGTGCGGAGTGTGGAGCCTACTTAAGGTTCTCTCTGTCCCCCTCCCTCCACCCTCTCGCACGCTCTCTCTCTCTCTCAAAAAAAAAAGGGCAATTTAATCTTGCCAACTCCTATTTATAAAACAAAACAAAAACTTCAATGAATTTCCAAGAGAAAGCTACAAAGCTTTATTGGCCTGGGAGACCGTGAACAATTTCTCTCTGCTCTACCCCCCTCCCACTTTTTCAATTTCATCTGTGCCTCTCCTACTCTTCACTCTGGCCATGCTGGATTCTTAGTTTTGAGTATACCCTGCTCTAGTCTGTCTCACAGGCTCTTCCCTCGGTCTGGAATGCTGTTCCCTTTATTTACATTACCTATCCCCTACTCCTTCTTTAAGTCTCAACTTAATCATAGCTTCTCAAGGAAACATTCCCTGGCTCCAAGATGAGGTACACAGCATCGGAACACTTGAGAATATTTTATTATTTATGCTTTATCTTTTGCTTAATGTTAATGTTGGCCTCCACCAGACTATAAAGCAAACCGTGAGTGGGAGTTCAAAAAGAACCTTGCATTTCAGCCTGTTCCAAAGACTTTTGATCTTTTATTTTGCAACCACATGTCATGGACCTAATGCTCTCTCTAAGAACAGAGTGGACTTGGGCAAAATTTGCAAATAATCCTGACATTTTAACTGTAGCATCACATAATCACATTTATACAATCCAATATAGAGTCCTTCTGCCTCTGATATCAGCCTGGCTAACCGTACTAGACAATTTTTGTGCCCCATTTTGTGTTCTTCTGGACTACTTTACTCTAGCCACTGTGGCAGCAACCAGTCGGTGTAACCTCACCTTAATTTCTCTTATGACTCTAGCTTTTAGCCTCGAGACTGTTGTATCCTGGGACACCTAGGGAGACCTGCCTGGGCTCATGCATATGCAGCTTTGAGGTGCAAGGGATTTAATATTCTGTAGGGCAACTCCTGGTTAATGGTTGATGGAGCTAGTGTTCTTCCACTGTCCCACTGTCTTGGGCAGACTATTCTGGAAAGACATTCTAAGTTGTCTTCTGAAGGACCTGGCTGGATCAAGCCTTAGCTGCCTACAGTGATGGTCAAACCAATAATGTATCTCTGAATGAGTTTTGCCTTTTACCCTCTTTCCTCAATCCATCACTAATGCTCTCGGGGACCACTTCCAAAATAAGCTACCTGTACATAAGCCCTTGTCTTGTGTTTTCACTCCACAGAGAATTCCATCTAAGAGAATGACATTGTATTTTGTGGGAGTCATGTGGCGAAGCTATTTAATCACACAGCAAATGAATTCCACTTTGCTCCAGAAATCCTGGATCCATCTGTTACAAGCTAAATAATGGTTCCTCCAATCTATCCATGTTCTAATCTCCAGAACCTGTGAAAATGTCAACCTTAATATGACCAAAGAGACTTGCAGAGGTGACTAAAACAAGGATCTTGAAGTAGGGAAGTTATCTTGGATTATCCAGATGGTCACTAAATATAATCACAAGTCCTCGTAAAAAAGAGACAGGATAGCCAGGGTTGGAAAGAAGGTCCTGTGGTGTTAGAAACAGAGATTGGAGTAATGCACTTAAAGATGGAGACAAGAATATAGACAGACACCAGAAACTGGAAAAGGTAAGGAAATGGATTTTCTCCTAAAGCCTAGAGAAAGAAGTTTGAATTTAGCCCCGTAAAACTGGCTTTAGAATTCTGACCTCCGTAACTCAGAATAAATTTTAGTGGCTTAAGCCACTAAGTTTGTGATAGTTTCCTTTTATTAGTATAGCAGTTTACCTCTTTGACCATAATACAATTCAGTACCTCTGTTAATAAAAATAATAATAACTGCTAATATTCATTAAGCCAAATGCTTACTATGAGTCAGATCCTGTGCTAACCACTTATTTTCCATCTTCCTTAACTTTCACAACAATCTTACACGGTTGATACCTTTATTATCTATCCATCATGGTGGATACCATCCCATGATAATCCAGATCCATCTCTTTCCTTCTCTTCCCTGGAAGGTGGGTCCATATTGATTGCCTCAACTGGCTCCCTTGATCTCTTGCTTCTAGATAAGTTTGGAGAATTGGCGGCAACAGCAGGAGATAGATTGGGTGGGCAGTGAGGTTTCCAGCTCTTTCTCCCAGGTTATTATAGGTTGACTGCATCCCTCTCTGAAGATCACAGATCATGTCACGGAACTTCTACATACAGCTGGCTTGCAGGGTCTTTGCTCCTGCTACCTCTGGTAATTGTCCCATCACTTGTTGCTTTTCCTGAAACCTGCCCACGTTTCTGCAAATAACCTTTAATTAAACACTCCTTAAATCACCCAGTTCATATGTCCTGATTTCTCCATTTTACAATACTCTCCAATTTACAACTAAAGACACTAAGGCTCAGTGTAGTAAAGTAGCTTATACATTTCATCCAAATATAAAATAACCAAAGAATGAGATGATTAGCAGAGGCTCCATCTGCCTTTGCTGTGGTAGGAAGCCTTGCTGATGTCCTCCCAAACTGAAAAATAAAACAAAGTCATTGTTCACGTTGGGTCTGTTGATCACATGCACACTTAATCTGCCTGCATTTTTATCAGGCTATCTCCCTTAACTATTGTGCTCTCATTTGGTAGATGTACTATTGGGTATTTTTTAATAATATATGCAAATTTTGTGAAAATTATTTTCTATCTTGTTTTGATCATCTTGACACCACATTTTCCTGTTACACAAACATTTTAGAATGTGGTTTGTCCTCAAAGACCATGCCAATTGAGAGGAAATGTTTCTCTGAGTCGTCTGTGAGTTATATGTGGCCATTTTTTGATGAAGTCTGCAATTTTAACAGCTGTGTCCTAAATTAAGAAGAAGATGGGCATTTCTCCAGAGATGAGCTAATTCATCAAGAACCCATCTTGCACATAATATAAAACTTTAATAATTCAGTCCTACTGAGGGGCTGGCCAGACTGAAACATGTTGTTTAAAGAAATGCAGTTTGGTGGCTTTGAAATACAAACAAGAACTTGAACTAGGTAAATAGAGTGTGGCCAAGCACAGTCTAAGGAAATCTGCTTGAATGAATAGCTAAGAAAGATTTATAATTGGTGCACCAATTATTTCTACGGGAGTGGATGTTTTTATGATGCTTGAGGGTACTTAAAAAGTTTGTTCTCATAAGCAATTTAAACATTCCTCTTGAAATACTGTTTGCACTATTATATTTAGCAAATTAATCACAGAATCATAACATTTTAGAGCTGGAAGAGGCCTCAGAGAAAATCCAGGGCAACTTACTTTTTGCAAACAGTTTCTTGGATCATTCTTTGCTCCAAGCTCGTAGTACAAGGGCCAGACCTCTACACCCCACCCCAATCCAGCTTTGACTCCTGCGGCACTGGCCCAAAGCTGGGGGTCCTGCAAAACCGACTGCTTCTTGCCTGCAAAAGAAGATCAAAACATGTCATAAGTGAAGTTGTACAAATAGAGCCTTTGTTCTGCTCTACTCTTTGCTAACTTTTTTGCCAGTCACATATCTTCCCAGTCATTTCAACTATGGAAAGCTGAGAGGAGGACCAACTTCTATGTCTTGTTTTGCTAATTTCTTCCAATCTGTACTCCTTCTCTACCCCTCTGGAATCTCGCCCTCCAAAATGGCATTTGCCAAGATCATTAATAACAGAGCTCAAGACTCCTCTGACTTGACCATTCCTTGGTAGTTTTTGGAATGGTTGATGCCTCTTTTCTAGAAACTCTTTCCTCCCTTAGCTTCAATTATAGTGGCTCCCTCCTGGTTCCCTCTGACCATTCCTTCCCAGTCCCTTTTGGTGGAGTTTGTTGTCATCTTCTCTTCTCATTCTACGGTTCTTCATGAGAAATCCCATCACTTTCTCGACTACCTGTAGGCTATTTGCTCTCAGATTCAAGTCTCTGGCCCAGATCTTCAACCGAAGCTCCTAATTGTCTACTGAACACCTTCTGAAGTTCCACAAGTTATCCAAACTCAACATATCTAAAACAGAGCTATTTTTTCCTCCCAAACGTGTTCCATATTTATGTTTTCCTCTCTGTGAATAACAATATCATGCACATAGGTGCTCAAGCCAGAAATATGGAAATTACTAGATCAGCCCATCAATGTTTCCCCACTGTTCCAAGATAAAATCTTAGTGTAACACGTAAGAAGGCCTGTGAGATCTGGTCACTGCTTGCTACAACAGCTTCATCTTTTATAACTCCCTGTCCGTCCCCACATCCGCTCCAGATAGACTGTCCTTCCCATAACCCTCCAACAAACACTGACTCACCGTCCAAGACTCAGTTCAAACATTGTATCCTCTATAAAGGTTTGTCTCATCTATTTCCTCCTCTCTGGAAGACTCAGTCCTTCCCTCTGTGCTTCATCTATGACACTTAGCTATGGATAGTCATAAAATAAGGTTCTGAACAAGGTTGTCATTAGGAATAGGAAGAAAGTACCAAGTCACAGAGAAGAAGCAATACTGTTGAGATTAAAGTTGTCTCTGTTAGGATGAGCTAAGTAACAGTTTTAAAAATGGGAGATATTTCAGAACTTTTCCTTCCCTGATACTTCTTTGTGCAAGATGCTGTCCTGAAAGTGAAATGGCTCTATGACTCTGTTTACATAACTTCTGTGGGTTGTGTTTTTCCTTTGGCTGGCGATTTCTGGAGACCAATATCTTTGAGTACTGCTAATCACAACCCTGTTAGTGGGGAGCAGAAAGGGAAAGAATATAGATGAGGAAACCTGCCCTGAGTGTTTATCTTTCCTGTCTGATGTCTTTAATCGTTTTAAGACTAGACACAGAGGAAAAAACAAGCTGAAATTGCAGGTAAAAAAGTCTGGGGGATTTCACAGAGCCCAGTGAAAGATGAAGGTTGGTGTGGTAAGATGGGTAAAAGGATTAGTCTCTGTTCTTTTTATCTACTTAGAGCTAGGATGGAGTTGTTTGTCACTCTTGTGCCCATGCTGTCCAGCTAAATATCCACAAATAACATATCCAAAGATTCTCCAAGTTACACCAGTCTTTGCTTTCTTTCTCTCAAATTCCCTCCAAGACCTCACACAACCATGGCTACTGAAATCAGAGTTCTGGCAACAATAACAAATAAACATTCATATGTCAGCCGGTCCCCACCCCTGCCATGTATATGTTTATATTGTATACTTGAGGGTTTTTATCTATCTTGTCTGAACTCCTATGTAAAAATTAATGAACGCAGGTCTCTTTCATCTAAAGGTACTTAATACATGGTTTCTGAGTTAGAAATATAAATGTAAGAAAATTCTGAAACCTAAACTTAAGAAGCAAAAGTCTTAACTACCATCTTTCCTGGATGAAGTCTTTCGTAGCTTTCTTCTATTAAGTGTCAGGATGAGTGATCTATAATAAAATCAGCAAAAATTGGTGGCTTTTTTTGGGATTTTACTGAGGAAAAAGGAAACACTCTGCACATGATTATCTTTGTCTGAGTTGAAAGTTTCTGAATGATTAAGAAACTAGAACTTGACTAAGTCAGAAACCATGTGGTCTATAACAGAACACCTTCTAAAGAAAAACAACATAAATTTCCAGATGAAGCAAACAGATGATTTCTGTAACTTCATAACCAGGACAAGCACTCCATTTGCCTTCAGTTCTGGGTAAAGTCCCTGAATTGAGGCCACACCAGGACAAGGCGGTAAAATGTGTTTTCAGCGACTTCTTGGAAAGAGAAAAATTCTCTGTTGAAACTGAGCCCTCTGATTTATTTGAATGATGTCTCCATTTCAGATAGGAGAATGGAGGTGAGGGGAGTGAGTTTTGAATTGTCTGCTTTGCGAGTATAAATGTTTTTTACTTACTATATTTTTCTAATGAAAAGGAAAAGAACATAATTCTCACTAGTGGAAAGCGTGCTAACACTCCGTTGAGTCTGCCATGGGCTAGACACTGAGAAAGGGTCTTTTATACACATTTTCACTTTTAGAAGTAGTAACAATGCTGATAGAATTCTAGTGGCACAGCCACCATTGACTGAGAACTTCCATGTGTCCGTGAATGCTAAGTATTTTATATAGATCACCTCATTTTCAAGGTTTTCAAGATTCATCCATGTTGTAGCATATGTCACTATATTATTCCTTTTTGTATTATCTTAAGATAAAACTAAATCAAACTTGTGAAAGATAACTTTTGTGTCCATTGACTATCCTCTCCTATTGTAGTCTTATTAGCTCCTCTGTAGGTAATGATTTCCACACAATCTCGGCAGTCCCCTGTGAAGACAATCACTACTGTATTTCTTAAGAGGCACATAGCATTGTGTGCATCTTCCATTACCTTCTTTTTGAGTTCTCAGGCCAGTTGGCTTGGGAATATACTACTCATTTATAAATCAAAGGCAAAAGGACCCAAAGATCCCAGGCCTGCCCCAGCTTAGGATCAGATTAGGAGAAATTAGTTTTTTAAAGTCTGCTAGCTCTTGTGTGTTTATCACCAAGCTAATTATCTGTTTTACTGCTCCAGGATTTGGGCTTCCCGTGAATTCCCTCTTTTGATTCTTTTGTGCCCATTATTTGATCTTAATGGTACAAAAATGTAATGGAGTGCCAAGAATAGGATTGGACACACTATTACTACCTAGCATTTGAATTTTTTCCCATTCCTTCATTAGATGATACAATGAGAGAATCACAGTACTGGAAGAAACCTTGGTTACCATCTTCTGTATAATAGGTCTACCAAGGTCACACAGCCAGTTAGTAGCAGAGCTAGGGTTAGAGCCAGGGAGAAGGGTCTTCGTCTTGGTGAACAAAAGATAACATGGATGTACTTCAGAGGATCTAGCTGTGAATCTTCACTCTGCCCCCCTCTTATCTGGGGATCTTGCATAAGTTACCTAACCTCCCCAAACAATTTCCTCACAAAGGTGTAAACACTAAATGAGATAACATGTAAAGTACCAAACATTGTATGTAGTCCAAATTATGAATGAATGTCAATTGCTATCCTTTCCAGGTCAGGGCTCTTTGGTTTTGAACTTTGAGAGGTCCCTCCCAGGTAGTTAAACAAAACCCATAATTTTCAATTGTCTCCTCCACTTGCAGGGCAAGGAGACTGTTTGATCACTTGGCCACCTAGGGCAGTATCCTTTGGTGGTTATAAACTGAGTGTCAGTTAACACAATACCAGAACAGAGTAGGGGCCTATGACTTTGACAGGCACAGGGCTTCCTTCAAGTCCAGAAGATACTTCGTTCCAGTCCTAAAGCCATTAGTCACCTCAGTCTCTGTTATGATTATCCCACCCTAAGATGATCTGGTAGATTCCTAGGAAGTATTTTGGACGGAAAGTAAAAGTTTATTGTTCCCACTTTACAGTTCCCAAGGGTGAGAATGAACCCAGAATGTATTCTGAGCTCCCTCTTAGGCCCTAAAAACATTATACTATCAAAAACAAACCACTAGTTATAATTGAATTTTATTACTTACAGTCATAGTTTTCCCACTACAAAATATTGTCTTAATTTTAAGTAGCGTGCTTACTCCTCAAAATCTAACTGAAAACTTTGCCTCCTACCCAAATGTTCTATCTAGACAACCATAAGCTCTGTCTTGCGGTAATGCTTGTCCCAAACTTCCTCCTTTTTCATTGATTACCGACCAAGAGTATGTTTACATTTTGTTACTTTCCCTAAATATGGATCCAACTGATTCTGAAACACATTTCCCTCATCTTATAATTTTCTACTTTTCACTGGCAGGCCTACTATTCTACTCCTAACTCCTCCTAAATCTCTTTAAGGCTTTTCCAGAGCCCACCCCAAAGCAATCCACCTTCTCAACACTTTTGCTTCAGCCACTTGAAGGGAAAAATAAAGGACACATTCCCTGACAATTACTCAACTTTAGGGGAGCCTACTATATGTAAAAACTGAACAGAATTCTGTCACTGTATAAGTGACCTAATGCAAACTACTTAACGTTTCTTTTTTTTTTTTTTTTAAGATTTTATTTGAGAGAGAGGAAGAGAGCACATGTGGGGGGAGGGGCAGAGGGAGAAGGAGTGGGAGTAGCAGAATCCCCACTGAGCAGGGAGCCCAACATGGGGCTCAATCCCAGGACCCTGCGATCATGACTCGAATTGAAGGCAGACACTTAACCAACTGAGCCATTCAGGTACCCTGTTACTTAACATTTCTAAGCTTCAGTTTCCCATCTGAAGAGGGGAGATAGTGATAGAACCCATTACATAGGGTAGTTTGAGTACAAAGAGATAATGAATATAAAGGACTTAGTAAAGTATCTGGCACATACAAATAACCAATGTTGGCTAGTGTTATTGCTGTCATTAGACAACAGAGAGCACAAAGATACAGAAGACATATTTCTCACCTTCAAGGTGCTTACAAGTTACTTGGGATAAGAAGACATAACTGTGTGACAAGACAACAGCATCAGAGATTTCTTAATAAATTTTTCAATGCTATTATTTGTCAGATGAGTGAATACTGTGGGCTAGAATATAACCTGGAAAGACTTTAGGTTGATGATAGGTTGATAATGATCTGGACCTTGATGAATGAAATGTACTTAGGTGGGTAGTGAGAGGGGAAATGCATTCTAAGAAAGAGAAACCCTAATAAGCAATATGCAGAGATAGGAAAGTGCAAATGTTTAGAAGACCATGAGTGACAAGTTCAGTGGAGAATCATGCCAGTGTAAATTGGAGCCAGATTCAATTGAGTAAAACACTGAATATAACTGTACACCATGGGCATTTGAGGTTTGAAGACACAAAGCTATGGAAGCTTAACGTGGTGGTGCTATTTAGGGTGAGTTTGGGAGGAACGAATAACAGAAAGTGAACACATTGTTAAAATCACCAAACTTAAGGTGAAGTACAGAGATACAGGTGACCATCTAGAGATGTAAAGTGAAGCTAGATCTGAAAGACACTTAGAGGGAAGAACTGTGTTCTGACTTAGTAGGCAAGGGCAGAGAGGAGTGGGGTGTCATGTAAAGAGGACAGAGACACAGAGCACACTAAGTTTTTAATCCCGGGAGGCAGATTTAATCCCAGGCGAAGGTCATTTATTCAGTCATTTGTTCAGTAATATGAATTCCCCACAGTCTACATCAGAACCTGAAACAGGTCATTGGGATCCAGAGATGAACACAGCAGTCCCTGCCTTCCAGGAAGTAACTGACTTGTCAGAAAGGGAAACTAGCCTGGGGAAGAAAGAAGAATATTTACTCATGAGTTATAGATCTGAAAAAACTTAAATGTCATCTAGAGCACTCCTCACTTTGCCCCACCTGGAACAAAATATAAGAAAACTGAAGTCCAAAGAGAGTAAAATTCACACCTCCAGTTACTGTCGGAGCTAACTCAGAATGTGAACCCAGAATTCTTTTGTTTTTTTGAAGGGGAAGTGGTTGGTGAAAGGAAGTGGGAAGGTAGAGTGGTAATCCTGCAGGTTACCTTTATGCTCATGTGATTCGAAAAGAGAACTGGGCTTCAATTTGGACTTGAGATTAGCCTGTGGAAAGGCCAGACTCACTGGAATATTTGGGGGTAGTGGAGTGGCACATGGGATCCTTTTTTGCCAGCCCCACTCTCCCAGAAACTTCCTCAATGATTTAGGCTCTGGAGAAGGTGGGTGTTTGCAGACATGTAGTGAGGCTTCCCTAGGGACGTCCTCTGGCATTCTCACCCTAGACAGCTGTGGCTTCTGGGGGAGGGTTACAGGCCATCTGAGGCATAAAGAGCCAGTTTAGTTGCACCACTGGTTGCAAAGAGGAGTTTGTCTAGAAAAGAGTAATGCAAATAGATGGCTAAGCCCAGAGGAATGAGAGGCCTTGTCAGATTATCTGCCCCTACAACTGGGAAGAACAGGACTAGGAGTCTTTAGCCCTAAACCCAGAGTTAGAAACCTCCTAGGCAGACAGCAAGAGCACAGGCCTCTGCAGGCAGCTCTGAGGCCGCTGAGAGTGTCTTCAAATGTGAAGCCAGGAAATGTGGAGTTTGGCTCTGCCACTCACTAGCTGAGTGTGTGGGGACCACCAGCTTCATTAACTGGGCCTCAGCTTACCTTCTGTAAAATGGCAACTTTAATGTTGGCCCCTTCTAGAAATTCCCTAAAAGACCTTCAAACCAGAGGGGGATCTACAAGTGCTTTGATTTGATCCCTACAGTTAGTGTTCTGGGATGCAGGCCTCCAGAAGCAGGAAGGAAAGGTAGGATTTCTTTCCTTTTTATGGATGAATAATACGCCAGTGTATGTATGCATGTATTTGTGTCATTCATCAATGGACACTTAGGTGTTTCCATGTCTTGGCTATTGTAAAGAATGCTGCAACAAACACAGGGGCGCAGAAATCTTTTTCAAGGTAAAGATCATGTTTCCTTCAGATAAATTCCCAGAAGTGGAATTCCTGGGTCATAAGGTAGTTATGTTAATAGTTAATTTTTTGAGGAGCTTCTATTCTGTTTTCCATAGTAGCTGCACCAGTTTATATTCCCACCAGTGGTGCTCAGAGCTCCCTCTCCCTACAGCCTCACCAACACTGGTTATTTCTTGTCTTTTTGACAATAGCCATTTTAACAATGTGAGGTGATATTTCATTATGGTTTTGATTCCCTTGTATTTCCTTAATATTGAGTACCTTTTCATGTAGCCATTGGCCATCTGTATGTCTTCTTTGGAAAAATATCTGCTCAGATCCTCTGCCCATTTTAATTGGATTTCCTTTTTCTTTTCTTTCTATTTTTTCTTCTTTCCTTCCTTCCTTTTTTCCTTTCTCCCTTCCTTTTTTTCCTCTCTTCCTTCCCTCTTTCTTCCTTCCTTTCTCCCTCTTTCCTTCCTTCCTTCCTTCCTTCCTTCCTTCCTTCCTTCCTTCCTTCCACTATTGAGCTGTATGTGTTCTTACTTATTTCGGGTATTAACCTCTTATTAGCTATATGATTTGCAAATATTTTCTCCCATTCTGTAGGGTGACTTTTCATTTTGTTGATGGCTTTCTTTTCTGTATAGAAGGTTTTTAGTTTGAAGTGGTCCCACTTGTTTACTTGTGCTTTTTGTTGGGTTTGCTTTTGGTGTCAAATACAAAAATTCATTGTTAAGACCAATGTTCAGGAGTTTATCCCCTATGTTTCCTTCAAGGAATTTTATGATTTCCAGTCTTAAATTCGAGTCTTTACACTCATTTTGAGGTGATTTTTGTGTAAGGTGTAAGATAGTGGTTCATTCTTTTGTATGTGGCAGTCCGGTTTTTCCAGCACCATTATTGAAAAGATCTTTCCCCATTGTGTATTCTTGGCTACTTTATCATAAATTGGCCATATACTGTGAGTTTATTTCAGGGCTATCTATACAGTTACACTGATCTATGTGGCTGTTTTTATGCCAATACCATACTGTTTTGATTATTAGAGCTTTATAATATAGTTTGAAATCAGAAAGGATGGTCCTCTTGCTTTGTTGTTCTTTCTCAATATGGCTTTGGTTATTCAAGGTCTTTAGTGATCCCACATTAATTTTAGGATTGTTTGTTCTATTTCTTTAAATTTTTATTTAAATTCCAGTTAGTTAACATATGGTGTCATATTAGTTTCAGGTGTACAATTTACTGATTCAACACTTCCATTCAACACCCAGTGCTCATTCCAAGTACACTCCTTAGTCTCCATCACCTATTTAGCCCATTCCCCTACCCACCTCCCCTCTGGTAACAATCAGTTTGTTCTCTATAGTTAAGAGTCTGTTTATTGTTTTTTCTCTTTTCTCCCCCCTATGATTGTTTTTTTTTCTTAAATTACACATATGAGTGAAATCATATGGTCTTTGATTTATTGTTTTATTTCTATGAAAAATGTCTTGGAATTTTTATAGGCATTGCATTGTAGATTGCTTTGAGTAGTATGGACATTTTAACAATATTAATTCTTCCATTCCATGAGCATGGAATATTTTTCTATTTGTTTGAGTCTTCTTCAATTTCTTTTATCAGTGTCTTATAGTTTTCAGTGCACAATTCTTTCATCTCCTTGGTTACATACAATTCTCAGCATTTTATTCTTTTTGATACAATTGTAAATGGGATTGTTCTCTTAATTTCTCTTTGATTGTTTATAGTGTATAGAAATACATCACACTTCTATATACTGATTTTGGATCCTCCAACTTTACTGAATTCATTTATTCTAAGAGACTTTTGGTGGAGTCTTGAAGATTTTCTATATATAATATCATGTCATCTGCAAATAAAGACATTTTATTTTTTCCTTTCCAATTTGGATGCCTTTTATTTCTTACTTAATTGCTCTAGCTAGGACTTCCAGTACTGTATTGAAGAAAAGTAATGAGTAGACATCCTTATCATGTTCCTGATTTAGAAAAAGTTTTCAGCTTTTAACCATTGATGATTTCTCTGAGCTTGTCACATGGCCTTATGTTGAGGTATGTTCCCTCTACACACACTTTGCTAAGAGTTTTTATCATGAATGGTTTTTGAATCTTGTCAAATGCTTTTTCTGCATCCATTGAGATCATATTTTTATTTTTTAGTTAGTTAATGTAGTATATCACATTGATTTATTGGTGGATATTGAATCATCCTTGCATCCTTGGAATAAATCCTGCTTGATCATGGCATATGATTTTTTTAATGTGTTGTTAAATTTGGTTTGTTAATAAATTTGGTTTGTTGAGGATTTTTACATCTATCTTCATCAGGGATATTGGCCTATAATTTTCTCATAGTGTCCTTATCTGGTTTTGGTATCAGAGTAATGCTGGCCTCATAAAATGAGTTTGGAAGTGCTCTCTCCTCTTCTATTTTCTGGAAGAGTTTGAGAAAGATTAGTATTAATTCTTCTTAGAATGTTTAGTAGAATTACCAGTGAAGCAATGTGGTCCTACCCTTTTTTTTTATTCTGAGGTTTTTTTTATTACTGATTTAATCTTAGTAGTAATCAGAGTGTTCAGATTTTCTATTTCTTCATGATTCACTCGTGGAAGTTGTATGTTTCTACAGATGAACCCATGTCATCTAGGTTGCCCAGTTTTTTGGTGTGTATTTGTTTATAATAGTTTCACTATCTTCTGTATTTCTGTGATATCAGTTATAATATGTCCTCTTTCATTTCTGATTTTCCTTATTTGAGTTTTTTATTTTTTTTTCTTGGTGAGTTTAGCTAAAGTTTTGTCTATTTTGTTTATTTTTTCAAAATTCAGCTCTTAGTTTCATTGATCTTTCCTATTGTCTTTTTAGTTTCTATTTCATTTATTTCACTCTGATCTTTGTTATTTCCTTCCTTTCACTAACTTTGGGCTTAGTTCGGGTTTTTTTTTTTTTTCTAGTTTTTTGAGGTGTAAAGTTAGGTTGTTTGTTTGAGATCTTTCTTTTTTCCTTATGTCAGCATCTATCACTATGAAGCTCCCTCTTGAACTGCTTTTGCTATATCCCATAAGTTTTGGCATGTTGTATTTCTGTTTTCATTTGTCTCAACATATTTATTTCTCTTTTGATTTATTCTTTGAACTGTTGGTTATTCAGTAGCATATTGCTTAATTACATATTTGTGAATTTTCTGGTTTTCTTCTTATAATTGATTTTTAGTTTCATATCATTGTGGTCAGGAAAGATGCTTGATATTTAATCTTCTTAAAGTTGTTAAGACTTGTTTTGTAGCCTAACATATGACCTATCCTGGAGAATGTTTCATGTGCACAT
Organism: Ursus americanus; assembly: GCF_024610735.1. Taxonomy (NCBI): domain Eukaryota; kingdom Metazoa; phylum Chordata; class Mammalia; order Carnivora; family Ursidae; genus Ursus; species Ursus americanus. The sequence goes on along the minus strand of NC_142127.1, from coordinate 77,085,299 downwards.
GAGAAGAATGTGTATTCCCCTGCTTTTGGATGGAATGTTCTGTAAATGTCTAAGTCCATCTGGTCTAACATGTGCTTTAAGTTCAGTGTTTCCTTATTCATTTTCTATCTGGATTAGCTATCCACTGATGAAAGTGAGGTATTGAAGTTCCCTACTACTATCATATCATATTGCTGTCTATTTCTACCTGTAGGTCTGTTAATATTTGCTTCATGTATTTCAGTACTCCCATGTTGGGTGCATAAATATTTACAAATGTTATGTCCTCTTATTGGATAGCTCAGAATTCTTTGTCATATCATGCCACCATCTCTTCGCACATAGCCCTCACTGTTGAAACCACTTGTGACACTCTTATCATGCATTGACTTGAGATATCATTCACGGGTTATCAAACAAGGGAATGGAAGGCCAACTGCGAACCGTGAGGGAAGGTAAATTATTGCTAACTCACTTCTCATGTGCTGATGCCTTCTTATCCCAAAAAGATTTTAAGTTACTTCCAAGGACCATGTAGTCAATATCTGTGAGAACAAGGACATCATCTGCCATCCAAATGAAAGCCTGCCTCTCCCCTCCCCCACTGGCTATACCCAAACATTCCTGAAGTCCTATCACTCTGTTCCTTCAATATTGCTCAAATTGGTCATTCCATTTATACCGTCACTGCTATTGCCTTAGTCTGGGCCCTCACTGCAGATATCTCTTAATTTTTTGCCTCCCTCATTCCAACCCACCTTTTTCACTCTGCCATCACCGAGCTGAACATGCCCCTCCTCTCCTCTAAAATCACTTATATTTCCTCATACTCTCTAGGAAAAGAGCCAACCTCCTCAGTATGATTTGTTTTTTTTTCTTCCAGAAATTCCCTGCCATTTATTTCCAGGTATTCCATGATCCCACAAAAAGCCACCCACCCTTATCTGAACACCCCAAGATTTTCATCTCCCCATGCTTTTGCACATACTGTAAATTCTGCCTCTTTTTCTCCTTCCTGCCCCCCTGAACTCCATCTTTCAATGCCCACCTCAAAAGTCAACTTCCTTCAATATAGATTTCTATTAATTTTATTTATTTATAGCACATACCAGGACATAAAATAAAAGGATATAATGTTTCATACAGGGTAACATACTATATAGCAAAGTGAAATAAATTCTAAAACTTAACAAATGATATGACAGTAAGATGAAGACAAAAGTGATATTAGGCCATGAAGTGCTTCTCAAACAATTCTACATATTTGCTAGCTCTTCATAATATTCACATAAGTCTCTAGGGCCCCTAACTGTTTGTGTTTTACCCCTCCTCTAGACTGTTAAGTCATTAAGAACAAGAAGTTCATCTTAATCAATTTTGTGCCTCCAGTGTCTCAAATAATATCTAGTAATAAATGATTATTGGATAAATGAATAAATGAACGTTTCAATAGATATCGTACTCATCTTTATACCCCTCTCCCAGTACTGAATAATTTACATGTAATGTATAAAGTGATGGAGAGAAATTCAGAAATAGCCAAATACTTAGAATGTGATCATCTTCTTTGGGGAAAATAGATTAATCCTTGGGAATATGTTAAATATCAAGAAAGAAAACTTGGAAATAAAACAAATGGACAAAGGAGTCAGTGAAAGAGAATAAAGAAAGTGTTGGATGGAAAGGAATAGTAAGGAGGTAGGGGAGACAGGGAGAGTAATGGGCCAACACGGTGAGTATTTGAGAGATACAAGTTGTTCTTGAGTCTGATTTGTTTTCTATTCCCTGTGCCTTTCATACAGTAGGAGCTAAATAAACATAGTCATGTCAGAAGTTGTGCAGAAAAACTTTAAACTCCAAGTCAAGAGCACAGCAGGGTGAATAACTTTCTTGTCTTCAGATTTAGTTTGGTCGCCATGTGAACACATCTTCATACTAGTTGATATACTTATTGCCATCAGCTTTAATTCATTTCTGGCCACCTGTTCCTCCCAACACTAGAGCTCTCAAAAATAATTTTTTTAAATCTGCATTTTTTATCTGCATTAACAAGCCTGGTTGTGAACTCTTAAGCATTCCTTCCAGATCCCATTTGATTTCTGCATCTGCCTAGGCATTGCTGACTTACTCATGCCCTAGGATGTAACCTATGGGTCTACCTGTGCAGTCTTAGGTAGCCTCACCTCACTCTTTTATGTTCATCTCCTCCCTGTACAGTTAGGCGGCTCAGAAACTCTCCTCTCTTTCCCCATTCCCAGCCTTGACCTCTTTGGCTCTAAGAGAGTCAGAGATTAAAATGCTTTTCATCTCCCACACTACATTTTTAAATTACTCAAAAGGAAGACTGTGCTGCTTTGTTTTTTATTCCAATGAAGCTTAAAATCACTATAAATTCTCAAAAGACTGACAGCTGGTGACAAAAGACAGTGATTACATTGAAATATTCTTTATAAAATCTCTACTGTTTTGTGAGAAATCTCATCCAAATGATTCTGATGAAACTGCTCACTAGTAATTGCTATTTAAGTCCAGGAAGCAGTTTTTTCTATCATCTGTAACATTTGAAAAAGAATTTTCTCTTGAAATCGCTTTTTCAAAGCTTGTATCACATATATTCTTGTTATATAAACCTAAGAATTAGGTAGTTGTTAATTCAAACATACTCCGCATGTAGGATTGCCACAAATAAAGCTGCCTATTTAATTTGCTGTCATTCCCGTCTATGAATGCTCATTGGGATAACTCCCTTCTCGCCATCTAACTTTCAAAGGGGGGGAAACCCATAAGAGTCATAATATAAAAATACTAAAAATGGGAAAACGGGAACTTCCAGAATGAAGTAAAATCTAAACAGACTACCTTAAGCAAGTCAACAAAGGGTAGAAGATGGAAGTAGAAAATATCTTATGATCTGGGTGATTTTTCTCAGGGACTTTTAGGAGCCTTAGGACTTTCCCAGAAATTAAAAAAAAAAAATGAATTGTAAAAAGCCTGATGGTGCAGCTTTAAGAAGTATAACATCTGATAAAAAATGTTTTTTTTAATGGGAATTCATCTTGCCAATGTAATTTATGGTATTTTTGCATATAAAGATCACCTTGGGAGTAAAAGTACAAGTTTGCAGCCCTGAACTAAATCAACAGACTCTGATGCCCCCAAAATTATCATCAGGAAAGATTTAAAGAAACACTGAAATTCAAGAGCTGGGGATGGAGCTAAAGATTTCTATTTTTTTTGTTGTTGTTGAATTAGAATTTTTATTTATTTATTTATTTACTTATTTATTTATTTTTATTATAATATTTTTTATTATATTATGTTAGTCACCATACAGTAATCCCTGGTTTTTGATGTAAATTTCCATGATTCATTAGTTGCGTATAACACCCAGTGCACCATGCAATACGGATTTCTAAATGCTAAAATAGTAAAACTGTAGAGATAGCAGAGACTTCAGAAACTATTTTGTAAATGAGGACAATGAGCCCTCAAGTGTATCGGACTGGCAGTGAAATGACCGAGTGTGTGAAGATAAGGGCACAGACAAAAGGCAAGAGCTTTAGATAATAAATTATGTGCAAAGGTTAGCGCTAAAGGGGATTGGGTATAATCCCATTTCTATGGGATGCAGTGGTCTCATCCTCAAAGACTGCAAGCTTCAGTCCAGGCTCACCCATGGCACACTCTTGACTTCCTCTCCCTGAGTACAGAGAAGTTGGTGATAATGAAGGTAGTAACACAAAGAAACTGGAAAATGCAAAGGTAGTGATAACTTGGGGAAAATGAGGAGATGTAAGGTGTGAAAGCCAAAAAACTCATGATAATTATGAGAATAGAAAATTGACTAATTTTAGACAAATTATTAGTGAAAATCGTATAACTACATTATGAACTTTCTTTCAAGCATGTAATTAAAATGTGTCTTAATGTATTTTTTAAGTGTCATTTTTGAATTCAGGTTTGTCATTTTTAAAGATTCATATGTTAATTTGATCTACAGCAACACTAAGTACCACTTCTTTAGAAAAGCAAATTATACTATGGAAAAGAATGCTTAGCAAAAACTTCTGTGTTGTTCTCTGTGGGGGCGGCAGAGTTTCTAGATCATAGGCACCAGAACGGAGTCTCATTATCTCTCTGAGTACTGTGGCCTACCTTTGCTACACCTCTATGTAAAAATGGCTCCCAGGTGGCCCCATAGCCAGCTGTGGTTCCAGGTGCTTTTCACGAGCACAGCAGGCTTGAGTTTGAGTTAGGTGGGGTGCTTGAAATGGTAATACTTAGTGCCTCTAGGCACCAGAGTTTGCTGTTGATAAAAAAGATAATAAAAGGAGGGGAAAACCCAGATGACTTCAAATAAGCCTAAACTTCAAAAGTTTCAAAACTCAGAGGCTGGTAATTTGAGTTAAGGATCTTTCGTGGGCTGAACTTGACTTAATTAATGCCCCACCCCTGCCTTTACCAATAATGCATTCAAAAAAGAGAAATAGAAACCATCTTTTGGAAATCAGGTAAAGGAAAAATTAGGTCCATTTGGCCAAAAGAGAACTGGAGAAGAGGTTTACAAACCATCTTCAGGGATATACCACGATATCATTAGAGGGTTGGTAGACTTGTCCTAGCAGGCATTCAGTAATAGTGTGAGCTATCTTCATTAATGACAAGAAGAAATTGGCTTAAATTTCAAAAAATAAGTATAGCCTAGTGAATAATTACTGAAAAATACTTATATAGAAAGATCCATCTCTGAGTACTTTAAGAGTAGAGTAAAAGGCAAGAGAATAGACTGTCCTTCACTACATCATATCCTATTTGAACACATCAAAAGTAATTTCACATATAATCACTCTTGTGATATCTCTGGGATTATTTGGAAGGAAAATTATTTTCTCTCTGTGTTCCCAAATTCCTACTAATATATTTTATAGAAGGAAGAGAGAAAGACTTGCTCTGGCTACAAGCATCTCTTGCTAAGCCTACAAGCAGCAGAGGGTGGTAGAGGTGGGATAAGAAGTGAAAGTGAATGAGAAGTGAAAGTGCTCAGAATCAGAGCCATCCCAAACCAAGAGAAAACATGACTAATTAGTCTAAGCAGATATCAGGGACTCCACTTCTACCAAAGCCCAAGCTGCTCCATCAGAAGGATAAGAACCTTTGGGACACCAATTATAAAGGAAGACGGTAGCTATCGATTCTAACTGTCCTATACCAAGTTATCTGAGCCCAAGTTTATAGAATTCCCACCATCTCTCCACCCCAAGGAGATCATTCTTATTTGCAAAATCCCAAGTCCAGACAGAAAACGTAGGGTTTTTTAGTTGATTCCTTATTATATTAGGCGAAACATATTTTCCAAACTTTTCCTCTTTCCCTGAAGGTACCAGGCTTTCTAAAACAGGAATAATAATGACATCTGATGAAAATTCTCACCTATCAATTCTTCAGAAGACCCCCAGAAAAACCTGTTATCAAGCAAAGCTAAGTTTATTAAATTTACCGAAGTAAAGGAGGATATCACCCCGACAGCCTCAAAATAGGAAATTGAAACAAGTTCTCTGTAGAGTTTTAGGGCCCAGGCTAGATGACTCAAGGGAAGGTTTCTAAGGCAGGAAAATGGTTGAGATTGGGCTGCATTTATGACCAAAAAAAAAAAAAAAAAACCCCAAAACTCAATTTGGTGGGTACAACGGGTCGTAGAGGCTAAAGCAAACCCTGCAGTCAATTGTTGAGCTGGCGTCATAGGTTGGGTTTTCTGTGAAGCAGACTTCGGGGCACAGTTTAATATTCAGGATGGTTACTAGGAAGTACACTTGAGATCAACACCTGTGCCATAGAGGGAGAGGAAGCCAGACTGGCCAAGGAGAGAAGTCAAGCTTGTGATCTCTAGTCTCTGTCGATCCCCATATGGAGTTCTGTGTGTATAAAACGAGGCATCAGAAATGTCCCATGTTGGACCACATCATTGGACATGGGCTACCTCTGGAAGGAAGTAATGGGCAAGGCAGCTTTCTGCAGCTGAGGCAATCTCTGAAGGGAATGACAGATAAAGGCTTTCTGCCAACAGCATTCACCAGCAGCTAGGGCAGAGGGATCTGGACAGGGTGGTCCACAGCCTCATCATCCATGAACATGTATTCCCTAAACAAGCAGCTTCGGTTATTGCTTGGCCTTAGCACTGTTTAGCATAGGGATAGGAAAATATGTCTGGTCCCATTATTTAACACAGAAACAAGGAATTAAGACAGTCCAGTTTTCAAAACAAGTTCAGCTTCTTTCCTACTGATATGTAATTTATCTGAAGCTCAGAGAAAGAGATGCCCTTCCTTTATGTCAGTTTGGCTCTTTATCCCATCTATTCTCACCCACCTTTTTCCATTTGTGTATTCCATGTATTATCCCCTTATTCTATGCATATTCCATTATCCCTCACCACCAATAACTTCTCTACATAAAAACTTTGAGCTTTCCTAGTTTAATTAATTAATTTGACTTATTTAGGCTTGTAGATCTCTGTATAATCATCCATCTTCCTTTCATCATTATCAAAAAAAAAAAATCTTAGTGGCCTCATTTTTCCTACCAGTTCTTTCTATTCTAACTTTACTGTTCTATTGAAACTACCCTTGGGAAGTCACATAATCTCCCTTGATACTTATAGGATTTGCCCCTATTCACAACTTTCCTCTTAAAACTCATTCTTCTTGGCTTCTTGTATTCTGCAGGCTTTTCTTCTGCCTCTAAGGCCATTATTTATTTGTCCTGTTCATTGTCTTTCCTTCCTCCCCATCATTTCTCTCAAAAATGAAGATGTTTCCCATTTAGAGCTTTTCCACTCTAGCTATACTTTCCTAGTTGTTGATGTCTACTCATAGAAACAGCACCTTCATGAAAATAATATATCCGTGACTTTTTTCAATATCCAATTACCAGCTAGAAGTTTAGAAGTGATTTGTCAGTATTCAAACATCATTTCTAAAAGTAGACTCAACATCTACGCCTTCAAGACTACATTTCTCATGTTTCCTATCTACATCCCTATGTATATTCCTATTCTACGCAGAATGTTCTGTATTAGGATGCCGTCAGAGAAACAGAAACCATACCAGTTATTCCAATAGAGAGAATTTAATACAAGAAATAAGTTAAACAGGTATTGGAGAATTGCAAAGAGAAAGCAAAAGGGAATTCTGGGGTAACACAAAGATAATAACTGCAGGAAGATGCTACCACTTGTGGTGCTGGTAGGGCAGAGGGAAGAGATTAGGGTTGTCAGGACCTAGACCCTTGGGACTGGGCAGAGAGCTCTGCATGGCTGGGAATGATGCCTTAGGATCTCAGAAGAGATGCCTCATGATGCCAGACTCAAACTCCTGTGGAGGGGCTGGTGCTGGTATCTCTGAGGCAGCTCTATTACAGTCTGGTTCTGGGAGTGTGGGAACAAACTGGAAATTAAACCCAACTGCAGCTTCCAAGGTGAAGAACCATTGTGGTGAGGACCTGACAGGGAACAGCAAGCAAAACAGGAAGGAGTGTATCCCTTCTCCCTGCTCCAGACCTCATGGGGAGCAGCTGGGAAAACAGAAATGTGCTTTGCAGAGTCCCAGCCCCAGCATCCCAGGACAGGGAACAGGGTGAGTCTGGAGCTCAAAGGGGATAGTTTAATAACCAGCACTGGTGTTATAACCTTGTAAACCTGAGACTGGAAACCATGGCCTGTGGGCTGGGTGTTTTAGAATAAAGTTTTATTAGAATCCGGCCTTGCTCATTGCTTTACATATTAGCTATGCTTTCATGCTAGGGTGGCAGAGTTGAATAGTTGCCATGAGACTGTATGGTTCACAATGCTTACAATACGTTATCTGGCCCTTTACAGAAAAAATTTGCCAACCCCTGCTCCAAACCTCCAAAACTGAACAACTCCATTATTTTGACAACTGCACTCCCTTCACCCTCAGTAGAGAATTAACTGCCAAGTTACACCTCTGTAATAGTAACATTCCTAATTCCAGTTTTCTCAGCCATTAGGTTTCCTCTTAGTCATCTCCTTTCATCTGTCTTCTGTCCGTTTACCTACTGCTACCAAATAACTCCTTAGAAACCCCATCTCTGGCGATGTTTCCGTTCTGCTCAAATACCTTCAATGCTTCTCACATTTGCTAAAAAAAAAAAAAAAAAAAAAAAAAAAAAAAAAAAAAATTAAACCTATTACCCATGTTCGGGGTCAGATACATTTCCTAGCTCTTGCCCACTATTTTCATACAAACTCCAATCACTGATTCGTCTCTAACAAACTCTACTCTTTACTATCTTTGTGATTTTGTACTGATGCATCTAGTTTGAGAGAATCCAATCAATCAATCAATAAATAACACCTCTACTCCTCACCTGAGTTAAAAACCAATTGAGAAATAGACTCTCAATTGCAGTCAGGAAAATGGAGATCAAAATGTTAAACTTACTATTATGAAAGCTGGGGTGGAGTATGTGGTTAACTTACACAGTGAAAACAGTATACTGGCACTTTCTACTATACTATCTCCCATTCATTACCCAGTTAGACTTTAGGAAGCCCCAAGTGAAAAACTTAGACCTGCAAAATATAACACTATCTAGGATCTCTGCCTCATACTGAGCCAGGATGGAGAGAATATAATAAAAATTAGCACCCCGGTTCTTGAAACTTTGTAATAAATCAACTCTGTCAAATGAAGCAACACGGACTAATAGATGTCCCTTATCATCAGGAGGGGTGGAGCAAGAAATAAGACAGGTAAAAGACATGGGTGTTAGCTACAGACCCTCCTAGTAGAAAAAAAAAAGATTGTGGAAGGTGGCAGGGGGGTCCTGCATCACTTCCTAATTTTTTTTTCTCTTATTCTTTGGGATTCACCATGAGTTATAACAACCAAGGGAGTGACAATCCTCTGAAAGGGAGGAGATAGGCTCTTCGTCAAGGCAATCTTGTTTCCACCTTCATGGGCTGCTTCCTCAATACCACCTACTGTTCCTTTGTTACCCTCCTGTGACTACTAGTAGGAAACATAAAAATGCTCCCAATAGTACAGATTAACTCCAAATCTACAGTATATCCAAGGCTGAGAATTTGCTCCCTCTTCTATTTCCTATCCCAAATTATGCCCCACTACACTGCCCAATATAGCTCACCAGAGGTTAGGCAATATGATTAAATGGCAACACTAACATATTCCACTAATAAATTTGCAACAACATAAAGGTGCCTGAAATTTGCATATAAACTCTCTCCCATTCTGAAATTCCCAGAAGAAATTGAAGCCCAAAGATTAAATTCTCTTGCAACTTAGAATTCAAATAATTTAATGTATGAAATAATTAACGTCCTTAATTCTTTCTCCTCGGTTCTTATTCTTCTTAGGCTCAGTGAAAGGACTTAGGCTCAGACATCTGATAGAGTCTGGGTTCTTTCAACCACTGCTGCCTGGGATTTTTATTACTAACATGAGCATAATTTCTTGTATTCTCTGACACTTAAGGAACCCAAAGACACACCCAGATTATCACAGCAGTAACACTACACATACGAAATTTAAGATAAGACAAAAAACAAAACAAAAAAAACCCCGCCCCTAGAAAGTTCATCTCAGGTGAAACTTTTTCCCAAACTCAACCTTAGTCTAGACCCACATTAATGTGGCCAAAGATCATGGCAGCAAATCAGTGGTGCTGAGGGAAAGAGGGAAGTCACATAGGAGAAGGTCTCAATTTTAGTCTTTCCAGGATGTTAGTCAGCTGATGTCCGTTATCTAAAATTCATAACTATGAAGTTAAACCCAATAGGGAGAAATTTCTCATAAGAGGTTAATTTCTCCTAAGAGGTTAATGTCGTATCTGAGGGAAAAATCTAAGAACATTCGAGAGTTTTTCTCAGAGAGAGGTGTTGAAGACATCGTAGCCTTCTTAGAAAGTGTAAACTTACAGTGGTTACTGTACAGTCACAAGACCTTATTTCCACTTCCCCTTCAAGTCTTTTGTTTCTGGTCCCTAGTGCCATACCTAGCACACGATCTGTTCAGACCATCATTTCCACTCCCATTTCCGAGCAAGCATTTTCAGTCCCATGATACAATGGCTGCTGCTCCTACCTCTTGAGGTAGAATTATTTGAGCCTATGAAATCCATTTCCTAGAAAAGATGTTGCCCTACTCTCTACATTTTTTTTTTTTTTTTTTTTGGTCTGCCAGAGTCTTAGCCTTAGTAGATCTCTAAGCTGAGGCTTCTATGAATGTTTCAGAGTATTTTCTTCCTAGGAGTCTAGTGAAAGCTGATTTCTCTGCCTGAATCCTCAAAGCATTACTGTCTTCCCTCAGCTTTTGGACATTCCACGCTTTGAATAGAATTGCATTCTCTGTTTTATTCTTCAATCATGGGGTACATCTGTGGGGGAGGGGTCATTTTTCTCTTCTGTAAATTCTGAAAGTCTCAGTTGAGATTCCAACAATTAAATCTAATACTTAAATGGATCATTTCCTTATTTATCACAAATAGAACTACCATAATTTTTGGACCTGAATATCACCAGTAAATGAATGTTTTGGGGGTTTTCAGTTATTATCAATAATGCTGCTATGAACATTTCATACAGGCTTTTGTGAAGATGTTATTTTCATTTCTTTGAGGAAGATTCCTACTATTGGAACGCGGATCATATGGAAAGGGTATGCTTAACTTTATACAAAATTGCCAAACTGTTTTTTAAAGTGGCTTTACCATTTTGCTCTCCCACAAGCAATGAACAAGAGTTCCAGTTGCTCCATATCTGTCTCCATACTTCATTTTAGTCCTACCAGTGGGTGGGTGGTAGTATCTTATTGTAGTTTTAATTTGCATTAACCTGATAAATAGGGTGCTGAACATCTTTTCAAGTGTGCTTAACATATATACATATATATATCACATATCCAAACCAGCGGCAGGCCCAGAGCCTGAAGATTAGTAGTTTCGTAAGTGGATTACGCAGGCTGGAGTTGTGGGGTCAGAGTAAACTATAGATTCGGATGAGGTAGGGCTCTGAAACTTTAGTGACTGACAGTAACCATTTCTCTTACTCAGAATGCTTAGAGACCAAGGTTAGTGCTGGCAAGTTATTTATCACTGGAGTGATGATGAGATAACTGCATAACTCTCTGGTTTTAGCAAAGACGTTGATCGGTAGAGATGCAAATAAACTGAAAGAATTTAGTGGAGAATGAAAGGATAGGGTCTGAGTCCCAGAACTCAGGGATATAGCCCTCATCTTCTCTGATCCTTTCATTCAAAAAACAGTTTTTAGCCAAAGCTTCTTATATGTGTCTAGAACTTGGAGGAGAAAGGGGATTACACCGACGTCTCTTATATCAAGGGCAGAGTGGGGTTTCGGGAGAACACTGGCCCTGCAGAGCAGGCAGGGGGCTTGGAGATGGGGACAAGTCTTGGTGAAGAGGAAGAAGAGCGAGAAGGAAACTGGAATTGACAAATCTTCCATCAGAGGCTTTCCTCCACTTGCGGCCCACTGATCCCTCTTCTTTCACTTCTTCAGTCTTGCCTTGGTGGGTGGTAGAAAGTGGGAGATAAGAGGGGAGAATGAGTGTTTAAGGAAAGGAAATTAGGTATGGGAAGTTGGGTTAGGTGAGATAAAGCAAGTGGAAAAGAGATAAGCAATGTGTCAAACGTAAAAGACACAGTTTCTGGTCTGCTTCTGATACCCACTAATAATGTAACCATGAGAAATCATTTTACTTCTTCAGACCATCTCCGAAGTTGGACTGTGGATCCTTGGAAATTCTGTGGTTAGACAGCCTGTGGAGATTCTGTGGTTGTTTCGTTGAGCTTTATAAATGCTTTTCCTTGTGATCAGATTTGAAACCTCAGACCTTGTCTTCACTCATATAAGCTGATTATTCAAACCTTTGAAAATCTGGATGGTTGGATAGCTGTAACATTTTTCTTGAAACCCAGAATTCAACATAAAGTAATTGTTCCTTTAAGGTGTGAGGGTGGGATTAGGCAGGGATGAAAAGGATAAAGAAGCACTTTGATTACTTTAAATCACTCCTTAGGTCCTCGCATACCAATAGGATTTATTCTCAAAGCACTGTTTGGGAAAAGTTAGACTGGATCCAAGCTTCAACTGGAAGGCACTCAATGGTTTCCATAGTTCTCATGTTCATTCACATGGGTTTCTTTATATTAAAAGAGGAGTGCTTCCCAGAAATAGCCATTTTTCTTGATTGTTGCTAGGAAATAAATTCAGACCCCACAGCATTTAATATATACCACGGGATGGAGGCAAATAGAAAATCCCCACCCTGATTTCCATTAGAGGGGAAACTCTGACCCAAAATAATTTCATTAAGTCTAGCCTATTTCCCACATTAATAAAGTGAACAGCCATTAAAAGCTAATGCCAACTTCTTTTAGGACTCTGGAAGTCCCTGCCAGATAAAGCAAGAAAAAAAATTTTATTTCACAGTGGTAGGGACCCAGTGACACAAAGGATAGGGTGGGCTCTCGGCTAAGTGAGGCAACTGAATGCTTTCTTAACTTGTATTCAGACTATCCTGACTCCCAAGTATAGTTTGTTCTTCAGGGATGTGCTTACTATAATGGACCAGAGAGCAAACAAACCAATGGCCTTCAGCTCCTTTTGGTGGATGTAATGGAAAGGAAACTGGAATTTACAAATTTGAGTTCACCATTGGCCACAGGACTGAAGTCCATACTGGTCTGTCCCCTCTCCATTCCAACACTTGCCCTTTTAAGAGTAATGTACATCAGTCATTCAGTGAGCTGAAGTCTAAGACTGATTACAACTACAGGATTCAGATTTGGAACAAGGCCCACTGGATAGGGAAAGAGTCTAAAGGAAGTGATATGGTGTTTTGTCAAGGAAGGGTATGGAGTTTCCAAAGAGAATTAGGATTCCCCATTCTCTCCCCTAAGTTTAGAAACCCAGACTCATAGAGGATTCACAACCCCCCAGATACCTGGTATTTAGGGGACTCTGGTTGGCTAAGAAATGGTCCATGAAAGATATTCTAGTCCTAATCCCTAGAACATGTGAATTACCTCATATGGCAAAAAGGACTCTGCAGATGGGACTAGTTAAGGAAGTTGAGATGGGGAATTATCCTAAATTATCTAGGTGGGACCTCAGTGCAACCATAAGTATCCTTACAAGAGTTAGGCAGAGGGAGATGCCACAGCAGAAATGGCGAAGGCAGTGTGACTACAGAAGAAGAGATTGGAGTGATGACAAGCCACAGAATGCTGGCAGCCACCAGAAGATTTGGAAAAGTAGAAGAAAACAAAAGAGAGAGAGAGAAAGAGAGAGAGAGATTCTCCCCATGAGTCTCCAGAAGAAGTAGCCCTACCAACACTTTGGCTTTAGGCTGGTGAAACCGATTTTCAACTTCTGGCCTTCAGAACCATAAAAAAATAAATTTGTGTTGTTTTAAACCACCATGTTTGTGGTACTTGGTTATAGCAGTGGTAGGAAACCTATACAAGTACAACATGAATTAGAAAGAGAGCTATTTTATCAGGTGCTTTGAAAGGGAAAATGTGGGGAGGGGATGAAAGAGATTACTGGTGGCTTCTCCAAGCTTTCTCCTCCAAGGAGGAGAAAAGGAGGGAGGGGCTGCTTTGACAGCTGCCTGCAGGCATATAAGAGGCACGGAGATGGAGGAAAAGTGGTTTTGTGAATGAAGCTTCGCTGTGCTTTGAGAAATCGTTGCCATTTTGGTGTATTTTCAAAAGACTGAGAAGAGCTATGTGTTCAGTTAAAATTTATTTCTGATGGAGTGTCACTTTTTTCAATGTAACTCTGAGTTGGCCCAGAGGTAACTTGGTTTTATTCTAGGGGTTTTAGGGGAACTTGTCTGATGTTTTGGATAGAAGACGGGGTATTTGGCTGCATTTTGAATTCAAGTCCTCTTCCTAGCCTAGCTCAAGAGAACATTTCATTATGACTTTCAAATCATTGGACTACTGATGGAAGAGTGCCATGTCCATTAGACAAGCCCCAGTCATTTTGAACTATGACCATTGAGCCAGAAGAAAAGAGTAGAGAGAGATCATACAAAGGAGAAGTCACATGTAGAATTCAGTATTTTTGTCAAAGAACCATACTTAGATGCCATTATACTCTTCATTAACGTAAAGACTAAAAACTCTCCCTGAGAAACTAGAGATTTTTAGAGAGAGGAAGCAGGAGAAGGAATCCTAAGCTCGTAAGCAGGCTTTGCGTTCAGCGTGGAACCTGATGCAGGACCCAATCCCATGACCCCGAGATCATGCCCTGAGCTGAAATCAAGAGTCGGACCCTTAACTGACTGACTGAGCCACCCAGGCGCCCTCCGATATTCTTTTCTAGTCTTGCCTCAATGAATGCTCTTTCTTATTGAGAGAGGTCAGTGGTGGATGTCCACGGTTTAGCTGGAGGCTTTTGTCTGACTCTCCCTGCAGAGATCGGATTCCTGGTGAATCTGTCTAATTATCTCTACTGGCTACTGGAAAATGGAAAATTCATAAGAAGCACTATGCTAAGGAGACTAAGGGAGAAGTTATGATGTTTAGTCATGGTCAGAGCATGTCCCTGCAATGACACAAGAATAGACAGACTTGGAAGACCAAGAAAGTAAAAATTCACAAGGATTGGTATTAGGGGTTATTTCTAGATTTGGTGACGGACTGTCTCACTGCCTTGGATTTTTACCCTAGGCTTGGGGGCACAAGAAAGTGTCTGAGTTGGAGTTCCCCCAGAAGCAGAGGCTGAGACAAGGATTCCAGAGTAAGCAGTTTATGTGAGAAGTGAAGGAAATACCAATGGGGATGTAAGGATGTGAGACAGGGAAGGAACAGATGCCAATAACGTGCATCAAAACAGTAATCACTGTAGGCAGTTGGAACTTAACATGGTGGGTAACATCTGCCAGCCAATATAAAACATAGGCCATAAGGTGAGCCACCCCCAGTGCAAGGGAGCCACCGTGGTCCCAAGCAGTTGGAGGAATAACCCACCCTGGAGTGTTAGAGCCCAAACAGGGTGAGAAAGGCATCCATGAAGTGGGAGAGCCCAGTGCCAGGAATCAGAACTCAAACTGACTGATTCTAGGCTTGGGCAGCCTGGAATGAGGAGTCAGAGCCCAAGCAGAGGGAGGAAGCTACCATGTCAAGGAAGGGCTACAACCAAGATGGGAGATTCTTACTGTGAGGCTGAGCAAATAAGTAAACATACTAAAGATGGTAAGAGTCAGGGTTCTCACTGTCCTAAGAGGGTCAAGAATAGAAAGGAATAAATCTGGAATGAACCCTGGAGTGTTATACTGGAATTAAAGGCATAGGTATGATCCTGTGTATTTCAACAACTATAGATAGGTACAGAAATAAATATAGATATGAATGTGTATCTGTATGTGTGAGTGTGTATGTACAAAACTTCCATATTTATGTATATATATACATATATACACACACATATATAGGTATACACACAAATATACATGTGATAAAATACAGAGAACAAACTGATGGTTGCCAGAGGGAATGCCTAGATTCTTGGCTTCTAAAAACCATTGGCTACTCAAAGAAACCAGGGCTCTTTGGAGAAATGGCTGATGCCAGCACTGGGATGGGAAAATGCCAGCTGAGCCGGGAGTATCTTCTTCTGCCAGAAAGCAAGGAAGTGCTGCGAGGATGTGGGGGATATGGCAGAAGGATGCCAGACGCAGTGTGGATAGGGCTCCTGCTGGCCAGGGATGGGACAAGGTGAGCATCAAGAGAAGACAATGACAGTAACAAACGTTTACCCACTGAATAAAACAGGAAACCATACAGATAAAAGTGAACAAATAAATACGTTGAAAATTTGACAAGGAACAGAAGATGTAGAAGACGTCAAAGTACCTTCTCATAAGCTCCTTATGAGCTATAAAGAGGAAAAGAGTATTTTAGGTGAAGAAGCTTGACAGACACCACCTTAGTCGAGCGATCGAAATGGACATTATCAGTAATGGAACGGATCAAGGTTGCGGGCCCCCTGACTGGATGCAGGTGAAAACACAGCAGCGCTCTTGTGCGAGTTTTGCCAAAGATCGATAACCTGATTTTAATGATCAAGAAACCTCAGACTGACCCAAATCAAGGGGCATTTTACAAAATGACTGTTTGTAATACTCAAAAGTGACGGCCGTGCAAGTCTAGACTGAGGATCCGCCCAGACTGAAGGACACCACGGAGAATGACAACTAAATACAAGGGCAGATTCGGAGCGTAACTTTCGCTGTAAGAGACATCAGGACACCAGACGAACTGAACACGGCCTGAGCACGAGAAGGCAGCACTGTATCAGGGTTAATCTTCTGATGGTGGTGGTCGTAGCGTGGCTGTGGAGAAAAGAGTGTTCTTGTCTATAGGAAATACACGCTGTTCAGAGGCGAATAGGGCATTAGGCCAGAAACTCAGGAAAAGAAGAGTCCTGCTGTACTTCCAACTTTTGTATAAGCCTGTGGTTGTTTCAATATTTAAAAGGGAAAAAGAAAAAACGAAGAGTGACCGTTCTGAGCCGTGTAATACCTTCAAGACCGTCAAGTCTGCAAGTGCTCGCTATCACTGAGGGACCCATTTCCTTCCCCCAAGAACACACTGTGATGTATTTTCAGTGGCTGAATATCAAACGTTTATTCCTTAGTTTTCTACTACTGCTAAAATCTATTCCATGAGTAGCTCCTCTTAAAACAAGTCTTTATTTCACAGAAATTGTATCTCTTAATAATTCACTCTGAAACGTCCAGTGCTGAGGATGAGGATGCTTGAGAGCACAGTGTGGACAACAGGGCCAGGCGGACCCCACTGGAAGGCTCCACGGCCCACCCCACCACCCCCCCACCCAGCATGCCGCAAACCACCCAGGGAACACTCCGCAGAGCCGACCGGGCTGTCCGAGTCAGCTAGAAACAGAACACCATACTTGATTCAAATTACAAAGGCAGTACTGTACTGTACGCGTCCAGCATCACGCACGCTTACAACATAAGTATGCATGATGGCACATCTGGTATAAGCAGGCCCCTACCAACTTTAAAACGACGAAACAACCCCATTTTACCTAAAGTTACAAATGTTGTTGCACAGACATTGGCTGCTTCAGAAGCATGGGGCATGCGAACAGGAAGTGGAGAAAATAATCCAGCTAAGACTAATCACATATGATGTGTATTTAGGAATCTTTCCAATCAAATTGTATTCAAAGGAAGCCTATCTTGAAGCGCCAGGGTCAGTTTCCAGGCTGAATGCTTCCTAGGAGAGGGAATCATGCTGATGGTCCCTGACACATTTGTGTTTCTTCCCAGACCCTGGAAATACAAATGCAGGCAGACTCACCGTGGTCCCCAGGGTGACTTCTGCCTCTGGGGGCGAGAACAGCTGGTTGTCCTTGGCTCAGGGGAGTTTCTCAACCCTTGGAAATTCCCCCCTGCCCCAGGTCTGGATGGCTGCTCCAGGCTGATGGGACCATTTCATCCTGTCAAACCTAGAGGTCAGCACGGCTATAGTTTGGAAGTGACCTCTACAGAAACTACAGCTTTCTGCTGAATGGTCACTGGCTCTTTCTCCAGGACCATGCTTGACAGGGAAAGATGGTTTTGGGGGTTTTTTGGTTTGCAATTTTAATATGATCTACAGAAACAGCCTGGCTTGTAATTAATAGCACCATGAAAATATAGATAATGGTAGAAAAGAGAATCATACAATAAAGTCCCTCCTGATTCTGGGCAATGTTTTGTTGGTTTTTGTGTTTGGGTTTTTTGTTTTTTGTTTTTTTTACCACTAATGGGGTAGAAACAAGTCAACAAAGTAAATCATTTTAACTGAATTTGGGAAAATAAGATGTCTTTCTGGAGCAAAAATATTCTTATAGGGAGAATATAGGCAAATAATATTCATTAGGCTGTAACTTAATATATATTATATGTGTCTTATTGAGAAGTAGAGGGGGGAAATGTAGACCTAGCTCCCTACTCAGAAGGTCTGTCAAGTGGTCATGTAAAAGTATTTTAAAAAGGAAAATTGAAGGCAGATGAAGGCATCTAAACTCTTAGAGTGGGGCACTGGGGTTCAGAAGTTTGGAAAGAATACTGTGTACTAATGTATTATAATAGTACATTATATGTCGACACCTCAGAAATAAAATAGTTACAATTTTGAAGCATCTCCCTCCAGTATCTCATTAAAAAGGAATGCTCATTCCTGTAGGAAGAAGAGGTAGTCTGTTGGTGAAATGTGGACAGATCCTGGCCCTTGGCTGCCCATTTTCTTTTGCAGATTCAGTACCCTTGGCATCTCTTGAAAATATCTGTAGGTGTGTCGGTTTTAGTGGCTGGTGCATTGCTAGAAGCAGATATGAAGAGAAGGATTCATCCCAACGAGGTCTATTTGTTGAGCTGGGGTTTCTATAAAACTAGTTGCAAGAGGGTATTTTGATAACCCAACAGTACTGAAACAGTGTGTTAAAGTCCCTTTTGAGTGATAGAGTCACCGGTCCGGATTGAACAAAACCCCAGCAGAAGATGTATGCACTCAAATCAAGGCTGACTCTCTGTGGTCCAGGGAACGAGGGAATCTTGCACTTCACGTCAGGGGGTGCTGGCCAGCCCGGTTCATGCCTGGGTGCCACAGAGTTCCAAATTATGAGTCACACCTGTAACAACGTGTAGCATAACATTTTTAAAAGCACTCTATTCCAGTTCCCTTCAACAAGTTTGTCCCTTTCATCTGCCTCTTGTACACACGCACATGCCGCCCAAACTCTTCTTTATGCTTCAAGACTCAGCACCGGTTCCACATTTTCCATGAAGTTTTTCCCAGCCCACTCTTGACTCCTGTAATAGACATTACCTGAACTCTACACTGGACTTGAGTACTTTTGACACGGTCACAGGCTTCCACCCTCTCTGCAAACACATCAGCTTTCCTAATGAATTACAGACTGAAGATGAGGACTGTCTTGAGCCTCCCCCCTCTAGCCAACGCAGAGTACTCAGCACTGTATTATGCATATAATTATCATACAATAAATATTTGACAGAGGTGCTGAGGCATGCTCTGCTTGAAACTGTGTCTGCACAGTGGTTTCAGAATACAGAGGAGAGACCCTACGTACCCTTAGAAGCTTCCACTCTGGCCGTTTCTAGTTATTACACTTGGTAGGTGGGGTGTGAAACTGCCCACCTCTGATTCCAGCCACAGCGGGGTAGACACTTCTGCACATGCTGTCCCTTCTGGCACGATAGCCCCACCATGCATTTCTCTGCTTTCTGTCTCAGGACTTTCTCTGAAGACTTGTGAGGCACTGTTCCAAGCATAGAGCATTGCTCCAGAATGCATGAGGGAAAGCTCATGAGCCCCGCAAGCAACCCCAAGGCATCCTAGTGGGGATGGGAGCCAGTGGATAGATAACCCTACTTGCCATCGTTCAGAAGAACAATTCTGGGAGACATCTGAACACTTCTCAGAGGTTCCGTGGCTTCCAGCTGGGATCTCAGTAACCCAACCTTCATTTGCTTTTCCTCCTTGCCTGCCTCACTCTCCCTGCTCCATCACCCCTTTTTCCTGGGGTCATCTTCCAAATAAACTACTTATACCCAAGTCTCTGTCTCAGGGTCTGCTTTCAGGGATCCGAACTAAAACGGACACATTATTATAAGCACAGAGATGAAAAGAAAAGTTGTTGTTGTCGTTTTCAATAGCAAAACAATGAAACACAAGCCCTTTGCTAGTGACAAAGCTATAGCAGGAAATCTCTAGGGAGCCAAAGGACTCACTGAACGCCCTGGGCATCAATTTCTCTCACCCCAAAAATGAGGAGTTAGCCTGAAGGGGCATTAACTCCCTTCCCATGCTTTAGTTCCATGATTACAGATGTTGTTTGCATCCCATTTATACAAGTCCTTCACCAATGAATGGTGGCAAAAATTCAAGGGCTTCTGTCTCATTACGTCCTTCATCTCATCCCAACCTCAAAGGCACGAGACTTACAAATTTTCCACAAGGGAGGCTTCAAACTTTCTAGATGCTCCTCAGCTTAACAACCCTCGAATTGACAATGTTCACTCTGAATGGAAGAAGTCAAAGGCACACTAACTGGCCTTGTGCAGTCATCCAGACTCTCTGTCCTTGCACCTTCTTTTCATCAGAACAACACCAGCTTCCCTGACAATTCCTCCTCCCCTGGGGAGCACCAGTCCGGTTTTCTCTTCCAAATCTCTGTCCAAAACCCTTGTCCAAATGTTTGTGTATCCCCCACGCCTCACTCAGTAATCTGCACTTCATTGATACCCAATAAATGTTCATCAGGTGACTTAAAGAATTTTTTACCAAGGAAGACTTAGAATCATCCCAGTTTTTAAAATATCAGTTGGAAAACTGCCTCAATACAATAGTGGCTTATGAATCTTTTGCTTGTTTATTTTTAATAGGGGTTTACAGACTTAATGTTTGTTTTCAATGTACTGCAGAAAGTATAAACTTAAAGTGAAAATTCAGAATTTCATGGAAAAATCTAAAATTGGGCCTTAGAGACATGTGCCCTTCCTCTAAAATAAAAAATTAAAATTCCAGACTTAATGTGAGGAACACTCTGCTCTGCCCAAAACCCCAGATGGAGCGGTACCTGTGAATCCGGGTTTTTTGGCTGTGTTCACTGCTGCCATGAACATGTATTCGCTGTTAGGGTCATGCACACTGGATCGATACTTCTGGAAGAAAAGTCAGAAACATGGTTTGTCATCTGCTCTTCCTTATCTCCGTCCCTGGTCTTTTTTTTTTTTTTTTTTTTTTTTTACTGTGTTTTATTCTTGGTTGAAGTGGTATGTGACAAATGTGTTAGGATACGGCTCAGTCTCCCGACTTGTGGCTAAGTAGGAGAACAATATGAAAAGGGCTTTAAATAAAGAGCCTTCTACCGAATTTCCTTCCTCATTTTTGTTTTTATTGTTCTTTCCTCTGTAGATTTAGATCATGGGCCGTATCTCACTATCTTCCTTCTTTCTCTTTCTTTCAAATTCCTTTCTGGCACAGATATACCCACCGTCTGGCCAATGATCACACTATGGATATACTTGGATATTAGCATACTTACGTAATATGCAAATGGCATAAGTTCTTTCGTTGAGAACCTGTATTATGAAAGGCTGAAAAGAATAGCCCCCAGGACAGAGAGATAGTTTTGTCATTGCTGCGTTATCTCCCTACCTTTCCTTGGCGTTCTTTAAAAACAGAATCCTAATAACTTGGGAAGAAGCTGGCCATCTCCTCCGCTACTACTGGCACCTTTTGAGGCTTTCTCACTGATTGTTTAATTGGCAAGTTGAGGGAAACATAAAACTGATTGTTTCATCTTTGCCCTGGCTCTGGAAACTTAAAATCAAATGTGCAGCCCGCATGTAATAATTTTTAGAAATCAGAAGCGTCTGTTTATATGTTTCAGTCTTCGTCCTGCCTTTTTGTGTTTTCTTGGCCCCGATTCCCTTATCTTTTTTGAATAATAACAGTAACAGCTCTCTCTGTAAGCCATCAAATCCTTTTTTAGATGGAAGCAGCTGTAAAATAAATAAGCTGTTCTGCCAAGTTAGTGGTTTAATTAGTAGGCATATCTTGTGGAAAAGAAATCGTCTGTCTGTTAATTGAATTACTCTGGCTAGAGCAATATGTGCTTTGATGAGTAAATAACTACCGATATTCTTCAGTAAGGCAAATGCAAGAAGAAATAGACATCGCTCACCTTTTTTGTAAGCCAACAAAGAAATACGCATCCAAAAATATAGACAACAACAAAAGCTGCACATCCTATGGGTAACCAGAACTTCAGCTGGCAGCAAGTCTGTGATTCTGGGTTGGAAAAGAGACATGTTAAGGGAAAACTGAGAGAATCAAATTTCCTCTTTTGGTGCAGAATCACAGGTTCTTTTACCAAATCTAAAAAAGTGATTTAATCAAATGAAGCTTGGCTTCATTACAATCATGGGATCCAATAAATTGTAAACAACATCATCTCAGTACTACAGCAAGAATTTAAAAGCTAAAACCTAAAAGACTCTATGCACACACGTGTTTACAAAAGAGGTTCATAGGATTTTTTTGGTCTATATTTTTGCAGAAAAGTAAATTAGGAATAGTAGTGGTACAAAACTCTTATTTTCAATCATCTCATTTCATTCCACAAACCAAAGCCTTAAACTTTACGTGAATAGAGGCAATGGCCATTAGGCCATGGATTTGGGTAATTTGTCTTAATTTTTTTCCTGATTTCTAATAGCATATGCATTTTAAAGACAACGTGATCTATTTCTAACATAGCAGTCTATGTGATCAAATTGCATATTACTGATTAATACGAATTTTTATTATTAGTAAGTTATCCCTTGCATACCTTCATAATAAATGATGGCCATCAATTTCATCAAAATTAAATCTACAAAAGATACTTGTTTACTTGTTTTCGTTAGTGAGAAAAGTTGTTAAAACACAAATGTACTCTAAGTCTGAAAGATGAAAACAATGTCTTACCATAAACATTCAAATATTCTCTGCTAATATTCTTTTTTTGAAAAGGAGGAGGATCAAAAATTGACAGTTCGCAGGCGTAGTAGCTGGCATGAGAACTGTCCAAGTTATTCAGAAAAAAGGAGACACCGTCATTGGATAACTGAGACTGACAGGATTTTGGATTCTTGATGGACTCTGTGTTTCCACTTTCCTTTGTCTTAGTGAGATCACACAGTACTTCCGTCCCTTTCCACAACTTCATTTTAAATTGCCAGACAGTATCACTGAATTTGCATAAAATTTGTACACCTCCATCGTGAAACGTGAACATCTCAGACTTGGCAGAATCATTGATTTCTCCTGCATAAAAAAGAAGAAAACAAAGCAAAAGTGACATTTTACGAAGATGTTACTCTGATAATTGTATTTGAATACAAAAGTAATTTCTTCTTTTCATGCAGTCACCTCTACCACACCAAAATGAAAGAATTTCACAACCAAAAGAACATGACGAAAAATAAAACTGTGCCCTTGAAAAAAAGCCTAAACAGAAATTTGCTTGTTATATATGAATATATAATATGTAATATATTAAATAATATATTTACATAATATAATAAGACAGATATGGTGCCTGCCCTTTCATATTAGAGACGGATGGTAAACAAATAAATACATAGTAAACCATCCTAATTAGTGCTAGCAATGGAGTACTGTTCAAATAAAAGTGGTGGGGGTGGGTTCTATTTTTGTTTATAGAATCAAATAATGCCCTTTTGATGTTAAAATTGAAATTGAAGGAAGATTAGCACTTAGTCAAACAAAGGGAGATGTGGGATAAGATTTGGGAAATAATGTAGTTTAGGAAAACATTAAAAAGTGAAAAATAGCTCAGACTAAAAATGAATGATTACATTATACCCTCCTGCCAGAGAGTAAAACAACACATGAATCGTTTTCAAATGATAGAAATATGTCTTCTCTCAACCTGATCCATTGAGAATTGAATCAAGGTCTGATGACAGTAAGGCCCCAGATTTTTGTCTACTTTTTCTTCTTCTTTTTTTTTTTTTCAATAAATTTTAAGCTTATTGGAAGCCAAAGGTGTTTTTGAAAGTTACATAGGGAACACATGGGGAAAAAATGGAAAAGGTTTCAGCCTAGTTGCATATTCTGAGTTACTGGGTTATAAGTTCAAACTGCTCTCTGCTTTCCTTTGTTCTTTTTCTTTAATATAAAAGTTTCTCACTGAAATTGTTTGGGAAAATTATTAGCATGACAGTTTTTTGCTTATGTTTTGAAATCTCTGTCTTTATTCTTGAAAAGAGTATATAACAAATATAATGAATGTTTAAGGAAAAAAAACTTGCCTGCCCTACAGTGAAATAGAAATGCTTTTGTGCATATTTGCCCTTTACATTCTAGATATAAGCTTTATATAGCAAACATATTACTTTGTGTTCTGCTATTGCCATTTAATGGTATAAAATTTCCATTTTTTACATAATATTCTTTTTAATGACTATATATTAGGACATAGTATTAATACATGATTTGTTAAAGCATTCCACTAATGTTGAATATTATGGTTATTTTTAGCATTTTGCTTTTATGACATGTGGCCAAAATGTTCAAACATGGTTATAACACTATGTATTGCCATACTGCTTTCTGAAAGAAGCCCCATTTGTGAGAGGACGAGCATTAGGCAGGTGGATTCATTCATTCATGGATGCTTGCACTAGTTGCCTTGATTTTATTTAAGATTTAGCATAGTTATTTTCCTTAATATCTGTAGGCTTTAATTTATGGCTCTCATATTACAAGGGAAATAGATTTTCTATTTGGGGATTTGATTGGGAAAATCTGTACAAGTGTTCTAGTTTTTCAGTTATGGCAGTCCAGATTCAAACAAATTCCCACACCCAAACAACCAAAAATGCTGAACAAAAGGTCTAAAAATATTGTTAAAAGGCTTAATGAAGTTTCACAAAGAGGAGAAATTCGTAGGTTAAATTTGAAGAACCAGAACACCCAGAGAGATGAGCAGAGCTCAGAAGTTGCTTTTACTCTGAGAGCTTTTACTGTTTTGCCAGGTTCAAGCTTTTGTTTCTATGTCTCAACTCCCAGAGTCTGCAAAGCAAGAAATCTAGAAGAGCCTCTCCTCAATAAGTTGGGATCTCAAAGGGTTCCCTTCCTGGACTCCAGTTAAACCAAAAGAAAACCAGCCCTCATGCAGCTTATAGCTCACCTTCAAATCACTGCAATGGTCCAGAAAACCTAAATCCTTGAATTTTGTTTAAAGTAATTTTGGATTATTATTACCCTTGAGCTTTTGAGAGTAAAAATGCAACTATTCCAGAAAGAAAAGATTTACATCCTAGGCCTCAAATCTTATCTGCAAATAATATTTAAAAACAATGACATGCGGGGAAACAGAACAATAGAAAAACAGACTACAGAAATAACCCCCCCAAAATCATACATTTGAATTATCAGATCCCCAAAATAAACAATTGAGCTTACTGCATTTAAGGCAATAAAAGACAAACTTGTAATAACATCTGCAAAGCACAGGAAACTAAAAAAAAAAAAAAAAAGCAAGCAATTTGAAAAAGAATCAACTAGAACTGGCAAAAAACCGTAGTAACCATGATTAAAAATTCAATGGATAGGTTCAAAGCATATTAGAGCTAAAGAGAGAATTGGTGAACTAGAAAATTAGGTTGGAAAAATCATTTGAAATGCAGTCCTCATCCAGATTTAAGAATCCCAACAAATCACAAGCAAATTTTTTAAATATGCACATCTAGACATATCATAATGAAAGTCCTAAGAGCCTCCATAGAAAAGAGACTGATTCCCTTCAAAGAAGGAACTATTAGGCCAACAGGTGATGTCTCATCATTAACGATAAAAAGTTAAGTGAAAAATAGTAAAGGCATATGTAACGAGAAACTTCAGTAAGTGAAGCATGCATGTTATTTCTTGCACAATGACTAAAAGAATAGAAAAAATCTATAACCTAGAGGGACATCACAAAATGCAGTCTAATGATCTGGGGTAAAGGGAAGGAAGTGTTGGAATCGGGAAGGAAAACGCAGGGGTGGAAAATCTTCTGGGTGACGACGTTTTATTTCTTGAGCTGTGGTGATTATGGGAGTAAGTTAGTATGCCTTATAATGACTCATTAAATTGTACATTTGTGTTCGTTTTTCTGTATAGATGTTTTGTTCTGGAATACAAAATTAAAAACGCAGAAGGAAAATTATGCTTGTTTCATTTTAAAAATAGAGCAAACAATGTAAGCAAAAGGCAAAAAGGAAGACTGATAGCACGAGCATAGTGTAGTCTGCATCAGATTCAAAAGACAGGTGTTTTTGCTTGGGGACTTATTTATCTGAAAGTAAATTATGTTGCATGACTATTGTTCTGATGTTTATGCCTCTATAGTCTGCTGCCAATGATAAAATCAGTGGGTTCGTTCTCAGTTTCTTTAGAAATGTTCAGAGCACATTTCCCAAGGACTTTAGAATGACAGCGAGTAAACCACAAAGAGATCTTGGAGCAAAAGTGACGGTGGCCACCATGTAAACACATAGAGATGCACTGCCTTATGTTTCTGAAGATGTTTTGTCAGCAGCTTCCCTTCTCCGCCGTGCCCACACTATGACCCGTAACCCAACACAAGATGAAATGTAATAGTCAGCAGGCAGAGTGGTGAAAGTACAACGCAGTGATTCCCAAGGAAACGAGAGGAAAATTCTGGTCTTGCCATTAGTCAGTCTGTGACCCTGATACCCTTCTGGACTTCAGCCTCTTCATCTGTGAAACAAAGAAGTAAGACCAAAACATAAAATTCTTTCCAACATTTACTCTCTAGGGATCTAGGATCAAAATCTCTCTCTGTCCCAGCATCTTACTGGGGTATTCCAAGAAGTCAAGAGAAATGAAAATGAATGAGACATTCACATTGCCTGTAAAAGTATTTAGGTAGGGCTAAGAAGACCACCTAAGTTTTTCTTAAGTGATAGTTCCAAGGACGTGAGCCGTTGACATTAAAGGAGTAACTGGGGATTCCAAAGTGTCATTTCTGCTGGACACTGTGACTTGTTCATTTTTTCATATTTAATCTAAAAAATTCCCTGGTGAGGGGTGCCTGGGTGGCTCAGGTGGTTAAGCATCTGCCTTAGGCTCAGATCAGATCCCAGGTCCTGGGATTGAGACCCACGTTGGGCTCCCAGCTCAGCAGGGAATCTGCTCCTCCCTCTCCCTCTGCCCCTCCCCCTGCTCGTGCTCTCTCTCTGTATCTCTCTGTCTCAAATGAATAACAAAATCTGTCTAAAATTTAAAAAAAATAAAAGCTTCCCAGGTGAGCTTTTTTTATGAAATGTAGTGATAAGACACCTGACTTATGTCTTTACATACCCAATGCTTCAGGTTTTCATCTGGAAAACCATTTGACAACTCAAGTCTGCAATTTGAATGTTTTCAATTAAAGGAGTCAGGTATGATATTGAATCAATTACTTCATAATTACCTTGGCACCTGTAGAACAGATATGCTAAAATGCCTAATTACAAACGCTCCTTAGCCTTTGATGACATGTGAAAAAACAGCATCAAAAGGAGATCATCCCTATAACCATGGCTAAAACATTTAGTGGATGGGCCAACAATGTGAGGATAACCTGAATATATTAGTTTCTTATAACCGCAGAAACAGCTAGAATCTTTTCTCCACCCTCCCTGGATGTTCTCCTCTCCAAATCTAACATTCAACCAGGAGTGCTGGTATCCTAGCACCAATTTTGATAGCCAGTGTTTGTTTTGGTTGAGTATCAGATCTGTTTGGTCAGTTCTTCTGCCATACTGGCAGTTAAAAATTGTGAGTATCCCCCTCACCAATCTCTTTCTTCTTGTTCTTTCCTCCTTTCTCTCAGCTTAATTTTTTTTTCACATACCACCTCTTAATATAAAATCATCCTCCATGGGGAGCCTGGTGGTTCAGTCAGTTAAGATTCTACCTTCGGCAGGGTCCTGGGATCAAGCCCCGCTTTGGGTTCCCTGCTTGGCAGGGAGCGTGCTTCTCCGACTCTCCCTCTGCCACTCCCCCTGCTTGTGCACCCATGTTCACGTGCACTCACACTCTCTCTCTCTGTCAAATAAATAAAATCTTAAAAAAAAATCATCCTCCAAAATATTCCTTCTCACAGTCTTTGATATGTTCCTTACCCTCCCTAACATCCCATCTCCATCTCCAGGACCCATAAGTACTCATAGACACTGTCCACATTTCAGAGCCCCATAAACACCTTCTCCTTCACATTTCTTATAACATGATTCAGCTTCCACCCAGCATCATAAATAATCAGACCTGGTAAACTTAGAAATTATACAGCAAGTGTAATTCTTTTATTTAGACTACTGAAGACCCAGACAGGTTAGATTATTTGTCTGAGGTCATACAAATTCTTGGGTGCAGACGATTCTGGCTTCAATCTAAGGTTGAACTAGCAACAACCAAGGGACGTGTGATAGGAGCAGGCAACCACATGAAGCTAGATGCTTCATGACCACTACAGACTGACTCTTACAGGATCCTATTAAAATCTGTCTACAGGAAGAAGGGCTAATTTTCTGCACCTCTGTTTTGTGTCTGATAGAGTCTATCTACTACTCCTGCACCTAAACTTCAAATGCGCCAAACCAGCATCATCTCTCTGTAGGACTACAAGAGGCTCCTAATTTTCGACTCTCACTCCTGCCCATTTACCATTTATTCTCCTCAGGGAAGCCAGAACGATCTTATAACATTCACAGATAGTGTCATCGCCCTGCTTATAAAACATACATCTCACTTAGAATAAAATTCAACTCCTTAGCCTGGTTTCCATGACCCACATGACCTACCTACCTGTCTAACACCATTTTATACCAGTCATTCACTATATTGCAGCTATCCTGCTCTTCTTTCTATTCCTCAAACACAAGCAACTAGTCCCCTGGACTTTGAATTTGTTGGTTTTTCACCCAGGGTGTTCTCTCAGATCTTCACATGACTGCTTCTTAACTTCTTCAGTGACCATTGACCATTCAATCCAAAGTACACCCCTATGTCATTTTCTATCATATTACTGGAGAGAAAGTATTTATCATTGTCTGAAATTATCTGGGTTTTTATTTACTTGTTCATTGTCTGGCTACCCCATTATAACATCAGCTTTAAAATCAGGCACCTTGTTGATCTTATTCATCAGTCCATCCAAAGCACCTACAATAGCACCTAGTCTGTAGTAAGTCATAATAAGTATTTACTGGAAGGATGGATAGATGAACGAATAAATATGTAGATCTCAGTGATGTTATAAATCTGGGGAGATGAATAGAATATATGATGTAAAAACCAAAAGGCTCTTAGAAATGATCCAGTTAGGCCTTTCATTTCATATTTACACTCACCAAGCTAGACTGGGAGCAGAAAAGTGAGTATCTTGCCCAGGATTACACAGCTCATAGCTGGGACATGAACCCATGATTAGCTATGCCATGTTGTCTTTCTTCTGGAAACAAGTACTTGCAAATGTATAATCAAGCAAAATGCATAATCAATCAATCAATCCCCTGAAATGGAATGTCAGATTCTAATAAAAATTCTGTCTGAGCTTCAAAGAAACAGGTTCTTTATCTGTAGATATACACTAGGTTCATAAAGACTTGTTTAGATGATTGACGATTCTCTTGACTATTTTTGTCTAGAGAGGAAAGGACAAGTTTAAGCCTGGTTGATTATTTAGATCCTCCAGAGTGCATACTTCTTAAATCCCCCAATGTATGGCCGCAACAGGGGCCCCTGAACCAATGATTTTTCCAATATATCCAGATGTTTCATAACCACAGCATGTTAGTGACTTGTGATAAAATACCATGCTATATCTTGTAGCATTTAATACATTATTAAAAACACAATAAAAATATGTTCTTTTGAATCTTGGTGATGGGTCTTAAAATCTGAATAATAAGTATTAGTTTTTGTTTTGCTACCATATCTATGTACTTCTTGTGGGTACTCCTAGATTATGAGTACTATGTCTTCTTAATCACATTGACTACCATGTCTAAAGGGTACCACCTTCCCAATAGAGTTTCAAACCTGTTAACTGCTGCTAACTATGATTTTTATAACATTACTCTTGATGTCAGTAGACTAATGTTTTCAAGAGTAAATTCAGAGTCTTTATATTAGGTGATTTCTTGAGGTTTTCGAATTGTTTAAGGGACATAAAGAATATTCGTATCCCCAGGGTAAGGGCAGCATGGGGGCTGTTAAAAAACAAAACAAAACAAAACAAAATTGGAAGGAAAGATCATTCACCTGAGAATTGTACTGTGGCTCAGAAGAGCTTATTTGTAAATTGGTTCTTTTAATATCTAAACTATTCCATTTCTTCAGTGTAAGGTGGTCTTGCTAGAATCCATCCTGCCAGGACACTTTATAAGCAGTTGTTTATAAAGATTGAAAATCTTTTGGCAAAAACATGTTAGAAAACCCACACAATTGCCGAGGGTGTGAGACTAATCAGCAGTTTGACTTCACTCTCCTTAGCTCAGACTTCTAGCCACAAACCTCCACAAAGGTCTCAGAGTGATAGAAAGATAAGATCTCCTGAGTTTGCAATTATTAATAGTGCTTATTAAACATATTTTCTGTAATCAAACAATAACCTTTAGCTTAGCACAGCACGTGAATGTGACATAAAAGGTGAAGTTCTAAAAATTGCAATGTTTATTTAGGTTTTGTTACATTTGATCTTTCGCTAAGAAATTTTGGCTTTTAAAAAAATCTGCATTTACCACTTTTTTTCACCTTTCATAAAAGCGTTGTCATTTCTTATAAGTCTACTGGCTTAAACTTAGATTTTTATACATGCATCATTTCTATACTTACATTACTATTCAAAGGCATCCATATTCTAAAGAAGTGATTAAAGTCAGTAGGGAGGGTAGGCACAATAAGCCCAATCTGATCTAAGTTGTTTTTTTTTATTTTAAGATTTTATTTATTTATTTACTTGAGAGAGAGAGAGAAAGCACAAAAGAGGTAAGGGCCAGAGGGAGAAGCAGACTCCCCGCTCAGCAGGGAGCCAGATTGTGGACTTGATCCTGGGGCTCTGGGATCATGACCTGAGCCAAAGGCAGCCACTTCACCAGCTGAGCCACCCAGGTGCCCAATCTGATCTAAATTCTGAACATTTGTAGAAAAGAAAGACAAAAATGCGAAGGAGAAAATAAAAAAGCCAAAAGAGCACACACACACACACACACACACACACACACACACACACACACACTAAATGTGTGAACTGTTTTTACTCGCCAAGAAACTTTAGAGGGGGAATAAAACAATCCTTCTTGCTCTAAGATATGCATCTTATTATATAATAAAAAAAATGGAAGATTGATTTTCTTCTAGTGAAAACTTTCTTTGTGAAAATGGAAGAATGCCAAATAGGTTATAAAACTCTGTAGCAATATTCATGAAGTAGTTAATTTGCAAATAAGTTACTTTGTTAGTTAATTCATTGTCATTGATTTGAAACTGTCCCACCAGGGAAATCACAGGAGATTAAATGAACCCAAGTCTCTTCCACAGAAAGGGAAGGAGAAAGAATTTTATTGGCACCCAAGAATATCCATATTATTTCCCATCCCTCACCAGCTGTGTAAAGCCCTTTGGGCACATAGACAAGGCACTGGCTGGGTGAACTTGTTACATTTAAGGCTCCAGCTCTCATCTCTACTCCAGTAACCCACACCTTTATCTCAGCCACCCCTTCTCTTGGCTCCCATGCCTTATTTCCAATTTCCTTTAACATCTCTATCTGGTTTCTTCTGATGAGCAAGAGTAGCATTTCCGACCTAAACTCAATATTCACTCCCAAACTCAAACCTCGTCATTTAAGGGAGTCACTGGTCTGACCCTTCTGCCTAACTCCCGATCCAGTTGGCCACCAAGTCCGGTTGACTCTAGCTCAAAGATATCTCTTGAATTCAGGTGCTTTTCTCTATTCCTATTGTCAATTTGGGACCTTTTTGTGTCTTCCCTCATCTGTGGAAGCTTTGACTGACCTTCTCAAGAGCATTCTTTCCCTTTCAAGTCCATCCTCCATGCTATTCCCAAAATTTTATTTCTAAAAAGCATTTCACTCCCCAGCTTAAAGTCCCTATTAGATTGTGGCTTATGAGGTAAAAAAATCAATTGTCTTAGCATGACACAAACTTCTTTTACCATCTGGGGACCATATATGTTCAAGCCACACTAAACTTTTTGGCCATTCTTCTCACGTCCTTAAACTATTCCCATAAATTAGAATATCCCAGTGCTTTTTTATCTTCCTAGAGACCCCCATTCATTTTTTCTCCATTCATTCTTTAAGAACCATTTTTAATTGGTCCCTGAGACCTCAAAGACTCCTATCTCTATACTCTCAACAACACTTAGTTTACACCAATATATTTATAATGCATATCAGTTTAGACCATAATTATTTTGTCTGTCTTCCTCATTTAAACATGAGCTTCACAAGGATAAGTACTATAGTGTGGTCACCTAAATCATCCCAGGACCTGGAACATATTAGAAGCTCAATGAGATAAATGAATGCATAGAAAAACATGGGGGTTGAGCATGGTTGGCAAATGTCCCGCAATGGACCAAGGAGAAGGATGAGAAAAGCAGGGCAAGAGCCTCTGTTAATTGAATATTAGAGAGCACTTATTTCCCAGTCGAAAGACAAAGATTCAAAGTGAATAATGTTCAGCCAATTCTCTGAATTCTCTCTAATAGGTATGGAAGTTAAATCAATATTTAAGCTTTCAAAAGCTTCCAAATAATAACAACAACCTGTAAGCCTTGAGAACTTCTCATGCATTGAATACTGTGTTAAATGCATTACATGAAACTTATGATTTGATGTTAATAACAGCCTTTTGTATCAGATTTTCTATTTTGGGGAAACTGAGGCTTGAATAACTGCCCCAAGGTTATTGAGCCAATATGTGGTGGAACCATAATATGAACCTAGACAATCTGAGACCAGAATCCACATTCTAAAGGAGTCTTTTAGTCTAATCTAGTCCAACCCCCTAACTTTAAAGAAGCTAAAGCACAGATGCCAAAAACACTTGGTTAAAAAAAAAAAAAGAAAGAAAGCAAAAAAGAAAAGAAAAGAAAAAGAAAAAAGAAGCAGCTTTTAACATTAAATTTGACTGGGGAGTTATGTTCAGGTATTTCTTTTCCTTCTGGATGTATTAGGTATATTAATGTCCCAAGCACTCAAAGTATTATTTCCATTGATGCAACATATGTATACTGCGATTTTAAAAGTTATCATACACCAAAAATACATAAAATAATTTCTGAGATATGAAATTACTTTGCACTGAACACACTCATTTCTCTAGACATCCTCATTCATCAACCAACATGTGTTGAGCTGCCCTGGGTATTTGAACCTGCAGCAAAGTCTAGTTCCTTGCTCTGACCAGGTCTAACTTCTTAATGATTATTCTGAAACTTATCTGCCTGTAGACATGTAAAAATATGGATTCACACACACAAACCATCATCATCATTCAGTAAGTACAAACAGGGACTACTGTGAGATTTTTGCTTTAGACCTAGATCATACAAAATAAACACAACTTTAGTTAGAGTGCAAGAGACGTTTTGTTTATTGTTTTCCATGAATGGATTTTTTTTTTTTTTTTTGGCATTGAGTCCTAAGAAAATAGAAATGTTGGCTGCAAAAAGTTTGATTTCTCAAATTTAAAGCAGTTACATTTAAATGATCTTCAATTGCTTATGGAAGGCACCATGCCTATGTCCACATGGCTCAGACAAACAAAAGGTTCTATCAGATCTAGTCGTTGACAGAACCAAAATTCTTGAGTCTGTCATCCTCCTTACAACTTGATTTTTCTTAGCTTTTCCTCAAGCAAAGTAGAAACAGGCATGGATACTTTAGAGGTGACCCAGAGGAGGCCCATATCCCCAACATTTGACTCTCTTTACATTTGCAAATCTGGGTCTGTTTTGATCAACCTTACATGCTAAACCAATGAAAAAAAAAAAAAACCACGTTTTGGCTAACTGTTTTCATTTGTGTTATCTATTTTCTACGTACTTAACTTCCACTTTTCAAAATATAGTTTTGAATTTTCATAAGAAGGTTTCAAATGCCAAAGGTCTTATTTTACGTAGGATGACCAAAAAGTGCGATTTGATAGACTTGATGTATTGGAACAGCACTAGCTCAGAGATGCCTTTTATGGAGTAAATGTGACCCTTTCTCTGAGTATTGAAGGCAAGAGATGATTTTTATTTTTTGATTTACGAAGTTTAATAAATCCTTTTACATATAAAATTCATATCCTTAAGACAGAAAGGTAGCATAAGTTGTGGGTTTTGCACAGTTTCCAAATGTGAATACAGAGGCAATTTTTTTTTTAAGTCAAACAAGTCTATGTACCTTACAGTGAGCAAAACTAAGATGAGAATTAGGTCCTCTCTACATACCTACATTCTGTTTCTACCAAGAAATAGGAATATGCTGCTAGCAATTTAAAAACTATAATATTCCATTTCACCTGAGGGAGTTGCTATTAAAAATGGCAAGTTATGAAAGCCATTGTGTTCACTAATGATGAAAAAACAAGGCACTCAAGATCTTACATGAGAATAATAGGTATTCCTAGAAAGATGAGAAAAAGACAAAGAAAACTATATGATCAAACAACTACGGAGAGAATAATATCCGTGAAATTTGAAAAACAAAATCAAAATAAACAAAAAACTCCTCAAGTCTACAGATTTATTTTTTATTTTTTTTTTAAGATTTTTAAATTTATTTATGTGACAGAGAGACAGCCAGCGAGAGAGGGAACACAAGCAGGGGGAGCGGGAGAGGAAGAAGCAGGCTCCCAGCGGAGGAGCCTGATGTGGGACTCGATCCCGGAACGCCGGAATCACGCCCTGAGCCGAAGGCAGACGCTTAACGACTGCACTACCCAGGCGCCCCAAGTCTACAGATTTAAAAGTCTCACCCAGTCCCAAGCAATGCTCATGAAAATCCTCACAGAGCTAGGTGTATCCTGGTGGAATTCCTGAATTCCGATATTGAAATAAATAGCTTAGAAGATTCTAGAGAATTTTTTTTAGGTTACTTACAAAAGAACAAGAATCCTAGAAGCCAGCAGACAGTGGAGGGGGACCCACAAACCATTAAGAGAAAAGACTTCAGTCCAGGAATCCTATTCCCAGAAAAGATAGTAGTCACCCATCAAAGTAAAAGAAAGACTTCTTTAGCCGTGCTGGAATTCATAGAGTCCAGGGTATCTGAAGAAAATAATGGAAGTCTTCTGATCACTGTATCAGAACAGAGATCACGAGACGAGAGCAGAAGGCAAGAGTGATGCTGTCACTGAAAAATGGCAAAGGAAGCGTAAAGAAGGGATTCTTAAAACAGAAGAGAAATACTGTAAGAGGAAACTAGCAATGATCTGCAATTATTATTTCAACAAAGCCCAAGACTGGGGTGGGGGTGCATTAACAGGGCAGCATGAAGAGTGGGACAGGAAGAACGTTCACAACTTCTCAGGTCAGTGGGGAGTGTGGGGTCAGCACATCAGGCAAGGCCATTGTCATTATTTATTTTAAGCCAATAGTAAATAAATAGACATTCAAGATGCTCCAAACATAATGACTTACTCAGTTAAGAGCTGTGGTCAACCTTCCAAATTATAGAGCTGAAGAGGGAAGTTAAAAGAATCCAACAAAAATAAAAAAGAAGATAACGATAGCAAAGGAAAATAAATAGAAATAAGCATAACCATGAAGGCATAAAACCAAGTACAGGCTTATCATGCTGAATGGGAATGGCCTGAATTCATCTATGGCAGGGAAGGGGTGGGAATGTTAACAATTTGGATTTTTAAAAATCAACATGAATGCTTGAAGGGAGTTGTGGGAGGAGCTGAAGGTCCACTCAGATCAGCAGACTTCTCTCTGAGCTCTGGGGAGGAGCTGATCTCCAGACACCAAAGGGCTGTCCTGAGATGATGGAATTCCGGAATCATGCATTGGATGACTGGGAAACAAAAGCAAGGCTCAAAACGAACCTGATGGTTAATCCTCCCAGCTTCCTCCCGGAACACATCATGAGACAGGCACATTTATTAAGCACCATCTGACTTCCGTCAGTCCCACTCATGCGCAGCCTCCACACTGCTTTCATAGTGGTCTTTCTAAAATCAGAATTCACAAGGTCACCCTCATGCTTCTCATTGCCCAGAAGGTGTAGAAAGAGGGTCTTCTAAACACAGGTAGAGGTTCACATTTTTTCCAGATCCTTTTATAAAGAGAAGCTTCCTTTGTTCCAGGATCATTAAAAGAAGATGCCTTTGTTAAATTTTACACTGAGAACAATAGTTAAGAAATCACGAAGATTTCCAACCTATTAACTCACCAACCAAATGCAACACTAATGAGAATTTCTCCCCTTTTAAGATTAGGTTATATCTCTTGCTACTTCAACACAATGTGGAAAGAATGTGAATACTGGAGTCAGATACATTTGTGTTCTAATCTTGGTTCTGCCATGAATTACTATGTAACAAATCACTTAGCCTTTCCTGGTCTGAGATTCTTTAAACATCCACTGAAGGTAAGAATACTTTACCTTTTTGTGGGATGAGAAAGCCGACTTTGTTGGGAGAGTTAAAAATATACCAAAGGAAAAGACCTGCAAATTCTTGGTGTAGGCTCTGAAGAATGGATAGGTACTAGATAAATGCGTCACGATGGTATTTTGAACATAGAAACGGTTAGCAATTTACGGTCTCCATTTAGTCACTCATGCCTCAAACCAAAAACTGGCTTGTCACATGGCATAGTTTTCTGTGTGGTGAGAATGAACATTGGTTTTATTCCACTAAGAGCCTAAGATGAGTATCATTCTAGAAGCACAATGTCTTTATCAGCTTAGTCTAGTAACTTGAAATAATTCTAGCTAGGTTGGATCTATCCTTCTACAGAAAAAACACAATTGTTAATTCAAATCTCAAGCTGATACTAAGCAGACTATCAACGACCGTAAGTGCCCAAATGGGCTTAGTGTATTGGGATACGTTTTAGCAGTACAAACCCTTCAATGACTTGTACCAATGTTCTTGGAGGAAAATTCAAAATCCTTTACATGACCCATATAGTCTGATGGTCTCTGGCCTCTGCTTTTCTTTCCAGTATCATCTTGTACCATTCCAAACCCTTCTCCTTCCGCGCTCACACACATACACCTTCTTCCAGTCCCCTGACCTTACTTCATTTCCTCCTGCCACAGGTCCTTTGCACTTCCTCTTCTCCTGATGTGGAATCTTATTCCCCCCTCACACCATCCTCCCCATTTATTCCTGCTTATACTTCAAATCTTAATTTAAGTGTCGTTGCCCCAGGAAAGACTTTGATGAATACCACTCCCTATCCCCACCCCCATACGTACCCAGGCTAGAAGGTTGGTTACATTCTCTGAGATCTGCCTGTAATTATCATTAATTCATGGGCTTATTTGATTAATGTCTCTCTCCCACCCATTCAGTTAGCTTCCAGAGAGCGGGGACTGATGTGGTTTTGTTCATCATTGTACACACAGCAGCTAGCTCTGTGCCTCCTGCACGGCACGTGCCTGGTGCTGTGTGAATGAGCGGCTAAGCGAACGCGTGAATCAATGAATATCAATTCCAAAGCTATTCGTTTGTCGTTCATGCTGCTAAAAGGTTTTACTGGGTTGTAGACAAGGCATAAACAAGCAAGTAGCCCCTCCAGGCTGAGTTTGGAACTTGTCAAGTAGACTCTAATTGTTCACTCTTCATTCGTCTTTACTTAAGAGCATTTGAATCACCTCGAACTACCACCAAATGAAACATTTGACCAATCTGCTTTTGCTTTTTAATTCTTTGGAGAGAAATGTAAACTCTATTTCTTTGTACCACTGCAAAATTTATGTCTAGGTAAGATTATACCTACTAGATTTCTGCTTTCAATTTTAGTGTTAATAGAACTTTCCAATTTAATACAATTTCACTTTGCTTTTGCCAGCCTCAAGAGCATGGCTCAGAGTGAAAGATAAAAGTAATACAAAAATGTACCAAGTAAGAAGCAGCAGAAACATGTTATTTAGTTTAGTTGCAGGTCACAATATTTAAATCGTTTAAATAGTCTGATAAATACCATATAAGAGAGAGAACCGAGGACTGCAGAATGGTGGTTTGCTTTTCTTTCATGTCTCCAGGGGCTAGGGAGGCTTTCTACAGCACCCACTACTCCC
Source organism: Ursus americanus (assembly GCF_024610735.1). Classification (NCBI taxonomy): domain Eukaryota; kingdom Metazoa; phylum Chordata; class Mammalia; order Carnivora; family Ursidae; genus Ursus; species Ursus americanus. The sequence goes on along the minus strand of NC_142127.1, from coordinate 77,047,381 downwards.
TGGCCTTGTAGACGGACCCTGACACTTCGTGTCAAAAAAACCTGGGTGGCAGCCTGGACATTTCTGACTACAGATCATCCAGATAAGATTAAAATCAAAATCCTTTTTTCAAAGCCCCTCCATTTTATTTTCTCCTTCAAAAAGAATTGCCGGTGCAGATGCCAGGACTATTTTGCTTCCATTCAGCTGACACGAGTCATTTTGCCTTTCATCATTCTCGGAGAACAGCAAGCCACGCTTCTACTGTCTCCACTAACAGGTAACTCCAAGCAGGTCCATTTAAAATTTTAACGGTCTGATGAAAGATTTCTTCATCATCTTAAAAAAACACAGTATCAAAGGAAGCAGCACAAACTCCACGCCGTCGGCTGTGCCGCAGCGACAAACACCCTGAGCCAGGGGCTTGGGCTCTTCCGCAATTGTTCCTACTTCCAAAAACAAAAATAAGAACAAAAACAACATGAAACACAGAAAAACAAACAAACAAAAAGCCCTTCTACTGGGTACCTGGTTTTTCTACCCTTGGTTTTTCTTAACGTTCACTTGAATAATAACTTAATAAGAATTCATCGATAGGCCGCTTACCTGTTAGGGCTTCAACTTGAAAGCAGAAGAGAAGGAAATACCAGAGGTCTGACTTCATGTTTGCCAGAAACAGATGCAATCCTCTTCAGCAGTCAAAGCTGACAGCGAATTCATGTTCTCGAGTGTTTTCTATTTGCTGGAAAGGAAGTGGGTTTCGGGAGGGTTTATGTAGTATCACTCCATCAGGGCCGGGAGGTGTCTCACTTGATGTCAGTGGCTATAGGAGAGGCCTTACTGCTTGGGGGGGGGGGTTCAGCTGAATCCACTGGATTGCTGATAATTTTGAAAATAGAGGGAAACTTTACCCTCCTTCTGGTTCCAATAAAACAAGAGAAAGAGATGATGCCTATTTTCAGAACTACCCTACTCTACTGAATCAATAGTTACTGGGGATAACAGGACCTAAAAACAGCCACATGATAAATAACATATTTTTTGATAACTTTCTATCTTCTGCTATTTGCTCCAGAGATAGAAAACCTTTGAAACAGGACAAGAAATAAAGGGAATTATTACAGAAATTGAAATGAAGATCTATCTGGAAAAAGAGTGACATAGGAATCAGAGAAATAGTTACATCACATTCACTGTAGATTGTAATTCTCCAAATGGTGGAGTCTATTTTAATTCGACTGAAACTCTGTCCTGCATGTTATAGCAGAGTCTATGGCCTCAGATGAAAACAAGAAAGCTGAAAAGCCTGCCCCTGGTCTCTCCATCTCTGCAGGGAGATAGAACAGATGATAACAACAACAGTAATAATATAAATAAGTAGACTTGTATGTACATAAATGTTTATATGGAATATTCATCTTTATGTAAAACATGCATAAAACTAAATGTAAAATAATACATACTTAATATGTATAAAATAGAATAAAATAAAGCTAATATTATATTAATCTGGATTATTTGTGTAGATGTATTTATGTTATGTTTTATACATGTGTTGATTCATTTAATTCTCCTAACCATTCTGTGAGATGGGGACTACTAATCTTCCATTTTACAGATGAGAAAAACTGAGGCATAGAGTTGTAAAGTACTGGCACAAATCAAAAAGCAAGTGGCAGTGCTAGGATTTGGAGAGTCTGGCTCCAGAGTCCTCACTCTTCACCAAAGCGTGTAGAGCCCTCAAGCCAACCATCCAGAGGTCTGAACCAACTTCCAAGATGCTGGATCCAGGTTGGGTTTCTAGGGAATAACAGGGCAAGACCAACTGTCTGCAGAGGAGACATCCAGTGAGAAGCTGAAATCAGGAGGTCAGGGCAACCAAGGTTTCAGTCCAATGTCTGGGCTCTGAAGCAGAATCCAGGTTTGGGGCTCTAGAAGAGCAATTAGGGACACTGCACCAGAGCCAAAGTTTCCACAGGGAAGACCAGAAGCTGATCCTGCAGTGATTTCACTAAGTCTCTGAGGTTTCCCCAGGGACCTTTTTTTAGGGCTCCTAGGCCTCAGTAGTGGGTGTGAAAGAAACTGTTTGAGGTGTTGAGCTAGCCTGAGCAGGAAATACGGGTCACCAAGACCCCTGGGAACCCATTATCCTGGTTTCCTTCCTTTCCCTTCCAATGTGTTCCCTGGCAGCGTTGAGAGGACATGCCTCCAGACCCATGGTCATTGTACTGGAGTCCTTTTCCAGCAGAAAGGAGGCAGTGGAGAATAACAGACTCTTTCTAACCTTGCTGTGGCCTACTACTGGAGCTAAGTCTGGGAAGCTCTTACTTCATCTGCTAAAAGCTACCACAAATTCTAGAGCTCAGCTGTGGTTCCGCAGAGGACAGTAGGGCAGGCATCTAATAATGCACATTCATGGAGCACATACCACGTGCCAAACCCTGTGGTTCACAGGAATGATCTCGTTTCGCGCTCACAACTACTCTGCGACAGAGCTCTCGTTATGATGCCCATTGCACAGTGAGAAAACTGAGAGTTAAAGAGATTGTAATAATTAGTCCAAACTCAAACAGCCAATAAGTAATGGAATCAGGTCAAACCCAGACAATTAAACCAAATTCCATGGGGCACCTGGGTGGCTCAGCCTGTTAAGCAGCCAACTCTGGATTTCAGCTCAGGTCATGACGTCGGGGTCCTGGGATGGAGCCCTGCGTTGGGCTCCCCGCTCTCTCCCTCTCTCTACCCCTCCCCCAGCTCACTCTCTCTCTCTAAAATAATAAATAAAAATATCTTAAAAAAAAAGAAAAGCAGCTGAATTCCATACTCTTCATCACCACACTATACTCATATGCTTGCCTTCATTTAACTGGTCAGAAATTACTGGGAACATGATTTGGGGGCCTCATATTTTGGTGGAAGAAGGGTATACTTAGGTCCTAGATGAAGTTCTAAAATATTCTAATGCAAAAAAGTTTTCCTAATAAAATTCGGGTACAATGTGTCTATCTCAAGGGAAGAAAATACACATTAGGGTATGGCTCGGCTTAGTTCAACTGGATATGCATATTTTTATTTGTTCTGAGTCAGTGTGCTTTTTCCCAACCAACACGATTCTCTGTAAGCCACTTGGTGATAACTGGTATTAAAGGGGAGCAGGCCTTGCTTTGATGCAAATGTGTCTTATGTCAAAGACCGCTGTGAGTGATCCTGTCCATGCCGCCTCTTCTCAAAAATCTCAGTTAAGAATACAATTACCTGTGGTTTTAAATATTCAGAACTACTTTTCATGTGCTTGGAAAATAAACTGGGCAACAATTTCCGTTCACCCCACAGGAAGCACTTTCTGTTTGCTTTTTTTTTTTTTTTTTTTTCTCATTTTTCATTCCATGACTTAAGAGGGTTTTGATTTGTGTGTGCAGATGCCTGGGGTGAGGGTGGGGAATGGAAAGTCTGTTACGTTAAAAATGGAATGTTTATTATTCCTTGCCTTGTGGGCACCAGCCTTGGTGGTGCTGTGTGCTTGCTTTTTTGAAGTTCCACAGGTGAAGAGCTTTCTTTTGCTTTGCTTGAAACTTACCAAAAGCAGCATTTGCATGTGTAGAGGGGCCCACACACCAGAGCCTCTGAGCTCAATGGGGTTTTTAAAAGCACCTGCAAAGTTATCTGTGCTTCACCTAAACTTGGTTTGCCATTCTCAGGTAGAAAAGCATTGAAAGAGAAGTGTCCTCCCTAATCAAGAAGGTTTCTCCTCCTCCTCACTTCTCTCTGTTGTTGAGTGGCACCACCATCCCGTCACTTAATCAGCCGGGAACCTGTGTGTCAGCCCCTCTGCTCCTGAGGAATTCACCAGCAAGCCCTGCTGTTCTACTTCCTGGCTGTCAGCCATCTTGATTTCCCTCTTTTTCTGGCCGGGGTCACTGCTTTAGAGGAGGCCTCCAACATCTCTCTCCTGATCTCTCTGTCCCCACTTTTGCCCCCTTTCAATCTGTCTCCACACTACAAGAGTAAGGAATCTTTGTAAAATGTAAATCTAATCCATTTTGCTCCCCTGCTTCCTGTAATTCCTAGATAAGGCCCAAACTCCTTACAAGACGCTTTATAGTAGGGCCCCAATTTAGCCTCATCTCTTGCCACATTTGCTCTCTCTTAAATGCTTCAGCCATGTTGAATGATGTGGCGTTCTTCAAATTCCCCAAGCTATTCTTCCTTCAAATGCCAGGAGCCCTCTTCTTGTCCCAACTCTCCCTTCTCACTACCTCAGCCTCCCTTCCCCAGCAGAACTCCTACCATTCTGCGGGCCTTTGCTTACACACCCATCATTTCATCAAAAAGCCTTTCCTGATCCATTCACTACCAACCACTTCCATAACTAGAGTCCAAAGAAGATGCCTTCTTTGCATTCATATCTGCAATGCTCAACACAGTGCCTGGGTCATAAAAAATGCTCCATCACTATTTGTTGAATGAATGTTTAAAGAATCCTTGATTTTTGAAGGAACCATATTACCTCAGGAACAATCACCAATTAACACTTTTGCTTTTTGAATCATAATTTGAGGGCAGAAAATTATCAAGACGTTTGTATTTCACACTGAAATTAATTCAATAAATGTAATAAGCATTCTGACTTATCTCTTATCCAACCATTTGTCCATCTCTAAACATCAAAAAAGGATATTCCATTTTAACAGACAAATAATTTCTCAATTAAAAGTTATTAATTCATGAAGCCTGGAAAACTAATTGCACATTTCCATGAACAGTGAAAACAATCAGTGTAAGATATGACTGTAAAGTGAATTATTAATATTTTTAGCAAAAATATACCAACTTAGTCACTTTGGCAAACAAGGCCTTCATTCTGATGCTGGTGTCATTGCTCAAAACACCATAAAGTACCTTCCTGGATCTCATTCCCTTCAGCCCCTCCAGGGTTCTTGTCCCCTCAGTCCCATCTTTTGCCCCCGGACCACTTTCCTGTAGCTCCTTTCCTTTCATTTAAAAACATGCTAGGATCTCTCCAGTCACTAACACATACAAACACATTTCCTCAGACCTTACAACCCCTGCCATCTGTTGCTCTCTCTCCTTTCTTAGGAAGGAGATAGCCACACTCAGTCTCTACCCTTCACTACTTCCTAGATATTCTTGCATGCACTGTGGATTGATTTTTGTCTCTATAATTCCACTGAAACTCCTATTCCTAAGCCCATCCTTGAGCTCCACGATGTCAACTCCAACCAATGCCCTCTACCCTTCCCCTCCTTGACCTCTCTGAGTTATTTGATGCTGTACTACCTTTGTTGATACATACCTTCGAGTTATCAGAACCAAGAGCCCTCATCCTCTTGTAGGCTACTTTGTACATGTTTAATCTGATCTATTCTGTGTTGAATAAAGGTTAACTCTCAGAAGGAAACCTTGAGCCTCCTGATTTCAAACATTTCATCGAAGCCCCTTTGTGGTCTGCATATATGGTCAAAACCATTGCTGTCTTCTTTTTAACATCTCTCAGACCCCTTCCAGCTTGGGCTTCTTTGCTAGTTCTTCCCAAGTCTCTCTTCTTCTAAATGTTTATGTTGATATTCCCCAGAATGGAAGCTTCAATCCTCTTCTTTCCTCCTTCTATATACTCTCCCTAAGTGATCAAGCAGATAATGCCCTGTCAATTAAAAAATTCTGTGGGTTAAAATACCTGTCCCATGTCTCTTCTGTGACTCTTAACCTGATTCTGAAAGCTATCAAAACAAGTGTTTGAACCATAATAGCATTGCTGAAATGAGTACATAATCTTTCCCCAAAGACTGAAACTCAAAAGACTCACAAGCTCATATGCATATAGGGGCCAGGCAGATGGAACAAATGAATGAAGTGGACCTGGTATAAGGCAATAGGGAGTGGTGGAAACTGGGGCAAACTGGAGAGCATGCAGGAGAAGCAGCCAATTAGATCCAGCTATACATTGCTACAATGGAATACAAGTCCAATGTAGCCATGTCTGCTGAATTTTTCCAAATAGATTGGAAAGTCTAGTTTTGGTGGGAAATATTCTAATTTTTAAATCTTGCAACTTATTTTAAAAATTTAAAATATAGTGTGAGCCAGCACTATAGGAGGCAGGCAAAACATTCAAAGATCCAGTTTGGCTCATGGCCTATCAATTTTTAACCTCTTCTTTAAAAGATAACTCATCTGGCAGTACATACATATACATACGCATATAAAGTCAGAAGACTCTTGTCCTAGACCTCACTTCATCATTTACCAGCTGTGTGGCCCTGAGCAAGACATCTCATTTGTCTGAACAGAAGTTTACTTGCTATAACCTCAGGGGATTCTTGTGAGGGCCAAAAGCTAATGGATATGAAAGCTCTTAACTATTACATGCTACCAAAAAATCTAATTATTATAATGTTTTGTTTTGTGTTTTTTTTTTAAAGATTTTATTTATTTATGTGACAGAGAGACAGCCAGGGAGAGAGGGAACACAGCAGGGGAGAGGGAGAGGAAGAAGCAGGCTCCCAGCCGAGGAGCCCGATGTGGGACTCGATCCCGGAATGCCGGGATCACGACCTGAGCCGAAGGCAGACGCTAAACGACTGCACTACCCAGGCGCCCCTAATTATTATAATGTTTTAAATTTCATGACTTTTTCCATAAATTTCTGATATTTTAAAAACACTTTATTGTATTTTGAAACATTTCAAATTTTATACAGGATCAAGATTGGTGACCCTCTTTTTCTGAAAACATGACAATATCATTGACCGTTTTTGGGTGGCTACTCAGAGTAAGATTTAATAACTTCTTCCCAGTAATTAATGCATTTTTAGAATGTAAAATAACTTCAAGCTTATGAAATTTATTCCATTTTAAAACTGTTTCTTTTTTTTCTTTCTTTCTTTGCAAGGACCTTAAGGGCAAAGGTAGCTAAAACACAACACTGGAACTAAGTAGAAATTATGGAGGTTAAGTCAAATTACATTAGGTTTCTTGGGTTGTGCTTTGTGTGAACGGATGACACCTACTGGCATAAACTGAAAATCTGCTTTTTTCTTTTTAAGAAGAAAAATAAATGTTCATCTTTTAAGCCAAAATAAAGAAAAGAAAAAGACACATCCAGCAGAGTCCCGCATGGTCCAAGTGAAATTGCTAGAGGTACAAGTCCGAAATTCCATGGAATCATGAGAAAATGTTCATGATACAAGTAGTAGAAAAAGCAAGTTATATGTATCACATATATATGAGGTTAATGTTTAAATTTTTACATAAAAAACTATAAATAAAAAATATAAAGTATATATAAAATTTTCAAAGGATAGGCACCAGAAATTAATTTGCTTGTATTACAAATGTTTGTTTTTCCTTTGCGTTATTCTGTACTTTTGAAATCTTTTCCTATGACCATGTATCATTCTCATAACAGGAACAAGTAAACACTGTGTGTGTGTGTGATACTTTTTTTCTTTAGTAAAAGTCTTATGAAATTATCTTATGCATGAGGAAGCAAAATACCTAAAGCACAAAGGACAAAGTGATTAAATAGCTTAATAATGAGTTTTGCATTTTGGGCAGGTGAAGCCTCTGATTTGTTCTTCTTTTTAAAAAATATCCAGTGTTACGTAATTGTTTTTCCAAATGAACCTAATCATTGCCAAATGTTCACAAGTTCTTTCTGTCCAACATCCTCACACCTCAAATCCCATTGGGATTTTTGAGTCAATTTAGTATTGAGTGCCCAGACCTCTATGTTACTACTTCTAATCCCAGAAGCATCCTACAGCCTGGTAATTCATATCTTTCATTAACCATTTTATTTTAAAAGTCCAATGAAAGTTTAACACGTATAAAATTAATCTCATATTTTTTAATCAATGTCCATCCTTATTTCCTAAGCACTATTTCATGTCCTGAGGAGACATTAGTGGCTACAGGAAATTAACACGTAACAGGAGTTTTCCCCAGGCTTCAGTGCGGAACCACTTGAGAAGAGAAGGGCGAGGATCTTGCAAAGGCTAGTGGTGTTCACTGGGAGATTAAATGAGTGATGATAACTAAAGCAAAGGAGTAGCTGTTTTAGATTCATGATAGGTCAAGAAAAATCAGAGATGGCTGAAAAGTTTGATGAAGAAGATAGAGCAGAATGTCTTGATGATTAAGGTAGGTAAAAGAGATGATAAAAGACAGAAAATGTGTTAATTCACATTTGTTTGGCATGGTAGAGGTTACGTGACACCTACACATACACTACAAGTTAAAAACCAGTGATTTGAACAGAACAGTTATTATCATTCCCATCTTCTGGGAATGGAAACCTGAGTCTCAGAAAAGTTGAATATTTCACCCAAATTAGCTAGGCCAGAGTCCAAATCAGAACTCCTATATACTTGCTTCAGATCAGTGTTCTTGTAAGTGTCTAGAAAGAAAGAGATACATGCTAGATTTACGGAAGATTATCCTGGAGGCTTTGTTCTATGTCAGTCTCTGACAGTTTACAGTTTCCTATGCTTAAAGAATGCAATCAGGAATAATCTTGGACCTCGCCTCTTCTCACGTAACCATTGATCATTCTCCAGATTATAGATGAATTGAAATGTCCAGACCTCTTTGATGTTAGCTTTTCATAAGTCATTTGATATCAAAATGGAAACAAAGATTTGGTGGGTGCTGTTATAAAGTTATGAAAATTAATGTCCCCCCCAAAAAAAGAAAATTAATGTCCCACTTTATTATGAAAACTTCAACCATAAAAGACTTTTAGTTCTAGGGAACAAACTGAGGGTGCCTGGAGGAAAGGTGGTGGGGGGATGGGATAATTGGGTGATGGGCATTAAGAAGGGCACTTGATATAATGAGCACTGGGTGTTGTATGTAAATGACGAATCACTAAATTCTACCACTGAAACTAATAATACACTATATGTTAACTCACTTGAATTTAAATTTAAAAAAATTCCATCTTAAATCTTAGAATTATTTGTAGCCATTATAGTAGGTTTATTATCAAGAAACTGTGAGCCCAACCTGGACCCCAGCTCAGACAATGAGCAGTTTCCTCAAATGGCGTATTGAATCATATCCTCAAGGAACAGAAGTGAGGACTATGAGGAAATGGTCAGGGATACAAAAGTTTATCCAGAAGAATAAATATTTTTTATACTAGGCCTGCCATACATATATTAAAACATATAAAGTTGTAACAATTAGCTCATTTTACACTGGCACAAAGATAGAAAATTCAGTGGAAAATTATATCCAGAACTAGGCACTTGTATATATAAAAATTTAATGTTTGATAAAATCATTATACTGGGTAGGGTTCAGTTGCAGATAACAGAAACCATTCTCTCTAGATTGACCAGAAAATGATTTGTTATTGGATATTACAAAATATTTGGAAGAGTTGGAGAAGTAGACTCTAGGCTTAGCTTCCAAAAATAATTCCCCGACCCTACACTTACAAGGTTCCTATCATGATCATAAAAGTTGCTGTGGACACTGTTGGAGGCTGTCAGGTCCGGAATCTACTGACTATAAGACTACCCTGCCTCTGCCGTAATTTGTGCTAGCAAAATAGATGTCTTTCACTTTTCTTCCATAAATGTGATTCCAAAAGTGAATGCCGTGTTAGCTCATCGGATTGGTCGAACCAAAATTACATCTGAACCTTGGCTGTAAGAGAGCCCAGAAAAAGTAGTTTTCCTATTTCCCACCTCTGCAGTCTAGGAAAGCTCACTTGGAGCCCAGAATGGAACTTGAAAAAGCCAATTTTTAGTATCTACCAAAAACAGCATTTCACTTCGGCTAGAAGGAAAGAGTTATTTAATAAATAATGACAAGATATTTGGATAGCTGGTTGGGAAAAAAAATTGTTTAGATCTATAGTTTATCACACATCAAAATAGCTGCATATGAATAAAAAAGTTACGAAATTCACATTAAAAAATAAAAGATAAAAGAATATGAAGGAATATATTCCAAATACAAAAGCAACAAAAGAAATCCCCTAGAGAAACATTAACAGATTGGATCCAAAAAGAATTCTGCACATAAAAATTAAGGATTATAATTCAAACAGATTACAAACAATATTTATAAGAAAGAGGCAAAGGATAGATATTTTTCGTATGTAAAATGCTATGAAAATTGACAGGAAAACATTAAGACCCCACAGAGAGGTTAGGCAAAGCACTTGAATATATAAAATTGACAAAGGAAAATATAAAAGATGTGTCTATGTATGATAAATAGTAACAAAAATGTAGTCAAAATATTATTAAAGAAAAACTCAAGACAAAAAAGTTGTTTTATAATGATTAAAAAGTACAATTCACAATGAAACTTTAGTAGTCATAAACCTTAGTATTTATATAATGTATCATTGAAATATAGAAAGAAAAACTGCCAGAAATATATAGAAAATTGACAGAAATGGAACAACAATGAGAGATTTTTAGTCTTTGAGAGTTCAAGTAAGCCAAAAGTTCAAAGATAGAATTTGAATAATAAATTATAAATGTTGATTTTATTAGAAACATATTAAACTTTTAGTCTATTAGAGAACATATCTGTTTTTCCAACACATGTGGAATATTTATAAAAAATGATTATGTATTGACTCAAAGAAACCCTCAATATAATTCAAAGGCAGAAGATAGACCCTTTCTTTGATCACTATTAAATTAAAAACTAGTAAGAAAAGTTTAAGTGTTAAAACTATGTCTACTTGAAAATTTCAAAAATCACTCTTTACAATAACTCTTTGGTCAAAGAGTAAATAGTAAATTGCAATTATAGACTATTTGGGGAAAATGATGATAAAATACAACTTGCCAAAACCTATTAGATGTGGCCAAAGCTATAATTCGCAAAACGTGTATTTATATAACTTTAGTTTTTTTATTATTAAATAAGAATAAAATAATACTAATGAGCTAATTACTTAGATCAAGAGATACAAAAATAAAAACAAAGTCTTTAAAAAGCAGAGACATAGAATTAATATATATTTACAAACAGAAAAAATTCTAAATTTGGAAGCAAATTATCCATAATAAAAGTTATGTTTTTATTTTAAAGTCATTAACTTGAGCAAGACTATCTTTGTATGAGGGAAAGGAAATATACATGCACAATGTTAGAAGAAAATACAGATACTGATGAGATTTTTTTTTTTTAATTTTAAAGAAAATACAACATCCAGTATCATGTATCTTTTTCAAATATGGTTGCAATGGCCAATTTTCTGGGACATAGAAAATTGAAACAAATAGAAAACTGAATAGACTAATAACCTTGGAAGAAAATAAAAATGAAACCAAGAAACTAGTCCAAACAAAAGAGCTAGACCCAGACTATTCTATAAGTGAGTGCTTCAATTATTTTCAAAATAGATAATTCCCATGCTGTTTAAACTATTCCAGACCACTAAAATTAAAGATTGAAAACATATTAGTTTATTTTGTGAAACTGAGATAATGCTAAAAAATAACAAAGTTAACCTCAATGAAGATCCACAGACCAATCTCGTTTATGGATATAGATACAAACATTCTAAATTAAATACTAAAAAATCTAATTCAATGGCTTATTTTTTTAAAAGATTTATTCTTTATTTGAGAGAGAGACAGAGAGAGCAGGAGCAAAGGGAGGGGCAGAGGGAGAGCGAGACAATCTCAGATTCCCTGCTGAAAGCAGAGCCCAACAGGGAGCTTGATCCCAGGACCCAGAGATCATGACCTGAGCTGAAATCAAGAGTCAGACACTTAACCGACTGAGCCACCCAGGTGCCCCTAATTCAGTGGCTTATTAAGGGAATAATGTGCCAAATAAGATTTACTCCCAAAATGCAAGAATTGCTTAATATTAAGAAATCTATGTCTCATAAACTTAAAGGGGAAAAATATGCAATCATCTCAATGGATGCTGGAAAGACCTTCAATAAGTCCAGCATCCATGTGTGGTTTTTAGAAAGAAAAATCTACTAATGTATCAGAACTAGAAGGATACTTCTTAACCTGATGAAAAGTTTCTATCACTAGACAGTATCATGCTTAATTATGAAGGGATTCTCTAGGGTTTGGAGGAAGGTACTACCCCCACCCCGTTTTTCAATATTCATGAAGATTTTTAAAAGCAATAGTGATATATACTTTTTAAAAGAGAAGAAACAGTTATCAGATATTTGTTCTGATGTAATAGATTATCAAGAAAATCCAAGAGAATGAACCAAGTAGGTTCGTTCTGATTAATAAGTTTAGGATTAATAAATTATATTAAATGTATGATTAATAAGTTTAGTAAGGCAACCAAGTGCAAAATAAACACAAGAAAAGCCAGTAGCTTTCTATATGTCAGGGAAGAAATTAATGGTTAGAAAATTATAAAGGGAAAATAACAATAAGTATACAAAGTCTATATCAAGAAAGCTATGAAACTTGCCAAGGGACATAATAAAAGATGTGAATAAATGGAAAGGCACACAGTACTTCCGAATGAGAAGAGTTCATCTGATAAAAATATCAGTTTCTTCAAATTAATTTATAATGTTTTTCCACCAAAATACCAACTGGATTATTTTTGATCTTTGAAAATTTTTACCAAACGATTCTAGAATTCTCTTGGAAAAAAATAAAGTTGAAAATAACCAAAACAATTAATGGACTAGAATGTAAAGTGTCAAAGTGGTTGAGCCCCAAGAATGAGTGTAAGAATTAGCTAAACTGAATACAAAGTCCAGAAGCAAATCCACATGAGATAGGAATTTGACAAGAGATAGATATGTAAATTTCAAGGCAGTGGAAGAAATATGTATTTGTCATTAAATAAAGAGTTAGGAATGATTAGCCAACTATTTTTAAAAAATAGAGTAGAGCTCTAACCTCACATAAAATGGCAAAATAAATTCCTGATTCAAAATTAAATTAAAAAAAAAATCATAAAAGCGTTTGGAGAAAATTTAGATGAGAAAAGTATGTCCTAATGCTTGGAAGGATAAAATCTTTCATGGTTATGTCTCAGACATTCTCCTCATCTCTACTATCATGTTTTGTATTTTATTTTATTTTTTTAAAGATTTTTATTTATTTGTTAGAGAGAGAGTTAGTGCGAGGGCAAGCACAAGTAGGGGAAAGAGCAGAGGGAGAAGCAGGCTCCGTGCTGAGCAAAGAGCCTGATGGGACTCGATCCCAGGACACTGGGATCATGACCTGAGTGGAAGGCAGATGCTTAACCAACTGAGCCACCCACCTGCCCCAATATCTAAAAATTTTAAATAAAATCTAATGTTCAGCTTTAGATCAGGAAATAAGAAACAGGCACTTTTATCCACAGCTGGTACTAGCTGTGGATAAAACCTGTAAATAAGGGCACCTGGGTGGCGCAGTCGTTAAGCGTCTGCCTTCGGCTCAGGGCGTGATCCCGGCGTTCTGAGATCGAGGCCCACATCAGGCTCCTCCGCTAGGAGCCTGCTTCTTCCTCTCCCACTACCCCTGCTTGTGTTCCCTCTCTCGCTGGCTGTCTCTATCTCTATCGAATAAATAAATAAAATCTTTAGAAAAAAAAAAAAAACCTGTAGATAAAACTGATACAAGCTCCCTAAGGGTAAGTTGATAATAAGTATCACAAGTCTGAAAGCATATCACAGTCTCCCGATCAAGCAGCCTCTCCCAGGAAGCCTACTCTACCGTTGTACCAGATATTTCCAAACAGATCAAGGCCCTTACTGAAACTCCACGGGACCCTCAAGCCATATGCAGATGTACATCTACATTATAAATGAAGTTATGTCTACACAAACTCCAAAACACCCAGGTGTTGTTGTATCTTCTTTATAGCTGTTTAGAATCATCCAAAGGATTGAATTTTATTCTTTTACTTGTTTAGTGCTGAGTGATGTGCCAGAGTACATACCTATTCCAGCTTTGAAAATTTGCCCTGGAAAGAGCCAAAATATATCTGTCACCAGAAAGAGAATAACAGCAGGGGCGCCTGGGTGGCACAGCGGTTAAGCGTCTGCCTTCGGCTCAGGGCGTGATCCCGGCGTTCTGGGATCGAGCCCCACATCAGGCTCCTCCGCTATGAGCCTGCTTCTTCCTCTCCCACTCCCCCTGCTTGTGTTCCCTCTCTCGCTGACTGTCTCTATCTCTGTCAAATGAATAAATAAATAAAATCTTAAAAAAAAAAAAAGAATCAGCTAGAAAGAGAATAACAGCAAAACAAATAGAAAAGGTAATAGAAACTATTCTGCTTTTCCTTCCCAGAGTAAGGGAAGGAGGTTTTGGAATATGGATAATGTAACTTAAAGATCTAGAAGAAATAAGAGCAACTTCTAAATGGGCTATATTTTTCATCGCGCCAGTAACCTGGTTGCTATAGTATATTAAAAAAAAAAAACCTTAAAATTAATGCTCCATATTCCTGTGGATGGCCCATGTTTTCATTCTGCATTATTTCATCAAACAAGTGGTATTCTTTACAAATGGATAGGTGGTTTCTATTCCCACAAAAACACGCCAGCTGACAGCCTGCACGGAATTTTACTTTCCTGCTAAATAATGTACTTTCAACATTGCTAATCCAGCTATCCCTGTAATACGACACTAAACATAGGACTGAACCCAGACCATTTGATGATAAATAATATGTATAGAATCCAGTGTAAACCAATATTGATTTTTAAGATCACAGAGAAAATATTAATCAGAGATTTCCATTACAAGTGACAGAAACTCAAATTGGCTTAAGGAAAAAAAAAGGAATTACGGCTCACGAAACTTTAACAGGACTTCAGGTATAGCTAGATCCAGAAATCTATCTTTATTTGTATCTCCTTTTCTGCTGTTTTCTGTATTGGCTTCATTCTGAACTTAATGAACTCTGGGCTTACATCCTGCCAGCTTTACAAATGTGACAGCTTGTAAAGAGGATAGGGGTCCTGGGCGGGTAAGTCGGTTAAGCGTCAGACTCTGGATTTCAGCTCCTTTCAGCTCAGGTCTTGCTCTCTGGCTGGCAGAGATCCCGCCCAGCCTCAGGCTCTGTGCTCAGAGGGAAGTCTGCTTCTCTCCCTCTGCCCCTCCCCCCACTTGCATGTGCTTTCTCCCCCTCTCTCTCAAATACATAAATCTTAAAAAAAAAAAAAAAAAAAAGAGTGTATAGCACTAGCAGAAGTCATGGGTCTGATGCACCGAATGATAGAGGCACGTGATTTTAAAAAAATAATCCCATGGCAAAGGGGTTGCAGAGCTGTGCTTAGCCCTGGAGCCCAGAAGCCAGGTCAGCTCTACCCCAACCACACGAACTAAGAGTCCCAGGAAAGTGGCCCCTAAAGGAAAACCAAGGTGCTGTTTCCAGAAAGGAAGAAAAGGAATGTTGAGCGGACAAAAACAGCATAAGTCTGCTCAGATGGGAAAAGGCTTCCTTCATCTTGACACTGCTGATAAATGTCCAAGGCGCAGTGTGAAAACTCCTTGCAGTAGGGATGTATAACAAGGTTCTTAGACTAAATAACTGACAGTGATTTAACAGAAGCCTTTTCTTGGTCATTTCATCATTAAAAATAGAGGAGGAGAAAATGCGAGCCTGGAATTAGCTCTCGCTGTCGCGCTGTTCGTCCTGTGCTGCAAGAGATGAAATGCAAGGAGCGAGCAGGACCTGGTCCTCCGGCTCTGCGTTGGGAGGCTGACCCTACAGACCACACCGACGGCCTCAACCTCTGGCTTCCATTTGCTTTCAGCTGAGGGAGCACTGGCAGGAGATCACAGGGCAGGAGGAAAGTGAGGTTGACTATTTCCTAATCTCCCTGATTTCAAAACCATAGCTTCTGTGGGAGCCCTCTAACACCCACAGCTACTCCTACGGTTCTGTGAGCATTCTGGTAAGCATTCCCTGCCCTTGACGTTCAGACTGGAGGTGGTAATGGCTTCTTGCTGCTGCTTGCCCTGGGATGTCTAACCATCCCTTACTGGCTTTCCTTAACCCTGCTCACACCTTTGCAAATAGTCTCCATATGAAATTTTCCTCCACTACTCCTGCTCGTGTTAACTGCTTATTTCCTTTGTGGAGGGCAGTGGGCGAGGGTACCCCATTGATTCCAAGGACCCATTTTGTAAAGAGATAAATTTACTAAGTGTCTGGCTACATCTTGTTATTTCAGGGGTGGGCAAGGAAAAGACATTGATCTCACTTCCCCCTCACCTACTGATCTACTCATTATTGGGTGGATTTCCTTCAAATGGAGACAAAGCTTTCTATTGCATTATTATGGGGAAGACATGCTGTGCAAATTGCCCTGAGTTAAAATTGTTCCACTATATAAACGACTGATAACAGATTCTCTCTCAAGAGAGAGCACTGATGATAGAGGGAGATAGAACAGTGAGGCACAGAGTCTGGTAAGGATAAAGAAAATGGTGACAACACAGTGAAGACCGGATCCAGGAAAAAAAAAAAAGACTGTGTACCAAAGACAGACTTTTTCAACTTGTAATTTTGAAGGCTAGCTCTAAAGCCAAACATCTCTATCAGCTTAGAACAAATGAGGTTACCCATGGTTAGGAACTGAATTGTGTCTCCCCCAAATTTTATAATATGTCGAAGTCCGACCCCCAATACCTCAGAATGTGACTGTTATTTGGAGATATGACTTTGAGAGAGATAATCAAGGGAACGTCAGGTCAGGTGAGTGAGCCCTAATCCAAACGACTGGTGTCCTTGTAAGAAGAGGAGATTAGGGCAGAAGGGCAGAAAGGAAAGGCTGTGTGAAAACATAAGGAAAAAACCAACCATCTATTAGCCACGGAGAGAAGCCCACATCCTTCCCTCGTGGAACTTCAGAAGAAACCAACCCTGCCAACACCTCGATCTTGTACTTCTAGTCTCCAAAATTGTGAGAAACTTCTGTGGTTTACCCAATCTGTAGCACTTGGTACGGCAGCCCTAGCCAACTAATATATTCCCATCCCCCAAGGGTCCTAACGTAAAGACTTCTCTTCTGGGGGAGAAAAAAAAAAAGCCTCCTCCACAAGACCAAGAAAAACACACCGATCCACAGCTTTAGCTTCATGAAGCTGTGGCTTGTATATGTGAACCCTAGGGCAAGCCGCTTTGTTGCCTATCTGTTCCTTGATATATGCCATCAGATCCATCATCTGAGGCAATAAAATTGTCAGGGCATTTCTTTGCCAGCCACGTGAGGGAATTAACCTATGGTTCAGCCACTGCCCATCCCACCAAATATTCAGAAAAAGCCTCATTTCTAAACAAGGACTTGGCATGTTAGGACTTACCACGTTTTCTCTTCTCACACAATGATACTGTGCAAGGATTACCAGATGGCGAGGTCTGGCAATTCAACTGATGTGAACAGTAAGAAATAAAATAATAAAATAAGGTACAAGAAGATTCCTCCTGGATCGTAGACGTCAGTTCCCTCCCCAGCCCCTAGGTGTTGCTGGTCCAACAAAGGTTAGTCATGGAACCTTATCTGAGGTCTCCTCGAGCCCACACCCTGACCTAAACCAAACCCCTTACTTTGCAGGATTTGCTTGCTAAGGATTAGTGGTCTATTCAGTTTGCTGTTGGTCAGTGCCCTATATAAACAGGGAAAGTCTAAACAGCAATGAGAACAAAGCAAAGAAAGAGCCCCAGGCAATCACATTTATTTTTTTTCTCTCTATAGGAGTAAATACTACCGGGATACCTCCTGCTTCTACCGCAATTATGAAAAAGTACTAAGTCATGGGGATGTAATGTACAGCATGGGGAATGTAGTCAATAATATTGTAATAACTTTGTATGCCCACAAACGGTAACTAGACTTATCATGGGGATCATTTTGAAATGTACAAAAATATCGAATCACGATGATGGACACCTGAAACTAACAGGATATTGTACGGGAGCTATAGCAGACTTTTTTTAAAAAAAAAGCAATAGAATTCTCTTTTGAAATTTGTGCTTGGGAACCCATTGCCTTAGAAATAAATGTGAAAGCATCAAGTAGGTTTGAAACGGATTAAAATTCAAACTCAAAGAAAATCAAAACCCAACTGCTAAGGTTTTAGAGATCTCAGCCTCAAAAATGGAATGTCGTCTGTGATAGAAACACTATTAATGGAGTCATTTGTTTTATACTGTGTCATTTTAGTTTCAAGGTCCAGAGCTTTCATTTTTATTCAATTTAGTGAGGCTTCCTGTTCTTAACGATAGTTTCTGAGGGAGTTTTTCCTTTAAATAGATAAAATTAGAAGTTCCGTCTCATTCTCAAATGTGGTATTTATTACCTCCAGTGCCTAGTAACTTTTCCTGTGGAACACAGCTGGATTCCCAAAAGGGAAAACTGGATTCCCTTCACAAACTTGTTGGCTACAAGGTCTGGTCGAGGCGGGAGCAGCCCCCTGGGAGAGGCCGGCTTGGGTGCAGGGGTGGAGAGCTGGGCTAAACGCGGCTGCTGCAGCCAGGCCTTCTGGGCTGGAGCCCAGGGTTCCCCGGCTCCCTAGCTGATACAGGCCCACAGGCAAGTGACAACCGGAGTTCCTTTTACTCCGATGTAAACTGAAGACAATGACAATACCTGCCTCCTTCGCTTGTGG
The DNA here is from genome assembly GCF_024610735.1 of Ursus americanus. NCBI lineage: Eukaryota > Metazoa > Chordata > Mammalia > Carnivora > Ursidae > Ursus > Ursus americanus. The sequence goes on along the minus strand of NC_142127.1, from coordinate 77,028,812 downwards.
GCATTGGGTAAGTTAACCCAAGTCAAGTACTTCCGCTAGTATCTAACATGTTTGGTTTGCTGGAGCAGTGTGGGCTGCGCTGGCGTTGAGGCAGCAAACTGCGCGTGACTCTCACCCCTTATTCACACGTCTCCGGGGTGACGGGCGTGGTTAATGGTCAATACCACAGGTTGTCTTGTGGGGGCCCTGCGCTGGGCCTGTGGTGGTGGTGAGGTTGATGTGAGACCCACTTTCTCTGTGGGTTTTGTTTTGAAGATGCAGGGGTTGTTTAATGACCTTAAAAAAACCTCCAGCTTTCTTGGCCCGTCCTTTAAGATGTAGTAAAAAGTTAAAGCTAGTCCTTATTATTTGCTCAAAAGCTAAATGTGGAAACAAGAGGACTAATGTGAAATGTGAGAAAAGATGGGGCGCCTGGGTGGCTCAGTGGGTTAAGCATCCAAGTATGGGTTTCCGCTCAGGTCATGATCTCAGGGTCCTGAGATTGAACCTGGCCCCCTGGGCTCCATGCGCAGCACACAGTCCGCTTGTCCCTCTCTGTCCCCTTCTGCTCCTCCCCCTGCTCATGCTCTCTCTCTCAAATAAATAAAATCTAAAAGAAAAAGAATGTGAGAATAGAGAAGGCACGTCAAAGAAGCTTAAATGTAGCACTCAACATTAGTTTCAGGTCTGGGGTGGGAGGTTTTCTCGTATTGTCTTATAGTGGGGAAAATTCCCTTGAATCTCTCCTCCCATAAACCTCCATCCGTGGCCATGGGGGGAGAGAGGGAAATAGTCATTACTTCCCCCTAAGTCATTTCCAAATTGAGGACCTTGTTGGATATATTTAGTTTCATGTTGGTAGTACTTTCCCTAAGTACCCCCAGAAATTAATGTTACAATATCAATCCTTCAATGACATAAGTTATCCAAGCCAGATTCCAGAAGTTTCATTGTGCTGTCCCAGCAGCGTATAAAGTAGATAAAACGGTGTGCACCACAACCTGGAAAACCCACCTGCTGGGACCAGGAGAAGTCAAGAACGAAAGCATCGTGGGCAGGGTTACTCTCTACGGATAGAAGTAGCCTCCAGTGGTCCAGAATTTGAACCCAGAAATTGTTAAAGTCACCTTAAAGGGATTCAGAATATCTAAGGAGGGACCTTTGTGTACGCCAGTCCTCTTTGAAGGCCCCAGAGGAAGCTGGAAAGCACAAAGGTGTCCGATGCGGCAGCCTGATCGGTCAGATGGCGGAACTCGCCAAGGCAGGGGCAGCAGATGACGTGGGTGAGGACAGTAGGAACTGCAGCCCAGGTGCGCGAGATGACAGAGGAAAATGTGAGGGGGGACAGAGAAAGGACTCAGGCCTGAGAAATAAAGTAGAAGAGGAAAGGAGAGACAACTGCCAGAGGAACAGAGGACTCCGAGAACAAAACTAATCTTTCTAGGGAAAGATTTCACAAAGGAACTGATTTACTGAGAATACCCCATTCTGCTTTTCTAGGCTTAAGTCTTTTCTTAGAGCTTCTATAAAAGGGGGTACCTCTGAAACGGAGATTTGATCTACAAGTTCCCCAAATTTGAAACATTCTTGTAGTCACGGGACAATTTTGTTGTTGTTATTCTTGGGTGTTTTTCTGTTTCTGGTTTTTTCCCAAAGCCCCTTAGGCTATGATTATCTTAATGTTTGTGTTTTTACTAAAGTTGTCCTTACATTTTTTTACTTAAAACATAGAGGGGTGTGCTGCTGGCTCAGTTGGTAGAGCATGTGACTCTTGATCTTGGGGTTCTGAGTTTGAGCCTCAGGGTGGGCATAGAGATTACTTAAAAATAAATAAATAAATAAATAAAATATTGAAAGAAATCCTTTCATTTAAATAAAAAACTTTAAAATTTTTCATATCAGTAATTAAATGGAAAGCCAGTATTATCTGCCAAGAATAAAAGGCAATGACAGGAATAAGCAAAATGGAAACAAATAATGCATTAAATTCTAGCAAGAGAGAGTTTGAGATTAGTATATGTTAGCAATGTGCTAAAGATACAAGGGAACTAAATGAGACTTGTTTTGATGTAATCAAAAAGAACGAAAATTGAAATGGGAAAAAATATTCTGACTTTGTGAGTCAATGTTATTCAGTGTTCAAATAACACCCAAAATCATTTTTTTCTCACACCTCTTAAAATTAATGGTATCCATTCCACCCTTTAGAGAGCACTGGGGCTATGAACATTTTATTACTTAGAAAGGACTGTGGTCTTTACACATTATACGTTTTCTCATCAGACCAGAAAACAATGTTAACCAGACTTAGTCAACCCTAGCTCCCTCCTAGGGGCTAATCATCTCTGGGGGCTCTCAGAGTTTCTAAGGGAAGGCCTAAGACTAGAGCCAGCAGAGGTATCACCCCAGACAAAAGCTGGCAAGGAGTCACTGGGCCCCTGAATGACATCCCATCACTGCATCTATTCCTGTGCTGACCAATATGGCAGCCTCCAGATACACGTGGCTACTGAACACTTAAAAATAGCTAGTTAAAACTGAGATGTGCTGTCAGTATAAAATACACAGCAGATTTTCTAAGACCATGCAAAAAACCTGTAAAATCTCATTAATAGTCTTATAACAATTACATGTTGAAATAATATTTTGGATGTATTGAGTTTAATAAAACATTAAAGCTAAGCTCACTTGTTTCTTTTTTTAAAAAGATTTATTTATTTATTTATTTGAGAGAGAGCGCACACGTGCAAGTTGGGGGAGAGGGAAAGAATCTCAATCTCCCCACTGAGAAGGGAGCCCAGCACAAGGTTCAATCCCACAACCAGTGAGATCATGACCTGAGCTGAAACCAAGAGTCGGATGCTTAACCAACTGAACCATCCAGGTGCCCGTACTTGTTTCTTTTTAATTTTTAGAATATTTAAACCCATTTTAGACTCATAGAAAAATTGCACAGTTGTATAGAGTTCCCATATAATCTTCATCTTGCTTCTTCTCCAATTAATATCTTACATAACCATAATGTAATTCTCAAAACCAAAAAATTAACATTGATACAATACTATTAACTACAAATTATACTCACGTTTCACTGCTTTTTTCTACTGATTTTGTTTTGCTGTTTCCAGGATCCAATCCAAGATACCACATGGAATTTAGGTCGCTGTGTTCCTTTAGTCTCCTCTCATCTGTGACCGTTCCTCGTCTTTGCTCGTGCGTCATGACCCTGACGCTGTTGAAGAGTACTCACCCTCGTTTCGCAGAATGCCTCTCTGTTTAGGTTTATCTGATGTTTCCTCATGATTGGAATGAGGCTGTCGCTTTGGGGCAAGAAAAATTACAGATTAGGGGCGCCTGGGTGGCACAGCGGTTAAGCGTCTGCCTTCGGCTCAGGGCGTGATCCCAGCGTTATGGGATCGAGCCCCACATCAGGCTCCTCCGCTGGGAGCCTGCTTCTTCCTCTCCCACTCCCCCTGCTTGTGTTCCCTCTCTCGCTGGCTGTCTCTCTCTCTGTCGAATAAATAAATAAAAGAAATCTTTAAAAAAAAAAAAAAAAGAAAAATTACAGATGAGAATTGTCCTTTCCAGTACATCCTATCAAGGAGTTTGTGATGCTACTATGCCTTATTACTGCTGACTTTTACTTTTATTTAGTGTGGGTACTACAAACATTTTAACTATATAAGCGGCCACAGTATTATTCTGTTGGGCAGTGCCGGTCGATACCATAAAATAAAAAGTACTGACTTCAAAGAGCAGCATTTTCATAGCAGAAAATGTAGGGATTTAAATATGATTTTCTAGGCCCTTTTGATGTATTTCACCTTTTAATACTGATAATAACTAAGGTTTATGGAGAACCTACTCTATGCCAGACTCTTTTATAAACACTTACTTGTATTAAATCATTTAATCCCCCGGCGCCTGGGTGGCGCAGTCGTTAAGCGTCTGCCTTCGGCTCAGGGCGTGATCCCGGCTTTCTGGGATCAAGCCCTACATCGGGCTCCTCTGCTGGGAGCCTGCTTCTTCCTCTCTCACTCCCCCTGCCTGTGTTTCCTCTCTCGCTGGCTGTTGCTCTCTCTGTCAAATGAATAAATAAAATCTTTAAAAATAAATAAATAAATAAATAAATAAATCATTTAATCCCAGGGCGCCTGGGTGGCTGAGTTAGTTAAGCGTCTGCCTTCAGCTCAGGTCATGATCCCAGGGTCCTGGGATCAAGTCCTGCATCACGCTCCCTGCTCAGTGTGGAGCGTGCTTCTCCCTCTGCCTCTGACCCTCCTTCCCGCTTGTGCTGTCTCTCTTTCTCTGTCTCAAATAAATAAATAAAATCTTTAAATCATTTAATCCCTACAAAATCTGATAAGGTAGGTGATGCTATTATCCTTGGATGCTTAGCAACCGAGCAACCTGAGTGGTTGTACAAAGAGGTTGTAAGTTGTACAGCGTCCTTCTGCTTGTTAAGTGGCACATCTAGAATCTGCAATATGGGACAAGAATCCCAGAATCCAGGCTTATAACCACTACACTTTCTTAAAGCCACAGCGTCAGTTAATGCAAATCCCACAGCTCAAGCTTTACCAACTGTAAACTCTGTTTTAACTTTAATCTCTTTTTCAGTATGACATAGTGGGAGAATTGACATTTATTTAAGCTTCTATACACTGTGCTAAGAACTTAACACACATCTCTTTTGATGCTCACAGCAGTTTCATGTTACAGATATGAAAACTGAGGCTCAAGGAAATAGCAAGTGGCGGAGGCTGGGATTCACATATTTCACTCTTTCCGTTCTACTTATATATTCTCCAGTTGGCTCAACTGCATAAGTGTTTCATCTTATCAGCTTTTTCATGTTTAATAATCTTTTAAAAGTCAGTACTATACTCTAGAGATTCTATCGGCAGGTTTTATGATAATGGCTGGATTTCCCTAGCCATCTATGTAAGGGGTATATAAGGCAACTCTTAATTATCTAGAATGTCTGATGGAAAAACTGAAGCATTTGACCTATTTGTGGTTAGCTGGGATAATTCCTTTGACAAGTAGTACAAATACTTGGCATCCATAGCATAGAAAGTGATATCAAGATGGAGCTGCCTATGGTCGAATACAGAATCCACTGTGTTCGTCAATACCCACTCCAGTGGCTGAAAGACAGAATCTTCTTTAATAAAAAAGTGGAACTGGGCACCACTTCCTGGGTCTGTGCTGCTTAAGTGGAGACAGGCGGAGGCGTGGCCCAGATGGAATATTCCAACGGCCAAAGCAGGGAAATGCAGTTGTTTCTATTTGTTCAGTTGGGTTGTCCAAAGAAAATACAAAGTCGTGAGGTGATCAAACGAGGTCTATATAATTAAACATACTTGGGGGTGTTGGGGTGGCTCATATTATTAGGTACTAAAAGAAAAAATAGGTATTTCTGTAGGTTTCCTGCTTTGAAGTCCCAAGATTCAGTTGTATCTCACGACTTCCAACAGTTTCCAAATATCGCCACTAGGGGGTGCTGCTGAATCACACGTAACTCCTAAAATAAAAAAATAAAAGCACCCACCAACTAATTCCATAGGCATGCGTGCAATGACGCGTGAGAGGAAAGTTGGGGGATTTTTGTTTTTGTTTTTAACAGTTTGCATTCGAGGCCCATAAGCTAACTCAGTAAATCCCTGTATTGCCAACAGAAGCAAGCAAATCTCAGCAAGACGAGATGGATAAATCCATGTAGTAATACCTTCCCTGAATTGTTCTGTTGAAAGAATTTTGTGTTTGCATTGAATGAGATGACTGCCTGAAAACCTATGCGGGTTTTGTTTTTGTTTTTGTTTTTGTTTTTTATCCTGCTTTGCTTTGCTTTGGGGGGGATAGTGGGAGAGCTTCCACTCAGCTATCTGAGAAGGAAACCGAGAAGTCCCTGGAGGATTGCAATATCCCAGTGAAGCCAAGAAAACCAGCTGATGTCGCTATGCATTTGCCAGGCTCATCTTGGTCCCATTTCTCTGTCCTCTAACTACAAACGCGCTTCATGGTTTTCCTCCTGTGCTCACCTGCCCAATAGAAAATCTGTAGTCTCCTTGAAAATTCTTGAAACTTAAAGTGCATGTTTCCACATGCAGGAAGGAAATGAAACAAGGTAGCAAAGGCTACTGAGATCAGAGCATGACCCCAGCCCCTGCGGGGATAGGTGATGAACCTCTTGAAGAGAACAGACAGTCAGGACACAGGCGTCTCCGACTCACTAAGAGCATGCACTTTGGAAGTTCATTGGCAGGTCCATGGCTGGCATTGTGAGAATTGTGAAGGACGGAGCTGTCGGGTGGCCAAAGCACACGCAGTCGTAGGCTGGACCATAGGCGGCAAGGGCGGAGGGGGCAGCCTGCACTGAGCACACAGTACACATGCTGCCACCACCGCCATTCCTTACTTACATTACTCTCAAGCAATGCCTGACGGTGGGGATTAGTATCCCCACTTTCCAGATGAAGATGGGGATTAGACAGCTCATGGTAACCCCCAAAGTCACACAGCCAGTAAATGGCAAAGACAAGTTGATGGGCTTCGATGCCCTTGTCCTTTCACGTTACTTGTCTGTCCCTATTTCAGGGCGCCAGTCCCTCTTCCAAGTGCACCGCGTGCATCCTGCCATTTATACCCACAACAGGTGTAACAGATAGGTACTGTTGTTTGCATTGAGGATGAGGCCCCTGACGCACAGAGAGGCTAAGAACCTGTCCAAAGTAATGAACATAACTAGAAAGAGATGGAGCGTGGATTCAAAACCAGGCCACGGGGCTCCCAAAGTGTTGCTCTGAACCAAAGTGTCCCACAGGGTACTCTCATGGCCCCTCAGCAGGTGCCCAGGCATTTGCTGATTTACAGATCCCTGGGTCAAAGGCCATGACTGCCAAAAGGGAAGAGAAAGGAGATAGCTCTCCCACTGCTGGGCATGAGATCAAGTAACCCTGGTTTAGGGCCTGCTATTTGCCAGGTTTCGTGTTAGTGCTATATATATATATATATCATTTGGTTCTCACCATAGTCCTTAGAGAAAGGAATAATTATCCTCATGTTTAGGCAGGAAAACCTGTGCCAGAAAGGTTACTTAACCTACCCAAGGACACGCAATTAATAAATACCAGAGGCAAAACTAAAATGTAACATCTGTTTAACTTGGAGGCATTTCCATGAAATATTGTTGAATAAGAAAAGCCAAACCCAAAAGAGTACATGCAATGAACATATGTAATGAATTATATCATTTTGGAAAAAAAAAAATAGAAGGATACATCTTAAACTGTTCATCTAGGTTATAGGAGAAAGTGTGGTAAGAATGTAAAAAGTACAGACATGACACATTTATGTATCTATGAAAATTATGCATGTGTGTAAGCATGTGCATATGTATAGTTAAATTTATACAGAAGTTACAATAAATAAAAATAAAATAATTTAATGTAGGACAAAATTCAATAGCCATTTCTAAGAAGTTATTAGTATATTTTACTGTTATGGGTGTGTTTTTCTAATCCTGGATTATTAACAGAAATCAAAAGTCAGCATTATATTTAAGATTAAAATTCTGGGTGTATTCAAATTAAAGTCAGGAACAAGACCAGGAATTCAACTATCATTCTCTGATTACTCAACATTATTCCAGAAGTTCTGGTTAATGCAATAAGACAAGAAAAGGAATTAAGGAGTGAGACCCTTGAAAAGGAAAAGACAAAATTACACATGCAAATAATTGAGTTAGAAAAGAAAAATTAACCTACATATATCAACACTACAATGACATTATACAACATAGAACCAAACCTGGATAGCATGTTTAAACTGAAAAAAAAGTAACACTGGTGCATTTTAATTCCTCTACTACCTACCACCTACTATTTCTACCCATCCAAGGCTTGATACTATTATGTTTCTCTAAGCCCTTACCGTCTTATTCCTTTCCCTACTCATAATCAAAGCTCACTTTCCCCCTTGGTAGAAGAAAAAAGACATCCCTCCCCCAAACTAATTCACACTAAAATGTGAATAATCACTGAAATTCCCATATTATCCCAAATATATTTCTCTCTACATATATTTTATTATTAATACACCTTATTTTTTGGAGCAGTTTTTAAGTTCACAACAGAATTGACTGGAAAGTACAGAAAGTTTTCATAGACCCATGTACCCATGAAGGCACAACCTCTCCTACCATCAAAATCTCATACCAGAGTGGTACACTTGTTACAATTGATGAACCTACATTGACACATCATTATCACCCAAAGTTCATAGTTTATAATAGGATTCAGTCTTGGCGGTGTACTTTCTATGCATTTTGACAAATGTATAATGACACGTATCCAACATCATAGTATCATAGAATAGTTTCAATGCCCTGTAAATCCTCTGTGCTATACCTATTCATTACTCCCTCTCTCTTAACCCTGGCCACTACTGATCTTTTTATTGTCTCCATAGTTTTCCCTTTTCATGCAATATGTAGCCCTTTTAGTGGGACATCTTTTACTTTGTAATATTCATTTAAGTTTCCTTCATGTCTTTTCATGGCTTGGTAATTCATTTCTTTTTAATACTGAATAATACTCCATTTTTTTGATGCACCAATTTATCCATTCACCTATTGAATGACATCTTGGTTGCTTTCATGTTTTGGCAAGTACAAATAAAGATGCTATAAATATCTATGTGCAGCTTTTTGTGTGGACCTAAGTTTTCAATTCATTTGGGTAAATACCAAGGAGCCCAGTTGCTGGTTTATATGGTATGTTTAGTTTTGTAAGAAAATGTCAAACTGTCTTCCAAAGTGGCCGTACCATTCTGCATTCCCATCAGCAAGGAGTGAGAGTTGCTTCACATCTTTCCCAGCATTTAGTGTTGTCAGTGTTCCAGATTTTGGCCATTCTAATAGGTGTGTAATGGGATCTCATTGTTGTTAATTTGCAATTCCCTGATGACCTGTGATGTGGCACATCTTTTCATATGTTTATTTGCCATGTGTATATTTTCTTTGGTGAGGTCTCTGTCCAGGTCTTTGTCCGTTTCTTAAATCAGGTTGTTTTTTTATTGTTGAGTTTTAAGCATTCTTTGCATATTTTGGATAACAATTCTTTATCAGATGTGTCTTTTGCAAATATTCTCTCCCGGTCTGTGACGTGTCTTCTCATTCCCTTGACATTGTCTTTCACAGAGCAGACATTTTAAATTTTAATGAAGCCTACCTTCTCAATTATTTCTTTCAGGGATCATGCCTTTGATGTATATCTAAAGAGTTGTTGCCACACCAAAAATCGTGTAAGTTTTTCTCCTACATTATCTTTCGGGAGTTCTATGGTTTAGGTTTAACATTCAGGTCCATTTTCCATTTTGAGTTAATTTTTGTGAAGAATTTAAAGTCTGTGTCAAGATTTACTTTTTTTTCATATGGATGCCCAGTTGTTTCAACATAATTTGTAGAAGAAATTATCTTTGCTCCATTGTATTGCCTTTGCTCCTCTGTCAAAAACCAGTTGACTATATGTATGTGGGTCTGTTTCTGGGCTTTCCATTTTGTTCCCTTGATCTGTTTGTTTATTCTTTCAGCAATACTGCACTGTCCTGATTATTGTAGCTTTATATTAAGTCTTAAAATCAGGTATTGTCAGTCCTCCAACTTTATTCTTCTCCTCAGTATTGAGTTGGCTATTTTATAACTTTTGCTTCTCCATAAAGACTCTAGAACCAGTTTGTCCATATTCACAGAATAATTTTTAAGCTATTCATTGGGATATCATTGAATCAAGTTAGGAAGAACTGATACCTTGACAATATTGTGTCTACCTATTGATGAATATGGAATATCTCTTCATTTATTTAGTACTTCTTTGATTTTGTTCATCAGAGCTTTGTGGTTTTTTCCACATAGATCTTAAACATATTTTATTAGATTTATACCTAGGTATTTCATTTTAGGAGGTGTTAATGTAAATGGTAATGAGTTCCTTTGCACTATGAACTTCTCCAATGTTTTTCACTTCTTTTCTCCTCCTTTTCTTCCTCCCTGTGCCAGCAGCATGAGAAAATTTTTCTCCAGGACTCACTGTGAGACCTGGTAGACCTCCTGGAGGTAAAACTCATAAAAGTGTAGGGGACCTCCCCATCCATGACTGGTTCTCCCTGGAGTTTTTAACTCTCACAGTTGTCCACACTGAGCCTCCAGCAATTCATCAACTACAGTTCAGGTTTTCCTACCCTAGCTCTGGTTCCCACAGAGGGTTCTGGTTGGGTGTTTCCATTCTGGTTAGTCATGATTATCTGTCTCTGCCTGTCTCTCCAATTTTAGGCACAACAGTTGACCCTCTGACCTCAACTCTTTGACAGATATAAGAAGAGCTTTTGATTTTTTAGTTTGTTCAGCTTTTTGCTTGTTGTAATGATGGAATGGCAACTTCTATGTTCCTTATATGCTGGACCAGAAACTGGATGTTTCTTTATATTTTTAAAGAAAAATGCTTGATAAACAACATGAGGCACTAATTAATAGAATTCTAGTCAATGAGACAAAATAAATGTTAAGGCATACAGATAAATGTCAATTTGGACATCATTGTATTGGTCAGTATTCTCCGGAGAAACAGAACCAACAGGGTGTGAGTGTGTAATATATGTATGTATATATATAATATGGAATTGGTTCATGCAACTATAAAGGTTGACAGGCCCCGAGATCTGCAGTCAACAAGCTGGGGACCCAGGAGAGCTGAGGTGTACTCCAGCCCAAGTCCACAGACCTGAGAACCAGGACAGCTGACAACGTAGTTCTCGTCTGAAAGCCAGCAGGCTCTACACTCGGAAGACATGATGTTTCATTTCAAGTCTGAAGGCAGGAAGAAGCAGATGTCCTAGTTCAAAAGTAGTCAAGCAGGAGGAAAGTTCAGAACTTCAAAGTTCTGAAGCAAAATTATTTTCAACTCACATATCCTTGATCAAATGTGAGGGCAAAATAAAAGCATTTTCAAACTTGAAAAGGATCAAATTTTTGCCTTTCACACACACTTTCTTAAGAATTTACTTGAGGATAAGGGCACCTGGGTGGCTCAGTCAATTGAGCATCTGACTCAATTTCAGCTCAGGTCATGATCTCAGGGTTGTGAGATCAAACCCTACATCAGGCTCCATGCTCAGCAGAGAGTCTGCTTGGGATTCTCCCTCTCCCTCTGCCCATCTCTCTCTCTCTCTCTCTCTCTCCCTCTTTCATGTATACATGCACTCTCTCCCTCAAATAAATCTTTAAAAAATATTTATTTGAGGATATAACTTAAGAGAGCAAAGGCATGTCTTCAATTTCCTCAGATGCAAAATGAGGGCCAAAGACAGGACTTTGGTCTTGAAACTACTCACCACAGAGCACAGTGTTCTAAGGGCTACCAGGGGACAGATCCCAGCTCCTGCTCCTACCTCAGTGAGAGAAGCTTTGCTTGGAACTGCTTCTTATAGTGTGTTTTTATGGAAGCCTTTATTTGAAGAAAGTGTTCTGCAGCTTTGAATCATTTGGAAGCTCCTAGATTGGATAACCTCAGAAGTCCCCCAGGCTCCAACGCTCCACAGATCTGTGAACACAGGCAGGTTTGATTAAACAACACCATTTGTTGAAATGTACTGTGCCAGAGCTCCCTTTCTGCAAACTAAATTGTAACATCCATCAAAAACAAAAAGCCTGTCAGAGGTGGGCCATAATTTCTCTCAGCCTGCTTAAATCTTTCTCTTTACAGTCTATTTTTCAGAGCAGAAGTCCTGAGGAAGACAATTTGATGCTGCGGAAAAAACGATAAGCTATGAATCAGGAAATCTGGCTTCTAAACCTAATTGCCTTACTTTAGCAAGATGGTTAACCTCTGTGGGCCTTCATTCCTTCACTTGCACGAACAGAGAGTGGGAGAACAGGTTTTTGGCTCCAAAAAAATGCAAAACAGCTGTTCGGAGCAAGAGAAACACTGCTGTGATTCTAAGTCCAATGTTGAAGATATACATAACTCCTTAGGGACATCTGGGTGACTCAGTTGGTTAAGGGTCTGCCTCCAACTCAGGTCATGATCTGCAGGTCCTGGGATCTAGTCCCGCATCAAGCTTCCTGCTCAGCAGACTCTACTTCTCTCTCTCTCTCTCTCCCCCCCCCCCCGCCTCTGCCTCTCCCCACCGCTCATTCTCTCCCTCTCTCAAATAAATAAAATCTTTAAAAAAACACTTTTTAGATAGCAATATTTATTTCACTACACTGAAGACAAGGAAAAAGAATACTCCAGGCTCTCTAAATATTTGTTGGTTTGCCTGCAGGTTTACCAGCTTGTATCTTCATGAACAAGATAATCATGAAATAATTGAAATCAGTAGAATATTAAAAATGAAGTAGTTCGAACTATGAATCCTTTTTCATTTTGTTTTGGTTTTTTGTCACTTCATTGGTCAAAGCATATTTCTTTTTTTTTTATTATGATTACGTTCATTTAGCCAACATACGGTACATCATTAGTTTTTGATGTAGTGTTCAATGATTGCCCATGGGTCAGTCCTGATTTGTAGACCTTTCTTTAAGAATTTGGAAAATTCCTTATGATGGAAAGTCATCCATTTTATAATGTAAAAATCATACAGGAATTTTGCATAGGTCATCAGAATGTTTTGTAATCAAACAACTGAAATGATTCTCTAGGGGTTACTAGGCCCGGCTTCAGTGTCCGAGATTTGGACAGATCTGAACTCACATGGCCAGTGTTCCAAAGAGACAAAAACGCCAAGCTGGATGTTTGTAGGCTGTTCGAAGGTTAATAATGGCCCCATTTCATGAATTCCTTTGTGTTGCTCAACCATGTGATCAACAATTTTAACCCAATTCTTCCTATTTTAATGTCCAAAAATATTTAAGGTCCATGCCCTCTGCATCACAACTTCTCTATCTCTGAGGAATGATATTAAGACTCCAAGTTAAGCAATCTCAGATCCTTCAAACTATTTTGTCCTTCCTCCCACATCACCAACAATTTTCTAATTCATAATGGACAAGAGTTGGAGAGACAAATTTGTTAGATTAACTAAAATGAGGAAGAGAAAAAGGAAGAGGAGTCCACAAAGGACAAAGATACAATTAACGTGCAGCCCTGAAAACAGTAAACACAGCTAAGCTAACGTAGCTTCCACCTATGGTTCCCAGACTCTTGAGTTTCTCAAAGAAAATTTTCAAAAACAAACTGATTAATTAGTGGGGGACTTTGTTAGCTTTCTACTTTGCCAAGTAATGACAAGTATTTAAGTAAAAAAAAAAAATTCTAAACAAAAAAGATCCCAGTATAAACTACCATGACAAAGTCATACAAAGAGAGTATCTCGGACACCAAAATGTTAGGAAGAATACATTCTCAAAATAATGACAGTTCTTTAAGTAGAATTAAAGGTGTCCTACATCAATCATGTTTTTCTCATCTCACTACAGACAAGTGAAACTTTGTCAAAGAAAAACACTCTTCCTTGTAGCCCTGGCATTTGAAAACCACTAGATGACTCCATTGTGAGCATGAAATTGAACAGAAGAGCCCAAGATGCTGTGAGCACAGGCTGGTTTCCTGGCGCTACATAGGAAGCACCCTGACATGTGCAACTGGAGAGCTTTCTTAGTTTGAGCCCCCATCAGAAGTGATGATATTTTCCAAAAGAAGCAAACGACTACCTTCATCATGCTTTGAGTAGATACCACCCATTTTCATATATTGATCTTGTACCCTGCAGTCCTGCTGAACGTGTGTATTAATGCTAATAGTTTTTTTGTGGATTCTTTAGGTTTTTCTGTATATAATCATGCCATATACAAACGAGACAGTTTTATTTCTTCCTTTCCAATCTGGGTGCTTTTATTTGTTTTTCTTGCTTAATTTCCCTGACTAAAACCTCTAGTACAATGTTGATTAAAAGTGGTAAGAAAAGGCATCCTTGTCTTGTTCCTGTTCTGAAGAGAAAAGTTTTTCACTATTAAGTATCTTTCGCTACTAAGTATCATGTTAACTAGGATTTTTCATAGATGACCTTGAAGAAGTTTCCTTTTAATACTACTTTGTTGGGTGTTTTTATCATGAAAGAATTTTAGATTTTAGTCAAATGCCTTTCCTGCATCTACTGAGACCATCTTTTATTCCATTAGTATGACGCATTATATGATGCATTACATTGATATATTTTTGTGTGTTGAACCAACTTTGCATTCTTGGGACAAATCCCATTTAGTTCTGGTGTGTAATCTTTCTTATATGCTGGTGGATTCGGTTTGCCAGTATTTCGTTGAGGATTTTTGCATCTATATTTTAGGAGATATTGGTCTGTAGTCTTCTTTTGTTGTGTTATCTTTGTCTGGTTTTGGTATTAGGATAATACTGGCCTCATAAAATGAGTTAGGAAGTGTTCTTTGGGAAGATACTAAAGTAAGAAACAATGGACCGGAGTAACAGATCTCAAGATAAGATAGAAAAATAGAGAAGCTATGCCTTATTAAATAAGCAGCAGGAATTTTGTAGACTATATAATAAATGGATGTATTTTCAGAACACAAGAATTTTATATAATAGATATAAGATGCAAGCTGAACACAAGGAAATAACCGTTGTGGCACAGCAAACGAGCAGCATGACCTTTATTTTTTTTTTTTTTAAGGTTTTATTTATTTGTCAGAGAGAGAGCGCACAAGTGGGGGGCGGGGGGCAGGCAGAGGGAGAAGCAGGCTCCCAACGGAGCAAGGAGCCTGATGCAGGACTCAGTCCCAGGACCCTGGGATCATGACCTGAGCTGAAGGCAGAGGCTTCACCGACTAAGCCATCCAGACATCCCACGAGCAGCACGACCTGATGGCTAATTCCTAATGAAGAAAAGTTGAAGTTTAATATTAAGACCCTACTGTAGATTATTCATTATTTGTCAAATATAGTTATGCTCAAGTTAGCTGTATCAGGAAAAAAATGTATAAAGTTTTCATTCCATAGCCGCAGTTTTAATTAGTCTTTGCCCCCCTACCATCACCACTACACACACATATCTTCTCTTTTTCTTTTTTAGTAATAGATTAATCTGGGCCTATAACTACACAGATAAAGCCTACATTTCTCAGCCATAGGCATGGAAGATGACTCGATTCTGGCCAATAGGAAGTGAGAAAATGTTACGTGCAACTTACAGGTCATACCCTTAAAAAGATAACAATATACTCTCTCTCTCATTCCTACTTGTTGGAATGTGGAAGTCATGGTGGAAGTTACAGTAGCCGTCACAGACCCCAAGATGGAAGCCATGGTCCAGCCTGGCAGAAAAAGAGGGACCCCAGGCCCCCAACATCATTGAATGTTTTCACTCAGACCTTTACGTAGGAGAGAAATGTTTCTGTCTTGTTCCATTGCTATTTTGACCTTCATTATAGCAACCAAATTAGTATCCTAACTTAATACAATCCTTGCCTAAAATTCCAAGTTTAAAAAAAACAAACTTTGAGAATTGTTGGAGGCTAATATTTTTATCTAACAGCCTACAGCTTTCAATTATAGTCATGATTTTGGTATTGGGGGGGGAAGAACAAAAAGACTAGATAGGTAATATCCTTTACAGAACATTGCTTTTATACGGCTTTCCCCCCACACCCCCACCCTGGCTATTTATTTCTCTTTTCACTCTTTCTTGAACACACTTGAGTCAAGTCCTTTCTCCCCACCCTTCCACCAAAATTGTTTTTACCAGGATCAACAATAACCTCCATGTAATGAAATTCTGTGTTTAATTTTCAGCCCTATTTGTACTCAACCTGTCAGCATCAGATGCATCTGTGTGTTTTCTCCTCTTTGAAACATTCCACTTAGTTTACATAATAGCTCACTCTCCTGGCTTTTCTCCATCCCACAAGCTGCTCTTTCTCAGTGTCCTTCATCCATCCTATCGTGTGTTGCTAGTGGGCCTCAGTCACTGCAAATTTCTTTTCTATCTACATTCACTCTTTGGTGATCTTATCCAGTCTCATGTTTTATTTTTTTTTTTTTAAGATTTTATTTATTTATTTGACAGAGAGAGAGAGACAGCCAGCGAGAGAGGGAACACAAGCAGGGGGAGCGGGAGAGGAAGAAGCAGGCTCATAGCAGAGGAGCCTGATGTGGGGCTCGATCCCATAACGCCGGGATTACGCCCTGAGCCGAAGGCAGACGCCCAACCGCTGTGCCACCCAGGCACCCCTAGTATCATGCTTTAAATACCACATAGATATTGCAACTCCCAAATTTTACTTCCAAGCTACTAGAGTGTAAACCCTATGAGGGTAGGAATCCTTCTCTGCTTCTTTCCTGCTGCATTGACAGAGCCTACAACTGGATCTGCCATATATCAGTGCAATAAATAAATATGTGTTTAACGAGTGATTTAATAATGGGAAGGTGCTTTGCTTTATAATCTCTTTAAAGTGCTTTACTATTTACTTTCCCCTTGAAAGTCTTAGTAGAGGGTGAGGAAAACCATGTCCTTGCTCAGCATACAGAGCATATGCAGAATAAATTTCAGCTATGAATTTCTGGTGGCACAGCCAGGCTGTGTTTCACTCTCACTATTCTTTGCCAGCTCTGCAGAGGCTGTGATGACAGTGTCCTCAGTTGGTTTTAAGAATTTATAGAACTGCAAAATATGGAATGATATGCCAAAGTCAATAACAGGCTTAAAGAAAATGAATGCTTATTAGTATTCAGGTCTTCGTGTCTGTGAATTCTAATCCCCAACACAAGCTCTGTTAGGGTCATAAACAACAATGCTCAAAGACCAGCACTCTCAAAGGGTGTTTACAGGGTCTTCTTTGCTTCTGGGTCTATTTAACAACCATGACACTCAGTGGGATACTAGGGCACTCAGAAAAGAGCACATGTGTCTAATTAGAAATACTATCAGTTAGGAGCACCTGTGTGGCTCAGTCAGCTAGCATCTGACCCTTGTTTCGGCTGGGGTCATGCTCTCAGAGTCATGAGGTTGTGCCCAGTGTCAGGCTCGAAGCTCAGCAGGAGTCTGCTCGAGATTCTCCTCTCTCTCCCTCCGCTAGGCGATCCCCCACCTCTCGTTCTCACTCTGTCAAATAAATAAATAAATCTTTTAGAAAAAAAAAGAAAAGAAATATTATCAGTTAGACACAGGCTCAGTTAGTCCTAATACAACCAGGAACTGCAATTAGCCTTTCCCTTTAAAAGCCCTGGTAATAGTGTGCACAGGTTTACTTTCTTAAAGGTTCACTGAATGTCCTCTGAGTGAGTGGCTCAGGGTGGGTTTCTCTTTGTATGTCCCTGTGTCACTGTGTTTACATGTGTGAGTGAGTGAGTGTGTGCCTGGGAGAATGGGTCTGTGTCTACATTCTGAATATAGTCTGTTCAAGATCTCCACCAGGAAAAACAAGAGCTGACCATTACATGAAAATCAGTTTAAAAACAGAGAAAGCAGAACATTCAGGACAGAAAATACTTCCCATCTGGGAAGAAATGGTATCTTCAGAGTTTCTACGCAATAGATCACTGCCAGTGTTTCGGTTTGGCAGTGCAGACCTACCTCCCACATCTGAGAGGAGTGGAGAGGCTGAGAAGAGGTAGTGTTTGTGGACCCAGTTGGCTGCCCACAAAACCAGCATCCATTTCTCCCTTCCTCTAACAGGAGTCAATTGTGTTCAGATATCTCCCCTCCCTCTCATGCACCTCAGAGGACAGTTGACCCCATTCTCAGCTCCAGAGATAGATCCTGATTCATCTAAGCAAAGGGTTAGCAAACTTTCACTTGAAAGGACCAGATAGTAAATATTTTATGGTTTTCAGCTATAGGAGTCCCTGTCACATATTCTTTGTTTTTGGTTTTGTTTTTGTAACCCTTTTAAAATGTACAAAAACTTTTTTTAGATCATGGACCATATAAAAATAGGTCCAAGGCTGGATGTAACCCACAAGCTATAGCTTGCAAACTTCTTGGCTAGCCTGTCATAATTCTTCATTCCCTTTGTCAGTAGCTGCTTTAGAAGAGGGCATGGCCAATTCTAGCCAATGAGATACAGGGGAAAATCCATTGAAGGCTCTTGAGAAAAGTTTCCTTATCTCTACTGCCCCCCAAAAACTAGTGCAGCCATCTTGCCATATATATCAACACAGAGAAGGGAGAAGCAGGAGGCCACAGGGAAGTGAAACCAGAGCCCTAACTGCACTGCGTCTGGAGCCCATCCTGCCTCTGAACCTACTGCCATGTAGGATAACAACTTTTGTGGGTGTTTAGGCCAATCTGCATCAGCATTTCCAGTTACCTGTAGCTTAAAGCCCCAATTCTAATTGATCCAGATGGTAATGAGTCCAGAGTAGATGAGAGGAGCAATAAAGAGAATACTTCAAGAGATAAGATGGCACATGTTTCCCCAGATCCCTACATACCCTGCCCTTCCCTTTATCCTCTTCAAACCCCTCCCAGTTTTCAATTTATAAAGATGATCTGAATGAATATTAATTACTTTAGCTTTGAAAATCATAAGATTTTAGAGGCAAAAGAGACAGTAGGGATAATATGCTGTAATTCCTTCATACCGTGGATGAGAAAATGGAACCCAGAGAGAAGTAACTTGTCCCTAATCACACAACTACTTGGTGGCAGAGATGAGATTAGAAACCAGTCTTGAATCCAAGTCTATACATGAAAACACATGATTCAAGATCCACACGCTAGGAGACAAAGTCTCCTAACAATATTTAACCGTGAAAATCTAGAAGTCAAGATTTTCCCTTTGAACACCAAGATTTTGTTATATCCAGGCATAAAATCACTACGTCTGTGTATGGATCAATGTTCTTCAAAGAAATATAACCAATAGGATGAGAGAGAAATGGGGGGGAGGGAGATTGAGAGATTGGGAGAGAGAGATTATAAAGAATTGACTTATTCCATTATGGAGGCTGACAAATAGTCAGGTAACTGGAGACCCAGAAAAGTCAATGTATAGTTCCTGTCTGAATACTGGCAGGCTTGAAACAAAAGAGAGCCAGTGTTACAGTTCAAATGCATGCAGAAAAAAACCAATGTCCCAGGTTGAAGGCAATCAGGCAGGAAAAGTTCCTTCTTACTGTCAAGAGGGTCAGCCTTTTTGTTGTATTTAGGTCTTCAACTGATTGAAAAGATCTTACATTAGGGAGTGTAATCTTCTTTTCTCAGGTTACCAATTTAAATGTTAATCTCATCTATAAACACCCTCACAGACACACCTGAATAATATTTGACCAAATACCTGGGCACCCCATGGCCCAGTTGAGGTGACACAAAATAAACCATCACGATCTGTCATCACTGGCTTTCTGAGATGTCTAGGTCTGGGTGAAAGGGAGGCATTAGTGCCCGTACAGCCCCCAACATATCTATATTTGACAACTGTCTCTGGCCCAGAAGCTATGGAGGACTGTGGTGCCAGGGAAAGAAGAGGTACCAAGACCTACTTTCTGAGCCTATTCTTTTGGAGTTGGATAAGAAGGTGGCTAAACTAGAGCTAAAATAATAACCTCATTTACAGTAGAATTTGAAATGTAAATCCTGACATTTAAGAATGAAATGGGGAAAAGAAGAAAAAGGTAAGATATGGCTTGGAGAAATTTACTCTTAAATCGTAAGGAAGATTTTGGAAAGGCAGAGAATTTTATGAGAATAACTCTACATTTTTCTGGTCTTTCTTGAAAACAAGTGCCCTCAAGTTTTGATGCAAAGGAGCCATTTTTCATTCCCCCAAAACCTTGTGCTCCCAAGTGTAGTAGAACAAGAAGGGGGAAAAGGCATAATAGAAAATAGAGTGGAAGAGAAGCTTTCGCTTACTGATTGGAATCTGGGAAAACCACAGAGCTCTTTGTTCATGGCTGTAAAGGTCTTAGAGCCCCACTATGAAAAGACTAAAGGTCTATAGTTGGGGTTAATTGGTGTTGACACCTAGCACCTTGTAAATGTTCAAAAATCGAAATAACAGGAAGAAAAAATAAGGAGCTCTACAGAAGTCACGTAGAGTAGTAAGTTTGCAAAAGATTTGAAGTAATGTCAGCACTTTCTAATGGGAAGTGAAAGACTGATGAGGAACTGACTATTTAAAGAAATCAAGAGAGGCCCCATGAAAATGAAGGTTCTATGCACAGCCTTAAATACAATTTCTTCTGAAATCTTTGTGTGATGAACAGGGATTATTTTTAGGAAAAGTACATTTTGCAATTCCATTGCCTGGACTGCATCTTTAGTGAATTTTTAGGCCATCTAACAGCTTACGTAGTCTAGAGTCCAACCAGAGACAGGAAGGAGGCTTGGCCAGTATTTCTATGGCTTGTGCCAGTACCGACGTTAGGAAGAACACCCAATAAGACCACAAATGTAACACACCTGAGCAACGATATCCTGTTTTTAAAAAATTAAAAAGAGGCTGGTTAATTACCACACTTTGGAGATGAAATCTGGTTACACCCTTCTAGGCTGACAACCTTCTTCCTACCAAATAATTTACCTGGAAACCTCCCCAAGGGGTGCATGTGACCACCTTCTCCTACCTAAGAATTCATCTCTACCTTCTGACAGATTAAAAAAAAAAAAAGGAGACAGAGCATTTGATTCTCAAGGCCCCAGAAATGGCATTTTGTCTGCCTGACCTCCTTCAGAATTATGACAAGGAATGAAAGACTGAAAGCAACATTATTTGGGACCGGGCTATAAATTCAATGAAAGAGACAGAGGTAGAAATGCCCAGTATCTGCTTACTGTCTAGGCTATTGTGCGGGAACTGAATTCGTCTCAGCTTAGTAGAGTTGGCCTCTCTGGATGCACCCCTCTGGAACAGGCTCACTACCACCATAACAGGTACACAGCGTCAGGAACCAGCAGGAGCAAACTGCAAGACCCCAAGCAAGGGGAAGAGAATAGTGAGGGGGTGGGCATGGGGTTAGGAATCTTGGCTAATAGTGTTCCAGGCAATATTATTACATTAAAATAGAGATTCTATATATTTTAATCTCAGGGAATAAGTGTTTTGTGGGGTTTTTAAGTAAGAATTAAATGCTCTGATATTTGGAGACATGATTGCATTAATTTTATATGAGGGAAAAAAAAGACTTGTGTTGTGATTGCTTAAAATCCTACTACTGACAAGGCCAAGGACATTACTACCTTGAAACCTCACAATAACATTGGGTAGTAGGTACAGTTATACACTCTGTCCCTTATATAAGAAAGGAAAGTGGGACTTAGAATTAAGTCAAAATGTCATTAATTTATAAGCCTGGCTGCAAGGTAAGGCTGTCCTTCTGATTTTAGAGGGTTTGTCCCTTCTAGTTACCATCGTACATTTCTTCAAAATTGAGAAAGGGGAGAAGAGAGGGAGAAAAAATATAAGAAACTTAAAAAGACATTTGTTTCATTTTTTTCTACACTTTTTGAAATCTGCTGGACACTAGGAAAGTGCCAGACACTAGGTAAGTATCATAAGTATTAACAGTTAATATGCACCTATGTAAGCAATCTAGTGCTAATGATATTTTACATTTTAAAACAACACTCAAGACAGCTGCTTGTATCATTTTTTCTTGTTTCTATGTAAAAGGAATAGAGAAAAATTAAGCTATCACTTTTTTTGCTTTATTAGTAAATGTGCTCCATTGAAGATGACTTTAAAAGAAATCCCATTGGTTTCATGATAGCCAGTGACAGATACTCCCATAAGAAAAGATCTGTGGGAAAGGCTGAATTAATAACCCTTAGCAGGGAAGGATGTGTGTGCTACCTGTGCTTTGGGGGGCCTAAGTCGGTGTGTTTGGTGTTCTGTGCCAGCACTAGTTATGAAAGGGACAAGATGAAGTATCCGATTCTTGACCAGGAAGGTTCAGATGATACATGAAGGGGATGAGGTCCTCTGCCACAAAGACAAGTGAAGGCTAATTGACAATGGATGGCCAAGTAGATCTTGGGCTCAATGGGTATTTGGAAGGATAGGCAAAGACTGTTTGGGAAAAAGAAACTGAATGAAGTATATCTCCATTTGTGTACACATGAGACAGAGCATGGCGCTTCACATAGCCAATGTCATGATGTCTCATGCTTCAGAAGACAAAGAAGTTTAGGTGGTACAGAACATCTAACCATTATACCCTGGTTCCTCCTCGTGGCATACAGCTTCCGTGTTAAGGAACGGGCTTATACTCAAAAGATGGAGGCTTTCTCACCACATTCCTTGGGAATGGTGTGAGAGAGGCCAACCACATCCTCAGCTAAGCTAAGCTCTAGTCAGAAAAGAGGTGGTCCCTAGGGTGAAAGAAAAAAAAAAAAAGCCCTGTATGAGTGTCTATGTCCTCAGTGACCCAGAGCAGAGACGCAAGGCTTCAGAAGGTCTATCTGGCTCTGAAGTAACCTACTGTGGCCATCCCAAATAATGCTGGCTAATCTTCAAGTGAGGCTTCTTTCCTGGCTCATATTCTTCAGTCTTTTCCTAAACCACATTTTCTTTTTTGTTGGGCTTCCTCTGGTCCAAGTGCCCATTCCTTAGTTCTCAGCGCCCCTCTGTTGACTGATCTCATTGATAAAGCCTAATAAACAGGAACTGTGACGCTCCACTTGACCACATCACATCATAGCAGAAAACCCAAAGAATGTCTTATGTTCAGAGTTGCTGTTGCTGTAAAATGGAATCATTAGCTTCTTTCGCAGTTCTCCAAGTTCACATTTTATTTTTTTTTTAAAGATTTTATTTATTTATTTACAGAGAGAGACAGCCAGCGAGAGAGGGAACACAAGCAGGGGGAGTGGGAGAGGAAGAAGCAGGCTCACAGCGGAAGAGCCTGATGTGGGACTCGATTCCGTAACGCCGGGATCACGCCCTGAGCCAAAGGCAGACGATCAACCGCTGTGCCACCCAGGCGCCCCCTCCAAGTTCACATTTTAAAATAAACTTCTTTAAGAGGAGTTCTGGAAACACGAGGAGGAAATACAGAACTTTTTCCCTGTCCTAGTTTAATTCCACAGTTGGCCATGACAAGAAATGTTCAACTGCACAGAGCAACTTGTTCTAATGAGCACTTCATCTGTGGCTCTAAACCCTGGCTATGCATTAGAATCATTGGAGAGCTTCTAAAATATAATGTCTGCATCCCAGCCCTGGTGGTTCTGATTCAATTAGTCTGAGTTGGAAGCCAAACAACAATAGTTTTTAAAGATTCCCCAGGTGGTTGTAATGAAAAGCTTGCACCCAAGAACCATTGCTAACTTCATAAACATGACCTTAACTGTGTCCATTTTTATGAGTCAGAATTCTACGTTCAGCTGAGGAACATGGCTCAGAGGAAATGTTTCCTTGATTCAGAGGCTGCTCTTGCTGGTCACGTATGTTTTCATCATAATTGACTTAAATGTGCTATGACTCATTTCAAAAGTCAAAAAAGTCCAAATTCCATTTTAGGCATATCTGAACAAATACAACAATTTTCGTCCTTTTGCATTTGAAAAGTGCATTCTACTTCACATTTCATTTTCTTGGTGCAGTATCTCATTTCATCCTTACCACAATCCTGAGGTAACAAGTCTTCCATTTTAAAGAAGAGGAAATCAATGCCCAAGGAAAGGGAGTGATTTCCCCCCAGGGTTACCCTAAGGGAAAGTGGCAGAATTGGGCCTAGCACCAGGTCTCATCTCTCAATCTGCTCTTCCTTGCATCCCTCAATGCATCCACAGCCAAGCTTGCTACCCAATCCTACTGACCCAGTACTACAATCTGACTTTGTTTGCCTCCAATGCTTCTCGATCCTAAGGTGCATGCCAATCACCAGGGGATCTTGTTGAAAATGCAGAATCTACATCAGTGGGTTTGGGGTGGAGCATAACATTCTGCATTTCTAACACCAAGTGACACCAATGCTCCTGGTCCATGAAGCATACTTTGAGTAGCAAAGTCAACAAAATCACAAAATACATCCCTTTGAATGATACTGAAGAAAAGAATTCAACTGAGCTTCACTTGTCTTCTGGATACTCGTGACACAACACATTTATTGAAACAAATCATCAGATCCTTGGCATTTCTCCTTCTGCCCAGAATATGTGTTATTCTTTTGGCAGCCAGATCCTCATTGTGTTCATGTCTGGAATCATATCAACAGCTGGAGTTGCAGCAGCCACTGGCTATAATCTCTCTCTCTCTCTCTCTGTTCTGCTTCTAGTTCTCAGGCCAACAGATAGGCCCACTGGGACCAGTGAGCCATCTGGCCATGCAGCTGGCCTGGACTTCTGAGCCTGAGAACATAATGGTGATTCACTGTGTGCATTCCAAGTCCTTAGATGACATCTTCAGTTCCTGGAAATAAACTGCCAGGAACAGTTAGTTATATTGGCAAAGGGTTTTGTCTTGAAACCCACAAAAATAGTGTTGTATTTGCATTGATGAAGATGTGCTTTTTCAGTTTGTTCTTCTCCTTAGAATAAGCTAATTTTTGCAATATATAAGAATGTTCTGGAGAACACAAAAGACAAGGACCCCAAAGGCTTGGGTTTAGTTCCATTCTCACCATGGAACTAAATGTGAACTACACAATTTGGGTCAAATGTTATATGCTTTCCATCTTGTAGAAAATTAAATGATAAAACCATATGATTTCCAACCATCTTTCTTAGAACCACTGACTCAGAGTATTAGTGTTATCTTTACAAAGTAGGAGGAGAAATGACTTTAGGGAAATGTTATCTCTCTTCTTCTACTTATCTGTTCCCCCTAAAAAAGTATCCTACATTCCAGTTGTCCCACAAGCAATTTGACCACTGCCCACTATTCTATTGGAACCATTCAGTCCTAAACAATTGGAATGTGTCAGAGAAAAAGGCAGAACTACTCCCATTAGTCTTTCTGCCTTTTTATAACAAAAGCCCCCAGGGAAAGGGAGCCTTAAAAAGGAGGCTGAATAGAGGATTTCCCTCACCCCTAAAGAGACTCCCTCAGGGGTCAGGGGGAGAAAGAGGTAGGTCAGGGGGCAGAGGATACCTCACTCCCTAGTGTCATCACCTGGAAAGCAGCAAGACCTCAGAGAAGGAAGAGAATGGCTATAGGGTGCACACAGGCCAAAGGGACCAGAGACAGCCTTACCCAAGATACGCTGCCCCAAGCTGAGATGGGAGTAGCTGAGAGCCACTATTCCTAAAGGGGGAAGAAGACAAAAACAATGGAATTGGCCAGGTGTGGGAGGACCTGATGATAGCTTACCCCAGTGTCTTAACATTACAGGATCCAAAAGTGTGACACAATCCTGGGGAGAGATGGGGAAACCCCAGGAAGGACTGAGGTTAGTATTTCTTTCCACTAGCCTAGCAGAATGAAGCTTGCAGTCAGAAATCAAAATCTGAAATTGAGTTACTAAAATGAAGAAAATTAACTGAAATATACATTATCCCTCCCTAAGAGTCATAGCTGCTCTACATCCATAGGGTGTTGTGTTGTATCGCTGTGTACAAGCACCTCCAGTAGGAATGTACCAAAATACTGGGGAATTCAATGATTATTTATGAAGTAGTTCTTGTCAGCTAGGCATCCCTGAAGCACCTACAGCAATGCGTGGCACACAGGAGCCTCTATGAATATTTCTTGCTGGCTAGCTGGTTGTCTAAATGACCAGCATACTTTTAATGAAGCTCTGACACAACTCTTCTTTTATTTTATTGTGCTGGTTGGAATAAAGAAAGAAAACTATTCAAATCAATAAAGTGTGACCTAAGAGTAGGCCCTTAATAATAGTTTTTTCCAGATCCATTCCCTCAGATTACCCGCAAAGATCTAGCCTGCAAGAATTCAATCATTTGCACCAGAGAGCTGACTTGGAAGGTAGACAGTTGTAGTTTTACAGGAACTAAAGGCATTAACAATTTTAAAGCTCTAGGACCACTGCAAAATCTGGGATGCTGTGTTTTGAAATGAGAAGTTCACCCTCGGCAGCTATGTTATAACCAGGCATGCCCAGGTGTTAACTGAAATTGAAAATAGCCTTTCAAGAGCTCTCGGTCTTCATTATTTTTAACATTAGAGTTCATAGTGCTAAAAGTGTTCCTAAACTTCTCCCTTCTGATAGTTTGGAAGGGGCGGTGTGTATTTTGAACAATAGTGAATAATAACCACCTCCCACCAGAAGTTCAGGATAAACCCTAGCAAAGGCAGCAGACACCTTCTGAATGGCAGCCATATTGGAGTCTGTCTGTTACTGCAGAGGATGCTCTCCTCCCTGCTAAGACATACTTTCAAATAACAGCTTCGACGTCTCTTCTTATCTGAAAGATATGATTTCACATTTCAAAGCTTTAAGAGTCACTGCTTAAAAGTACCCACTGACTACCCACAACTTCTTTTTTGTTGCTTTCTTTGTTTTAAAAAACATGTTTTTAATGGGGCTTGGAATATGAAGTATAAGGCAAGAAAAGTATAAAGCGAGAGATATGATTTTAACAATCACAAGTGGCAGGGTTGTGATGCTGGGTCTTATTTTAATATCAATCCTAATGAGGATACCTTTCTTACTGAAGTTTTAAATCCTAGCTATATTTAGCTCCCTGAACAGATGATTTTACTGGTTTCTGTATACATGAAACCCAAAGCAAAAAGAACGAAGGAGTGAGAACAATTTTGACTATCCACTCCACTCCTAGTAGAATGCAAAGAAAGGGCTGTGCAGAAACTAAATGACTAACAAGAACCTCCTGTCTCTAAGTTTCAAAGACAGCAACTAGAAAAGGAGAAGTCATGGACCCAAGGGTTTCTAACAAGTCAGAAATAGGTTCCAGCTATGGGGCAAGGATGGGAATGCTCTCAGACAACCTAGCATAGATTCTCTTCCACAAGCTCAGGTCATTCGAAATTAGCTGCCTTGTCTCTGAAAAAAAGGAAATATCCTTTTTCCCTTAATGCCCACAAAATCACACAGATCTTAGGAGTCTCTGTGATGCCACCTCTCCAATTCTGATCTTTCAAGTGAAGGTAATAATAGTTCCTACCTCATCATATGAAAATAAACTAAATAATTCAATGTTAAGGGTTTAAAACCATTTTGGTACATAGCCAGCACTAAATGTTTGTAGATTGTTATCCCTGAAGATTCTCATGGGTTTTTCTTAAACACACACAAACACAAAAATACCACTTGCCAATATGACAGAAATGCCATTTTCAATGGATATCATCATGATTATTCTAGAACCTGTAGGTTAATTACATGTTCCTTGTCAGAGTCTTCTCTTAGTGTTGTGAGTTCACCCTCATTTTCCCTGAAGTTTCTTGGACAGGGCAGCCTTTTTGATCACCCACCTCACTTAGTGTTTCTTCATCAGTCAACAGGAAACTCATAGGCATAATAATTGAATGTAAGCTTGCCCCATTGACCCAGAAGCCATCCCTCCATTCTCAGTCTGAGAAAGTCCTATCTGTCAACCTACCAGCAACAGGAGAAAATGCTGGCTCTGTAGCTGGACAGTGATAGTTTGAGGCTCTTCAACTACATGCATAATCAATGAGAAGGTGGCTGAAGATTTTTCAGGTGTAGCTTTGCTGGTAGAAGCTATTCCAGGGAACCTCAAAGCATGGTTGAATCTTAGCAAAACTGACAAGTGCTCATCTCCTCTTTTCTCTCTGCCCTCTTCTCTTATACTAGGACTTGAGGCCAAACAGACTACCAAGGGTTATGACAGCAGTAGATTTCTACAGCAAGGAGGCTGTAATTCCCAGTTAGAAATGATTGTTAAGACAAACAGACTCCCACTCTACTATGTTGTAAGAAAATGACTAGTAAATTCCACATGTGGAGAATGATATTATGGCACAATATGGTGACAATAAGTGGTAATAAACAAATTCCTCATTTTCCCAACCCCAGCTTAGCAAAAGCATAAGTATCTCCAATTATACGTGGATCTTTGAATGAGAAAAGTCATCGATCATAAGATGGGATCATCAAATGCATGTGTAAACACAAAAGAATCCATGGCTTTTCTCTGACTCATGAATTTGAAATCCTTTTGCTAATTCTTGACAAATGGACCAAGTTCAGGCTATGCATCCCTAAAACAAAACAAAACACCACCAAATCACATCTGTTTCTTGTAATTCATTAAGTGGCAAAATGCCACTCAACTGGTTCTATGCATCTATTGTTTAACTTGGCTCTGTTTTCAGCAGTCTGAATGGTGTTCTCTTAGATGGACAATGTGTTTATTCATGTAGCTGTAGCTGTTCTCTTATTAGAAGTGTGTCTTTGAAACAGACTTATAATGTCTGGAAGGAAGGAAAACACCCAGACAAAAAAAAATTAAGCATATAACATTTTTTTCTTAATGCTCTTTGCTCTGTACACAACTATTAAACACATCGTACTCCTCAGAATACCTTTATGAAAGGTGTAGTTACCAAGAGAGTAGAAGACTGCCCCAAAACTGAATCTAAGAGGATGAGCTCCTATTTTTTATTGCTCAAACATTGATAGACCTTTGCGTAATGCCTCACCTTCACAGAAGACAGAATAATGCTTTTGTCCATCTCCATAATGCTAAAAATGAAAAGACAAATTCTCCTGCTCAAAGGAAATGAATATCTTTGTTATCATAGTTTTTAGTACAAGATCTTCTCATTCAAGGCATCATTTCGTAGTGCGGGGAGCCTAAGATTTTGAATGGCACCAAGAGAACTTCCCGATAGATTACTTTAACAGAAATGAAGAGGATTATTGGGCTCACCTGATAAGGGTTCAACATGGGAAAAAAGAATGAGAGAAGGGGCTTTAGCTAAATGACTTGAGTCTCTTCAGGCACTAGTGTTGAATGATTCCATAATAGTAATGTGACTGTGTTTTTTAAAAGTATTGCGGTGACCAGATTTGCTAAGGAGATAACATGAAGGAAAATCTGAGTAATGAGTAAAGCTGCCTGTCAATCATAAAGGAATTCAATAGGGTGAAACAGAAAGAGGTCTCTTGAGAAATGGTTGGCCACAGGGTGCAACACCTCATCAAATTTCTTGCTGGCGAAACCCTCTTGCTTTGCTGAGAAGAGCTCATTTGCTGAGCTTTCACAGATGTAGAAATATGGACTCAGCAGGTTGCAAAGCCAATTGGCAGTTTCAATCGTGTCACTTACAAGAAGAATTTGATAACCAATTCAGAAATGAATTGTGCTCCTTTCCTCTCTTGATGAGCACACCTCACCAAACCCAACCTTACTGTTCCAAGTGTGCGGTCTAATCTGTTGAGAGTCTAATGTATTGTGGAGCTTATGTATTGAGTCCTTTCCAGAAAGCAAAGCTCCGAGGTTTAGGGGTGGGGAGGAGGGGGTAAAGAAGGGCATTATTTTAATAATCACGTGACTTTCCTTTCATTCAATAATAAAAATGAACATTCCAACAAGAAGATACTAAGAATACAGTCTGTATTTTACTTGTTTTATATCTTATCAGACAACATATTAGCATCAGTGTTTTTTTGCAAATATATCACAAATAATCCCACCATAAAATAAAGCTGAAAATAGATTGAACAGTAAAAACATTCTGTAAGAAGTTCTGGGCCTAATATGACTCTATTGCTAAACTAAGTAAATTAACATCCCTGAATCTTGACCTTCTTGTCTAAATAAGTCATGACCGGCCTGACACTACCTACTTCTTAGGGCAATTATGATGGTCAAAGGAACTACCACTTCCTTTCACTACTACATTTCAGTAATGTACCTAAAAATACTTTTAGAATAGAAATGTATTCCTCAAATGGACGGTATTGAGAAAATTCACACCTAGAGAAGTTAAATGACTTGCATGAAACTGGCAGCTAACTAGCGTTGGGTCTGGGACTCAGAGCTAGTCGTCTTTGTTATCTAGTAGTATTTCCACCCTGACCCTATTACCTTTGCAATTTCTCCTTGTGAACCCATCGTGAAACCAAGATCGCAATTTTAAAAGATATGCTTTAGAAATAAGCACGATACTCAGGCCTTTACCACCCAAAAGGAATTGAAAGTGTTTAACATCAAAATGTAGAGCAGACCTATTCAAAGGGTCCTCTTCTTTCTTTTTTTTTTTAAGATTTTATGTATTTTGAGTGCGTACAAGGGGGAGGGGCAGAGGGAGAAGCAGACTCCCTGCTGAGCAAGGAGCCCCATGGGGAACTCGATCCCAGGACCCTGGGATCATGACCCGAGCCCAAAACAGATGCTTAACTCAACTGAGCCACCCAGGCACCCTCAGAGAGTTCTCTTCTAACTAGAACAATTGAATATTGTGCTTTGAAACCAGCATTTGGGAAACATGTAGACACCACCCCAGGCTGACCCTCTGTGAGTGACACACTCCTCCTCCCCAAGTCAGGTACTAAGGAGACATGCAGGTTTCTGCCCACTCCCCTCTCTACACAACCCCTCCTCTGGCATGTGCCACAAGACAGGTCAGCTTGCAGCTGCTTGAGGAACCCGTTAATGTAATTTTGTGCTTGCGGTTTGTTCTTAAAGGATGCAGAATTCCAGAATACAGCTTATTCTTACATCATTTCCTGTGAAGTAGGTTGCAGGTTCTTACCTAGTATGGAAATGCCCTCCAACTCTTTGAGGGTTTCTCTTTATATTGATCATAGGTTCATTCAATGGCTTAGCTCCTTTTTTATATTCAGTCAGGTACTCATTCCACTGGAGATATTCATTGAAAACCTACTCTTTACCAGTCGCTGTTGAGTGTCCAGGCTGTTACAGTTGAAAAAAAAAAATGGGCACAATAAAAAGAAAATGTGTCAAGACCCTAACACCACCACTGACAAACCCATTAATGGCGTACAAACCCCTGACCATTGTAATTTATGTCCAAGATTCTACTCATAATTAGCCAAGCTGCAACTTGCTCAATGTAGTTCATATCCAGGACACGGGGACTTGAGATGTCCCTTCATATGAATGAGGACTGCTCCTTAATTCTTTACCTGCAGCCTCCTAACAAAGGGAGAAAGAAGAAAAAAGAAACTGATCTTTGTATAAGCCATTTTCCATTTCCAATCTAACTTTGGGTCTCTATTCTCTTGAGCTCCTGTCTTTTAAGTTACTGCTCCAAATCGAATCACGGCACCCAGGTCTGATTTGTGCGGTGACGAGCTACTCTGGGGGATTGCCTTGCACTTCCTACAGATCATGCTGTCTGTATGTCGCCCAGATTTACTCAGTTTGAGCAACATCACGTACTGCTTACTCATCCCTGAGTCTTTTTACTGATGTACTTGCACACAGCCAGACATTCATCACCTGGCATTTCTATCATTTCTTTTTCCTCCCAAGCGTGCTTCTCTACACTTGTTCTTAATTGAAATTCATCTTGTTTGTATCTGAAAACCTCTGCAGTTTATCAAGGTTACTCTGAATTCTAATGCTAGCTCTGTAGGCTCTCAGACCGCAGGGACCTTGAAGATAGTGAGTCTGACCGACTCCCATGGAGATCTACACGCACAGGGACATTTCCAAGGGTAGGCGATGTGTCAGTTAGGATCTCAGCCCTAAATTCACCTCTGATGGTTCACCGAAACTGGAATAAAGGGACTACTTACAGAGTCGTGACAGGGTTAAGGGAAAACAGCAGGTGCTGAGATCCTCAGCAACCAGCAATAGTAAACATTCTTTAGTTCCCCTAGGGCTTAAGGCAAAAGGGAAAGAATAGTGACCAGAGAGCTCAGTGAGAGTAGGAAACAAGGAGGAGCCACCCAACCAGAGCTGTCCGGGAAGGACACAACAACTATCCTAGACGCTGTGTCAAAGCAGGGATGACCGGAAGAACTGGGATGGGGTGGGAAGACTCGCATCACTGCTGATGCCTTCTATCAGCCGAAAGCCTGAGAGCAAGGAAGGCGGGTGATATGGTCCATTCAGGTCGGCTTCTCCCTACATAGCAGAGCAGGAAGCATAGAGAATAGATCTGGAGAAGAATAACCAGTGAACGTAATGAATTCAATCACCCAACATCTCCATTAAAATGAGCCTCTCCATTTGAACCAGTATATATCTGATTGCAAAGGCTCCATTTGCCTCACAGATACTTGCTGAAGGGGAAATGAAGGAAAGGTGAAAGAAAACAAACAGGAAAAATCTAGAACTTTCCTATGCCAGGCACTGTACCAAGTATTACGAGGTCATGAAGAGATCATAAAAGCACTCCGTAGCAAAATACTTTCTACGTATATCACTGCATAATACCGTGTTTAGCCTATGGCAGGCCCATTGTAGGTACTTTATCTGTCCCAACTCATGTAATCTGCAGCCTCGTTCTGTAAGTGCGGAAGCAGAGGCCTACAGTACTGAGCAGGGTGGTCCGCAGTGCCTGGCACAGAGCTCATGCTTTCACCAGGGCTTCACGCTGCCTCTAGGAAGCAAAAGAAGTCCCTGAGGGAACAGGAATATTAATGTATGAAAACTTAATTATGGGAACTAAGCAACAATTACATCAAAAATTACATCAGTACAAACCAGCACAAGAATGAGTTCCAGGGATGCGGGTTCAGCTGGGGCTGGAGCAAGCTGGTGACTACCAAACAGCGTCAAACCCAGAAAAGGCTTCCGGCGTCTACAAACCGGGGGAGAGCCGAGAGTGGAACCCAGGCCTCCCAGCTTTCGAAATAAGGACTACCAGTCCCCTTGCCCTCGACAATTTGCTTTTTGGGGCTCCATAGACATTTCCTTGGGAACAGGGTTCCAAAGTACAGATATGGTACTTCCCCCCACCTTAGCCAGCCTCCCCACTTCAGGCCAGGGAACACTGATATGCTCTTTTCTCGAACGAAGTAATTTTTCTGCACTCATCTTCACGATTCTGTGGAAAAGCCAGTGACCAGTAGTTTTAAGGGACACAGACTTGTAAATCCAGGCACAGAAATACCTTCAAACAAAAGAATAAAAGCAAAGTAAGGCTAACCTTGTACATTACACTTGGTCTCTCTTATCACTCTTGAATATAAATTAGACTCACGGCGGATGATTATATTTACTTTCTTAACCCTCTGTCTCTTAGAAACATGCAGTATTTAGTACAAGTATTAACAGAAGTCTTTTTGTTCAAGGGCAAAGCAAATGATTTTCTTCACATTGCGCGTGCATTTTGACCTTGAAGGGAATAGGCATCATGTTTGGTTTTATGTTGCTGTGTGGTTTTCAATTCAGTTTCTGTTATGTTCTGCAAACAGAAAAACCAGCGTGTATCTAATTTAATATCTATAAATTTCCACAGATGGTCACAGAATACTGTATAGTCTAGTGGATAAAGATTTTGCCACATGTTTTCCAATTCATGACTTAAAATTGTATTTCTATTACATTCTTTTTTATTAAAAATTTCCATTGACTTTTTTTTCCAGAGAGTGTGATTATAAAATAATTCTCTCAGTTTCACTAGGCATAAGCACATCTGATTTGCAAAAATTTGTAGGTTAGGCAGCCAAGTTAGAGATAGTTCAGCTGTGCCTGAATAAGGGTGTTAGGATGGTTGTCAAAAGTCAAATCCATCCAGACTACTTGGATCTCAGTGTATCTAATGCGCCGAAGAAGACACATTTCTGATGGTGGAGCTGGGGACTCCACTTCCAGAGCAGCCATGAAATTCTTCACATGTGTGTCTATGACCGCAAACACATCCTTGTTCTCCTGCTACCCGAGCCAGTGCCAAGGTGCTGAAAGGCACACTTTGACCTGACTCGAACTCAAATCCATCGCTGCCACTTATTGTGATGAAATCTTGGGCAAGTTATTTAACAAAAGTAGAAAGCCTATCTGCCTATCTCAAGTTGAGGTAGACAGATGTAAGGACTCTCTCCCGTTGCCCACAGTGAGCTCAAACTAGAGAAGACACAAGCATATACACTGCAGAGGGGTGAGAGCTAAAAGGAGGAAGGACTAGTATGGTGAAGGTAACCAGCATGAGGAAGGCTTTACAGAGGAAGTAACTTTGGAGCCGGATCTTGGAAAAGGGAGAAGAGGCTACAAACCCTGGGCTTATCAGTGATATCTTTAATGCCGTGTGTCATGACTGTGATTGCCTGGGGAACTGTGTTCTGGATTCTGAGGTTGTATCTGGGATCAACAGAGTAGGGTTAATCTGAGACCTAGTCTATGGCCATACCACTAGGCAAGGTATCCACAAGACTGTGGTCCTCCTTGACTTATGAAATTCAATTTCACTCTGGCCTCAGTTTACTTGCCCGGCATGCCAATTCTCCCTGACACCCTTCCTAGCCCTCCACCCCCAAGCATGGGATCTTGATCTCTGTACCCTCAAATGGCTGTAGGAGTCTTAATGCGAACCAACTGACCCTCCAGAAGAGCAATGACCATCTGACTTTGGGCATTTCCTACCATATCACTTTGTGCTATGGCACTCGCCTGCCAAGTTAGCTTCTACGGGCAGTGACGCCCGCTTGAATGGAGACTGAACCCATCACAAGTCTCAGATGCAGTCCATAAGAGAGCTGCCTGCCCAGCCAGGAGCTAGTTCCTCAACCAGTTCTATTTCCCCAACTCCTTGCCCCACCCAACCCCCTTTCCTTTCCCCATCAGCTGATAATGTATGGGATCCAGCCGGCCTGCCTTGAGCCGATCTGCAATATGACCCAATAAAATGTAATTTCCCTGGCTCTGAACCCAAGTCTACATTGGAAGAAATATCATGCTAATCCCCCTTTCTATCATGTGCCCCCATGGAACACCACGCTGAGTGCTCTGGGAGGCCCATAAAGCATATCTAATTCCTCTTTCATATGACAGCCCTTCACATCTTGAACACATCTCTCATGGCCTCCTTGAACCATCTCCTCAAGCACAAGTTACAAACACTATAAACACTCAAATTGGCACAAGCATGGTCCATGCTACTTAGCTTTCTATAGGCTTAAAGCACTCAGCAGTTCCTTTGTAATGCTCCCTGACACTGCTCTCCCATAAGAAGTTTTCACCCCTGTGCAGTGCCTACTTCCACACCACACACACCTGCCTCCATCACCATCCATCCAGAGTGGACCATTGCCTTTAATGCCCATTCCTGGCAGGGAAATTCTTTTTCTGTTCCGGGCCCAGGTGTTCCCACACATTGACTTTTGGTAGAAATTATGTAGCTACCTCTGTCACAACCTTGGCTGGATAGTGCCCTTGTTCTGATGTGGGCTTCTCTCAATCTTCCATGTGGTTCCATGTGGCCTGTGGCTTTGGGCCCTGCACTATAATTTTGATCTCAGAATATCGGTCCACTCTATTTGACATCTGGGGTGGGGGTGAGGGGGTCCTTAGGTCTCTGTCTTCTGCTTTTGTTCTCTATTTATTTTCCTCAAGGGATGCCTTACTATTTTCCAGCATCCCTCAACCTCAACTCAGAGACTCTCCCTTCTCTTTACTTCCACCCCCAACCTCCCCTTCTGCTCCAGGCTGATTATAATTCTTTCCAAATCTAGCCCTATTCCAAGAGTCATAGAGATACATGCAAAGTAGGTCCTACTGACTTGCACTGGTCATTACTTTCTATGACCAACCCGCTTTGAAGGCAGAATGACCCCATTTGCAGGGAGCACACTACAGGTTACATGAGGATCAACTCTTCCCACGGGCTGTATGAATGGTTTCCATTTTCCCCCATCTCCAAGTGAGAAGCTATACCACCTAAGACCAGCTGGCAATGTGGCTGCACTTAACTTCAGCGCCAGTGAATGGGAAATAGCTACTGCTACAACTGTGGATTGAAACCAGAGGTCCACTGTGAAATGTCTTCGGCTTCCTGTTTTCCTCTCACTCTGGTTACACCTCAACTGCTACAGCTAATCTCATAATGAGCACCTTCAAAAAACCTTTTAAAACATTCGTCCGAAGAGGATTTACTTATTCTGACACACAATTTGTAGCCCCCATGATACATGCTTTACTTGCCAAGCACTCCAATCCCCATTCACTCGCCATTTTGCCCTCTTCCTTTTGCAGGTAACCCCCAGAATTAAGATATGGTCATCTGAAAAGAAAGTGGGCTTTGGAATTCAGCATCATTTCTAATCCTGACTCTTACTAGTTATGTGGCTTTAGGCAAATAATACAACCTTTATGAACCTCGGTTTTCTCATCTGTAAAATGAGGATGATGACAGTCCCTCTTCTGCAGGGACATTGTGAGAATTGCTTTAGTAAATATATACGCATGCAGTGTGAAAGGCTTCATAAGTTGGCTTCTCTTCCCTCTTCACTCAGAGTAAGGACCTCATGAACCGTATCCACCATGGCGGTTTCCTCCGCAGGAAAGCAATACTAGAGAATGCTGCTTTTCGTACACAAATCCAAACTTCCTGTCTTCGAAGTCCAGTCATGGTTAGTGGTAACTTTGATGTGTCAGGGGCAAAAAAAAAAAAAGTGTTTATAGGAAACTAGAGATCTTGTCTGCGTTGCAAGTTAACTACAAAGAAGGAAAGCAAGACTCATTTTCAACAAGATGAAAAAAAAAATAAGCTAACAGTGGGATGACTGCAGCACAGACTAAAATATTGTCAAGGTGAAGCAAGAAGAAAAGGGAAATGTCCTTGGAAAAGTGCTATTCATGAGAAATCATTTGTGTTGCTTTCTAAAATTTGAAATGGCTTCCTGAAACATATTTCCTACAATCCCTCCCAGAGAGAGCCTCCTCTTTTTGTTTGGATAGATAATATTCTTTTGTGGGACTAATACCATGTTTTTAAAACACTGTTGGTTGCTATGGCGACCTGATTGTGTGTGATAAAAAGAGCACGTATCATTTCACTGAGTTGTTACATGACTTCCCGCAGAATTTGGAAGTTTTCTCAGCATAGTGCTGGCATTGCTGGCCAACTCTTGGCAGTGGTTTGTTTTTTGTTTTCCTCTGCAGCATTCTCCTGTAGGTTTGCTGAAGACAGGCGGCATCACCTGAGACTCTCGCTAGTCCCCCGGAAAGTTAAGGGAGAGCTAGAGAAGATATAGCTGACAGCAGGCCAGGAACAGCAGTAACAATCACCCAGAGTGGCTGGGGTAGAGGTGCAAAGAGAAGCAGGTTTTCTGGGGTAGCCTGGAATGGTGAGAGTGACATTCCAGAAGCAGCCTGAAAAGGAGTCCCTGGGCAGAAAGCTTCCTAGTGTCACCCACTGCACACAGCCCTGATGTGAAAATCTAGAGACCTGATTCTCAGCCTCGTTCAAACCCTGCCTTCCTCTGGGACCCTAGACAAGTTTCCTAATGTCTCTGAGGCTCGTGTTCTTATTATACATAAAAACAATTCCCAAGTCCCTTCTTCAGTCTTAATCGTCTGTGATGGTAGGATCCTGAGTCAGACCAAGGCTTCCGAAAGTATGATCCAAAGACTTACTGGACAATTGAAATCCCCAGGTCTTGCCTCCAATCTTATAAACGAGAAGCTCTGGGTCTGAGACCCCTCAATCTGCATTTTTCCAAATGCTCCAAATAATGACTGGACACAATAAATGCAAGAATAGCTACGATAGACGACGCCCTGCAAAGCAAAGATTTCCAAGAAGGGTCTGAGTGTCAGACTTCTGACCATATAGACCAGACAGGGTTGAGTTCTTCTGAGAAAAATGTTTAGAAAATTAATGGCTACCCCCTTTGTGGGACCCATTAACCCCCACGAACACTGGGTATCAGCCCCACACCCGCCCAGGAATGGGGACAGGAGAATGAGAGAGTGTGTTAGAATGGAAACAGCAGCCATTCTTAGTCTGTTCCTGCCCAGAAACTTCTGGGGAGGGTCTCCAGAATGTGTTTTATTCACACCACATTAGATATATTAACTTTCTTGCTGATAGAGTTGTCAGGTCAAATATAAGGCATTCTGTTTTCTTGGGGTTTTGTGGGTTTTTTTCTTTAGGAGGGAGGCAGGCCGAATCTGGCAAACCTACCTACAGACTGCTATCCCGGCCTGCAGGCAAGGTCACATAAAGGAGAAAGTAAAAAAAACCTTGCCTCTCTCCATCAATAGGTGTGTCATCTTTCTGGTCTGATCAGAGAAAATTGATTTAAGAAAAAAATAAATAAAACAAGGCTCCCAAGGCGCTGAGTCACATATCTAACCAGGTGCAAAAGAGAAGTGAGGCAATCAGAATAACTTCCCAGAGAAAACCATTTTCTTTTTTGCTTTGAGACCTCCCAAAACAATAACTTAAGTTTATAAACTCTTAAACTTCTTAGCTGGCTTTGCTCCAATTAACAGCACAGTGACATCAACATTTTGCAAGTTCGGTCTCAAGCAAATTGGGTATCCACTGTGAAGGTGGAAGAAGGCTCAGCCTCAGTATAAAAATATAGGCAGTTCTAGCAACAACCTACGGTTTAAAAAAGAGAGAAAGGCAGTAACAATAAGAATTCATCTCCTTTCCCCTCTCAAAAGAAATTAAAAAAGAAAAAAAGATTGGAAGACTGGATTGAGCTAAAAGTAAAATGTGTGAAGCAGGGTAGCAAGCTGGAGCTCGCATTCCAGAGTCTTGAAGGTTTAAGCCAAGTGATAGACTGACCCTCACGTAGTTCTGCTGGTCAAATGGGAACGACATTCGACTGAGACCAAGAAAACACAGCCGGGTTCTACATAGAAGACAGTCCCAGATGTCCTACCTCCCCAACTTTTCAATACATTGATTTGAGCATCTTCTGTGTGCCTAAAGCTGTGATGATTCCTATTTTGGAGAAGTTCCCACTGAATCTAGGGAGAAAAGACATGCACATTTGAAATTATTAGGGATGAAACCAAGTATAGCTGTGAAACAGAAGGGGAGAGATCAACGTGGGCTTGAAGTGTCAGTGAATCTGATGCTGGATGCAGAATTTGCGATGAGTCTTGTTGGATATGAAAATGAAGGCTAAAGATATTTGGGGCTGAGAAACAGGGAAACAGAAAGTAGCAGAAATGAGAGTGCCATGTTGGAAGAAGGGAGGTGAGCAGAGGTGTGTGCTGGGAACTGGTAGGAGTAGGGGCTGACCCCGGCAGCACTGGTGGTTCTACCAGGTTCCCTTTCTCATCCACATTCCTACCTGGGACCAGTGGTTCCAGGGAGAAGGGTTATGGTGCCCAGCCTTCCTCTCCGTGGTGAAGTAAGCCCTATTGAAATGAGTGGAGTCTTTGGGTTTCCCCAGGACCCTGATACCAGAGTTAGAGATAATGATGAAGGTTGACATGCCATGAAAAAGTCACTCCTCTGATTTGGAGGCAGTGAATCTCTCTGGTTATTGCAGGTAATGGATCTACCCTCAGAAAATGGGGATCAGCAAAGGCTTTCATTTGGTGCCCTGAAACCCCCCAATTTTCTTTCTCCCCTTTGAGTGGAAGCCCAGGTCACAGTCTTTCTTGCCCTTTTCCTCTGTCTCAGGGGAAAGTTTTTTAAGCAGGATTATATGTTTTTTCAAAATTGATAACGAGTAGAGAGGGCAATGCTTAACTTGATAACTAATGGTAGAATTTCAGGTAACGGTAGAGGAGATATTAAGCTTCTTTAAAGTGGTCCATTGTCTAATGATGTCTGAAAGATACCCGAGGTTCTTTGTTTAAGGCCCTCTCTGTCATTTAAATTTGCCTTCAAACTATGAGAAAGAATTATCTCTCTAAAGACATAAAAAGAAGTAGAAATAGTAACACACTATCCATTGGGGCTCCTAAATTGTGTTTTTCTTCGTGGCTTCCAATCAAAAGCCAAGAGAGCAAGAGGTACAGTCTTGTACAGTCTTTGACACAGTAGGAGCTCATTCTACGTCACTGTGATTACTGTATTTTGAAAGACTTATTCATTTTTATTTTAAAAATAGTTATGGAATGCTCACTATGTGCTGTCCCATTGTTTGTTAGCATCCGCAGGAAAAAAGGGAGAGAGAGAGAGCTATAGTGAGTAGGAGAGAGAAGAGGCTGCTTACACAGTGGTTGTCAAAATTTGATGGGTATAAGAAGCACCGGGGAACTTGGGAGAGCAAACTCCTGGCCCCATCACCCAGCTTCTGATTCAGTACATCTGAGATTAAGCACTTGAATCAACATTTGTAGTAAGTGACCCAGTTGATTCGGTTATAGGTGGTCCCTGGCCACGCTGAGAAGCATTTCACAAGACAATAACAGGATGTAGAGGTCAAGAATAAGAAAACTTGAGAGGAAACCAAGTAGACTGAGGCCACACTCTGGTTAACCAAGTCTCACAGAAGGCTCAGTGGGCCAGGCCCGGGTCTGCCAGCTGATAGCGCCACAGGACTACGGGTATGTTTTCCCCACATGCGTGAAACAGTCCATTCGGAAGCCACAAGGGAAGCTCCATTTACTATGGAAGCGGATCAAAATGGCTTCAGGGAGCATGATTGACAACATAGGAGTTGCCATGGCAACTGTATGAGTTGAGCTGAGAAATTTATAGGCAAGAAAGAGGAGATGAAGAACTTGTGCTAGAGAGAATGCTATGTTTCTTATAAACACCTTATGCTGTTATTTGTGGTAACCTGCTTTATATTTCAAATAGTTGTGAAGAAATCGAAAGGACAGAGGAAGAGATCCTTCCAAGAATGGCTTGCAGGTAATGGCTGGCAGACAGCTGACTCAGGAAACATTATTTGCCTTTTTATCAATCTGTTCCCAGTATTCCTAATAATGGAGACTCCACCAACTGCTGAATGAATCAATTAAAAACAAACTCAAACACAATATTCAAATACAAGGAAGATAAAGACAACAATGGAAAATGACCACCACAGATTTTTATTTAATTAAAAATATTATACATGTTGTTGCATTTTCATGGAAAATAGTGAGTTAAAAAACACCAGCAGTGTTAGTTTTCAGAAACCCTCATCACCCCATTCTGCCACCTGCTGCCATTTTCTGTCCATGGCATTAACCATGTGTAAGGAATTGGGGCCCTCGTGAAACTAGAGCTTCCTTGAAGTTCATACCTACAAGACTCCTGCAATAAGCCATTTACTTGACGGTGGCGTTCTATGGAGTTAAATCAGTTACACCAGTCTTGACTCCCTCGCAAACCTTTGAACGGAGCTAACATAAAAGCCCAAAGCCCACGTCAACACCAATTCAGCCCAACATGGCTACAGGAATCAGCTACGACTTCATCCAGTTTCCAAGCCAGTTACCAAGTGACCTTGTATTCTACCTGGGGTATTAGTGTCCTGAGCCCTCCATAAAACTTCCCCTGAACCCCTGGTGGGAAGACACTGCCATATAGTGTTTATATTGAAATCATCAGCAAATACACAAAAGCACATGTGGCCCCCATGCACAATACTATCAAATAAAAAATATATATTGGTACAA
Organism: Ursus americanus; assembly: GCF_024610735.1. Classification (NCBI taxonomy): domain Eukaryota; kingdom Metazoa; phylum Chordata; class Mammalia; order Carnivora; family Ursidae; genus Ursus; species Ursus americanus. The sequence goes on along the minus strand of NC_142127.1, from coordinate 76,987,499 downwards.
TACAACTGTTGGAATCACTGGCTAAAATATAGCCCTGTGAGTATTTTTAAAGTCTTCACATAATTCTACATTTAAGAAAAATAACACAAAAATTTACCTTGAAAACATCATTTCAGCTATAAACTTCTCACATGTAAATACAAAGTGTGTACAGTATCTCCTCTCCCTAACTCCCTTCCCTTGCTTCCTTTGGACCGCACCACTGCCTAACCTATATCCCTGACCCCACATTATAATGCTGCATCCCCGTATTGCTCCCAAGTGACACTTTTACTAAAATTGGGTCTGATGTGACAGAAACATCCTGGCTCTGTTTTCTTGCACCTTTGCTTTGAATTGTAGTACGCTTCATTTGGGTTCTGCATCCAGCTTTATATTAAAGAGAGATGAATCCCCCCCAAAATATACAAATAAGCAAACATAGCTGGATAGCACAAAGTTAGAATTGCCTCAGCTCTTAGAAGTCGGAAAACGTTCTTTCTTCTTCATAATGGTCTCTCAATTGATGGGAATAAAATAAGGCTGAAATTGCTTTTCACATTCTGGCTCTGTTGGGGGCATTTTCACATAGACCCCTGTAGTAAGAGGGCTTCTTTTCTTTAGCTGCCAAACACAAAACAAAACAGTAATTATTATTGAGAAATACAGAAGCCGTTTCTAGCCATAATAGGACTCGACAAATATTGGGATCCCATCCTGTCGAAAAAGTGAATGTACATTTACAGAATTATAAGCCCCAGGAGATTTTCTTGATTCAGCTGTTATAATTCACTTTAGATAGATCACTCTGTGCTGAAGAAAAATAGCCGTCATTTTCCCTGACTGCGAGAGAGGAGAAAGAGACTTTGAGAAAGCTTTAGAAAGAACACCCCAAATGCCTGTGGTAATTGACTACATCTTATCTGTAAGGGGAAGAGCTTGATACGATAATAAGCTTCAGTTTTTCTGTTCTAGAGCTGTATTTCTCATCTCCACTCCTCATATACTTTTTATTACTTTTCGTCTGTCCGTCTTAGTTCCCAATTTTTATCACCTCAGTAAACTGAGATTCTAGTCTACTGGTCTGTGTGGCAGTTTCTAGCAAATGAGGAAGGAAGAATCGACAGCAATAGAACAGGATCTTGGAATCGGGTTGGGGGAGAGGGGAGGTAGAAGAGGAGAGGAGGAGAGGCCTGGAAGGAGAAGTTTGTGGTGACAAAGCCAGCCATAGGCAGAGGGGGCTGAAAGAGACCATCAGAAAGAAATCCTGACAGGAGGCGTTCCTCCATCTCTTCCAACAACTGCAATAAGTAAAAGCTGGCGTTCTCATTTACTGGGCGGGAGGGGAAGGCAAGACTTCCCATCTGAGCAGACTGGGTAACAGGGGGCCCCAGACAGCTGTTGTGTGGACAGCTACAGTTTGGACAAGGAAGGTACCAGCAGGGTGACACCAAGACATGGCTTCCAGGTGAAGTCGAGGGAACTTAAGGGGGAGAATAAAATCCATCCAGGTGGTCTTCTGTAGCAGCATGTGGCCCAACCTGACTCATGTTTCAGGGTTATTAAGTACAATTGTCCTGAAGACAAAGAGCAAAACAGCTGCCCTGTGTTGTTCAAATGGTTACTCAAACTGAAACCCTGTTCAGAAGCACACAAACATTCAATGTCAAACACACTCATCTAAAATGTTAGTCATCCTGAAACCTCAAAGGCCAATGCCAAGGGTTCTGGTGCGTTCTTTACCACTGTCCCTCCTTTACCGCTGTTCTTCATTTCTTGCTCCGTCTCAAGAAAACTGAGCTTAACAGCGTCATTTGGTCAGTTGCTACCACTGAAGGCATCCCCACCAAAGTGGTGTGTTGTCAGCCCTGCACTCACCATTTTGCTCAAAGAAACAGCTGTGATAAGGAAGCTGTAAAAAAACAGCCCCGAACTGACTGCGGCAAGGATCCAGAGGAGGAAGTCAGAATCTGGGCAAGGTTCAGGGTCTGCAACAGAAAACAAAACAGAGCTTCCTTGAGACACTCTCTAAACTTTAGGGCCCTACTCCCCCTACTAGTGAAAAAAGGAAGAGGTTCGGGAAGAGCTTCCAACCTTGGTGTCCACCCCTAAATATAGCTAGTCCACAGGTCAGTCTGGCTCCTGGAGGCCACTTCCCCGGGAGTGTCCCGTCAAAGGCCCAAGGCCAAACCTCATGACGGCTATCACTCCAGGACGAGTGCCCCAACCTCCAGTAGAAAAAACGCTATCCCCAACCCGTTTTCGTTGCAGTCAGAATGCTGTTTGGGTGGCCACCCATATTAACCAGACTACCCTGTGGTATGCCAAAAAAACTCTTAAAAAGAATTTCCATAACCCTAAAATGAACCACCTGAAGTTAAGGAACAGCACTGTTTTCATGCCAAGAAGAGAGCAATGCAAAAGGTGTCAGATATGGTTTTGCTCACCGATAACATAAATCTGGGTTCCATTGCCCATGCCTACATAGTAGGGTGGCGGGTACATGAGCTCCACCTTGCAGATATAGAGCCCCGTGTCCATGGCCCTCAACCCTTGGATGGTGAGGTTCACTTTGTTTCCACTGGAGGTGCCAGCGCAGGTGGAATCATCTAGGAAGGCCAACTCATCCTCCACTGTGTATGTCGCGGCGCAGACTTCAGTCACCTGGCTGCCGGCCCGCCGCAGCACCGTCACCCGGACCTCGGCGGCATTGCCTGAAGACCCATACTCACACACAAAGCTGGCGACACCGCGGCTGCTGGCCAGAACCACCGCAGGCTGGGCCACGTGCATCCCTAATAAGAGAGAATTAGAGGGAACTCAGCGAACTCATGCTCACCTACCACCAGGCTCAGGCAAAATCTCCAGCTAACAGAAATGGAGCTTTGATGGGCACCCTCCAGCTTCACCTTTCAGCGCTTCTCTCCCTTCAGCTAACACTCCCCATTCCTTCCCTTCTCCCCCCACCCGTCCCCTCAATCTCTTAGCTGTTTTGCAGCTACTCTCCAGGTGTTTCCTTATTGGGCAAGAGTTTCCTACAGCAGGAAGAACATTGATGTGACAAACTGAAGGCCTGGCCCTCCCATGAAATATGTGATTTGGGGCCAGTCATGCCTCCCCTGTAGCCTTCATTTTCCCTCACATGCAGTAGGGGGGATTAGGTCAGATGATACCAGAGTGCCTTCCACCTCTGCTATTCTAAGGTTATCATAGAACTACGGGAACTATAATGAGCAGTAGGGGAAATTTTGGAGGTTGAAGTATAGAATGTTGCCTTCTCCTCAGTGCACACCTCACAAACCTCTGCCTACATTTACCTGGTCCTGTACCTCTATCGGGCACTGTGGCTGAACCCTGGATCACTGTGCCAGCCGCCACATTCCCTGGCATTATTGTCAGAGGGAGGGACGCTGCCAGGTGAAGGAAGCCACAGAGCAGAGGGCACCGGGTCGTTTCCTCTGTAGGCTGAGGCAACCCTACTGTTAACTCCTGTGGGCTTCCCCTGCCACCACCACCACCACCTCTTCCGCCACTCTCTCTCCTTCACTCAAACACCCTCGTGCTCCTTTGTTCTTTCTCCCTCCGGCTTCTACAGGATAAGGGAGGCCAGCTCTCCATTCAAAAAAGGCTCGTGTCATCTACAAAATGGTAGCTTTGTGTCAAATTACCTTCCTGTAACTAACCTGTCCCCTCTCCAGTCGACCAAACAAGTGACAGCCAAAACTTGGATGAACCATGTCACTCGGTCTGCTTAAAGCCTTTGATGCCCTGCATACCGTTGATTGCAAAAACAAATAAACTAAGTGGCATTCATGTCCTCTATGATCCAATCCCATCCTATCACTCCAGTCTGAATTTCTAGGACACCTCTTCCTGTGTATAAATCACTCTACAGAAATCACTCTATCACTAGTCCTTTCTCCCAAGTACCTGGACCGGACAACATCTCAGAAGAAAGAACAGTATGGTAGCAGCCATTGCTAGGGTTAATCCAGCAGCCCTCACTGGCTAGATAACAGTCTTCTTCCCCAACCCTCATCCCTGTCTATCAGAGAGCTTTGCACTATTACAACTCTGTTGCAGTATTTAATCAAGTTCTACCCTGTATTAAAGGGTTTTTTGTGCACTAATCACACCTCTTGCAGCTTCTGCCTTTGGCTTAGAAACTCCTGGGAGCCATGATTAGAACCTGCCCATACGAGCACTCAATAATCTTTATTGTATTGACGATAAGCCTAAAGACCAAGTTTCCTGCCCTCCCGCTAGGCAAGTTCCCAGTTATCATCACTAAATCTGGTCACACTCATTTTTTAGTGGGACTATCTCAGTTATAGGATGAGATAAATTTTCCACAAAGTAAAGGTAATTACTTTTAAGAGTAATCTTCACATGTTCATAACGTGTAGAATAGGAAAATGTACATGAGTGTTTCTTATCTGGAAATAATTTAATCATCAAATATCTTTTGAGCACCTAAGATATTTCATATAAACCACATGGTTTCTTAACTGAGACGGTCTAGAGAGAAATAAAGTTGAAATTCAGTGAGGACGCTCACCATCTTTGGTCCTATAGCAAACCTGGTATCAACCTCCAAAAGATTTCCTCTGAAAACCGGGGAATCTGCATTGGAAGTACACAGATAGATCAGGTGGTCATTAAGGATCTTATGCCAAGCAGACTGATGGTTTTCTTTGTTTTTCTTTCTTTCTTTCTCCCCTTCATTTTTTTTTATTTTACAATTTCAAACTGCTTTCATTTTTTAAGTAATTAGCTAACTAGTTTATAGAATTGACCGAGGACCTTAAAACTTGGAATTGAGTAGAGAAGGCATGAATTTTAAACAAGCTGATTTGTTTTTAAAAGTGAATTCGAAGATCTTAAAATCTTAAATTGGGCGGGAAAGAAACTTTATATGAGTCGCTTAAATTCATGTTTTTTAAAAAGGAAATTCTTGAGTTTACCCTGATTCCAAGCTTAAATACATTAAGGGCTACAGATATCTTTCCTCTCTTAAATCGCTTAAATTTACAGTATTTTCTTCCAATCTTATAGAAGTGTCTGAAATTGCTCATCTCTCAGACCAACTCAGATACATTCATTAAGCTCCTAGTCAATGCCTGGTGCTCCGCTATGAGCTGTATCTCTGCTTATTTGCTGCTGCCAGCTGTCCCCTGATTGCCTTGGAATACAGAGCCATCCAACCCCGATCGGAGTTTTACCTTTAGCCTCTGGCCTTGTGATAAATCAATCACTGTCCTTGACTGCTAAAAGAAATGAAACGCAGGTGGGAGAAACACCTCCTCCACCTTCATCCTCCAAAAACCTCACTCACCTTTGGAGAAGACTGGGATAAATAGAAGAGAAAACAGAGCGGTGCAGGGCCAGGTCCTAGGAGCCAGGTCCAGCTGAGCCCCATGCCTCCGGAATCCAAAGCAAGCCATGGCTTTATGGGAGCAGTGGTCAGGTCTTCAGGAAGCAGAGTGAAACCTTTCAGGATCCTGAAGCTTTGATATGTGTTTGAACCCACACAGAATCAAGGACTTTATATAGCTGGCTTTGATCCCAGGTATGTACTACACATGTGCACGCACAGAAGGCACCTGAATAGAAAGCCTTTTTGTTTTGGTTTTACGAGAAAGGAAGCCGTGGGTTTAGCTGTTACGTCGAAAAGATAACCTCAAACACTCAAAGTAAAACTGAACAAAACAAGCCAATCCATGGATGGAAAATGCACTCAATTTGAAACTGAAGCTTCTTGTTCACTTTGAGGATAAGTGGAGACTTGGAGAATTTCCTGGAGTGCAGGAGTCTCCCTAGGTCCCAATTTGTCCAATTATCTAGGCATCTTTTACCGGCCAATTTACTTCATTCACATCTCCAAAACTGCTAAGCTGCTGGTCTGAGCCCTTCACCTACGGCAGCGTTAGTCTGTGGACATCATTAATAAAAGCTTTGCATTCACCATCTCTGGCAAGTTTACAAATAAGAGCTTATTTCTCCAAGCTCCATTTAGCATTTCATTGAGAGAAAATACAAAAATCATGAGAAATAAACAAATTTGCCTCTGGTTTGCAGATTAGGAAAGAATTCAGGTATTCTTGAAAGCCTTAACAAAGAGTTGGAGAAGGTCCAGAAAAAGTCAGCCAAAATGACCCAAGAGATTCAAACCTTCCATAAGAGGATAGACTTGTTTTTCTTTCTAAAGGGAATTTTTCAAGCATAAAATCCAAGGCCTAGGGTTAAATATGACTGAAGTTCTTAAATTTATGAAAACTGTAAACAGGATAAGGGTTCCTCCTGTAAGAGAATACTAAACATTGGGGGCTACCTCCCTTAATACTGAAGAGTTTTCATATACTCGAATAATGAAAGAGACATTTATTGAGAACCTATGATATGCCAGTGATATGGTATGTGCACTTAGACTGAATGATGACCAGACAAAACATAGTTAATGTTTTAAGGGACTTCTAGAAGACTGACATACGAACAGACAGTTACAGCATGGAATACGGTGTTTGCCTGCTCCAGTCCTTTATGGTTTCCCATTGTTCAAATAGCTTAGCACAGCAGAGGACGCTTTATAGAATATGGACCTAATGCCTCTCTTTTTAGCCTGGCTTCCAGCATTTCCTCACATGCCCCCTTCTTCTGCTTGTCCTTTCTCCAACACACCTCTTTTGGGTCTCATCCACTTTACCCATGCTTTTCCAATGCCTGTTTTCTCCCATTATCTTATTTAATCCTCCTTATCTTCCAGGGGTTAGCTAATGTGACAGCTCCCCCGGAAGCTTCTCCCGAGGCTGTTTTCTATACTCCCCTAGCACCTTATATAAGCCTTCAAACCCAGCTGAAATGCCAGCAGACAGGAGCAACCTAACCTTACTAAAGGCCAGATCCCGGACGGGGTACTAAAGATACAAAACTGGAAAACGTACGTTCAGGCCCTTGAGAGGAGCCCACAGAAGTAGCAGGGAAGATAGGTAAACCTATGATCGTGAGAGAGTGAAGAAATGCTGAAATTGAAGTATGTTGCACAGCCATAGAAGAGCAGAAGCCATTGGTTCAGCCTGTGGAAATCAGAAAAAGTTACACCTGAGCTTACTATTGAAGACAAGAGCCAGGGGTGGGTATTGAGACAAAAAGAATAGCATGTGCCAAGATTGGAAAGGGCATAAAACACTCATTATGGCCAGAGGACAAGTCTAGTATGGGACTCCACAGTAGGTGGAAGCTGATGTTCTTGGCACTGGGGGCCAATGAACCAAAAGGAGCAAATTAGCATGGCTGAGTTCACATCCTAGGGAAACTCCCCCTTACACAGGAGAAGGGGTGGGGGATGGGTTCAAGGAGGAATAAGATAGAACCAGGAAAGCCAGGAAGGAGGCTCTTGCAATACCCCAGGCAATCAGGAATTGTCAAACTTCTGTAAAAGGACAGACAGTAAATAAATATATTAGGCTTTGCAGGTCATATGGTCCCTGTTGCCACTACTCAACTCTACTGTTGCAGGGTGAAAACAGCCACAGAAAATACATAAATGAATGGACATGGCTGTGTTCCAATAAAACATAATTCACAATATCAATTATGCCCCAATTAAAAAAAGAACATTATTTACAAAAGCAGGTGGAGGCTGGATTTGGCCTGCAGACCATGCCAGTTCCTTGCCTAAACTAAGGCAATGACAACAGTGGTGACAAAGTCCCTAAGGGGACTAATCCAAAAGCAGTGAATGGATGGAAAACACCAGATTTATGGCTTGGGAGGTACTGTAGTACTGCCAAGAATCGTTGAAATGTTTGTCAATATTATCTCATTCAAGTCTCAAAACAACCCAATAAGGCAGGGATTATAGTTTTTCTCAATTTATTTAAGAGAAAACCAAGGCACCGAGACTTGAGATTTACTCAATCCCCCATAATCAGTGGTAGAGCCAGGATTTGAAGCCAGTGATGCCGTTAATCACGACACTAAAGCAAAGGCTTTAAGGTCAAAGAGAACTAGATTTGAATCCTAGCACGAAGAGTTGCTAGCTCTTGATCTGGGGCTCACAGTCCAACGTCTTCCAGAAAATAGTGACTGTATCTTGAGGCTATTACAAGGATTAAATGAGATAATGCAGGTAGCATGTATAAGAGACCTACTGTAGTATCTGGACATTCAAGAAAAAGACTCCTTTTTACTTATAGAGTCATTGAGAAAACAGAAGTACAGTTTCCTAGAGTAGGGAACATGAGAAGAGCAGATCAGGAAGTGAAAATGATGAGTTCCCCTTGGGCACATTGAGTTTATAGATGGTAAGGTGGAGAGACTCAAAAATAATTGTCAATGTGGTCTGGAACACAGAAGAAAGATCTGAGCTAGAGACATTGGTTTGGGCAACCATGAAGCCACTGATGAAAATTTCACAGGCAAGTCTTCACTGAAGAACACTATAAATATTTATTAAATGAATAGCTAAATTAGTGAAAATAGTTTAATATAAGAAGACACGAGGGTTTTAATAGGACCTTTCAAAGAAGTTTGCCAAGTTCCCTAATTATACTTTCATAAAACTATTTCTGCAGCAGCAAGATAATTCAATCATTTTGAAAAACATTGGGTAAAAAGAATGTTGGCAAAAAAGATATATTCACATGTATCATCCCATAGATTACTTGATAATTACAAAGGGGGAAAAGATAATGAATAAATCTAGCAGATACTGCCTTAACCAAGTGCTCAAACTAAAGATCACCCATGATGAGATATTTTGACATCATGTGACTCCAGATATAATGCTCTGAGAACACAACACCTCTGTAGTATTATTGACAAAATTGGTTAAACTGAGTCTAATCATGGAAAAAACAACTAGGCAAATCCATACTGGAATCATTCTGCAAAACAACTGGCCTTCGGAATGGGCCTTTGATTCTTCAAAAATGTTAATATCATGAAAGATTAGAAAAGAAAAAAACCTGGAAAATTGTTCTAGATTAAAGGAGATTAAGGAGACATGACAATAAAATCCAATGTATGATGCTTGGTTAAAAGTTAAACACTATAAAGCACATTATTGAGACACTTGAGGAAATTTGAATATAGACTATATTTGACAACCTATTAATGTTAAATTTGCTGGGTGTGATCATTTAACCAGGGTTATGTAGGGAAACATCTTGTTTTTAGATGATATTTGTTTAAGTATTTACGGATAAAGTAGCAGGATGTCAGCAAGCAACTCTCAAATGGCTCACAAGAATAAGTGTGTATGTCTGTGTGATTACAGAGAGAAAAAGAATAAAACAACAGTGACAAAAGTTAACAATTGGTGAATCTAAGTGAAGAGTATATCTGTGTGTTCTTTTTTTTTTTTTTAAGATTTTATTTATTTATTTGACAGAGAGAGAGACAGCGAGAGAGGGAACATAAGCAGGGGAAGTGGGAGAGGGAGAAGCAGGCTTCCCGCAGAGCAGGGATCATGCGCCCAGCCTAAGGCAGACGTTTAATGACTGAGCCACCCAGGCGCCCCTCATGGTACTATTCTTTAAAATTCTTTGTACAGTTGAAGTTTTTCAAAATAAAAAGTGGAAAGTAAAAAATTGTAAGGCCACTATTACAACGGTAGGTACCATACTACAGAGAAGCAAACTGAAATTTAAAGAGAAGTGACTTTCTCAGGGCAATTCCCCACCCCCTTCCTCACATCCATTTTCCACCTGGGAGACAGACCCCCATGGACCATGGGGTTCCCTGGCAGACTGGCTTCTGGGAGGGATCAGGAGATGGGAAACACCGGGAAAAGATCCAAAGGCAAGAGATGGAGGTCAGGGTATTTCTTCCCTGCTCTCTCCCAGATTCAGGACCTTATCTCTTGCAGTAACAGTGGCTCTGCACAACCACAGCTTGTGTCAGGTACCCCCTACCCCTCCTATGAGCCAATTCTCACTGTTTCTTCCCCTGGTCCTTTCAGCCCTGGGAGTAGACCAGCTTCCAGTGTGTTGCTAGCATCTGTGTACATTAACATTTTCTGTTCCTTACCCTCCTTATACCTCTTAAAATAGTCCTTCTGCTGACTCTCTTATTTGAACCATCTATTTCCTATACAGTCCCTGCTTGATTCAATCCCACAGCTGATGAGTGGCAAAGACTGGATTTAAATCCTGGACTCATTCCCATCCAGTACTTACTTTTTCCCTATTAGCTCATGTACAATAATAATATGTAGTATTTATTACAGTCGGTTGTGTGCAATTCTGTCTGCCCTATTTCAAACTCTGTTTCCATGACACTCACACATTCACCCCACATACAGCATCTAACTAGGGTCTCCTCTGTACATAACAGGTGATGGAGAATTTCTCCATTTCAATTTAGGTCTGAATCCTTTTTCTTTTTCTTGCATCTCATTTCCAGCTCTGGGAAAAGTAATGGTAAGAAAGGATTTGATCAGGGGGCTGACAGGCACTAATGAGCCCAGCACAGTGGTGAAAGCATGGCTGGAGTCAGACATGAGTTCAAATCCTGACTCTACTGCTTACTAGATGTGTGATCTTGGGTATAGTTTTTGAACTTCTCTGATCCTGAGCTTCCTCCTCTGTAAAATATAGCTAACTATGGCAGCTATCTTATATGGTTATTGTGATGATTCAATGAGGCTATGCCAATAAAATGTTAAAAACTGTGCCTAGAATATAGTATGTGCTTAGTAAATGTTAGCTTATATATTAAATACGGAGAAAAGTATGGATTTCAAACTTCAGCTATTATTATAATGAATGGATGGTACATCAGACTTAAATCAGGGACTGACTATTCTCATATGCACTTACTATCTGCTGTTATCAGTGTTCCCATCAGTATCTGAAACCAAATAGCTTATTTTATAAGCCCCTGATTGAGTTTGAAAAGTCACAACTCCAGACATAAACTGAGAATTATGTATTGTGAGCTCTCAATTATTCAGTGATCGAATACTCACATGTCTGGGGGTAGTCCATCCTTAGATATTTTCATTTCAGGATAGAAAGAGGAAAGTCAATTTTGTTATTTACTTTTACTGCTCCAATAAAAAAAAAGGGGGGGGGAGTTGGTGGTAAAGGAAATGAAAATAATTGGCTAAAATTAGGACTTGGGGATTCACTGTGATTTCATTTCCTCACTATCTTCCTATATCCTACCAGTTTGAGTAAACGTCAGACTGGTTTTGTAGTAGTTAGTGGTTACTGGATTTGAAAGATCTCAAAATATTTGCATAATTGACAGTGATGCCTACAGTGAAGTGTGTTCAGAATTCCAGATGAGGTAGAGTCTGGGTAGGGTAACTGGATTGTTTTACCTAATTGTAAAACTCCTCTGAATTTATAAAGCTCATTCTGAGCTTAATTGGACTTCTCAGTTTTTTAAGCTTGTTTTTTTCCTAAACCTCCTCCTATAATCCTTTCCCCAGCTAGTTCACCCAAAAAACCAACCTTTAGTTGAAAGACGTGCACCTGCCATTGACTGTGGTACATACTGCAAAACATCCTTTGCTTTATGGTTTCAGATGTAATGGGAGGAATGAAAAGTCTAATATTTGCATAGCGTGCAGTTTCAGGACATCCCATTACGTTGAGCCTATTATCATGCCTAATTAAGGTTATATACTCTGCTTTTGTGCTAATTAGCTCATCACAGTACAACTCCTTTCAAAATCGACTTCAAAGGAAAAAGAAAATCATCTGCCCAAGTGATTGCTAAAGAAGAACCTGTCAATCATCTCACTTCGAAAGAGAGCTAAGAGAAAGGAAATGATATGCAAAGTGACTGGAAAGAAATTTTAGCTTCATTACCATTAAAGGGTGAAAATATGGGCTGGGCAAGAACTCACTTAAATAAACGTGGTAGATTAATTTTTAGTCCCTAAGGAACTGTCACCCACATCATAAAGTCAGGTAAAACTGGATGCTTCTGAGCTGTGGACCTTCTGACAGCCCCTTAGCGGGGAAATAGAATTGATTCTGCTGGCCTTTCAGTCTACATTGTCCCCTTGCTGGGAGGAAAGTAGAAAGGGTTGTCAGGGAAGTTAAGTTTTATTTGCTGATCTGAATGACAAAATGAAATGTTGAAGCTGCTTCATTTGAAGGTTAATCCTCACCTGTCAGAGCTTTACTTATGTAGAGATGAAAACAAATATTTTTGAATATGAATAAATGACGAAGTCAACTATGGTCAAAGCAATTTGTAGGGGGATCTGTGTTCTACTTGTCCAAGCACCTTACTTTATGTAATTAAATCCTTCTGAATATCTTATCACCATTTATGTATAATGGTCTCTTATTATATTTCTGGTTTTAGCCATTATCCCTCAATCTCCTTAGGTTCTCACACCTAAAAATAAAATGAAAGTTGGATTGTGTTTTATTCTTAATCCTTCACCCCTGTTGCAACATAGCTAGCTATGAATAATTTGTGTTAGCAACTTTACCAAAAGCCAAGAATAAATGTTTTCAAAATAGAAGACCTCTTTATTTTACAGACCAGAAAACTGATGCTGAGAAGTTAATTGACTTGCCCAGGATCACACATTTAGATTTTATTCCTGTGCATCTAGATCTTATTTCTTTATCATCAAGAAGAAATAGAAAGGGAAAAGTAAATATTCTGATATTTGACCTATTATGCACCCCAGCTCACCCCACCTGAATGGTACACTCAGAGTGTAACTCATTTCCATTTGGAACAAGTTGACATAGCCTAGTATCCTTCCATTTTACAAAAGCAGAAATGTCGCAAGTCACTAATGTTTTCTTGTCTTACTGCAAAGAGTAGGAAAGCTTAGAGTGTTACTAAAAATTTTCTTTAATGCTGAATAACCTACCCAGTCCCAAAGAGTTACAAGCTCTCTAAAGAGTAACATTGGAAGTGTCAAATATTTGACGGGATCCATTTCTCCCATGATATCTGTGGCTGGATTAACCTCAGCCTCAAGCACTTATTTCAGTTTCTTGGTTACTGAGACAATCACTGTTTTCATATTTTGAGCTATGTTATATCTAGCCCTACTGCTACTGCAGCATTTGAATGATTTCAGGCCATGACCTCCTCCACACCCCCAGTTTGTAGGAAACTGTTATATTCACACCTTAAGCATAGAAAAGGAGCATCTTTACTCCTTTGCAGTGTGAGCAGTAGCAGCTGTGATGGTACAGAAATGTGTGTTAGATAAGAAGGAACACAGTGTGTTCTCACAGCCTGTTGTAGGTGTTAAATCCTAGATGTTAGTGAGTTTTGCTCTCCCATATTATAGATGAGGAAACAAAGGCCCAGGGGAGGTGAAGTGATCTACTCAAAATTACGTGGACAGCCTGTTGATGGCAGAACCAAAATGAGGCCCCAAAGTCCTTAACTCAATTTCTCTTCTCACTATACCTTCGCCATAATTCACCATCTTCCCAAGAACTCTTAGGCTAACAGGGCTTCTGGCTCTAATTTCCTTCAAGTTTGCAAGTTGAAACTTAGCCCCACCAAATTTTCTGGTAGGTTTTAGGTACCTGCAAACACAAATCAGCAAATCAGATTTTGAGTAAAAATTAAAACCTATGGTCTCATAGCAGCACCAATCACAATAGCCAAAAGATGGAAATGGGGTGTCTGGGTGGCTCAGTTCATTAAGCAGCCACCTTCAGCCCAGGTCATAATCCCAGCATCCTGGGATCGAGCTCCACATCGTGCTCCCCACTCAGCAAGGAGCCTGCTTCTTCCTCTCCCTCTGCCGCTCCCCCTGCTTGTGCTCTCTCTCTCTGTTGAATAAATAAATAAAATCTTAAAAAAAAAAAAGGGTGGGAAAAAAACTCAAGTGTCCATCAACTGTTGAATGGATAAACAGAATGTGCAGAATGTGCTAAATCCACACAATGGAATATTACACGGCCATAAAAGGGAATGAAGTACTGACGCGTGCTTCAGTACGGATGAATCTTAAAAACATTGTGTTGTGTGAAAGAAACCAAATGTAAAAGGTCATATATTGTATGATTCCATATATTTGGAATATCTAGAATAGGCAAGTCCTTAGAGACAGAAAGCAGACTGTTGATTACCAGGTATTGTAGGGAGGGGTGGGTATGGAGAGTGGTTACTTGATGCGTCCAGGTGATGAAAATGTTCTTAAATTATATTGTGGTGACGGTTGCACAACATAGTGAATACTAAATATCACTGAGTTACATACTTTCAAATGTTTAAAATGGTAAATTTTACTTTGTATGTACTTTACCATGCACACACACACACACACACACACACACACACACAATTATGGTCATGTTGATGGATTCAATTGGCATTCACCATCTTGGAAAGCATCTCATTGGTCTTACAATATGTATTGACCATACTTTTTGCTCTTCTCTGAATGTAATCTGGACAAAACCTGTAGCCAAGTTGGCTTCTTTCCAAGTACAAAAAGAATGAACTTGTAAATGCATCATTAACTGGCTAAGGCAAGGGAGAAACATTCTTGTTTTTCCTCATCATCTACAATTCTGACCACGCATCACACTGAATCATACCAGCCAGAATCTGAGATATGGATCATTTGGCTTTGCCTTTCCCTGGGCACAATTTTCTAACAGGTTACTCAGTTGTGGAATAACTAAATGAGATGGAGAGAGGCCATGTAGGAAATTTTGGCTCAGTGAACCGTATTATTCAAGTGTGTTTTAGGAGTATATAATTTAGGAGCAGCTGGTTGCATTTAGCAGCTTTCCTAGCAGGCCCTGTGTCATGGGTTATGCTCTAAGAGGAAAATCTCTGTCCCAGAGCTTCATCCATGAGCAGGAAACTAAATTGCACTTACATGGGCACATCAGGGCCTGCTGAAGGCAGTAAGAGTAATGCACTGAAACGAAAACCCAGGGTCTTTTTGCCTGGCACGTACATAGAGCTTAGCTTCCATACTCATCTAAGAGAATCATGTTACAGAAATGACATGGGCTTTAAAACCCCAAGGAATGCATTGCTTATATCTTTGTTATTTCTCAACATTATTTAAGTTCATTCTGATCACATAAGTTTCTTACCCTACATGCAAACTTTGCAGTTCTGGTCATTTGTGTTATTTGGTTAAAAAATACCGACAAGTGGAATATACAAAAAACATTTGTTTCCTGTCCTTTCAAAATATAAGTGGGTCAAGAAGCGTCAGTCAACTATATCCCCTGCATTTCACCCTTTGGATAAGATAGACAAATGTGTACTAAAGAACATACGAGGTGGTTAGAAATTTTTAATTCATGATACAAGAAAGCTAAAGGAAGTTAATTTTTAACAATTAAATCTTTGCTACTGGAATTTATTATCCTGATTTATAGGACAAATTCAGTAGCCAAGTTTATGGTGATAAGTATTGCTGAGCAAAAGCAATTTTTCTTCTTATCATTTGGAACCACTGTTTTTATTTGAGAAAATGAATTACTTTCAAATTCTCTGGGCTCTGTCTAGATAGCCGGGCTTTCTTTTAATTAGCATCAGAAAATGTCTGTGAAAGTGAATGTCCTTTGTAAATCTGAATATATTCTTTGACTTCAATATCTCCCATAGCAAAGAAAAACTGGAGAGAAAAGCCTCATGATTTTTAGTTTAAGAGAATGGAAGTAAAGAGGAAAATGAGAAGAAAGAAGAAGAGAAATGAGAAGCAAATGGAGCAGAGAAAGACAAAACAGAAACTTTAAATGAAGGATAATTTGCATATATTCAAAGAAATATCCATTCTGACCCATCTGACAGAATTAATCAGCCATAAGAGAACATTGGTTTTGATTGTGGGTGGAACTCTCATAAAATTCCAAAACCTCTTGAAATCACCAAACCCCAAAAAAGATGCTCTGCTAGATGTTTTTATACAAAGAATGTACAGATAGCGTCACTCTAGTACTAAATTTAGCAAATAAAATGATTGTGATTGATAAGACTCATAGAACCTCTTTTAAAAGTCTTTAACTCAAATTACTACAGCATAAATGTTTTTTTTTTAAGTCACCAACTTTAAAGTCAGGAAAAGATTTAACCAAATTTCTCTGACACTAGGTTAGACGATAATTTTTTATAGATTTATGGCAGTTTGGAATGTCACCAAGATTCAGTGCCTGTTGTTCCTGCACACAGACTTCAACTTGAAGCTTTAAAGTTGAAAACAAATCTATAAAATATACAAATCATTTTCTATAAGATATTTTCAATAAATTCTGAGCCAATTGATCTTTACCTCTGTGTTTCCCAGCAAACGTTCAGCCAAGCTAAAACACATCAGGGGAAGATAAGATTTCCTCACACACTCTAATTCGGATTTATTGTTTCAGATTTGGTTATAAGCAAATAAGGAGTAAAATGCATAAAATGGTGACATGGGATTTCAGAGTTTTGAATTATAGATTTGGCTCTAATGCTACCTGAATGGAAATCATTTTCATCATATAATCATTTAATCTCACTAGAGTTTAATTTTCTCATCTGTATATTTTCCCCTTCGTGATATGTAAATGGAAAAAGCAGGTTAGAAAATTATATTTAGAATATGATTCATTTTGTAAAAATAAAGTGAAAATACATGCAGAATTATATACAGCAGCATACGAACAGTGATTATTTTAGAATTTTTATTTTCTTATTTCATCTACCACTATTTTCCATCTTTTTGAATGCGTATCTATTATTTGTGATTAGAAAAATAGATGTTACAAACAATAAAAATTAAAGTTTTTTATTGTTAATAGAACACCATGTATCAGTTCATCAGAACTTGAGCATTCCTGTTTTTGGAAAAAGTTTAAAGACAATAAGATATGAATTTAGCTTCTTCTCTTTCATGCAGAGGTTTGAAATCCAAGATGACTTTACTTAAGAACTCTAGTTACTGAAATATCGACCAAAGAAGCAATTTCATCAGCACAACATACTATACCATCAGCTTCTCTACTTTTGTTACCCTATTGGCATCACAATAATCTGAAGCACTTCTTGTGTTAATTTTCCTAGAGTACTGTGAAAAATATTGTACACATCAAGAAATACATTCCTTTCCCCAAAGATAAGCAATGTTCTATGTGTGGTTAATTGAACATGTGAATAAAGGATTATGATAAATTTTAGAAGAGGAAGGTAAGTTTATTTAATGTAGTCTGAGCTATCCAGGCCCTAAGTCACTGAGATCTTGAATATGGGAATCAGAACTTTAAGGTCTATCTCTTGGCCTCTGATTGATTGTAAAAAGGAAAAACTGATCCTCACAGGCAGAGAGGTAAGCCAGGCTTCATTCATGTCAGCTGCAGGCTTTGCATTCTCTAGGTACGTGTCCTTGGTTTCTAACTGACAAATCACAAAAGACACACCAAGTAGCTCATTCAAACAGATTACTCTCAGTTTAAGATGGACTTCAAGGTGTTATGGGGAAAACCTGTCAGAATTAGGTATCAGAGATTCCTAGAAATTCCCATATTCAGTGATACAAATCAGACATGTTCTTGAGAGTACAAAGGCAGAAAATTAAAGAACAAATCCTAAGCAATTTTTTAAATTATCTAGCCAATTCCTCTATGTCAGAATAATATTCCTACTTCAAGGTACTTTCCTCTCTGTGCTATGGGAGTGTGGTCGAAGGCTCCCAAACACACCAGCCTCTTCTCTGGCAGAAGGAAGCATGAGAAAGAAGACATTCAGCCTTTCTTTCCCACATGGGACCCTACATTAAAGGAGATGTCTCCAGGTGTCATGAGGAGAATTCCAAGGAAATGTAAGGCTGACTGGCTCCCCACAACTCATTGTATCTAAAAATCAAAGCAAAACAAAGACTTTGAGTGATGAAAGGTTCAATTGCTTTATCTTCATGTGGATGTGAGCATCCATAAAACTTCAAATTCAGATGACTGCAGCCCTTTGAATATGCCATCTTGGAAGACTAGATTTGTCCAGTGATACTGTCATTATTCAGAAAATCCCTGGGATGCCTCTTTTGGAATTATTCTCATTTTGATGGGGAAGAAAAAAATGCAGTGTCTTATTAGTTGGTGATCAAAACCAAGATATGATCATAAATGCTCCTCAGATAGTGAGGAAATCGTTGTTGTGGGGGATAGCAGATTCATAATCAAACAGTAAATAACTGCTTCCTCTGAAGGTGTTGGTGGGATCGTGCTATAGGGCTTCGAATACCAAGAACGTTTTCAGTAATGGTGGCAGCCGGAGAACAAGGGATGAACATCTTGGATTCGAGCAAGCAGTGTGATCCTACTCCATGGCCACACAAAGCAAATGGAAGTGGAGAAGACCGACTCTCTCCTTATCCATCACTAGTGCAGAACGACAGCTGAGCTTCAGGCCCCTGGGGAATCAGATGGTGAGTTAGGCCAAACCTTCACAAGGCACAATTTAAGTAACAACTCTGAGCCGAGGAAAAGAGATTGTACACAGTGAGTAGAGCACAAAAAGTAGGAATCCAGGCAGATAGTAGCCTGATACTTATTTATTCAGAAGGTTTGCCCACAGACCGATGAGCGCCAGCCCCAAGATAAAAAGATGGAGATCAGGTCAGGGCTTCTGGCCTCAGGGGAAGAGCAAGACTCAAAAGGCTAAAAGCAGAAACTTAGTCATCCGAGATGTGGGCAAAGGGACTTGGAGGAATGCGAAATCTTACCTGAGTAGGGTGGGAGCCTACTGGCCACTTCCAAAGTGAGAGTCCAAAGGTCAGAACTTCATTGGATCTAAGTCTTGGATAGTTAATAATGCTAAGCTTCATTCCGTGAAGGACTGAGAATTTTAAAACCCTTATAACTTCAGTGAGGACTGAGGTAAAACAGGGCCTGCAGGTGAGGCAAGACATTTGGGAACCCAGATGAAGAAAACTGATCAAGATAGAGACACGAGAAATAAATAGGGCTGACTGGATGCCAAGATCATGTCCTGAAAAAGCTAGCACTCATAAATTCTGATACATTTATTTTAAAATATCTATCAGTTTACTTCATTGGCAAACCTAACAAGAAAAAATGTCATACTTCCTTTTCCTTTGGGTTCATTGTCCTTAGAAGGGTGCTATTGTATTCCAAGGGTTGGTGGGATCTTTCTAGTCACTATTTTTTAAATTAAACTATCTAAGGTTAGTTGGGTTGAAACCAGACCGTGGTTTTCAAAGAGCAGACAAATTGAGACCAGACTATATTCTAAACTCCCCCACATTCTGGTTTCATTATGTTCTTGAAACCCAGACCAATTTTATGAAAAGAGCTGATAAAAGTGGGCTTGATTCTTAGCAAACCTGACCCAGTTAAAACCTGAGGTTGGATTAAAATCAGCTTTAATTTGGGGGTACAGTGCTGATCGCAGAAGTGAAACTATGTACAAATGTGTAAGAACTGAAGAGGAGGAAAAAATTATTAAGTGATAAATTTATTAACGCAAATCTCCTAGCAGTGAGTGGACAATAACTGGTAAGAAAATATTTCCAGATCTAAAAGACCAGCAATTACCCTAAGACCATAATTCTAAAATAACTTTTCTGATTAAGTTCAAACTTTCCAAGAACATTCACCTTTTATCCGAAACCAAACCATGAGAAATTTCAAACTAAAAGTCCTCGTAGACAGCTTGCATGAGAATTATGTTTTCATGATGGAACTACTGAGTAATCATTGCCATTTACTAACTACACAATACTGAGGCAAGAGACAAAAAGTCACTGGGGCCAGAAAAGAGGAGGGAGAAGAGAGGAGGGGGCAGGAGGAAGACGGAGTGAAGGAATGAAGGAATGAAAGAAGAAAGGAAGGAAGGGAGGAAGGAAGCCAGAGTAGAAAGAGTTGTTAAGACCATATATTCTCAGAGCAAGTCAGTTCTGACCAAACCCCTTGGAAGCAGAATGCTGTTACTCTTAGTCCAAGTGCTTCTCAGAAACATCATTTTCCTTGGTGCAGTATCTGCCATCTGGACCAATCCCCAAGAGCTCTACCTCCAGGCAATCACAGAGTAATTGGGCCAATATTGATACTCAACTCCCACTGTTATTATCTCTGTAAACCAGGGTTTCTCAACTTCAGAACAATTGACATTTTGGACCAAAAGGGGATTAAACATTCAAGGGTCTTATTAGGAGAAATATCTGCGAAAGAAAATGGGGAGGGAGATAGGGAAAGCTGGGAAAACCATCAGATCATTATGGGAATCTGACCCCTAAGGGAAGGAGAGTGGGAGGGAAGGTTGCGTGGAAGCATGCTAGACCCCTACTCAGTCTAGGAAAGGTTTGGCAAGATTGTCAAGGGTCCTTGAGCCGAGGTAGACCATCTGGAACAGGCTTGCTTTAGAATTCTTACCACTCACAGTTATTGGCTAGGAGCAACTCATGCAAAGCAAGACCTCAGCAGAAATAGGACAACGGATGTCAGAGTACAGCAGCTTGAGTCCTTTGTCCATTATCCTCCTTACAGGAGGGAGGGGGTGAGGCTTCTTCTCATAGTCCACCTCTTGTCCCATGTGGCTCCACTTCACTTAGGTTCAGGCAGCTTCTCTCCCACATTTCCTGGGGGCCTTTCTTCCTGAAAGAAAATTCAAAAGAGCAAGGTTAATGGATGAACAACAGCCCTCATCACTGCAATTGATCTCAAGACCATAACTAGTCTTCCTCCGCTCCCTCCCCCAGTCTCCATTTTAAATTCCCTCGCTACATCCTCCGCTATCACTTCAGCAGGTCTTGGTGACTTACCACTTGATGTGACCCAAACCTTCACTCCTGATGATCTGAGCCCCTGATGATCATATCCTTCACAGTTCTGAGTGACAGCACATGTTTTTTCATAGTTACAATGGGTCAGGAGTAGCAGGACACATCCAAGTAGATCATCTGTGTTCCGCCTGTGTTCCTCCCTGTCCCATTGTGTAGAAGTAGCCCTACCTCCTCTTCTGATCATTGTCAATTTCCTTCACTAGTGTGGTGAGTCTTCTTCCTGCCAGCTGGTCGGGGGAAACACGATTCCAAGCCATCTCATGGCAGCTGTAATCTGTAGCTCTTTGGGAGCCTTGCTGTGTCTTCTAGCAAAATCGCTCCCCTTGAGTAGCAGAGACAGAAAGCACAAAATTTCCCAATGGGTCACTGGGAGTGATGGTAAATGGGCTCACTTCTTCCACCCCTCATTCCTTAATTCACGTTCCCTTTCTGCTGAGTACACAGCACCATATAGGAGTCTCTGATTTAATAAATACATTGCATCCTAAAGGATGGCATTCCATCCACTCAGAGTATTTTTTCCAAGCTGACACTTCTGCTGCTGCTTTCAAAAGACATTGCTGCACTCTATGAGGCCAATGGCCTCTGGGTACACTATGTGATACAAGCAATGGACATGAGCCCATTCCAATACCACCTTCTATGTGAAGGGGATCTCCTGGTCAGATGATGCATGTGGATCAGGACTTCTAGAAGTCCCTGGAGAGCAGTGTTGTTATAATGCTTTACAGGCAGATAAAGCAAGTCTATCCTAAGAATAGGTACCTACCCCTGTGAGGATGAACCACTAGCCATTCCAGGATGGAAAGGTCTCAGTGTAGTCACCCTGCCCCCAAGTAGCCAGTTGGTCTCCAAAAGGAATGAGGGGCTCAGTGTTGCTAACAATTTGGACATTCATAGATAGCATTAGCTAGATCTGCACTGGTAAGAAGTCCATACTACTGGACCAATATGTCACCTCCATCACATCCACTCTATTCATTTGTCCATTGTACCAGTGCTGTGGTAACCAATGATGAAGCCTGGTTAATGTCAACTGGCCAAATAATTTTATCCACTTAATTGTTCAGTGCTTCTTTCATGGTGAATGCTCTCTTGTGGGCATTAACGTATGAAACAAAATCTTTGTGCCCACTTCCAAATTTTTATTCTCAAGACTCTACCCCAGACTTTCTTATCTCCAATCCTCCAATCCTTTCATTCCAAGTCCTTTATCAGATGTCCAGGTCATTGACCACTTCCCAGGATCTATAGCCACATTTTAGACCATTTCACTTTCCACATAGAGTAATGACTGGGAGCCTGGCTCCCAGATCTGCCTACTGGGAAGATTCTTCCTCCTCACTATCTTTCAAAGCCATACCTGATGAAGCTATAATACAGCTACTGTCAACATTCAGCTTGCAGTGAAGTACCAGGCGGAGCCACCCATAAACAAAACTTTGGCTTTTTCTTCCTCATTCAGCTGGTCATATTGGAACACCCATTTGGCAATAGGTACAAGCTAGGAAAGGGGCACTGGCACAACTGTGGTGGATGACATGGGATCTGGGCCGTCTGCTCATGCAGCCTACTCATGTCCTCTAGCTCTTCTTAGGCTCAATCCCAGATATACCATTTCCATTTTATGATAGACTGATTTGGGGCCATGTGACTTTATAATCTGGTGTCTCTAAGCTCATTATTGGCAATTTCAGATGCACAGTCACTTAGAGTCCTATGGTCAAGTGTTCTACATCTATTGAGGTCCAATAACAAACCAAGAGCTATTTCTCAGAGGGATTTCTTAAAGGGTACGGTTGCAAATGCCATGGCCTTATTCCAGAATCCCAGAGGCCTGCATTAGGATTCTTCTGTTGGAGCTTGCAATAAACTCCATACTGCATCTTTTTTCCACTATTAATACCTTCTACACCATAGGGTCTCCTGAGTCATATGACCCCAGTGGCAGGGCTGATTGCACCACATTCTGGACATGCCACAGTATGCTTTTCTGCTCTGAACTGTACTCGAAGCTAGCAGCCTTCCATGTCACCTGATACAGGGGTGAGAGCAATATCCTTGATGCCTTGATGTGGGGTATGTTGCTTCTAGAACTCAAAGAGGCCTACCAAATACAGTTTCTTTCTTTTTTAAAAAAATTTTCTTTTGTGTGTGGTTGTGATAGAAAATGCAAGATATAATAATTTGTCTTTCACTTTGAAGAGGCTATTCCGGCATGCCCCTCAGCACTGGACCCCTAAAATCTTCACTGAGGTGTCTGACCCTGAATCTTCACATCTACTAGGACATACATAGTTTACCAAAACCCTGCATACTAGTCACCTCATGTTCAACCTGTCATGGTATCATGATGTCATCTATGAAGGAGATCAGTGTGATGTTCTGTGGAATGTCTGGGTGATCAAGGCCTCTTCAGACTGTATTGTATCAGAGAATGAGAAAAACATAGGGGAGAAACAGAACTGAAGCAAAATTGTAAATGAATACTGTTTTCCATTGCAGAAGAATGCAAACCATTTCTGATCCTCTTTTCTAATTAGAATGAAAAAGAATGTATTCATCAAGACAATGGCTACATACCATGAGCCTCAGCCCTCACAGTCTACTCCAGGAATGACTCCCCATCTGGTACAGCAGCTGTACTTGGGGCTGCTATCGCTAAGGTAGTCTATAGAACTATTGGAATCTATCCAGTTTCTGAAGGCACTAAACAGGTGAATTAAATGGAGGCATGGTAGGAACCACCACCACTGCATTCTTTAGATCTTTAGTGATGGCACTAATCTCTACCATCCCTTCACCCCAAGATGTGCTGTTTTGATGGTCCATTATCTTGGAGGGAAGGTGGGGGTTTGGTGAATTTCAAAAGTTTCTACTTGGCCTTCCAAAGACAACTCTTATTCCATAGACCATAAAGCCAATGTGGGGGTTACTCCAATTTCCAAATATATCAACTCTAATTTTGCAATCCTCCAAGATTCTATTTATCCCCTGGTCCCCATAGGCTCTCACTCTAACAAAGGGTGCCATGATGATACTTTGGGGCTTCAAGTATTGATGTCATCTCAGACTCTGTGTCCATTAATCCTCAGTATGTCTGGTTATCCCCTTTCCGTATTCAAGTAAGTTGTCATAGTCTCTTGGGGGAAGAACTGAAGGAATTGTCACAATATATTCTTGCCACAATGTTAAAGGGTCCATCTTCCTAAGCACCTAGCCACCTCTTCAGCCCGTGGGTTCCAGACCTGAAAATTGGATCAAGTTGAGGAATTGAGCAAAAGATTGCAACTTTTTATGGGGGTAATTTTCCTCAGCCTTCTGATCCTCCACTCTTGTCTTTGTTTTTCTTGCAGTTATATGGTTTTCCAGAGCTTCCTCACCCCTAAGGATGTTAACAAGCCCAGCACTGTGATTCCCTCTCTTACCATAATCTCTGGTATACAGAGGAGGCAATCACTGATGTTGGTACCCCTCTCCCAGCATATTTCTTATGGCCTTGGGAAATAATTTGGCCTCTGGTCTCTATGATCGAACATCATCCTCTGATGGGTCTTCTGGTGTCATAGAATATATCCATTCTAGCATGACCACCTCTTCAGTTTCTTTATTCCTTCC
This sequence comes from Ursus americanus, assembly GCF_024610735.1. Classification (NCBI taxonomy): domain Eukaryota; kingdom Metazoa; phylum Chordata; class Mammalia; order Carnivora; family Ursidae; genus Ursus; species Ursus americanus. The sequence continues at coordinate 76,963,165 of NC_142127.1, read as the reverse complement.
TTTCCATATGCCAGGGCAACTTCATGAATGTTGACCATTGCATTATCCAGTCTTCCAAGAGCCACCCCAACAATGACTTTGTCCCATCCTCTAACAACTTCACTAGGGTATTAAGTCCCATGCCTCAAGAAAGTCCCATGCCCAGTATTCCCCTAGCTCTTGCAAATACATGGTGACTAATCATTGCAATTCTTTGGATATAGAGTCTCTTTACTTACCAGGCCCAGCATAACCTAAGCCATAGTATACTGGGGCTTAACCTTAGTTAATGACTTGACCAGAAGGAGAGGAGGTGGGAACAGTCCTGAAGGTGGTCCCTGTTACGGAGGTGAGGTTTCTACAGCATATTCCAACACCATAGATCTACTAGCCCTTACTATGGAAGGTGGGCCACCTCTGCAAGCCCAGAGAGTATGGGAAGATTGTAGTCAACATCCTCAGGGCATCATCCAGGTGTCTTTATCCTATATCTCAGTATTGTACATTTTCCCACCAGATCCCTGACCTTTGTATAATAGACCTGCCTTGGCTGAACATTCAAATGTCTCTGGAGCTCTTTGACTCTAATGATTAGATCGTCAGTCTACCTCCAGCTACATCTCTTCTACTGCAGGGATTACAGGCTTCTTTGGGAGCTACAGCAGAAGTTCTCTGACTCTCACACTTGGCAAATGCTACTTCCTAACAGTCCTCAGTCTGCCAGTATTTTCCTGCAGTACAAGTGCTTACTTTTCCCGTGAACACTTTTTCCCTCCTCCCTCATCTCCACCCCCAATAGATTGATCACTCCTTCTGCCACTGCTGTAACCTACAGATACTTCTATCAGCATCTACAATGCTCCGTTGGCTTTGTTAATTTTCAGGTCTTCTCTCCATATTCTATTCCTTAAAGGCAGGGACCATATCACTTTTGTCTTAATGTCATCAACATTTTGAACAGTGAGTGTGCATGTAATAAATAAATAAAATAATTCAAGATTATCTCTGAGAGGAAAGGGGGTAAAAAGTAGCACAGCTTTATATTCTTTATTTTTTATTTCCTTTTCTGCCCTCTTTGCATTTCTTTTCTTTAGTCAATCAGCACACTCAGGTGTCCATCCACCCTACCATACTGCCTTCCATTACGGTGGCTGTTCAAAGGCAACAATAAAACATTTCTACAAGTGCAAACAGTCTGAGTTCACATGTTTTGGAGTTTCCAGGCAGGTACCAAAAATCACAAGTATTCCAACAGTTACGCACCTAGACTTCTTAAAAATCTAGATGTGGAATATCAAATTGAAAAAAAACCATATGGATGCCAAATCAGAACTTTCCGTTTTGATCTGAACACAGCCCTACTTTGACTAGGAAGTTGGAAGGAATGTCGTTAGGGATCACAGCTGCTCTTCTGAATTTGCAGCTTCCAAAGTGCGCTAGAGTTGACAGCACTTGTTGAGCCTCCAATATGCATATGGAGAAGATCTTAAATGAGTTCCAGATGTCCATGGAAAGAGACTTTCAATGGTTTTGGGCTGATAAATGAATTAAACAATAATAGAATGCTATTCTTAAGACCCCTGCATCACAACCTTTTCACGGGTGAAAGCAAACCTGAAGTGAGGTTGTAACGCCCATGAACACAGACACCTACACACAACCCTGGCCACACACACACATCTCAGCAATGTTCTCTCTTACTCCCAGAATAGTGACCATGGAATGTGGGAGGGAGGCTCCAAGAAGAAACACCCTCCACCTTTCCACGTACGTTTTCCCACAGTTTTAAGTCCTTACATGGGTCCAGAAGAAACATAAGACTTATTCTATGCTTGACTGTGGGCCATTACTTAACATTAGAAATGCATGAGGAACTAAACTGGGTCTGCTGGAAGGAAAGCAAGCAAAGGCATTTATCTGTGAGCTGAAAATATGTTGAAAACATATTACAACATGGTAACCTAGAATTTCAGTGGTTTTGCTAAGCCAGAAAGAAGGAAAAAGGAAAGAAAATATGTTTCTCATTTCTTGATTTCTATCATCTAGGGTAACTGAATACTTGTTCAATAGGCTTCCTCAGGTCTCAGGCTCCAATAAAGATGAATTTAAAAGAAATTGCACCTATTCAGTCTTCCTATAACTTTTAAAATTCAGGGTTATTGAAATTATGTCTATAAAACAAAAAAGAGACTTTAAACCAAGTCTGGCCAGGAGGGAAGGGGAAGGAAGAAAGGCTGCCTGACACAAGTCCTGTTTCTCCCCTTTGCTCTACGGCCCCTCCCAGCCGGTAAGTTGAGTTGAAGGTGCTTCCCTGTTAAAGTCACTTGACTGCCTTTAGTTTCTGTGCAGCCTTTCCAAATACACTAAGATGTATTGCCCCTAACTCCTGCCTTCTTTACCTAGAATTATTACTCATTTGTGTATCAGGTAGTCTGAGCTAGAAAAAAACAACCACACCATAGTAGAGAGTAGACTATAGGAAAGATGTCATGAATAATACTTATGCAGATATTTATATGCACATACATAGTATATGGGTAATAAATGAAATGAATTTGATTTTTCATCACATAAAGTTAATGGAATATGACTGATGACTTAGATACAGAAAAGAAAGAGTAGACCATGATTTAAAAAAAAAAAACAGTATGAAAGGAGTTGGCAGGAAAGTACTCTGTTAAAAACTTACGTATCAGGGGCGCCTGGGTGGCACAGCGGTTAAGCGTCTGCCTTCGGCTCAGGGCGTGATCCCGGCGTTATGGGATCGAGCCCCACATCAGGCTCCTCTGCTAGAAGCCTGCTTCTTCCTCTCCCACTCCCCCTGTGTTCCCTCTCTCACTGGCTGTCTCTTTCAAATAAATAAATAAAATCTTTAAAAAAACTTACGTATCAGTAAGGAACATGATTTATAAAATATATATATGTTTTATATATATATATAAATATATGAAGAGTATTTATATTCATTTTTACTATTTTTATTAGAAAAACAATGCATGTGAACTACATATAAACTAGAAAATTCATAAATATAATAGAAATTCCTATATCCATAAATATATGCTAACATCATGATAGATGTATACATACTAGACTGTAGACAAAGGACTCTATTAATATTGTTCACCACTGTTACCTCAATGAATATTCTTAAGATGAATGGATTTGAGAGATTTTTCCATGCATATATACATATTAAATGGAGTTATTCCACACACACTATTTTGCATTTGACAGTATATTTTCATGTCAAAATATATTCATCTACAGAATTTTTTGCTGTATTTTAAGATGTTTGTTTATACCATAATTTACATAATGGATTCCTTTTCTGTTTGAGCCCACTGATAGGAGGCCTTCCATCCCTTCTTTTTTTATTTTTAAGATTTACTTATTTATTTTCGAGAGAGAGTGCACGTGGAGCATGAGCAGGTGGAGGGACAGGGGGAGAGGGAGAGACATCCTCAGGCAGACTCCCCACTGAGCGCAGAGCCCTACGCAGGGCTACATTCCAGGACCCTGAGATCAGGACCTGAACTGAAACCAAGAGTTGGCTGCTTAACTGACTGAGCCAGCTAAGGGATTCCTCTTCCTGTCTTACTCATCAGGATTATTCTCATTCCTTTGTCTCTCCTTTTCCTTGAGCTCTCATAGAAGTGTCCTCAAACTTTCATGAGCATTATACTTTCCTGAAGAACTTGTTAAAAATTCAGACTCCTGAGCCCTGCCCCTAGAAATCTGAATTCGCTTGACTGAAATGAGTCATGGGAACCTATACATTAAAAAAAAGAGAGATCCCAGGTGATGTGTCTGCAGCAGGGTGGAAAGACCCCAGTATGAGAACCACCATTTTGCCAAACTACAGACTATTACAAGCATATTTCCACTCTTTCTCAATATTTGGAACCCTCAACCCTCTGGAAGCCCTGCTCCATTTTGGGAAGAATATATAAAGGTCTACTTCAAGGTCCCAGAAATCCAAAGTAAAGAATTTGGTGCTTATGGATTCTTAGCCATAGGATGGGCCAATATATATAATCCATCAGACACACCCAAGCTTAACACCTCTGCTGGTTTTGAAAGCAACCAAGCATTTGAGACAAACCAGTGACAAAAATACTCCTGCCAAGGTCCTCTGGTAAAATTTTAACCTCACTCCAATTTTACAGATGCCTTCGAGTGTGTTTGAGTGTGTGTTCAGTTATACCATACCTCTGATTAGCCCACAAAAAGTCCAAAAAAGTCAGAAAACATAATAGGAAGTTCCTATTTTGTTTGTCTCATTGAGTTGCCTTTCCTCCATCGCTGCTTCTCACCCCTACCTTTGGTATGGTGCTGGGAAGGGGCTGGCATAAGAAGAGAGATGGAGAAGTGTCACGGAATCTGAGTAAGACTCTCTTCTACAGTCAAGATTGGAATCCCATGGCTTTTTGGAAGCCAAATAACAGTAAACTGTCTTAGCATTCTGTGGCCCTGTCTTAATTTACCTCTTTTGGGATAGATAGGAACTACAATGACAGTGGTAAATGAGGTCTGACTCCTGAACAAGGATTGTGGTGGATCTGGAATCATGATAGAAGGACCAGGAATGATTGCTTCTGCTCATGCTTCTCACCTTTTCTCCAGGGGCTGGCACAAATGTCATCGTGTGAGATGACTTCTTAAAACACTTCTAGGACCTCCATTACATTTGACCTAAAATCCAAAAACTTGAGCATGGCTATCAAGGCCCCTCATGATCTACCAGGTGTCTCTACGTCTCCAGACTCTCCTACTGCCCCTCCTCTCTCCAGCCTTTCCTCCACATATGCACACACACCTACTGTGTGCTTCAGTTATACCCACACTCCATTCATATTCTCAGAGTCACCACCCCCTCTCATTTCTGGGCCTTTACCCAGAAACACACTGTTCCCTCTGCTTGCAACATTTTGGACCACTCTCGCCATCTCTCCATCTGAAGGACTTCTACTTATCTTTTATGTCTCAGTGTAGACATTGCGTCTTATGGGAAACTTCTTCATTCTTACCCCTCCATAGTAGGTTGAATAATGGCCACCCAAAGATAACATGTCCTAAACCCTCAAATTTCCTTTTTTGGAAAAAGGGTCTTTACAGATGTAATTAAGGATTTTATGATGATATGAAGGTTACGTTGGATTGTCCATGTGAGCCTTCACAAATGTCCTTATAAGAGAGGTAAAGGGAGATAACAAAGACACGCAACATACACAGCCATATGAAGATGAAGGAAGGGGCTGGAGTGATGAAGCCATAAACCTAGGAATGCCAGGCAGCTGCCAGAAGCTGAAGAAATGAGGAACTGATTCTCCTTTACGATCCCTGGAAAAAGAGCAGTCCGGCTGGATTTCTAGCCTCCAGAACTATGAGAAAATCCATTTCTGTTATGTTAAGCCGTAAAGTTTATGGTAATTTGTTAAAATAGCCTCAAGAAATTAACACACTTCCAACCTAAAAAATTTTCTCCTTCCTTCTTCTCCATGGCACACCTGGCATAGCACTTCCAGCACTCAACTATTATCACCTATTTGCTTGTCTTGATACTCCCATGAGATTAGGATAAGGAGGAGTACTGTCTGTTCTGCTCCCCACTGTACCCTCGGTGCCTGCCATAGGGGCTTTCATAAAGTAGATGTTCAACAAATATTTGTAAAATCAATAGGTGAATGAATGAATGAATGAATGAATGAATGAATGAATAAAAAAGAAAGATTTTCTTATAGAGAAAAAACATGGGCACCTAATAATAACTATTTGAAAGGCTATTATGTCAAGAGAGGGAAATGAGATTAAAGTGTATCGAACGTCTACTGTATCGGCTACCATGCTACATGATTAATGTATATTACTTCATTAATCCTCACAAAATCCTTAAAGGTATTTCTGCCCTGGCTTTATAGAAGTAAGGCTTAAAAAATGAGGTCATATAGGAAGGAGTAGACATCTATAATGGCCCCAGGGGTATGATGAGGCCCACAGGGTGAAAGACAGGGCAGAACAGTTCAATTTAGAAAACTGTTCTTTGTATTAATAACTAGAGCTACCCAACAGTGAGATGTGCTGCCTCAAACAGCAGACAATGGCACTGGGTATGTTCAGGCAAAGGCAGGATGACCATTCATCAGAGTGCAAAACAATGTCTGAATTAAACGGAGGTCAATGTAGATTCTGAGATGACCTCTGAAGCTTATCCCAATCTAGGTCTTTTGGTTCAAGGGTGGGATGGGAGGTCATTGAATGAACACCTTTGCTGAAGGCTTACTAAATACGTGAATTTATTCTTACGGGCTGTAAAATGTAGTAGAGAGCTAGCAACCTGCAGCCCATGTTCCAAAACAGAGCCGAAGTTGGCATGAGAGCTTCGTTCCTCTTGAGGACCATTCTCTCTCATCTTTGAGCCAGTGATCCACTTTCTCTTTCCCTCCCTCTCGCAAAGATCAGTCTTCAGCATTAGCCCAAGCCTCCTCCCTATCTCCTGATACACACTGGAATCCAAATGTTCAGAAAACTACTTTTGAAAGTTGTCTGAGGCTTATAAAACATTTCCCAAAGTGTTTAAGGCCCGTTAGCTATGCCACGAAAAACAGTCTTCCCTGGAGATAGGGTTTATTCCATAATGACTTGAAGATACTGTATGACTAATTCTTCTCTGTTTTTTTAATAAAATCTCTGAAATGAACTTATTGTTTACTTCTTTCTCCCAAACTTAGACTGTGTAAATAAGATCAGTAAATCAAGAGTTCAGTTGGACTTCGGATCTCCAATCTGATATGACCTCTGCTTCCTTTCAACATCCAGGGATACTTTGTGCTTTGTGTTTCTCTTAGCATCCTTATTTAATTAAGATCCTAAACTTCCTTGTATTATTGTTATTTGTCTTCTTGTCATATTCTCCCTATGGGATCATGAGCTAGTTGGGAACCAAGATAAATCTTATTTGTTTTTTAATCCTTGCAGTACCTTTCTTTAATACTGTTTAGCATGTGCTAGTCGGTTGAACTGCGCAAAGTTTGGCTATAATTTTTAATTTATGTGAATCTGATTATATTTCATTAATAGATAAGAATTTCTTGGCTGTAGAGTAAATAGTACCTTCTGAATTCACATCAATGTGATGACCTCTCAGCTTGGAAAGATTAACAACTTCCTGTATGCAGAAATCATTACGACCAAGATTTTAAGATTTTCCTTTGTTGTCCATCAATTTAAAGAGTTGTACTTTTTTCCTCAGACACACCCACATACTTAATGATTGCTGTTTAGGTTTTTATTTTAATTTTATTTTCTAAATTAACACACAACAAAATCTCTTTTTCTATTTTGTGTACAATTCTATGAATTTTTACACATGGATAGATTTATATCACCATCACTACCATCAGAATACAGAACAATTCCCTCATCCCCCAAAACTCCTTCATACTCTCTGTTAGTAGTCATGTCCTCTGCCTAGCCCTAACCACTAGCAGCTACTTGCTCCAGCAGTATAATTTTGTCTTTTGAAGAATGCTAAATAAATGGCATCATACACTATGTAAGCTTTCTAAGACTGTCTTCTTTCACTTAACATAATGCTTTTTAGATTCATCCAGGTTGTGTGTATCAATATTTGTTCCTTTTCATTGCTAAGTAGTATTCCTCTGGATGGGTGTATCCTAGTTTGCCCATTCATCCCCTAAATGACACTTAGGTTGTTTCTATTTTGGATGATTACAAACAGAGCTGCTATGAACATTTAAGTACAGGTTTTTGTGTGAACATAAGTTGTCATTTGTCTAGAGTAAATACCCAGGAATGGGATTGCTGAATCATATGGAAAGTATATGTTTACCTTCATAAGATAATGTCAAACGGGCTGTACCATTTGGCTTTCCCACCAGCAATGTATGAGAGTTCTGTCTACTTTGCCTCTTCCCCACCACTTGGTATTATTAGCACTTTTGTATTTTAATCATTCTAATAGACAAAGCTATATCTCATTGTTTTTAGGTTTTTATAAATTTATAAATGGGATCATTCTATTAAAGTTGAGCGATGGTATTGAGTAGAATATGTGGTCCTATAGCTAGTTTTACTTATCTTATTTTCCAATGTCCCAAGTGTGTAATGTAGTAGCTCCTTTATAAAATATCTCAAGGTTGAGCTTAGAACTGAATTATCATTTTCTAAAAATATATTTGAAGTTTAACTGGTGGTCTGTAGTAGCAGAGCAACTGGATAGTCCCACTGGACCTAAGCAGAAATCATGGCTGGACATAACAGAAAATGTAGTAACCCCAGCACAGGGAAAAGGCAAAGTGGTACAGAGTGTAGGAGAGGCAAATCAACTTTTATGCCCTAATCTCAGGGATGGGTTCTTCTTCCCAGGCCCCTCATTTCCTACACTGCAGCCATGCCTAGCCAAATTCATTCCCACATGAGGGCTTTATCACATTCTGTCCCCTCTGCCTGAGGTGTTCTTCCCCCATATCTTAGTAACATTGGTTCCTTTTTATCATTCAGATTTCCACTTAAATATCATCTCATCAATGGTATCGATGGCACCCATCTTAGTGCAGGCCCACAAGTCACTCTCTATTTTCATCATGGTGCTTATCATTGCCTTACATTTTCTTGTTTATTTATGATCTGTCTCTCCTTATCAACTCAATAGTTCCAGTGTCCAAAACAATGCTTCATACACAGTAAACACTCAGCAAATGTGTGTTGAATGAGTGGATGACTGACTGAATGGATAAACATGCTCGTAAGAAACTTTCTTCCTACAGAGACTGTGGGGGGATATGTTACTCATGGTACTTTAAACCTAAGCCCTGACTGTAACTCAGTCTTCACATCTTTGAGGCATTGATGGGAAGGGCTAAACAAACTGGAACCACCATTTCAAGGTCGTAAGCACTTTTCAGCCTTGTGAAGTGGAGATTCAAATAAATCTTTGGTACAGACCATAAGATCGTTTGAGTAGGCCTTTCATTTAGAGAACAAAGACCCTAATCATAAATACACACGTCTGAGATGATGTCACACCAGAAAAGCAAACTGCTCTTCTGAGAATGTAAAAGGTTGTCTGTAGGGTGAGCAGACCATGTTTCCTTTGAAGAAACGTTTCTTTTCTAAGAATGAACTTGGATGATGCTGGGTCTGCATACTCCCTCTGGTTCCCATGGAGCAGTGTTTTGTATGAAGAGAGGCATGCAGAAAAGCTGTGGCTGGGACCTTGGAAATGAAGAATGTGTAGACCTGATTTCATTTCATTGTAAAACAAAGTATCCTGGGCCTGGTGGCGTGCCATCAGAACTCTATCATTATAACCCAACTTACGTGCTACTAAAGCCTGAGCAACCCAAACTCTGAGAAAGGTTTAAATTAATTAAGTAAACAAGCAAGCAAGCTGCCTGCCCTTTAATTCTGGAATTCAGAAAGGAAAAATAAGTACTTGCACACAAACACACCCTTATCCGCATACATATACCTGTGTACGAGTGTTGTCTATAACAATACTGGCCTATTATGTTCTGTTGTGATTGTCTGTAACCAACCCCATGAAGAGGCGTGACCTCCTTTAGAAATAAGACAATCGAGGAAATAAAAAGAGCCCGAGGAACCTGGATCTTGGGATGAGCTGCAGAAGAGAAATCTCCCATTGTTTGGGACTTACTGCCTTGAAACTAGACCCTGAAAAACCAACATGTTTTCAGAGCGCTCCTTATCAACAGTTTTTTTTTTTTAATAATAAAATGACAGTACTTATGACAATAGTGTCCTAGAGTATGAAAATAAATCCTTCATCTTCAGAGGATAATTTGGTCCAGCCACTCAGGCATGTGATAAATATTTGTTGAATACCCACTACACACTACATTATAGGCACGGAGAAAATAGTAATGAGCAAAACAGACATCATCCCTAACTTGTGTTGCTCACAATATAGTAGGGAAACAGACATTAGTCAAATACAACAATCCAATTTCAAATCATGAAAAAAGCAGGGAGGCCCTAGAAGAGTTTATAAGAGAGGCAAAATCTAGTCTTGGGAGCAAAGTAGGCTCTCCTACAGAGGGTAATTATTACTAAAGAGCATTATTACTAAAGAAGCAATTATTCCTGAGCTGAGAACTCAACATTGAATACGACAAAACTAGGCAAAGAGCAGGGGAGGAATATTCCAGGTAGGGGGAGTAGTATGTCCAAAAGCCCAAGAGGAGTAGAGAACATGGCACATTCTAGGACTGGAAGGGAGGCCAACAAGGCAACAAAGAGGTCTAGGAGTCAACTCATGCAGAGTTTATGGGTCATAGTAGGGATCTTTGCCTTTATTGTGAGATCATAAGAAGCTTTGAAGAGCTTTGGAAAGATCACTCTGAGGTGCAGGGTAGAGCTCCCATTGGAAAAGGCAAGAGGTGATTCAGGAGAAGCATTTAGGAAGTGTTTCAGTCATTGAGTTATGGTCTCTCAGCGCAAATAGACTTTTCTTTTTTTTTTTTTTTTTTTTATTAATAATGATTTTTTATTATACTATGTTAGTCACCATACAGTACATCCCCGGTTTTCGATGTAAGGCTCGATGATTCATTAGTTGTGTATAACACCCAGTGCACCATGCAATATGTGCCCTCCTTACTACCCATCACCGGTCTATCCCATTCCCCCACCCCCCTCCCCTCTGTAGCCCTCAGTTTGTTTCTCATAGTCCATAGTCTCTCATGTTTCATTCCCCCTTCTGATTACCCCCCCTTTCTTTATCCCTTTCTTCCCCTACTGATCATTCTAGTTCTTATGTTCCATAGATGAGAGAAATCATATGATAGTTGTCTTTCTCTGCTTGACTTATTTCACTAAGCATTATCTCCTCCAGTGCCGTCCATGTTGTAGCAAATGTTGAGAACTCATTCTTTCTGATTGCTGAGTAATATTCCATTGTATATATGGACCACAACTTCTTAATCCAGTCATCTGTTGCAGGGCATCTCGGCTCCTTCCACGATTTAGCTATTGTGGACATTGCTGCTATGAACATTGGGGTGCATATGGCCCTTCTCTTCACTACGTCTGTATCGCAAATAGACTTTTCTATACTACGCAGTGTGACGCTGAGGTTGGGAGTTTGAAAACATTTCTACATTCAACAACTGGATCCATGTTAGGCTCTGCCAATAAAAGGTGTTGAAGGACACTGCAAGGCTGAAGCAAGAAGGGACTTGCTTTTTCCTGCCTGCTCCATGTTTGTGTGAACATCACCCAAGACTCCCTTCAACCCTGCAGCCACGGTGTCTTCCATTAGCATCATTTTGCAACTTCTTTCCGAGCCTTGCAGAGCCAGCTTCATCTCTCCCATCCCCACTCCCCAGAGACACCAGTGCTGACCAACTGGAGACCGCTGCTCAGAGGTCAGGGTCCCAGACAAGTGAGGGTCCTTCTGTGAGTTCCTAGGCTTTAGTAATCCTAACCTCTTCTTGTTCCCCCTGCCCCAGCGTGGTGGCTGCAGTTGCTACCTCCCTGACACATTAGAGTTCTCTTTTTGCTTCTCAACTATCTACTTCACATCACTAGGCCTGGTGAACTCTTTATGTTAAATTCTCTCTGTTCAAATAGTGTGGTTTCTGTCCCCTGATTAGACCCTGGCAGATACGGGTGGCTACTGCAGCACCACGGCAGACAGGGGGAAGGTAGCAGAAAAAATAGAGAACTATAGCTTTTTCCTGAAGTTTCGATTCCAACTTGATTACTCCATAATTGATTTGTTCTTTAAGATTAAGAGGAAAGGGCCTGTCTTCTTTTTAATTGGTAGAAACTAAGACCATAAAAGGAACCTAATAAATATTTATTGAATAAATTTAAATGGGCTTTATAAGAGTGTAAAGGGTCTCGAGGGACATCTTTATAATTTCTAATTTATTCTACCATCTTGAAATAGAATATATGCCTATATACGTTCAGTAAGAGGTATATCTAGAATTCAAAGCCTTAAAAGATATAATGGCCTAGTTAACTGTGCTTAAAAAAAAAAAGATATGATCAAATAATTTTAATTCAGGATTTTGTAAAACACCCTTTAATCCCACTGGTTGATATGAGGCACAAGTTATTTTACCCAGCTTGATAACAGATTCATTTCAAAGACTATTTCCTTGGCAGAAATGAAACACACAGCTGTTGTTTGATTTAGGGTACAACTTTAAATGCCTTGGGAGAATAAGATCCGTGAGCTTTCATTTATCTGGGTTATGAAAAAGCAGACTTATATCCCCAATGCTATTAATAAAATATTTAAACTGTGTGATACATCTATGAAAATGTTAATTATTCTTCAAAGACTATAACTTTTATTAAATTTTTAATTCAATTTAATTTAAAATTGCAATGATGTCTTTTAATGTTTGTGTCATTGTACTAATCAAGGCTATCAATTCACAAAATCACTACTCTATGTCAAGTTAGCCGATTTTCTTTCTTTGAAACATATATAAATTTAAAAAAAAAATTTTTTTTTAAGTTGGCTCCACACCCAGCATGGAGCCCAACATGGGGCTTGAACTCACAACCCTAAGATCAAGGCCTGAGTTAAGATTAAGTCAGACATTTAACCAACTGAGCCACCCAGGCACCCTGAATTTTCTTTTAGAAAATTAGTCTATTAGATTCTGGCTCATCTTCTCACATTATTATTGCAAGTCATATCATTTTCCTTTCTCAGTTGCCAAGTCCTATCAATTTTCCCTTTCCAGTTCTTTCACATCCATACTCTTCTTTCAGTTTCCACTTGCACTGCCCTGGTTGGCCTTTGTTACCTCTTACTTGGACTATTATAGTAGCCTCCTAAATAGGGTTGTCAGATTTAATAAATAAAAATACAAGACACCCAATTAAATATGAATTTCAGATAAACTACAAATACTTTTTTACTATGTCCCATATATTTCCCAAATCTTGCATGGGACACACTTATACTTTAAATATATTTGTTGCTTATCTGAAATTTAAGTTTAATTGGGCATCCTGTATTTTTTCTGGCAATCCTACACCTAACTCATGTTTTTATCCTCTGCTTGTCTGAATCTCCCCCTTAAATATTTCTACCTCTATCTAAAAAATATACTTCTGATCATATCATACCATCATTTCATTTTTCAGGCAAAAGGAATTCACTGATGATTTTAAAATACAAGCACCCTACCCTAGCATTCCAGGTTATAACAATATCCTCTTAAAATCACATTTTGGTATTTTAACTTAATTTTTCTCAGTTGGATTTACACTATTCACTGACCCCATAACTCCATGTTTTCCTGTCCCCTTATCTTGTCAGTATAGTCCAACTTCTAGAATACTTTTTTATCCTTAAAGTTTCATATCAGAAACAAAGAGTAATAATACCTATACAGAAAGCACTGAATAAATGTTTTTTTAGATTGTAATTGTATAATAATTCAAAAAAAGAAAGTGGATGAGATTTTTCAAAAGTAGAGCAAAATATTGATCCAATTCTCATTGCACATTTGCTATTTTGAATCCAAAAGCTCCAAACTGGAGAAAGATAAAATTATTCTATAATAAATATAAAAGTTATTACAGAAACTAACTCACAATGCTAAATCCTTGACACATGAGAAATCAATTAGAGCTGTCTAGAATGGAAAAACTTAAAAATGCACCACATGAACCTATATGTTAGTGAAATGAAAGCACCCCACCCATACCCATGTTGCTCCAAAAACAAACTGAAGTTGTTTTTCTACTTTCTATCCTTGAATCTTAATTTGTCCTTTCTATTTATATTGTGGAGCCATTCTGAAATTCTGAGAATTTGTCCTTTATTCCAAAATTTGGACATTTAGCTCGAACTCAGATTAAATACATATTTTAATTTTCCAGGTGTGCTAAGAACAATAAATAAAACCTCAAATATCCCAAGTAAATTTTGTTGTAAGTTTATACACACACCAAAAAAAGCCATCATGATCCCAGCTTTTATATTACATTTCAGTGGGTTATAGTACTAAGCAGGGCAGGTATGAGTTAATATTTTTTTAAAGATTTTATTTATTTATTCGAGAGACAGAGAGTGCGCACAGAGGGTGAGGGAGAAGCAGACCCTTGATGAGCAGGGAGCCGAATGTGGGGCTGGATCCCAGGACCCTGGGATCATGACCTGAGCCAAAATCAAGTCAGATGCTTAATCGACTAACCCACCCAGGTGACCCTAGAAGTTAATATTCTTAATGGTCTTTTTTAAACACTAGTAGCAACAGTGCTTGCATTATGCTTTTTTCCCCCCTTAAATATCACCTTACATGGAAACTTAACCTGAGAAAAGAGATTGGCTTCTGAGAAATGACATAAAGCAACTTACAGTATCTGAGTTCAGTGACTCAAGATGGTGAAGTAGAGACAACCTACTTCTCCCTGGTCTCTCATTTTGCCAGTTTACACATTTCCAAGTACTCTACATAGACATTTTCCAACCTGGTTCCTTCTACAATCTTCTGAAAATAGCTTTCCCACTTTGAGAATAAATTGCTTTCCTGTTAAGAATACCAGATGCTAATCCTAATGGAATCCTGGCCTCCTTGAAGTGCTCCGAGAGAATGAAGCATGGACATGGCTGGGGGTGTGACCTCAAACAACTGGGAAATGACTCCGGTTCTCACAGTCCCCACAATAATGAATGGATGAGCCAGCACCTTCCCCTCCTAGTGTTGCTGAGTGGGCCTCCAGGAAGTGAAACGTCTCCACCAACACCAAACCCCAAACCAATGAGAGGAACAGCATTTCGGGCCTTAATCATACCCCACTCAGCTCTATGGAAACATGACTGCTGGCTTGCAAAGAAGCCAGAAATAACACTTCCTCTACTGGTTCAGGCAAGAGCTGAGAGACACCTTGAGAGGTTCCTGGGTTCATGCTTCCCTACCTAGAACTCCATCTTATTTACCAAGTATTTTGGAGGACTGCACTTTTGGATGGGAAAGGCGAAGAGAGCAAAGATCAGAACTATGAGCTCCATCATTTCCATCACTGTCTCAGGCAGGAACACTGTGCCTGGCTCACAGTAAGAGCTCAGCCAGTAGGTGCTGGAGCTGGCTCCCACCTTCCCAGGAGACCTGGCTGTTAGCATTGCTTCACAGCTCCCTGATGAGTGACACCATGTTGGTAGTTCAAAATTAGCCATCGTGGGAGTATGTACACCATGGAAATTGCAAATGCTTCAAGTCCTCCCCCTCTCCTCCCCCAGAGAGCCAGTTGTTAAACATTTATCAGCCCACCACTGGGCTCAGTTAGTGTTTATTGTTGAAAGTTATGGAACACTTATTATATTTCAAATGCCATCTCACTTGATCATCACATGTTAAAGGTGGAAATAATAAGCAGATAAGAGTGTAAAGTAGCTAGGACATCTGTCATCCTTTGAGTGCCAGTGTTCACTATCATTGCCTTCATTTTGCTATATAGGTGAAGAAGCTGTGGCTCATGTGATTAAGTAGATTGTCCAAGGTCATCCAGCCAATATGGGGTATATCTGGAACTTGAACCAAAGCTGGCTGAAACAAAAGCTTCTGTGCTCTCTGTCACACACCATTGCCTGATCAGGGAAAACCCCAACAGGGCATTGAACTACAGTCTATAGAGATTTTACATGAATAATAAGAAAGTTAAGCTTTGGTCAGCTTAGTTGTTGGAAGCAATACTGCCTTGCCCTTAGAACCTGACCCATCTCAGGGGACCCCTACATTTTAAAATGCCTTCCTTGAGTTCCCTTCCAATACCTGGGAACACCCAGAATCAGTAGCTCCAGGCAGGAGCCCAAACAGGGAACTTTGTTGACCCCAGTTCCTGTTTCTCCCTTTGGGGATGTTCACCAACCTACTGACATAGGACGTGGACCACATGACACAAAGAGCTCTGGGAACGTGCCCATGTGGTAGTCCTCGGCCCCATGGCCAGGCCTCCCTCCAAGAGGGCAGCCTTCCAAATGGATCATTCTTGCTGGCTGGTGTGGAGTATTTCTTTCATGGGTTCATGCAACCCTGGGCCCCTAGAATGGGGGGATGAGTTCACTGCTTTAGGACTACTAGCAATCCTTGTGTTAAGGCAGAAAGATGGCCCCAAAGATATTCACACTCCAGTCCCTGGAACCTCTAAATTTGTTGTGTTACATGGCAAAAGGGACTACGCAGACGTAATTAAGGTACAGACTTTAGACAGGGAAATTTGCCTATATTATCTAAGTGGGCCCAATCTAATCACATGAGCCCTTAAAAGCAGATAACTTCCTCCATCTGAAAGCAGTAGAGAAATGAAGCAGAAGTAAAAATCAGGGAGATTCAAAGCACGAGAAGGACTCAACCTGCTGTTGTTGGCTTTGAAAATGGGTGAAAGAAGGGGCACGTGGGTGGCACAGTCTGTTTATCACTGGACTCTTGGTTTTAGCTCAGGTCATGATCTCAGTGTCCTGGGATTGAGCCCTGTGTCAGGCTCCACACTTAGCATGGAGTCTGCCTGAGATTCTTTCTCCCTCACCCTCTTCCCCTCCTGCTCGTGCTCTCTCAATGGATAAAAGAAGGCCATGAGCCAAGGAATGTGGGTAGCCCCTAGACGCACAGAATGACACCTGGCCAATAGCCAGCAAGGAAATGGAACTTCATTCCTATAGTCACATGCAACTGACTTTTGTCAGCAATCTGAATGAGCTTATAAACAGATTCATCCCAGAGGCTCCAGAAAGGAATATGGCCCTGCCCACACCTTGACTTTGGCCTTGGAAATCTGGAACGCAACCAGCTGAGCCATGTGTGCCCAGATTTCTGACACATATGACTGTAAGATAATAGAGGAGTGTTAAGTTGCTAAATACGTGCTAAGTTGTTATGGCAGCAATAGAGAAAGAACACTACCACCACCAGCTGACCCTAGAGTTGGAGCCACATATGCACAAGCTCTGTCCGTGTTCTGAAAGCACTGAGGGAAGTGGGAGTGGAAGCAGGTGTGCTTTATCCTGTACAACCCCACCACTCTTGCTCCCACCACCAAAGGGCTCTTCCAAGTGATATCTTCCCTGCTTCCAATTGGCCTGGTGATGTCACGCTTTCCTGGGTCAGTGTCAAGCTGTGCCTGACATGGGACACACATTCCTTACATAAATGAAACCACTCTTCTCAATCTGCCCATGAGAACTTTCCCTCTCCTCCCAGTTTGCACAGTGTGTGGAAGACAGATGCACTCATCACTGAATATCACATTCTAGGAATGCAATGATAATGACCTAAAAAGTTCAAAAGTTCAAAAGAGGGTGTGATTGGAAGACATGCTGTTCTACCTCATTCTATAAAATTCTGACCAAAACCAAAACCCTTTAAGCTCTCTGGGCCTCAGTTTTCTTATTTCTCAAGTAGGGGAAAGAATTAGATCTGCTTCATAAAATAGGGTTGTTAGAGGGATTATTAAATGAGGTAATAAATGTAAGAAATAATAAATATAACACTTAGTATGTTATAGGGTTTTAGTAAATGGTTATAGACTGAATTAAATAAGTGGCTAATTAATTAAACAATGATGTAAGTTAAATATCTAAAATGAGTAATTTTCTTCTACTTCTTTCTTCTACCTTCTACCTCTCCCTTGATCAAGACTTGCTATTGTCAGTGGGAAGGTGGAAATCATGTTAGAACACTTCCCAATCCATTTGCTGCAACAATGTTGGCCTATATTGAACCGTCTGAAGTAACTGGACCAACATCAGCAGGGTCTCGGCAGGGAGGGTGCTCTCTGGAGAGTAAAATGGCTCGTCCAACACCATTCGGGACGCTCCATTCCCTGGCTTCTCACTCTTCCCGTCACATCTCTCTCTCCTTTTCTCACCATTATGCCACATGCCCTGCACTCTAAGACTGCACCTCTCAGAGGTAAGAGTGTAAAAGTGAACTGAAACGAACTGAAAATCTTCAGTGCCAAAGCGACACAGTACAAGTCAAGTGAGATATGACACCTTTTTTTCCCTCTAAGTAAAAATGGCCCATTTGACTCTATTTCTGATTTCTTATAAAATCCAAGGAGAAGTTGCCTCAATTGAGTTAAGGAAAACCAGATTATCCCCACAGGGATTTTAAGGACTGAAGCTCTCCAATTTAGAAGTTTCTAGAATCATAACTCCCACGTACAAATTAGAGGTTTCCATGAATGGAAAACACCTGTAACCCATTCCAATCCAATACCATGGCACACCAATAATGTAGGGCTCAAAAAAGGGAAAAAGAAAAAGTAAAACTCCCTTAAAGAAAATATTTAGATGAAGCTGAAAGGTCCTGGTATAGCAAACTTTAAACAATTAGATTTGAAATCGTTCTTCCAGTAAGCAGCAAAGGTAAGGAATAAACTGCTATCTCCCTGCTGTCATGGTTACTATTGGCAGGTATTGTTTTGTTTTGTTTTTTAATAATCTGTGTAGAGCAGGGTTTTTATCCTCCTTCAGGGTGGTGGGGGAGGGTAGTATAGTTTAATTTAGTTCGTATCATGGACAGTTGTCATTTCTTCTGGCTGCCTACCGTTTGAATGTGCTGCCTGTATTTGAAGAGTTGCCTTTCTTACGAGTTTCATGGGAGGCAGGGCCCATTTGCTACTCTAACAACGGAAACGCCAGCTACAGCTTTTCCAGGCATCTGTTCAGGTAGTCACGGATCTAGCATCCACCCATCAGAAACAACCGCTCTGGAGTGTGAATCAGGTGCTTAGTGACATGAAGAAGCAGTATGGGTAGGAGAAGAAAGGGAAGAAGAAAGGGGGGGTAAACAGAAGGGGGAATGAACCATGAGAGACTATAGACTCTGGGAAACAAACTGAGGGCCTCAGAGGGGAGGGGGGTGGGGGAATGGAATAGGCCGGTGATGGGTAGTAAGGAGGGCACGTATTGCATGGTGCACTGGGTGTTATACGCAACTAATGAATCATGGAACTTTACATCAAAAACTAGGGATGTACTGTATGGTGACTAACATAATATAATAAAAAATTATTATCAAAAAAAAAAAAAAAGAAGCAGTAACTCGGAGACCCTCTCTGGAGGTGGGGCCGCTTGCAGCAGGATGATGTTTCCATGGCAGCGGTTTCCAGGGCAGCCGCTGTGCAGGCGACAGAGTTCAGCTCCTGGCCAGGGCAGGGGCAATGGCGGCCTCCCCAGAGCCCATGTAATGGCCACTGCAGCTCCACACCTAGCTCTCCCACTCCGCCAGGAACCCTACCAGCCACCCGATGCCATTTTAACCAGTGAGGTAAAATCAGCTGGTGTCTATATGGCTTACAACCAAGACAGAATCTCTGACAGACCGAGCGCTGAAGGGGAAAATAAAGATTCAGAAAGCTGGAGCTGGGCTGCCCCACCTCTGGGGAGTCTTGGGCCTGAAGTGATCTCTCCTCTTCAGACCCACCACCAGGGAGCTGGCCGCCTGTGGGGGGGCTTTTAATCTCAGCCCACAGAGCTACATGTTCAGCGGAGCATGAAAGGAAAGAGATCAAAGCAATGAACCGTACTGTGTTGCACGGGGAGCTGTCAAGAGACAGGAAGCAATAGGCACCCATGAACTGTGAATATTTAAAACCACAAATTAAAAATCTGTGCTCCCTTGGGTCTTCTTGCATCTGTTTTAAATAAGGCTCCCAATTCTGTTAAGGTAACTCCAGAGGTATTCAAATAAGTGGTTCAGACTATTTTCTTTAAAAAAAAAAAAAAAATGAATTCAACAAAATTTTAGCAAGGATGTATTCTACATAGAGTACCAAATGAGGTTTGTCAAGGATTCAGAAATAAATCGGATTGTAGGCTTTAACATCTCTACATTTACAGAAATACCATGTTAGACGCTCATACAGCACTCCAGTTAATTCCAAGTGCTACATCCTTTGGATACTTCCTATAATAAATACGTTTCATTAGCAAAATAATCTTGTTTTTAAAAAATGTTTCTAAAATGCATGAAAAGAGTTTATTCTCCTACATAGATAAAATATATTTATGCACTCTTGTATACACTTACACAATCCCACAGACGCGCTTGGGAAAATCCAGTAGTCTGGATATAGAAAAATCTTCATCTGGCCCATAGATTGCAAACTTTCACGAACAGATACATGTTGGACGTTATAGTATAATATGGAATATATTTGATCTTTACCCCCAGTTCCTGACACAGAGCTTCTAAAACCCTTGGAATTTCCTGAGTAATAGAAGTGTCTTTTGTTATTCATAATGACCCCCTTTCAATGAGTTTATGCTAATAAAGTGACTTAAGATAAGACCCTTAGCCAGCCTCAGGATGGAGCGCCTCACCAAAAAGAGGAAGTGATCAGTGGGTTGAAACATTCAGCCCCACCCACTGACCTTGATGGAAAGGAGAGAAGAACTGGAAATTGGGTTATAAAAACTCTTTTTTTAAGATTTATTTATTTATTTTAGAGAGTGGTGGTGGGCAGAGGGAGAGAGAGTCTTAAGCGGACTCCATGCTGAGCCCAACTCAGGGCTCAATCTCATGACCCTCAGATCACAACCTGAGCCAGAAGCAAGAAACAGAGGCTTAACCAACTGCGCCACCCAGGCACCCCCAGGTTATAAAAACTCTGGAACAAGAAGATTGGGAGAACTTGTGGGTTGGTAAATACATCGAAGTGCTGGGAAAATTGAGCGCCCCAAGAGGGCATGGAATCCATGCCACACACACCCCTCATAACTTGCCATATGTATCTCTTCCATTTTGCTATTTCTTGGTTGTATCCTTTATAATAAACCAGTAAACGTAGGTAAAGTTTTCCTGAGTTCCGTGAGCCATTCTTGCAAACTGCCAAACCTCAGGAGTGTGGTCATGAGAACTCCTGATGTATAGCTGGTTGGTCAGTAGTACAGGTGACCTGGCATTCGCAACGGGTGTCTGATGTGAGGGCAGACCGTTAACCTGCTGGATCCGATGCTAACTCCAGGTAGATAACGTCAGAATTGAGTTGAATTGTTGGACACCCAGGTGTTGTCAGAGAATTGGTTGATGTCAGAGAAAATACCCCAGAGACATCCATGACCTCACCCTGAGAAAGACTCAGTCACTAGGGCCTTAAGAGACATGGCCTATAAATACCCCAGCAGAGGAATGTCTTCTTTTCCAGGATCTAGTTTATTCTGCTGTTCCTTCGTCAATGAAAAAAGTTAAATGCAAACTCACCCAGAAGCCACAGACAGATAAATCATAGTCTAGTTCTTGAGAGCGAGGAAATGATTTCATCTGCTTGGGCTGCCATAACAGAATGCCATAGGCTGGGTGCCTTACACAACAGAAAATTATTTTCTCACAGTCTTGGGGACAGGAAGAGTTGGTATCTGCTGACGGCTCTCTTCTTGGGTTGCAGACAGCCACCTTCTTACCAAGTCCTCACATGTGTTTCCTCTGTGCACAAGCAGAAAGCTATGGACGTAATTTTTCCAGTTCTTCCCTGCACTCTGGGAAATGGCTTTTCTCAATTCGTTGACAGAGAAAAGTTCTCTCTCCCTTCCTGAGTCTGGTGGTCTTGTCATGCTCCAGTTAGAGGCCTTTCTGCATGGTCACTAACCTACTCCACCCTTGGGAGCAGGAGTAAAAACAGCTCCACCCCCCCCCCAACTTCTCCCTACAGGATCAGAAAACAGGGGCCTGCCGCATTGCTGTGCTGGGAAAATGGCACCCACAACATTCTCTCCCCCATCCCTACCATGAGTTAGTGATTGGGTTCATTCGGTTATCTTTTGCTTGGTTTCTAAAATAAACCTCCAGAGAAAACTTAATAACGGAACATGTACAAGTTCGCTGCTGTTCTTCCCTCCTGATCCCTCCAGGTCCCTCTTATTGGAGAACGGGGATACAGACAGGGCGTCCCACCTGCAATACAGAAGACAAATGTTGGACCTGTAACCCTACAAGTGTGATGTAAGTTCCAAAGGAGAAGTAGGAACGCAGTGTGAGGCAGGTGCAAGGGGACCAGGCAAGGCCTCCTTCAGGAAGTGACTGGTAAGCTGAAATCTACGGAATGAAGAAGACTCACCAGGATAAGGAATGTTTCAAGCAGAAGAGGCAGCAGCTGCAAAAGCCTCTAGTGATAGAGAACATGGTGCTTTCCAGAAACTAAAAGAGACCACCAGCATGGTCGGACCAGGGACAGGGCGAGGGAGCTTAGCACAGAAACAAACATGGAGACTGAGTGGAAAAAAGCTTCATATGAGACAACCTCATGAGAAACCAGTTTCTCTTTCTATGGGAGGCCCTCTTGAACTGCAGAGACAGAAGACAGGTGGCCTTCTCCTCTTTTCCTGTGACTCTCACTTCCTCTAAAATCCAGAACCCACCTCATCCCCTCCAGACAGTCCTCCTGATTTCCCTTCACAGAATCTGAGGGTTCCTTTGTCCTAAGCAGCAGCCTTCCCTATGCCATTTGGCACTAAGAATAAAACATGGGACAATAGAAAGCAGAAATGGCTCCGACTCCTGGCGAAGCCCCTTTTCCAGTAAACTGTGGGAAGATGCAAGCCTCACAGGATTTTTAAAAATGTCGTCTTAGTCATTTAATGTAAAGGAAAGGACTCCCTAGCTATTAGAAACGTATCACTAAATGGAATCCAAGCATCCAGGTCCTTCTTCTTGCAAGTCTGCATCTCAAGGCAAAATTTTCCCTGGTTACAAAGAGAGGATTCTTGATAGTCACAAAAGGTATCGAATCTACCCAAAACAAAACAAGTAAACCAAAACATGAAAAAAGGCTTTCACAAAAATAAAACCAACCACGTTGTATCTGAAGGTATCACAGCAGCTTGCGGTCCTCAAATTGCAAGGAAACATACTGACCCATAGATGGCGCAAGGTGACTGCTAAATAAATACCTAGTTCCACATGACATCATAGAATCGGTCCGTTCTGGTAACCAGGCTGCCTCAGGGCTGGACAGCCTCCAGTCCATCCCCCACCTTGGCTACAACCACGGACAGACTGTGTCGCTTCTTTCTCTATCCCGTTGGAGAATCATGGAGAAAGACTCAGATTTCACCATTTTCTTCAAGAACTCTTTCTTGTACTTTAATTTCAACGCTGTATAGAAATTAGCCCAAATTCCTCAGACTCTGGTGCCCTTCATCCTACCCACATCCCCAGTGGGCAGATACTAACCTGGTCCACTACACAGAAACTCCAGCTCTTCCTCATGTCTGTGCCTGGCCTCGAACCTCCTCCATGTTTTCCACAACCTCCCTTGGGATTATGCCTAGCCTGGTCACAAACACCAAATCCATCTGGACAATGACAGTTGTAGCTGAAGGGCTACTTTATGTTGTTAATTTAAGTGTTTGTATTTGTTTAGTGATAATAATTTATAAAGTCCTATCTTTGCCTCAGTAAATCTTCACAATGATGCAATGAAAATAGTTGTCTTCGGTTTGGAGGTGAGAAACAAATCTAAGAGGCCAAGGGGCGCCTGGGTGACACAGTCAGTTGAGTGTCCGGCTCTTGATTTAGGCTCAGGTCATGGTCTCAGGGTCCTGGGATGGAGCCCACATCAGGCTCCGCGCTCAGCAGGGAGTCTGCTTGAGATTCTTTCTCTCCTTCTCCCTCTGTCCCTCCCCACCACCACGCCCCTCTCTCTCAAATAAATTAATTAGTTTAAAAAACATGTAAGAGGCCAAGTGGTTAGTATTCTCCAGGCTTGTAAGATCAAACCAAAGGTAATGAAAAGTGACTTTTTCAACCCATCTGGGTGTGTCTCTCCATGCTTTGTTCATGTGTGTCCTCCTAATTTTGTTCTTTTTTTTTTTTTTCCAGTTACCAGCACTATAAATACTGATCCACAGTTAGTTTGCTGTTAACTATTATGGTTTATAGAATTTACCCTTACTGGGTATAATCATAATGTCAGTACTGCTAACACTACCCCCACTTACAGAGCCTTTCCAGAGTTCAGGCATCTTTCTAAAGCACTTCTTAATTGTGTTAACTCAGGTGACCCTCACAACAATCGTATGACAAGTAAAGTACTATTACGAATCCTTGATTTATAGATGAGGAGGCTGAGGCACAGAGAAATTAAATAATTTCCATGAAGGGCTGTCTGGGTGGCTCAGTCATTAAGCGTCTGCCTTCGGCTCAGGGCATGATCCTGGCGTTCCGGGATCGAGCCCCACATCAGGCTCCTCTGCTGGGAGCCTGCTTCTTCCTCTCCCACTCCCCCTGCTTGTGTTCCCTCTCTCGCTGGCTGTCTCTCTCTGTCAAATAAATAAATAAAATCTTTAAAAAAAATTAATTTCCATGAAGATCACACAACAAATAGATTGTAGAGCTGGGATCTGAACACAAGCCATCTAACTTCGGGGCCATATTGTTACCCACTCTACTAGTGCACACTGAGAACTATTACTGGATCACGGAATAACTAAGTTCGTCTTCCTTCTCCTTGATAAATTTGTGACAGGTTGGCTTGAGATCAAGGGTAAGGGTGGAGATCGCTCCTGCCTGGAACCTCATGGTGTGGTGTTCAGAAGTCCACACTGGTCAAGGGAATCTAGTATAAACCCAGTAAGGCCCTCCACAGGCACTTCATGAGGCTTCCTGGGGGCAGAGCTAGGGAAAGTTAGTGGAGCTCTCATTACCAAGAGGAGAGTAACTTAGCCTTTTTTATGTGTTACCCATTTCTGTGATGGAGATGACTCCCTCCAGCTCACATCAGCATGCGCTACTCAGAGCTCGCCTACTCGGAGGGACACTACTCAGTGACAGCATCAGTCTGTCAGATCCAGAGTAGGAGGTCGTCTCTATTAGAATGTCCACGTGTGGTATCAACAACTCCAAGTTTGTAAAAACTAAATACAAAATGTAAAGTGCATTTTCTGGCTCCTTAAAAGCTCCCCATGGGATTACCACATGATCCAGCAAGTCCTAGGTGCATTGAAAGAATCGAGGAATTGAAAGCAGGAACTCACGGGCGCCTGGGTGGCACAGTGGTTGGGCGTCTGCCTTCGGCTCAGGGCGTGATCCTGGCGTTGTGGGATCGAGCCCCACATCAGGCTCCTCCGCTGTGAGCCTGCTTCTTCCTCTCCCACTCCCCCTGCTTGTGTTTCCTCTCTCTCTGGCTGTCTCTATCTCTGTCAAATAAATAAATAAAATCTTTAAAAAAAAGAAAAAAGGAAAAAAAAGAAAGCAGGAACTCAAACAGATACCTGTCCACCAGTGTTCATAGCGGCGTGACTAAAATAGCCAAGTGCTAGAAGCAACCTGCAATGGTCTCAGTGCTTGCGTCTCCCTAACCTGTGGAAGTCCCGATGTCCAAAGTGATGATGTTAAGAGATGGGGAAAAATCATCCCTGAAACAATAAAACGTGATGACCGCGATTCAGATAAGGGTGACCATGTGACTTACTACCCTGTGCAACGAGATTTAGGTTCCGTTACTGAGTGCAGCTTCTGGGAAAATTCATTAAAAGGTAGGGATGGGGAATGCTGATTCATCCGGCATGCTCCCTTTTACCTTTGACCCTTTCTTCCTTCTTCCAGCATGGAACATGGGCGTGATGGCTAACATTCCACAGCCATCTAGAAAGTACAAGGTAGAAGTCAGCACTGGGGAAGCAGAGCAGAAAGAAGTCCGACACACCCCTGGCATTGCGGAAGTGCTACGCCTTTGTGGACTGCTTCTCTCTGGACTCCGTGTCACCTGAGAGAGAAGAGAACTCCTCTCTGGTTTCAACCAGTGTTTAAACTACACGCTGCTGAACACAAACCCTAACTGATTCAGCACCTTACCCTCTACTGTTGTTATTACTGCTATTGGTTTTATTACCAAGAAAGGGGTGCCCAGGCCCAGGTTGGTTTGACAATGTCAGCAATGCTCGGGGGACTGGAGATGTTGGAAAATGAGTTATCCACAGGCCCAGGTGATATTCACCTGAAGCTGCAGGATTCAGGAGAACAGCCCTGCCAGTCCCACTGCCACAGATGCCACCACAAAAAATAGAGACATCATCGCCTGTCCCCTGGGGCAGTCACGTTGATTGATGTACTTCTCCCTCAGCTCAAGTATGAGAGTTTTCTGCTCCACAGAGTAGAAAGGACTGGTAGCATCTGGCATCTTTTCTTTGCTAGATTTAAAGGGAAGCCGAGTGGCGCTTGGATGGCTGTCCATTAAGCCTCTGACTCTTGACTTCAGCTCAGGTCATGATCTCAGGGTCATGAGATTGAGCCCCATGTGGGGCTCCATGTACAGCAGAGAATCTGCTCTCTCTCTGCCACCCCCTCCCCTGTGTTTCTGCACTTTTTTTTTTATTATGTTATGTTAGTCACCATACAGTACATCATTAGCTTTCGATGTAGTGTTCCATGATTCGTTGTTTGCGTATAATACCCAGTGCTCCATGCAATATGTGCCCTCCTTAATACCCATCACCGGCCTATCCCAATCCCCCACCCCCCTCCCCTCTGAAGCCCTCAGTTTGTTTCCCAGAGTCCATAGTCTTTCATGGTTCGTCTCCCACTCTGATTCCCCCCCCATTTTCCCCTCCTTCTCCTAACATCCTCCATGCTATTCCTTATGTTCCACATATAAGTGAAACTATATGATAATTGTCTTTCTCTGCTTGACTTATTTCACTTAGCGTAATCTCCTCTAGTTCCATGTGCTCTTTCTCTCTCTCTTTTTCTCTCTCTGTCTCTCCAAAATAAATAAATAAATCTTTTAAAAATAAATACATAAATAATAAAGCTGAAGTTTTCTCTAACTGCATTTCACAACGTACATAACGACAAACCCTGGGATAGACTGGCTGGCTCATCTCTGGGTGACTTATTCTGACACCTCATACTTCCTTGACTCTGTGTCATTGACCTTCACCTGCACACCACTCCAGGCCAACAACTTCCTGGTGTGGCCACACCCCAGACCCTGGCAGGAATGGAACCACTACACCAGAATCTTGATACCTGGCATTTCATTGTCCGACTGCCCCTCCCTCTTCTCCTCCCTATTCCTGTACTTCTGCTCTTGGCCTCATTATGATCGTCCATCCCATGGGTGTGTACATGGGTTCAAGGAAATTCAGCATTCTCTATCAATAATTTAGATGCACATGCCCTTTGGCCAAGCAATGCTATTCCTGAGAATTCATCCTATGGATCACTGGAATGTGCTCAATAATACACGTGTATAAGAATAATTATCTCAGAACAAAGAAAGACTTAAAATAGAACTTACCAACAAAAGACTCATTAAGTAAATCCATACATAAAATTGAATGTTATGCAGTTATTTTAAAAACTGAGGCAAATCTATATGCAATAATAGGAAAGGCTCCCCCAAGATACACTTGTAAAAGAGGCAGAGTATATTATATGCTACCACTTATATGGGGTAGTTTATGTAAAAATAAATGATATGTTTATTAACTGTACTTAGTTTGCATATATAATACCTATAGCTATAATATAAGTATGTGTATATAATATCTACACCTGTAACACATACACAGTACCTACCGCACTATCTCTAAAAGGATATACAGGACACTAGCAACAGTAGAAGACAGAGCTGGATGCTGAGAAAAGATTTACTTTTCACTGCATATTCTTTCATACTTGGATTTTAGTCTGTGCACCAACATTACCGATTTAAAATAATTTTCCCAAAAGATGTTCATCCAACTGTTCCCTTGCCCTCCTAGGCTCCTTCCAGGTTTGCTACCTCTCTGACCCAACCAAAAATCCATGGTCCGTGTGTAGCAGACACTCCTGAGGCCTGGTCTTTATCCCCTCAGGCCTTGTTTTTCCATGGTGCCCAGACCCCCAGCAGCCAACATCTCTTTGCCTGAAGCCTTTCTCTGGCCAACCAAATTCTCTGTATCTTTAGGTGTGGCAGCTCTCAGCTCCTGCTTGGTTCCTCCTGGAGCAGTTCTAACCATTAGCTAATGGAAATCCCCTCAGGGCAGATAGCTGAGATGTATTTCCGCACTGGCTCCCAGAGTCCCCCATCAGGATGAAGCTCCCGTTGTCTGCAGTGCACACCCTTTATCGTCATCTTTCCCTCCCCTGTCACACTCCCTGCCAGCAATTTTCCTACAATTGTCTCCCAATAAACTGCTTGCTCTCAAATATCTGCCCCAAGGTCTGCCTTCAGGGATCCCAAAGGAAGATGCAGCCATTTCAACCACACTTTCTTTAAGACTATCAATTTCTCCCTTTCTGTGGACCTCCCATGGCAAAATGGGGCAGTGCCCCTGAGAAAAATCGCTGAACCATGCCGATTGATCTTCCCCCCAATTTAGTATTTGCAACCTCAAGCTGACTCTTCAGCCCTGTCGAAAATTCCTCATCAGTTCCTGTCTCCTTTCCCAGAAGCAATATCTTCAAACTATTATTATTAATGAGTTCCACTTACCCCCATTCCCCGCTTCAGGGTCCCCACCTACTTCCCTGAGAAAACAGAAGCAATGGCAGTGAACTCCTGGTGATTTCTATATCTGTCTTAAGTATTTCGTGTGTGTTTATTTATTCTCTGATGGATAAGTTTTCCTTTGGAGCTTTCCTTTGCATTGAGTACAGAATGACTGTGGAACCAGACAAGGTAGGCCTGCCATTGTGACCAGTCTTGTGACCTTGGCAATTGACTCAGTCTCTCTCCTCTGTAGTAAAGAGATAGAAACCGTACCTGCTTCATATGATAGATTGAGGAGAAAATGAGTTAATACATGTAAAGCACATAGATCAGAGCCTGAAATATTGTAAGTACTAAACAAATTTATTTGTTCCAAATGTTCTACAAGGAACCCCTGTCACTTCTGAAATCAGAAAAAAAAAAAGAGTCTTACTGTATATTTATACGTTTGTTCCTATTTCTGTTTACCAGTTCTTACCTCCTGCCTCCTTTCTTGGAAAACCAGAGGCCTCTGTTTCCGCATGCTAACTCCTCCTCCTGTTCTCAATAACCCAGCCTCTAACTTACCATCTAAGACCTTGACCTTCTGTTGTCCCCTCTTCTCACTTGTATCATCATTCTCCCCTTTTCCATTGAATCAGCCTTAAATAGGCTCAAACTGTTCTCATCCAGAAAAATAAAAAACCGCTTCCTTCCACCCCGCTGTCACATGAAGTTAACTCTTTCCTGTCCATGGCTCTTAGCTTTCTCACCTCATCTTGCCCACTAAAATCAGACTTGCCCCCTCCCATTCTTATAAGCTCCTCTAGCAGTGGCTACTAACCTCACAATTACCAAACTGACATTCTTTTTTAAAGTTCTCTTCTACTGGACTTCTTTCCACAGCATTTGACAATGTCATTACCACCACCCTCTACTGATTAATTCATTGCGGTTTATTGAGCGTAACCATAGTGTTGTATTATGTACAGTTTTAGGTGCCAGGAATACAGCAATAAAGAGGATTGTGTTAGGTTGTGGTTCTCCAGGAAGCAGACCCAGAGACAAGAGTTCACTGTAAATAGTTTATTTGGGGAGAGATTCTAGAAACACTGGTAGGGGAGTAAGGAAGTAAACAGAGAGGGAGGAAGCCAAGATAGGTATATTCATGAGCAGTAAGGATAATTTGGCTACGTCCTGCTTTGGACCTTTCAGAGACAGCAGAAAGCAAACTTCAGCACTGTCCCTGACAGGGGAGAGAGGAAACTGGGGTATTCTTTCCCCTCTCATCTGTCAGTAACTTCTGGCATCTCCAGCCTGCCTCACTAGAGGACCAGCATGCTTGAGGAAGCCTCAGACAGAACGTTGCAGAGGCTTGCAGTGAGAAGCTGCTGATATCTATGGCAACAGGAGATATGTCAGGGGCACCAGCAGAGTCTGCTCCAAAGACAGGCAAGGTTCCTGTTCTGTGGAGTTTCCAGAGACAAATAACAAAATGTGAACAAAAAATGAACGATGTAATTTCAGATAAAGACAAATGCCGTGAAGAAAATGAAGCCATGCAATGTGATGACCGCTGGGTATGGGCATTGTGGGTCGGATTATGTCTCTTCAGATGCTGGCGTCCTAACCCCCAGTACCTCAGAGCGTGACTTCATTTGGAAAGAGTCCCTACAGAGATAATCAAGTTGAAGATCATGAGGACGGTAATCCAATATGACGGGTTCTTATAAAAATGGGAGATTTGGACAGAGAAATTCACATAGAGGGAGATGATGTGATGAGACACAGGAAAAAGACAGCCATGTACAAGCCAAGAAAAGGTTAGATCAGATTCTCCTCCACAGCCCTCAGAAGGAACCAACCATGACAGCGCCTGCATTTTAGACTTCTAACCTCCAGAGGGTGAGACGATAAATTTTTTTGTATAAGCCACCTGGTCTGTGATACTTTGTTATGGAGGCCCTATTTGGAGGTAATATTTAAACTGAGGCTTAACTAAGGGTAAGAGCCAGGCTTGCATAGGTCTGGGGCAGAGCACTTTGGACAAAAGAATAAGCAAAGACAATGGCCCAGAGAGAGCATGAACTTGGTATGTTCAAAGAACAGAGAAAAGGCCATTGGCTGGATTTAATAAGCAGTAGTAGGAGAATGTGCGGGATGCAGTTGGAGTGCTGGACAGGGACCAAATGTGGGTCCACTTAGATCATGACAAAGTTTCAATTTTAGTCAAAGTGCAATGAGAAACTACTGGATGATTTTAACCAGGGGAATGACGGGATCTTATTTGTGCTTTTGTAAAAGTGTTCTTCTATCTGCTAGTGGGAGTGCGGTCTAGGCAGAAGGAGAACCAGATCAGAAGCAGGGAAGACACTCAGAAGGCTGTTACAGTTGTCCAGGGGAAGAGGTGTTAGTGTTTTGGAGTCATGGGGTGCCTATGGAAGGAGAAGTGAAGAAATTCATATATAATTAGAAGCTGAATTGATAAGACCTGCTGATGGGAGGAGGTGGGAGGTAATCAGAAAGGTACCTGTTTGCTTACTTGAGCAGCTGGGTGGATGGTGAGCTATTTACTGAGATGGGAAAGCCTGGGAGAAGACAAGGTTGGGGTGAGAAGAGAGGAGAATCTCTCTTCCTTTAGCTTTCAGGATACTGCCCTCTCTTGCTTTTCTCCAACTCTCTGACTCTTCTTTCTGTGTTTCTTCTTGGCTCCTCTTTCTCGATCCACAGAAATGTTGGCCTTTCACGTTCCTATCTCTTTGCTCCTCATACTGTCCTTGGTTGATTTCATCCGTTCCCAAGACTACTGGTACCACCTCTATGCCAATTGCTACCAATTGTACATGTTTTCAGAATTGCACATTCAACTGCCTTGTAGATTTCACACCTGGAAATTCAAACTAATGTGTCCACACCTTTCTAAGCCCATCCATGCAGCCTCACCCTCAAATCTACTCATCCAGGTGGATTCTCTAGCTCAGTCAATGGCTCCACCATCCACCTGAACTCTCTTATTCTCATCTTCTCCACCTTCCACCACACATTCTTCCCCCAAACCCATGATTATTAAATGTGGTTATGAGAACTGTTACTGTAGAGAAGAAGAAAAGGAAAGAATTAAGAACTAGGATTTTAAACAGTGTTCATGGTTTATCTAGAATTAAAAATCCTGTTTTCAAGACAGTATTCTAAGGTTATGTGAAGTATCATAAGGTTATCTGAAATATTTCATGATTGAGATGTTTGCTTGATGAAAACATAAATTTACTAGAGGAGAGTAGTGGGAAAAAATTCCTAGACCAGAAATCAGGCACCAAACATTTAAGTATAGATTTTGTCACTAATTACTTGTTCTTGGCTAATAAGTCATTTACTACATTTGTGTCTGAGTTTTCTAATCTGTCAAATGGCTATGAAAATTAATACCATCCTTATGCAACTCACAGAGATGTTTCACCACAAAGGAAAGATTATTATCATTAAAAGTGTCAGGGAGGAAGCATAATCAAATAGAA
Source organism: Ursus americanus (assembly GCF_024610735.1). NCBI lineage: Eukaryota > Metazoa > Chordata > Mammalia > Carnivora > Ursidae > Ursus > Ursus americanus. The sequence goes on along the minus strand of NC_142127.1, from coordinate 76,931,264 downwards.
TATTAAAAGAATAATCCTTCATGACCAAGTAGGGTTCAGAAGTAAAACAGTTTAATATTTGGGCATCTATTAATATTCCTCACTACATTAACAGATGGAAGAAAAGTCATACAATTATTGAGAAAGATGCCCAGAAACAATTGGGAAAATTCAACATTAATTTACGATTAAAAAAAAAAAACTTAGGAAGTTTTCTTTTAATGTTTGGCTGGCTAGTTACATTTACTATGTGTTTCTCATAAATGTAGTTTTAGAGTAAAGAGTTTCAAAAGCCCTTGCTTTCAAAAAAAATGCTTTTCTCTCTTCCCTTTTGAGGACATTGCTAAAGCACCAAAGGCCAAAATGAAGTTCAATCTCTTTATGACTTCTGCCCGGAGGAAGAAACATAAAAGTCATCTCAATGCACCTTCCCACATTAGCAGGAAGATTATGCTTTCCCTTCTTTTCAAAGAGCTGAGACAGAAGTACAATGTTCGATCCGTGCCCATCTGAAAGGATGACGTATAGGCTGTGTGAGGGCACTACAAAGGTCAGCAAATGGGCAAATTAGTCCAGGTTTACAGGAAGAAATATGTCATCTACATTGAACAAGTAGAGAGAGAGAGGGCAGATGGCACAACTGTCCATGTGGGCATTCACCCTAACAAGGTGGTTATCACTAGACTAAAACTGGGCAAAGACCACACAAAATATCCTTAAATGTAAAGGCAAATCTCACCAAGTGGGAAAGGAAAAGGGCAAATACAAGGAAGAAACAATTGAGTACATGCAGGAATAAAGTCATCTTATATATGACTTTAAATAAATTGTTAAAGTGGAAAAAAAAAAGGCTTTTCAATTAAAAAAAAAAAACTACCCAACAAGCATGAAAGAATAGAATTTGAAGTAGAATTTCATTATTTGAAATCATCTTAAAGATTTATACTTGTTGCATTATTTTCTTTTTACAGATATTATGGGTCACAGCCTTGATTTACTGATACACAGTCTTAAATCAGAAACGCAGTCTCCAATAATAACTGTGTGAAAGAACACCTGCTCTGGGCTCAACAGTATAGAAGCAGAGGCACAAAATGAATTTTGATTTTTCTTTTCTTTTTTTTTAAAGAAATTATCTGCAGACATTCCTGTCTCTTTCCAGCAACTCAAGCTGACTATTTCTAATGGGAACACAAAGACCAGTCATTCAGCTCTCCCACCCCTGGCCTTTCCCGCTGCTTCCACACCATAGAATGAATGCCGGCAGCCTTGAATTATTTCCAAGTCACTGGTAGTGCAAGAAAGCTAGCAGAGTTTGTATTTATGTCTACTTTCTTCAGTGTAAAAGTGAGTTGCCTGTATTTCAAGCCATAGAATTACAGAGCATTGTTATTGAAAGAAGTCTGAGAAACCCAGTCTAAACCAGTAGTTTTCAACCCTGGCTGCACACTGGAATAAATAGAGGACTTTTAAACAATTAATGATGCCCTGACTTCACCCTCTGAGTCTAATTTAATTAGTCTAGGAAGAGACCCTGACTTTGGTAGTGTTTTATTTTTCTTTTTATTGAAGTAAAATTAACATACAGTGTTCTATTTGTTTAAGGTGTAAAATATGATTCGACATTTCTATACATTACTCAATGCTCATCAAGGTAAGTGTGCTCTTAATCCCCTTTATCTATCACCTCCCCTCTGGCGACCACCCGTTTGTGATAGCTAGCTAGATGATAGATAGATAGATAGATAGATAGATAGATAGATAGATAGATGATAGATAGATTCTTTTGTTAGAGAGAGCATGAGCAGTGGGAGAGGAAGAGGGTGAGAAAATCTCATGCAGGCTCCACACTCAGCACAGAGCCTGACAGGGGGTCTGATCATATGACCTCAAGATCATGACCTGAGCCAAAATCAAGAATCCGACGCCCAAATGACTGAGCCACCCAGGCACCCTGTAACATATATTTAAGACCCTATTTAATTTCTTTGTTCATTTGTTTTGTTTCTTAAATTCTACGTATGAGTGAAATCACATAGTATCTGATTTCTCTGACTTATTTCCCTTAACATTCATTATACCCTCTAGGTCCATCCATAGATGAATGGAGAGAGAAGATGTGGTATACATATATATAGTGCAATATTACTGGCTTTGGTAATTTTTGAAAGCTCCCCCAAGTGATTCTAACATGTAACTGCAGTTATAAAACACTACTGTAGTTTAATTTTTTCATTACCCTAGCAAACATAGACCCAGAGTGACCAGCTAGATAATGGCAGTTCTCATTGACTTACAGGTAATACTTACGCTAAGATTTCCAAAACTTGGGAATGAGTCAAAAAAGATGACTGTGTCCATTCAATGCCTTCCTAAAACATGGTCATAAGCCCACCCAAGGGTCATCTTTTAAGACACAACACATTTGTAAGACATGTTTAAGTCTGTAAAGGTTAGATGTTAATTTGCGGAAATTAATATTATACAAATGAGTTTTTGTATAATAGAAATAACAATTATTTCTATTCAGCCAAGAAGATAACCCCAAAGATTATGATTTTATTGGCCTATGGAACATGAACCAGTTTTGTATCAAATTTAGCAATCCTATTCCAACATATTTTTACATTTATATTCTCGCTCACTCTTGCTCTCTCTCTCTTTCTCCCTCCCTCCCTCCTAATATATCATCTACTTTCTCAGTGTCTCGGTTTTCTAACTGGCTTTATCATCTTTCTGGTTACCTCATTAATGAGAAATAAAACTTTGATACTTGCTCACTACATATTTATATGAAAACTATGAATATAAAATTATGAGAACTATGTTTTGACACTAGGAAATGATGTAAATTTTACTAAGGTATCCTAAACCATTAAGAAGCTTTAATTGATCAGTCAGGATGTAATTTATTCTGTTCTCCAAATTTGTTACCCATCAACCACATTCAGAAGCCATAAAGTTGGAGACTTTTACTTCTGGCAAAATGGAATAATGAGGATCTAACTAACCCTCCTTTTGAAAGAAAAACTAAAAAATAAATAGACAAAATATATAAGCCTACAGTTTTTAGATATTGGACACCAGACAGCACAGGACAGTGATCCCTGAGAGCAGGGTGAAAACAAGGAGGGCTTTATGATTGCCCCACCTTACTGCCTGGAAAGAGTTTCCAAGACGCAGTGCAGGGAGGCGGGCTCCCTAAATTGAGGATGGAACTGGAACTCAGGGATGCCAAGGCAGCTAGAGTTTCACAGGTGAGAGCTTCACAGAGAGAGCTTTAGAGATCTGAGAAGGTCCCCCTGGCATGTTCAGGTAGAAAGTGATCAGTGTATATATGAAAGGAACTACCTGAGGCCAGGGATAGAATTAGAGGGAAAAAAACTTGTTGCTCACTTAAGACTGGAAATAGCTCCTGTTCCCACCAACCAGGGTGGAAAGTCTCATATTTCGTGGCCCATTGGGTAGAAGAATGAGTAGTGAGGAAAAATCAACCCTAGACTAGAAGCAGTTCTTGTCTCATCTAATAACGTTTAAAAGCAAACCTCAGAGAATGCAAGTAATTTAGCCCAGAGCAAGCATCAAGAATATTTATAGGAATATAAAAATAACCAGCACCTTACAAGGGAATATTCACAATGTCTGACATTCAATCCAAAATTACCAGGCAGATTATATTTCTAAAACTTTTGCCTCTGTGTGAGAAAAGATTATCGAGAAATCGAAATCTTCTAACAAAGCATTATTAATCCGATGGATAAAAAGAAAAAAAAAACTGAATACAAAATTTTACTTATTAGTAAAGAGTGAAGGGTTGTTTTTTTGTGTGTCCATTAAGTGCAATTGATATCAAGATTTTTTTGTTATTGTTGTTTTAATAGGGCTATTGTGTTGCTATGGTTACAAGTTGCATTGGCATTTTCACTAGGAAACGATGTGGTCTGAACATTCCTCCCACTTTTACAACTGCCCACATGCTCCAGACAGTGATTTGGTAACCTGGCTTCCAGCCCTAACCTCCTCCACCACCCCAGTAAGTGTACATTTTTCATCCCCTTCTCAGAAAATTCTAGCTCCTCTGAGATGTGAAGTTAAGCTCTGGCTCCTACTCAGAATGCATATTGTCGAACCACAAGACCCTGATCAGCTTCCTCTGTGCAGCTCAATAACCTTTTACCTCTTTGGCATGATATATATACATGAGATCACCCTGAGATAATTCATTAATTTTAATAATAAGCTCTTTAAAAACACATTTAAAAATAAATTTAATCACTACAGAAGACATCCATCTTGAAATTCTGGATGTTTTCCTTAAAGCAATCCTTGTAAGATATTTTTGTAGCCTCTTGATGATTCTTCTAAGTTTTACATGTCCATGTATCATTCCATTCTTCCTCTCCCTTTCCCCTTTTCTGATCTCCTCCTCCCCTCTCCTTACCAATTTTTCTTGTAACAGTTATTCCCATCATTCAAGCTTGTATCTCTGAAATTTGATCTTGGAATCAGATCATTGGAATGTCTCCTAAGAAATAAAGAGGCAGAAGGCAAAAACATTCCCAGGATTGGGCCTCCTGAGAACTGGCCCAGTAGCAGCAACTGTAATTGGCTCATCCTCAGGCATGGGAAGAACTGCTAACCATACCCTAGCTCAGGGTCTTAGCGTTTCTAATGGGTCTTTATTCCTGAGCCCCCTTTCCAACTTCTCTCCATATTCCAACCTGAGTGATCTTTCTAAACCGCAGTCTGTCATTTGAAATCCTCCTAATGGATCCCCACTGTTAATAACACGATGTCCGAGCTCCTGAAAATAGTGTTTGGGGCCCTTAGTGATTTGGACCCTGCCTCCTACTCTGAACTCCATCCAGTCTCAGTGCTCATGCCCCTCCCTATTCCCCAGCCAGTCCTCTCTCTCTCTCTCTCCTCTTCACCCACCCACAGCAAACTCCCTATCATTCCCAGCTTCCCGTATTTTCCTATACCATCATGTCTTTGCATGTGAGGCTTTCTCAGCCTAGAACCTCCTCTGTTCCTCTTACCAGCCCAGTGATATCAAATTATAATAATATAGTTTCCAGGCTGATCTTTTATCCTAGAAAAAGGTACATCGCACTCTGTCTCATAGTTCCTGTTGTCTCTGGTCTTTGCAGCCAAGTTTATTTATAGCTGTGAATTGGAATTCTTTACAGTTGTGGTTTCATGATGTCAGATGCCAGTAGGAAACTAAACACTTAATTCAATGATCCACATGTCTGAAAATATGTGAATGCTTAGTACTGTGTAGCTCTGGTCTAAGAAGAAATTAGTAATTAGTGGGTCCTAGGGTTACCACACTCTGAAATCTGCAAGAACTTTCAAATACATCATTGCACTCACTGGCTCTCTCATGGTGGCTACAGTGGCATTGCTCACATTCTGATGCTCCGCACCGGCTGCTTTTTATGGGCAATAATATAGCACAATTTCTGATTGCCCAAGCCATGGGCAGGTAGGTGGCAGCTTCAAGACTCCCTGATAATGTGATCCACCACCTCCCTGGGCACACCTGACCAGAGACTGCAGGGCTATTTTAACCCACATATATGAGAAGAACTGTGGTATCTTGGAAAACACACAAGACTACAGGTGACAAGACTTGAAATTAGACTCTCGCTCTATACCTCTACCTCTATCATGTGACCTTAGAGAAGTCATTTCCCCTTTCCGTGTTTCACTATCTCCTCTATAAAACTAGTGAGTTGAACAAGATCACTGTTTCTTCATTTGAGATCTACACACCTGCATCAGAATCACCAGGGATGCTTTTTGGCAATACAAACAATTGGGACCCTCCCCATCCTACTTAGTCTCATTCCTTAGTAGGGGTGAAAAGGGCAGGGGGTAGTTTAGAAAATAGAAGAAATCCAAAATCAACATTTTAAAAAGCTTCTTAAATAGTCCTTATGCTTATTAAAACTTGGGGTCCACTGCAATAGGTGATGAGGCAAGCAGTGGCTCTCCACCATGCTCCCACTATCTAGGTTACTATCTGTTATGAGATGTGTTACAGGGGGAAAAAATTATTAATAAATTTTAAAAATTAAGTTTAGAACTGTATTTACAATATAAAATTTGGAATTGTATTTAAAAATTAACTATAGGGAATTCAAGGTGATCTTTATAAATTACACCACTTGCATTCATTCATTTTCCCTTTCGTTTGCTTGTGTGGGAGAGCAAAGCCTTCCAGGCGTTTCTTGAGTATGTCCATAGTCCTGTACATGCCTGTGGCCTTCCAGATTTGTAGGAATACATCAGAGCTTTTCAAAACCTTCTAATTTACCAGTTTTTCCTCTTTAGCTATGTGGTCAGCCTTGAAAGGCTACAAGTCTTATTGTTCTTATTGAGATTTAGCTATTTTTCTTGAGAAAACACTCCCTGGATTAATGCACACCTTTCATTAATTTCCAGAGTTCTAAAAAAGTTGATTTTGATAGTTCTTGTCGCTCATACGAAAGAGCAGATTTTTGGAGGTCTTTACGCCCCTGATTTGTTTATTTGTGTTTTTGTTTTCCCTCATGGCCTTCTCTGAATCCCACCCCAACTATGTGCAAACATAATTCCAGAATTTCAGGGCCATTAAGCTCCCCAGAAATCCTTATCTATGGGTGACTGGAGACACCCTTCAGATGGATGCTTCCAAGAGACATTCTCTATGCTTCTCCAGGGTTCTGGGAGAACCCGGGCCCCCTTGCTTAATGTGACAACCTCAGTAATGTACCTTTATGTTAGCTTTTCCTCATTGCCAGCCTCGCTTTCCATTTGTTCGCTCCTGCTTCAAAGAACGCCTCCCAAATAAACTCACATCCTAGTCCTTGCCTCAGGCTCTGCCTCAGAGAGGACCCAAACTGAAACAGCTCTCAGCTCTGGGGAACCAGCTAGACATGTAGCACTCACGAATTACTGTAATGGTTCGCGTCACCACAGTTTTCTGGGTTTTCATCAAATCTGAATACATTCAATGGGGGTCTGCAGCACTCATGTGTATCCCAGAGTAAGAGGAGGTGAGCATTAAGAAAAGCTGTTCTAAAGCACTATGATTTCTAGGTTAGAAAAGGAGCTGCCACGGGGCGCCTGGGTGGCACAGCGGTTAAGCGTCTGCCTTCGGCTCAGGGCGTGGTCCCGGTGTTGTGGGATCGAGCCCCACATCAGGCTCCTCTGCTGTGAGCCTGCTTCTTCCTCTCCCACTCCCCCTGCTTGTGTTCCCTCTCTCGCTGGCTGTCTCTATCTCTGTGAAATAAATAAATAAAATCTTTTAAAAAAAAAGAAAAGAAAAAAAAGAAAAGAAAAGAAAAGAAAAAAAAAGAAAAGAAAAGAAAAGAAGAAAAGAAAAGAAAAGAAAAGAAAAGAAAAGAAAAGAAAAGAAAAGAAAAGAAAAGAAAAGAAAAGGAGCTGCCAGCACTTGGATTTGGGGGTAAAAAGTAAATGTAGCAAAGGATTGTGATATATGGAGACCTTTGCTTTTTACCCCCAAATAAAACCAGATTTTAGAACCAGAAAAACAGCTTCCCTTACACTAAGTGTATCATGCAATTAAACAGAATGAGGTCTGGGCAAGTTCTTTCTTGGTCGAGCTCTCAGATAATCACCGCGGGGCTTGATGATGATGATTGTGATGCTAACAACAGCAGAAATGATAGCTCCCATGATTGACAGCTGACCATGCTGGGCACTCCTCGTAACGCTTAAAGCTTAGCCGACTCCAGGTCTTGAGTTAGCACCTGATGGGAACATGCATCTGAGTCACCTTCCTTTATTCGGTGCCCGGAGGCCATAGTGTCTGTCTAAATGGAATTTGGATTTACATAAAGTGCATGTGTATTCCCAGACTTCCAAATGTCCTTTTAACTATATAAAATATCATTTGCAGCATCCTTCCATCTGGAGATTCTTGTTACTATTCCAAGTGGCCATGGGATGCATTAGCCACTGGGTCACATGGTTGCTATTACCAGGTGCTCATAGAAAAACTCCCACCTAGCAGTTTCTAGCAAGAAGCCTAGCAACAGCCTCTGGAAGGATTTGAGGGGCCCATGTCATCACTTCACACGTGGGTAAGGGGTGCGTCGCCTACCAGCAAAAAGCTTTTCATCTCCCACTGGGCCTGTCTAGTGGCAGTCACACTGTCCTGATTCAGGGCCTGAAGGCAGCTTTCCATTAAGGATTTGACACAGACAACAAACATTAGTGTAAAACTTGTAAAGAAATACTGAATCTATTTTGTGCGATAAAACACACACTTCTGTACACTGTTAAAATTATAAATAGTACCCAACATACTGTGGGGCCTCTGCAGTAAAAACAGTTTTGTTCTGACAAGAGTGGTTGGTGTGGGGGCGCCGGGGTGGCTCAGTCATTAAGCGTCAGCCTTCTGCTCAGGGCATGATCCCAGGGTCCTGGGATCGAGCCCCACATCTGGCACCCTGCTCACTGGGGAGCCTGCTTTTCCCTCTCCCACTCCCCTGCTTGTGTTCCCTCTCTCTCTCTGGCTGTCTCTCTCTGTCAAATAAATAAATAAAATCTTAAAAAAAAAAAAAAGAGTGGTTGGTGCTAAGCTAGGCGCCTAATAAGAATTATAATGACCACAACAACAGGTGCTATTTTTTTTTTTTTTTAGAACCTATCATGTGCCAGGAACTTCACATTCATTGTCCCGAGCCTTCAGAGGCAGGCTGTAAGTAGTACTCCGTGTGATCCCCATTTTACATGTGGGGATACTGCCAGTCCCCGAGGTTAACTTGCCTCATTTAGAATATGATATTTGAACGAATGAATATTTATGTGAATGAACAAATGAGAATGAATAACGAAATTAGCTAATTAAATGAAAGGGGAATTGGGGCCGCTCTAGAGCAGTCATATTAGTTCAGAAATAACATCTTTTTTTTTTCTTCTCTTCAATTCTTCCTGCCAGGCTGGTATTTTCCTCATAGTGGATCCAAAATACTGATTTCACAGTATTCTCCTATTTTCCTGTCCGCAATTTCTTATAGCTGTTTTTTGACCCGGCTAAAGATAACTGACGATATATGTACTTCTGCCTTTGTGTCATGTTTCACTAGCTACATAATGCCAGAAACGGTGAAAGAATGACTCTAACAATAACCTCGCAGAATGCTGATGAAGGTTTTATGTCAATAGACTTTTGCGCTTGAATTAGAAAAGATATTTAAGCTTGTTGATTTCTTTTTTCATTGTAAAAACATACTAATTACAGAAGTTTGACAAAACAAAATAGAGTAACATTTTATAAATATATATGATATCACTTCTGAAACAGTTGTTAGCATTCGAGTGTGCTAGATTTCCTTCCTGCCTCCTTTCATTGCATAGGCCTTTTGTTTTGTTTTGTTTTGTTTTGTTTTGTTTTGTTTTAAAAGAAGGGGTATTTTCTTTCCTATCATTCTTTGTTTCTCTTAACATGTAATCTTAAAAAAGTTTTTAGCTATTGTATACTCTTCTTAAACATCATTTTAATAACACATAAAAAAAGATAATTATTGCATTATTATTTGGGAAATAATCCATATGTATGATTGGAGAATTAAGTTTATCTACTTGAAAGTATTTAATGTAAAAAATTTTCAAAATTTAGATTTAGATTTATTTCATTAGGTGTGGTCTTACTATATATATCATATATATATATGATTATATGATTCTTCTTTATATATATGTAAGTATATATATATATTATACTTATGATATATATATGATTCCTCCCTCCAAAATTCATAAGCTCTTTCCCTGACAGCTTTGTGATACCTTTGACCACTGAATATTATCTTAATTTTAACAGCTTTGGTAAAAAGTCATCCATTTGTTTCCTCACTAATAGTTTTCTACTTAACTATTTCATGTTCACCACTGCTCGGCAATGCTGCCTTGAGTATGAGAGAAAAGATGGTAGATATTGCTAAAGTCTTCTCCAATTCTAAGGCCAGCCAAAGGACCAAATCACGAGTTTTTCCATGTTTAATGCACCAAGTAAAACAATACAGTTCAAAAGCATATGAAAGCAAAGCTAATTATATCCCTCCTGCCCCCCACTCCACTTCCACCCATGAGGGGTCCAGTACTAACAACCCTGTGTGCATCCTTCCACCTTTTTCCTTTCCCTGGTTCATGATACTGGCACAAGCACACATAAGGGTATATGCTGGAGATTCTTACTGAAATATTTCCAGATGAAATTATATAGCATTTGGGATTTGCTTGAAAATTTATTTCGGGTACCTGGTGGCTCAGTCAGTTAAGTGTCTGCCTTCTGCTTATGTCATGATGCAGGAGTCCTGGGATCAAGCCCTGTATCAGGCTCCCTGCTCAGCGGGGAGTCTGCTTCTCCCTCTCCCTCTGCCCTTCTCACCCCTGTTTGTGCTCATGCTTTCTCTCTCAAATAAACAAATAAAATCTTAAAAAAAAAAAAAAAGAAAAGGAAATTTGTTTATAGGTAAATACACTCACACATTTTTTTTTTTTACATAAATACAATTACATTTTACACATTGGATCATTTTAGGAAAATTTGTGTTTTTGTTGTTTTTGTTTTCGGTCTTTTTTTTTTTTAACCTCTTTCTGTCCCTCACCTCCATCTCCTCTCCACTTACGCTGACTCAATCTCTACCCTTAACCTCATATTAATATCAACGTGCACCCCTCTGTATTTTTCATATACACATGCAAGCAAATTAGTGCATATACATATGTGTAAATATTCATAAATTTTCAGATAAATAGTAGGATTTTGGAATTGTTTGCTTTATAAAAATAAGGTCATACTATGCGTATCTCTTTTTATTTATTTTCTTAAGTAGTCTCCTTGCCCAATGTGGGGCTTGAACCCACGACCCTGAGATCAAGTCGCATGCTCCACAAACTGAGCCAGCCAGGTGCCCCCTCATATCTCTAAATCTTACTTTACTTCTTCAGTATTTTGTGGCATTCCCTGAAAGTCAGCTGACTTCATTCTTTTTGATGATATGATATTTCATGATGTGAACGTACCTATTTGTCCTTCCCCCTTTTTTATAAGCTTTTCTAGATTTTTGTCACTACAGCAATCCTCCACTAAGTGTCTTCTAGTCAATATGCTTATCTGCAGCTGTTTTCAGTTCCCCGAGATAGATTCCCCACAAGGGGACTGCTGGGTCAAAGGGCACATGACTTTTTAGGTTTGTTTTGTTTGTTTTTTAGAATGAAAGAGAGAGTGTGAGAGGGGAGGGGCAGAGGGAGAGAGAGAGAGAGAGAAAGAATCTTAAGCAGGCTCCATACCCAGTGCAGAGCCTGATTTGGGGCTTGATCTCTGGACTCTGAGGTCATGACCTGAGCTAAAAATCAAAAGCCAGACACTTAAATAACTGAGCCACCCAGGCACCCCCGAATTTTTAGTTTTAAAAAGAGGTAACCAAATTGCTTTCTTCAAAGTCTGTAAGAATTTATACCAATGCATGAGAATTTTCTTTTTCCTCTGTCTCTATCAACAGCGGATGTTTTCAAGCCCATCATATTAGCAACAATTCAAAAGAGAGACTCTTATTTCTACTTGAATTTGCATTTTCTGCTGGCTAGTTTGAACATCTTCTCACATCCTATTGACTATTTAAATATATACTTTTAAGAACTATTCATACCATTAGCTCATTTTAGGTATGAGTTGTAGATATCAGCATTTGAATCACAGATATTTTTTCCAATTCTGTCACTTGTCTTTGGAGTTTATTTACAGAATTTTTTGCCTTGCAAAATGTTTTTCTTATTTTTGTACTGTCAAATATTTCTTTTTTTATATATCCTATGTTGCCTATCTAGTTAAGAAGGTCTTCCTATCTCCCAAGTTATATAAGTAGTTTCCCAGATTTTTTCTAATATTTTATTGCTTTTTAATTTTTTACATTTACATTTTCAATTTGGCTGAAATTTATCTATGTTCACAGATAAATACTTGACCTTATGTTTTTCTGGATAATTACTGGTTTTAGCTCCTATAATTAAATAAATTATTCTTTCCCACTGAATTGAATGTCACTTTTATCATAGATGCTCTGTTTGGTCTCACTAATCTATCTACTTCTATGACAAAAAAGTTAATTCAACTTCTGAATTATAGTATGTCCTAATATCAGGAAAGAAGACTATGGCATAGTGGTTAAGTATACCAGCTTTGGTATGTTTAGTGGTTAAGCATACCTGGGTTCAAATTCTAGCTCTGCCATTTAGTAGCTTCAAAACATTCCTGAGCTTCAGTTTTTCTAATCTTTGAAATAGAAAATTAGGGGCACCTGGGTGGTCCAGTCAATTAAGCATCCAACTCTGGATATCAGCTCAAGTCTCCATCTCAAGGTCTTGATCTCAGGGTTGTGAGTTCAAGACCCTTGTTGAGTTCTACACTGGGCGTGGAGCTCATGTCAAGTAAATAAATAAATAAATAAATAAATAAATAAATAAATAAATAAATAAATAAATAAAATAGAGACAAAAGTAAAACCTACCCCATGGAGTTATCTGAAGATTAACTAAGTTAATTCATGCAAAGTGCTTAGAATTATACTGAATTAATAGCGGTTACTCTTTTTCACACTTTCTGAACTATTCTCAAGCATTCATTCTTTCGAATATTAAGATCATTTTATGCCATTGAAAAGAAATTTGCAGGCATTATACTCAAAACTGCATTACATGTGTATATCAGTTTTGAGCTAATTGACTTTACATTCAGAAAATATGACCTTTCCTTTTGTTATTCCCTGGGTCATAGGATTTTGTAATTCCCTTCTGAGATCCTCTGCCTCTTGTTATATTTATTTCTAGGTATTTTATAGGTTTTTGTTTCTATAATGAATGGAGTCTGTCTTCTTCAATTCCATTTTTTCAGTATTATGTTAAGTACTGAAATATAAAGAAAAGCTGTTGACTTTTTATATATCTTTATGTAATTAGTTTACTAAATTATCTTATTAATTCTAGCAGCTTTTACTTTTAACCAAAATCCTTTGGTTACCTGACGATTCCCTTTTCATTTAAGTTAGTTCATTATTTCACAAGTAAAATGACATGACTTTCCCCCTTCTTTTCCAATCTTGATTTTTTTTCTCGTCTTATTCCAGTTGCTAGTACTCTAAGATCATGTTAAGTAAGAATGGTGATAGCTGGCATCCATATGTGGCTTCTTGTTTTAATTAAAAATGTTTTGATGTATTGCTACTTGTGATTATAGTTGCTATTAGCTCTTAGAAAACAGAAATTATCATATTTATGGGGCGCCTGGGTGGCACAGCGGTTAAAGCGTCTGCCTTCAGCTCAGGGCGTGATCCCAGCGTTCTGGGATCGAGTCCCACATCAGGCTCCTCCGCCATGAGCCTGCTTCTTCCTCTCCCACTCCCCCTGCTTGTGTTCCCTCTCTCGCTGGCTGTCTCTATCTCTGTCAAATAAATAAATAAAATCTTTAAAAAAAAAAAAAAAAAAGAAAAGAAAAGAAAACAGAAATTATCATATTTAAATAATCTCACTTTATTCCTATTTTGCTTATAGTTTTTATTAGGAATCAATGTTATCAAATATCTTTTCATCATCTATTGATATCATCATGTTTTTTCTCTCAATTTATTAATGAAATAAATAAAATTAATTAATTGTTTTTAAATCATCCTGACATTCATAAAATAAATTCTATATGGTGATAGTGTATTATTATTGTGATACATTGCTGGGTTCTGTGTGCTTTTTTATTAGATTGATCTATCTATTTCATTAGTAAGTTTGGTTTGTATTTTTTGTTTTTCTTTGTACTATATCAAGTTTTGGCATGAACATTATGCTGACATCATAAGAATTATTCCATCATTTTCTATGGTCTGGAATAGTTATATAATATCAAAAGTATCTGTTATTTAAAGACTAAATAGAACTCAGCTATAAAAACATCACATCCTAAAATCTTTTCTTAAATGGTAGGTCTACAATTACCTAGCCTGAATCTTCTATAACAGCATTTCCTAAGTTCACTGAAAATAGAAATCAGTGGGGCTCTTGATAAATCAGAAATTACTAGGCCCTGACTCTGGGGATTCTGATTCATCAGATCTGGGATACAATCAGCTGTAGGAATTTATAGTTTCAGCAAGTACAGATGATTTGTATCAAACTCTGTAGTAATTAGTCTAATCATTTCCCCATTAATTTTGGCTTAGTTTGGGTAATTATATTTTGCTAAAAATTATTTCTTCTAGGTTTCCAAATTGGTTGCAATTGAGTTATATGTGGTATTATCTTACAATGCTTTCAATCTCTTACATTTCTGTGATTATGTTTCCTGTCTCATTCCCAATTTTATATATTTTTGCTCTTTTTTCCTTAATCCGGGCTTCAAGGAACTTATTTATTTTATCAACTTTTACAAAGAACCAGTTTTCAGCTTTATTTAGCCTCTGTGCCATTTTAAAATTTCTATTTCACTAATTTCCGTTTCCTTCTATATTAATTCCCTCTTAGGTTATACACATTCAGATAGTTCATGGTTATTCCTTTTGGTTTAACTACATGGATATATCACAGGATTCCTTCATTACTACTGTTTTCTCCCCTGAATATCTTTTCCTATCTTGAGGTCTTTGGATTTATTTTTTACTTAAAGTCTTTCCTTCAGCGAAAGCCTCAGATTTTGTTTAAGTCTGCTCTGATTATTTTATTTACTCTTCTCTATGGCTGCTGGCCCTTGAGGTGTAGTGTTATTTTCCTTTGTCCTTGAAGGTACTTTAGCACTAAAACCTGGAGAGGGGTGGAAGCACAGCAAACTCTGACTGTGTGGCCCATTACATTGATGAAAAGGTTTTCAATCCCTTGCTGAGAAATTGAGAGGATGCCTCTCTTCTTCTCTGTGGGAGAAGACCTGACTTTCTTCTTTGGCTTCCTGGGGAACAAGAAGACAGTCACACTCATGTTAGCCAATGTCAGCCTTCTCCCTGAGTGCTTGGGGATGTCTGCGTGTCAAGCCCTTTCCAGGAATTGTAGCTTTCAGACTTTCCCTAGGCTTTATCTGGGCTTTATCTGGCTTTAGAATGGTAGGGGGAAGGGAAGCTTGGCCTCTGCTTTCCACCTGCCTCCCAGCTCTGGCTCCCAGGTAACCCAGGAGTTTTGGCTTGGAGTTACTAGCCATAAAGGGGAAGTGAGGATGGGGCTTGCTGAGACATCGTGTCCCCAGCATTCCCTATGCCGTGTTTAATATATACCTTGATTATATAAGTTCTGAAAAGATTTATAGTTGTCACAGATATGTATTTCCTCCTTGGAATGGCCCCCTCCCAATCCTACCTGGCCCAACTCCACCACCTTGAAGGCCAGTCCTCTTTGGTTGAGGAACCAGTAAATCCAACTCCAAGGTATATGGTCCAGAAAGCATCATGGATATTTACCTTTTTTTATCTGAACACTTTTTCTCTGGAAAATAATCCCCCACTGTCTGTATCTTGAAGTGAAACTGAAAGAACTGAATATCTCACCTCAGCCATGAAAGATAAAGTAAAGGTTGCAGGTTCTACCAATCAGATGCTTTCATCAGGGACTTTGACTCTTATGGTGGTGACACAAAGATCTAGGGATGTCTGAGAATGTACGTGGTGACAGCACCAGCATCGTAAGTCCAGTGAGGGTGGCATTAACAGGTGGTGAAACTCTGGCCATGTCTACTGCTGCCAAGTCTCTCTTGGTTCCTGTTTATTTTTCAAGCCTAATTTTTCAGACCTTCTATTGATTCTGTGAGTTGCCTGACGATTCCCTTTTCATTTAAGTTAGCTGGGGTTGATTTCTGATGCTTATAACCAAAAACCCCTATGAACACAGAATACCAGAAAACTCCTCTATGTCTAGGAGCTGGTTAAATGGCTATACCTTAAACCAGATCAACTTCATTGAGAAATCTAGGATGGCATGCTACACTGGTAACTATGTTTTTAGCCAGTTCTAAACAACACCAGTTTCTCATCACTGTCCCTTTAAGTCCTACCCTACCCCACACTCACTCCTATCTTCCAGTGACTACAATCCCTGGAATGATCAACATTCCTCTCCTGAAATGCAGCCAGATTAGATCATAAAAGTAAGAAAATCCAACATTTCAGATTACTTTTTTTTGTTTGATCATACTTTTAAGATGAGAGTCATATGATTTTGTAATAACATCCTCTGGGATATCATTGGCTTTAGTGCAGGAATATACAAAATAGTAAGATAATAAAATATTAGGTTGAAACTGGATAAAGCAATCTGAAAGGGGTTATTAGGGGTTATTTGACTGGTAAAATTTTTATTTGAACCACAAAATTTTTTTTAGATTCACTCACTTTTATTAAGATCATAATTCCTAACTCATGTTTTCCCCTGTACACCTAAGCTAAGAAAATGGCAAATGCCCAGCAAATACTTGAGCACCAAAAATGGTGGAAAATGAGAATAGTCCATTTGTTCATTTCTAATGTGAAGTTTCTCATCCTACATCAATACCTCAATACAAACCAAAAGAGATAGTTTCCCTAAACATGCTTAATTTGATTAATACATACAGGGTATATTCGGTTTTCTATTAGTTATGTGCCTATAAGAGACATGGACTAGAGAACATCCAATTTTCCATATGCACTGGTTTTGATGTTTAATACCTTCTGGTTTTCAAGGAAATAAACATGCAAATAAAGTTAATTTGATCAACCTTTATCTTTGCCAACCTCATGAAACTGCTTTCAAGCTTTCTGGCACTATATGACAGAAATCTCTGGTTCTGACTCAACTTGTTAGAAAAGTAAACACCGTATTTCCTAACACATCACCTTTACTGAGTCACATTTTGTCTATTTGAACATCTGTCAATTATTCAATAATCGTCTAAGCTTATGTATTCTACTTCTGCCTCTACAGGGAAGTACCCCAAAGCATTTGCAAGATCAATGCATTCCCATTAGTGGCTAAATCTGTCTCCTTTGGAAAATTTCTCCTTTGTTCTTCTTTTTCATTTTCACCCTTTAGTTCTAGACCTAGATTGTGACCTATCATTCTGTAAAGTTCAGCGTGTTTCCTCCGATCTTGCTGCTGCACCAAATGCTTACTGAGTATCATCTCATACCAGCCTCACAACTCTGAATAGGAGACATTGCTCTCTTCATCTTGTAGATGATGAAACTGATAAGTAGGCAGCTTGCCCAAGACCACACCGTGAGTTAGTTGAGCTGGGACAGGGCTCTTGGTCTAATTTCATCTGTGCTTTAAATACAATGCATTTTGCCACTTTTTGGCTGAGCGGCACGCGTGTCATTTCCACCAGAGAAGACAAAAAGGGAAGCCTAATTCCTTTAGCTAATTATTTGCTTTTACTCTCATTACCCAGGAAAGGCCTCAATACATCATTGGCCCTACTTCTAATTACTGTTCCAAAGTAGCTCAATATCAACTATATCAAAAATATCATATTTGGGGGCGCCTGGGTGGCTCAGTAGGTTAAGTGCCAGACTCTTGGTTTTAGCTCAGGTCATGATCTCAGGGTCATGCGATTGAGCTCCACGTCTGGCTCCACACTCAGTGGAGAGTCTGCTTGCTATTTTCTCTCTCCCTCTCCCTTTGTCTGCTTGAAAGTCTCTCTCTCCCTATCCCTTTGCCCCCACACACACACACTTCCCCACCTCCTGCTCTCTCTCTTTCTCTAAAATAAATAAATAAATAAATAAATAAATAACTCTTTTTTAAAAATCATATTTGGTACATGACTGCTTCTCTAATAGTTAATGGTCTTCTGGCTAACAACCTTATAAAGCAAGTGAAGTCAAGACACCTGAAAATATATTTTGTAGTCCATTTATTTATATTGGAGGTCTCTCTAGAAAAGTTGAAATTCTCAAAGGGAGATATTCTATATGTTATTAAGTTTCAATTATTTAGCTTTAATAACATACAGAATATCAAAACTTTTAAAAACTAAAATCTTTATGGCCATGATCTAAGGCTATGGGTATTTAAATCTAAATTAATTTAAATTATATAAATGAAAAAAGTTGAAAGTCCAATTTATTAGTTATTCTAGTCATATTTCAAGTGCTCGATAGCTAGTGGCTACAATATCAGGCAGCACGGATACAGAATATTTCCATCATTGCAGAAAGTTCTATTGGACAGCTCCGGATAAGGCATACACCTTTGGGGCCTTGGCAGTTGTATCAGAAAATTGAGATTCTAGGGGCTCTTGGGTGGCTTAAGCATCTGCCTTCGGCTCAGGTCATGATCTCAGGGTCCTGGAATCAAGTCCCACATCAGGCTTGCTGCTTAGCAGGGAGTCTGCTTCTCTCTCTGTGTCTCAAATAAGTAAATAAAATCTTTTTTTTTTTAAAAAGAAGATTGAGATTCTACGTTGTTTCTGTAATTTCTTATTCAACTTATAAAATAACTTCTTTTTAAGAACAATATATTTTGGTTATATTTCTAATTTTAAGATGATCTGGAGAGTCTTATTTTGATTGAGTTAATTAGAACTTAATCAATGAGGTCAGAGTCAGGAGATCAGTTAGCACCAAGTTGGTTTATTGATTAGGATTCTTAACATGCAAATGATCCCAAAATAATAGTAGTTTAAGTAAAATAGCTATTTATTTCTCTCTCATATCAATAATGTATGGATATAAAGGGTCTTAGGCAGGTATGACCTTCTCTATGGTGTCAGAAACTGAGGTCCTTCTATTTTTGCTCTGTATCACTGGAGTTCTGTCCTTGTCTGCATTGTCCAAGACAATTTGCCACTCCATCCACATTCCAGACCCCACAAAAGGGGAAGAAGAAAGAAGTCATACCATTCTCGCAACAACCCTCTGTTTTAGTTTTAGTTTTTTTTTTTTTTAAGATTTTATTTATTTATTTGCCAGAGAGAGAGAGAAAGAGGCAGGCAGAGGGAGAAACTCAGCAGGGAGCCCAATGTGGGACTCAATCCCAGGACCTTGGGATCATGACCTGAGCCAAAGGCAGATGCTTAATCGACTGAGCCACCCAGGCACCCTGACAATTGCTTTTAGAAGCCCATCCTGATCTTGGCTCTCCTGAACAAATTCACAGCCCCGGAGAATATCCGTTTGAATACTCACACCCTCGTGTTCAGTACAGATTGAAAATCATACAGTATGCCCGGTTCCATGGCTACAGAAAGCCTTTTTTTTTTTTTAAGTCTTCCTTTTTGAAATAAAGGCAGAACTTCTGTGTTGTAATACAAAATGGAAACATCCCAGAAAAATCAGCCTTCAAGGTTATCCAAATTGCTAGTTTAGCTTTAAGCTTCAACTATTTTCCCTCAAATATACTCCAGGGTACAATGAATTGTTACGGGGTTTTCCATCCTAAGGAAAATTTCAAAGTTGCAGATTGAAAACCTCCATTGAAACAAATGCATTCTGGCACTTGAAGTAAGAGCATCTGTAAATACTTTACAGAATAATGTTCTTTGTTCAGCAGAGGAAGGCCAGATGATGCAATATGTAGCTTCCAGCTGTGCTTCCCTCCTGGGCTAACTCAGCCTCCTTTCGTGCAGTGTGGAGACTCCTGACCACCTACTGTGCAATTTTGGTGATGTGCTTAAACTCAGTTCTTCATCTCATCACTTATGAGGAAGAAGGAATAGAAATTGTATGAGAATGCATGTGTGTCCACAAAGCAACAGCAAGATGGTTATCTTTCTCCTGGGCATTCTTTTTTAAACACAAACAGTGCCAAAGGAAGAGGGAAATCAGTCAGAGACCTTGGGGGATTCAGAATGAGGAAATCCTTCCACAGGATGAGACATACATCCCATAGAAAGTACATAAACAGCGGTATAAGCTGGATATTGTTGTGATTTCTCTGAAGTTTTACATTTCCCAAGTTTTTAAGACCATTCATCGTTTTCTTGTGCCAAAATAGATGAGCTAATAAGTTGGCTGCCTGCTTTAGGAGGCTAAAAGAGAAGCAGAGAAAAATCCCCTAAATAAAATGTAATGGATATATTTTAGTTGATTTAAACATATTCTTAGCACTTAAAAGTGATAGTATTATCAGGGCTAAAAAGTGATAGTATTATCAGGGCTAAGTGTTAAACAATAAATAAAATCAGAGTGTTGAGGTGAAACTAATGTTTAATCAGCCACTTAATAGAGGGGAAGAAAAAGTGGTTCAATTCATTGTTTCATATTGTAGAGACAAAACAAATGCCTGATAGGACTTTCAACTTTTCAACTTGGTGTGGGGTAGTATTATATACACATTGCCATTGTCTAGTCTTCAATTGGTCTGAATCCAGAAGACTGGACTTTTCCTTACTTTCTATAACTTTATCCCAAGGTCAATGTCCTATGCTCTTGTATAATGAAAATTTTTAAAAATAAGATTCACGATGGGGAAATCTCTAACGTAGACTTTTCAAAGGTTTTGGGTTGTACCACCATTGTTAGGACACAGATTAGACTCTCAGCAGTAGTCATGGGTCTTTCCCTCTCCTACACACACTCTCTGACCTACACTCCAACGTGAATAGGGATGCATATCAACACCATACCAAGAAGTTAACCACTCATAGAGCCAGGTGAAGTTTTGTTTGCTTCGTTCTGTTTTCAAAACCTGGATGCCTCCTGTGTGGCAGCAATGGGAAACCTTGAGGGAACTCTCTGATCTTGCCCCCAGCTTCCTTGCCATCACCATCACCCATGTGCCCCTCCAGTTCATGCTGACCACTGGCATCTTTGGCTTGCTCAGATGTAGAAAAAACTTCAAAATGTGAATTCTTTTCATAGGGACACGGCCTCTAAATTTCTGTGTTCATAATTGTGAGCAATAAAAAAAAAATGGAACCATTTGAGGATACGCTTAATAGTCTTGGGACCCTGGACATAACAAGTTGACACAATTCTGTAACTAGTATGATACAGTAGACTCGGTGCTCCAAACAATTCATGGCAGATACTTTAAATAGGCATCTAATCTAATATGTTGGGAAGAGAACTACTGCCTGAGGCTCCTCGTTTCTTTAAGCGAGTCGGTACGTGCAAAGCATCTCGCACTGTGCCTGATTCACATTAAACCTTGACGCTTTCTCCTTCCAGATGGGCTTCATCTCCACATAGGCTGTGAAGTGCCTCCAGTTTATTTTCCACAATTGTAAACAGCTCTTGATCCCGCACCTGCCCCAGATCCACTTATGTCATCCCCTCTGTGTGTCTCAAAATCAGATCCAGGGACAACCTCCACCTCAAATACTTGGTGGAATGTGGTTAAAAATGCAGATTTCTGGGTCCTGCCCCAGACTACTGAATCCAAAGCTCTTCAAGGAAAAAGGCCTAAGAACCCACCTTTTTTAAAATCAAGCTTCCAAGACGATTTACTAAAGCTTGAGAATCTCTGCTCTAGACCGTCACGTTCTATCCTTCTATTGACTTAAACCCTAAAAAACAATGTTTGCTCCTTATCAACAGTCTGCTACAAAATTGACCTCGTTGTTACTTCTTAAAGTTATTCCCTATGTCTTTGTGGATTCAAGAACCATCTGAGGGTTCGCTTCAGTATCCTATTAGTGAAGTTAAGATTCTATTCACTCCACACATTTTTGTGTTTTATGCAAGAACCCCATGCCATTTATTCATGATTTCATGTAGTTGCAGAGACAGAAAAAAAAATCTTTTTTTTTAAAGATTTTATTTATTTATTTGACAGAGAGAGAGAGACAGCCAGCGAGAGAGGGAACACAAGCAGGGGAAGTGGGAGAGGAAGAAGCAGGCTTCCAGCAAAGGAGCCCGATGTGGGGCTCGATCCCAGAACACCAGGATCATGCGCTGAGCCGAAGGCAGACGCTTAACGACTGAGCCAACCAGGCATCCCAGGAAAAAAAAATCTATCTGCTGATGGATTTATTTTCTTCCTGTTGTCAGAAAATGGAAAGTATATAACACTGTGTTTCTATTGTGACTTTAGCAACTGGAAATCGTATAGCAATTTTCTTGCCCGAATGTGATCGTCTGTTCAACTCTGTGGTCTAAATATATTTATTCTTTCTCCTCCTTGTCAGTGAACTCAGTTTTGTTTTACATTTAAATGACCTGTTGTACAGTTGTGGTCTGTGACCCCTGAACCACTTTAGAGAGGGTATAAATTTTTACAAACTAGAGAGTGAACGCTTTCTTGCATGCAATTCTTGGCATGCAACAATTGCTGAAAGGGCACTTGAATCAAAATTGAAAACTTGCTCCTTATAAGATGAAGAACTGGTGGTTGTGTATTCTGACCAGTTGAGTGTCTTAACTGGATTGGGTACTTGGGTCCAGTTGTGTTTGTTGTACACATCTATTTTTATGAATAAAAGCCAAAGACAGGGAGTTATGATGCATTTCCAATGCCTTCAGAATCTATTCTCCCTTTGTAGGCATCTCCATGACTACTTGACAAAATTACTAAGGCTGTCAGAACCTATTCCTCTGTGGCTGACTGAGCGTGAACTAAAATTTCTACAGCCTACGCAGAAGAGAGGCTATGTATCCCCAAGTCCTGTAGGGGGAGATGTTGAGCGTCCAATGAAGGCACAACATTCCTGGCAGTGACTGTAGCCAAGATTTACTTTGGTACTAGCCAATCCCTGAGGCATAGGAAATAATACCATGAATCATTTTTAGCCCCCATACCTCCTAATGCTATTCATCACTTAGGGCAACCATAATTTTGGCAAAGCTTGGGTTGGACCAGCAATGGGTTTTGTTTAATTCTACCTCTCCGTATGTTTCTTCTGCTTCCTCAGCCCCCTTCCACACAAAAGCATTAGTTACTTAACGGATCCTGTCAATGTTCCCAGAAGTGTTTTTATACATTTCTGTCATGAAACACCTTCCATGTCTGTCCAATTCAGACACAACAAAGAAATCCTCTTTTTAAAAAAAATTTTTTTTAATTTTAATTCAATTTAGTTAACATATGCTGTATCATTAGTTTCAGGGGTAGAATTTAAGTGATTCATCAGTTGCATGTAACACCCAGTGCTCATTCTATCAAGTGCCCTTCTTAATGCCCTTCACTTAATTACCCCATCCCCCCATCCATCTACCCTCTAACAACCCTTAGTTTGTTTCCTATAGTTAGGGGTCTCTTATGGTTTGTCTCTTTCTGTTTTTATCTTATCTTATTTTTCCTTCCTTTCCCCTATATTCATCTGTTTTGTTTCTTAAATTCTACATATGAGTGAAATCATTTGGTATTTGTCTGTCTCTGACTGACTTATTTCACTTAGCATAATACCCTCTAGTTCCATCCATGTTGTTGCAAATGGCAAGATTTCATTCTTTTTGATGGCTGAGTAATATTCTAAAATCTCACATCTTCTTTAGCCATTCATCTGTCAATGCACATATGGGCTCTTTCCATGGTTTGGCTATTGTGGACATTGCTGCTATAAACACTGGGGTGTATGTGACCCTTTGAATCACTGTTTTTGTATCCTTTGCATAAATACCTAGCAGTGCAATTACTGGGTTGTAGGATAGTTCTATTTTTTAACTTTTTGGGGAACCTCCATACTGTTTTCCGGATTGGCTGCCCCAGTTTGCATTCCCACCAACAGTGTAAGAGGTTCCCCTTTTTCTGCATCCTCGTCAACATCTGTTTTCTCCTGAGTTGTTAATTTTAGCCATTCTGACCCGTGTGAGGCCATATCTCATTGTGGTTTTGATTTGTATTTTCCTGATGCCGAGTGATGTTGAACATTTTTTCATGTGTCTGTTGGTCATTTGTATGTCTTCTTTGGAAATTTGTCTCTTCATGCCTTCTGCCCATTTCTTGACTGGATTTTTTTGTTTCTTGGGTGTTGAGTTTGGTAAGTTCTTTATAGATTTTGGATACTAGCCCTTTATCTGATAGATCATTTGTGAGTATCTTCACCCATCCTGTAGGTTGCCTTTTAGTTTTGTTGTTTCCTTTGCTGTGCAAAAGCTTTTTATCCTGATAAAGTCCTAATAGTTCATTTTTGCTTTTGTTTCCCTTGCCTTTGGAGATGTGTCTAGCAAGAAATCCTCTTTGAAATATTCCTGCTGAACTGTTATCCACACTACCTGATACAAAATTCCCTGAGGGCAGTGTGCATAGGGTTTACGTGCACAGCCTTTGGGTTCAGAAAGACCAGGATTCAAATCCTGGCTGTGTCAGCCCCTTACCATCTGTGTATCATTGGGCAAGTTGCTTAATCTCTCTGAGACTTGGTTTCCTTATCTGCAAAGTAAAGATATTTATAATAGTAATACCTTAAGAGTGGTTATTAAAAATGTAGTACATAGGGGAGATGTTGGCCAAGGAGCACAAATGTCTAGTTATAAGGTAAATTATTTATGGGGACCTAATATTCAACATAATGACTATGGTTAGTAATACTGTATTATATACTTGAAAGTTTCTAAGAGAAAAGATCTTAGATGTTTTCACCATAAAAAAGAAATGGTAATTATATGGTATGATGGAGGGGGTTAGCCAACCTATGGGGGCAATAATTTTGTAATATATAAATGTATCAAATCAATACACTATACACTCAAAAATTACACAACATTATATATCAATTATATCTCAAAATAAAAAGAATTTAGAACATAGTAAGCACTTAATAAATTATTATTTATTAGCACTCACAAAGTACCTGTTCTGGAATGAACTGTTTTATTGATTATATTTTTTTTATAGTAAGTTCTTTCTAATACTAAATAGATTAAAGCTCATTTCATTAATAACATCACTCATTGCTCTGAGTTCTGCCTCCAGAAGCTACTCTGGATTTGTATATTCCCCCTTTCATACAATAGTATTTTAAATATTTAAGGAAGCTATCATGTGCTCTTTTCATATATTTGGGGATAGCCACTATTTTTCCAGTTTGATTATCTTGAGTTCCTTCACCCATTCTCCACACACCTTTGAATTCTGTGGCAAAGCTGCCTAGAAGCTTACCAATCACATTTCCTTTGCTTGTGCCTACAGGAATATCCCATTCCCCCACCTCCTTAGACTTAAGGTTCTGACCAGTAACGTGAGGGCAACATGACATGGGCCAGGTCAAATGTCCCGTGAGATCCTCCCTGCTCTCTTTCCCTTGTTGACCTGCTTGATGCAGAGGGTTCGGTAGAAGACTCCAAGGAAAGCCTGGGAGACACAGAGGCCAGAGACAGAAGATGCTTGAATCCCTGAGTCATCACATAGAAAGCGACCTGTCAGACACCTGCCAGCCTGTGACACAAGTGGGAAATAAACCTTTATTGAATTAAGCAGTTAAGATGAAGATTTATTCGTTACTGCAATGTATCATAGCCTATCAAGGCTAATACACTTCTGTAGTTAAACTTCTCTGGACATATACCAACACGTCTGTGGCTATCTTAAAAGATGACACAATTTTTGTATCATCTGAATACAGTTTTTCAATTGTGACCCAGCTCTGATGGAAGAAAACTACCTCCTTATTTCCCTGAGTACATTTTATCAATGCTTTCTAAAGTTGCTTATGTTTAACACCCACATCACACAAACATGTGTGGCATGAGTTAAACTTGTAGTTAACAAAACACACCAATGTATTTTCAAGCCAACTTCTCTTAAGCTTGTGACGGCACAATTAATATTCACCAAATATCCCACTTACTCTCCCATACTTCCTAGTCTTCCTTGGTAGTTCAGTTGAAGCCAGTCTATAGTTCTGAGAGTGGAAAAAGCAAGTGCCACTTGAGGGCTGAGGCAATTAAGAGACAGTGCCCCCTCTATTGCTCTCTTCATTGCAGTGAACTTGGAAGTTGTATTCCGGGTGAAGGTAGGCTTCAAAACTTGCAAAAGACCTTGCATAAATGAGAAATAAACATTTACTGTGTTAAATGCTAAAATTTGAGAGTTTGTCTGTTATGACATCTACCATTAATTAACTTGACTCCCCAAACTGGTACTAGTGCAATTCATTTGTTTACACTTTAATTCAAAACTATATTTATCGGGGCGCCCGGGTGGTTCAGTCAGTTAAGCGTCCGATTCTTGGTTTTGGCTCAGGTAATGATCTCAGGTCCTGGGATTGAGCCCCACATTGGGCTCCACACTCAGCAAAGTCTTCTGGAGATTCTCTCTCTCTCACTCTCCCTCTGCTCCTCTCCCTGCTCTCTCTTTCTCTAAAAAAAATAAAACCTTTTTTAAAAACTTTATATTTATCTCTATTGTTAATTTTTAAATTATTTCTTTATTATGTACCACAGAAAAGTGACATATCATAAGTGAATTAATAATCCAATTAATTTTCACATAATGAATACACATGTGTAACACCTGGATCAAAAAAGAGAACATTACCAGAATCTCAGAAGACCCTTCAGCAACCACTGGTATTTTCCCAGATGTTTTATTCTTTTTGATATAACTGTAAATGGGATTATTTTTTAAATTTCTCTTTCCCATAGTTAAGTATAAGTGTATAGACATGCGATAGATTTCTGTATGTTGATGTTGTATCCTGCAGATTTTGTGAATTCATTTATTAGTTCTAATAACAGCTCTTTGGTGGAGTCCTTAGGGTTTTCTATATGTAGTATGATGTCATCTACAAACAACGACAGTTTCACTTCTTCTTTTCTTATTTGGATGCTCTTTATTTGTTTTTCTTGCCATGGATAGGACTCCCAATACTATATTGAATAAAAGTGGCAAGAGTGGGCATCCCTATCTTGTTCCTGATCTCAGAGGCAAAGCTTTCCACTTTCCACCACTGAGTATGATGTCACTTGTGGGTTTGTCATATATGGCCTTTATCAGGTTGAGGTACATTCCCTCTATACCCATCTTGTTGAGAGTATTTTTCATAAATGTGTGTTGAATTTTGTGTACTTTTTCTGTCAATTGAGGTGATCATATGCTGTTTATCCTTTATCACATAGATTGATTTGCAGATGTTGGACCATCCTTGTATCCTTGGAATAAACCCCACTTGATCATAGTCTATGGTCCTTTTAATTATAGGATTATTGTTGATTATTGTTGAACTGTTATAGCAAATTGTTGAATTCAGTTTGCAAATATTTTGTGGGAGATTTTTGCATCTATCTTCATCAGGGATATTGGACTATAACTTTCTTTTTTTGTGGTGTCTTGTCTGGTTACAGTATCAGGTAATTCTGGCCTTATAAAATGAGTTTGGAAGTATTCTTCCCTCTTCAATTCTTTGAAGAGTTTAAGAAGGATAGGTATTAAATCATTTTTTAATGTTTGGTAGAATTTACCAGTGAAACTGTGTGGTCCTGGACTTTTGTTGGTAGAGGGTTTTTGATTACTGATTCAATCTCCTTATTAGTAATTGATCTATTTCGATTCTCTATTTCTTCATGATTCAGTAATGGAAGATCATGTTTCTAGAAATTTATTTCTTCTAGATTATCCAGTTTGTTGACAAGTAATAGTCTCTTAGAGTCCTTCGTATTTCTGTGGTATAGGTTTTAACTTCTTTTTCATTTCTGATTTTATTTATTTGAGCCTCTGCTCTTTTTTTCTTGATGAATCTAGCTAACAGTTTGTCAATTTAGCTTATCTTTTCAAAGAACCAACTCTTAGTTTCAGTGACCTTTTCTATTGCTTTTTATTTTAGTTTCCATTTCATTTATTTATGATCTTTATTATGTCCTTCCTTTGACTAACTTTGGCCTTCGTTTGTTCTTTTTCTAGTTCCTTTTAGTATAAGGTTAGATGATTTATATGAGATTTTTTTTCTTGTTTCTTAAGGTAGGCCTGTATTGCTAGGAACCTCTCTCTTACAGCTGTTTTTGTTGCATCCCATAGATTTTTGGACTGTTGTATTTCCATTTTCATTTGTCTCAAGGTATTTTTTTTATTTCTTCTTTGATTTTTTTCATTGATCCAGTGGTTGTCCAGCAGCATGTTGTTTAATCTCTAAATATTTTACTTTTCTATTTTTTCTTGTAATCAATTTCTAGTTTCATACCATTGAAGTCAGAAAAGATGCCTGATATGATTTGAATCTTTTAAATGTATTGAGACTCATTTTGTGACCTAAGGTGATCTATTCTGGAAAATGTCTATGTGCACTTGAGATAAATGTGTATTCTACTGCTTTTGGATGGAACATTAAGTATATATTTGTTAAATCTGGCTGGTCTCTGTGTCATTTAAGGCCAATATTTCCTTATTGATTTTCTATCTGGATGATCCACCCATTGATGTAAGTGGGGTATGAAAGTCCCTCTTATAACATTGCTATCAATTTCTCCCTTTAGGTCTGTTAATATTTGCTTTATATATTTAGGTGCTCCTATGTTGGGTGCATAAATATTTACAAATGTTATACCCTCTTGTTGGATTGACCCCTTTAGCATTATGTAATGCCCTTCTTCGTTTTTTATTATGATCTTTGTTTTACACTCTATTTTTTCTGATATAACTATAGCTATACCAGCTTACTTTTTGTTTCCATTTGCATGGAATATCTTTTTCCATCCCTTCACTTACCATTTATGTGTGTACTTAGATCTGAAGTAAGTCTTTTATGGGCAATATATAGATGAGTCTTATTTTTTTATCCATTCAACCATTCTGTCTTTTGATCAAGAATTTAGTCCATTTACATTTTAAATTATTATTGATAGGTATATACTTACTACCTTTTTGTTGATTGCTTTCCGGCAGTTTTTGTAGCGTCTGTCTATTCCTTTCTTCTCTTGCTCTCTTCCCTTGTGGTTTAATGACCTTTTTTATTTAGTGTTATGTTTAGATTCCTTCCCCATTATCATTGTGTATCTACTATAGGTTTTTTTTTAAGATTTTTTTATTTATTTATAGGACAGAGAGACAGCCAGCGAGAGAGGGAGCACAGCAGGGGAGCGGGAGAGGAAGAAGCAGGCTCCCAGCGGAGGAGCCTGATGTGGGACTCGATCCCGGAACGCCAGGATCACGCCCTAAGCTGAAGGCAGACCCTTAATGACTGCGCTACCCAGGCGCCCCACTATAGGTTTTTGCTTTATGGTTACCATGAGGTTCACAGATAATAGTCTGTAAATACAACAGTTTATTTCAAG
Source organism: Ursus americanus (assembly GCF_024610735.1). Lineage (NCBI taxonomy): Eukaryota > Metazoa > Chordata > Mammalia > Carnivora > Ursidae > Ursus > Ursus americanus. Next base: position 76,902,177 of record NC_142127.1, on the reverse strand, counting down.
GTGATAGCAACTAAATTTAAATGCATTCTAAAAGCTCTACATTTTTACTCACCCCCCCCACCACCAATGTTTTATGTTTTGGGTGTCATATCTTGCATCTTTTTATTTTGTATATCCCCCAACTAATTATTCTAGTTGTAACTAATTTTACTACTTTTGTCTTTTAGCCTTCATACTAGTTTTCTAAGTGGGTAATCCACTATTGTTACTATATATTCACATTTACCTATGAAAGTTTAAATTTCATATGTTTTCTTATTAGTTGGTCCCTTTTCTTTTCAGCCTGAAGAACTCCTTTAACATTTCTCATAAGGCTGGTTTAGTGGTGATGAGCTCCCTTAGCTTTTGCTAGTCTGGGAAACTCTTTAGCTCTCCTTCAAATCTGAATGAGAAACTTTCCAGGTAGAGTATTCTTGGTTGGAAGTTTGTATTTTTTTCCTTTCGGCCCTTTGAAAATATCATGTTACTCCCTTCTGACCTGCAGAGTTTCTGCCAAAAAAATCAACTGAGTCTTATGGTTCCCTTGTACATCGTAGCAAGTTGTTTTACTGTTGTTGCTTTTAAGGTTCTCTCTTTAACTTTTGACATTTTAGTCATAATGTTTCTTGAGGTGGATCTTTTTGGGCTCATCGTATTTGCAACTCTGCGTTTCCTGGAACTGGATGTCTGTTTCCTTCCCTAGATTAGGGAAGTTTTCATTATTTTTTCACGTAAGTTTTCTACATCTTTCTCTCTCTCTCTCTCTCCCCCTGAGACTCCTATAATGCACTTCATGTTGTCCTATAGGTCTCTTAAGCTATGTTCACTTTAAAAAAATTTTTTTGTCTTGCTTTCTGTTCAGTTTGGGTGAGTTCTACTGCACTGTCTTCCAGGTCGTTGATCTATTCTTCTGCTTCATCTAGTCTGGCTGTTTAACCCCTCCAGCATATTTTTCAATTCAGTTATTGCATACTTCAGCTCTGTGACTTCTATTTGGTACTTTCTTATATTGTCTATCTCTTTGTAGAAGTTCTTGATGTGTTTGTCCATTCTTCTCCTGAGTTCTGTTCTTTACGACCATTACCCTGAATTCCTTTTCAGATAGATTCCTTATCTCTGTTTTGTTAAGGTCTTTTTCTGAAGTTTTGTCTTATTCTTTAATTTGAAACATATTACTCTGTTTCCTTATTTTGCTTGACTTCTCTGTGTTTGTTTCTATGTTTTGGGCAAAACAGCTACCTCTCTCACTTTTGAATGAGTGGCTTTGTGTAGAAGATGAATCTTATTGTTCAACTTTGCCCTAGCTCTTGGTTGTCTCTTGAGCCCTTGTGATTGTCTAAGTAACCTAATTTATTGTTGATGGGTCTCAGTTGTTGAGGGCAAGCCAAGACCTGTCAATATTCCAAAGGGAGGGATTCTAGTCAGCACTCTGTATCAGGATAATTGGAATCCATCTCCTTAGGCAGCAGCTTTTGAAGTATGAAAATATATACAGATCTGAGGAACCACAATCATAGGTCCTGCTGACCTTCAGACTAGGAGACCTAGAGGTGCTTCCTGGGTGATAGTTGTAAGAACTGGGGCTTCAGATGAGTATACAAATTTCTTTCTAAGATGTACCAGTGAACTGTGGTGAGACCAAGGGAGGTCTTAAAGATGGTGTCTCCCTGACTGCATTTTCTTAGAGTACCTCTGTAACCTCTAGCCGTGTGGCAAACCTGAAGCCTATCCCTCAGGTTGAAGCTCTAAGACAATTAAATGAGCCTTTTTTACAGGCAGACTGGGGATGTGTTTCAGTCTGCTGTCTGTGCAGTACTCTGGGTGTGGTAGCCTGTCCAGAACTGTCTTTCTAATTATTATAGTCTTGTGAGCTCTAGGAACACAAACTCCTCTGGCCACCAAAGCCAGGAGATCAAGAGGCATCTCTGTGTGGACTGTGCTTACCTGCCAGCTTAGGCAAGGCTACAGGAGAGTTTTGAGGGGAGGGCACATCCTTGGGTTTAGCAATGCCTGGGAAGTGCACTTGGGGTGGGGCACAACCATGGCTGTAGCGAGGCCTGGGATGAGCACTGGGAGTGAGGCATGCTCACGGCTTTAGCAAAGCCAGGAAAGACTGCTGGCAGCTGAGATTTAGTGACGTAGGAGAAGGTGCTGGGGTAAGGCATGCCTTCAGCTTTAGCAAAGTTGTGTCCACACATGCCTGCCTACACTAGCAAGGTAGGCAGAGAGTGCAAAACTGGTGCTCACCAGTACCTCTGTCCCAAAAGAAAGTCCTAACTGGTCCCTGCTGTTCTACCAGATGCCTTGGGATTAGCAAATGAAACTCCTTCACATATAATCCAGTCTCCTCTCATACTGCTGCCTTTGTGCTAGTTCCTGGTGTAAGTGAGTCTCCATAAAAGCCCTCCAAAAGAAGCATCTCAGATCCCCATAATCCCTTGGGTCTCCTGGACATAAACCATGTTGGTTTCCAAAACCAGATGTTTTGGAGGCCTTGTTTCTCTGCTGCAGGTTCCAAGGGTTGAGGAGTCCAATGTAGGGCACAAACCCCTCACTCCTCAGGGAAAAGCTCCAAACTCTAAGCTCCTGCCCTCTTGTGTGTCACCACAAGAGGTGGGATTTTTGGTGAGACCTCATCTTTGCCTCTCCTGCTGGTCTAGATGTGGCCCTTTTATCCCTTGTTGTGGAGGCAGCTGGTTGGCTTCTTCCCAGTTCTTTTTCAGAGGGAACTATTCCACATGTAACAATAGATTTGATACACCCATGGGAGGTGGTGAATCCAGGCTCTTCCTATATCTCCATCTTGAACCACCGATGTTTTATCTTTTAAATCTGTATTGGCAACTCATCTATAATTAAATTTTGGCATATGATACGAGGTAGGGGTCAAGTTAGTTTTTTCCATTTGGATATCCAATTGACTCAATTGCCATTTATTGAAAAGACCATCCTTTACCCCATTGCATTGGAGTAACTCCTTTGTCATATTCAGGTAATAGGTCCATGTGGATTCTGCGTCTAGATTTCTATAACATTCCTTTGGTCAGTTTGCCTCTCTTTTGCAAATGCTGTTTTAACCAGTCCTGACACATCTGGTAGTGTACATCCTCTAACTACGTTTTCATGGATATTAATTTTCTAGAAGCCACTTTTCTCCCTTTTTTGGAACTTTAAGGACCACAGCTGTTCATTTCTAGTTTCCTATCATGCCTCCTATCCTCCACAATCTTTTAGAAATTACTGACAATAATCCTAGGGTGCTAATGAAGGGATATCAGATCTATGGGTTACGATCTATCTGTGCCTGAGAACTAAAATGCCCATAAGGCAACAAGGAAATGTCTTGCTATATCTTCAGGGTACCAGTAAGAAACAGATGACACACTTAAACTGGGTAATTGAAGGATTAGATTGCTTACAAAGCCCTGGGCAGTGTTTAGAATAAATGAGGAGTGATAGTACAATATGCTAGAGCTAGTAAGGGAGGGAGATGAGGAACAAAAGTATCCCCCAAGCCTAAATGAGTAAGTGGAGAGAGCTGCTGTTAGAATCCACAGAGATTACAGTATGGAATAGCTCTGATAGAAGCTATATTTGGCCTTTGATAAAGACCCACAGCCCAAAGCCAACCCAGCATGTCAAAGGGAGGGAGGATGGAGAGGGATAGAGGACAAAGGAATAAATATCCCAATCTCACTCTCCCCACCCCCATCCTCTGAAATCCTGTTGATGCCTCTCATTGACTGAACCCACCTGGGAACCAGAGAAAAGGGAGCCATTTGAATAAGTCCATACAGGGTAGCCTCCTAGACATGGAGCAAGAAGGACAATAGGGATAAGTAGATCCAGAACTGCAAAGAATAGCCAGCATAGCTCCTTTGGCCCAAAGGAACAAGAGGAGGAAATGTTACTGGAACCCTCTGCAAACTAGAATTGGAAGAGGAAGAGGGGCCATCTGGTGGAAAGCTGTAGATGTGAAGGAAGGAGGCACCAAAACAGGGGAGGGTTCAGGGAAGAACAACTCACCCCCTCTCTTATCTAGCTTTCAACTTCTCTCCCCTGTCCCCTGATTCAAACCCAAAAAGAAGCTAGTTAACAAAGGAGCTCTTGTGATATAATCCATTTAGGGCTATCTCCCAGAACATGGAGCAGAGCAGGCAAAGATAGAGATGGAAACTAACCAGCAAATTAGCTCTTAGAAATTATCTTAACCGTGTTTATTTTACATATCTCAGTTTGAAGATAGTTTTCCATTCTAGAAAACAGGGTAATGAAATAAGAATTTAATCATTTTGTCTTCTTAGTATCATTTCATATACTTCCTGGCCAAATAGTGTGCTTTTCTTTCCCTTTTCTCCTTTCTGTTAAGACGTTCTTCAAAAGTTCTTTCTTTCTTTTTTTTTTTTTTAAGATTTCATTTATGTATTTATTTTAGTGAGGTGGGGAAGAAGCAGAGGGAGAGGAAGAGTGAATCCCAAACAGAACCCTGCCAAGCATGGACCCTGACATGGGGCTCGATCTCACAAGCCCAAGATCATGACCTGAGCTGAAACCAAGAGTCGGTGCTTAACTGGCTGAGCCACCCAGGCACCCCTCTTTCTGTTATCCTTAAAATTCTTCACAAGTCATTACATTCTAAGTTTCAGACTCCCAAACATTTAACAAATATTTATGAGCTTTTGCCTCATAGAAAACCCTGTGCTAAAGAATCACCAGGTGTGTCCATGAACAAGTACAAGCCAAAGAGCAGTGCACAAGTCTCCTCTACTCCAGACCTCTATAGACATGCTGCTTCCTACAGGCAATTTCTTCCTACAGGCACCTGCAAGAGTCCCACTCTCCCTAAATACTATGCCCTGACCCAAAAATCTCCCATCCTTTTTTCTTAAAGACTTCTAAGGGCTTAAACTCTTGGAAACAAAAGCTAGAATGTCTTTTAGATGTTCCATCTTATCCACATATCTCTTCTTAGACAATGAAGTTTAGAGCCACTTTATTACTTAAATAGACAGGAAAGGAGGGTGGAAGAGAGAAATATAGTGAGAAAAAAAGAAATATAAGAGTTGATAGCTCAAACTATGACCCAGTGACATTTGGCTCTTTCTTCATCTTCATTTTTTTGGAGGTGGCCTTTTAAACTGAGCTCCTTCCTTATGGTTTTCTTAATAGTATTTTCTTTTCTCTAGCTTACTTTATTGTAAGATTATACATATAGCATGCAAATAAGTGTTCATTGACTATTTATGTTATCGGTAAGGCTTCCAGTCAACTGTAGGCTATTAGAAGTTAAGTTTTTGGAGAGTCAAAAGCTATACATGGATTTTGACTGTGCAGGGGATGGACACCCCATCCCCACATTGTTCAAGGGCCAGCTGTGTTCCAGAGTTACAGTTCTTCTTATTTTATTTTTTACCAGTATTGAAGAATTGGGTGATCAGAGTACTATGCTTAAAAAAAGAAAATACAGAAACCATAAAAATCCTAGAAGAGAGCATAGGCTGTAATGCCTCTGACATCAGCTATAGCAACATTTTTCTAGATATGTCTAGAAATAAAAGCAAAAATAAACTATTAGGACTACATCAAAATAAAAATTTTTGCATAGCAAAGGAAACAATCAACAAAACTAAAAGATAATCTACCAAAAGGGAAAAGATGTTTGAAAGTGACATATCTGATAAAGGGTTAATACCCAAAATATATAAAGAACTTATACAACTCAACACCAAAAGCCACAGTGGTTCATCAGGGAGTCCCACATTTTGCAGAAATAGCCTGCATTAGAATTCTCCCCCTGTTTAGTCATTGGCTGGTAGCAGCCCACATGAAGTTTGGGCCTCCATGTGAACACAGTGTTCGATCCCATTAGGGAGAAGCTGGGGCCATAGTCAATCATGCTCCTTGCAACAGGAAAGCTGAGTGACATGTTTTCATGTGCATCACAACTACATTAATAGGTAAAGACTAGAAAAGCTATAAGATTAACATTATATAACAAAAACATTGTTTGTATTCAGTGTCCATTTGTGAATTTAAAAGAATCCTTAGGAAACAGGACTAGAAGTGAATATACCTTACTGGTAAAGAGCACAAAGAAAGAAAGAAAGAAAGAAAGAAAGAAAGAAAGAAAGAGAAAACTAGAGCAAATCTCAAGCTTAGCAGTGAATATTGAAATCATTCTCTTTTAAATAAAGACCAAAATAGGAATACCTGCTCTCACCACTTCTGTTCAAAATTGTATTGAAGCTCTTACTTACAACAAAAAGCAGGAAAAAGAAATAAAAAACATTAGGCTTGGGAAAGAAAAGGAAGCTATCATTCATTATTCATATGTGAATATATAACATATGAACATATATAACACAAATGAATAGCCAGAAAAATTATCAGAATTAAAAAGAGGGTTTGACAAGATTGTTGGATATATGATTAATGTATAAAAGTCAATTACATTACTTTACACCACCAACAAAACATTAGAAAATATATCTCCAGTAAAGATTTTTCTCTTTTAAGGTATTACATATATTTTCCAGATTTGTTCCTAGATATCATATTTTTATTGCTTTCTACAGTGGTATTTTTTAGAAGACCAAATAAATGCAATGATCTGCCATGTATTTAGATAGGGAAATTTAATATTATAATCATGTTAATTATCCCCAAATTCACCTTTAAATTCAATGAAACTGCAATCCAAACCCCAACAGAATTTTTCATAGAACTTGACAAGCTAACATGTATAAAGAAGACCAAATAGGTAAGGTACTCCTGATGAAGAAGGCCAGAAAGCAAGATTAAGAAAGCACAATTTTAGCTCAGCAAAATAGACACCTAGACAACTGGAACAAAAGAGACAGCCGAGAAATAGATCCATACCCATATGGGAGCTTGATGAAGAGGTGGCATTGTGTATCAGTGCAATGGTGGGACAAATGGGTATCTATATGGAAAAAATAAAACCAGCTCAACCTCCTACTATATTCAAAAATCACTTTCAAACAGATTGTGGGCTTAAATATGAAAAACAAATCATGAAAACCTTTGGAAGCAAATATGTGTATGATCTCAGGTGAGAGGATTTTTTTTAAGACTTTTTATTTTAGAGAACGACTGCGTGCATGGAGGGGAGGGGTAAAGGAGAGGGAGAAAGAGAGAATGTCCAGTGGACTCCCCGCTGAGCACGGAACACAGAGCACAGAGCCAGATCCCAGGACCCTGAGATCATGACCTGAGCTGAAATCAAGAGTCAGATGCTCAACCTACTGAGCCACCCAGGCGCCCCCTATGGTAAGAGTATTTTCTAATGAGACATAAAACACACAAAACCAAAGGAAAAAACTTACACAAAGAAATTATCAATTTAATCTTAGACTTGTTTATTCAAAGTCATCATAAAGATCAGGCAAAGATAAGACACAAGATAGATCATATTTGTAACACGAATCAATTATAGGGAACTGGAATTCAGAAAATCTAAAGAATTCCTTAAAGTAAATGAGAAATCAGCCCTGCCCCACCAAAAATAGATAAATGGATAAAAGACTTGTCCAGGCATTTCACAGAAGAGAAAATACAAATAGCCCAAAAAATTGAAGAAATATACTAATTTGTAATCTGAAAAATGCAAAGTAAAACACGTTGAGATACTATTTTATACCCAGGATACTCACAAAAATTAAATGATAATGAGTTGACAAGGAAGTGGAGAAACAGAAATCTTAAACATTGCTGGTGGGAAAGAAAATTGATACAATACCTGGAAAGAATTTGGCATTATCTACAGAAGTTGGAAATTAACATAACTTATAACACAGCAATTCCACTCCTAGATATGTAGTCTTTAAAGAATATCTTCTGTGCATGCACTAGGACATACTAGCTTTCTTCCTTAAAATAGGGGAAAAACGGAATACAGCTTAAATTGGAGACTGGACTGATACATAGTCAACAGAAAAACCTTAGTTCAGTGAAAATGAATAGCATCAAAATGAATAAATAAACTGAACAGTGAGCAAAAGAGCAAGTTGCAGAAGAAAACATAAAATGACTCTTTACATAAAAGCCAAAAACATGCAAAACTAAAATGTATATTGCTTAAAGATGCATACATATATAACAAAATTAAAACAAACCAAGAAAATGACAAAACATAAACCAATATTTATCTCAGGTAAGGAGAGAGGGAGATGGAATAGAAGAAGAATACGGGAAGTTTCCAGGATACTGGCTATGTTCTACATTCTATTTCTTATTCTGGGACAGTTGTAACAGGTTTTCATTATATTATTTTGCTTTGAATCACGAGTGTGTGTACACACACATCACATGTACATTATTTGGACTCTTTTGTGTGTATGATATAGTTTATAATAAAATAACACTTAAGAAAAAAAAAAGACAAGCTCATGATGGTTTTCAACCCTTCAACCTTTCTCCTCAGTGTGCTATAGATACGATTCCCAGAAATGAAGCAAGTTACATGGAACCTTGAAGACAAGAGCCACATGCGAAAGATCGGGCGCGGGAAGACAGAACAAGCCTGGGTTTTGATCATGTGGTTGAGCCCCTGTACCAGCCCTAGACAGCCTAGGAAACTTCTTGTGATTGAGAAATTTACTACTAAAGCTGTCTTTTGTTCTCACCTGAATGAACCCTCGAGGAAAGAGTATTCATGAAACCCTCAGGATTCTAGTCCAACTATAGTCTTCTGTCTTGATCCCCTGATCACATTCACATCAGTGGGATATACTGACCCATACCCCATTCTTGTATCAAATCTAATAGCAACACGTTTACAACACATTCCCAATTTCTTCACCTGCTAGAACTTCCATTTTAACCTATACTTTCTAATTCAACCACTGGCTTCATTAACTCTGTCTCTATTGGTGTAACCCATTATGTTCCTATGCATTATCACACATGCAAATGCTGAAAATTCAGTAAAGATCCGACAGGAACTATGTTCCAGAATATTATCTGCAAATGGGATCCTACAAAAGATCTCTATAAAAATGTTTTCTATATCTATAAAGATTACATTTTTAGAGATCTCCTTACTTGAGGAAAGAAAATAAAAGTATGGCTTCTGGGCATATTGTGACCTGAATTCCTCTCCCTCCATTATTTATAAGTCTTTTTTCCTGTTATGGTTGTTTCTTGATTCTTACTATGAAAAGATCTCCCACCCTTGAATTCAATAGCTGATCTTAAAATTAGGTTTCTCATGAAGATGTTGTAGTCTAACTATATTGTGTTTCGTGTGGCTATATGAACATACATTCACACATGCACACAGAGTCACATGCATATGCATTAAAGATTAAAACTTTGATTTCGAGAGCAGTATTGTGAAATTTTTCACATGCCATTAAGAATTCTTGTTAAAAGCTTTTGGCTGTGACTATTTAGAAATCTTTCTGGGAACTGACAAATTTTACTGCCCTTGTTTTTATCCATGATCCAGTTACCAAATACAGGGATAAAATATTCTGCTGCTCAGTTGTGGCGTTGTGTCCTTTCTTCCCAATGATTAAAGTGTTTAGTTAAAAAGAATGTTAACTGAATCATTCAAATCATTATAAACATGGAGTCATCATGGAATCCATGTCAATAAACAAAATAAACCATGTTTTCCAGCATCCACTGGAGATATTGAAGATGGATGGATTCTGCACCCTTTGGTCTGAACTTTGAGTAGCCCAGCCTACCCTTCTCTCCTTAAACTACTTTGGTCTTCTCTTAGGGCAATCCTCTGGAGTGAAATACTGGCCTAAAGAGAACAAGAAAGCTCTCCACATCCACACATCTGCTCCAGCAGGAAGTGCTGGTTGTCCAGAGAAAGACTAGGACCTTCACTGATGTTCATACAATTGCACCCTTCTCATTCCTCTCCCTCTCAGCCAGTTACATATGCTCAATTAAGTCCACAGATTCACTAACAAAATTTCTAATAGTAAAATCAATATGGGTCTGTCATTTAGATGCAAAAGGCTAAGGTTCAACTCCTTTCTCTTGTGCAGGTCCTACCATAACAATCACTTCAACTCTCTATGCCTCGGTTCCCTCATCTAGAACATTGGGACAATATGTCTACCTCAGAGTACTGCCATGAAGATCAGCAGAGAAAGTATGTGACAGCGCTTCATAAGCCAAATTGTGCTATACAAATTTAGTTTTATTATTATTTTAATTCTCAGCTTCACACTGGGTAAGACAAGGATAGAAGCAAAAAGGATCCTAAACCAACATCCCAAAATGTGATGCAGAACACTCATTCATGAGTTACTAATAGTTACTGTATATTAACAAATAAGTAAAAAGATCAAAATTAGTTGGGAAGCATTTGTCTAAAAGGTAAATCAGTTTTGGGTGAGTATTAGTACAACAACATATAGAGTTGTCAAATCACTATGTTATACGCCCGACACTAATGTAACATTGTATGTCATCTATACTTCGATTTTTAAAAAACGTAAGCCAGTTTTTTAATACAGGACTTCTCAGAACATTTAATATGCTAATGTACATGGTGACTATCTGAAGGGAATATTATCTGCAGTGTTTCCCCAAATTTTTTGACCCCCTATTGGTTTTCTTTTTCCAAAATCCTATCTTTAGCAAGCACAACTTTATCTTTTGCCCATTCTCTTCCATTTCTGCACTTGTATTTTTGTTACCTAACTCTTAGGACACACTCTCTAATTTTTTTATGTTGGAAATCTCTTAATAGGCAGAGATTACTAGATTGTCCAAAACAATGTTTTGTTGGAGCAAAAACTACATGGGTAAGCCCATTCTATATAATATAGTATAGCATATAAGAATGCGAGGGAACAGGGGTGTCTGGGTGGCTCAGTTGGTTAAGCATCCAACTCTTGGCTTCAGCTCGGGTCATGATCTCAGGGTCGTGAGATAGAGTCCTGAGTCGGACTCCATATGCAGTGCAGAGTTGGCTTGAGATTCTCTTGCTCCCTCTCCCTCCGCACCTACCCTCACTTGCATAAGTGCTCCAAACAAACAAATACATAAAATCTTTTTTTAATAAAAGGAACACAAGGGAACAAAGTATTAAAAGGAATCCAAAACAACAAAACATGAGTTACACTGTAGTTATACTTCCTGACCTACGAAACAGGTTTTCATAAAGGTAAATAATCAATCATCATAATTTAATTCAATTATTCTTTCTTGTGAAATAATACTGTGATATGAAGTCTTACTTATAGGTCCCTTTACTGTAGATTTTCAAGACCCAACATCTCAGTTTTTCAAGTTTTGAGTTACATGGTAGTTTAGGTGATGCATAGTTAAGTTTTTTCATTTAGCACATTTTAGGCCTTAGCACAACTTAAGTGGCACTCAGTTCCTTATTTGGGGCATGAAAATTTTCCACACACTCTCAAAGTCACAAATTTGCTGTCCTATGTGTGTGCATTCATATCTGCCTAAAGCACACACCTTCCCCTTCTCTCAAATGTTTTCATGCTTCTATGAGTCAGATCATAAGTTTTTGGGCCAGACCCAACACCCCTGCCCCTCTTTTTTTTCCTTTTGTATTATATGTAGTACTTGTAATCCTTCCCAAACACCCAGAGGCCACCCAGGTGTAACGTATTTGCGACTGTGGTAGTTGTCTTTCAAAATATTGCCCACACCTCCCCCAGCATGACCCCCACACTCCCACAGACCCTCATGGCTCATTCTCTCCACTCCAGCTAGGGCAAGCAGGCACAAGCTCCACCTAATTTATAAATGACTACGTTCTGCAAAGACCCATCTATAGTCAGAAAACAACCTTGGGTTTGATTTGAGTGTGAAAACCACGTATTCACTTGTTTGTTAAAAGAGTTATGAAGATGTGTTAATCACTTCAATTTCTGGACTATCCCCCCCCCAGAAAAATGAAGAAAAGAAAAACAAGTGGGAAGGAAACCTCATACAGTATTATTTCATGCCTTGACACAAAAGCTCATAGGTTTGTAGAATCTCTGAATTAGAAGAGATCTTAAGGTCACAATGGTTTAAGCACCTAGCCCACAGTGAGATTGACACGAGCACTAGTGAAAAGAGAGGAAGCTTTGAAGTTGGATGAAATGGTTGGCTTTCCACTTCTTGACACATGGCCTTAGACAAGTTATTTAACTTCCCTGGGTCTCAATTCCCTTAACTGAAAAATGCTGAAAATAGTGTTCAGGTTTATCATGAGCATAGGAGGTTGTAGATTTAAGATGCTTAACATTGAGCCTAGCACCAAACAAATGGTAGCTATCATCTTATTTATTTACTTATTTAATTCCTATATATTTGACAAATGATCATCCACCTACCTTCACTTTAGAGATGAGAAACTCCTTGCTTGTTCCGTCTTTGGAAAACTGTCTAGGAGTTTTCCTTAATGTGTCCTTAATGTTGGGGTCGCCAACTGTCCAAGGAGGAAGAGACTGGGGCTGCATGGTAGCAAGGGCTATATTAATGACTAACAGAGGAAGCTGTGGATTCAGATAAATAGGAAGAGAATACAAAAATTCAGGCTCAGTGAGGGCAGCATGTGCTCATTAGCCCTCCTACACATGCATACCCTACCCTCAAGCCCCTAGGCTTATTCACAGAAGGTTGAAAGAATTTGACTATGTAGTTGCTAGCAAAAATGTGAAGGGACTGGCAGTGGTAAGCACTTTGGAACCCACAATATCCAAGCAATTCCTAGCACAGCTCATTCTCTAGGTAAGTGACTTGTCTCTGCAGGTGAACTGCATGGGGGAAAAGTTTTAGATTCACATCTAAGAAATTACCACAAGTCATGGGCACCGATGACTTGCAACAAGTTGAAAGAGACCATGTAAAGCAAAATGATTAAGAATGTGGCTCTGGAAGTAAATTCCCTGAGTCTGAATCCTTGACAACCCACTTAAATTCTCTAAGTCTTAGTTTCATTGTGTCTAAAAGGAACAAAATAATAAAGCCAATCACACAGAAAAGTTGTGAAGATTGGATAAAACCATGAATATAATGCACATGCTATGGTGCTTGGTGCTTGTAAGCATTCTCTAAACATTGGCCAAGCATTACTCTTGAAGATTCAAATATTAACTTCTTGAATACCAATATATGGAAAGCCGCATATATATATATGGCATTGGAAGGAATTAGAGGTAATACAGGCTACAGAGACACTGAATGCAGGTGAAGGATTCCCAGCAAACACTGATATTACATTTTGACGTCTTCATCTGCAAGCTTAAGAGCATATAGTTGTTAAAGTGATCTTACATAGCAAACTATCCACCAAGTCAAGTCTCCTGATTCCAAATGTTATACCCTTTCCCCTTAGCCATGCTTTGTTTCAGGGCCCCTCCTCCCACCTTGAGGTAGAGTTTAATTCTCCTTCCCTTGAAAATGGGTTAGTCTCAGTGACTCACTTCTAACCTCTAAGGCAAACTGCTTCTGCTGAATCTCTCAAGGGATCCTTGCCCTTGGCCTCCAGCTGCCATACTATTAGGAATCCTAGGCCATATGGTGAGGATCCATGTAGGCCAATAGCCTCCAGCTAATAACATCCCCTGAAATCCTAGCCAGATACCAACATCAGCTGCCAGACTATATGAAGAAGCCTTCAAGATAGAAAGCTTTGGAAAACTTTAGAAAGCCTGGAAGCTTTCAAGCTTTCAAGAAGCTCCAGAGGCCCAAATGAGGATCACCAAGTTGAGCCCAGTCAAACCTCAAACTATAAGAGATAATAATAATAATTAATAATAATAATAATAATAATAATAATAATAATAATAATAATATATTGTTGTTGTTGTGTGCCATTAAGTTTGGGATGGTTTGTTACATACCAGTAAACAACAGAATGAAAACAGGGGTACAGAGCGAGGAGAGAGCTCTCAGACCTTTCGGTACTATTTGTAGGTGTAGGCAACAACCCTCAAAGAACCAGTTAATCCTATGGAGGAAAAAGCTCTGTCCACACATAGAAGGAATATAGTGCAAACTCTGATGATTTGTCTTTGCCCCTCTGATATCAAGTCATCCTGTGCATTTTGCACCAAGAGAAGAATCAAAGAGCTTGCTTTGCAGAAAGCAAATCCCGCTTAGTCCATTCTTTTCCATTCAGTACATAGTGCAGCAAAAAGGTCAGAGTGGAGGGTTGAAATGGCCCTTCCCCATACTTTAAAAATAAGGAATGCTCAGGGCCCTCTGTACACATACGTATGTGTGAAAGGCGACCAGAATCACTCTCCAGGCAAGATTCACTGCTCTACCCAGTCCTAGATTCCCTTCCCCAGCACTACCACCCTACCTCATTGCTTAAAGATCTTCCACCATCTATGACTTTCTTTATTCCTTCAGCTTCATTTCTCCCTTTCTACTAGTTTCCCTGTTTCCTTAAATGGCTTAAATCTTTGCCTTCTTACAACAACAACCAAACTTTCCTTTACCTAATTATTTTCCTCTTGCTCACCAATCAACAAACATTTGAGGGTCTTCCATGACCAGTTACTACTACAGAGTGTGCTGAACTCTGGAGATACCATCAAGGAGCTCCCAGACCAATAAAGGAGATCAGGAGCCAAGAAGCTGCTCTTCAGAAGGAAATTTCTTGCCAGAAGTTCTACTCTTGATTTCCCATTTTTCTCTGTCTGATCACAAGTTTTCTTGCTAGGATTTCACTTCCAGCCCCACTGTTTCACTGTAAGGAGTCTTACCGAGGCCCATACACATACATGGGGAGAGTTCCAAAACCTATGGAACGAACAACACCAAGAGTGAACAACACTAAATGTGAACTATGTATTTGATCGATAATGAAGCATCAATGGTGATTCATTGACTGCAATAATGTGCCCGTCCTGTGGGAGAGGTTGACTCTGGGGGGGGTCTCTCCCCATGTATGTGTATATGGGATCTCCTTCTACTTTTTCACCTCATTTTGCAGTGAGCCTAAAGCTACTCTTTCAAAAAATTGTGTATTAATTTTTTAAAGGTCAAATATCAGCAATTTCACAGGGTTCAACCTAACAGTTTTATTTTCTTCCTCTCCAGAATCTTCTTTAGGTCTCCACAGGTTTTCTTCCCTCAGTCCTTTTCTTAGCTGTTGGTATTCCCCAGGGTGCTGTGTTTTCTTCTCACTCTGAATACACCCCAGGAAAAAGACTTCTGTCCTGAAGATCCTGTATACCAGGCTGCAGGAAAAGCTTTTCCACATCTCTTGTCCTGTGACCACGAAGTGCGGGATGAATGCTCTGAAAGGGTGTAGGTCGCACCCCTGCCCATTTTAGACGCAGACACTGCTACCAAGTTTTGAGGAGGATTGAATGCCAGAAACTTTTCATCTAAAGAAAAGTTAATCCTTTAAATTTTTCCTCTCAGTATAAATTCAATAGATCCTTTGCAACAAGATATCACTTCCCACTACGACTAAACATCCTTTTTCTTGCTTCTCTTTCAGTTCCAATTTGTAGTTCCAGAGATGCTCACAACTTAGCACATACTTGCAATAAGTTCACATAATATTTTGAAATATTTTGCAATATTAAACTATTTAAATGACTCCAAACTTTGTATATCTGTAAGCCTAGACAACATGCATGAAGATTGAGGCTGATTCTTTACTACCATAGGTTAGGTTTCCTGGGACCAAACTCTGAGACTATGAAATTATTAGAGTTTTTACAGGGGAAAAAAAATATTCAGTAGGGAAGAGCAATGAAGGAATCAGGATTGAGCACAGGGAGAAACTGAACTGTCAGTTGCAGTTATAACAGATACCTCAGTCGATACTACTAGAAGTTCTGGGACAGAGATGGTTGGCCCTTCTGAACTGCCCCAAAACTGAACCTTCAAATTGACCCACGACTAAACAAAGGCTGTTCTAATGGAGAAGGTATAACTCTGGGTAAAGCAATTGCTTTCAGCAGAGAGCAATTCCTAGAGAGGGGACCATCAGAAGCTAACACTCCAGCAGCTCAGAAGTGAAGGGTCCTGCAGGGAATCTGGATGGCACATCTTAGCACACACCACATTTACATGGGCCACTAAATGGACATCACATGGTAGAATCGCAAAGTATACAATATTTATAAAAACATCAATACCATTTATTTAAATCTTCAAAAGAAATAAACAAAGTAATTTTATTTAAATAATTTTTTAATTGTCAAAAAAAGTCTGTGAGAATGAGGCTAACATAGTTGGAAATAAAAATGTATGCAAGCCAGAATTTGGGCCCAAAATACAGAAGTCATATATGACTCACTGTTTGTGTTTGGCACTATATGAGATATGGCTTCAAATATGCTGTGAGTGATAACTTTCTTTGAAAAAATTGAAAGACTATACACAATATTTTAGGGATTTGCCAAAAGACAGAAACCTTCATGAAACAGTAAATTTGAGCTTACAACTGCTTTTGAACACATGAACCTTACAACTGCCAACTAGATACTGTTAAAGCAATTAGACTTACCTTAGACCTTAGAATCCATTAGAAGAATGAAGTGAAATAACAGAAGATCTTCAAATAAAAAACAAATTGTGGTCTTGTTAGAAAAATGAAATTTCTTCTGTACTTGTTCTGGCTACAGTTATTTGGTATGGACTATTACTTGTTTAATATTATAAAAAGAAATAAACCTAACTGTGGATATTTTCTTTTTAAAAGAAATTTAAAGTATTTTTATTTTAGAGTAAATTATTTTTCTAAATGAGAAAAAACTACATGTGAAAAATACAACAAAAGTGGCATTTTAATAAAATATAAAGAAATGGATATGAAGAAGATCCACCCATAAGTTATCCTGAAACTAATTTCTCTACAGACTATTTTCTGACCATTTGAGATCAAGGTACAATCTCAATTTAGACAAAGAATTACAATGAATTACAAAGAATATAGATAAATTGTCTCATTTAACATTACAGTCAATGATACACAAATTGTGTTTACAATCTTGATTATAACACTTATGATTTGTGCTGAAATAAAAACAAGAAGAATAAATTTTATGGCCTTAGTATCTAATAAATTTTTTAAACTCTTTGCTAAGGTATAACAATACAGAAAAGTGCACAAATCATACGTGTACAGCTCAGTGAAGTTTCAGAGCAAATAATAACCAGCACCCTGTTCAAGAAACACAAGATGATATGTGTCTTAATTTTATTGCTCACCCAGACATCTCAGCCAATTCACAGAAGATCCAGCCATGTGCGACAAACTCAGTTGTCGTTGACAACTGCTAACTTTTGGTCTTCACACATATTTTTCTATTTTATCGTCATGAAGGTATATTTGACCCAGTAGGGGAATAGAACATATTTGTTAACACTTTGTTGTCTTGGTTTATGATGTTTAGGTATTTAGTGGGGCCTCCATCATTTGGTACTGAGCTCCATGAAGATTAGGGCTTGGTCTGCCCATGACTTCAAATTAAAAAGGCCCTCTGTTTAAGACCTCCTTAATGCTCTGCACCCTGCAGGTCCATGTAGAGAAGCATTATCTACCCACATATTTCTCCCCCTTCCCCCACCCCAGTCTAAATTTGTTTAATGCTGTTATTCTATCTCATAAATTGTATTCTTTTCTCCATAGCACCTATCTCAATCTGTAATTATGCAAATATTTGTAAGTTTACGTGTTACTGTCCATCTCCCACCTTTCTGAAAGCTCCATGAGGTAAAGAAACTTACCTGCTGTCACCATTTTATACCCGGCATTTAGCTCATAGAAGACACTCAATAAATATGTGTTGAAGGAATAAATGAGAAAATGAATAAACTATGGATTGATGCCTGACTCAAAAATCCATCTCCCAGCCCAGGTCTGACTCCTGAGAGCCACAATTCTGTGTCCAGCTGCCTCAGAAGGCATCTCTACCTGGATTCCCAGAAACATGTCAAACTCAACATATCCAAAGTGAAATTCATCATCTTCCTTCCCCGCTAAAATTAGTCTCCTTCTGCATCCCTATCTTAGAGTGTAAGTACCACCTGGTGTAGCACCCGTTAGCACCCAGAGAGCACACTTTCCCTCCCTCTAATAACTTCTAGTCAGCCGCCATCCTAACCTTTCCAAGTACCTTCCACTAACCCCTCCCTCCATCCCACATTCTTGCCCCCGTACTACAACAGCTACCAGAGCACCCTCACATTCCAGCAAAATTCTCTTTCCAAAATGCTAATCTAATTAGGTCCCTCGTATGCTTAAAACTCTTCGAAAAAATTGGGAGGGTGGGAGTTAGTGGAAGTGAGCTAAATTCTTCATCTTTCACTGTGGAGAGTCCATAAGTACTGTTAACTTTGATAAATCAAGAAATATGAGCATAAACATATTTAGAGTTATGAAAATAAATAGAAACTGTAAAAACTGAAGACTGGAACTGTAGGGGAGAGGAAGACTTTTAGTTTTCATTTTGTGGCTTTCCATATGTAAGTTTATTAATTATAAATTATAATAATTTAAAGTAAAGAGATGATAGATAGATAGATAGATAGATAGATAGATAGATAGATAGATAGACAGATAGATATTATTAGCTTTCCAGTGCCCTTGGGATAAACTCCAAATTTTTTGGCATGCTTTTGTCATAGTTTGTTGTCAACCCCACTGCTACTCTTAGCTCTTACACTCTCCCACATTTAATCTGCTCTCCAGCCACTCTGAATTCACATGCTGAACTCCTCAAAGGCACCGTGCTTGTGTTTTTGCACAAGTTGGTCTCTCTGCCTGAAATGTAAATCTCCTCTCTGTGATCTGGTTAAGTCTCCCTTGTCCTTTAAGATTCAGCTGGTGTCACGTGCTCCACGAACACTTTCCTGAGTCTCCCCAACTCTTCCCATGGGTTAAATGATGCTGTACCCTTGAGCTCCGATATCTCTCTATTCATTGTTTATAATAGATCAAGAAAACATGGGAAAGGTACTGTATCTCCATAGCCTGGAAGTTTCCTGAGGATGGGGGTTATATCTAACTCCTGTGCCAAGTTCACTGCAGGCACCAAATGAGTGTTTCATAGGTATTGATGAATGAACAATGAAACAACAGCTTACATCACTAAAATGAAGAGTTACAAGCGAAGGACTAGTTTCCTTAAAGGGTCCACATTAAAAGGCAACAGTACAGCTGAAAAGAATAAACAAAATTATGAGTTGACAGTTCACAGAAAATGAAATATAAATTACTCTTAACCATATGAAAAGATAATGAATCTGATTCATAAAAAAGGAAATGCAAATTAATTCAGTGATGAGATATCATTTTTAAACTTTCAAACTGGCAAAGATCAAAAGTGTTGATAACACTGCATTATTGGAAATAAATAGGATGACAGCTTCTCTCAAACATCAGTATGACCTCTATGCAAAACAAATGGACAATATTTCTAAAAATTAAAAATGCAAATACTCCTCCTCGAAGCAATTCTATTTCACACAAGTTTGAAAAGATGTGTATACAATAATACTCATTCTAGTCCAGAGCCATATCTGAAGTTCCAGTCCACAATAATTTTTCACCTCTGTATTTGAATTCTGTATCATTTAATTGGAGCTTAGTATTTACTGTTTATGACCAGTTATTTCTCTAACCAGATAGTAAATTTCTGAGGTCAGGACTATGTGTTAAACCTCTCTGTCCTTCTCAGTGTCTATCACTATCATGAACACATGGGTTCAGTTTACATTCTTTTCACAGGACGCAAGGCTTCCTCCAGGAAATCCCAAAGCCACTCTAGAAGTTAATGTGTCATTCCAAGGAAGATCAGTGTTACCGAGTAGCCACTGCCAGAAGCTAAGAGAGACTGAAGCAATCAGGGTCAAGCCTAGTAAATCTACTTTGACCTTCTGATAAGATTTCATTAAAAGAAAGAGAGGGTTTTTTTCCCCCTAATTTTAAGCCACTGGTCTAAATTAATAACGTAATCTTTTAATTTATATTTTTAACAAAGTACATTTTGTGTTTTTTTAATTTAATATATTTTTTAAATACTTACTGTCTTACACCTACCAGGACCTCCCTCTCCTACTGGTCCCTGGAGTTTAAGGAGTGTTAAGAAATACAGGAACACTAGGGATGTACTGTATGGTGACTAACATAACATAATAAAAAATTATTATAAAAAAAAAGAAATACAGAAACAGAAGGAGACTATTCAGCTAGAAGAATCTTGAAAGACTTAACTGGTGTGTAGTGTCCTATACTGCAAGGAAGTAAGCCAATGTTCCTGTTCTTCACATATATATTTAATTCAAAAATAACTATAAATTCCCCATACTTCTTTCAAGAGGTTCTCCTTTCATATCATCTATTCATATAATAGAAGGAAGAGAAGGAGAAAGTCTTACTGATCTCTTGTGGGGGTCTTGTATCTTCTGCTGTTCTGTAATCTATAACACCCTAACAGGCATCGTGTTCAAGGAAACAAGCTTTCCAAGTTTCACATGTCACCAGATATGAATACTGTCCTGAGTGTGGTAATAACATTTAGTTATTCAGAGTTATCAGGGACTAATTATTGAGCAGGTCAACAAGACAAGATTCTGTTTAGTCAAGTTCTGTGTATCCCCAAGTAATATAATCTATGAGTATTTATGAACATCAGTAAGCATGAAGATGGAGTTACTAGTTAAATGCTTTAAGCTTCTCACAATAGAAAATCCAACTCAAATACCTTAAATAGTACAGCTGTTTATTGTCTCACATGACAAGAAGTTGAAAAAAGAACAGCTTCCGTGTCGGTTCCATCTGCAGCTCAACAATGTCATCAGAACCCGGGTTCCGTCCCTCTTCCTGCTCTGTCTGCCTCAGCATGTTCTTCTCAGGCTAAGCCCTCACAGTCCTAAAATGACTGTTCCAGATGCTGCTTACAGACACAACACTCTGTAGCAGAGAAGAGACTCTTTATTTCCACAGACCTCTTTTTAAGAGCGAGGAAAAACTTTCATGGAGGCTCCTAGAACACACTGCAATGGCTATTGGTCAGAATGTTGTCACGTGTCCCTGCTTATAACAGTCAGTAATGAGAAGATAGGACCACTTTTCTGGCTTAAACCAATCATTATCCCTTCCTGGAACTCCCCAGAAGCACGTGAAGGGTAGATACCTGAACACAATTAGAGTTCTGTTTGTTGCCAAAGAAGGGGAAATGGGTATTGCTTCAGAACCTCTGAACAATGTCTGAAAATGTATATACTAATAGAATACATTTCACCATTTTTAGAAATGCTAAATCTTTATCAGTAGTCCCCAATCTTCCCAGTCTTTTCATAGTAGCTAGTTCATCTAATCTGTCAAAGACCAAAACAGGTTGCAGATATTTATCAGTTAAAAGATGTTCATTCATCCATCCATTTAGTCATTCAGTTAAGAGTACCTGGGCACCTATCATATTCAAGATAGAGTTCACCATGGGAGACTAAATAATATAAAGTTTATGTCATCAAGAAGTTTATTATTTCAGGGGTGCCTGGGTGGCTCAAGTCTGTTAAGCATCTGACTCTTGGTTTTGACTCAGGCGATGGTCTCAGGGTCGTGAGACTGAGCCCGGCATTGGGGCTCCACACTGAGCATGGAGCCTACTTAAGATTCTCTCTCTCCCTCTCCCTCTGCCCCTCCCCACTGCTCACACGTTCCAAAAAAAAAAAAAGAAAAAGAAAAAGTTCATTATTTGGAAAATGACAAACTCTAAAAATGATGTAATAGTTTCTTATGTTATAATGTGAAGGTGCTTTTTAAATTAAATTCACGCAGAAAGCCTACAAGTTCCAAAAATTTTTCAAGATTTCCAGCCTAAACTCATGAATAAAATTCATTATTTTCTTAAGAGAAAGTGATGGAAAGCTTTGTGATAAATTGTTGGATTTAAAAGTTATAGGAAATTGTAGGTTTATTCCAAATAATGCTTATTGACAAATATCGAACATAAAATATTTATATCTATAAAACAGGAATGTGATGACGGGCAAAAACACAAAACAAGGGCATTTATTTTGGAAAGATTATCCTGGCAGAGTAATAATAAGGAATATGGAAACTATTATAAATATCAGACTTGACGTCATTTAGTCTAAACCCCTCATGTACTGATAACTATAAAATAAGGGTAGACTCTGCCATTAACTGAAAAGTTCCAAGGACATCCCAAGAACTAACTCCAAACCTAGTGTTCTCCAGGTCGCAGATTTTTTCTTCTGAGATCTGAGCCAGGAAGTTTCTTCTCACATTACTCCTAAAAAACAACCTTCCTTCAACCCCACCAAGTTGTTATTTCAGGAAAAACCAACCAACTGAATTAAACTGTGTAGAAAAGACTAAAGAAGGGACCCAGGAGAGGAATTTTTATGGAAATTAAGAATCATTCCACTTTTTTGGTTGATTTTTAACTCTTGTTCATCCTAGATAATTCCGGTTTTGAGAATGAGGATCAAATTTATTCTATAAAGAGCTCAGTAACCAAGTGGCAGAGAGGCAAGCATTCTGTCAGTGCCTCAGTAGCCCATATGTGTGGGCATTAGAGAAAGGCGCTCTCCCCCAGTGGACATAGCTCTTGCAGGTGAGCAGCTTAAGGGGATCCTCCTACGGGATTTCAGCCCCCTCTAGTCCCCTGGCTCGGGGCCCTTGTCCACAGCATACAACACATAAATGTACACAGTGGCCCTGCATGAGGGAGAAGAAAAATCTTGGAATTCCTGAGGCTGTTCATGCAGACCCAAAACTCGAATGTCATAAACAAAGTCAGGATAAATTCATTCTGCCAGAATCTTTATTCATTACTGACATCCTAGACTGTCGGCATAATGATCTTAATCATCTGACCTTTTAGAGGCAATTTCCTGATCTTGGCTGGATAGATCAGGCTAAATGCTACATTTGGCCCTATTTTTAAATTGCCCAGATGGTGTGAATGGGTGTGTGGCTTGGGGTGCCCACATATACTGGACTGCTTCCAGGGACTGTTTGTACCTTGGGTGTAACGAGCAGCTGTAGACGGGAGTCAGGAGTGGGGATGAGGGAATGGTAAGGGCCAGGTCAGTGCCCTTATCTGAGTAAAACCGATTTCACCAGTTACCTGTGTAAATTTGGATTCCAAGGGGGTCACTCTCGGTCATCCATAAAATGGCAGCCAAGTGCAGACTGAAAGCACTGGTGATGGGCAGAAAGTAGGGGGCGAATTCTGAGACAGCTGCTTCTGACCTCTGCTGCACCCAGCCCATGTTGGACTTGACTGTGTTATGTGTGGAAGAGTTCATAGGGAATGTAGTCCTGTTCATTACATAAGACAAGGTCGTATTTTTTGCCCCCCACCTGCTGTGACTCAAAATTTACTTTGTTGCCTTAGAGATGAGAAGGATTTGATGCTTAGAAAAGGAGGAGAGAAGGTAAACAGGACTTGTGAGGAGAGTAACCACAATTCCCAAGATTTGTAGGCTTTTGGCAATAATGTGCAGGGGACTCCATCATTCTTTATAATCTCCCGTTCCTTCCACCTAAAATGGCTTTCCCTCCAAAGCAGTTTCTTCTTCCTTCTTCTTGAATGAGCTGTGCCCTTCTTTCAAAACAGGTATTTAACATTCACCACCCCCAAGAAGCCTTTACACATCCAAACTGATTGCTTCCAGCCCTAAAATTGCAGATGGTGGCTGAAACTCAAAGACACACTTGTAGCTAAAATTGTGGCTTGGGTCTAAGTCAGCGAACTGCAGCCTGCAGGCCAAATCCAGCCCACAGCCTGCCTTTGAACAGCTCATGAGCTAAGAATGGATTTTACGTGATAAATGGCTGGGGAAAAAAATCAAAAGAATACTCATATTGTGTGACATATGAAAGTTATATGAAACTCAAATATCAATGTCTACAAATAAAAGTTTATGGGAACGCAGACACGCTCATTTGTTTACGTATTGTCTATGGCGGCTTTCGCACTCCAGTGACAGGAGTTGAGCAGCTGCACAAGACTGTGTGTTTGCAAAGCCTAAACTAGTTACTCTCTGGCCCTCTCCAGAAAAAGTTTGTCAATCCCTGATCTAAGACATTAAATGTATTAGCAATGTGAAATAAGAACATCTCAAAGAAGTAAATTTCAGGCAAACTAACCAACCAAAGGCTATCAAATACACCCCTGAAGGCGTGAGCCCATAATTAAGACTAAGTGGTTATCCAGAGGAGGAGCAGACATTTAAAGTAGAAGGGGAAGAAGAAGGGCTAGATGAAGTCTACATTTTATACTCGGCCAGGGAGGAGATAATGATGCCCGTGTTGCTTGCTGCCACATCCCCAGGACCTGGCACACTTCTTGGAGCTGAGCAGGGGCTCATGAAGTAGTTCTTGAGTAAATGAAGAGGAAGGGAGGAGGAAGAAGCATAAAACAAGTGAAACAAGGGTTGGGAGTGGAAAAGGGTCCCCAACAGCAAGCTCAAGTGTGTCTCCCCTTGTATAACAGGCCGCAGGTTCTCAAGAGTTAGAAGCTAACATACCATTTGGAAGCTAACATAACAGATGTTAAGTATGCGCCCAGGAGACATGAAAGAAATGACTTCACTGTAGTAATGGCCACGATGCCCATTCGAGCCCACCTTTTCCACCCCTTCCTCCAACACCGGACACTTACATATTTTGTCCAGAGACTAAATTGAGACTTGGAGACTAACAAGGGGAAGGAAATCGAATATAAAGCTCATGAAATAAACAGCACTACTTGTTGATCTTTGATTAACTGGCTCTTCTTTCCGAAACAGGGCCTCTTTTTCTTTCTCTCTTCTCTTTGCTTGCAGGTGACACCCACACATATCCTTCAGTGTCGGCAGAGATGCTCACTCAGATAACAACTGGAGTTCGTGCTGCACATTTTCATCTTCATGTGTCATCATCACCAAGTAAAACCACAACTATAGGAAAACAAAGCTGTTTGCTGCTCTTTTGTCTCAACTGACATTTCCAGCCAGCTCTCACAACTCGTTCTCTGGAGCCAGAGGAGCGTTTGAGTCTGTCATTGAGATAGCATTGTCAGGCGCAGTGTAAGGAGAATCCAGTCCACCCCTACTCTGGGATAAATTCACCCTTCTGTGACTTTTTGTCCCCTCGAATTCCTGGCGCACCGCAACCTTTCACACTTTCAGCCGACAAATAGGCTAGGAAACAGGGCTTGGAAAGCATGCAGTCTGGCCTTCAGAGTGGCCTCAATAACGGGGTCAGCTTAGAAAAGACAAAGTATTGTTGGATCACCCATATTTCATCCCAGGCATTTTTCAAGTATGGAGGCCAAGTGTCCACACACCCTGAAAAGAACAAAAGGACCGCAGAGAAAGTGTGCTCTGGACAGTGGTCTGGGTTTCTAAGTGCTGAGAGCCTGTGAATCTTCGAAGGGAAAGCACGTATTCTTTGGGATGCCAAATCAGAGAAAGTTGAGAGATCCACCCCCTCAGATTTGTTCCTGAAGAACCAAGCTTCTTTTGAGGACCAGGAAAACTGAAGAAAGGTCAAGAGTTAGTGCCTCAGTTTAAGAGACACCGATAAGTTACCAAACAAGGGTCTGGTCTCTCAGACCATCCCTTTTGCTGCTGCTTAGTGGGATAGTTAAGCATCCATTATGATGGATCCAGAAGTTTCTTTGATTTTCTCACTCATCCTTTATCTTTGATCTGGGCAAGATGATATCAGAGAAATGGTACTCTTTAAAAGAAATCCCTATACTTTATCATACTGGAGGAAAAAAGTTAATTCAGGGCTGTGAGCAATTACACCATTCACATAGTTATGTAATTAGAACATGGTGGGAGGTCTGCTAGGTGAAGTTATGACATTTGTATCTTATTTCTCTTTGAACTTGGGTTTCGAGGTACTAGAACCTTTTACAGAACTAAGTTACACTATTTTTATTAGCCCAACAAAGGAGTGCTTATTGAGCAGATTCACTTAATGGCTAGTTTTGACCAACCTTGTCCCTTTCTGATTGAATTGTTTTGTCCAGTTGAATTCATGAGTGACTAGCTAAGTTCAGTCTTTCCTGGAGTGGAACAACACATTTAAACTCATCTGTGTCAAGTTTACCTTTATTTAACTTCATGAGCTCTATTTCAACAAAGAAGAGTCTCTTTGGAGAAGAACTCATGGCACACCGATTTGACTTCAGGCCACCTTCAAAGCACAATTTGCAATGAAGTAAATAGGAGCTGCTATGTAAATTACCAGACCAGCTCTGTGTCTCTTGTTCAAGGGCTTTCCCCTACCCACAAGATAATAGCTCTGTGTATGTGTGTCTGTCTGTGTGTGGTGATTAATATGTCTGATTTGAATTTTCAACTTACTCCAAGGGCCACAATTTTGTTCATTGTTGTTCTTTTATTTTTAAATTATCGCAAGCCATTAGAGTGTTCAGTTATGAACATAACAGATAAAGAAGCTGAAATTGTCTGTCCCCAGCATTCTCATCTTTGAGCTCTTTTTGATTCACAGCCAGGCGAGACATCTATAGAATTTGTTGGGACCAAAAAAAAAAAGAAAGAGAAATGAGTAGCAGCTCAATAGTAAGATGGGGATTTAAACTACAAAGGCAATATTTTTAGAAGTCTTAGTCTAAAGGAATGTTTAAAACAGAGTCAATACTCCATTAAGAGTAGATTTGGGGACTTCAGTGGAAAATCAGCTTACTCTTGACTGTGGCTTACTTAGCATGACTTTTCAAGATGTTTCTTTCTAACACCATTGGTTTTCCTCACTGCACAAAAATTTCTAAAATGTGTATGAACTTCCATCCCTCAGGTTTTCTTTTACCAATTTTGGCTGTGTATATGTATTACCTCCTATTTCACTGATAAAATGGATTTTGATATTTATTAATAGGAAAGTAGAAAACAGAACTGTCTCTTCTCAGATTGTGATTAGTACATTTAAACTGACCATTAATCCATAAGGTATATGAAATTCATTCATTCAATCAATAAATATTTATTTTATGCCAGGTACTATTGTAGGCACTAGGGATATGGCAATCAACAAAGCAGACAAAGTTCCATCTCTCATGGAGCTTACATTCTAGTTTGGGGAAACAAACAATAAACAAATAAATAAGTAAAAAATCTAGTGTAAGAGAGGGTGAAATGCTATGGAAAAAAGGCAAGCCAAGAAAGCAAATAGGGTTTGGTGGGGCGGGGCAGGGAGGTGGTTAACTAAGGTAGACGGTGACATTTGAGCAAGGGCCTAAAGGAAATGAGGGAGCAAGCCAGGTGGATATCTGGGAAAGAACATTCCAGACCGAGGAAACAGTATGTGCAGAAGCCCTGAGGTGGGAACATGCTTGTGACGTCTGAGAAGGAATATGTCACTGAGTATGCATATACCTATAACAGACATTTCCTAAGCCTCATATCTCAAGACATCACGCGGCCAGGACTTGAGAAAGTCCTTGCCACCGTCCTTGACTTGGGTTAATAACAGGTCTACGGCAGTGATGACCCTGGTTCTGGGTCCATCACTGCCACCATCTCCAACCTCCAGCATGTTGAATCTAACACTTTGGGATCAGTCCCCGGGTAGGCTGTAGTTCCTATCCAGCAATACCAAAACCTGGAATGAGGGATCTGACATCCATTCAACCATCAACATTCCCATTAAATTAGCCATGAGAACTAGTGGTTCAGTTAGTGAACCCAAAGGACTGAGGGGGTCAAAGCTGAAGTCTGATTTCTCTCACAGGGTATGCACATCACACAGAATGCACACATCCCAGAGATATAAACCATTGGTTTGATGAGAAATTGTGACTAAAGTCAAGTAAACAAACAAGGCTTGTACCTTGCTTGAAATAAAACTAATATATGAAAGTCTGGATTCTTTTTTAAAAACCTAAACTGGAGATTTATAAAAAAATATTTATCCCACACCATTTTTAAATAGCAAGTTTTCTCCAGATTCATGGCCAAAAGTCAAGCATACATCCTCTGAAAGACAAATACTAAAGCACAAAGTAAAAACAAGCACATGGTAGTTAGAAATTTTACCACTGAATACACAGAATATAATGTACACTTGGTCTCTTTAACTTGGCACGCTCAACCAAAATAAGTGAGCTCACAATCAAAAATTATAGAAATACTGTTAATTATGAGACTCTTACAATAATAGCAGCAAATGACATTGTTTTCTTCATAATTATCACATCTGAAACTGTAAAACCATTGCTCCAACCACTGTTTTTAAACCATTTCTTGGCTCATACTAATAGTGAAAACGGACTTCCCTATTAACATTTCTACTTTGGCTCTGTTCAGAGTGAGTAAGAGAAATCTAAAGTGTGATTCATCTTTAGTAAACCTATTTTTCCCATCAGAAAATAAAACCATTTTTTTAACCAAAGATCAAATCTTTCCATTTTTTAAATTTATTTTTTGCTGTTGCTCTTTATAAAATTCTCTAGCTCTATCATTTTCAAATCCAATCCAGTAACTTGGATTAAAGAACTCTGTGTGCCAAGAGGCGAGCAATGCAGCCCATGTGCCAGCATAAACTCAAAAGTTCTTTGTCACCCAAGTACTAGTGAGTTTGACCTTCTTTGGATTAATTATATTCGTGGAATAGAAGCCCATTTCAAAGTCAACTGAAGTACAATATTTTCTGTCTGGAATCATAGGATTCCCCTCCCCACATCACAAAAAAAATTAAAGACCTCTTTCTATACATAAAAGTGGGAGGCAGAACACTGTACATTTCATTACAAGCTAAAGTACACCAAAACAGGAAAATGGTGGAAGTTAAGAGGCTCTCAAATTTTATAGCACCTTACCCCTGGGTAGTGGGTTTAAATTTGTGTTACAATATTTTTTCTCTTCTTGGAGCATTGCCCAGTTTATCTTTTTTTTTTTTAATTTTTATGTATTTACTTGAGAGAGGGTGAGAGAGAGAGAGACAGAGAGAGCACAGAGGGAGAGGGAGAAGCAGACTCCCAGCTGAACAGAGAGCCTGATGCAGGACTTGATCCCAGGACCCTGAGATCATGACCTGAGTTGAAGGCAGATGCTTAACCCACTGAGCCACCCAGGAATCCTCAGTTTAATCTTTATACATTACTTATACAGCAATAATAATAGTAGCTAACATCATTTGTCAGATATGGTACTAGTGCCATGGACAAGCAGGGGGAAAAAAAAAAGACAAACTTGGGCCATGCCCTGATGGAGATTATAGTATAGGGACAAACAATCATGATCGCGACCTCCATTTTATAGTTGAAAAGTAGAGTCTTAGAAAGTCAGTGACTCTCCTAAGGCCAACTAGAAATGAGACTTGAACCAAATCTATTTTATCTCCTTCTAAAACCTAGACTCCTCTAACATCTGAGTAAACTGAAGCACTGAACAAATTGTAAAGGCAGCAGTAAAGCTGTTCTTCAAGGTCCCCAGGCACAGCCAGTTGACCCCAACTAGAAGCAGAAAAATATCCATGGTCATGACAAGATCAGGTCTTACAGGGTCAGGCTTTGCAGGGTATCTTGAGAACTTTGATGCTGTCTTAAAAGACACACTCCAAAATACTTCTCCATGTCAATAGACCTCCAGCTGAACCCACAGAGTTCTGGAGCTCTAGCCCTAAGGCATATAAAGTCACTGTAAAGGAACTCTCGCCATGTCTCCTTCTCCCTGCTGTCTTCTGGCAATCTTCCACCAGATGTTGGCCACCCCCTCAGTACATTGGCAAGAGTCATGTGATTCCCTTCTATTCTCCTCCTCCAGAAGGAGTTTCTTGGGACTCATCCCCCACGCCCTAATGAATACCAACCCCCTTTTCACAGTATCAGCACTGCTCTGGATGCGCTTTCAGTGTCCCACTTCAGATTTCCACGCAGACAACAAAGAAACCAACCAGGCAAGCCTGAAATACAGCAAACAGAAATCCCCCTATACGATTGGACTAGAATGATCTGCTAAAGAAGTAACTCTTCAGAATATTCAAATGATTTTGACCTCAAGTGGCTTCATTTCCTGACACATTCTTCCTTGGTATGGGAGGACTATTTTATTCTTTTCAAATCATATTGTGAATACTGCACTGAATTCCCATCACAAGGAGTAAGGAGAGCAAGACTGTTTGCTTCAAATTGCTTCGAAAAAATTCCATTGGTCAAAATGACTAAATATGACCAGAGTACATAAAAAAAAATGTCTATATCTTTCTAAACTAAAACAGTATTAAATAGGAACTAAGTGGCTCATTTCATGAATGAGAGACAGTGTTTTAATGATTTTTAAAATGTATGAGTCTCCCTCCCCTCTCCCCCACTCTAACATATCCCCACCCTAAACCCCCACTTAACCAAAAGGAATGAGTTTCAAACCTTTCCTCTCCATCTAAAAAGTCCTTCCATATCACACTTCACTTGACCACAATGTTCAGGTGAGTGAGATAGGAGTGAAATGGAAAGCAGATTTCAAGGCTAACAGAATCCATGGGGTTTTTGTTTTGTTTTGTTTTGTTTTCTACTGTAACCTCTTAAGTCAATAAATACATGGTAAGTTGGAATTTGGGTCATGGCACTACAAGATAGAGCCTGCCACAGGAATATTCTTTAACTTCATTTCAGAGTCTCAAAATAAAGTTATTTGGTCTAGTCATTCTAGAAAAATTGGCAATAAGAGCCTAATAAGAGCCCGTAAAAGGAGCCCGTGGCCGGCTGAAGACGAGGCGGGTTTTTCCTATCCAGAGCAGTTGTGTTGAGCAGGTGAAGAGCTGCCAGCCGGCTCGCATCTGGATAGGCGTCCATGTCAGGAGCGGTATGCCGCAAAGTCGCGTGCTGGGGCATAGGGTTGGTAGTGCCTTCGGGTGGGCCCCGGCCTCCGGGGGGTCATATTCATGTAGTCACTCTGAAGGATCCTGCTCCTCTTATTCTTCATCTGCAGAAAAGAGAAGTGTCACTGTGAAGGGGGCCGGGGAACAGAGGGAGATGGAGTGGGAGGGGTTCTAAGACTTGTTGGGGGGAGAGGGGGCAACTACTCAGAACATAGACTGTCAAAGGAAGCCGAAAATACCTGAATTCATTGAGCACCTTGGACTAAGATAGTGCCTAATCAAACCTAACTACTTGGGACTTTTCTAAATTAACATGCAAAATATGAATCAAAGAAGGTATTTTAGTGTATCAAAGAAGGTATTTCAATGTACCCATGTTACCCTCAATGCAGTCATTTGATCTGAATTCCAAAAGCGTATCTAATTAATATATCCACTGTTGATATGTAAATACTCTTGAAGGCCCTTCCTCCTTTGAAAAGGTTAAGCATCCCCACTGCAATCTTCTTACAGCTGCCATTTGCTTAACAAGCTGTTTTTCCATCATTAATCCAAAAGGACCTTCAGCCCTCTAGAGTCTGAAATAATCATAAATTCATAGCCCCGGAGTCCAAATTAGTGGAGAGGTATAGTTCAAGATAACTAGTTACATTCCTATTCTCTTATGTCTATGTACATTTCCATAAAGACAATAGTGTCACTCAATCTCTGTTCCTGAGACTCAGCTCCTTCTGGATGAATTTCTTTTTTTTTTTTTAATTTTTTTTATTATATTATGTTGGTCACCATACAGTACATCCCTGGTTTCTGATGTAAAGTTCGATGATTCATTAGTTGTGTATAACACCCAGTGCACCATGCAATATGTGCCCTCCCCACCACCCATCACCAGCCTATCCCATTCCCCCACCCCCTCCCCTCTGAAGCCCTCAGTTTGTTTCCCAGAGTCCATAGTCTCTCATGCTTCATTCCCCCTTCTGATTACCCCCCCCCCTTCTTTATCCCTTTCTTCCTCTACCGATCTTTCTGGATGAACTTCTATCAGGGATGAGGGAAGTAGGGGCAATACTAAACCCAGAGCAAGAGTTATATGCACCATGAATCTTAACATAGTTTTGACTGGAGATGAAGAGCATCTTTTCTGAACCAATGTGATGGTAAAATTTACATGTTTGATAAAAGACCCATAAAAATTCTAAAAATAGCTACCCAGGTTTCTGAATTCAGAATTCCCTATTATGAAAAAAATATGTCTATTTCTGGGCACCTAGGCCTGATGCGTAAGTAGATACATGGCACATGAATGACATGAGCCCTTGAACAAGTGAGCAAGCGGCTTCTGCCCTGGCTTTATTTCCATGAACTCCTCCCTGAGCCTTGTCAAATGAGCATGAGCAAGTGTTAAAGAAAGGCTGGAAAACACTGGCCTCCACATTACTAAATCCAACTAACATGTTTTCAGTCCTCATCTTTTGAATTCTCAGCAGTATTCTCTATTAATGATTACTGTTGCCTTTTTGAAACACTCTTCCACTTTGCCTTCCATAAGATGGTACCATGCTGGTTTTCATTCTACCTGTTTGGCTACTCCTTCCCTGCCTCCTTTGCAAGTTCATCCTTCTCTAAGTAGCCATTCAGTGACACTGCTATATATACTGTTGCCCAAGACTTCCTAAGCCTCACCCTTGACACCGCCAGCTCCCTTACCCCTTGTCCCAGGGGACATTTGACAATGTCTGAAGGCATTTTGGGTTGTCACAACTGGGAAGAATGCTATGGCATCTAGTGGGTAGAGGCCAGAGATGCTCCTAAAAACCTCTGGTGACAGGGCAGCCCCCCGACAGCAAAGAATTACCCAGCCCAAAGTGTCAAGAACGCCAAGACTGAGAAATCCCGATCTATGGGGTCTGATCATGAAAAAGAATGGAATGAAAAGGAAGCAATGGATACAAAATATGGGACCAAATTTAGAATGAATATTGTTGGCTTGCTTGACCCTTCTTGCTCATCCCCAGAGATGACCAATTTTTTGAGCCTGGGAGACTGGAAAGAGGCTGTTCCATCCAAGATATAAGGTGGGACAGTAGGAGAAGTAGATTTGTAAGAGAAGATTACAAATTCAGCTTTGGTCATTTGGGATTTGAATGATGAATGGGTTATCCAGCTGAAACTAAGAAGAGGATAGCATTAAACAGACATAACTGGAAGATTCATTCAAGAGAGGTAGTCATGGAAACAAAGTGGGTGAGGAAAGTTGCTCTTCAAACATCTTGGCTCTACAGCCTTTCTATAAATAAAGACTAGAGCTCTCTTGGGCACAGGGTTATGGCAGGGCAGGAGTAAGAGCAAGGAGACCTCTGCCTCCAAAAAAATGTGGAAGGCTTCTGCTGATACCCTGGAAAGCACTTTAAAGCACTTTAGTACTTACTCTAGCTCTGAGGACTTCACTTGCCAGACTCCCAAATAGTAGTCTTTGCCTCCAGACACCCAAATACAACTATAGCTGGTAGAAAGGCCCCAATAATGAAAATGTCTTGAGTCTGAGGTTCTCTGGATTGCACAAAGACTCTGAAAGATCTGCTCAACCAGCTCCCATGCTTCCCCTCATGCTAGTTTCAGATAGTGGATTTAGTCCACTAAACTGTAAACACAACAGTGGAAATGACACATGCATGGCTGGGAACATGAATCCAGAACCCACAGGGTCCATATGCACCTGCATGTATGTGTGGAGAGTACTCGCCTTATGTGTCTGTGTGACTGGGTCCTCTGTTCTGCCCCTTCACCATTCTGCTATGTCTGATAAAGATGTGTGATTTCAGGACCACTCCTCCCTTGCCCTTGCTCCACCCCCACCCTTACCGGCCTCTTTCCTGGAAGCAGCAGCAAGACACAATTCACTTAAACACACAGTCTTCAAGACCACAGTGGATTTAAAGGCAGATACCACTTATCCACACACTGTCCATATTCCCCACATTGTGCCTGATAGTGGAGAACACCATGTTTTCAAGAAGGCTCCTTTAGACTAAGAAAGAGAATAGGTTTAGCAGCTCAGCTGAGTGAGTGGAGGATTGAGTGATAGTAACAGGTGCTGTTTGGCAGCAGCCTGGCAGAGGGGAGCACTTTATTTACCCAAGTGTCAGCAAGAGGTCAAGAGCTGGGATAGAATGTGCAGCTGCTTCCAGAAACCCACTCAGCCTACAACTGCCTACGGTAGCACATCCCAAGCCCTCAGGAAGTTCCGGAGAATAGCAGCTCACACCAAGGCATAGTGCAGACCAGCCAAAAATAGGCTCCCAAAATAGGACCCAGGAAATGGCTAACCTCTAGGGATCCCTAATGGCCCATCTGCCTTGCTCAACAAGGTGCTGGTTGCTTAAACAGTAATAGCAGCAAGAAAAGATGAGCCAAGGGGAAAAATGTGATGTTATCTTATGAATATAAATATATGTTTATTTCACACCCTTATGGTCAGAAAGTACAAAGACCTAGGTGGAGATGCAAATAAAGGGTTCTTATTAGACAACCTAATTGCCCCTAAGAGGCCACAGAAGATAAGATCATGCCAACCACTGGCTCTTCCTAATTCACAGGGAACTTATGAAACAGAATAAGATCAAAGTTAAGTTTTATCAAGACAAAGCAAGTGGTGCTACCAAGGAAAAATCCATAGCGTCTATGATGTTTCCAAGTTGAAAGTGAACTGTTTAAATTCACTGAAAATGAGAAATGGCTTTTGTTCCTCTGGGTGATTCCAGTCACTGAGCAAATTAGTGCCTGATTATACTAACTGATATTCTAACGTGTATTTATAATAAGTTTTAAATGATGAGCAGTACCCTTCTGGCCACTGAAAGTTAAAATAATTCTCAAAACTACTTCCTGGGAAGCTGGTAAATTACATTGACTTAGGTCAGCATATTACAAAGGAACACCTGTCCTGGACCCATAAAGCCACTGCACCTATATTTTAAATTAAGAAGTTGAAATTCCCAAGGGATAAAAATAAGGACTAAGATTCTAAATTCTAAAATCATTGGCCAACACCACAGAGGTTCAATGTGGGATGGTACCTTGTATGAAGACCCCAAGATCCAGAAAGATGAGGGACTCAACTGACATCAGAGGAAGAACTTAAGCAATATTTCTCTAAGTAAAAGGCTCCCAGGTTTGACAACTTAGAGGAGGCAAGACAGGTAAATACCAAGTTGCTATCTAGTATAAGGGATTTCCAAGAACAAACAGACACTTTGTTTCTACCCTGCAGAAGGGACAGTCTAAGCAACAGGCAGCCTAACAAATGTCCCTCTGCCCCTAGAGTCTTCTGAAATGTTAGAAGCATGTGGGGAATGATCGAGAGGCAAACTTTGGAAATAGGCCAACAGAGTTTAAAAGAATCTCAGGCAGGACACCTGGGTTCCTCAGTCAGTTAAGCGTCAGACTCTTGGTTTCAGTTCAGGTCATGATCTCTTGGGTCATGAGATCGAGCCCCATGTCTGGTGCTCAGCAGGGAGTGTGCTTAAGGATTCTCTCCCTCTGCCCCTCCCCCCACTCGTACATTCATGCTCTTTCTCTCTCAAATAAGTAAATCTTTAAAAAAATAAAATAAAAGGATCTCAGGCTGGATCTATCATTTACATGACTGCGAACCCAAGGCTGCCCTCCTCACCTCTACCCACTCCCCCAGCACCAAGTCTTTAGTAAATAGGATGGTTTCACCTGGTATGGGTTCCAGAAATCACTGACCCATATATGGATTAGTTAAATGTGTAGAATATGTCTTAATGATATGTTCATTTAAGCCCTTAGTTTGGCCTTTTTGAGGGTTACCAATTCATCAATTTGATAAGCACTCATTAAACATTAAATATGCTTAATACCGGATGGATGGTGAATATCAAAAGAAATCGTCCTTTATCCTTGAGCAGCTACATTTCTTATTGACGAAATGACTCATAGAGGCATCTAACTTATAGGAAGGAACTCAAAGACAGCATGGAATCAATGCAGGAGCTATTCTGTCCCACACAGTGTACATGAGAAAGGGAGGTTTCTGAGTAAAGAAAAGATCGTTGGTAAGGGAGTCCCATCATAACAGTGGATGTGGTCATCAGGATGTGTTCAAAACTTCAACTTTGAAGAAGGTAAAGAAAAACACACCAAGTTCATTACATGAACATTTGCACATATCGGTAAACTCTAATTCAGTGCTGAGAGCTCAGAAAAGTCTAACTCCCATTATGGTTTCATAATGACAGCAACCATACTTGGCCTCACGAAATTCAACTGCTTCAGAGGAGATAAAAATATGACTCAGATAAACAGACCTAGTTTCTTTGCTAGGTTTGAATGCATAATTTCAGTAGCCAAATTTCTCACAATTTTTGACCCTGAACCAAAATTGTTCATTGGTTTCAGTGCCTAGATTCTCAAGTTGCTTAGATTTTTATACATACGTGTATATTAAAACTATTTTATATATCATCATGATATTGCAAAATGGGGAGAAGAAAAGTAACTAGCCCTAAGACTCCCAATCCCCACCCCCCGATTTACCCACTTAGCTTCTTATTCTGCCTGGCCACCTAATTACTGCCTTCTGGAAAATAGGATTCACATTAGATTTTTCATCTCAGATAAAGTTGAACAGGCTAAAAGAGAACCTACCCAAACCTAGCAGGGAAATAACAGCAATAATAATAACAATCACACGTTAAACAGAAAATGAACCACATAGGTAAAATTCTTGAACATGTTCAGATTACATGTGCAGTGGAAATGTTACACAAAAGCAGTGTTGCTTCTCTTACCCAGCAGGCACAAAGAGCCACTGTTACTAGCAAGCTATAGAAAACTAGGACTCCACCAACCACCACCAGTGCCCAAAATGGCTTAGAAGATTCAGGAGACGGCTGCGCTGGACAATGATGTTTCTCTGAAAAATAGAACAGAGTGGGTTAAACAACATGGGAATGGCACTTGAGTACATTTCCTTCCTTCTGAACATTATAGAAGAGTGGGAAAAGGACCAAAATATGCAAAATATCACTAGTGTAGAATTTGTAGACTTCCTCTCTGGGATTTATCCAACCCCACCCCAGATCATGACTTGGTTTTCAAGACGGCCACTGAAAACCATTGCTTTAGAGCGGCACACTGCTAGAGTTGTGTGTTACCTTTCACATGGATAATGGTCCCATTGCTCTTCTCATTGTCTATGTAAGGAGGTGGATACATGACCTCGATTTTGCAGAAGTAGATATCCGTTTGGTTAACAAACAACTTCCGGAGGTAGAATGTCACTGTTTCGTTGCCCATTTTCCCATCACAGTCGAATCCTGTACTTGAATAGAACTGAGGCTGATGGGAGTAATTTCCACTCACAACACAGACTTCCACAGCACTATCTACTCCCTTATAAAGGGATGCCCGGAACTCCTTTGAGAAGAGGTTGTGGGTATACTTGCAGCTCAGGTTGACCTCGTTGTCGTACACCACAAGCCTGGGCAACTGCTTCACCAGAATCTTGTTTTCTAAAGAAGGAAAAATCATTTGCTTAGAAAAAGGGCATGAGGACTTTTTTTTTTTTTTCTGAAATCAAGACATCTTAAAATAAACAGATCTCCAGCAAAGGCTTTGTCTTGGCAGAAGAAGATGCAGGAGCTCTTTGGAAGATAATTATACTGAGAGTTTAAAAGTTTGCCTTTTGATATTATTTTCACCCTCCTTTGAATGGAACAATGAAGCGTGTTTTCACTTGGAGGGCAGAATGTGGCCTTCTGTTGGCGCTGAGCACCGCAGCTATGCATTTGGAAATTTTGAATCTGCACTAAGATCCCAAAGATGTTAATCATGCTTAATTGTGTGTCTTCCTGATTGAGTGGGATCCTTGGAAATGGCTTTTTAACACCTGACACGGATACACAAATAGATTTGGTTTTAAGTTCTGATACAGGCTTTTGTGAAGGAATTAAAATGTTTTGAAACATTCAGACTGTGTTTATTGGCCATTCCAAGAGTAGGATAAAAATTAAGAGAAGACATAACCCAAAGAGTTTAACTTACCTTCCATAGCAAATTCTGAGAGAAGCCTTCTCAAGAACTTCACATAGCCATTCCCTTAAATCACAGGAGATGGAAGAGGTGTACAAGAGCTGCCCCTCTACTCCATTTTTCTACTTCTACGCTATTCCAGTAAATGATCAAAGAATCTGGAGACCATCTAGTTCAATCTCTTCACTTTTAAAGCAAAGAACTAGGTATTATAACCTACACAAGGAAGAGAACACATCTATTCCATCTTGTTTCCCACCATATCCCCATTGCCTGGCATATGACTATAATGACAGTATGAGGCCCAGAAATATTAGATGATTTGTCTAAAATCGCTGAATAGATGGTGAGCAAAGCTACGACTAAAAACCCAAGTAAACTACAACCACCTGAGAAATAGACCACTTAACCACTAAGAATCAACTTTGCAAATTTCTCTAAATTTTCCATTACTCTAAAACAATGAATTTCTCGAAAACAATGAATGGCTTTGTGTCTCTGATTCAAAATTTAATACAGACCCAAAAAAAATTGCTGTTATTTTGGGTTATGTTAATAATTGTCAACCTATTTGCATTTTTTTTAAAGTTTTTTGAAGCAACACCCCACACACCCATACTGAAGAGCCAAATAAAATAAAAATCTGTTAAAATAAAACCTACAATTTAAACTGGATTTGCATTCAAGTGCTCAGGTGTTTTGTTTTTGCTTTGGGAAGAAGGAAAATGTGTAGAACTAAGTTACTAGTAGCTTTTTGTCACCTGCATTGTCCTCAACTCTGGCTGCACATCAAGAACGTAAAAAAAACAAAAACAAAAAAAACCCTATGTCCGGTCCCATTCCCAGAAATTCTGATTTAATTAGTCTATGCTGGACAGGAGAAGGGATTTGTATTGTTTCTTCTCATTTTCTTTTACACAACTTACTGAGCTATAATCCATTTACCATTAAGCCACTCTTTTTTTTTTTTAAGTTCACCCTTTTAAAGTATACAATTCAGTGGTTGGGTTTTATTTTGTTTTCTTTGAGTAATGTTGACACACAATGTTACATTAGTTTCAGGTGTGCCACATAGGATTCAACAACTCTATAGTTAAGCTATGCTCACCAATGTGTAGCTCCCATCTGTCACCACACAATGGTATTACAATACCATTGACTGTATTCCTTATGCCGTACCGTTCTTCCCATGTCTTACTCATTCCCCAAGTGGAAGCCATATCTCCCACTCCCTTCCACCCATTTTGCTCATCCCCCTCACCTTCCTTCCTTCTGGCTGTGGTTTTTTCATTATATTCACAAGTTGCAAATGGATGAACACTATCTGATTCCAGAATATTGTATTTTATTGCTCCCAAACCAAAATCCCATACCCATTAGCAACCACTCCTCCTTCCTCCTTTCCTCTAGGCCCCTGGGAACCACTGAATATTTCTGTCTCTATGGATTTGCTTATTCTGGGACTTTCATATAAATGGGCTCATACAATATATGGCCTTTTTTGTCTGGCTCCTTTCACTTAGCATGATGTTTTCAAGGTTCATTCTGTTGTAAAATGTATCAACTTCATTCCTTTTCATGGCCAAATAATATCCTGTTATATATATATTGCTTTTCCATTCATCATTTGCTTTCACTTTTTTGCTATTCTGAATAATGCTGCTATGAACATTGATGTATACAGTTTTGTGTGGACATATGCTTTCAGTTCTCTTGTGTGTATACCAGGAGTGGAATTGTTCTGTTATACAGTAACTCTGTTTAACTTTTTGAGGAGCTGATAAACTGTTTTCCAAAGCAACTGCACTATTTTACATTTCTACCAGCAGTGTCTGAGGATTCTGATTTCTTCACCTCCTTCCCAACACTTGTTATTATTCATCTTTTTTACCATAGCCATTCTGGTGTATATGAAACAGTATCTTATTGTTGTTTGATACGCATTTCTCAAATGACTGACAATGTGGAGCATTTTTTACATGCTTTTTAAAGAATTTGTCTGTCATTTATTTTTAAAGATTTTATTTATTTATTTGACAGAGAGAGAGAGAGTGAGTGAGCACACAAGCAAGGGGAGCAGCAGAGGGAGAGGGAGAAGCAGCTCTCTGCTGAGCAGGGAGCCCGGTGCAGGGCTTGATCCCAGGACTCTGAGATCATGACCTGAGCTGAAGGCAGACACTTTACCAAATGAGCTACCCAGGTGCCCCATTTGTCTATCATTTTTAGAGGAATGTTTACTCAGATCATTTGCCCACTTAATGGGGCTGCCTTTTTATTGTTGAGTTATCTGAGTTCTTTACATATTTTTGATGCAAGTTCCTTCTCAGATATGTGATTTGCAAATATTTTTCCCATTCTGTGGGTCATCTTTAGTACTATCATAAAAATTTCCCCCTTTGATTCTAGTATTTAGTGAGGGTTGAAAATCATCGTCATGTAACAGATTTCTCAAGCTGACAGCATATTAGAATCAGCTGCAACTTTAAAAACCCTTGATTCCCAGGTCAATTTAATCAGAATCTCTGTGTATAGGACCCAGCCATCAGCATTTTTAGTTTCTCAGGAGATTCTAATTTGCAGTCAAGTTTGAGAACCAGTGACTGAACAATTGAAAATTCACTTCTTATCCTCAAATACTAGGCCTCCACAGATTTTTCCAGGCTCATCTCCTCAAACCCAATCCTCCCAATTAGCCGGACTGTCTAAGTTAACATCCCGGCAACATAATGTGCGCACGTTCCTCTTTCCATACTTTGCTAAGTTCATGGCCTAGAGTGTCTCTCCCTTCTCAGGTCTCAAAATGATTACTATCTGTTTACTCATTTGCCATTTGGTCAGGTTCTGCATGTGGAACACCTCTTGTTTCACACACTTCGAGTTTTTGATTTGTGTGTATTTATTTCCCCTAGGCTTCTAGTTTCCGGTATTCTTTGAGCAAGGACAATCTGTTATGTTTCTTTGTATACTACCGTGTGAATGATAGGATCTCATTAAATAATCAATAAATGAAAGGTGGTAATCTGACTGTGTCATTGTTATCAGAAGCGAGGTCTGATTACCATCTCGTTAATTCCTTATTCAAAATTTGCGTCTCAACAACATTAGCTTCATTTATTATTCATTCAAACACCCCCTAGAAGCACTGAAAAACACATGTAAGGAACCAAAAAGTTCAACCTGTCATGATAGGGAAATTCAACTTGGTTTTTGTTGTGTTACATTTTGCTTGGTTTTATTCTTTGCTTACTTAGAAAGAATCACTGGGCCAGTTCTGATTAAAAGAACCAAACCCGGCAAGAAATGCCAGCATCTCCCCCTGCTTTTCAGGGAGTCCAGGTTAGGTATTGATATTTCTGTTTACTGAGCCCTCCAGGGATTGTTTCTGTTCCTAATTATTTGGATTCTGTGTTAAGGGGGAGTCAAATTCTTCCTGCTCTGCCTTTGAGAGATGACATAAGGAAAAAAAAAAAGGGGGGATTGGCTAGCATAGGACTTCTTTGCTAGGGTAATAAAAGGGAGCATAAGCAGAAAAACCAAGAAAAGCTGGAGAGAAACCCTGGATGGTGACCCAGTTTGGCTTCCTTCTCCCAGCACCCACAGTGAGGTGGAGAGAGGAGAAGGAGAGGGAAGAATGAAAAGAAGCTCAGCATCTATACTCCAGTAGTTTGCTTAATATGTCTCGACCACTCAGAATGTGACACCCTCCCAAGATGCACACAGAAGAGAAAAATCTATTTCCCAAAGATGAGCAGGGCTCAGTTTCTATCCTTGGGCAGCTTACAGTCTGGTGGGAAAGAAAGATACACCAACAGCTACTTTTAAAATAGTGGCACAGTGATCTGCACAGCATTTCTGTGGGCAACTCGAGAATCAGCTAAGGATTTCTGAAGGTGACTGCTGACCTGAGTGTGGAAGTATGCATACATTTATTCAACAAGTTTATTAAGTAAAAGCCTTGCAAGATGAGCCTTTGTGTCAGGGGTGAAGTGAAGTAGGAGAGTGTGTGGTGGAGAATAGGGCATGAGGTAGTGGACTACAGGGAGTACAAGACAAAGAGAGAAAAAGAAGAGTCTTTGCAGAGGAGATAAGGACAGATGTAGAGAGTTACAGCTGCCTCTGTTTGCTGGACCATGACTTGCAAAAGACAAGATTCGCAAAACAAGCGTGGTTCACAGCTTGAGCTCTCCTGCTGGTGGTGAGGACCTATTGAAGTGTCATAAGCAGAAAGGTGATTTCATTTTATATATACCACTTTAGTAAAAATATGAAGGTAAATTTAAATGGCATAAGATGACAACAGGGAGACCAGTTAGGATACAATCGTAGTAGCCTAGACAAGAGGTGATCAGGGCCTGAAATATGATTACAGAGAAGTAGATGAGCTCAAGAAATATTTACAGGTTAAAACTGGCAGAACTCAGCATTGGCTTAGATGTGGTGAGGGAGGGAGAAGGAGGAGTTTAAAATAATTATTCTCAGGTCATACAGGCCAACCAGTAATAATACTGTTTTTCTTTTACCTACATCTCTTCTTCACTCATTATGAGAAACTGAGGTGAAGTTTAGACATCTGGGCTATGAAAAAGACATTCTTCCAGCCTAAAGATCACTGCAAAGAGAATACTAGTTACCTCAAAAGTTCCTGGGAACACAGTTGACTGCCTGGAGCTTAGTTCACTGTCTTCTGTTCTCACAAGGTAGAAGTGGTGGTCTTTCTCTCCTGAAACTGTTTTTCATTCACAAAGCATAATAAAGCGAGATAACTAGAAGATAGACTTTCCTTCTGTTCATCCATGGAGCCCCCAAATTCAAAACCTCACCAAGGTTAAGGGGATTTCTCTGAACCCATTCTAACTCAGCACTACAAATTGAGCAATCTCTCACCGAAAAGCAATCCAAGATCTCAGGGTCTTCACTGGCTGTTACATATTCAATATTCTCCTGCTTGATGGCACATCCAACAACTGCAAAGGGGAAGGAAAAGTCCTTTTTTGTGTGACTCCTTGTACTAAAATTTATTGGGAAAGAGCTTTAAAAATATTGATTATATGGCCATTTGATGAAAAAGAGATGTCCAATGTATTTGTCAATGTTTACTTTTCTCTGTCTTCCATGTCAACACATAATTTTAAAGTTAGGTGCTATGCTTGAAGTGGTTTCCCAAATATGTGCTAGTGTGTGGCAATGGTCTCCTAGCTTAGGGTTCAACCCAAGTTAAAGACTGGCTGATAGAACTTCTTGTTTTCAACATTTATACCCTGATAGCCCTTGGTCCCACCTTGGTTCATGTCAATCATACAGAGAAGCCTAGGTGAGAAAGCATCTCATAGGACTTCAAAATCTACATCTGCTTTGAAGAGACACTAAATGAAGGAAATTCACCTGTGGTGGTAGAAAAAGATAACCAATTTCTCTAAATGATACTGAATATATGTGATCAGTATAACTTAACAGTAGACACAACAATTCTTATGTTTTTCTTAAA
This sequence comes from Ursus americanus, assembly GCF_024610735.1. Classification (NCBI taxonomy): domain Eukaryota; kingdom Metazoa; phylum Chordata; class Mammalia; order Carnivora; family Ursidae; genus Ursus; species Ursus americanus. The sequence goes on along the minus strand of NC_142127.1, from coordinate 76,858,876 downwards.
ATGGAGCATTGTGAAAATGCACACCCCTTACTCTATTGGAGTAGAGTCTTAACATGGATAAGTCACAGCTACCAATAACGGAAACATCAAATGACATTTGGCTTTGAAATTTATTTTTGGTTCTCTGAGTTTCAGGGAATCCACAGGACTTCAAATAATTTAAGAACACATTATAAAATTTAAGAAAATATCCAGATTCAGAAGACACTAGAGAAATATTTAGCTTGCCTATACTAACTTGTATTTGATTCCTTTCATGTTAGGAGTGAAAAGCACCCATTTTCAGGTTAATTTGGTCTTAGCAGACCTAGCCTTTCCCTGTGGATATTTGGTTTTCCTTCTTGTGAGTAGTTAGACAGGGTCCACCTAGGTCAAACCTACTGCATTAGAAGAGAAACATTGTCAATCCATCAGTTGTATTTGCTTCTGGTATCAAAAGATTCGCTTGACTGACATTTCTCTAACTGAATTGATAAGTTGTTTTGATGATGAATTTAGTGCTTTGCTTTCAAAGCCTTTCCTAGCAGCTAAATCAGCTAAAGGTGTGGAGACAGGAAGCTGTAACCTCAAACCTCTTTTCCCTCACAACTCCTCCTTAACAACAGGCAACATGAAGAGTAAGATTGGAGGTGAAAGGGTACTTATCTGCTCCTTATAAGAAAGGCAGTGAGAGCTAAAAGATTTCCCACAGATAATCTGTGAATCTTGTGACAGTTGACTTTTAGAAAATTGGAAGTTACTTGTGCTTCCATGAGAATTGGTTACAAAAAAAAAAAACTTTCCCTTTTTGCCTGTTGTAAATGGGTCAATTACTGTATTAATAACCATCAACTCTCTGCACAGGTGGAGTGGATAACCATCTCTTGAGTGTGGTTCCAAGCACCAGAGAAGGAAACCTGCCCCTGAAAGGACCCTCCTCACCAACTCAGTTAATGCTTGGATTTCAAAAGAAGATGAAGCCTTAAAGGCAATGTGGGAAACACATTGACTTAAATTAATAATTGTGGCCTACATTCATATGGCTACAAAGTGCTTTTTCCTATTTTATCTCATATGAACTCCATATTAACCTGTGAGGTAAATAAATAGGACAGTCATCTTTATGCCCATTTCACAGATGGGGAAACTGAGATTAAAGAGGTCAAACAAGTTGCCCAAGTTTATAGGACAAGTGGCTCATGCTTACAACTTTGCTCATGCTTCATGACTTCTAGTCTATTGTTCTTTTCCCTCTTTTAGGTTGCATCGAAATTTCAACACAATTTCAGTGATTGATTCTAGATCTTCTCAAAGTTGGACAGATAATTGGACGATACTAGAAGTGAGAGTTAGGAAAATACCATTGAGTAGGGGAGTAAATGGAGTGGAAGCAGGACAAAACTAAGTTAAAATTTTGTTTTCTCCACCATTTTGCTGGAATACCGTCCTGCAAAAAGTGCTCAGCTGGAAGGAACATTGGAGGTGATCTAAGCCAAAACCTTATTTTATAGAGGAGACAACTGAAAACAAAACAAGTAAGTGACTTTTTAAGCAAGGTCACACAAATAATGGAAGAGCTAAGGTTATTTATTTAATGTTTCTAGGATAATGTTTGAAATCATGAATGTTCTATTCAGAAAACCAACCTTGTGCATTCAGCAGATTGACTTGATTTCATGGTCATATTTAGAAAAAGTATGTTTCCAAACTTTCTTTGCCTGTAATGCATGCGCACAAAACATTTTGCTTATGATTTCAGAGACTTCCTAAAGGTTCTAGATGGACCCCAGATAAGGTCTACAGACAATACCGTCACATGAAATGCCTCTTATAAATTATTTCAGATCCACAACCAATAGTTATGCCATCCCAGCTCTTTTATTTCAGCTTGCCTAGGTGTGTACGAAAACACTTTGAACATGAACATTAGTCAATACACGAAGTCACTTTTCAGTCTAAACCTCATTGGGCAAATTCTTAACCTCAGGACCTTTGTGAATTGCATATATTTATCATATTTAATTTATGATATGCCATCTTTCCTTTTCTCTATCATAGCACCATAGAGAAACAGAATGGCACCTAGAGGCTAGTGAACCAGAGAGTAGAGTAGACAGCACTCAAGACTGACATTTGCATTGAGACGTTAAGGAAGCAGTAAAAGGAGATATGATAGGTCTTTAATTAGCAATGTGACTCTCTCTCGGAACCTCTTAAGAACTTCATTGGGTTCCATCTCTGCACATCACAATCAGTTTCTTTTGCAGCTTAAAAATCAGATCGTAAGATCCTAATCACGCCGTTTCCTTTTTTAAAATTCTGACTGAACAGAATTTAACATGTCAGGCAGGAACCAGAGAAAATGAAAGCTTTCTATTTTCAACCATCTTGCCCTGCGGTGTTTGTGAACATTCTGTGAAGGTGACGCTGGTTTCCTTGGTGTAGAGCACCTCCCTCCTGACCACAGAGCTGGTGAAGTTACTGTAACTTTCCTCTGAGTACATTTCCTGTTCAGGCCGAGGATACCCTTCAACACGTGGCCACCTGACCACTTGCTCCTTTTTAGGCTCCATAAGGGACAGTCTTGCTCACAGACCAATCCAGTGTTTGCTCAGGAACCTGTGAGACCAGTTGTGCTTTCTGGGAGGAAAGTGACTCTTTCCTCTGTCTGTGACTCTAAACTCTAGCTGGTGGCCCAGCCTCATACAGATGTGAGACAGGAGTACAAAACACTCATCGGACTTTTGCCATCTTCCTTGAGCTACTAGGAAGATAAAAACAAAGCTATGAATAACCTAGCACACCTTAAATGACGCCAGACTCTGAAATTCATGATAAAATGGAAAAAATAGTCACACACACATTACATTTTCAAAATAACTTTGCGGTCATTCCATCTAGTTTTCTAATGGCTGTCATCTTGAACTCTCCCCATTTTCACAAGGAATAAAGATTTAAAGAAAGCTCCCCCCAAAAAAGGGCTTTGAAAAAGCATGTGGTGTATACAGATATGTTGTCTCATTCAGGATCCCAGCAGAAAACAAATGGCACACTCAAACTGGGCAATAAGAGGAAGGTGTATTTATAAAAGGACTGTCGGCAAAGGTGTGGAACCACAGGCAAATGCTAGAAACTGCAGCCCATGGCAGCAGAGTTATGACCACCCTTAGGTCTAAAAGGGCATGAGCAGGATGAGGTTACCAGAACCAGAAGGAAAGAGAATCATGTAGAGGAGGCCACATGTCATTGCATGACATGTGCCCATGACAGATGCAATGACTTTGTTCAGAGAAATAGACCACGGGACCAGCCCTACCCAAGATGGTGTGCGTACAACTATCAGTTCTGTCAAGCACATTTATTCTTATTGAAAGGGTCACTTTATACAAAATCTAGAGATCTTAGTTCAAACAAATACAAATGATTATAGATGGGTAGCAATAAAAATAGAAATAGAAACCTAATTAATACATTTACTCAACAAGCTGCTGTTAACCAGCACCAAGCTAAGCTCCATGTTCCACCCTCATCTATGTTAATACACAGGAAGACACTAGAGTGTAGAGGACATTTGTTCTTGTCCTTTTAAAAAACTATTGTGCTTCATGCAACTGTCAGAAAGTAACTCAGAGGTCAAATAGTTCAGTAGCAAAAAGTCCCAATTGAGTACCTAGTCATTAATTATGAAGAGAGAAAAATTACCAACATGATCAATGAGTACTTTCTGAAAAGAAATTTCGATGTGTCAGAAAATTGTTCTTTGGTATTCTGACTTCTGCCATGATGAAGTAATGCATTATTCAGTAAAAAAATAATAGAACTGAATGTACTAGGTTCTGGGAGATGGGAAAATGTAAAAGATACAGCCTCTTTCTTCTAGGAGAAATCCTAGGTAAATAGACAGTTAGCTACACTCCAAAGCCATGTATGGTCCATGAGCCCTGTCACAACAGTCATATAAAAGAGGCCTTGTTTCCAGACAAAATGATTTTGGAGGCTTTTATGTGGACAAACTGACCTTTAGCTAGGCCATGAAGTCCGGGGCAAATTTAGACAGGCTAAGATAAAGGAAATAGCTTTTAGTATAAAGGTTTATTGGGGACCAGCAGAGCATTCCATTTACATAAAGAGGAAATAGGTAAAGACATAAAGACGGCTGATACCAATCATAGAGAGCCTTTAATGCCAAGAAAAGGCACATGGATTTTATTAAGAAGGCAATGGGAGATGCTGAGGACACCTGAGTTGAGAAGAGGGTAGTAAGTGCCCCTTGGGGAAGGTTAACACAGTAGCGCAGATGTACTCGCTGGAGAGAGGGCAGAGCCGGAGGCGGAGACCCATCCGGAGCCTGTGACAATAGCTTTGATGCGAGCTCACAGGGCCTGAGGTGCAGAGCGGGCAGCTGGGATGGAAAGGACAGATGAGGAGTCGGTACTCGGTTGTGCTCACTGATGGTGAACAAGAATAAGAAATGACACAGAGTTTGTGGCTGGGCGAGGGTGAAAGCAGAGGCATTGTTGACTAAATTAGGGAAGTCAAGAGAGGACATTTCTTTGGAGAAAAGCTGTTGGGTTCGGTTTTAGATATACTGGGTTTGAGGGGTGGGTAAGGCATCCCAAAGGAAAGGTCCAGGAGTTAGATGTCTTGGACTAGAACTCAAGAAAGTCAAAGACAGATATGTATATCAGGATGCCATCTGTGTTAGGATGACAGTTAATATTAAACCTGCTGAAAGCCATTGCCTGCATTATCATCCACCCCTAATCCTCATTGATACTGCCCAACAATGCAGGGTGTGAGCACCCTAGGACTGAAACTTCCTAAACACAAAGCAATGTAAATGGGTGTGATGTGACCCAGCCCCTACAATTCAAAGGTCTACAATTGTCCTCTCAGCTCCTAATGCTAGAAGGATAATCTAAGAGTCCAAAAAGGCAGAGCACCTGAGATTATATGAAAGCTGCCAAACCACACCCAAATACCCAATTTTATTACCCTAAAAACCTGTAGTACAAATAGTGGGTAACTAGGGCTTTATAGCTTTCTACATGAACGGTATAGCAATAATTCAATCTTACATCTCCAAAGAGCCTGACACATACGAAATCTTCTAGGCAAACATCATGACCTGGAAGTTTGAAAATAATTACTATGTGGAACCTTAACGTTACATAGGAAGGTGGAGGAGAAAGAGCAAAGGCCAAGTCCTGCCATAATTTCTAAGCATCTTTGTACCTAACATCCTGGTTTGCAGTCTCTCCAAGCAATTTCAGAGATGGCTGCTCAGCAGTTCTTCATATTTTCTCTCTCCGATCATACAACCATCCACAAAGGGGTGGGGTGGTTGAGTTGTCTTGTTAAAACTGATAAAAAACCAGCATTTTTATTCCATGTAAGAAGCATTTTTAAACCAGAAATAGACCTGAAATGTCTTCAAGTCCAACCCCCTCACATACCAGATGAGGAAATGAAGGCCTCGAAAAGTTTTGTCACATTTCAACAGACTAAAACTCCTAATTACATCCCCCCTACCTTGAGAAATCAGTGGCTTTAAAGTTTGAAAAAAAAAAGGGGGGGATGGGTGTAGAAAAACAGACATGGCCTCTCCAAAGCCAAGGGCAAGAGGCTACATCCTTGGTCCCAAAAACACAGGGAGATGCTGAGATTAACTTTCCTGTCTGGGAACTGGAGCCCTGCCCATGATGTTGGGCATGATTGATCTGAATCTTCTGACCCTCTTGTTTCAGCCACAAGCTGATGCCAAGCCAAGCCATATTGTACATTTTTGAAGGCTCAAGCAAATTTAAAATAGAGATGGGCTGAGTCTTCAAAGTCAAGGTATGTAGTATCCAGTGGCCTTTGTTGATATAGGTTTAACACTATAGCCTGTTCTGAGAGAATTAAATATGCATTTTTTTAAATAAAAGTTTTTAATGTCAGGAATGCCAGCATGGAATCACTCACCCACCCCTGCTTCATCCTAACATATCTATCTCTGCCCCTATAAATCTCTTCTCTTCCTCCCCAGTCTTCTCAGAGGTTTGTCCTCCTCTCTCTAATACTCCCATCCTCTGTGCTCCAAATGTCCCTCCCCATCTCCTAGTGAGAACTGCCTCTGTTCTTTATTTTTCTCCCTCCTCCTCTTTTATTTCCTAAAGACCCTCTCTCCCCTCCACCCCATCAACACTGCACACACACACACACACACACACACACACTCACTCACTCACTCACTCACTCAGAAAGCGCACTTGGTTCCTTCCACATCTCAAACATATTGAAGTCACTCAGTCTGCAAACATTTATTACATACCCACCATGTACAAGAAATGGTGAACATTATAGGTGATAGAAGTTCCCAATTGTCTTCACTTTACCTAGCAATTTCCTCTTTCTACTGTCTCTATTTTGTTCCCCTTCACTTTTTCTTGACCTTTTGAAGTCTTATCTTCCTTCCCCACCATTCTGTCTAAGCTCAAGAGTCCCAACTGGCCTCTTTTTAGTCAAAATCGATAGCCTTCCCAGGCCACTATCCACTTCTTCCCTTACGCAATTAACGCAATTAAGCACTGTCTCTTTTTGAAATTCTTTCTTCCTTCGGCTTTAGTGATGTTCTGTCACACCTCTTTCTCCTCTTATCTCTCCAAACACATTCTCTGTCTCCTTTACTGGTTCATCATCCTCTTTAGCTGACTTCTAACCAGAGCCATTTTCCAGACTCAGTTCAACTCTCTGCTTTTCTACAGGTATACTCTCTCATTTCTATTATCCATTCCCATGACATCAACTTTACTCCAAAGATGGGTTTCCTAGATATTTTCGTTTTACCCAGCTCCCATTCCTTCAGGTTTGTACTGGACATTTTTCTGCCATTTCAAGCCCTTACTTCAACTCAATGTGTCTAAAACTAAACATTATTTTGCTCCAAAACTCAGTTGCACATCTTGATTTCAGGTGGTAATACCACCATTCCTCTATCAAGCCAAAAACTTTGACATCACTCTTGATCCCTCCCTCTCTTTCACAAACCAGGCACTACATCCTGGAATTTCTACTTTTCAAGCATCCCTCAGAATAGTCCCTTCTTGCTGTTCCCACCTTTGCTACCCAAATTCTAATCTACTACCCCTCATCCTGGCACAATGGCAGAGTTTTCTAACATGATCTCTTTGCCATTAGTCTCTATACATTCTAGACCATCCTGCTTCCAAAAGCTTCCAGCTGCATCACAATGCCTGAAAATGAAGTACAAACTTGGGGTATCAGTGTTCAGCCCTTGGTTTGACCTGATTCTACCCTACCTTTCCACGCTTCCACACATTCAGTTCTGGCCAAGAACACAGAACAACATTCCTGGTTTAATTTCTTTATTTGTATTTCTTCTCCCTCCTGAAGTAACATGGAATTGGTAAGAATATGAACCCTTGGAGCAAGTGCCTGGATTTACTTACTTACCAGTTGTGTGACCATAGGCACATTGCTCTATTTGCTCCATCCTTCAGTTTCCTCACCTTACAGAAAAGGTAATCATAGCAACTATTTCAAAGGATTTCAGGGAAGAATACATGACTTGATATAGGGAAAGCCAGGGAGAACAGTGCCTGGCACATTATAAGTGCAAAGTAAGTATTAGCTAGCCATTATTATTAATAACATCATCCATTCAAATTGTATCTAGCTTTAATGTCCCATTCAATTCCCATAAATGTTAACTATTCCATATTAATCTTACTAGAATATTAATGTTACACTTGCTCATTTTAGTACTAACTCATTTGTTTCCTTCTTCAACAAATATTTGTTGAACACCTATAATGCTTCCAGCACTGTGCTGGAATAACATAACTTCACTGTGCTGTGAAGTTATAATGATGAATAGACATGATCCTGCCTGCAAAGAGCTCATAGTCTGGGGGGGGGGGAACAGATGTATCAATGCACTAACAATTTTGGGAAACTGAGAAGGAAGGAAGCCCCTCACTTTGCCATTTAGGGTCTCAGGGAAGGCTTCTTCAAGTGGGTGGTGTAGGGAACATTTCAGATTATATTACATAATGTATGCAACGTCATTAAGGCATGAAACAGCAGGGGAAGTAGGCAAGAGTTAGCTCTCCATTTCCCACTGCTATACCGTGTCATATATGGTCTTCTCAACTGGATCAAAACGTCTGTGGAAGCAGAGAGAACTCGATTAATTACACAAGCAGTTCTTGTGTGCTAAGTTAAGTCCTTACACTTCTTTTCCTCTTTTTATATTCCTTCAGACTCCAATAGAGATTAAAATATAACAGGTTTAATAAATCTTTGTTAGATTGAGTTATACTCCTGTTGGAATGCCTCTTAGAAGTACATAATAAAGGCTGAATACCCAGGGAGAGCTTCCTCAAAAGAGATGAATCTTGCACTATAGTCATAAAGCGAAAGATGAGTAGGATTTGGATAGGTGGAAAGGGGGAGAGAGGGAATTCCAGGAAGGCTACAGCATCAGAAAGGTCATTAACACAGAGGGCAGGTAGGTGAGACCGTGAAGAAAGCTGCAATTTTGGGTTTAAGGATCTCATATTAGGGTGTGAAAAAAGATTGATTGGATATGCAAAAGGCCTTATCATCCAAAACATGCCAGGAAACATTGTTAGCATCTTCAAGGAGCCATCAACACAACCACCTTTTCAATAGCTTGAGAGATATCTAAGTTCTCGCCCATCTCTAAATGTCTGGGGTTGAATTCACCAGTTCTTATAACTGTTTGCCATAAAATAAATTACTACAAACAGAGAATCATTCACAATGATGCTAAATTGAAAGAAAAAAATTCTAGAAAGATCTCACAATTCTCATTTTTACTTCACTGAAGCTCAAACTGGGTTTTTGTATCAGTCATAGAACCTAGAATAGCACCTAGAAGATGTTAATAAATACCTATTGAATGAGCACATGAATGAAGACCTGTCTTGCTAAAGGGTAAGAGGAAGGAGGCACTTTACAGAACAGGAACCTAGTACTTTAGAAAACAGTAACCTAGTAATACCTTGTTTTAGTCCCCCCAGAGAGCTTCAGTAAAAGGAAACATTCTTCTCATGTGTGCCCATTCTCACCCAGTTTCAATGGGACAGAGTCTGTGAATCAGAAATGGAACCCTCCTGGACCCCATGTTCCTAAAGATTGTCTTAAATTATGTAGCCTTGCTAGTAGTAGTGTTCAATACCAAAGAAAGTCATCAGGTTACATGGAACCTGCAGACACAGCCACAGTGATGTTCTGACACTTCATCATCCGTCAAGTATCCCTAAGCAATGAAAAGCACAACAACCCTCTACCTTCTCAGCAAGTGTAAAAAAAAAAAAAAAAAAAAAAATCAAACACCCACCTACATTCCTAACAAGGGAATCTATGTCACTGTGACAATGTAAGACATGTCAATAATGCAGATTCTTGTATGAATGAGTGGGTGATGAACAGGAATTCCTGCCATAATCAATACCTTACATGGTGAATTGTGAGCCACAAGGTTCACTTAGATACTGAAGAAAAGGGCCCCTGATCAGATCAGAGGTCAGAGTGAACTATGAGTGGGTGACATTTGTGACACCATCAGGAACCATTAACACAGTTACCTTGGCCGAGTCCCACAGATAATGAAGATGATGACAAATGAAAAAGATGACGATAATGGTGATACAGAGATAAAGTTGCAGCTCAAAGTTAAGTAAGAAATTCTCCACCACTGTGCAGATTTTCATCCAGCACTGAAAACATAAACATACGTAACCCGCATGGTGACACACAGACCCAGTTGAGATGCCTATGACCTTAACATTGAAATACCAAGGCCAAAGAAGTCTAAATTCTCTTTTTCACATTCTCTAACAAATGACCAAGTAGCCCTTGACCCCATCCAGAGCTCCTCTCTTCTGATGTTCAGAGTCCTCAAAGTGAGGGTAACAAGCAAGAAGTTAGACACCTACTTTGCGACCACTTCTCCATGGGGCCTTTGTCACCTTCCCTCCAGCTTCAGGGATCTATTCTCATGCAACAATTGTCAGTCTGAAAGCTCTGGGTACCATTTTTTTTTTATGACAACGCCATGTTAAGATCAAAAGTAGCAAGAAGTCACCATGAAAGAGGCAGATTCCTTAACACAGCTTCAAAAACCAGAGACCCCTTCAGTCAGTCACAAAACCACCCAGATGTCATTTTTTCCAGAAGTTCAGCTAAATCATCCACCGAGAAGAACAGTACCGACCTCTGTGAAGTTCCACGAGTAACAAACGTCTTGAGAAAAAGGCAAGCAAAAATTTAACCAAGATGGAAAGGAAAAATGAAAGATTTTATCCTTCTCAGAGTCCTGCTACAAAATAACTGTGTTTTGAAAGATGGCCTGCCCTCTGATTTGTAGACAAGAAAGTTCGCAATCATGTCTCCTTATCAATGCCTATACTAGTTAATAAAGAGTTATTGTTTTAAAGATGATAAACCACGAATGGAATTTTCTTCTAGGACATTGGTGGCATAAAAATTTCATTTTGTAAATGTCAACACACTGCCTACAAGAAATACTTGAAGGAAAATATCCACACATGGTAAAAGCTGAGTGGTAGTCATGTGGCATTTGTCTACTCATGAAAACAGAATGAAGACATTAAAAGGGAGGACAGTCTATATCTTAAAAAGAGACAATGAAATCCCCACCCCCACCCATAAAAAAATGTGAGAGCTTCAGAATTATGATCACAGATTCATTTCTCTTTCTAATCAGTCTGTGAAAATGACTCATTCTATTTCTTGATATTGACATATTGTTATTGATTTTATGGTCCTTTCTATAAAAGTCCTTTCTAGATGGTTGCTTTAAAAAAAATAGAAAGTAATATATTGTCTTAAGCAATGTCTATACATTTGAAATGCCCATTGAATTTACTTGAGATGACAAGACACCAACCCGATTTTTTTAAGTCAAATAAAACAGGCTACCGTGCAGTGGATGACATGCAGATATGGCAATCTGCAGATGACATGGCCTTTTCAAGGTTCATCTCTCTCTCTCTCTCACTTTCCCAAGCCCCGCCTCATGGCAGCACTTCCCTGTAAGAGGCCAATTACTTGCCATTATGAACAACTACCTCAAAGGGGGCATTTGCTGAACTAAAAATGAAGTCTTTAATGACCTTGCTTTGCTGAGGATTTTTTATTAAATATCAACTACCTTCCTGCCTCCTGTGCCTCTCTCAGAAAAAGAAGTGCCAAGGGAAATGCAGAAGCCTTGGAGAAATCAATCACGTTCCAACTGGCCATTCTGACGGTTTATTTGCTGAGGTTTGGGGAGAAATGAAAAGAAATCCTCTCATGGAAAAATAAGTGGCGTTGTCCTAATTTTTATCTTCATACTGGATGATTAGCCTTGCTGAAAAATAACTGATATTGGCTGAAAAACCTCTGAACAATGCCATCTATGATATGCACACTCTTTCTATCATCAGTCACAAATTGGTCCCCTTTCAAAGGAACTACAGTTCTAAGCTACCTCTTTGAAAATCCAAAAAAATCCTCTCAATTTGTGGATCTCAAATGCACAATTACTCAAATCTGGTAGGAAACATGGAACTTTAGTAAAGGAATTGTCTAAGTGAAGTTTTCCTCATGCTTCCTAAATTATACTTCTTTAAATTAGCCATAAAAATCTTTCTACAGCATCATTAAAATCATGAAGAATCAGGTTAGGTTGAACCTTCATAGAATAAGCATTTTAAGCTACGCTGCAAGCCAGTGAGTTAGAATTTTTAAATTTGTGGAAAAAAAGGACTGTTCTTCCTTTTTTCTCTTTTTAAAAAAGTTTTTATTTAAATTCCAGTCAGTTAACATACAGTGTAATACTGTTCTTCCCACACACACACACACACACACACACACACACACACACACACCAGATATCTCTCTTAATGCTAGGGAGGACAATTACACTGTGACCAAAGAATTTTACCTTATCTATAACTTCTTCATGGAAGGCAAATACAGAGAGACAAAGAGCATATGGCAGGTTTTGCACCATTGATTAGAATAGATCATGCATTTTTTTTGTATTTTGTAGTTATTTTATCTCAAAAGTTTTTTTACTGAGAGAAGAATTTCAAACGTGCCTTCTCTACTTCTTCCCTACTTCATTAGGTGGCCACTCAGCATCAAATCTTCAAAGTTGTTATGGGGGTGAGTTGGCATTTGCAACATACTTGTATCTCAAAAAAAAAAAAAAAAGGTCCCACATATGTGTATCCTTAACAGGGTTTTTAACTACCCCCCTTTCAATGCACGTTCTAAAGGAAAAATATGAAGCTTTGTGTCTTACAAAAAACATCTTCCAAAGAGATTCAGGGAGTTGATGACAGATGGATGTCCACAGAGCACATCAGGAAAGCATTTTGTGTACAAATACTTAAATAGTTTCTGTGAGAATGAGCTTCTCTTTCCATTCTGCCTATTCTGTCTATCTCTTACTGTGTCATCAATGAAGAAATTATAAATATCTTTAAAAATAAATTTTAAAGATCCCTTAAAAATAGAGTTTAAAGACCTTTTTTAAAATAAATTTTAAAGATTCTTTTAAAATATATTTGGTAACTCTAAATGCTTGGCACCAAATACTGGGGCATAACGTAGCTCGCCAGCTTATGTCTTTCACCGAGGGGGTACATTTTATAAATACACACAGTTTGTAAAAGTACTCACTGGCACAGAAGGCAACAAAATAGATGGGTGTATATGTAAATATTTCACTAGTGCACGTTGGGAGCACATGCACACGATGTTAAGAATAACAGCAAATAATGCAGTCTCCACACCCACCAAGAGAAATGAGAAAGAAAATTGAAGATACTGGCTTTTCAATGTATCTTCAAGAGAAAAAGAAGTATTCTTACTTAAGTCTGCCCATTTTTTTAAAAAGATTTTATTTATTTGACAGAGAGAGACAGCCAGCGAGAGAGGGAACACAAGCAGGGGGAGTGGGAAAGGAAGAAGCAGGCTTCCAGCAGAGGAGCCTGATGTGGGGCTTGATCCCAGGACCCTGGGATCACGCCCTGAGCCGAAGACAGAAGCTTAACGACTGAGCCACCCAGGCGCCCCAAGTGTGCTCATTAATCTGTACAAATCTTGAGCCAAGTGAGACACTTTTCTAATTCTGAGAACAAGTTGAGCAAACACCTGTCTCCAGCCCACCAAAGCAACAAGCTCTTTCTGTTTGGAATTGTGATTTTCCAAAGATGGTATAACCCTGGATATATCTGGAGCTATGAAATTATAAACCATATCACGTTAGGTGGAATAATGTCATGGTCAAGGGCCTAGGCTGAAGAGTCAGATGAAGGTGGTTCAGACCCTGACTCCAATAACTAATATCTGTATACCCTTGGACAAATTAACATCCGTACCCCTTGGTCTCTTCATCTGACATGGGGTTCTGTTACAATTGTGTTAGGTGTATCCTCCTCATCATCATTGGGAACTTAAGGGATTTTAATCTAAGATAACAAATTTCAGTCAATTGTAAAAGAAAGTAATTTTTGGGCATTTGCATTGTGCCACCTTCTGTAATGACTCCGAAATTCATTTTGACACACTCAATTCAATTTGAGTAGACATCGTAACTACAATTAACATTCATCTTGCAAGCCTACCTCTAACTGTACTGAACATTTCACACAAATTATTTCATTTTATCCCCACAATGACCTTGAGAGGAGGTTATTACCATCCCCAACTTATAGAGAAGAAAACCGAGGCTTAGAAAGTTCACATACTAGTCTAAGGTTAGCTAGCTAGTAAGAAATGGATGGGCGATATGAATCCTGGCAGTCTAAATCCAGATCTTTCAGAACCAACCTACTTATAGCATTTGTCTTAAAGTTTTTTAAAAAGCATAATTTGTATAGCTTCCTGGGACACTACCAATTAATAGCTAAATAAATCTTATTTAATTCCAAAGAATGTTTGTTAAAATATTATACGGTAGACTGAGACTCAGTGAGTTTCTTCATAAACCGGCTGCCATGTGAGAGCAAAACTACATTTCAAATGTCCACATTTCAGAAGTCGTCTGAAATTTAAGATGAGCCAAGCCAACCGAAGACTAGGCAAGAAAAACTGAGAGGAGGAAAGAAATCAAAAATGTTTACCTGTTACTTGAATCGAGGGGAAGAAGTTGAGAGCCAGAAGCAGCCTGAGGATCATTGTGCTAATGGTGGGCCAGGGCTCCAGCCCCTCCTCCCCGAGGAGCCCAAAGTGTGAGGGGAACTGAAGACGCACCTGCCACAGCCCTAGCGTCTCGTCATCCACAGCTCCCACCAACTTCTTTCCCTCAGGGCACATGATCAAGGGACTCAAACCACAAGGCATCATGACTGCAACATTTCACACAGGATATTACATTGTTTTGATGACTTTAGACTTTTCCTCTTCTTTTAAAGACAAGCTTTTCTTGTCACTGAAAAAGAATGTCAGTTACTCTATGATGGGCTCATGAGAATTATTCTCCGTACACACGTATCCGAGCTATACAAACAGGTGCTTAAAATTCAGCAGGAATTTAAGGGCAAACAAAGTATTCTAAAGGAGGAAGAAAGCCAGTCGCAGAGGAGAGATTTTCGTTGCATGGGAAGAGACTGTGTCAAAAAGACAACAAGAATTACGTTGAGGATTTGGGAAGCATCCACACTGGCGTGGGAGGCGTTACAAATATTAGGAATTGAACTTTTGTGTTCGACGTAGGTAACCCTACAGAGCATTTACCACACACTGCTTAGTTTATACCGAGCCTCCCCCAACTCACTTCCAGGAACTTTGAGGAACACACCCCACCTGCAAGCACCAACCCAGTGAGCATCTGAAGGGGGTTTCCTGAGCAAAGGGAGAGTCCAAAAGCGTGACAAGGAACTGTTCAAAGTTAAGTTAGAGGCATGAACGCAGGCTCCATTGCAGGCTCCCCGGGCCAGCAGCCACACCCCTGCAACCCTCTTCTGCGGGCCAGGCCGTCGGCATATAGTCATCCCGCTGGTGGGGCCAGTCCTGCTCTCCTCATCTGGCATCCGGGTCAAGGTCTTGTATTCAACGGCTACCTCAAAACCTTCCTAGTAATTTTTTCTCCTTTCCTGATAATCTAAACCCTAATTTGGGGTGTTCTGTATTTTTTTAAGATAGCTTACATGGTTTTTTATTCTGACTGTTAAAGTAGGATATATTTCACATGAAAATTTTATTAAAAGAGACATTTTACCTTTTGAAATGTTTAAAGTAATTATTAAAACAAAACTCACCCATAATCTTACCACCCTGGTTTAAACGCTGTTAATATTCTGGCCCGTTGCCTTTCATATGTTTTTCTATCAAGATTTTTACATGTTTAATATCATGTTTTATTTATATTTTTCAACAGGTATATACTATTATGTTACACCTTTAACATTTTCCCATGACTTTTAAGTATTCTTTATAAACATCATTTTTAATTGATACAAAATATTCCATCCTATAATTATATCACAAATTGCTTATCAATCCCTTAGTGTTGTTAACAATTTTTTTTTCTATTTTAAAATGCTACCATGAATATCTTTGATGATCTAGCTATAATCGGAAGAAGTCTTCATGTCTCTTCCTCCTCATCTGATAAATGACAGATCAAAAGTATTTTGTCTGCTGACAGGTCCTCTTTGTCCTCATTTCAATTTTCTCACAAAAGATCTTGGTGACCCTTTTGTACTGACATCTCTCTCTGCCGTTTGGAACAATTGGTCTTCGGAAATGTTTCGCTTACACTTCTGAATTAAAGGTAAATGATAAAGTCATGTTCCCAGTCCTGCGGAAGATTCACTTCTAGAATTTGACCCAGTATTCCTGCATCTGACCCTCTATAGCCTACCCAGGGCCTGATGCCTTTCCAGGGACAACTTATAGAAGACAAGGTGCCCTTCTTTAAAAGATAGTCCCAATTATGGAGCCACCAGACTACACAGGTCTACAGTCTGAGGCTCTGAAACTCATTACACAGGTTAAGAATACATACAGGAGAAACAGACTCCCCAAACTTTCCTATGATTGATTAAAAAGGCTAAGGCATGAGTTAATAACTATTTTCAAGTATATTAAGGATGACTGTATAACATCTAGTTAATATTGTATCTATGGCAGAGCTTAATAGAGTCAAATTAGGTGGAAAGAAACCATGCAATTATCGGGTCTAACTCCTTTATTTTGCAGAGGCAGAGGCTGAAGCCCAGAGAGGTTAGATGACTTCCACAAACTCACAAAACAATAATTAAGTGTACTTGATTTCACTACTTGACCAACCTTATTTGGTTTTCATTCTTTAGAATAAAAAGAAACACAAACTGAATTTTTTTAACATGTATTCCACTAAAGAAGTAAATCATTTCATGAGAATCCTTTCACATTTCCTCTTGAAATTCAACAGCATTCACATATACTGAGAAGTAGAAATGATAGAGATAGAATAAGGACCCCATTTCAGTACAGGGGTATAGTACTGAGACCCTACTACATTTTCCATAATAATAGCAAGTACTAATGTACCAAGCGCTTTACACGCCTGGTCTCGTTTAATACACAACATGTAAGGAAGATGCTATTATTATCCCCACTACACAGATGAGAAGACTGGCCTTGAAAGAGAGTTAGGAAGTGTCGGGAAGGAGTGCAGCCAAGATTAGAACCTAAATCTTTTGGGGTGCCTGGGTGGCTCAGTGGGTTAAGCGTCTGACTCTTGATTTCAGCTCAGGTCATGCTCTCAGGGTCAGCACTTAGTGGGGAGCCTGCTTAAGATACTCTCTCCCCCATCCTTCTGCCCCTCCCCCCCACTTGCGTGCACACCTTCTCTCTCTCTCTCTCTCTCAAAACAAAACAAAAGCCTAGATCTTTCAAACTTGAACTATTCCCTCATCACAGCACTCGACTGACTCCCTACTTTCAATCCTCCCCAGTATTGTGAATTCCTTCAGGATGAAAGAAAAGGGAATGTGTATTACCTTTCTGTTGTAAGGCGTATTTAACAAGATGTCTTATTAGAGCCTGTGTGACTGGAGTATGGGGAGGAAAAGAGCTAATGGCCCAAGATGGCATGGAAGAGATATAAATCAAACTGTGTTTCATAAACCTGCACCTGTACATTTCTGAAGAAATTCCAGATTGCTTAAATCCACACATGGTCTTGAAATGCAACGACATATACATCATGATGAAATAAATGACCTTAATCAACCAACAAGTATACTGAAATCCTAACTACATGGCTTGTCAGGAAAAATGTATAATACAAGGGACCAAATTCTGTAGGCTATTTGAAACATAATAGGAGCTAAGGCTGGGGGTAAGAGCCGTGCAGGGGGTGGGGCAGAGAATCTCAGAACATGTAAGACTGTGATATAAGACATATTTTGGTCTTTGTCCTTGGCTTCTGCCAATAGCTCTTAAAACATTTGTAACTTCCTAATCAATAAAGGTAGGTGCTAGGAGCATCTTCTGTTTTACTATTTGAGTCTTTGACCCTAGTTTCTGACCCACAGCTCCTAAGTCCCTTGGAATTTCCTGAGTGATAGGAACATCTTATATTCTAAGAAGGCAACTTTGGTGGGTTCCTGAACAGCTTTAGGATGGGAACTGGTCACCAGAAAGATCAAGCCATAATTAAAAGGTTGGAACTTTCAGCCCCAACCCTTATCCTCCAGGGAGAGAACAGCCTGAGAGTGAGTTAATAATTGATTATGCCTGCATGATGAATCCTTCATAAATATCCCTGAACTACAGGGTTCAAGGAGCTTCTGGATTGGTAAACATATCACAGGCTAGGAGGGGGGTGCACCCCAACTCCACAGGGACAGAAGCTCCAGCACTTAGAATCCAGACCTCACCCTATATATCTCTTCATCTGGCTGTACATTTGCACCCACTATCATATTCTTTATAATATAGTAAACCGGTAAATAGGTATTCTCATGAGTTCTGTGAGCTGTTCAAAGCAATTTATTGAACCTGAGCAAGGAGTGGTAGGAAACCATTTCATAGGTAAGTCAGATGGAAGTACAAGTGACAATTTGAGACTTGGAAATGGTGTCTGAAGTGAAGACAATGTCCTGGAACTGAGCCCTTAATTTGCAGGATCTGACACCACCTAAACAGTGTCAGAACCAAATTGAATTGTAGGACATCAAGCTGGTGTTGGAGAAATGGTAGATATGGGGAGAAAATCACACATCTGGAATTTCAATGGCTAAAAGCACAGGATTTGCCGTCCTGTGCTTGGGGGTCAAATCCCAGTTAGGCCACTCTGTAGCTATACGATCCTAGAAATTAGAAGCCTGAATTCTTCACGTGTAAAATGGAGATGAAAATACCTTACTCAACAAGTTGTTCATATCTCACAAAAATGTGTGAATCTTTCCACCCTGAGAATAGAAATAAGATTTAATGGATCTCCATTTCATACTCATTTACAATGGGCTGAATAAATGTTTGTTAGATCAACCAAAATGGATTGTTGAATATATGTACGATATATTTTTGTGGATTGGTTTTTCTTCATAGCATGAGTACCACCAGAACTCTGTTTTAGAAATTAGCAGTGGTACACAATGCTTTAATAATAACATATACCAGTAAAAACTACGAAGTACCATTGAAGAGTGTAAAGAATTCTAGTTGTCAAGCCAATCAACCATGTTAAGCCCTGTGGCTATCTCTAACTCATATAGAGCAAGCCTACCAGGATAATATCTTCTTTGATCTAAATTCCAGCAACTTGCCTTTCATTTTAGTTTCTAATTCTCCCCAGAGCTCTGACTTACAGAGGTTCAAACGCTCACATGCTGATTGTGGGAAAATAATGAAGTCTGAGATTCTCTCTATGAGCTGTGTTATGGTATCACCTCAGTTGTTGGTATGAAAAACTTTTTCAAAAAATAGACAGGGGCTCCTGGGTGGCTCAGTCATTAAGCGTCTGCCTTCAGCTCAGGTCGTGATCCCAGGGTCCTTGGATCGAGCCCCGCATCAGGCTCCCTGCTCAGCGGGAAGCCTGCTTCTCCCTCTCCCACCCCCCTGCTTGTGTTCCCTCTCCTGCTGGCTGTCTCTCTCTCTGTCAAATAAATAAATAAAATCTTTTAAAAAAAAAAGTAGACAAAGATGACATTAAGAAAGCCATGCATATTAGCACAAGCCAGCAAGACCAAATCCTGCAAAAAATTACCCCTAAAAGAAATGAAAAACAAGAAACAACCGCCATATTTGTTGACAACTCCCACTGAGTAAACAACTATTACAAAAAGATCTTTCTGCGTGAACAGTCTAGAAGGTTTTATCAAGGATTACATGAAAAATATGGTAAAAAATTTAGCCTAAAACAATTACTTAGAAAGGCCTACAACTCCAAGGGGTAAAAGCTGCAGCTAACATTTCCTGGAGGCTTTCTGCTGGGCGCTATTGTAGAGAAGTATTACACATCCATTATCTCATTTAATCTCTACAACAAGCCCAGAAGGTGGCTACTATTAATATCTCCATTTTATAGATAAGGAAACAGAAACTTACAGAGGTTAAGTAATTTACCCACAATCACACAGTAAGTAGCAAATCAGGGATTTGAGCTCAATTTGGTCTAGATCCATGTGTCATGGTAGAAGCAGATGCAATCCTGGTCAACCAACAGCTTGAATATGTAATTGATAGTACAGTGGTGAGGAGCAAGGCTTTTAGAAAGAAATGTATCTTTTTTATAGGCTTATCTGACCTTTAGCACCAACTTCATAAAGAAGCAAAGAAACAAACAAAAAATAGACTCTTTTTTAAAATTTTTTTAGCATTATGTTCAATTAGACAGCAAAAAAAAAAAAAAAAGACTCTTAAACACGAAGAAAAAACTGGTGGTTGCCAGAAGGGAGGTGGGTGGAACATCAATGAATAGATAAAAGAGTTTAAGAGGTACAAACTTCCAGTTATAAAATAAATAAGTCACAGAAATGCAAAGTATAGCATAAGGAATTTAGTCAACACTATTCTGACGATATTATGTGGTGACAGATGATGACTACGGTTATCTTGGTAGCACTGAGTAATGCATAGAATTGTTGAATCAGTATGTTGTACACCTGAAACTAATGTAACATGTTAATTATACCTAAAAAAAAAAAAGACTCAGCAAGAATTCTATGGGACTTGCAAAGTCTCCCTGCAGTGAGGAGTATGAGGCTGCTGACCCAGCCAAGAGGAAGAAACGAAATGTGTGTAGTTCTGGCATCGTCAGTAAGGAAATCCATCATGACAAGACCAGGAACCTGTGTACCACCAGCAGAGACACATCATCAGCTAGGCAACGCTAATCTGAGCTTTAGGACAGTTTCATGACAACCGGTTCATTCACTTGGTAATCTGGGAGAGGTAAAAAAAGGCAGAAGGGGAGTGGCAAGTATAGAAAAGATCAATCACCATCATGAAATATTGAGAAAGACTGCTACCAATCAGGTTCTGGCTAACCCATTATGACCTTGTAAATTTGTGGGTTTTAGGACCCCGAGGTATTGTTATGAAGGAAGTCTACTATGCTATTCTCAAATCTTATTATTCAGGAAATCTGAGGGTCTCATGGAGCCATGTTCTTTCAGTTTCCTAGAAGACCAGTGGCCTGCCTTATTGCTGGCATTATACAAAGGTACCAAAGTCCTGAGTCAGGCTGAAGTTTTGATTTTTTGAAACCACTGGGACATTTGGATATTTTCTAGTAACAAGAATGTTAATTAAATATGACTGGGGTTGGGAGGGCAAGGTAAGGAATGTATTTCACTCCACATCTTGTACTAAACCTGATTTGACCCTCTTCTATTCCCTGCTGTGCAATCAGTGGAATGGTAAGGAGGAAACCTCTGACCTCTCCAGGAAGTGCAATCTTGTCCTGGCCTTGGGAAAACTGTGATGCCTGGTTTTCCTCATTTTAGAAAAAAAGTTAAGGGCCTTCGTCCCCTCACATGTTTTTAAGCACAGAACCTCCAGGAAATTGAACTGTTCACTTCAACACTATTTTCAGTGATCTCTCATGTTACTGGGCCCCAAGGGAACCTTCCCACCCTCCCTGCTGTGGCATCTCCCCTCCCCCTACCTCTTCCCACTGGTTCCCACACTCACTGAATAAGGAAGGTCAATCTGAATACATCTGTCCACATCTCTGGAATGCCACAGAGGAGGAACAGCTGTTGACCTCTGTTCCAAACACATGATCCTGTTTGTCCCAAAAGTAGCTTGGATGAACTCCAGCTAATATATACAATCTCCACTTCCTATGGAGAATGTAGGCCCAAGAGAGTATGTTCCCCACACATGCTTTGGTACAAAAACAACCTGCTTTCAGGTACTGGATCCTATTATACTAATAATAATATTAAAAATTATAAGAGCAATTGTAGCAAAAATTTTTTAAGCATTTCCTATGTGCCAAATGTAGCACTAAGCTAAAAGCACCCCAAGTTTTTTAAGTTCTAATTTTTCCTTTAAGTTTTAGAAAAAACAGGATTTTCCTGTAAGTCACTACACTTCCACATCTTCGTACACACACACACACACACGCCTTTATTAACCTTCTGTGTGTACAGGTAATAAATTGAAGATTTTATGTTTTCTCTTAGAAATGGTGGAGGGGGGAAAAGTAAGGTAAAGAGAAAAAAAAAATTATAACAGAGATGGTACAAGAAGCCCAACAGTAAGGGAGCAAGAATGTTATATGGTGACAGACGGTGACCACACTTCCTTGGTAGCACTGAGTAATACGTAGAATTGTGGGGAGCAAGGCTATGGTCTGAGGCAAGGTCCAGACAAATCTAGTATTTAAGACTCCATCCAGAAAAATCCATTAACACCACAGTGTGTATGATGTCTTTCATACATGGTATGGAGGAAAATTTCAGACTGAACTTGTTTAGTTTAGTTCCTATTATATGATAGGCCAGATATATATATATATATATATTTTATACACATTTTATATCTATATTATATATAGCCTATATATAATATATATAATATATAATATATATAATATATTATATAGATTTGAAGTGACTAAGAGCTAACTCATCATTCTCTTCATTGAAGGGCCAGAATCTATATTGGGAACACGGGAAAATCTCATTCACGTCAAGAAATCTAATCTACTCTGATTTCTCATGCTGTTGTTCATTGTATGAAGTTTATTCAGCTTTGCTATGCCAAATTGTTATAGGAATTTTCTAGAGAAATGGGAATTATTTAGTGGGCTTCAAAGCAGAACAAACAAGAGTAGGAAATCTATAGTGACCTTGAAAAGTCACTATAATAACAAACCCATTCTCAGTGCCTGCAATAGAGAAGGCCTTGTTCTATGCCCTGACGGTCCAGGGGAGACTCCAGTCTGGAAGAAATACTGAGGAAGAAGCTCCTAACTGGCTTAGAGAAACTTCTCAGGGCAGGGATGCTGCAGTTAGGAAGATAAACAAAATTGGCCCAATCAGCAATAGGAAGAATGAGAACTTCCGTCTGGGCAAAGTATATACTATTTGCAAAACCCCAAAAGTATATGGCTTATTTAAGGAACCACAAGAAGCTCATTGTGGCTGGAGCAGAAAGAACACTGAGGAAAGGCACTGAGGTGACAGGCACTCAGGGCAGTCAGGCCATAGTAAGAAGTTTGCTCATTGTCCTGGGAACAGTCTGGGTCAGCGTGCCTGTCTGGGCTGCCGACACAGATTCAGGAACACCAGCATGCTGGCTCCAGGCTTTCAGGTAGGTTTAGTCTCTCACGTCAATTCCAGTTGATGGATATCAGCTGCCCGAATCACAGCGGTGAGCAGGATTTCTGAGACAGCACACGGGTTCAGTAGGAGCATGGGAAAAGCCAAGCGGAGGATAGGAACAGCTCTCTGTGGCTTCCTGACCAGGATTATAATAAAGCCATGAACAGATCAGATTGCAGCCTCCTCTTCCCCACCTGTCCCTTAAATCTTGGCATCTCTCCATTGTTGGGGGTTAAGGAGGCTAACAAATTATTCCCTTGTACTTGCTAATTCAGTTCTAAATCAAGTATGACTAAAAAAGATGAAGGAGTCAGGTGGGTGGAGACGCAAATATCGCTGATCCAGAACTACCCAAGAATGTGCCTAAGACGAGCAGCCCAGCAAGCACCCCAGAATCAGGCACTCCTACCCACCGGTTGGGGCTTTGCTAGAAAATCACAGGCCCACGTCCAGGAGCAGAGTCTTTACCACTAAGCTACCGCTGGGGCCAGAGCAGAACACAGCTCTCTGAAGACGGATGAGTCCCTATCACGGGGACAGGAGGCAGCAGGAGCCAGAGGGAGATGTAAGGTCAGGAGGAGGGTCTGGTTAAGGTAGAAGATATAGGAAAGCAAGCATGGTTCCATGCTCAGGCAAGGAAGACGCTGCAAAAAGAAAGACTGAAGAGATAAGATGGACCATCTGTAGGAGAAAGAAAGAGGGCGATAGGAAAGAGGCCTAGGTCCTGATCTAACACCCTGGCATTCATTAAAAAGGAGGACACTTCTTTGAGACCTAGCACATTAGTCTAGGAAAACAGAAGTTACAGCAATCCAGATTAATGAACACTGACCAGGCACTTTTCAGTTCCTACACATTATGTCCTAGAAAACCTGCATAGGAACCATTATTATCGATTCATTTTATAGATGAGAAGATCACTAAGTAGCAGAAAAGGACTGGAACACACTGATGGAGCTCTGAAACTGATCTTGGGGAAGTGGGACTCTCTGATTCCTTGTTTCATGCCATTAAACCATCATTTCATGAAGCCATCCCTTTAGAAAGCGCCTCCACTACACCACAAATCGACGGGAGAGGCATTTTCAGAAACTATCATTCGGTCTGTGTGGTGGAGAGCAGAGGATGGGAGCAAGTGAATGGCCTCTTAAGCTTTCAATTCCATATCTAAAATCTCTGAAAAAGTGAAGCAACATCTCCTTTTCCCTCTCGTCTCCCTCTCTTCAAGATGCAGAAATAGAGGGACACCTGGGTGGCTCAGTCAGTGAAGCATCTGACTCTTGATCTCAGCTCGGGTCTTGATCTCAGGGTTGTGAGTTCAAACCCTTCAGTGGGCTCCACACTGGGCATGGAACCTACTTAAAAAAGAAAAAATAAAAGATGCAGAAATAGAAATAGTTTAATTTAAGCAAAGGGGCATAAAAGGATTTCTCATCTCTGGGTGCCACCTCAGACTTTTGGGAAACCAAGCTGACTTCTCAGGGATTGCTATCAGTGCTTTGTCTCCGCTGAGAAATTAGACTTCCTAAAAATAGCACCTATCAGGTGGCTAAGCCGTGGGAGGTGGCAGACTCGCTAATAATTTACATTGTGGGTGTTTGCAGTGTCACCTCTGAGGACCTTGAGGCTACAGCCCAAGGAAATGGGGAAGGCTCAGGCTGACTGAATGGGCTTCTTCCAGGAGGTTCAGAGTTGTAAGCCCTTTTCTGGCTCTCTACTTTGGAAAGGGTTATGAAAACGCACTCTTTGTACCCTAGATTGTGGGCATGTTCCCTCCCCTCTGTCTCTAGTCTCCCTAGATCAGTCCCCCTCTTTTTATTTCTCAGAAACTCAGTGTCTGGGTTGATTCACAAGCTGAATAAAAATACATACGCACTTCTGCACAAACATGGAGTTGACGAGTACTGATTGCCTCGGTCAGAAGACAAAAACACTTCATATAAAAGTGGACGTTCTGTCCCCAACATTCCCCTTACATCCAACTGGCAAGACTGTGTCTATGAAGTCTGGCAAGTCTTAGCTTTTTTTGTGTCAGAAACCCGTTGGTGATCTGGAAGCCTAAAAACCCCTCTCACCATCACATTTGAAATGTAAAACAATAAAATACGTAGGATAGGAAAAACACCAGAAGTACTGACATGCAGTTTTCAAATATTTTTAAAACATGATCTAGTAATAAATGTGTTTATCAACACATTAAATAACAAGCCCTAGCTCCGGCATGATAACCACTGTGGTGTTCAAGTGGTGGTACGGGTAAGTGATATTTTGAGATATCCGCAACAACTACGGGATATGAAAATATCTGTGATTTCAACTGATGACCAAGTCACAAGTACTGCTGAAATTACTGTGATTTGTTGCCTAAGTATATTGTTGCAATGCTAAATCTCAGCTAGAGGGGTTAGTGAGAACAAAGATGTCATTTTTTTTCCTGCCCTAGATTACATCAGACCCCTGGTTAAGAACCCCAGGATAAGCCAGTGCATCTGGCTGCCATCAGCAGCTCGTCTACCAACCTGCGGGTCACACACACACGCACACACATGCACAACCGCACCCGCACCCCATAAGCACTACAACCCTGCAGTCTCAACCGGAATCTGACAGCATCTTAATGACATGCAAAGGACACTTCCCAGATGTCTCATAGCCTGAAAGATCAAGGAGCAGAAAGTGCAAATAACATTAGAGACCTCAGTGTCCCTATTCTCTTTAGCCCCCAGTTCCCAATGCTGACCGGGCATGGATGGCCACTCCCAACCATGGTTCTCTCATGCGGGGCCAGATATGGGTCGGAATCATAAGCGCTACAACTCCACCTGTATCTGTTTTTCTCCTGCGTTTTAGATGAATTCTGCCCACTGCTCCTCAGCAGGGTGAGACATACAGCGCCGAGACTTGCAACCCACAGTGGAAGGACCACGCTCAGGCTCAAACCGCTGGCTCTGCAGGATGACCTCAAGCCCCCTGAGCCCTCCGCAAGCACCCCACATCTTCCATGTGATATCGTCCTTGCCGGTAGATCAAAAAATCCTTGGAGGTCTTCTGCCAGTTAGAGCACGCTCCTCACCCCGCCCCCACTCTGCTGCAGACCCATTTCTGCTTAAATACCCATTTCTTTTAGGCATCAGGTCATTCACGTGAGGTCTTTCCTCTGGAATGTTCTTCCCCTTCCCTCTTTCCAAGGTTTGCTTCTCCTCCTAACAGTCATTTCTGGCCACCTTAGATAAATTAGGTACTTCTTTCTTCCCTACCTCAATATCCAGTTTATTGTTTGAAGTGCCCACAATATATAATTATTTTACATTTCTGTGCTTTGGTCTATCTCTTCCATTAGAGGCTAAACTTCTTCAGGGCGAGGACCACATCTGGCTTGTTCACCTTTCTATCTCAACACCAGTGCAATGCCTGGCACATAATAGGCACTCATAAAAAAACTGGGGAGCGCATTAATCAGGACTGAGCGTTGCCTTTCATAATCTACAGCTCCGTAGGTTACACAGCTGTAAGGTACACACTGAGCTCCTGCACCAGAGCAGTAATGGAAGGTGAGGCAGAGTAAAGTGGCAGATGGTATCTAGTCAAAACATCCCTCGGCTTTATGGGGCAGAAGTGGGGTCCCATTCAGCCTAATTTGACTGTCTGTCACCTGTTGATCCAGCTGCCACAGTTCACTGGACTTGCTCTGCCAATATCTAACTGGTGTGGATAATTCTGTGCCTTATTTCTCTGATCCCAGGGAAGTTGATGGTAGGAAGTTGAATCTCTGGGACCATAGTGTTTGGTGCCTCGGGGATGCTCCAATCCTAGCTGGCCAGGTGCTCTTTTGGAATAGTAGCCCCCTCCCTGAAAGTCACTTCCTTTACAAGCCGTATCTTCACGCACAGATGACTGATGAGCATTGTGCTTAGTGATGGGGCTGTTAGTGTGGCCTGGAAAAGACAAAGGCAAATGCAGCATGCCCTCAAGTGGCTCAAGACAGACTAGTAAACCATTAGCAACTTGCACAAAGTAAGCTTCTGCTTTTGCATTGAAAGGACCAAAGAGCAAGTGAATCTCCCTGCAAGGGGCCTATGAACCAGACTTTACCATTCCCCATGACTGTTGCTTTAAGGGAATGTCTGGAGTTGCAGCGCGGCCCAGCCCAGTAAGCACAATGGAACATTTTCCTTGGAATTACCTCACTCCCAATGACCCACACAGGAAATAATTATTTTGGTAGTCGCCAGTAAACAGTGAAACACACTTACTTGAAAAATAAGCTCTTTTTGACCCTGCAAGACAGTGGCTTCACAAGCATAGCTGAGCCGAGTTTCTACCCAAATTCAATAATTTTGTACGTAAATGGTGTCTTATTCTTGGATTGTGGGTTCCCAGATCCAGGCCACGCTTCAGAGTTCTGCCAAAACACTATGGCAAACAGTGGTTGCCTTGTGTTTCTGGCTCAAGAAGAATGTAGCATCAACGAAAAATTAGATTTCTTTCTTGGGAAAGAATATGGAAATTCCATGGATGTCCTAGCAACAAATTCAAACACTATAGTCGTGTCTGAGAAAGCACTCCTGCTCTTATAGACATCGATCATGCGGAGTGCCAGAGAAATATGCAACGGTTGGAGTCAGTGACAGCTCTGGGCAGGACTTTTGAGTCCAAGTGAGAAGTCCAGATCTCCGCCCTCTATTCTAGCTGAGGCCTACTTTTCTAGGCCTTTCTTTTTCCAGTAGCCCCGAAGGCAGCACCCGACACAAATGCTGCAGAGCCCTGAGGAGAATCACGCTACCTGTTGAAACACATGAACAATAACGAAGCAGTGCTCTCAGATAAAACTGACTCTATTCTACTAAAATCCAGAGTCACTGATTTAGGATAAAGTCTTGACTGCTTCAACAGGGACGTAAAATAATAGCGGTTTAAACACAATCGATGGTTTTTCCTCTCTCAGTAACTGTCTGGGAGGAAGCAGTCCAGGACTGGTGTGGCAGCTCAGAGCTCACGGTCCAGATGGCTTCTATGGTGTAGTCCACAATCCTTGGACCCACACGGTCCAGGATGGCTCACCCTCACACCAACGTCACAGGCAACCAGACAGTAGATGAAGAAAGGGAGGGCCTGCCCCTTCCCTTTAAAGTCACAAACCAGAAATAATACCACTTCTGCTTATATCCCATTGGCCAAAACTTAGTCATATGACCAACAGGGCTTCAAGACTGTTCCCAGCTACATATTAGGGATTCTGTTATTATGGGGGGAAAGGGAGAATCAATACCAAGAGGCAGCCCGTGGTTTTCTACAATTGTCAATTTGCACGTTATTCCTTTGATGATGGTTAAGTCATCCGAAAACAAAGCCTCTTTTCCTGCAAAGCTATTGCACTGTGCCCCCCTCCAAAATGAGCCCATTTGTCAGACCACCCATGCCAGCATGGTACACCAGTAGGCCTAAGGAAGGAAAGGCTACGAGAGTAGAATCCACCACCTGTGCCCTTTGTGTGGCGGTACCTGGCCAGATCAGTACCCAGGGCGATACCTCCTCCTGGGAAACCCTCTACTGACAGCTCTGGTTGGTTCTGAGCATTGTCATCATTTGTTCTATAAACCAAAGACACGACTTTGGTTACCTTAAGACCCAGAAGTCATCCGTGGTTGTGAGGATCACCTTGTCTCATCCTGGCTACCCTACAGCCCTAGTCGAAAAATAATGTAGTCATGAGTCAGAGGCACAACGTCTCGGGCAATATCAACTCTGAATAGGAGGGAGGATTTCTCCAACCTTGAAACCCTGAAAGAGTAACCTAGAACAAGAAAGGGCTACATGCTAACCTGGACTTTTTCCGTGAGCTTCTGAGGTCACTCCAAGAAATAGGCTGTGGGTGAAGGAGGTGAGTGAATAATTGATCCAGCCCTCTTCCGGAGTTATTTTGGAGAGACTCATGGACTTCGAAAGGTATGGAGAATTCCTGAGCAGGGACTTCCCAGAGATTTTCATTCATCAAGGAGGAAAGAGTGAGGGGCTCGGGTGCTGAATGGATTAGAATCCCACCTGGTGTTTACACCAGACTGCAGGATGTGCTTAATATCCGGACGTGAGCGGGCCATCACTTGGCAGTGGACAGCAGCACCTGTTTGCAGTACGCGGCCTGGTCATGTACACGTAATGATATTTACTCTACTGTCAAGGGATATAAAAACCAAAGATACGGATTTTCAATATCTTAAATATAAGCTGTGAAGTGATTCATTAAAGGGGGCCAAATTGAAATAATTCCTACCTAGAGGGATGATATCGAAAAGTGAATTTGTTGTGTCTTATTAGCAGAAACTGTGATATGTTACCACTAAATTATGATAGTCATAACCGAAAAAAAGTCTTTGAGGTGAGAAAATCCCACATTAAAAGAGAAAATCATCATCATTTGACATAAGACTTACAAAGTATGAAAGTATAGCAATTTACAGTGGATTTTTTTAAAAGATTTTATTTATTTGAGAGAGAGTATGGCAGGGGGTGGGGCAGAGGGAGAGGGAGAAGCAGACTCCCCGCTGAGCATGGAGCATGACTAGGGGGCCCCATCCCAGGACCCTGAAATCATGACCCGAGCCGAAGTCAGAAGCTTAACCAGCTAAGCCACCCAGGCACCCCTACAATGGATTTTAGTGATTTTATATAGTACATGTATCACGGCAGATTATGTAATAGAGTTGACACACACGCATGTATAGTATAGGACAATAGACTCCTAACAACGATTTCAATCACAAAACAATTCCAACTTCCAATTTAGATCTCTAGTCAGGGAACATTAGGACATCCTCTTCCTGTTTCTGCCTTGTCCAAAAGCTGGAACAGAACTCTTGGAAAGGATCCAAGATGTCAGGAAGAAATTATTTTAAGTGCTGTTATGCTTGGAGGGACAGCAGGACAACATGAATTGAGCTCTATATCTGAATATGTGTATAGTAATAATAAAGCATGCCCTAAAAAGACTCCACTATGTTAATTTCTGGCAATGGACAAGGAAAATTGCACAAATGTCATGCACCCAGACCTGTTTAGTCACTCCTTCCTCTGCTCCCTTAGCACATGGCACATCCCTCCGGGAGCACTTGCCTCATTCATTACACTGTGACGACTTGTTCACAGGCCTGTCTCCAGCACTAGCCTGTGACATGGGAAGGGGTTAAGAAGACTAGCTCTGGGACCAAACCACTTAGATTCGAATCTCAGCTCTGCCACTAATTTTTGTGACTTGGAGCAAGTCCCTGAAACTTGCCAAGCCTCAACTTCTTCGTCTATAAAATTAATCTAGCAATGGTATCTAATACGGTGGCTGTCAATATTTCATGACGAATGAATGATAAAAATATATCCCGCCTTAAGGTATATCTTAAATAACTACTAGCTGTTCTTCTGATTACCAGATTACCATCCAGGGATAAATCACATCCTACTTATCTTTGCATTCCCAGCATCTATAGCGTGTCCAACTCCTAAAAGTCTGTAAGTTGAATGAACCAATTAATGAGAAAATGTGGTCAGGAAAAGGCAGTCCCCTCTAATATTCTTAACTCACTCTGCTCCGAGACAGTAGAGAGAATTCTCTGCCTGGCAAATTTGGGAAGAAGAACTAGGCATGTGCAGCCCAGGCTCACCCACCTTCCTCTTGAGAAAGAGCTGCCGTCAAGGGGTACATGCTGGACTTTAAGCTTCCAGCTCTGCCCTGATAAGTAGACATGACTCTTTCCTCCTTATCTTCCTTTGGGGAGGGGAGGCACATTGCCCACAGGAAGCAGGCATACTCTAGTTTCCTCTAGAAACAGGCTCTCCCCCACTTGGTTTGGTGCCAGAGAAGACTGATGAATTCTGGGCTCAGGTGGTAGACTCATAGGTCCTCACACCAAGTCATTCCCTCCACCCTAACTTGACCAATCACAAACGTGCTATTTCGGCTTCCACCTGTCATTCATTTAGATTATTTCCCAGTATGTTCTTTTTAGTGAGCCCTCTTCAAAACCCTAACATGGCTGAATAATGGGAAGAATTTTTTCAGATTGTTAATTATTCGGAATCTTAAGGAAGTGCTGCTCTTGGGAGGAACTGAAAGCACATGAAACTCTGGAGAACTGAAGAGTTAAAAGAGTAAAGTGCTGGTTGTTCTTTTTTTTTTTTTCCTCTCCAGATCTAGTCTTGGTTTTTCTCTTCTTTGCTGGACCTCGAGAGGCTGGCCACTTAGGCTGCATCATCAGGACTCTCTCGCCTTCTGGCTTCCATTAGTTTCCAGCTATTGGAGAAGCCCCTGAGGGCGGGGGAGAGAGTGAGACTGGAGTGTTTATTCTGTCTGCTCCTTCCCTGACTGGTGAGGTTTGGGCTGTGTCTACGTTCCTCTACTTACGGCCACAGCTCCCGTTGGCTGCCCTTCCCGTGGCTATGTTCATGCTGGGTTCTCTAACACCACTTGCTCTCCATGTCCCTTCAGGCCTAGGAGCAGTAACAGCACCCCAACATTGCTAGTTCCCTGGGTGCTTCATCGTCTTTTTAGTACCCGTAACCCTGCCCACACCCTTATAAAGAGTCCCTTTGTTAGAGTCTTTTCAATGAAACCTTTGAGTATGCCATCTCTTTGCCCCTGATTGGAATAAGTGATGAAGAGTAACAGAAAGGGGTGCTTGGGTGGCTCAGTCAGTTAAGCACCTGCCTTCAGCTCGGGTCACGACCCCAGGTCCTAGGATGGAGCCCCACGCACTGGCTCCCTGCTCAGCAGGGTGTCTTCTTCTCCTTCTCCCTCTGCCCCTCCCTCTTGCTCATGCACTCTCTCTGTCTCAAATAAATAAATAAAATCTTAAAAGAAAAAAAGAGTAACAGTAAGACCCTTTTGGAGATGGACACATTGGGCATGCATAGCCTGATGTCACTAAACAAAAAAATTACCCTTCTTCTGATTACACCTCACGTAGAAACTTTCTGTTAACTTGGCTTTCCATGTTGTTCTAGCTAAAGAAATAGAAGACCCTGGTCAGAGTGTCTCTACCTACAGGTTCTCTGGATGGTACAATATCTTCTCTCAAATCAGAAGATTGTTATTGTGTTTTATAAAAATAGTGAATGGAAAGTCAAAGGGAAGTGGAGGTGGTAGAATTAACTTAGTTTACTTTTAGTTCTATGGAAAAAAAAAATCACAGAAGTGAAGGAGTGACATTATAAG
This sequence comes from Ursus americanus, assembly GCF_024610735.1. Lineage (NCBI taxonomy): Eukaryota > Metazoa > Chordata > Mammalia > Carnivora > Ursidae > Ursus > Ursus americanus. The sequence continues at coordinate 76,826,884 of NC_142127.1, read as the reverse complement.
ATAAAGAACTCTAAGATCAGTGTTCAAAGATAAAGAATCTGAGGTTTACCAGGCACAGGCTGCTGCAGATACAGCCTCTACATGAACTTGGGCATAGACTCAATTTTTGTTTTCTAACTCTCTAACTTATTTCCATCTGCCCTTTTATATTTCAATGTGTTTGCCTATTTACCAGTGTTTACAAGTATAGGCAATTTCTCACCACCTTAAACTTCAATGCAAGAACGAATTCTGGCTCACAAGATAGCATCAGTAAAGATCAGCACTCTGAAAGAAGGCAATAGCCAAACAATAGTTACTTTTCTGCAGAAAAAGTGAAAAGCACGAAAATAAAAATCCTCAGTCCAGCATTTCAAACCTTTCACAATCCAAAGCCACCACACCCAATAAACTCACCGACCTCAGAAATACACCGTATTCCTTCCTGCCATTTGTCCTTTGCTCACTCGATGACCCACACCTGAAACACCTTCCTCATCCCCTCTGTCTATCCCGACCCTACTCTTCAACCTTTGACACCCAGATGTAACCCCATTGCTCCACAACGCTTTTCCCAGCATGGCAGACCAGTGTTTTCTGTCTTCTGCGCACCTCCTGCACGTACTAACTTGCCACTTACCAAATTGCATGTCACTTCTTTATTCTTTGGGCCATTTCACTGTCTTCTCCAACCTTATTCCTGGAGTAATTCTTGGTGATTTCAATATCCTTCCAATATAATGTGATCTCTCATAACCTTTTTATTCACTCCCATTGAGTTGTCCTCTACAACACTTCAGCCACCCAATCCTATCGTGTCATTACCATTGACTGTACCCCTTCCATAATCTCAATTTCAAGCATTCATTCTCCAATCAATTACAACCTCCAATATTTCAGATGACTCCAGTACCTCAAGCCCCTCCAGTCAACCATGCCTACCATCCTTTACTCTCCTGCCCTTTGTGTTTTCATTTTCCTCCTTATCCAGCTTAAAGACAAGATCCATTACTATAGTCACTAACTCACATACACCTTAATGCCTAGACCTTCTCTCCCTCCTTCATATTCCTCTGGCAAACCCCCAAGCCTGGTTAAATTCAAAGCCCTACCTTTTCTGTATGTGTCCTTGCGCATGGCTGGGGAGAAGCACACAACCACTTTGACTGTTCTCAATTTAAATTTGAGACTCTCTTTATTGACTCTTTCTACAGTATTCAGCTTGGTGTTAGTGGAAACAATAATCCTCTTTCTTTTTGCTTTCATAGGCTTACCTGCTATTTCATTAAATAAAACTAAATATAGGAAAAAATGCAAGTGGTATTAACAGGTTTGGGAATGGACCAAGCTGTCTCTTAGTAAGCATATAATCAGCTGGGGAGAACAGAAGTGTGGGTTATAACAGTGAGTAGCCTACTGCTCTGGAATGTTCAACATGCCATGGATCTCAGCCACGGAGTATTACAGAGAGAGTGGAGAATCTCTGTTAATCTAGCAAGTAAGTTCATTGGAGGTCAGTTAAGAGAATATTTAAAGTACATGTACACGTGAAAACTATGGAACCTGTCAACCAGATTCTGTAAATAAGCAAAAAAGGATTTACTTCCCTACTTCATGATTGCCAATAGAGAGTCTATTTTAGTCCAGGTTTGTTAGCTTGATGGTGAAGCTATTGAGAAGCCTATCAATTTGCCTCAGGCTCTTCCATCATTTCTTAACCATGCTACCATTTGCGCTTCATCCCATCATGGTCATTTCCTAGTTACTGCTATAACATCAATATCATATTCCTTAAGAGAAAGTAATTTCACATAGAAGTAGATTATCTCCTCTGCACAGCATGAAGATAACATGAAGGGCACTGTTTCTTAACTATTTATTTGCATTATCGCCCCCCCACCCAGGAACATTTTTAGACATTTTTTCTACTTACTCCCCATCCATGAAAATTAATATCAGAGATGTATTTTATATCTGTTTATACAAGCACATATGCTTATACATTAAAAGGTAATATTTTACACCCCCACACACAAGAACCAGTTATCACCTCCTTGGGAAGGTTATCACACCGTTGAAAATGCATGAATTAGGGCATATGAAGTGCATCTTATATATGATTTTTTAAATAAAAATTGTGTATATTGCGGCGCCTGGGTGACTCAGTTAAGCATCTGCCTTCAGCTCAGATCATGATCCCAAGGTCAGGGGATGGAGCCCCGATGCGGCAGGCTCCCTGCTCAGCGGGGAGCCTGCTTCTCCCTCTCCCTCTACCTGCCACTGCCTTTGCTTGTACTCTCTCTCTCTGTCTCTCTGTCAAATGAATAAATAAAATCTTTTTTAAAAAATTGTGTATATTTAAGTTACAACACAATAACTTGATAAACATATACATAGTGAAATTATTACTCTAGTCAAGCTAATTAACATATCATCTCCTCATAGTTACCTTTCGTGTGTGTGTGAGGTAAGAGCCCCTGAGATCTACTCTCATAGCGAAATTTCAGTATTCAATACAGTATTATTAACTGAAGTCGTCATGTTGTATATTACATGTCTAGACTCAATCATCCCACATGACTGCAACTTTGTACCCTTTGACCAGCATCTCCCCACTTCCCCCGCCTCCCCACCTTGGTAACCCCCATTCTACTCTCTGCTTCTATTATACAATCCTTATTTGGCTGTTATCTGTGGCTGACAAGGTGAACACAGGGCCCATGGATTTGGGGAAGTGGTCTATTTTCATTGTGAAGCTGTCAGTAGTGCTTCACGCCTTTATTTTTTTATTTCTTTTATTCCACCTTTCTTAATTAGCTACCCTTACTCTCACCAATTCCACTCTCATATTTTTATTAAAATGGCAAGCAATCCGATACCAGACTAGGACTAAAGATCATATTTTCATCAAGAATAGCATGATATTAAGTACAGTAGCAAATAAGCCTTTTCTTTTCAAATTGTGAACAGTTTCCTCGACCAGAGAAACACAGTACCCGTGACAAGTACTGTCCAGTATTCTGCACACCACTTCATGTGTCCCCTCCACTCCATGCTTGTGTACTGTCAGTAGCATAAGTATCATTAATACTACCAATACAGCCCAGAGGCCCACATGATAGCATTCAGGGAGGAAAAAGAAAAGAAAAAAAGACAAACAAGAGAAAAAATAGAAGAGAAAAGAGTGCTGGGTTTTTTCCTTAATTTATAGCCACAATTTTCAAAAGGAGCTACAAAACATCAGCTTAAGAGCAGTGTGTTGTCCTACTATATTAAAGAGGTCACTTTGCTCCTCCAATGTTCACCTTCTAATACTGAAGTTATTTTAAGTTATTTTCTTAGATCTGGAGCCAGAAATAAAAATATGCTGTGTCATGTATAATTATTCCATAAGCTTCTAAGAGTAGTCTTCCTGACATTTGGAGAGCAGTGCAAATGAGTACTGTGCTTATTTTCTATCTCTGTAACTATTTATCCTTTCATAAGCTTGATATGCAAGAATGTACACCCTGATTATAGATGTTGGTAATTTTTTGAGCTCCAAAACTTCCATGCAAAACAAGGTTCTGACTCACTAAGTATCAAGACCATTGGGAAACAACTTTAGGGAAAATCAGACTGGTGTTTACCAAAAAGTGGTTTTTGCCATTAGCAACTGAACCAAGCCAAGCAGCTGAAACATCTAGAATAAATATTAATCTTTTCCCTTTTCCCTATGGAAATTATGCATCTTGAGTTCAAAAACTTCATCACTGCAGGAGTATAGAAGGGGAGAAAGGAAGGAAACATGAATTATATTTCTTACAGATGCCCAAAAATCTAATAAAACTTTAAATGTTCCTACTATTATGTGCTAAAATCTTTTGTTTCGATATTTTTACCTACACTGTCCCCTTTGGTAGAGTTAGAGGTTAGATACCCTGTTGATTATTTATATAAAGTCTGTCCTCCTCCATCAGACTGTCCACTCCACAAGAACCAATGCCACGTCTACTTTGCTCATTATTACATTCCCATGACAAACACAGGACCTGCACATAGTAGATGCTCGGTAAATTTGTTAAGGAGTGAATAGACTGGATGGGAGGAAGAAGGACATTTTGATTTTTTTTTCAGTGCAAAATGATGCTGCAACCACATCAATTTACTTTATTCATCCTTCTTGATTTCTTTACTCATCACAGAGCTCTTTTGTGCCTGAACAGAGATTATTAAGATACAGCCCCTGACCCTAAGAGACTCACAATTCAGAGGGGGAGACCAACATATAAAACAATTAATCATAGTACACAGGGATCCAAGAAATAATACATATCCATGCAAGAGGGAGAAAGAGAGATCGCAATCCAATTGTCTCTTATTGAAATCAGAATTGTATCTCCACCAGGCAACCAGTGAAAGGTAGGAAAAAAAAATATTAGAACTGAAGTTTGTTTTGTTTTGTTTTGTAACAGGATCATTAAAAATGAAGCCAAACTAAATTTGGGACTTTGTCCATCTAACTCCATTCAGGTCTTGAGAGAAATCTCCTCCAATCCCTCTTCACACACACACACACACACACACTGGGGATTCCTCCTCACATGCATATGCTAAGTTAGGTCTCCTGCCATATACAGTGGGAAGTCCATGAGGCCAAAGAATATGTCTAACTAATCCACTGACTGTTATATCTCTAGAGCCTAGCACTATCTCTGGCACATAGTAGGTGCTCAATTAATGTTTGATACATAAAGTGTCCCTTACAATATATTTGTCTTTCTTTTTTCAAACCAATTTATCTCATTTTTCCTTTCTATAAATTGAGAAAAGTAATTCCTTTCTCCAAAATATGTTCTTTGCCTTTTCCTTCAAGTTGACTGTTCTTTTCTAAATGTTTAAAGACATTATCATTTAATAACTTGAAGTAAATTGCCCTTTATGCATCACACACAGGAGGGAATTGGACTTGAATTTTATATTTGAGGCTTCCCACCACTGCCAGGTACCCCAAGGGCCAGGCCTATGTATGTAGATTGCCAAAATAGGTTTCCCATGATGTTTCTCCTTACCTCTTATTCAAATAATTTTCAAAAGATTAGGCTAAAGAAGGGAGACTTTCTTCTAGAAAGTAGTTAAAGACTAGTGTTCTCAGGGGAACAATGATAGTCAGCATTCACTTTCTGTGCCCAAAATTAATTCTTACCCTCTTCCTTAGTTAAGAGAGGAGGAGAGAATCAAGATGCTGGTTTCAGGCTTGAAGGGCTCCAGATATTTTGCAACAGAAACTTAGGGAGTATCCTAAAAAGGTTTCAATCATAAGGCACCAAGTTCTGAGGTCAGTGAGTCTTGTGTTTGGTGCTTTCCCAGACCATGTGGCAGCCAGAGAGAGATATTTTAAGTCATGGCAAGGCCATGTGGCAACCTCAAAAAACCACACCCTTTGAATGTGAGCCTTCTCCACCAACGTGGGGCAAGTCTGGCAAAGGGCAAGAAATAAGGGCTGTGCTATGGGGAGACAAGACCCACTGAAATGCTGTTGCCTTTTTAAAAAGAAAATTGTTATTATAAGTTTCTTGTTCTTTTATTTACCAAATGTTATGCTGAAAATTGAAAAACTCAGTCAAATTTGGATGTTTCCAATGTCCAGATGTGTCCTAGATACAGCCTAGATGTCAGGAAGAGGCTTGAATTGATTTAAATATGAGGGGTTTTTTTTCTCACTGTAGAAATATCTCTTCTGAATTATCCACAGTCTTTCACATGACCCTTAGCAGAAACAGGGAAATATAGTTACCAAGGAGGAATAATGTTGCCCCCATAAATATTGGCTGAAGCAGACATGTGATGAGAGAAAAAAAGCTTCAGAGTTTCTCTTAATAGTGTCTTGTTCACACACACACACACACACACACACACACACACACACAATTAAATGATTACTAAAGGAAAATAAGAGGATTTTTAAGTATATTTTAAGTATATATATAAAAATCTTTTTTGCTGTTTCAGTTGCAGCATGTAAGATGTTATACCATTATATACTAATTTTAACAAGTGACATAACTGAAATCTGCTGGAATTTCCTATCATTTCTTATGGCAGTTAGAAACAGGGATTTGCCCTCATTTCCTTAAGTTAAACTAACTCAAACTGAGGGAAGGAGTACCACTTGATTCATCCTGGGATAGCTGCAGATACAGCATCTCTGGATGAGCTGGCTTCTAGTACCAGCTCTGCTACTTGCCACTCACTTGGAAAATAAACCAAAAAATATCTCTAAAAGTCCTCCTAATGCTAGTATCCCACAATTCTGCAAACCCCTACAATTTCACTGGAGACAAATCAGGGGGGCACTGAGTCAAAGACCCAAGCCATGTGTGCCTAGATACACTATGCAGCAGTTTCTTCACTGGACTCTCATCACTTCTTGAACCTTGTGAGCCTAGAAAAATCTACTGCTTTGTATTCTGGATTTTGTTTTTGTTTTTGTTTTTGCAAGGATAAGCAATAAAGCAATGAAGAGAAAATACTGAAAAACATGAGCTAATATTTCAAAAATGGCAATAAATTTGGGAGTCATAAGCTTACAAAATATTGTTGAAGTTATTAATTTGAAAGAAATCATCATAGGAAGATATTAGATAGTAAAAAAAGAAATAAGACTGAGGACTGATTCTTCTTGGTAATGGGAAGGAGGTAAGCCTAAGAGGAAAAGTCCTGCACTGAGTGATGTATATAATTGTGTAACCATTTTATTGTACACCTGAAACTCGTACAACCCTGTACATTAATTACACTTCAATCAAAAAAAAAGAAGAGAAATCCTAGAAGGAGCCCAAAAAGGAGAATCAATATAGGTATAAAGAAAACTGTAGTGCTTTGGAAGAAACCAGGGAAGAGACTGCTTTAAGAAATCAGTAGGCAGGGGCACCTGGGTGGCTCAGTTGCTTAAGCATCCAACTCTTGATTTCCACTAGGATCATAATCTCAGGGTCGGGAGATCAGGCCCCAAGTCGGGCTCCCTGATGGGGGTGGAGCCTGTTTGGGATTTTCTCTCTTCCCTCCATCTCCCCGTTCCCCACTCCACTACCCCATCCCCACTGGCCCATGCTTTCTCTCACTCTCTCTCTCTCTCTCTCTCAAAAAAAAAAAAAAAAAAAGATATCGGTGGTCAACAAAGCCAAAGCTTTCCTGAAGGCATGTAGGATAGGATTAAATCATTAAGTATAATGTTGTGGGGTGCTATTAGAAGTGAAAGTTTCCATAGGGTGATGGTAACAGAAGGTAAATGGCAAGTGGCTTGACAAGCTACATGAGAACCGGAGCTGCAGACTGAGTTAATACTTATCCCCTCTCCATTATGAACACGCAAATACAATGTTGCAAAAATTGCAATACATAGTTGACCTTAATCAGAGAAGGAAAGTAAAGACAGCTCCAATTGATGCTACTGTAGTCCAAGGGTTCAGAGCTTACATGCTGGGACTGGGGTCAGCAGAGTGAGAGCAGGAGACATGGTCTAGGGCCTGCATAAGGAGAGGAGTTGAAACTGAGACCACTGCATGTATCCAAGATTCTTAATGGGCTGCCCAGTCTATGGAAATTGGTCTAGAAGCACACTATCTAGTATGGTAGCTACTAGCTGAATATGACCATTAAATTTAAATTAAATAAAATTCAAAATTTAATTCCTCAGTCACACATTTCAAGTGCTTAATAACTATCTGTGGCCAGTGGCTAACATGTTAGAAGGCACAGATCTAGAACATTTCTATCATCACGGGATGTTCTATTGGACAGAGCTAATCTAGAAAGTCTTTGGCTATCATTCTAAAGAAGCAGCCAGGAAATATGCTATTTGTCTCAATCTTTGGATGAAAGCAGAAAAACTCTCCTTATAAGAAACTGATACACTGGGGCACCAGAGTGGCTCAGTCAGTTGAGCATCTGACTCTTGATCTCAGCTTGGGTCTTGATCTCAGGGTCGTGAGTTTGAGCACAGCGTTGGGCTCCATTCTGGGCATGGAGCCTACTTTAAAAAGAAAAAAATGAAAGAAAAGAAAAGACATTGATATACCATACAAATGTGCCATCCGGGTCAGAGGTCCAAATCTGTACTACCCACATGTGCTGGAACCCCAAGCCAAAAATCTAACAGAGTCCCAGCGGAATCAAGGGCAGAACATCTCGCTAGTCACATCCACAAACACACTATGGCACACATTCACGACCTAAATCACATAGGGCTCTGGGGGCAAAAAGCCAATCTGATCTAGAAATGAGCTCATAATCAACAAATACAAACGTCAGAAAGAAGCTGAACAGGCACTTCACAAAAACAGATAGTCCAAATGACCAATAAACATAGGAAAAGGTGATCAACCTCATTGGTCATCAAGAAATAACTAATAATGAAAACAAGTTACATAGCCTCCAGAGTAGCTAAAACGTAAAAGACTAACAATAACAAGTATTGGTGAGAAAGTGAGGCAACAGGAACTCTGATACTTTATTGGTCAAAGTGTGACCTGCGTATATTATGACACGGCAATGCCACTTCTCTATGTGTGCAACAGAAACGGACACATATGAACATATGCCCAGAGCTTACACCCAGAAATAAAGACAAAAGAAACATACAAGATGTTCAGAGTGGACTATTTGTAATAGACAAACTAAAGACAACCTAAACGTCCATCAATAGAGAACAGATAAATAAGATATGGGTATTCATATGATGGAATATCTTACAGCAATGGGAACAAACTACGACTACACCCAACAACGTGGAGGAATCTCACAAAAATAAAGTTGAGAGAAAGAAGCCAAACAGAAGAGTCCATAGAAAGTTCAAAACAAACAAAACTAACCAATGATGATAGATGTTAGAACAATGATTACTTTTTAGAGGGGTAGTGACTGAAAAAAGGCAAAAGTAGGGCTACTAGGATACTAATAATATTCTATTTCTTGATCTAGTGCTTGTGACATGAGTTACATTCCCTTTGGGAAAATGTATCAAGTTATAAAGTTATCATTTCTGCATTTTTCTCTATATATGTAAGTATAAATGATGTACATTAAATATTGCTTACGTTTTATATAAAATTAAGATTTTGTTAATATAATAATGGCTAGTTGGGGGAAATTAAAAGAAAGTTGAGCTAAAATTCTAGACACCAATAACCTGAAACATGGAATGGGGTTGCCATAGTTCAAACATGCTATAGTACTTACATTGTTCTGTTGGGAAAATAGAAATATTTCTTAATGTTAGGTCTTGTTAAGTAGATATGTTAAAAATGTAAAAGTAACCACTAAAAATGAGAAATATATAAACTTTTAGCATAAATTGAGGGAGAAATATTTCTAAAGAAAAATTAATTGATGCTAAAAAAGTGGGGAAAAAAAGACAAAGCATTGTAAAATCTCCCCCAAAGGTGATATAAATATGCCCAGATAAGTCAGTAATCACAATGAACATAAACAAGTTAAACTCACCAATTTAAAAATAGGCAGTCTTAGAATGGATTAAAAACAAAACAAAATGCAGCTACAGATATCTTATAAGAAACACACGTAAACATAGTAACATGTGTTCAGAGTAAAATGACAAAGATTTCTAGTCAGATGTTGGGCTGATCTAGGGTTGAGGATTTGTTGGATGAGAGCAATAGAAGGAAAGAGGGTCAGAGAGGTAAGATAAAATGGTGAGAGTGGGGGCACCTGGGTGGCACAGCGGTTAAGCGTCTGCCTTCGGCTCAGGGCGTGATCCCGGTGTTATGGGATCGAGCCCCACATCAGGCTCCTCTGCTATGAGCCTGCTTCTTCCTCTCCCACTCCCCCTGCTTGTGTCCCCTCTCTTGCTGGCTATCTCTATCTCTGTCGAATAAATAAATAAAATCTTTAAAAAAAAAAATGGTGAGAGTGGTCAAAGGGATGGGCTACAGAGTGTAGGTTGGCTCATAAGGAAATGATGCCAGAAGACGGCTGATAGGGAGAAAATGTAACAAATGTGACAGAAATGTAACAGGAAATAAAACCATCAATGAAATTATAGTCTAATGGGATCCCAAAACAAGTGTAATGGCACTGAGAGCAAAGGTACAAGTTTGGTTTCCATCAAATTTAAATTTAGATCGAAACAGGCCATTCGCTCATTTTTTTACCTTGCCCAACTTTTTTACTATAAATAATCTCTGCAAGACATAAAGAAATAATTCACAGCTATGCCCTTCAACGTTGAAGTGTGTTTTCGGAAGTTATCCATCTTTAAACCGTAGTCGGCCTTGAATTCTATTTTAGAGTTGTGTAGGTGGGACCAGCAGAAAAACCAGTCGTCTGGTCAACAAGCAAAATTTCATTGACTTTCATAGCAATCAGGGCACAGAAATCTAAAAAATATCTAAGAAACCCCTGACCTTTCATGTAATGAATGAAACACACAATCCTTTATTAAAATTCACTTTTTTTCTGTATCATACACCACTAATTTGAGGGAAAACAACCCTTACAAATGTTTGTTATCTGAGTAAAGTACCTTATTTTTTTTCATTAAGCCTTCTTTTTTTTTTAAAAGATTATTTATTTATTTATTTATTTATTTATTTGAGAGAGAATGCGTGTGCGGGGTAAGGGGCAGAGGGAGAGAATCTTTGAGCAGACTCCCCAATGAGTGTGGAGCCCACCACAGGGCTAGATCTCATGGCCTGTGAGATCATGACCTAAGCCAAAACCAAGAGTCAGACACTTAACCAACTGAGCCACCCAGGCACCCCTCATTGTGCCTTTTAATATAATCCTCTCAGGAACCTTGTGGGCCAGTGTGTGAACCATGGTGACCATGGGGACCACTCTGTGACCTGAAGCCTTCTTGAGCATAGCTATTCACTGTCCCACATTCTTTTCTTGTTTAACCACACCCTGAAGTATACCCTTGGAGCATAATATCTTTGGTCAGCTCTGGAATGACTATGACCATCAAACACCCCCTCCAGGGTGGTCTCCTAGCACGCTCTCCCAAGCCTTTAGGGCTACAAAAGCAGGTTTTACAGGAGGTGGGGGTGTGGGGATCTACTCATCTTGCAGCCACCCAAGACGCACTTCCGTCCACAAGTCCCTTTAACCATTTCTCGTCAAGTTGGATTTGGTCTTTCGACACTCCTCTAGCCTTTGGAGGTCATTTTGCTTACACCTCCCTTTCAAGGAACATCAGACATTGCTGTGATTTCTCTCTTACCTGTGAGACATGAGGAGACTGGGTATTGGCGTGATAGCACAAAGGCATCCTGCAGAAGAGTCAGGATTTGCACACAGGCAGTTTGACTCTGAAATCTAGGCTGTTAGCCATCACCTATAGCTATTCTTCTTGTAACTCCAGTGGGTCTTTTTTTTTTTTTTTAACCCCATTACATTGCCTCTCTATGGCATTTTCACTCATGAGTAACCAATTAAGCTTTAGCCTAAAACTAAAAATAATATATATCCATTTTGATTGCATACACATTTACTGAAGTCGGTTGTATAACAAACCCTGAACCAGGTGGGCTTAGAGAGCCCGCCCAATGAGAGTGTCAGTGGGACCTCATGCTCAACTGTAGACCACAACAGTTAAAACCAGAAATAGACAAGACCACTTAACTCAGGCTCTAACTGAAACCCATTGTTCTTTTTTCTTATCGCACTTGGAGGCATTGACGAAGATGTTTTGCAATAACCAGAATACTCCAATCACCAGGCCAGAAAAGCCCTGATAGCAATGGAATGCCTAGACCACATTCCGTTCCCTGCCCGAGATCACATGCTGAACACTTACCAACCTCCGCCTATGATCACGTTCTCTCTCTGCCTGCTCTCTTGCACATAGCCACCACCCCCATCCAAACCTCTCTCTATAAAACTCTAGCTGTCCATCTTGCAGAAGAGATGTTAAGGCTGAGCCCGCCACCACCCCTGGCTGTGGCACCTAAACGAATTTCTCCCCTTCTTTTTCCAAGCCCTTATCTCTTGAGTTGTTAACTTCTCTTCCAATGAGTTCATCCAAGTTTATTCAGCAATAATGTTGGCAAACCCAGCCAGGGACTATGCTTTTGATTTGCCCAGTCCCCTCGGGATTCCTTGGGACAGAGCAGTTGACCACAGCAGGGCACCAGTGCTCACCCATTCATTTCCAGAGTTAGCAGCTATGACAGATTGATCAGTAACACAAGTGCTCAAAAAGTATTGGTTGAACCAAAGAATCCGTGAATGACTTTATTATAATATGCTAATGATGAGATAGGTGCCTGTACACATCCTGGGACCTGAGACATTTCCTATAAATGATGTATGCTAAGCTGAACCCATACACAGAGGAAGGACCAACGAGACAAAGAATGAAAGAAAGGAGATTCCAGGCATGCTAAAGAGCTTGTGCTTTATCTTGAGGATGATGGAGATTCACTAAGGTATTTAAGGGGGCGATATGAACTCAGATAGACATGTGTGAATGCATATAAACACAAAGAGTTATATACAATATATTCAAAATATCAAGAATGAACCCCCCCCAAAGCCATCAGAACTTCAAGTGTAAAACTAAATCATCAGGACTTAGATTATTAGCAAGCATGTCCTGTCGGCGGATAGCAATGTGTGGTCCGTCACTGTCTTACCTCCCTACACATGGATATGGAAAGAAAGGGATTGGTGCCCTTAGTTAGTTGCCTGATGAGTGAGAAGAGCCAAAAAGAGTTGGAAGAAATGGAGACTTGGCCTGTTAATCATCAGGGAAAACACGGGAAGCGCTGCCTTAGTGCCAGTATCAGCTCTTCAGAGCTGTAGAAAATGAGAGCAGGACAGCTAAACTTGAGTGACGCGCCAATTTTCTCTTGGACACTTAAGTGAAACCCATTAAGATGCCTGCCCCTGAGAAGGCCCCAGGAAGTAGAATTCTCTTTTGTAGTTTTGGTTTTTTTAATAATATTTTTTTATTATATTATGTTAGTCACCATACAGTACATCCCAAGTTTTTGATGTAAAGTTCCATGACTCATTATTTGCATACAACACCCAGTGCACGATGCAATACGTGCCCTCCTTACTACCCATCACCAGCCTATCCCATTCCCCCACCCCCCTCCCCTCTGAAGCCCTCAGTTTGTTTCCCAGAGTCCATAGTCTGTCATGGTTCATTCCCCCTTCTGTTTACCCCCCCTTTCTTCTCCTACCAATCTTCCTTCTTCTTACATTCCATAAATGAGTAAAACCATATGATAATTGTTTATTAGTTTTGTTTACTCTGTTTTTAAAAAATCAGATGTTCTTGGAACTTTCGTTAAGAATTATAGACACCCTGGGGCTCCCGCGGTTCAGTCAGTTAAGGGTCCAACTCTGGGTTTTGGCTCAAGTCATGATCTCAGGGTTATGGGATCAAGACCTACATCCGCCTTTGTACTCAGTGCAGAGTCTGCTGGAGATGGTCTCCCTCTCCCTCTACTCCACTCCTTGCTTGCTCTCACTCTCGCTCTTGCTCTCTTTCTCTCTCTCTCAAATAAATAAAATATTTTTTTTAAAAAGAATAATAAGTTCTGTATCTTGGTATCTCTAAACGATAATGACCAAAAAAACCCTCATCTTCCTTTTTCTCCTATTTTCCTTACATTTTGCTTTATCTCCAAAGAATTCAAAATTTATTAAATAGATTAAATAACAACCATTCAGGGAGACAGGGTTGCTTGTATCATCTGTTTTGTGCATCAAAGTTTTTCTTCGCCAAAAACACAAATTTTCTAATGTTCTGTATTAGGGCTCTAGTATTAAGGTGTTTCCCTTGGGGCGTTCAGAAAGTTCAGAAAGTTCAGAAGAAAAATGCTTTCACTCTCAGTTACCCAAACCAAAGTTCAGACTTGTAAGCTTCCTCTTCGATATAGGGTGTGTTGGAATCTGAACTGGGACACGCAGCCAAGCACCCCACAGTCGAAAGTGCAGGGACAGCCTTTTTTCCTTGTCCGGACACCACCATGAACCAGGAATCCACCAAAAGAGACATGGCCTTTCCCCTGACAAAAAAGAGAGAGACATGACCCAAAAGATTAGGGTCGGGCAGAGATCAAAGCAGCCCTCCTTTTGAGGGCCCCGGCAACTCCCCAGCTGGTCCTTACAGAATATCATCAACCTCTGTGCAAGGGCACAAGGAAAAGAGGTGACGGGGGGCAGGGGATGGAGAGTTCACTTCTTGCAAAGGACATAAAAAGCCGCTGGACAGAATGGCTATCCACCTGTAACAACCTTGCTTGCCCTTAGTCTTTTTGCACCCATATCTTGGCAACCTCAGTGAAAAAAAAAAAATTATAAGTCACCCAAATATTTTTATAAAAGAGTGGACTTAGAGTACTAGAAATACCTTAAACCAAACCAACATAGCAATGAGAAGCCCCACTTCAGCAGTTCCTTATATAAAGACTTGGTTCAATGATCAATTCTGGATAGTCGTTTTTGTCATAGAAGCCTTAACCACACTGAAGAGAATTTTCATGAATGAATTTAAATTATCTATTAATTTCTACTACTTCAATACAAATATTTTCACATGTATGTACCTACTGCAGGCTTAATTATACAAGGAAGAAAATATTTGTATACACAGTTATGGGTTTATTTTTGAAGCTAGCTATAAAAATGTCTTTCTATTTTACAAAATACTAAAGCTAAATGAGGGAATGGCCCACTTAAAGACTATATAATGGTTGTGTCTATAATACACCAAAATTACTATCTATTCCCAATACCCCAAATTTTGGAGACATAAGCAAAGCTGATTATTAAGAATAAACTAGCATAATAAACTAGAATAAATATCATCTGCTTGGTTTCCCCCCCTTTAGAAAGCCATGTGTTTTTGTTTTATCCCTTAACAGTTTGATATTCCCTTGTTATATGTAAAAAATAGAGTTGTTGACAAGACTAATATACTCACATCTAGTTTTTTCAATAGTTTAAACCTCTAAGACAAGATATTTAAAAATGGCCATTGCCATGCCATGTCAAGTGTCTGATCACTCGACATTTTGTCTCTGACTGTGGCCCAAATACGAACTGTGTGAAGCCATGGTTGTCCCCCATAATGGTGAAGGAAAAATACTCTTCTGTATCCTGTATCAAGAAAAGAAGTGCAGGGGCGCCTGGGTGGCACAGCGGTTAAGCGTCTGCCTTCGGCTCAGGGCGTGATCCTGGCGTTACGGGATCGAGCCCCACATCAGCTCCTCCGGTATGAGCCTGCTTCTTCCTCTCCCACTCCCCCTGCTTGTGTTCCCTCTCTCGCTGGCTGTCTCTATCTCTGTCAAATAAATAAATAAAATCTTAAAAAAAAAAAGAAAAGAAAAGAAAAGAAAAGAAGTGCAGTTCCCCCTACTAAAGGCAAACCTCTCCTTATGTGTTCTCAATTCTACTCTTTTTTTTTTTAAGTTTCAGGGTGGAATTTAGTGATTCATCACTTGCATATCACACCCAGTACTCGTTACATCACATGCCCTCCTTCATGCCCATCACCCAGTTACCCCATCCCCCCACCTACTTCCCCTCCAGCAACCCTCAGTCTATTTCCTATAGTTACAAGTCTCTTACAGTTTGCCTCTCTCTCTGTTTTTATCTTATTTTATTTTTCCTTCCCTTCCCTTACGTTCATCTGTTTTGTTTCTTAAATTCCACATATGAGGGGTGCCTGGGTGAATCAGTCATTAAGCGTCTGCCTTCAGCTCAGGTCATGATCCCAGGGTCCTGGGATTGAGCCCCACATTGGGCTCCCTGCTTGGCAGGAGGCCTGCTTCTCCCTCTCCCACTCCCCCTGCTTGTGTTCCCTCTCTCACTGTCTCTCTCTGTGTCAAATAAATAAATAAAATCTTTTTTAAAAAATTTCACATATGAGTGAAATCATATGGTATTTGTCTTTCTCTGACTTATTTCACTTGGCCTAATACATTCTAGTTCCATCCACATCATTGCAAATTGCAAGATTTCATTCTTTTTGATGGCTGAGTAATATTCCGTTGTGTGTGTGTGCGCGTGTGCGTGTGTGTGTGTGTGTATACCACATCTTCTTTATCCATTCATCTGTCTATGGATATCTGGGCTCTTTCCATATTTTGGCAATTGTGGACATTGCTGCTATAAGCATTGGCCTCTGGGAGCTTTTGAGCCATCCTTTATTCCAGCCCCACCCCCACCCCACCCATTTAACTACACAAATGTCCAAATCATATGAATGTCTTTTCTTGACCCTCAGCTACTATGTCATCTCTCTTTTTCTTCTCTTTATCAAATTTCTTGGAATCTACACTCTCTGTCTCCACTTTCTCATTTATCCCAACTCAATCCTTATAATTTGACTTCAAAATCCAGAACCACAGACCAAAACATTCTTTTCTCAAAGACATCAACATGATCAAATCCACTAGCCACTTCTTAGTCCTTGTTTCCATCAAATTTTCTTCCTATCTGAAACTGGAACCTCATTCCATTCTTAGGGTCCTCCTTTGCACTATCCACCAGCTACTCTATCTGACTCTAGTTTCTACTGTATCTGTCTCCTTTGCATGCCCCACTTTCTCTTACTGTCCTCTGAATAACGGCATTATGCATAGATCAGCCCTTGAACTTCTCATCTCCCTGGGCTTTTTTTCCTCCAACAATCTATTCTGGACAAAAGATCCCAAATGTGCCAGTTCTCAGCTCAGATCCGAGTCCACATTTCTCTCTGCTTGCTAGAGATCTCCACCTATATACATTTCAAAGCCAGTATGTCCAAACTGGTTTTAAAGTCCTGTTAAGTCTGTTCTTTCTTCGCAGATACTAGGAGACAAAACTAAGAGTAATCTTCAGTTATCTCCCTTTTCCCAACTCCCACCTTTGATTACTATGTTGTGTATATTCTTATACATTCCCACTCTCACCCATTTCCTTTTGTCTGAACCATTCCAAATGCCACATGTAGATAGTTCCACATATCCAGTCTCTTTCTCTTCCGGCCCCTAAAACATCCCATATACTGCTTCCAAGTAACCCATTAAAATATGGTTCTTATGGGGTCACTCTCCCGAAAAATGAAGCCTGAATGTTTTAACATGCTGTTTCAATTCCCACAAAATGGCCCTGCCTCTTATAACACCTGCTCACGAATCCTCCACTACAATAGTATTGGATGCTTCAACCAGCCGCATAACACTTTGCCATTGTTCATGGCTACTACTTCTGCCTGAAATGTTCTCTACCTCCCAAACCCTCTCCACCTATTAAATCTAAAGAGCATTTCAATTTCTACCTCTTCTATGAAGACTTCGCTATACTCTTAGAATTCTTCCTTTCTTTGTGAGACTTGGAACTCTGTTACGTTAAGGTAAATAAATGTCATTAATAAGCTTATAAGTGTGTGTAGAGATTATATTTTACATCAAACACTACCTTCAGGATACAGAAAATACACAGTCTCTGACTTTGGGAAACTTCCGCTCATAGGGGAGAGACAACACTTGGTATACTACATTGTAACCATGGGCGTGCTTTCTGTACTAGAGAAGCTCATGAAGGCACAGGGAAGGAGCACTTAACCCAGCATGGGCATCAGGATGACTTTCCAGAGAAACAACACCTGACCTGAGCCTTGATAGAAGGATAGTCGCCCAGGCAAAGATGGGCAGGAAGTGTATTTCAGAAATGAGAATAGCGTATAGAAATTCACATGGGACCATGTCTCATTTCAGGGATTTCAGATAAATCAGTTGTCTAGAACTTAAAGTGCACTGGGATGGTAGGACACAAAGGTGAAGAGGTGGACAAGGCCACATGCAAAGAAGCTTGAGGGCCTATAACCGTTGTCTCTTGCCCCAATGGTGCTACATAACAAATCATCCCCAAACTCTGTGGCTTAAAACAGTAGACATTTTTAGTGCTCATAAGTCTATGGGTCAGCAGGTGACTTTCCTAGTCCCAACTTGAGTCACTTACGTGTCTGTAGTCAAAAGCGTGCACTGGGAAGGCACTACAGCTGCTCCTCGCTGAGCATTCTCAAATGTTTAGGAGTTGGGTGGCTGGTTTAATATGGTGTTGGTTCTTCTCCACATGTTTCTCATACATCTCCAGTAGGTTAGCCTGGGCATGTCCTCAAGACAAGGCAGACTTGAAAAAAGAAAATATGCCCAATCATGTAAGACAGCAAGAAGAAACACACACGCTTTGCAAGTCATTGCTTGCCATTGTGTTTGCAAACATTCCATGGGCCAAAGCAAGTCACATGGATGAACCCAGAGTCAGAATGGGAGCTCGCCTCAGGTTCTTTGCCTTCCATTTTCTCCAGCCTGAAATATGGTTGCCATAGATACCTACATGGCTCATCAATCCTCTATTCAAATGTCTCCTTATCCAAAGAACTTCCCTAAATACCCATTTTGAATTAGCACTCATGGCTTCCTTCCCACACAATCATTTTCTATTCCTCTCTAAAATTTATTTTTATTTGGATACTTATTTATCATTTGCCGCTCCCACTAAAATTTAAGAGCAGTGACAGCAGGAACTTACCTGTCTTGTCCAGTTTGATTATCCCCAGAGCCTACACTGTAGACTAGGAATGTGGTAGACCATCAACAAATACTTGAACCATGTAGCTTTGCCCCAGCCACACTGCATGTAGGCATTAAGGACAGGCTACCTCTGAATGAAATTTGTTGGGTTTTATTCATCCTTTCTCTTTCAGCTCCATTTCTCAAAGTTACTCAGGATTTAATTTGGCTATGATACTAAGAAAGTTGAAGAAAATGAATTCTGCATTACTTAAAAGGGACCGACTTTAGGCATTTGCTTTAAGAAAAAGGGGAAGTCTTCCAGGCAAATTCCTAAATTAATGTGCATAAGAATAAAATAAACTTGCCTAATCTCCCTCAAATCACGTGAGTCGTTCTGAACAGGGAGTGACAACACCACAAGCTTCTCGACATGCAGGGCGGGCTCTTGCCAACCTGATCTTTTAATACCAAACAGGCGCCAACTTTTAAGTATGTATATTTTAATGCTGTTTTCCAACATATCCACCTCTAAACCATCAAACTATAAGAATCCATTGAAACTTTTGACTCATTATCCAGGCTTCACCAAGCTACCTCATGTCCAACTCTGTCACTGAAACAAAAAACAACCTAGTATTGTTGCTCGGCAAGGAGAAGGCTAAAGGTCTGCTTTTAGACGCCTGTGCAGGGCCACCCGGGCAAGCACCCTGACGTACATTTCTGTGTCTTTCATTCTGCTCTTTCTTTTACCATGACTTACTTTTCAGCTGTACCAGCAGTATTTTTTAAACAGTGTGCTATGGCATCCCAGCATCTGATCATTTTACCAAATTTTGTAAAACTGATCTTTGCTGCAACTGAGTATGTATACTGTTATAAGGTCTGTCAGGATTCATCTTGCAAAGAGGAAAAGATGTGGCATCGTGGCAGACCAACAACAAAGAAAGGTTGCTTGTTTTCTGAAACATGCAAGCACTTTGTTTCATGAACAAAGTAAGGGCAGCAAACGGCCTTTCTCAGACACAGACAGTGGGGAAGACAAACCCATCAGCCGTGCTCTTGCTGCAGTTACTTCCGTGGACACCAAGAGATATTGCTCCATCCTCCTGGAAAGGGTGGTGTAGTTTCGGTTCTTTGAAGCCCTTCATTTGTGCTGCCAGTACGTCTAGCACTTGAAGGCCTAACAGAGAAGACTGAGAACCTCCACTGTAACCAGAAGCTTTATACTTGTATGGCAGACCCGGGGCATACGTACAGATTCGGGATATTTGTATGGTTGTCTGATTTTGGTTATCTGAGCATACTCCCTCCCACAGAATGTGGAACAAGGGGGAGGCTTAATTTAAGGATGACTCTGCATCCCAGGGGCAATTTTCAGAAATGAGTAGTCGAAGTCAGTTAGACCAACCCTAAATCTGATGTCTCTAGCAGAGGACATTACATAATCTCAGAAGTTCTCCTTACTCTAATTTGTGCTTTGGGATGTAACTATCCCTCAGGGTGCCCAAAATAGGAGACGATGAGAATCAGAGTGCTTAAAATTCCCCACACTGTTCCTCCTCCTTCTGCCTCTCCATCTTCCAACAAAATTGTATTGGCAGCCCTTTTCCCCCCTGAAGGGTGGTATGTGAACCAGATACAATGCTGGGGTCTCTTTTGGAGATGCTTTTGCTTAAGTAAATTTTGTAAGAGAAATAAATAAATGTGAGAGCTTCCCATCTCTGTCAATCATATATATTCACAATAATCGCACTTGCAAAGATCAGAGGTGGTGGGGAGGGAAGGGGGGAGGAGGGGGAGGAGGGGGGAGGAGGGGGAGGAGGGGGGAGGAGGTAATGTCATGAATGGTTCCCCTGCAGCTGGCATTGCTCAGCAACAACTGTTCCTGCAAAACAAAAGATCGCTTCAGAAAACCAGAGACAGACAGAGGCCAACAGAAAGAGATCATTATAATCATATTTTAGAGATCAAACAGCTTGAATTACATTTGCTAGAGCCTATTTAAGTTTCCTGATCGTTTGTATAAACATAACAATTTAAAGTGCCTTCCTATAATCATATGTCAATATAATGACAAACATATATAATAGTATCTCCAGGCATCTAGCATCCAGCAGGTTTCTTCTCTTCGACTTACCTTCCACCCTGTGGTGGATAAAAGATAAAAGATGTTCTAACACAGGGAGGCAGTATAGCACAGTGGTTAAGAACACAGCCTCGGCATCCCATCAGGCTCGAGTCCCAGCTTTGCCTCTTACCCTTGTGTGACCTTGGGCAAGTTTCTTACCCTGTCCAAAGGCTCAATTTCCTCAACTGCTACATGAAGGTTGAAATGTACCGGCTTGTTGGTTGCTGTAGGAATTAAGAGAGATAATGTACCTTCAACACTAAGCACAGTGCCCAGGCCGTACAGAGCACTTAGGAAATGTTTGCATTCATAATCAAGAAATGGATGAATAAACAAATACTTCGTTTTTCCTTTTAGACTTCCCACAGTCTATCCTCATCCCACCGCCAATCTAAGCAAAGAGGAGAGAAGCCTTTGGAAGTACTTGCCGCATGCTTGCCATGTCAGATCCCTAGGGACAGAGACGACTCTAATTGGCTAGACCCAGTGTTGCTATTGGATCAAAGGCCTGCTATGCAGCTGTGCTGCCGCCAGGTCCCCCCCACCCCCTCTGGCGTGTCCCCTGCTGCGGGGCACTACTCCAGTCCCATGGGGGGACTGTCCATGTGGAAGGTGTTATTTGTAAGTACTCAGGTCGCTCTCGTTGGGAAGTAAGGATTACATGACTGTTACATAGAGACATCGTCTCCTGGGGCGAAAGTCCACAATGATAACCAGAGACAAGTGGAGGCGGCAGGGTAGAAATCTTCCGGAAAAAAAAAATCTTTGTCTTTTTTTAGTAGACAAAACTATGAAGTGTTGCTAGCTTTAGATCTTAGCTATTTCCCTAAGATGTTTACGTAAGGGTCTTACTTCACTTCTTCAAAACATCCAGAATGACCACATACCACATAACCAGAAAAAAGACAAGGGAACGTTATTTATGTCTATGTCAACAATGAAATCTGGGAGGAATTTTACAGTTACAGGTTTTCTTTGAGAACCAAAAGGCCTTCTGCACACCGAACTGATTCGACAACCGCTTCGGCCTTGGAAGTGTGTGGTGGCCTTACTCACACCGGCTTAGAGACCACCTGACCGTCTACCCACCTCCGGGAAACAAATCGCGTGCCAAGCCCGGGGGCCGCTTCTCTTGAGATTCTGTGAAAAGAACGTTTTTAAAATGCTTCCTAAACGAATACAGAACGCATCAACATGAAGGTATTCGCCTGTGTCAGACATTAAGAAGTGCTCAATGACAAGAGCCTCGCTGGCCTGAAGCCAGGTGAAGCACTTTGCCCTGATGGAAATGATAATGCGGTCATTGTGTTGTAACAGCCTTTACAAAGTGAAGCGTTTCTGCTAAGTCTTCAACAACAAAAATGAATCAGGATCAGGTTTCCTTAGAGGAAGAGGAAGAAGCTTCTTTGCTTCTATAGAAGAGGATATTTACTTGGTCTCAGGAAGTACGCATTTCGCTCATCTTTGTTAAAACTCTGCCTTTCAAAGAGAGCTACCTTTCACCCAAATTTGAAGTCAGCTTCAGGGCAGAAGATGTTGCGGTCTTTTGCATTTTAGATTTTTTTTTTTTAGAAGTGTACTTGCTGTTGATAACTGGCTTTGTACTCGAGAAATCCAAGCGGAGGGGAGCACTGCTGGAAATAAGCACACTGAGGACACTGCATTTCCCTGAGCCGTCTCCAGCAGCAGGTGCAGAAACCTGACCGGAATTTAGTGAGCAGGCCCACCCGGTGTTCCACATTTTCAAGCCTCCGCTGTAGCGTGAAAAGTAAGTTCAGCCGCAAATGCTCCAGTGTAGTGAAGGCAAACCTGGTGAAACCGGCAGGGGTCCTCGGGCCAAAACCGCGAAAGTAGGTTGTCATTGTAAAGGGTTGGTTGCTAGTTAGGAAAGAACAAAGGTCCACGTAGTTCAACTTGAACGTTATCATTTTAGGGTTTTTTTCCCCCTGGAGATGTATAATGTGGTGCTTTAGGCTAGAGACTGCCCAAAGTTATTTTTTATACTAACAAAATACTCTTGGAGTTATTAATACCGAGCCCAATCCTGTTCTTTCCCTATTTCCATACTCTGAGTGCCTCTTTTGGTTTTAAAAACATAAATTTTTATCAATGGACTTATGTTCCAGGTTGATTTTGTTCGAGTCTCAGACCTAATCCTTGTCCACTTGGAGCTTCTGGTGGTGTCCGGCTGAGAAGCTGATGTGCCCGCTAGAGTGGAGTGGAGGTCAAGAAAGAGCCAACGACTTCTTTTTTTTTTTTTTTTTTTTTTTTTTAGTATATCTGTACCTTTGAGGAAATAATAATAGCTATAGCCCCTTTTTATCAAGTGTGACCCGAGGCACCTTGCTAAAGGCTTTAAAGTATGACCTCCTTTAATCTGTACGACACTTTTTGAAGTAGAACCTATTACCTCCATTTTACAGAGAAGAAAATTAGGATTCAGAGGAGTTAAGCAATTTGCCCAGCATCCCAGAGCTCATAAATCAGAGAGCCAAGAGTTAAACGAGGCTGATTTTAACATTCATTACACAATGTGGCCTCCCAAGCCCCAAGTCTATTTGCCTTGGGCAAATATTACACTAATATTTCAAAACCCAAGGAAAAAGAGGGAGGCAGAAGTTGCTAAACGAGGGAGCAAATGGAAAATTCTGTGGCTGTTTATTCACCCACAAAGTTTCATGAGGGACAGACACACTTTATAATATCCTTGCAGGGGTGGTGGTACAGTTCCTGCCCTCAGGGAGCTAACATTTTAATTGGGAAAACACCTAAGAATAAAAGTCAAAATCAAATAAGTGCTTCCATAGAGGTATACACAAAGCATTGTAAGAACACGGAAGAAGAAGGGTTTTTTTTTTTTCCTGATGGCTTGGCAAACAGTTGGAAAGATTTGTTTTGCCTACTAATCATTAACAGCACATGTCTCAATCTAGTCATTAAGAACATTTGACATTTGTTTGCCAAAAGTAATGAATATGAATTTTGAATATTTGAAGACTTCCAAGTCAGTGAACTGAAAAATCTGCTTCTATATTCTCAAATGTTGTTGCAGCAATAAAAATTGGTAAAATTTAAAAAGAACATTTTTTGGAAAGCAAACTGGTGACACGGACCAGACTTTTAGGAATTTATCTACTTTTCTGAGAAGTTCTTGAGTTAAAGAAACAGACACAAGAACATTGCTTATACCAATCAACTGGAAACAACCCAGTGTCCATTAACTAGGGATTAGTTAAATTCTGATATATCCATTTGATGGGCTACTATGAACCTGTTAAAAAGAATTCAATACTCATTTAAGGAAAGAAAATCTCCATGACAGATTGTTGAGTAAAACACAAAGTATACAAGTGTATGATGTCATTTATATAAATACACACACACATACACACACAGAGATGGATAAAATAAATACATAGAGAGATATCAGGAGAAATGTTAACATTTTTTGGGTGCCAAGATGACTTCATTTTTTAAATACTTTTCTGTATTGCTTGGATTTTCTGAATCAACCCATTATTTTTGTAATCAGAAAAGAAGAACAAGAAAACTATTTTATTTGGGGAAGTGGGAAATGTATTTCCTTCTAGACTTTCATATCATAAAATGATATATTCCAGAGGTAATACTCCAAAATATATTTCTATTGAAGTAGTTGTAACTCACCTTGAACAAAACCTGTCCTCTGTCAGATCATAGATTTGAATTGCTTTGTGCAGTTGGCATCATCAGAAAACCATAACCATGTGGTTGGACTTGGCTGTCTTGTCCTTCGAGGCTGAGAAGCAGTCAAAAATAGCAAAAGATTCTAATTAGCATATTATGTATATTCTAGCAGGGAATACACAGGCCTATGCCTTTCATTCATGTCAACACTAACTTTGAGGGCCTTTCTAAGGTGATTCCACTCACTGTAACCAAGCTTCATGCCAATGAGCCCAAATAGCTGAAAGAAATAAGTGTACCTTTCTTTTTTTTTCTTTCTTTACTTTTGTTTCTATGTTTATAAACTAAATGACTAGAGGGTCCAAAAGCCATTTTCAACTTTGCTTGCATTATAACACACACCTCCAAAACCAAATCAACTAAGGAAGCAGGCATTACAAATTCATTTAATCAATGCTATAAAAAAATGATACCATTTCCTTTAGGTTATATGAGTCAGATTACTGTGATGAAAGTAACCAATTTGCACAAAGGTCCCTGAGCTGGTGTTTCCTCCTGTAAAAAAAATTAGACCTCTTCGTGGCTAACAATCTAAGATTCTATTATTTACAATTCTAGCAAATGTCCTCTTGAGGATTTAAAAAGTTTTATGGTTCTCAATAGATAATAACATTTCAGAATAGAGTTTATTCCAGTCATGGGAGTGAACTGATTGTATGAGGAGTATGTGTTCTTGCTGACTCCGTCATCGCTAAAAGAGCACAACTACCAATCTCTAAAACATGGTTGAGTGGATTTGATGTAAAGAACCTCATGCCAAGAGCTGAGACATAATAAAACATATATAACTCGGTAATGACAAATGCAAGAAAATTATCAAGAGGAGAACGAAGAGAAAAAAGTATAAGTGTTTTTATTAATGAAAATTATAGAAAAAAGAAGATCTTAAAAAGTCTAATGAATTAAACTGAGGGGAAATAGCCAGAAAAGAGAGAGCTAGTCTCTATAACCAAAATGATATAGAGATTTAAGCAATTTATGCTTTTAAATGAGTTTTCCTAAATTGTCCCAGGTCCTCTCCTTTGTCATTTAAACTTTCTTACCATCTTTAAATAAATGATATATCATCCACAAGTTCCAAAACGAGGAAAATCCCTAACTCTCAGACACATTTCTGAGGTTAAAAACCAAATCATCTTCTACAAAAGCATATAATTTCCAAGTTTTCCCAGGGCTAAAATGAAAAGAAAGTTCTCAGACTCTCAAGTAGTTTAGTTTACCCTTTCATAAATGTTAAATGTTTGCATCTTTGACGGTAGGAAACTTCTAGTACTTTCTTCATCGGTAAATCCTCACCTCACACCTTTTCTTATAGGATATAAAATGGAATAACTTTGTTAAACACTCTGAAAATCAAACGGAAAGAAAGTAAGTTGCTGCTCAAAAGACTCAGTGGGCCGGATCAACAGATCTGCCACTCACGCAGAGCTTAAGTTCGGGCAACGCACTCAGCTTCTGAGCTCTACCTTCTTCAGTTTAACAGCCTCTCCCGAACGAGGTGCCTTCAGAACTTGAGTCCTAATGATCTCAGTTCAAATCCTGACTCTGCTACTTGCCAAGTGCATGTGAACTTGGGCACTTTACTTACCTTTTTTGAGCCTGATTCCCCATCTCTGAAAGTAGAATAAGAGTACCCACTTCACAGAGTACTTGTTGCTAATTAAACGAGAAATTACATAACATGCTTAGAAGACAGAAGGTACTTAATAAATGTTAGCTCCTTTTTTTTCCCAACTCTCTTTTTCTACACTCCCCTTACTTCTTTAGAAATATAATTTAATATTGGGGTGCATGTGCCCCTTCTTTTCACTACGTCTGTAGAAATAAATCAAGCAGAGAAACACAATTATCATATGGTTTCACTTATCTGTGGAACATAAGGAATAGCATTAGGAGAAGGAAGGGAAAAATGAAGGGGAGGAAATCAGAGGGGGAGCATGAGAGACTATGGACTCCAGGAACAAACTGAGTGTTTCAGAGGGGACGGGACAGGGGGGATGGGTTAGCACTGTGATGGGTATTAAGGAGGGCACGTACTGCAAGGAGCACTGGGTGTTATATGCAAACAATGAATCATGGAACACTACATCAAAAACTAATGAAGTACTGTATGGTGACTAACATAACATAATAAAATAAATAAATAAATTTTTAAATAATATATAATTTAATACTTGATAATATTTTTAAAGTATAAGGACTTTAATCACTTTTTTTAAACTTTGCTATTGAGGTTTAATTTACATACAATAAAGTATGTGAAGTCTTCAAGCAAGACAATTGTTATATGTATACACACCCATGTAATCACCACTCAGAGCCAGAAGTAGAATATTTACAGCTCCCAGAACGTTCCCACATGCCACCTCCAATCAGTACCCCTCCCCTCCACAAGGAACTGTTATTCCGACTTTCACCATGATCGCTAATCTTAAATATTTCTAAATGATAGCAAAAATCAATGACGGTATAGCCATACCAAGGAATAAAAAAGCAGTACTTAAAATGAGGGAAGTAGATCATATATACTGACATGGAAAGATGCCAAAACATAATTGTTCTATATTTCTGATGTAATTCAAAATTAATAACAGAAATGATAGAAAGAATGGTAGATGGAAAGGAGAAGAGAAATATGTCGAGCAAAGCTATGTTGAGTTTTTGAAATCCTCACTTAGTAGCAGAGGAGGCATCCAAACTGAAGCAGGCCGCCAGTCACCCAAATTGGAAGATAGCAGGAAGCATTGACAGACCACATGTTGACTAAAGCAAATGTGCTCCTCTCCCTCTAACTTGGACACCACCACATCCTGAGCTGAAATGGCTTGTGGAGCCCCACTTTCTCCAACCCCATCCTAAGAGGATAAATGGAAGGCAGAGAACCCTTCATTATAGTCTCACCGTGCAACGATATGGACACCAGCACTGGGGTTCATCAAACTCTCCCTGAAAGTCACAGGCAAATGAGATTTGGTAACTAGATGTAGCCTCAAAGAGTGTTTTAGTTGGTGTTGGCCAAAACCAGTCTAATGGGACAAGGCTTTGTCTCAGAAAATCCTGAACCTATCTAATTTGTGTCTATACCCTCAGACTAACTTTTTGTTAGTAACTGGAAACAACTAAATGATTTCAGGCAAGGAGTACCTGGTTTGTTTTCAAAATAATGGAAAAGCTTGTATTTGAATACTACCTTCATTCTTCCTTTGCATGTAAATGGGAGTGGGTGGACAGAGCCACGATTGTACAGTAATCCTTGGTTATCCCCTGATTGCCAGGAAGAGCCTCCAGAGCCTCCGTGTTAATAATTCTCTAGCCCAAAACCTTCTGAAGTGCAATGCAAGCTTCTTTCTTCTTGTCCTGTTATTTGTGGAGATGGG
Source organism: Ursus americanus (assembly GCF_024610735.1). Classification (NCBI taxonomy): domain Eukaryota; kingdom Metazoa; phylum Chordata; class Mammalia; order Carnivora; family Ursidae; genus Ursus; species Ursus americanus. The sequence goes on along the minus strand of NC_142127.1, from coordinate 76,799,156 downwards.
AAACAACCAATGTCTTTCTTATAATGACCTGTCAAATCTGTTAGACCTTTATTCTCTAAACTAAATAACCCCACAGCTCTCTGGCCTTTCCTCTTAGCCCTTATTTTCCAAGCCTTAATTACATTTTTGCTCTTCTCTGGAGTTCTGCCAGTTCCCTACATCCTCCTTCAAGGGGAGACACAAAGCAGCCACAGTGGGGGTCAGACCCGTGCTGGGAAGAGCTGGCAGGCCATTTCCTGCCTTTTGCCTTTCATGCATCTCACCATCTTATTGGCTTTATAAAGAAGCTGCATTTATTTAACTAATTCTATCAGGGCTGCCATACTGAGGTGAAGTCCACCTTTCCCCATCTGGCATGGTAGCATTTTGATTTTGTCCTGTAAACTTTTTGCACTTACCCATTTGAACTTTGTCTAATTCTAAATATCTTACCCAATGAATTGCCCAGGTCACTTTACTTTTGATCCCTACTTTTTCCACTTCTTCACAAAACATTTTGCAAATGCTGAAAGTGCCTTCCCAGCAGCTAAGGGACTGATCGAGATCTACTGAGATTTTCTCTATCTCCCTCACACCAGCCCCAGGCAAATGCTGACACTCCGGTGATAATAACCACCCTTCCCTGAGAGATTATGCTAGGAAATCTTACATACATTATTTGCTCACGACAGCCATATGAAGCAGATCATATTACCCCCATTTTATGGAAGAGGAACCTGAGTTAGGTATGCATCATGTAGCTTGTTATGGTCACAGAGCAGGTGCTGGATTCAAACCTGGGTCTCTCTGACTGCAGTGTGGGCTGTGCACGAGGCCAGGAAATCGGTGCTCATTGGCATTTGGGTATAACCCACTTGGCAAATGTAACTCCATTTGTAAAGGGTATGTATGCTTTATCCCCCAAGTCGACAACAATCATGGGTGCCTGAGAAACTTAGGAAAAGGAAAAAGGATGAAAGTCAAAGACAAGGCAAGACAGACAGAGGGAAAGAAAAGGGCATGGTTGACGGTCATCAGAATCTGTTTCGGGTGACCCGCGGTGAGACTTTCAAGTGCCCTATTCTTTCTGATCATAAAAGCAATAATGTGAGACAGAAACAAACTGTTTAATGGTCCTGACAGAGTGTAGCACAGCTCCTACATTGCCCTGGACACTAACAAAGAATTACCCAACTGTGACCAGGAGTCATCGGGCCAGAGACAAGAGTCCCTAATGAGACACCTGTGCTTAATCGGCTGTTTCAACTATTAATTTACTACTAACTATTTGGTGAACTAAACATTATTTGTCCTGTTAAGTCTGTTACTGCTTTATGAAGAAAACTAATGTTATGAAAATAGAATAAAAATGTTAGGGGAAAACTCAAAAATCACGTTTGTCTGTCCCAGTGTGGCTGTAGAGGCGTATAAGCACCTAGAAAGAGGATTGCACAGAACGGTGGCCTGAGCCAGTATGGGGAAGGGGGAAGGAGGGGCTCTTTCAAACAATACCACCCAGGGGGTGCCTGGCTGGCTCAGTCCTTAGAGGGTAGAGCGCAGAACGTGCGGTCTTGATCTCAGGGTCAGGAGCTTGAGCCCCACGTTGGGTATAGAGCCTACTTAAAAATAAATGAATAAAGTACGTTTCTAAAAAATACCACCCAAATTATAAAACATTTGCATATTGTATGGTTTTCAAATTTTTTAAAACATAGTTGTTAATATGTCTTCTGCCCAAAACCCATTTTAAGGAATTTTATTGTTTAAATAGAAAAAAGTCTCAGTCGTACGGGCAAAATACTCTTTAAAATGCTGTAGAATAAAGTAAAATTTAATAAGAAATGTGGATTTGGGGAAAGTTGGCTCTTAAAAATTGATTTCACAGAATCAATTTTTAAAGCTCCGAAGCAGAAATAGAATTCTTAGTTTTCGATCGATGTCAATGCTACAAACCCAATATCGTTAGGAAGAGTGACCCAAATGTTAAACTTTTCCTCAAGGATTTGATGAACTTTCTCTGCTGTTAAAAAATAAATGTCCTACTTTTTATTACCAATTCTGACTAAAGCTGGACCCATACTATATCAAATAAGAATAATTTTGAAATTTTCAAACTTGTTTCATGAGTTTTCTAATAACTTTACCCTTACATATCTCAGTAACTTATTTTTATAGGAAACCAACAAGTTTGTCGATGCATCTTTAAATGTTGACATTAGAGAAACTCTCTTTACAGCCACTCAGATTTAGATGTTTATCTTATGGAATAAAGACGTGTGACTTTCTGAACAAAATGTTTTCCAGATTTCTCAATAGTCCTCCTAAGCCTGCTTGCCTCTGTAATCTGCTGGAATAGACCAATACCTGCCTGGTCAAAGTTTCAACTTAAAAATTTACTCAACAGGTAATCGATAGGGGGAACTGCTGACGCGGTTAAACGGAGCTAGGTAGGCCTGACCAGAGGGCATCCTGCAGAAACAATAAACAACTTATTCTTGATATCATTCCGCACAGAGAACCCAACATCGCAGTAGAAACTACATCGTATGGATTTAATAATACTGTGCAAGTCCTCAGTCGGTGTTTGTTGAAATCGATGTCAAATCAAACACGTGTAAGTTCCTCCATTGTGTGATATGATGACAATCATGTGTAAATAGTTTAGGTCTACAATTTAGCATTGTCTGTTTTTCTACAACAGAATTTCTTTAATGCTGTAGTGTTTATTATTAGATAGTATTTTTTAAAATAATGCTATATGAATCTAGAGCTCTAGACAAAATTCATGTTCTCAGAGTTAATGGCTATCTTTATATAGGAAAGTTTGATAATGAGAAAAATACACATAAATTGTTCTTCATAGTTTATATGGAATTACCTTAATTTAAACATGATGTAATTAGGCCACCTTCTGGTTGACTCTGCATCAGGCTTTTGATTTGTAAGAGTAGTGTTAGAAGAAACTTCAATGGCAGACCTCTACTCTCGGTTTTGTTCTTACAAGGCTGCATTGGCCTGGAACATCTGCAGGCTCAAAATGTTTGGAGATCTTTCACAGTAGCTTTGAGAAAAACATGTAGTCAGTTTGAGTTCACAAGAGATTTTTCTCATCTGATGGTGACTGAAGGATGCCAGTAAAACACCAAAAATTTAGCAAGTAAGTTCCAAAACTCCCATTTTGGAAGTAAATGCGTCCTATAACCACTGACCCAAGGTCAAGGAGGATAGACAGGTAACATCGTTAACATCTAACGGAGAGCAACAGGGCAGGAAGATCTGAATTTCTTTCCTTCTGCTACAATATGATGACCATCCCATGACTACTCATCATATTTGGGTAGTATTTGTGGCTTATCTTCACCTTCATTGCTCACAAGCCTCCTTTGAAATCAGTGCAGCACTGGCAAGTGTTCAGAGTGTCTCAAAGTCAACAACTGGGCAGGCATGCGGTCTGAGGTAGAGTTCTGTGTACAAACATAATAGACAATGAGGCAGAGTCATACCAATGGTCCCAGATTGGGTCCCAGTCTTGCCACAATGGCAGGGGAAGGCCAGGGACCAAGAAACTCACCTAGCAATTGCTGAAAGGCAGTGTAGAGCATGGTCGAGGCTGACGGCTTGCAGCCAGAGCACCTGGGTTTGTATCCGAGCTCTGGCACTTCCTAACCAAGTAACACTCAACAACTTTCTTTATTGCTCTGAGACTCCGTTTCCCTGTCTAAAAAAGAGTGATATTTAATGGCACCCATCTCAAAGTGTTGTTGCAAATATTAATGCTATAAGGCGCTTACAAAGCAGTTGGCACATGGAGAGCGCACAGTTAATGTTCGCTATTCATCCTCATAACTCAGTATTCCATTGTCACTACAAGTCTCTAGATAGTTTAATGCTTGGATTTATTATCCTTAATTTCCAAGCCTATAGTCTCTCCCTCCTCTGAACCACCTTGGAATGTCTTCCAAGTTAAGCTTTCCAAAAAGTCTCTTCCACATTTCACTTCTCTGTTCAAAAACTTTCAAGGGCTCCCTACATCTAGGAAAATGTCTGACCTTCTCAGCCCAGGTAGCAAAACTGCCTATAGCCGGCTCCAATCTACTTTTCCAACCTTCGACTCCTGCTCCACTGACGGCCCTCTTCTTTGTATCACCCATCTGATACGTATTTCTACTTCCCTTTTCATATACAACTACTAGAGGCACACCAGGCGGTTAGTAACTATTTGCTGGTGATACTTTTGCTCTGGCTTGCTGGGGTAGGGATGTTTATGTGTAACTAGAGCAGAGGGTCCTGAAGGCTGTGGTCTAACCGGCATAAAGGTATACAAGGAAACTCCGGCCCGACCACAGTGGATCCTGGGAAACTCCGCAGTACTAAAGGGTAAGCTAAGGCCAGCAGCACGGAGCTACAATACTGTTTAGCCTCGGATGTGCTCAAGGAATATATACCATATATTAAAGCTATTTTAAGCTAATCTCCCTAATGAGGAGTTTAGAGAGAAATTCTCAGGTGAGAGGTCAAAAAATAAGGTTCTAGAGAGCTAGAGGATTTTAAAAACCATAACTATGTCCCTGGCTCAGTATTATTATCCCAACTGTAAATCTTACTCTTTCAGGCTTTCCCCCATAGGGGCACCCACTTTAGGAGGAATTTACTTTGATTTATTTATACAAAACAACAAAGTAATCTCTCCTTCTAATCAACAAAAACTTCCAGCCCTATTCACAAAACTGACTTACAACTCCCTGTTAGGATGGCTTGCTTCCTTTGCAGTGCCACTGGGGTTTGGACATAGTAGAGAGCAAGTGTGCCTGGGATTAAGGCGCAGTACGCTGATAACCCCTGAGGTTGGACTGGGCAACGGAGGAGGGTTCTCAGGGTTTATTTCCAGCTACTCATTGAGGAAGTGAAGGGCAGCCCCCCCCCAACACCCTGACAACTTCCAAGATGGACATCTTCCTTCCAAAGACATGTCCTTCATTTCATGACAATAGAAAAAGGACAAAAAAAAAAAAAAAGAATTTTACATAATCTTAGATCATGACAGAGAGTTTGGGCAATAGCTTTCCCTCATATAAAGTGGATTTACAAGATACTTTTTTTTTAAGATTTTATTTATTTATTTGACAGAGAGTACAAGCAGGGGGAGCAGCAGAGGGAGAGGGAGAAGCAGGCTCCCCACTGAGCAGGGAGCCCAACGTGGGGCTTGATCCCAGAACCCCGGGATCTCGACCAAGGCAGCTGCTTAACCAACTGAGCCACCCAGGCACCCCTACAAGACACTTTTAACAAATAAACACAGCCAAAAAATTCAGACCCTCAGTGTTGAGCTCTCACTAGATAGGAGTCACAAATTGGTGGCCCTTATGCACAATACAGTTCACAGGTATGTTTGTTTAGTCAGCATGCTATTTTTTTTATTTTTAATTTCTTTAAAATCCTTTATACCAGATACGTGTTTTGCAGTTCAACACAGCCCCTGCCATTCCCTGTGGTCTTATACTCTCTAACGTTTATATTTTCCACTAGTCCCTGCCTAGAGGCATTTGAGTTTGCAATTCCTACTGGAGTCTGCCTCTTTGATAAGCCTCTTATGGACGGCCTTAGGTGATATATCCAGCACATGGCCCTCAAACATACCTTCATTTCCCTTCTACCTCTATGCCCCATTCTCTTCAAGGCTCTGTCAACTTTATACTTGGTTCCTCTTCTGAGCAATCCACTGCAGAGGTCCCTGGAGGTTCCTTCACACTCCTCCACTCTCACTTTATCCACAGGGCTTAGCTAGGCAGATGGGGCTTCGAGAAGTCAGTCCCTGTTTCGTGGTGAAAATCCCCGCCTTGAATGTGCCATCAATCTTGCTTCTGGCTTCATAATATCCTTAGGATAAGAAATTACCTTCTGTAAAAGGACATGGAGAGGATGGTAAACTGGAATCTTGTTTACAATGTTCAGCCTGTCCTGAAACCTCTCTCGGACCACCTGCCTTGTCTGGCCACTAAGAAAGTGAAGCAGGCTTTGTTGCTTTGGGTTTCATCAGAACATTTCATCTTAAGTGAAATGTACGGCATTCCATTTCTTGGCCATGAAAGAGGATAAAGGACAGAGTCAGCCTTTGACATAAACAGGACTCATCCAGTAAGTAGCCAGAGGGAAATGTTGGCAACATGTAATTAGCCAGCTGGTCATCCTCTATTTAAATCCACCCTCTTCACTAAGTGCCAAGTTTTGAAGAATTAACTATTTTTGCATACCAGGCATAGTTCAAAACCAGATTTTTAAAAATATGTTTTCATGGTGCCCCCTTTCTGCTTAACCAGTGTCACGTACAAACTAGGGGTCAAGTAAGTTAATACCTTAAGTAAAAGGGTGCCGAAACTTTTGGTTGGAGCCCATTGTGAAGTCAGTATAAACTTCTCTTGAACTCTTGCTCAAGAAGAAAACTTCTTGAGTCTCAATTATCTGTGAGGCCAGAATGCTCAGATCCAGTCCAGCTCCTTCAGTAGGACAAATATTTCCTTTTTTCCTGGGTTACAAAAGATAGGCTTGGTTATCGAAACAGACTCAAAACATGCATGAAGTAACTGAAAACTGTCACGCGTGACAAGGCACGGTTCTCAACATTTTTTCTTTTTCCTTTTTTTTTCCAAACCCCAGTCTCCTGTTCAGGAGGCAGGGAAGTGAACAGTCTTTTCTGAAATTCTGATAGACTTACACCCCGGGTTTCTTCCTTGTTTGGGTTCAGCTTGGCATGCCACCTCCTCTTTGTCTTTCTCCTCGACTTGTTATATGTTTACTTCAACTATACTAAACTCAAAGGTCCTCATCCAAGTAAGAGCATTTTAACTCATCGATTTTTCCTTTCACTTTCTGATATTCAAGACTAAAAAATTCTGAAGTTTGGATATTCTTGGACAATAAATATGTAGTAAGAAATAACAGACATAAGGGTTAAGGTCTCTTATCATGGAAATGTTAAGATTCTGACCTACATCCTTCTCAGGTTAAATAGCAAACAGTTCATATGAGATTTCAGGAAAAAAATGACTCTCACAAAGGAATAGCTTATGGGAACCTGTCCACATTGGGGTATTCATTTACTGAGATAATTTCCAATTTTGTTATTATAAATGCTCTTTACAATGAATAATAAACATTTTAAAAATTCTAGTCCAAAGAGAAATGACAGTATGTCTTCTTTTGCTCTTCAAACCCCAGTCCTCTTCATTGCACATAAAATTTACCATACAGCCACTTACAAGAATTTAATCTCTGCCAAATATGCTACCAATTTATGGGCTTTATTTGTCAGAAAATGCACGATTAGGACAATGGCAGAGTAGAGTTCGGTGTGTTTCCCACAGATGCTGTTATGATACTTAGAGCCAACACATTGTTGTTCCTTTCACAACTCAGAAGAGAAAAATGCTCGACGTTTTTTCTTACCTACTTCATTTGATGTCCAAACTCCTCATGTACATCTGGGGCCAGAGGCCAAGTAGTTGCCATGAGCCAAGGACCATCAGACGTCCTGTGAGAAACAGCCTAGGACAAGATGGAAGTAGCCTTTGGCAAATTGTTCTTCTCCCTCAGGAGCTCCAAATTCCTGTCTCCCCATGCCTGGCTACATGGCCCGATTTCTGAGACTCAGTTTCTTCCTTTCTTGTTTTTAACACCCACCTGCTTGGTTCTCCATTTCCTGCCCAGTTGTGCTTTCTGGATCACAGACTGACTTGGCCCCCTGCTCCTGGCTACCAAGGGCTAGTGGCATCTCCGGTGTCCTCTCTGCCTGACCATTATCTTATTCTGGCTGCATCCACTGGTTCTCCGTAACTTCTGTTATGGGTTGAATCATGTCCCCCCAAAAAGATATGTTCAAGTCCCAACCCCAGTATCTATGAATGTGACTTATTTGGAAATAGGGTCTTTGTGAATGTAATCAAGTTAAGATGAGGTCACACCGAATTAAGGTCCTACTGAATTCAGTCTGACTGGTCTCCTCATAAGAAGAGGGAAATGTGAACATAGGGACACAGGACACAGAGGACACACACAGAGATGGAGAACACCATGCAAAGACAGAAGCAGAGATCGGATCATACAGCTGCAAGTCAAAACACCGCCCAGCATGGCCAGCAAACACCAGAGGCTATGAGAGAGCATGGAACAGACCCTCCCTAAAGGGCCTCGGGAAGGAATCAACTTTATTAACACCTTGATTTCAAACTTCCAGCTTCCAGAACTGTGAGAAAATTCATTTCTGTTGTTTTAAGCCACCCAGCCACACTGTGCTTGGTCATGACAGCCCGAGGGAGCCAATACAGTTCCTTTCTCCCTCAGTTCATTTAACAAATATTCATTCAGCACCTGTATCTGCCAGGGAATCTGCTAGGTGCTGTGGAGACCACCATAAGGGAACCGTCTCTGCCACTCTGAGACCCTTGCAAGCCTTGTCAGGGAAAGAATGTCATGCAGTGAGTACAGTGACAGAGGCATGCACAGGGGTTGAGAAAGCAGGGACGACACTTCCTCCGGCGCGGGGTGAAGGGAGGGCGTCCTGGAAGAGAGAAATGACTGAGAAGAACCTTGAAGGCTTCACTCCCTGGAGGAAATCTGCCGGCTGGAGTGGAAGAGACAGCTTCTCCTCTTCCACACACACCCACCCCTGAAAGCAGCCGCTTCCTGCAGCAAAAGTGTTTAAAGGGCAAATCCAAGCCATGTTACGCCACAACAGGATTCTCCCGATGCTTTTCCACAGCCTGAACCTTCTTGCTGGTCTGGCTTTCTGGGAGAAGAAAACATAAGTCCGTTTCTTCTTAGGCGTGATGGGGGTGGGGAGGGAGATCCTTCTTTTTTTTTTTTTTTTTTCCTTTTGTAACTAGAGTTTATTATAATTGGAAAGGTTAGTGCAATACCATTTTTCTTTGTAGATATTATTGCCCTGGAAACACAAAATGCTTTGAATTAAGTTAAAGAAAGTTAGGTGTAAGCTCTTTCAGAAAGGAGAGTTTATTGGGTCCTTCCCATTACACTAGTAATATATATAACACATGAAAACAACTAAGAGAAAAGGTGATGCACAGATAACCTGGAAAATGGAAAAATAGAAAGATGATGTTTTAAAAAATACTCTTAGCCCCACTACCCAGAAGCTATTATTGTATTAATATATTTTGATGGATTGCCTACTAAATTGTTTTTCATGCAGTTTTTATTTTGTTTCTCCATGCTCTATAAACAATCTTGCACCCTGCCTTTCTCACACAGCATTATAGCATACACATTTTCCCAGGCCTTTAGGAACTCTCTACAAACATAACTGAATGGCTATAAAATGTTTGGTTACACAGATGCCCATCGCTTACTTAACTAGGCCCCACGTTGGCCATTTAGGTTGGATCATAACTTCTTCAATTGCCTTCAGATAAACTTAATGAATTTTAAAATGGAGATTTCAAGCAATTTCATCAGAGACTGTTGGTTGCATTACGATACAAGGACCAATTTATCTTCAGGAAGTTGATTTTAAAACAAACAAAAAGATGAAGATGTTGACGACGTCAGCAGCTGTTGTCTCCGACCCGCCCCAGAGATTTTCCCTTCATTGGCCTGTGGCTCCTGTGCTGGGCCCACTCACATCCTGCTCCTCCCAGGTTCCGGGTCCAGCGCGGTGTGAGTCCTCTGGGGCCTCGGGGCTGCCCTCCTTGGGCTGAGTCCTGATCAAGTCTCCCCGTCATTCTGGCGCATGACGAGGGCTTGGGTGCTAACCTATTACATGAAGCTGGTAGCCAGCTGATGCAGCCTGCTTGCGCACCTGCAAACACACACACACACACACACACACACACACACACACACACACACACACACACACTGATACACCTGAGTTCTGCATCCGTTGCTATTTTTTCAAGTTTCTCTTAGAGTCATCTATTTGCTACCTAAGTCCCTTGATGCCCTCGCCCTTGTCTTGACCTCCCCTGACACCTGAGACTCAGACTCTTACCTGTGCTCATTTCCCCGGGCTCTTGAGGACCAGCTACCTGTGGAGACACACGGCTACTTCTTGAACCCTCAAGCCAGCCCTTTGCCTGATGCATGGCAAGAAACTGCCGTGCCCTTTAGGGGAAACACCTGGCTGCCCCAGCTCCGTTTGTTAGTGAATGGGCACACCCTGCCCTCCTCCCCCCAACACACCTCAATGCCCATCAGTGTCACTCGGTGTCACTGCCACAGTGAGCGTGCCAGCCCCAGTTTCAGCCCCCCCCCACCACCATTCCGACTGGCTGTGAATGAACAAGATAGTATAACCACCTTTTTTTTTTTTAATTCCAGTATAGTTAACATACAGTCTTAAATCAGCTTCAGGCATAAGAATCTCTTTGAAAGAGATTTAGGTACCAGTGCTAGATACAGGTCCACAATCTGCGTCCAATACCCAAATGCAAAAAACTGAAAACTTCGCCCTTTATTCCATAACTCATTTTGTGGCAAAATCTGACTGCATTGGTTTCCTGGGGCCACTATAACAAATTACCACAAACTTGGTGGCTTAAAACAACAGAAATTAAGGGGCATCTGGGTGGCTCAGTCAGTTAAGTGTCTGCCTTTGGCTCAGGTCATGATCCTGGGGTCCTGGGATCGAGTAGCGCATGGGCTCCCTGCTCAGCGGGGAGCCAGCTTCTCCGTCTCCCCCTGCTGCTCCCCTTGCTTGTGCTCTCTTGCTCAGTCTCTCTCTCTCTCTCACATAAATTAATTGATTTTTTTTTTAAAAAAAGAGAGGAATTTATTCTCTCACAGTTCTAGAGGCCAGAGTACAAAATCAGTTTCACTGAGCCAAAATTGAAGTGTGAGCAAGGTTGCAACCCATCCCCCCTACCCCCCAGCTCTCGGAGAGAATCTGTTTCTTGCTCTTCTGGCTTCTGGTGACTGCCATCATCCCCTGACTTACAACTGCACCATTCTGACCTCTGCCTCTGTGGTCACACCACCTTCTCCTCTTCCATGTGTATCAAATCTCCCTGTGTCTTCCTCTTATACATTTGGTGGTAATTGGGACCCACCCAGATGATCCACGGTAATGTCACATGTCAAACTCCTCACTCAAGGATATCTACCAAGATCCATTTTCCTTATAAGTCGCATTTACAGGTTCCAAGGGTTAGGACCTGGTATCTTTGGGTGGCCATTGTTCAGCCTACTATACTGACCTACATGAAAACAAGGCTCTCTCTCTCTCTCATAATGTGAATAGTTTTGTCTTGCTAAAGAAATATTCATGTGTGAGATTATGGGTGCTTCCCTAGACCTCAATGGAAGTATTAGGTAATATGCAATATAGGCGCTAGTTTTCCTTTCTAAAACCAGAAAAACTCTACTCCCTTCTGAAACATGTTTGACTACAAAGGTGACGGATAAATGTTTGCAAACTTGTTTCAAGTCTGCATTGCCTGACGACTGACGTAAGGAGGTGGCTCTGAATTCCCCGGACTCAAAAGCATGAGTCTTTGCCATCTGCAGAGCATTTTATAGCCCTTTTCACACGTCATCTCAGTTACCCTATACATCAGTCCTAGGAGGTAAGCAGTGCAACTACCATCACCCCTGTTTCAGAGGGTGGGAAACTCAAGGGATTGGTTGTTCTGTCTTGTCATGTCTAAATCCTGTAGTTTGTCAATAGCAAGAACCAGAACCAGCATTTGTGGTTCTAATTCTCAGTGTCATGTTTCCAGTTCATCAGGTCTCCCTCCCTGCAGAGAGACAAGCTGAAATGCATTATTCTTTAAAACATGTGATTTGAATATTTTTACTGGTGAAGGTTAGAAATAGCACTTTGAATCCTGTCAAACAATAAAACAGATAGGCCCTGAGCCAAGATTAAACAAAGGAGACAGGCAAGGTATAATAAAATATTGCCTAGAAACTAAAGGCAGCTGTGAAGGCTATATCGCTTGTTGACTTGCCTTTTTATTTCTCTGTATTATTTGACTTTCTATTTATGCATTATCTGATTTTAGAATTCAGAAAGAAAATCTGCAGTCATATAGAAATTCACATCATGTCACTGGCATGCAGACATATCATTTGAAAAATAGGATAATGGTGCTTCTTTTGCAGGATTATCATGAGAATTAAATAAGAATATGTGAAATTTCTAACATGGAGCCTTAATAAACATCCCTTCCCTGGAAAAATTCATTACGTGCCTCACTCTCTACCTCCACTTCTTCATCTCTCAACACCTTTCAACTTTCTTAAATAGGAACCTGTTCTAACTGATGCAACCAATGACCTCCATATTCACAGTCCCAATGGGACTGGCCTTAACTTACTGGACTTTTCTGATGCATTTGATGCTGTTGACCAATCTTCCTCTGTGAAACTCTCTACTCCCTCAGTTTCTGCGGAAATATAAATTTGGGGGTGATCAGCATTTGCGGTCATAAATGATCACTGGTGAAAAGAATGAGCTCACCCTTCATGGTAGCAATCAGGTCAGAGCAACCTGGCACTCTAGAGAAACTACCCTGGCCCTCATTCAGTGATACCCCTTCCCTCAGGGTGAGGAGTCTGCAAGACCCAAGACCAGGATCCTAGCATACTTGCCCAAATAATCTTCCAAGCCTTGGACAATCCCCTTGCCCAAATCCTTGCCCACCACCAGGGTGCTTACACCTAAGCCTGAGGGGTGGCGGTGGTGGGGGTTGGGGGACAGCTGTTTACAGTAGTGTGGGAAGAACTTAAAAGCACGGGTTGGGGTGACCAACACTTGCACACAGGGTCCTTCATAATTTGACTGTGGGTATTGGAGGGAAGCCATGGCCAGTGGCTGATCTCCCCCTGCTGCCACATTCCAATATGGAACTCAGAGGAGTAAGAGAATTCCAGGTTACAATGAAGCTGTATCTTTCAAGGTAGGAAAGGGAAACATATATTATCTAAGAGTTTGCTAGCTTGATCTATAACTTTTAAATATTTAGACATAAAATATATGGCCTCCACGTGCACTCTTATCCCAGACCACAAATGTTAGGCTTAGGCCCGTGGGGGAGCTGAGTGTTCATATTTACCAAGTCAGCGACTAGCTTTCACCTGGGCTGCCACCTCCGATGCATCCATAGAGCCTGCTTGAGAACTGTACTGAGCCAGTGGGGAGGAATCCTAGACAGATTAGTGATGGGCACAACTAACACCTTCCTTGACCTGTCACACCTCTTCATTTGATGTAGGAGAAAATTAAAGTCAAGAGAAGCTAAAATCCTCTCCCGCTCTGGCAGAAGAGCAGGATAGCACTAGGACTCAGGTCCTCTGACTCCGGGTCAGGGTATTCATTCTTGCAATGCTGGAAGCAGGGCAGGTCTCCATGAGCTGCCAGGCTTGTATACAGAAAGAGGATATAACAGAATGGGATAATTAATTTAAAAATTTGCCATGCGGGAAAGATGCAAGAACAAAGATTTTCTAACAAAGCCAGTAGTGTTCTAAGTTACATAGAAATTACTCTGGTTTAATTTTAATGAAAAGAATATGAAACACAAGGAAATATTTTAATAGCAAGACTGAGTATGAGGCATCTAACTGGGGATAAACTAGTTGGGTCTTTTAAGGGGACTATTTTAAGAGAACATTCGTAAGCGAATACTTTATGTTACTCTTGTGACAGATTGTAGGACATAAGTGGCAGATATTAGGTGAACAGAAGAGCATGACTGATGTGGTCTGGAAACTAGCTGCACAGCCTTGGACAAGCTAAAGCCCTTACTTACTCTAAACTTCAGCTCCTTCTTTTGTGATCCAGGGGCAATCCTATTAGCTTATACTGTTGCTGTGATGATTAAAGATGATAAGGAGACAGAAAACAGATGCAGAGAGCAGGCATTTGTGTCATTGTCCATGTGGACGCTACCATTCATTCAGCCACACAACCCTTTAGTGAGTATCCCCTTTGCACCAAGCACAACCGTGCTGTGGGTCCCAACTTCCCCGTCAAGGGGAAGAGGAACCAAGCCAGATACCAGCAAGGTGGAGCTGGTACCCACCCAACCAGACTCCAGTCTTCATGTTGCACATTCAGGCTTGTCACCCCTGGAAATCAGGTTCGTTCTGAGAATGTTTCCAGTCTTTTTCGTGGGAAGGTGGCAAGACCTCTGAGGATAATCCCAACAAATGGTGCTTTGTCTGGCGTCAGAGGCAGTTCGGTGCAATGGTTAGACACACTCTGTGAAGCCCAACAGCTTGGGCTCAACGTCTGGCTGTGCCACTTAGTAGCTCTGTCAGTTACTCAACCTCCCTGAGCCTCAGCCTCCTCATCTGTAAAATGGGAATAATAAAAGGGCTGTGTTAAGTAGCTGAAAGAGGTCCTGGCACACCTCAGTGCTATATAAATGTTAATTATTGCTATTTAAATCTCTACTAATCACTGGCATCCAACAGTCTCTTATTTCCCTTGCAAACGTGGGCCTGGTCCCTTTGTAACTGTTCCCCCCTGGGGAGTTGCTTAGAAGAACTACAGTGTGAAGAACCTCAAACTACTGGCACTGAACAGATAAGCAAATTATAGGTCCTTAGACAAATTCCAATACCCACCCCGGCACCACTTAACACAGGGTCTAGCTTGCCCATAACAACCTGTTTCATCCCTGAGTTAGCCCCGCCGTTCCCTTTCAGTCTCACAGTTGAAGAAAACAACCAGGCATTTAGGATGAAAATACTCATTCCAAATCCTTCGAGCCAATGATTCCCCTTCTGGAAAGCCATCTTAAGGGAAATTACCGTCCTCAGAGAAATTCAGATATGTGTACACACATCTTTGTAACAGGAATTAAAGCTGGTGTCCCGCCTGAAGCACAAAGATACAACAGTTGCTGCATCCAGAAGAGGTGTGAGTCCAAACGCAAAATTTCTCAAGGATTTAGCTGAAAGTTGGTTACACAAGTCTCTTACGTTCCTGACTCACAATGGAGATTTAAAGAAGGGCTGAGAGAGAGTGAGGAGAAACATTTTTGAAAAGAGTATCTTGAGGGGCGCCTGGGTGGCTCAATCGTTAAGCGTCTGCCTTCGGCTCCAGGCGTGAACCTGGTGTTATGGCATCAAGCCCCACTTCAGGCTCCTCCGCTGGGAGCCTGCTTCTTCCTCTCCCACTCCCCCTGCTTGTGTTCCCTCTCTCGCTGGCTGTCTCTCTCTCTGTGTCAAATAAATAAAATCTTTAAAAAAAAAAAAAAGAGTATCTTGAAAGGAACTGTGCCATGGGTCCCTCTGCACCACCCAAGAGGGAGGTGGTGCTTTCCCTTGACTTCAGGCCCCAGGAAGGGGATGCAACAGGACCACTTAACAAGGTTGGTATGTGCCCCATGCAGTTCAGGACACAGGCACTGGTTCCTAACTCACATTTGAGAAAGTTGTGACTGGCAGCAGGATAGAGGGTTTAGTCTGGGAGGTAGTGCAACGGATCAAGAATGAGTGCGTCTCAGGAACCAGATGTGAACCTCCTAGTAAGACTGTATACCAGAAGTCATGGTAAAAGGGATGCTATGCAAGACCACCTGGGTGCTAATGACAGAACCCCAACAGAAAAAATAATAATAATAATACACACACACACACTCCTTTGTATTTTTGGAGTCATTCTTAATGACAATGAATTTGTTCTAGGGTCCATTCTCTAGTGTTACTTGACACAAACTGTTTTGCTGGATTCTACCTCCAGAAAGTCTTGAAGGAGTTTCCTTCTTGGCCTCCCCATGTTATTCAATCCCTTCTCCCCCTTCTGATGTGGTCTTTTCTTCACCATCTCTGCCCTCGAAAGCCTCCTGCCACTTTTGCCCACTTCACACCCCATCTTCTTGACTTCAGAATATTTTTATTCCCCCTGTTTCTCTTCTCAGTGAACTTCTGCTATGGATTTACACCCAAATATCCATGACTCAATGTACTATCCAGGAGATAACTTCAGTTCATGGTCAAAAAAAACATGGCAATTCTACAATAGACACATTTTTATAACATACACAAAACTGGGACAAGAGAAGCCATCTTGGAGAAGGAAGGCAACCCGGATGAAAACACAGAGAGCTGTATCATCCAGTGTCATCCTCCCCTGGTGAGATCCAGTCGCTTTTGCTCTACAGCAAGAGTGGTAGGAACAGTTCTCACCCAGGAGGGCCCCCAATCCCAGACACACAGGAGTCAGAAATCTAAGTCACTGACCATCTCTACCACCTTGCCATCTCTCCCTTATCCTGCTTCCTTTTCTTCCTTCTCATACCCATCCCCCAGTCCACCTGGGAATGCCCAGTGGCACTGCCTAACTCCTGGCAGTCAAGAAGTCAGTGATGCCCACAGTCATGCAACCCAATATGGACCAGTTCTCCACAGGTCATCTCCCTTGTTCAATGTCTGCAAACTGTATTCTGCAAACCATTAATTCCAAGACATGTGATGCATATTAACACATTAAATATTTTTTAATTCCTTTCAGGAAAGTAATTACTTGAAATTTGTTCAACCCAGAATTTTTCATACTTTTTTTTTTTTTTTTTGACCATACACAATAGTTAAAAAGCAATCAAAACCTTTAGCGGTTTAAGGAACTACTACTTCTGGGAGAATCCTGTTTGAGAAGTGCCACTCGGACTTCGACCAGAAAGTCATTGCTAAGGAAGTAGGGAGCTCCAGGAGGCCACTTTGTTCTTTCCAGCAAGTCTTCCTGACATAAATCTTGCTACTTTGCCCATTCACTAGGGAGAAATTGCCTATTGTTGTCCAAAGAGACTCACCCCACACACTTTAGCCGGAGACAGCTAAAATGAAGGAAAAATAGGCCATGATTGGTGGATGCATTGAAGTCAGAGGACTTTTAGAAACAAAAGTATCATTTGGAGCATTCTTCTGGATTTTGCACTTCAACACTTTATCTTTTTGAGAGTAATTTCTCCACTATATCCCTGGAAGATGCCACCATTTATCTTGTTGAAGGCCAAAGTTGGATTGACTTACATGACCCTGTAACTGATAAAAGCCTATTACCACAGACAGGAAGGTCAAGTTGTGTAATGAAAAGGAAAATGAACATTTATCTAAACCTATAAATTCAGGCACAGGGATCTCCCTGGTCCTTAAAGTTGCCTGGAAGTGATGACTCCCTAACTCCTTTCCTGTTAGCAAGCCACCAAGGAGTCATCTCCAAGGCCTGAGTACCTGTCGCAGCATGAAAAGACTTTAGAGCCACTAACACAGCAGAGCACATGTGGGGGACCCAGGGTACCTAACAGGTCCTTTTTCCTTTGCCAAACAGACAGTTTTCCATAGGGATTCCATCCGAGGACCTAGGGTCCTCTGCAGGAATTGACATATGACTTGGGACTTCATCACCCACACTAATAAACTTAACCCTTCTGAACACTCTTCATTCCTCCTGATCACAAAACAACCAAGCCTTGTATTCTCTGACACAGAGTTTGTTGTTGTTGTTGCTTTTGGTTTGTTTTTTTTCTGAGGGGAGGCATAATTTCACTATATAGTGCTTAAAACTTTCTTCTTATATATGTGTGATATTTATTTCATCCAACTTCATGTTTCTCAGATACTAATCTCTTAAAACGTTGGCTTTATCTCCATGTTCTCACTTTTGAAACTGAGCAGGGGAAGTCCCAAGAGCTAAGCATTAGCAGATAAACACTTACATCCAGGGGGAATCAGAGACATTTTTAAGACCAGCTGGAAACCATTTCATAAATGTGTGGGAAGGGTTTCCTTCTATAATCTATATTTCATTTTAGAACCATGTGACTGATAGTGGCAAAAAGTTTGTGGTTAAAACACAATGCATGAACAACAGAATGCTGTAAGCAGAGGGGATAAAAAAGATGTTATATGAGAAAAAACACAAAAGGCATAAATAATATATTGAGGTGCTCACTCAATGTGAGCTGCTAAGTCTCTCAAAGTCATTAAAATCATTTGTTATTTATGGATCCATTTTAAAAACCACCATTCTTCCTTCCTCCCAAATGTGCTCTGAATGAATGACAGAGAGCCCATGCTGTCCTTCTTTTGCTACTCCAGGTAATTCAGAGGTTCAGTAATGTTCTTAATGAAAAAAAAATCAAATTCATAAAAAATGTTCACTGACTACCTTGGCAGAGGGCCTGAGACCATATTCAGGATGTGATACAACACATTTATGTGATTGCTTTCTTTTTCAACACACATTGGAGCTCTCCAAAATTGGTTTTGCCTCTATTCCAAACTCTGCTGGCACAGCTCTTTCCCAGGTCCTCTAATGGAGTAAAAGGATCCGCCATTGGAGTCTTATCCAAGGAAACAGATGATGTGAGCAAAAATATCCAAATGGTAACAATCTAATATGGATGTCATGTGGGAATTTACCTCTGAGAACACTACCAAGCAAATCATCCCCGAGGCCACAAGACAGAAAGACTCAAAGCCTCAAAATTGAATATGCTCAAAATTGCGTGGTTTAGGAAATGTATTTAAAATACACCATGAGAGGGGCGCCTGGGTGGCGCAGTCAGTTAAGCGTCAGACTCTTGGTTTCCACTCAGGTCATGATATCAATATCGTGAGATCGGACTCTGCATTGGGCTCTGTGCACAGTGCAGAGTCTGCTTAAGACTCTCTCTCCCTGGGTTTCTGGGTGGCTCAGTCAGTTAAGCGTCTGCCTTCAGCTCAGTTCATGATTCCAGGATCCTGGGATCGAGCCCCATATCGGGCTCCCTACTCAGCCGGGAGCCTGCTTCTCCCTCTCCCGCTCCCTCTGCTTGTGAGCTCTCTCTCTCTCTTTCTCTCTCTCTCTGTCAAATAAATAAATAAATCTTTAAAAAATAAAATAAAATACACCATGAGAAACAGAGTGAACACACTTAGAATAAAGTGCAAGTGAGGGGAAGGACCACACTCATATCTCTTCTCTCTCTTTCTCTCCCTCTCTCTCCCTCATCAGCCTATCAGTGCGATTATGAGGCCCAGAGATGAGGTTGCCGCAAGGGGGCCACCAGACAGAAGGTGCCCTGGGATAATGACATGCACTTGTTCTCCCAAAGAGACCCAGGGGCAAGTTTGCCTGGCCACCCTTATATCTTCCCAATTAACCTACAGCAGCTCTGGCTTTTATGTTCATTTCTTGGGAGGAAGACATGTGGGACCAAAATGGGTGTCACCAATGAGCAGTCATCTAGGCATGACATAGCTGTCGGCCCAGAGCCGGCATGATCATGACTGATCTCTCCATCCCTTTCTTGCTATAAGTAACATTCATATCTTTTCCCGTCATATATTTCACTTATTCTTTCTTTAACATGTTTTATAGATTGCTCACTTATTGTCTATATGAAACACATCTCATGACTTCTGCCTGTCTTACAAACTATTTCCTTACACCTTATCTGCATTGTAAGATAACATCCTAGGAGTTTCACTGATATCTCAAAACCTGCTGGCTCACTTTCTATGTACAGTCAACATTTCTGGTGAGCTTAACCTTCCCATTTGCTTTCTTGTCTTCCACAGAAGAATCAAATAAACAGAATCAGACAGACAAAACCAAATATAGGGTGTACAAGCACTACAGCAGTAGATTACACACGAACCTTTGCTTGTGCCTCTCAGTAGGACCCACAGCGAATATCACAAGAAACAGTGTAACACTTAGCATGGTCTTCAGGTTTCTCTTATATTTTATAAACTGATTCCTTCCAAGAAGGAAAGAATAATTGGGTCAAGTGAATTTTGAGTATTAGTCTTGGGGGCTCGACCTGAAACAGAGAAGACTTATTATCCTATGAAATCCCTGGGACCACAAACCATTTCAACTCCAACACGGGGCCATTTAGTTGAGCATGTGCAAAAGACAGCCCTTGGCCTAATTCTCCTTGGAATATTTATTTGATATAAATCCCCACGTAGATTTAAAAAAAAAAAAAAGAGTCTGGGATTCTCACCCCACTGAGACAAGGTACAGAATTAAGAGTATAGAATATGGCTAAGCAATGCTCCAGTGATCATGGGACTCAGCAGTCCTTGTGCTGGGATGTGAGAAACAGAATCATTCCATTGCTCCTTCTATAAAATGGAGACTTAGTCAAGGCATCGCTTCCACCTAATCTCATGTTATATGGCCATCTGTTCCAGAAGAGCAGGTAAATCTGCAGAAAGAAAGAAGGTAAGGAGAACCTCTGGCCTAGTTTAAAAGGGTCGCCCCAAGGCTTGGTTTGCTCCAGTATGGCACAGAGGGTGAGCTCATGCCCAGTCTCTGAAGACACACCCACCTTGGGTCAAATCCAGCTCTTTAACACTTACTAGCTGTGTGATCCTAAACAAGCTCCTTAACCTCTCTGAGCCTCAGTTTCTTCATCTATAAATTGTAAGTATAATAAGGCCCACCTATAAGGGTTGTGGTGAGGACCGAATGAAATGATTGACACAAAGGGCATAGCACACTAAGCCCTAGAATATGCCATTCCAACGGCTGTTGCAATCATTGCTATTATTACGAGCGAGGCCAGCACTTAAGCAAGAATTAACATTATTTCAGGAGTAGTGGAGAACAGGAGAGAGAGAAGAGTGCCCCCACAGGTTTTGTGAATTGAGGTTTTTTTCTAGTAACTCAAATTTAAAAAAGGGAG
Organism: Ursus americanus; assembly: GCF_024610735.1. Lineage (NCBI taxonomy): Eukaryota > Metazoa > Chordata > Mammalia > Carnivora > Ursidae > Ursus > Ursus americanus. Next base: position 76,778,538 of record NC_142127.1, on the reverse strand, counting down.
AAAGAATTCCAACACTGGGGGTAGGGAGCAGAGAGAAAGTAGGAGAACCAAAATTCTCTTTACAGAGTAATGAAAGTGATTACCACATTATACGATCCTCACCTTGTGCCTGGCAGTGGTCCAAGGACTGAATCTTCATTCAGGCCTCACAATAACCTTACAAGATAGTTGGTAATCTTGTCCCCATTTTATAGTTAAGGAAACAGAGAAGCAGGGAAGTCGAGTAACTTGCCAAAGGTTGCACCGCCAGTGAGTAGTAAAGGCAGGATCCAAAGACAGACAAGCAGCCCTAGAGTCTGGGTACTTCACCATTGTGCTGAACCATAGTGACAACAAATGTTTATTGAGCCCTGTCTCCCAGGCACTGCACTAAATGCCTGTTTTACATGGATTGCGTCATTTGATCCTCACAATAACCCCTTATGGTGTCACTTTAATCCCCATTTCACAGATCAGTTAGCTGGAGTTTGGAGACTCGGAGTGATTTGTCCAAAGTCTCAGAGGTTATTTTGTCCAGGTCTACGAAGAGGAAAAGGACTGAACTGAAAGAACTCCTTTGCCACCCACACCACAAAGCAAAAGTCTTGGGCTGTGGCTCATGAGTAGACAGTAGGCAGTTTTCGCAATATCTGCTTCAAGGGCTCTTCATTTTGTTGTTTATGGATATCAGGGCGTATTTAAACAAAATGGGTCTATTTGAGGATACGGAGTTTTCACGCTATGCCTTCTTTCACTGTTTAGTCTGTTCGTGCTGCATCACGCCGTAGTTTTATTTGTGTTACTTCTGCCCAGATGTGAAAGACATTAGCTAACGAAGTCTGTGCTTATGTCAGAGAGGGAGGGGACTCCATTACTCCTGGGTCCAAAACCCATCCCAGCTGACAAGGCTTGCCTATAGTAAGTGGTTCTAGTTTTCTTACTGCCTAAAAAATAAAGCAACTCTTAGCATTCCATACTTTCGATGAGCTTTTTTTTTTTCTTTCTTTTTGCAACTGGTATTTGGCTGCAATCACTCCTCAGGCATGCTCTCGCTCCTCCTGTGGCTTCCTCAAGAGTGGTGAGTTGATGGTATTTCTGGTTTGGGGTTTGAGGTAGAAGTTTCAGGGAGGAAACAATGAAGCAGCCTGTGATTTCTTAAGTCACGTGCACAATTTACTCTGAAAAGAGTGAAATTAAATGTAAGGAGGTCAGCCAAGCCTGCCTCTGACATAGGAATCTTAGGAAGGTGCCCCCTGAAAACCTAGTTTGCAGAAATCACAGCTATGCCTGAGTCATGACAAAGGATAACTTCATTCTGAAACATAAAAAAGGATGTCATTTGGGATGGGAAGGATTTTCTTGGGGGTTTCCCTGTAGGATCCAGTGCAATATGTCAGGCCATCTCTCACAGGTCTCTGTTGTTGTTTTTTTGCAACTCCAAAACTATGCTGAGCCCTGGCCTCATCACTCAGACCTCCAGCCTAGCCCTGGCAACCAGCAGGATCAGACATGGCTAACAGAGACGCAACAGGCTCAGCTTCTTAGGCTGTGAGGAGCCCTTGCTCATGTGCTCGATAGCTGTTGGCCAAAACTAGAGATTAGAAGCCAGAAATGCCATGGAAAACCAATATGCCCTTGAAACACAAGGAAAAAAGCAAGATCAAGAAATGATCTCTGCATGTGCAAACTCTTTTGCTTCTGCTTTCTTTCCCCAGGACTTCTCCCTTCTTTCTCTGTTGTAGACCATCTTCCCTATGCTTCACTTCCTGGGTTAAAGCCTCCTTCTATTCCTTGTCTCTGTTCAAGTCACATGAAAGAACATTATCTAAGGCCAGGTCCTATAGGGAATGCAGAAGTAGATCTGATAGGGCCCTGCCCTCAAGGGGCACACAAACTCATTTGGGAGATTTGGCAAGTACAAGGGAAATACTTAGGGGACAATCGAGGCCACCACTAGTCCATTTGATAGTCTGTGAGAATCTGAAAAGGCACTCTTTCCTCTAGATATCCTATTGGCATGGAGAAAGGAATATGGTGGATTTCAGTTCCTACTCAACACGTTGGCCAGGCACTCTTGAACAGAACACAAAATGCCCGTGGGGCAACCCTAGAAACAATAATAAAAACGTTCAGTCTAATGTAATCCACTATGGATAGCCATGGTACAGAAGCCGTCTGACATAGCCAGTCACAAAAGGGAGAAATCATTGTGGGTTATTTTTGTTGGGAAGGCTTTGTGTAGAAGGTGGGGTAAGCTAGGAGAAAGTCACCATTCTGGATGGGAATATTTCTCCAAAAGGAGAAAACTGGACAAGCCGAAACATGGAGGTGAGAAGGAACATCAGTCCCCATACTGATGTCTCCAAGCCCTTTCTTTCTCCCTTTTGCTCTCACGTGCCTTCATTTAAAATATCTCCTCAGATGCCTCAGTTCCATTCATCCATCTTTTTCCCACAGATCCCTTTAGAAAAGGATAAGCAGACACTCTGTTTGCATGAGGAGGCCTGTTCTGATTGTGTCAGTGCTAACCCTCCTCAGTGGTAAGTAAATCACTCCAGTCTCCATAGTTACTAATCTCGATCATGTCATGAGCTTCAGACGCACAGTAAAAATAAAGATACTTGAGGCTGCATAAACATCAGGCTTCCTGAGCCTTTGAGGTGACTTGGACTTAGCCCTCAGCCAAGGCAACTCTGCTCTCAGAGCCTGATTTTTCATGATTATTCTCTTATTCTTTTGACTGCATACAACTGGTGTTGAGGGAAACGGCTGAAGTGCAAGAGACATCAACACCAATGTTACTTCTGATCAGGGGAATAAACAGAAATAAGACTGACATAAATATATCAATGAGTCGTTTATCTGCCACCAGCCTGAATAATATTTTTTCAAATGGAATTTTATTTTCAGATCTTAGCTCTAGTTAGCAAACTGACAGATGAAAACATAGCAGGTTACCGGAATATTTATATGATTATTTTCTTTCCAGTCCAATATATAAAGTAACAGTTATGAAAACAAAGAAGTTTGTCCAATCCTTTCTATAATATCCCTAACCAGCTATTATCAAATCTCCACTGGAAGAATATTCATGACAAAGTTCACCACAACTTTGGGGGAGGGGACCCCCTCCATTGTTGGAGAGCACTTGCTCTGTGTGTGTGTGTGTGTGTGTGTGTGTGTGTGTGTGTGTGTGCTTGGTCTTCTTTATGTTGCATTTCTTGCTTCCTGGTTCACTAACACCATTGGTCCTGGGTTTGCCTTCCACAAGAGCACAGAAGGTTGAGCCTTAAGCTTGGGCAACTGAAAGAGCATTAAACACAGGTCAGGAGACCTGTGTTCTAGTCCCAACATCCCTATTCAACTGACAAGCTACTTTAAGCATAGTGAAGTCAACCTCTTAGAGCCTCAGTGTCCTCCTCATTTGTAAAATGAGAGCAACTGCTACCTGGTCTACCTCACAAGTCCAATGGAAGAATCAGGTTAAATAATAAAAATGAAAGAGCTATGAAAACTGTGAGTTGCTACATGTAATGTAAGGTGTTACCATTATTCACATGAGAGCCTTCCAAATATTTAAAAACAGCTGGTATTATCTTGATGTTTGCTGACATGATAGTTTCTAGATTTCTTATCCATGCCAGTTGTCTTCACTTCAAAGCTTCCCACTTGTCACTCTCTTTTAAGCTCAGTGCTCAGGAAAATCCCCCAGAGATGGTAAAACTTGCAAAAGAGAAGGGGTTGATTCCTCCCCTGCCTCCCAGGCTGAACACGGCACACCCCTTCAATGACTGCCGCCTCAGATCGCACTGGTGCTTCCAACAGCTTCTTCCAACTGTTGTTACTCGTTAAGTCAAGGTCACTTACCACCTCTATGTCCTTTTCAAATGAATTGCTGCCAAACCAGGACTACCGTTTCCTGAACCCATTCAATGTTAACATCAATGAGTAGTTTTATATTTATATCCTTTGAATTTATCCCTATTGAACTTCATCTTATTAATATTAACTCATTGTCAAGGAATAGAATGCTGTTACATTATCCTTCAGCTACTTCAACTGACCTTTGGGTCGTGAATGGGAGTTTCTGCAGCAGTGTGTGACAGGAAGACTTCTGAGAAGTCCCCAAAAGTTCAGTAAACAAAAACATTTGGAGAAAGATCTATGTACCACAGAAGGAAATCTCCCTAACCAAGGTCTCATAACTTACATTCCTGTGGTGAGAAAATATTGTTTTAATAAGATTTTATTGTTAAGATGATTGATCTAGTAAAGTATTTTTAGCATTAATAGACATTTCCGTTTCTAGAGAGTCCCAAACATAATTGCGGTTCCAAAGTTTGAAAACATTTTTCTATGTCCAGAGCATTTAATATGGATTTTTTAAATTAAAATACTTTTTCAGTAAAACAACACCTACAGATTCCCATTATCCACTATGTGAAGCAGGGGTGATGAGACTTTTTCCAAAGGAGAAGCCAGTTACTGAGTCTGAAAGCATGGATGGACATCAGAAATGCTGCTTTATTACTGGCCTCTCCAAAGGGGATTAGAGGAGGCCAGGCAGAGGGGACAGAATGCCCCTCACCTCCAACAGGCGAAGATTAGGTAGGAGTCCTTTGATTGCAAGTGACACAAATCCATTGCCAAGTGGCTTAAGCAAAAAAGATGATTTCTCAGTTTATGTGGTAATTGAAATACCCAGAAATTTCACTCCTAGGCGTACCCCTGGCATATATGAAGATGTCAAGGGCAGCACTGTATATGGTATGAAGGGACCTGCGTCAACCTAGGAGCCCCAGCCACAGTCCGGTCAATGAGTGACATACGGTAACGCTGTTAGAACTTAAAAACACAGTATTGGGTTAAAAAAAAGGTGGGGTGAACTTAATGAAGTCTGTAATACAATGCCGTTTATTTATATTAAAAACACATACACACAAAACTATGTCAATATATGTTCTTCAATATGCAGGTACCTTTGAAAAACATAAAACACATTTAAGTAGGGGCATGTAGTGGGAGGAGAATGTGAGAAGAGATGGGGGATGAGAGGAGGCAATAATTTTTAAAATGAAAGGTGGTTGGAGGCACCTAGGTGGCTCAGTTGGTTAAGTGTCCAACTCTTGATTTTGGCTCAGGTGTTGATCTCAGGGTTGTGAGATCAAGTCCCATGTAGGGCTCCTCACTGGACTTGGAGCCTGCTTAAGATTCTCTCTCTCCCTCTGCCCCTCCTCCCCCCAAAATAATTTAAAAATAAAATAAAATAAGAGATGGTGAACATTGGTGACATATGCCAAGAATTGAGGGGTATGATCAATTCAACTCCATGTCCCAATGATGCAAGAATTTTTTTTAACCTTTTTCATCAAACAGTGTATCATGAATCAGATAGTCTCTGTCTCTTAGCTCACTTCTCCCTGGATTGGCTTCATTCTCCAGGAAGCTCTCTCCACATGGAGGGAAAGATGATCCTAGAAACAGTAGGTTCATGAGATATTTACACATGGCCTCAGGAGGAGAAAGCCTTCCAAAATTCCTACCCCTCTCTGGACAAGGACTCTGCTTAACCCTGCATGGGTTATGTGCTCACCTCTAGACCCATCACTGTCACCTAGAAACAGGACATTCAAATTGGTCAACCTGTTCAGGCACCTACCTTTGTCATGGGGGGTAGCAAGGTCCTTTGATTGACAGCCCCCGTACTGGATACCACCAGCCATCTCCAGCACAATTCTGGGATCCAAGGAAGTCCTAAGCAGTCCAAATTCAGTCCAGAGATTACATTACTCTGACAAAAACTTGGTTATTAATTGGGCTAGGCTCTGTAGACTGCAAACAGAAAATGGTTTAGTTTATTTTTCCCCCATTCTTGTGCTTCAGCCCCACTCTGTCAGATCTTTTTCCTAACCCCAGACAATATCTTGAGAAAAATGTATGACTTTTCTAGGTCCTTTTTATTTTTGTAACAGTCGTATTTTAAGGTATCATCCAGGTTCAATCTTCTCTAATATCCAAACTTCTCTCTTTCCTCTTCTTCAAATCTTCCTCCCTTCCATTCTAGGTCAGGTCCTAATGCATTCCAATAACCTGAAACAGGGAAGCGGACACACAGTCCTTATTCCAACCACATCCCACTTTGTTTGTTGTTCCTTCCCAGTTGAAGGGTGGAGGAGAAAGGAGAAGTAACATAGCAAAAAGTTCTCCATTATTTAGCTGGTGCTTTTATTTGGTTATCGGTGTCCTCTGTGACTCTCCTGACTCTCCTGTGGGGATTCTATGTGTGTTCTTTAGAAAAATGCTCACCCCCCCCCCCACTGGGAATCTCCAACCCTTTTCTGTTTCTATTCTCAAGTATAGAATAGATTATACTGCTGACCACTAATGATTCTCCCTTAGCTCTTCCTCAGGCAGTAATTCCATACACAGACAGTGTTCCTGGTCAGGGTCTTTTCAAGATAGTTACACTTTCCATGGTGTCACTCTATTCCCTACAAAACATGATCTTTACCCTGCTTACCATGGAATTGTAGCTTACTCCCACTAAAACCTCCTCTCTTCTCTTTGCTCTGAAGGGTAGCCCCAGCCAGCTTCATGTCTAGTCAAGGAGCTGACTCCATACTCTGTGCTCACAAACTCTGGGGGACAGAGGTTCTATGTTCCCAAGGCCACACAAAAATGTGTACATGAATGTTCATAGTAGCATTATTCATAACAGTCCAAAAGTGGAAACAACCCAATATCCATCAACAGATCAATGAATAAAATGTGGTATATACATACACTGGACTATTATTCAGCCATAAAAAAGTGTTCTGAAACATGCATGAACCTTAAAAACATAATGCTAAGTAAAAGAAGCCAGACACAAAAGGCCACATATTATATGAATCCATTTAAATGAAATACCCAGAATAAGCAAATCGATAGAGATAGGAAGCAGATTCATGATTGCCAGGGGCCAGGAGAAGGAGAGGTGGTGAGTGACCACTAATGAGGACAGGGTGTTTTTGCAGGTGATAAAATTGTTCTCAAACTAGAAGGTTGTAGCAGTTACACAACTCTGTAAATATGCTAAAAAAACATTGAATTGTATACTTTAAAGAAGTCAATTTGATGGAGCGTAAATTATATTTCAAAAAAATTGTTATTTTTTAAAATTCTCCCAAGAACTCTTGTTGGAGTCGGATGAGGGACAATAAGAACAGTGTAAGGCATCTCTTAGCCAGCCCTGATGTTGGTCTAGCTCCTCTCGATAGAATGTGGAGGCACTTGTCCCCTACTGGGCTCTACACTGGAGTCTCAACCTGAGACCACAGCAAAGTTCACCCAGTCATTTTACCCTGGGTTCCATTCCCAGACCCTAAGAGTAACCAACATGCATCTAGCATCCTCACCAGCCTCTGCATGGGCTATTTGCTTTCCAAACTTTTCAGTAGAAGTCGAAATTCCTGATTACACAGCTCCAGAAACTATCACTGTCTATTCAAAAACCAGGGACACTTCACTCCTTTGTGATCATAGAAATAAAGGAATGATATTCACTAAATATCATGATTGAAGATACAGCATGAAGCCCTGGTAGTTTACCTCATACAGCAAGGTTGTTCCTTAATTTACTCATTTTGTAGCATCATGCAACTATTTCCACTAAGGATCATTACAAACATTGTTATAGTTTTAGGAGAAATGTGCTTTATCCATCCGTAATTTTACTGACCGTCTGCTATTGCTGGGCACTCAGGTGACATGGGTGAATAACATGGGCAGGCTCCTTGCCCACACTTACCTCACTCTGGATTCAGTGAAGAAGTATTCCAACCATGCTGCCCTGAAATGCTTCTGTGAGCGATTACCACTGATCAAGAGAAGAGGATGGCTCTAGCAGATACCAGTGACTCACATTATATATATATATATCAGTAAAAGCATAAGCCGTTAAAAATATAAAAACACATACGCACATAAAACAAACACCACTGTTAGAAAGCACTACAACTGAAATGCTTCAAGATTATTATTTATGTTACAAAAGAGATACTCTTGTGGTCACATCCTTTATTGACTAAGCTTAGTGCCATAACATTGTAACTAACACAAGGAGAGGAAGAGAAACGCTTCCTCTTCCCAAAATGTTACCGCAAGATTCTTGCACCATGATTAATAAATAAATCCATTGTTTTTTTTTTTTTGAAAGGCATTTCACACTTTTGCAATTATGGAAGTAGTTACACATCAAGATTTCCAAAATTATGGTAGTGACATTGATATTGAGGGAGTCTATATGCAGGGGCAGCAGGTATATGGTAAATCTTTGTACCTTCCTCTCAATTTTGCTGTGAACCTAAAACTACTCTTTTAAAAAAATCATCTTTAAAATAATTCTGATAGTCACCACGTTTCTATTAACCATCATGCAGTGAAACTTTGTGATTAATGTCCAGTTTGTCTCTCCATTAATAAGACGTACTTTCCAACCTTCTCCAATCCTCTAATTCCTCCACGTCTGCATTGAACTGTATCAAACACTGTCCCAGCCAGGACTTGCCACCTCAAATCTACCTAGAATGATTACATTATATTATTACAATATATTACAATATTTTACATTACATTTGTTCTTTTCAAGAACAAATCCTTTTTTCCTACATTCCCAGTTCCCTTGTTCTCACAGCCAGCAACACCCTTCACTTCGGGACTGCTTAGCCTCAACTCTAAGTCCAAAGGAGTACCTTGATGTCTGTGCGTGTCTGCGTATATGTGCGTGTGCGTCTGCGTGTGCGTCTGCGTGTCTGTGTTCGTGGTCCTCGCTTGTCAGAGTTTGAGTAGGGGAGGTAAATATGAACATATCTGTTTAAACAAACATTAGCCAGACCTAGAATTGGAAGAAAGCCTATGGAGCATCAAAGTCCCTGGTTTTTCAGACAAAGACACTGAGGGCTGGAGAGATCAGGTGAGCTGCCCGGAGGCACACAGGTAGGAATCAACCCTTCCGAGCTGCAAGCAGCGCTACGTCGTCAGGGTCCCCCTCCAACACGCTGCTTTCTAAATGCCCCTTCTACTTTACCCTCCTGCAGTCTTTCTCTGTGCCATTATTTCCTCATCGGGAATACAGGAATAATGTGTTCCACCTACCTTACAGGGCTGCTGTGAGAATCGATGAGATATAACATATGTGAATATGCTTTAAAACCTTTGCAAATGTCAGATGCTATTTAAAATGAAAATTATTTCAACCGAGAAAATAAATGCATGTCATTTTTAAAAAAGATAATAAAATAAGTCACGAATGAGAAATACTCTGCAGATGACTTCTAGCACTTATAATTAAGTTTTCAATTAAATCTAAGTACCAAATAGAATTGAAGGGAAAATGAGATTGTCTTCTGTGTGTGGGGCTACAAGGAATCAGCAGGTGCCTAATGGAAATTAGGCAGTTACATGGGGCCTAATGAAAATTAGGTTATGTTGCTAAAAGCAGGGGATTATACTACGCCCTCTATTTCCCTTTCACTATTGTCTCACTTTCACACCACCCTCGTCAGTAACGGAGCTCTGAGGTTATTATCTTAATGGAGATGATTAGATTGTCTTATTCAAGAGGAATGTGGCCATGTTCAACAGAAGTAAGTCCACAGAGAGAAATTCTTTGGGCTGACATTTGAACTCTATTCGAGGTTTAGGAAAATCCGAGGAAGCAAAAATGGGAATGGAGGAAAACAGAGAGGAAACCCATGGCTTCCTGAAATACTGAATGCACACATAAACACTAAGAATGAAAAATATGTAGAAAGCACTGAAGTAAAAAATCAGAACTGCAATATTATGGCTTCATTAATTGATGAGTAGCAGGACGATATACATGACTGGTATTGAGCAAGACTGGCTATTCAGGGAGATAAATTGGCCAAGAAATTTCCTTAACTTGGGCATCAAGGAAAGCCCCAAGTAGCAAACTTTATATATAGCAACCCACTCCTAAGTACACCTACGCCTATGCCCTTTTATTACAGATACCTCCTAAGACACACACTCCAGAAATGCCTTTGAACCAGCAACCAAACTCTGTAAGTCACTTCATGAGCAACACAAAGAATGTCTGACTCAGCCCTTCTTCCTTCCCACCTTCTTTCTATTACTAGGGAACATTACGTGGGGGCAGAACAGCCCTTAAGTGAGATAAGACCAGACACTAAACACCTGCTTATGAAGGTCAGACCAATGCTTGGGAAACAGGCACTAAGGAGGGACCAGCCACGTGGGCAGGATGTAGTGTCAGGAGAGTAAGTTAGTAGGTGAGTGGCTGAGCAAGTGTAAGCAACAAAGCAGTGGGGAACCCTAGAACAAGTAAGAGTTAGAGAACCAGGCAGGGAGATCTGGCAGCTGGTAGCTGGAGCCCTACTTGGAGAATGGAGGTCAAGGACAGACTGTGAAGATGCAGGCAGAACCTCTGCTCCAGAAGAACTGAGGGCTTGACCAGAAACTAAGGTTGAGACTAACGAGGCTGGGAAATAAGACAAAGACTCAGTCACTGCAATAAAGATGCAGGGAACGGGAATTAAAATTAAAACTTAAAAAAAAAAATACAAGGTAGAAGTTTGGTCCAAGGACCAGGGCAAAAGGCTCATTTCTGGAAATAAAGCAAAAGATCAGGACAGGCTGGCCTGCACTAACAGTGGTCCTAATGCTCAACACCTAAACTCTGGCCTGGCTTGTTTTCCTTTCTCTGTTCTCCTGAGTAGGAAGAGGTCCTCAAACCTGGGACAGAGCTGAGTAGAAACAAAATTTTAATCTCGCTAATGGGACTAGCTGCTCCTCTAACACCCTGTGTATATTACTATCATTGCACTTACTTATTTAACAAACACATAGCACTTAGCATATATTTCCGGCATTCTCCTACATATTTCATAAATATTCACTCCTACCACAACCCTATGAGGTGGGTCCAATGATGCTCCCCATCTTACAAATACAGAAACTAGGCATAGAAATGGTAGGAAACTTGTCCAGGTTCACACAGATAGGAAGTGGCAGAGCAAGAATTTGAACCCAATCGCTCAGGTTCAAAGTCAATGTTTCTAACTATCTATCCCACCTCCCATTTTGCTACGGTTGTCACTATCTGTGTGTCTCTTCCCCTTGAGAGTCTAAGATATGGCCCCTGCTACCGAGAGCATCGTAGCCTTTGTATCCCCAGTGCCAAATAAATCCTGATAGATGGCTGAATGAATGAATGAATGAATGAGCAAATGAATATGTGCCTAGCATAGTAACACACCAGCACCAGGGACTACAGGGTCCTTGACAGAGGGAACGACAAGGGAATACTGGATTCAGATAACGTGATCTGCACGACTGTGACACAAGGCAGCCAGGATCCAAGACAGGGAGTGGCTGGTGGCGCCACGCAGGGGAGGTGCTGGGGTTATGGTTCATAACAAAAGCTGTGGATCAGTGGCTTTAAAAAGCAGCTGAAGTCAGAGCCGGCTGGGGCACAGGAAATGGTTATACAATCATCTGCTACTGGTAAATGCCCCACCTCCCACTTGCTATGCGGTATTTTAGACGTTCTGCCCCCACCTGAGAGAGTATATAGATATGGCCAACCACCATTTGTATGGGAAACTGACTGTTCCCATAGGTCATTGTTAGTAGTCTTATAGGATTGGCACATAGCAACTTCTGGGTAAGATTAAGCTGCAATGAGCATGGCTTGAATTCAATTATCAAAAGGACAGAACAAAATTAAAAACAGAACTGATCTGCCTAATTACACAAAAGCCAGAAAAGTGACTTTTGAGACAAGTCTTCATACATTATTTGAGCATTCAATGGCCCCTATTTTGCTTTTGTGCACGGATATGGGTACATATAGGTGTTAGGGTGGACCAGATGGGACATCCACATATTTCTCACTTTCCTATAATTCCCTCTCCAGGCAGAACCATCAAGCTAGACAATGAGTCAGTAATCAATTGGCATCGCCTGTAATTTCAAGAGAAGGAGAAAATAAAACATTTACTGAGCACTTCCCTGGGTTCTCGCTTTTATCTTAAGTGTTCCACATATATTAACTAATTGAGACCCTATGACAATCCTCGCTTTACAGAAGTGAAGAAAGAGGCCCAGTGAACTTAGACAATTTGTCCAAGGTCACGTGCCAAATAATTGGTAGAGGCAGGGCACGAACTCAAGGCAGCTTATCTCTAGAGCCCGGGCTTAGAATCACAACTCTTTCAGATCATCCACTCTGAGTACAGCAAGTAATGGAACAACTAGAATGTAACATTGGCTTCTTTCTAGCAGCTACACCCAGCTCACCTTTGTATACCTGCCTGGACCAGCCCATGGGCTGTACATATGCTCATGATTGTGCTAAGTCACCCAGGATGCTTATCCTCTAGGTTTAACAGATATAGAGACTGTAAGAATCCCAGAGGTTTCCATAGATGGACATTATTATATAGTCTCAGGGTAAGGCCTTTCCTAACCATTGGTGGGGCCAAAACAGTTTCAAGAAATGGTCAGTCCAAGATACGACAATGAATTCTGCTCCGTGTTAGGTTAGCAGAAGCTACTATTTCAAGTGACTGTTTTTTCCAGCCACTGCTACTATGTCTGGACTCCTCGACACACTTTCTTCAGACCAAACTTATTCAAATCAGAGGATGCCTCTACATAACTAGGAAGCCTTTGGCATTAAATTTCCATCTTGGCAAGAAACCAGGGTAGGAAGGCCTTCCTCAGCCTGTGCGGACCAAGCCCATCCAAAGCAAACAGTTCCCATAACTGTTTACGGTAGAACAAGCTTCTTCCTTTAAACAGGGTGAATGTGGAAAATCACCCAGCCAGACACTGCATGTTATGTTAGCACTTCTGAAATTCGGGGAGGAGGCCAACCCAGCTAGAGACCCAGCCCTCTTCAAATGGAGAAAGCACAAGTTGGGAAACATATCGAATGTCCTATTGGAGTCTATAAAGATCTAATTGTTCCCTGAAAGCGTGTTTTATCATAATTACCTAATCAATGACTATGTTTATTATCTCCACATAATAGCACCTCCTGGCCCAGCTTGCAAATTCTCCATGTTTCTGTGACACCACCCAGAGGAAATTCATAATCTGTCTGTGCTCCTCTGGACTGGCGCTGGCAAAACAGAGGAAGAAACTTGGTTGAGTTGCTTCCCATCATTGGTTTCCATGGCTGGGTTATTCTAGCTTTCTACTTACTATTAAGGACTGTTACATTATTACTGAAATACTTGGAGACTATCAGTATCGTATGCTAAATTTTTTTAAGAAACTATTTGTGCGGTGCCTGGGTGGGTCAGTCGGGTAAGGGTCTGCCTTCAGCTCAGGTCATGGTCTCAGGGTAGGTCCTGGGCTCCAGTCCCAAAATAGGCTCCCCACTCAGGAGGGAGTCTGCTCGTCTCTCTCCCTTTGTCCGTTCCCCTCCTTGTGCTCTCTCTGTCTCTCTCTCCAAATAAATAAACAAAATCTTTTTTAAAAGATTTGTGAATATTCACAGTCCAAGTCTGAAATTTGGTGAAAGACAGACATCTGGATGATACGTGGATTAGTGGCCAGTTTCATGAAACATCAGATAAGCAAAGTGTAAGGATTACGGCATGCCTATTGTCATTTATGTAGGACGGTGGTATGAATGAATCTAAATGGACTTAAATTTCTCTTTTTTCTAGTTTCCCAAGAGTAAAACAACCCTTATGCAAGCTTAATTGAACATTCAGTTTTAAATTCTGAAACGACTAGACCAATTAATAGACAGTACTAAGTGTATTGGGAACAGCGAAACAACACTTAATTCTTATTTATATGGAACCTATTCTAGAAATGGAATTCAGTACACAGAAAAATCACCTACTTAAATCTCCATCATTCTACATCATAAAAAGGCAGCGGGGGGCAGGGAGCAGCGATCTTTAAGACAGACTTACTTACTTATGTTTAAAATAAAGTAGGATCCACGTGCCTTACAGGGTAAATGCATGACTACCCAAGATCCCGACAACTAATGGCCCAGAAAAGAAGGTGGCTGGGAGGGAAACGATCAGCAGACCCTCTGGCTTTACCCTTCTCTGTGTGCAGTGAAGAACGAGAAGGCCCTTTGGCAGCATCTGCTTCTCTTTGCCCTGAAGTGAAAAGCTGAGAGCAAACGTCAGTGTTGCTGTCAGATTGGCTAATGGGCTGGCATGCGCCCACAGCAGCTGCACGTGCCTCTAGAAAACTCTCCTTCTCCCCACAGATCAGCTTTTGTATTCCTAATCCCGGGAATCAGGGTACCATGCCTGGGACTACAAAGTCTGCTGTATCAGCCTGGGAAATAAATAGCACCAATTCCAGGCCCCAGAGCAATCAATCTGTTTATAATTCCAAAAGGGGGAGAAAAACAAATACATTAGCCTCTGTATATATCTTTTAAATGGGAATTGCCTGAAACGTAAAAAATCATGTTACTCAGCTGTTGCTGCTTCTCTTCTTTTTTATAGTAAGGCAAGTGACTTGTGAAGAGCCTTGGCTAATTTTTTTTTTAAGTGAATTTTTAGTTTTGAACAGAGGGGGAAAAATGGAGGAATAACTTTATAGTAAGTGCGAGATGGTTTACAATTAAAAACACTTTGGAAGCATATGCAATGAGTACTTAATACTCCAACAACTATTATTAGTGTGTTATTTTGTTTTATTAAAATGCTGGATACTCTTCTCTACTCACTATCATTTCACATTCTCATTTGAGGAGCACTATAATTATCATTCTATTAGTCACATGATTACAAGTTTCAACATTGTATATGATTCTTTCAGACGATGCTGAACAGCGATTGCACTTACGTAGAGACTCGAGCTTTCTCTCTTCGGCTGGGCTTAATCCATCCGCCACATCAAACCAAAGCCACAGATTTCAGTTTGAGTCCGTTGATTCGTTTTCTGTTTATTTATGAACACTGCCTTCACCAAGAAAGGATTTGAAGTTGCTGTTACAGTCAGTCACGCTAGCCCTTCGGAGTCTAGTGGTTGGTGGAAACCAGTATTTCTAGTTCCAGTGCCCACGGAACCTCACACATGCTGATTCACAGCCATCAGAGACCTGTGCCGACTGGCTCAGAATACTGGCTCAGCCAATAGAACTTGCCATTCTAGTTTGCTGATGAGCCGTGAGTGGAGCCAGCCAAAGTGGTGAACATCATAGGGCCTACGTCATTCTTATCGGTATAGAATAGGCCATCGCTACCACCAAAACCTCTCCCTCTACCAGTAAAAAAAAAATATACTCAACTTCAGAGCAGTGCTCAAAGACATTGTGTCCCAGACGCTGTCAACACAGTCAACATAACCACAGTTCTGCCAACTCATAGAATACACATTGTGTTCTGTCATTGGTGTATTTTCTTCTCATACAGACAGTTTTCTGAATCTAGTCTTTCCGTTCACATATTTCAACTCTTTGTTAGAAGCCAGAGATTTTCCAGGGAATCCCTGCTAAATGGCTAGTTAGATGATCACTGTTTTGATAGCCCAGAGACACAATGTTCCTTCTGGGCTATGAACTTGTCACCTCTCATTTAACTCTGGACAGTTCTTATATAAGAGCTTTCACAGAGAGGGGAAAAAAATCTGATTCCACAAAAACTGGGGTTGATGATCCAAGTGGCAATTTTCTCTCTTGAGTAAGAATTAAATCAACACACTAGCTGAGACATGACCCACCAGGCTCGGATATTTCAATTTTTTGGAAAATATACCAGTGCTCACTAAAGGAATATGATAGAAAAGATATTTTTATCCATTCTTAAATTTTCTCAAGGTTTCAAATTAGGAGCTGCTCTTGACTTTTCTTTCTTCAAAGCTATCGTGAAGTCTTATTGGTGCAGAATAGCCCAGCACAGTTCCCCCAAACCATTTACTGAAGTCCAGCAGTGTTTCAACTCAATGCTCTGAGGGTTCTCCAATCTTCCATCTGCAACCTGCTTTTCTTCCTCAGGCTTAGCAAGGTTCCTGATGGAAGGAGAAGTTGACAGCAGTAGCCCACTCCTCATATCATCCAGCAATTACACTGTTGGCTTTCCCTTTCCTTCTCTACTCTTTTGGCAGGGTGGTGTCTCAAAAGAAGACTCTGTCCTGGGGCGCCTGGGTGGCTCAGTCAGGCAAGTGTCAGACTCTTGGTTTCAGCTCAGGTCAGGATCTCAAGTTCATGATCTCAAGGTTGTGAGATCAAGCCCCACACCAGGCTCCAAGCTCAGCACAGACTCTGCTTGGGATTCTCTCTCTCCCTCTCCCTCTCTCTCTCTCCCTCCCCCCCCTCTCATGCACTCTTTCTCTCTCTCTAAAAATAAATAAATAAATAAATCTAAGGAAAAAAATGAATATCTGTCCTTCACCAAAGCAACTCTGCATCCCTGACCTCACCTAACACGTGGCACATGGTGAGATCAGTAAATGTTAAATGAAAGAATTCATGAATGAATGATTTTCTTTCTCTGTAATGTTACCCCTTTTATCTCCACCCCCCCATACCCCTTATTTAACTCTAAATACCTTTAACTATTAGCCATTAACCATAATGGCTTTTACAGACGGATTACCCAACTGAAAGGAGGAAAGTCTCTTCAGGGATGAAGTAAAGTTAAATCACCTCATTCTGCTCCCTTACAGTGTCGGGCCATTCCACTTTCAGTATGAATTTCAAAAAATAAAAATAATTACCGGGGTGCCTGAATGGCTCAGTCTGTTAAGCATCTGCCCTCCTCTCAGATCATGATCCCGGGGTCCTGGGATCAAGCCCCAAGACAGGCTCCCCACACAGCAGGGAGTCTGCTTGTCTCTCTCCCTCTGCCCTGCTTGTGCTCTCTCTCTCTCTCAGTCTCTCTCTCAAAAAAAAAATAAATAAAATCTTTAAAAAAATAAAAATAGTCGTGCCTGGGTGGTTCAGTTGGTTAAATGGCTGCCTTCAGCTCAGGTCATGATCCCAGGGTCCTGGGATCCATTGGGCTCCTTCCTCAGCAGGGAGCCTGCTTCTCCCCTGCCTGCCACTCCCCCTGCTTGTGCTTGCTCTCTCCCTCTTTCTCTCTCTCTGTGTCAAATAAATAAAATCTTTTAAAAAAAATAAAAATAAATAAATTTTTTAAAAATTTAAAAAATAAAAATAATTACCTAATTTTATTACAGTGTTTCCACTGTTTATTCTTTTACATAGAGTATTAATGTTGGATGTTTTACTCTCAGAGACGCCAGGGATTATATCTAATTACCCAGCCTTCATGAGCACATAAGCTTATTAAAAATAATAATATAGAAATATTGTCTATCTGCATACCTTCAATTTAGAGAAGAAAAATAGCCTTTAAAAAAAAAAGGAGATGGCGTTTACAGTAGTGCTGGGATAAGTCAATAAATAAATCATATATTCTCCCTGTTCTTGCATTTCCATCCCAAAGAACTAGGTTTATCCCCATAGAACTGGTTTGAGGTCAAATGGGAGCCATATGCAAATAGGGTTTGAGAAGTGAAAGGCAATATAGAAATAAAAGCTACTGTTGTTGCAATCTTGTTGTTTCCATAACCACCAGCTGTTTAATACTACTGAAGAAGGCAAAAGGGATGTTTGCAGTGTAATTTTCTAACCATAGTCCCATTGCTTAGTCTGCAACCACTTAAGACACCATTAGAGAAAAAAGCCTGGGATCCAAAGAGAAGCACAGAAATCAGAAGGAGAAATCAGCACTCCAAGACAGAGAAAAATCAATGACTAAAGTAGCTTCACATGCTAAGCTCTTTGAAGTGGCATCTTCTCTGCTATTTTCCATCATTTATTCCAGCCAGCTCCCTCTTCAGGTGCATAGCTATCTATATGTAATTTTCATTCATGGTATTAGCAAGTGTGAATAACATTGAAGACAAGCCACTCAATTATCTCAACAAAGGTTTTACATTAGCATGCGTGAGAAAGACTCAGATAACCTCACCAAATGTGATTTTTTTTAATGCTTAATCTATTGTAAAATGATTTCCTCTAGCTATTGCATTATTTCCCTGACATTAGGGGCAGAGTAGTTGTCCTACCAGGAAAATGCGTGATCTTTGTGTAATTTGTTTTGTATACTTCCACATACTTTTAATAATTAATCTGGCTTCTGCCCCTGCCCTTCTACTGAAACCTCTCTCTTAAAAGGCATCCATCACCTTGTAATCACTAAACACCATGTGGGTCTGCCTCCTCCTAGAGACTTCAGCTGCAATCCTGAGTGTTGCTTCACTTCCTCCTGAGACCCACTCTTAAATTTCAACAAGCTTCATTCTCCTGGGCTCTCCCACTGCTCCGACCCTTCCCTCAGGGTCACTCCCTCTCCTTTCTCCCATCCTTTAAAACCGGGTTTTCCCTAAAAGTTTCCAGTGCTCTTCTTTTTTTTTTTTTTTTAAATCCCTATGGTTTTTCTTGGTGATCTTATCTTCTCCACAACTTCTACTCTCCTACCTGCATGTCCATACACATCCGTATTCTCTAATTCTCTCTAGCCAGACTTCCAGCTACCTCCAGGAGATCCATGTTTCACTGCGTTCTCAAACTCAACACATTCACAGGCAAACCTACTTTTCCTCCTCGCTTTCATATTTCCATGAATGGGGCCACCATCTTCCTGGACACCCAGATTCTAGGAGATTCACACCTATTGCCTCCACTTAACTTTTCCTGGATGTTCTTCTGCTCCAAGCTACCATGGCATGTTGGTCGTAAGCTCCCTTATGGCATTTAACATATTCTTTTTGTAATTTAGTTAACTACATTTATCTTATGTCTCCTATTAGATATAAGCCCCGGAGAAAAAGAATGTGGAATGTGCTTTCCTCAACTTTGTACACCTGCAGAGTCTAGCAGAGTCTGGCACATAGAAGGTATCTTTCATTGAAAAAAAGTAAAATTGAGCATTCATTGATACATCTTATCTTCATCTTCCACTGTCCTTTGTCATCTATAGTCAACGCCACTGCGCTAAAATTATACTTCATTTCAGTACTCTGAGGAAAAGTATCAAAAAAACAAAAACCCACATTCTAAGTATGCAGAGTTCTTCATGCCCTGAATTTATTGTGTGTGCAGCCCACATTTTCAGTCATTGGTTCCACATGGGAAAAAAAAAAATCTGTATTTGGAGGGGACACTGGAATGTGTGGGGAATCAAATTCACATGTCATGTAAAAGCTATTCCCTTGGTTTGCTTCCTCAGTAGTGGAATCCCTTCTCCAGTTCCCTATAATTTGCTTGTTCTATTATTACTCCCACACTTGGTTTTGAGAGCTCTGTATTGTTAAAAGCTACGCTCAAAACACTGCAACTTTAATTCAGTGAAAGCCCGAACCTCTGAGAGTGACTCAGCATTGTAATGATGCCCATGCCCCTACTTTGCCAATCGCTCCGCTGACTCTTGTGTGGTGTTAACTGAGCACAGATGACAACTTTCAGGTTTTTGCTTTGTTTGAAAATAGAATAAGCAGCATAATAGAAGGTAACATGGTCAAGCTGTCTGATATCCGGACCTGCATTCCAACGCCAGATACATTGGCTTTATAGCCACCAGTAAGGACGGAGCAGATGTTGGGTTTATTGTAGCCCGGGGAACTAAAAAGAAGCTTGCACCAACCTGCACACTGATGCAGACAGAGGTTTAAGAAAATCTGAACAAATCATTCCTCCTCTTAAAGGGCTATGAACAGGTAAATGAATAGAGTACTACCTCTGCCTTAAGGATTTTTCCAGATTCATCATTTTATAGAAAAAAAAATAGGCAAGTCATGCCTGAACCTGCAATTTTGAGTGCACTTCATCAAGCTCAAAGGTTAATTTTTTTTATGTCCAGCTAGTGAACAGTATAAAGCTAACACATTTACACCCATGCCATTCGTGTGTGAAAAGTTTAATTCACTAAGTCACTCGGGAATGTTACAACCACACAATTAAAGATGCCATTTACAACTCGTTTGGTTCACATCTAATATGGTTGACAACATCTCAAGCTAATGCCCAAATGTGAGCTCATTGTCGAACAGTAGGTTAAAGAGATCCCCCCGCCCCCGCAACAGTACTGCCAGATCGTTTCTAATGAAGCAAAGGTCAAATGGTATCACTCATCTGTTCACTCCTCCCCACTCCCTACAATCTAAATCTCGTCTACTTCTACCTATGTCCAGCCCCTCCTTCTTCACTCTCCCACATTTCGGCCAGCTCAACAACCCACTCGTCCCCCTACCATCTCACGGATTTGTGCTTCTACGTGTTTAATGTGCTATTCTCTGATCTCACTCTCAATCTCAGGTCACATCTTTCTTCCTCCATAGAACATTCCTTGACTCTCCTTCTTCCAACCATTTATTTCACTTTACCTGTACTTCTCAGATAATGATTATCACTTTCTACTTTGCATTTTTAAAAATTATTTCTGCCTAACCTGATTTCCTCGGCTAACATGTAAACTCCCTCAGGGAAAAATCCATAGATAATTCAGTTCTTGTATATTTAGGGCATATGCTATACTTTTTTGCCTGTAGAAATCCATTAGTATACTTTAGATAAAAATACAAATGTGTCCCAAGGTATAAGTGATAATGGAAAACTGTCGATGGCTTGTACTTCGTAGGACAATGATCTGTGAGTCCCCCTCTAGGTTCATAGTCACTGGTAGGATTGGCAAGCCCTCTCATGACTGCCTTTCCTCCAGATGAGCCACTCCGACATTGTTCTGCGCCAAAAGCTCCATCATCATTGGTGGCTCTTCCGCGTCCTGCGGCTTCACTACACAACTTCCATCAGCTGTGTTAGAAAGCAAGCGTAAGGCACGTGTTTTATAAGTTGCCACGTAAAAAGAGCAAAGAATTGCTGGTAAATAGCAATTTTACCCTTTCTATTCTAAGGCAATGCCAGCAATCCTGAAGCAGCCGGCACACGGTCCCTCGTGTCTTGCCAAGCCTTCTTACATTATCAACTCCGTTGGTATCAAAGCCAGTTCACCATCATCAACTACTATGGATTCGGTTGCCACAAAATACTTGGCATCATACTAAGTACTTGAGTAAAAAGGTACCTTAATTGTTGAAAGCACAGTCCCTGAGTTCTTGGAATTTTGTTCCATCAGGCCACATTGGCACGAAGTATTGCCAGTAAGTTATAAGATGAAATTTTCACAAAAGAATCAAAAGTTAGATTTTTTAAGCAGTCACCTTGGAAGGCAATGTAATTCTAATAATGTTGGCATTGCCTGAAGTTATTTTAGAACTCTTTTGTTTTTAAAGTTCATTTATATGCCACATTTATCATAATCTTTTATCAGATTTTATCATGTTTATCGCTTTTTTTTCCTTTAACTTCAGGTGGAATCATCCAGCTTGATTGTCCAGACCCGGCTCCAAATGACCACTGGTGGTTTGGGGGTTTTTTGGTTTGGTTTTGTTTTATTTTGTTTTTTTTTTTTGAAACTCACATCCATCTTCAAAAGATGCGATTTTCCACAACTGAGGACATTCAAAGAAAATTCTCAAGGCCCTGAAGGCTGTTCTAAACATATTCTGAACACCAACAGCATTATTATGGTGGATGTATAATCTCACTGGAGGGGGAAAAAACTTAGAGTGTTTGTGTTTACACGTATTCACTATAGAGTCACGCTCCGCATGTTTCCCAAAAAAACTATAAAAGGCAAATAGAAAAATCACTTGGAGTTTTTTTTCTTGCATT
This sequence comes from Ursus americanus, assembly GCF_024610735.1. NCBI lineage: Eukaryota > Metazoa > Chordata > Mammalia > Carnivora > Ursidae > Ursus > Ursus americanus. Next base: position 76,756,814 of record NC_142127.1, on the reverse strand, counting down.
TTATGCATATTGTCTTTTAAAGAAAGTATCCAGTTAATAAGAACACATCCTTCTAATGAAAATTAACTTCAGTGGGAGCCAAAACATTGGATCTGAAGGCCAAATAGACTCACCAAAACCTTCAAACACACCACAGGACTGTGTAGTTGTTGGAGAATGGTTCACAAGTTTTAGTTGTTTCTTATGACACAATACAATTTAATTTGGTTTGGGTATTATAGGATCTCTCTGTTTTTCTAAATCATACCAAAGGTTTAATGAATTAGGGCCTCCACCACGGCTGTTTTGCATCTCTGCAGGCCTTCTCCACAGCTGGTACTTAAGCACTGGAACCTTAGCTGCACTTGAACTTGAGGCATTAGGATGACACAATGGACTCCACAGGGTACTTGAGAGAGCACAGCTGAGACATACCATTTGGTCACATTATTCTGTGTCATGTCATGAGAGGAAAAAAGTTATCAAAGACCAAAGTGGGAATAGACCCAACTTCCCATGTCATGTAAATGTATATTTGCAAGAATTACATGTGTTACAAATACCTGTTGGCTTTTCAACTGCTTAGCTGATCTAACGGTATATAAAGAACCTACCAGGGGAGCCTGGGTGGCTCAGAAAGTTAAGCGTCTGCCTTCAGCTCAGGTCATGATCCCAAAGTCCTAGGATGGAGCCCTGAATTGGGCTCTCTGCTCAGTGGAGAGCCAGTTTCTCTCTCTCTCCCTCTGCTGCTCCCCCTGCTTGTGCTCTCTTGCTCTCTGTCAAATAAATAAATAAAATCTTAAAAAAAAAGGACTTACCTAGAATGATCAAAACAATCTAAGCTTTGAATATGCTAAATAAAAGCCCAGCAAGTAATACATTACAATTGGAAATGTGCAGAATTATTATTATAAATATCATCTTTCCATAAATAATGCCTCCAATATTATAAAGAGTATATCTGCAACATTACAAAGGTAAAGAATTAATGAAGAGTTCTAAATCTAACCAGTAGTGATTATAACAGCTCCATTCACTGAGCACCTACTATGTACACATAGTACCTACTTTAAGGTAGCTATTAAGTGTTCTCACTTGGCAGGTGGAAAAATGAACCTCAGAGGCACACAACTAGAAAATGAGCAAGGTCTGTGCTATGTGGCTAGACCCAAAATGGTCATTCCTAGAGCCTGATTTCTGTAAACTCATTTCAGGTTTTAAGAATAATTTGAATGGTAATAAGAGAAAGAAGGAAAGAAAGAAAGGAAGGAAGAGATGGAGGGAGGGAGGATGGGAGGAAGAGAAAAAGAAACACTCCAACACAGTACCCATTGCTGGTACTCTATTCGTGGCTTCAGTGATTCCATCTGTGAACCAATAACCCATACACATTCTATTAGTTCTCTGTTGTTACTGAGCCCAGGGGAGCACACAATCATTTGCTAAAGAGAGAATGAGGCTGTGGCTGGCAGAGAACAGTGCTAACTCCATAGACTGCAGACCCTGCCTTCCTGGAGCTTATATTCTGTAAGAGAGTATGTCTGTTTTCTCACTAACATATCCCCAGCATTTGGTATTGTGCCTGCCACAAATTGTGTCCAATAAATATGTGTTGTTGAAAGCATGTTTAAAGAGTATTTGGAGGGGAGTATGGGCAAGTTTAGGGTTTTGGCTGCCTGAAGTAATCATAGAGCAACAGAAACTGTTCCTACTCAAAAAAACTTCTCAGGGGACATTCTACCACTCAGAAGTCCGATTGTGTTCATAGGTTTCTTTTGGAAAACGTAAGCATAGGGGCACACGGGTGGCATATGACTTGAGCATCTGACTCCTGG